>NC_138347.1:152135670-153549837 GCF_046562875.1 Panthera onca | reverse complement strand
GTTAGGTGAGGTTTCGAGAAGCGTGCAGATACCATACGTGAGCATCTAATGGCACCATGTATCATGCACCATCAGACAGAAAAGGGACTTCAAGGTGTAATAAACTATCCCTAAAAACCAACAGATGCTTCCGAAGAGCACACAGAATAAAAGGCTACTTTATCTTTCATTTAAGTTACAGAAGAAAAGAGGACAGGAGTGAGGGGCTGGGGTATCAACAGACCAACCAGAAGCAGCTAGGGTTTCATGCTTTTTAAACCCCCAGGCCCCTTGGGATCCCGTCCGGGGTCAGTAAGCGTACTTGACGTTTCAGTTTGGGAGAGAAAATATACGAATATCTTCTGGGGAAATAATGGAAGTCAAAGAGTTGCCTACCAGCAAGGACACTGAAATGATGATTCTTAGTTTCCTTTACTCATTCCTATGCAATGAGTGGAGCTATTTCTAACATCACCCTATAGTTTCCTTCCTATTTCACCAGCCCTAGAAGACTCCCCTTCCACAGGCGAAGGCTACCTCCATTCTGACATCACTGAGGAACCGTTCTGGCATCACTAAGATAATAACTCTGAACCCAACGTCCAAATGAAATAGCATGTAGCTAGCACACAAGGACAAGATTCTATGCTTGACTGAAAATACATTACCGTAATTTTGTTGGCAAGGGGTCATTACAGTGGTACATTAAAAATGCTACCAGGCCCAAGAATTGCCAAGTGGAATTTTATTATGGAGTAAGGTAAAAGTAAACTCCCCACTTCTATCAAAAAACCTTTATCTCCTTAAACATTCCTGTGCACATTTTCGTTAAGTAAAGGAGCAGAATTCTTGAGAAGTGCCACTTGGAAATGGCAGGAGAACAGAGTCAAACACACATATAAAAGAAAACCTACGTAGTCCACTTACTCCATTCCACAAAAACAATCTGTATCGAACGTTAAGAAACTGCTTTAATAATTTCTCCAGCACGCCTGGGTGGCTCAGTCACTTAAGCATCCGACTTTGGCTCAGGTCATGATCTCATGGTTCGTGAGTTCAAGCCCCACACTGGGCTCTCTGCTGTCAGCACAGAGCCTGCTTAGGATCCTCTGACGCCCTTTCTCTCTGCCCCTCCCCTACTCGTGTGCTTGCGTGTTCTCTCTCTCTCTCTCAAAAATAAACATTTTTTTTAAAAAAGTAACTTCTCCGATTTTGACATTGTCAAGAATAACAAGGTAGTTCTTAAAGTCATCCTTTGCCACTGGAAAAATAAATTAGTACGGTCTTCTTGGTGGGCAATACGGCAACGTACATCATAATTTTAATGTATATACTCTTTGACCCCTATCGTGTTAGGATTAGCAATTTACCTGGTATGAGATCTACTCATATGTACATAAAAATATACTTGTGTAAGAAAGTCCACTATGCAAGTGTTTAGTAACAAAACTTTGGCAACCCTAAATGTCCATGGGTAGGGGAGTGGGAAATACAAACTTCCAGTTATGTGATGACTAAATCACAAGGATAAAAGCTACAGCATAGAGAATACAGACAATGGAACTGTAACAGTGTTGAACAGTGACAGATGCATTGTGGCAAACACAGAATGGATAGCCTCGTCCAATTACTGTGTTGCAAACCGGAAAGTAATGTAACACTGGACGCCAACTATACTTCAATTTAAAAACAAAAAAGAAAAGCAGTACCCGGACCAAAACATAAAATATATCCAAGAAATCCTCAAAAAGAAATGTACAATTCATGCACTAATGAAACAATAGATTGCCATTAAAAAGAAAGTGCTGACAAAAAAAAAAAACAAAACTATCTCCAAAAAGCATTCAGTAGAAAAAGGAACATAGTTTACTTTTTAAAAATCTTTTAAATGTCAAGGGTGCCTGGGTGGCTCAGCGGGGTGGGCACGCAACTCTTGATGTCAGCTCAGGTCATGATCTCACAGTTTGTGAGTCTGAGCCCTGCACTGGACTGACAGCGCAGAGCCTGCTTAGGATTCTCTCTCTCTCTCCTTCTCTCTGCCCCTCCCCTGCTTGTGCTCACACACGATGCACTCTCGTTCTCTGTCTTAAAAAATTAATATTTCCAAAAAATATTTTAAATGTCAAAAAAAGAATGGAATAAATCTTTACGTATGGATACAAAAAAGAGACTTTAAGTAAAGAAAACAAGCTGAGGCACAATCTGTATACATATACATACTGGTCAAATAAAGGACACTCATGTACGCATTAACGTATCTCTGAAAGGATATACGAGGACAGAGCCTGCATTTGGGGGAAGAGAAATGGGGGAAAGCATCAAGGGATTTTTAATTTGGACTTTCCTTAAGCTAATACCACTTTTATAACTTTAAAAATGTTTAAAAAATGTTTTGGGGTGCCTGGGTGGCTCAGTCAGTTAAGCGTCCGACTTCATGGTCTCACAGTTTGTGAGTTCGAGCCCCGTGTCGGGCTCTGTGCTGACAGCTTGGAGCCTGGAGCCTGCTTTGGATTCTGTGTCTGCCTCTCTCTGTTCCTCCCTGACTTGCACTCTGACTCTGTCTCTCTGTCTCTCTGTCTCTCTCTCTCAAAAATAAATAAAGATTTAAAAAAAATTTTTTTAATAAAATAAAAAATGTTTTAATATTCCAGAAAGATTAGGTGATTAGAACTGTCCCAGTTTTGTCTTTTATGTAACAATTTTTAGAAGCTGGCTTGTTTTACTCCTTCTCCTTTCACAACACTGATCCCTGAAGTGCTGGCAGGCAAGTGAAATGGCTCAACGCAGGAAGCAGAAACGGAGGGAGGGGAGAAATTCAGGATGATCAACCCATCTTTTGAATTATCACCACTAACAAGACAAGAAGTTCACATAAATGACAGTACAACATTTTTTAAACTTTAATGGCATTGGTTCCAGACTCATTTAAGAAGTTATGTACAAAGCCACATTCATACAGAAACCACCAATTAGGACAAATTAGTACACCTGAGTTTGTGCTCTGACAGCCCATGATAATCCATGCACAAGAGTGAAACACACATCCTCAGTCTTCTGAACTGTGAGTACAGGTTAATTAAACAACCCCAAGTGTCTATACAGCATGCAAAGAGACCAGACAGCTCACCACAGGACTGCTTCGGGCCGAACTCGTTCTTGAGGAGTAGGAACTGTATTCGGATGGCTATAAAGTTTCCAAGAAGAAAGGTTTTACAGTAATGGCCAGCTCCCTTTCCTGCTGGGAATACATTAAGGACCCTGGACCCTAAGTGGCTGCTGGCTCCCAGAGGGAAGGTGCTGGCTACTCCCTGTCTGGAACCCTGCCTCCCCCACAACCCTTCAGACCCGGCATCGCTCGGCAGGAGGCTGAGAAGGGGAAGGGGATGCCCGGAGGAGCACTGCTCTCATCCTCTTTCTGCGGGACTAGTGAGCAGGAAAAGAGGTTCCTCTGCCTACGTTCCCTTCAGACTTTGAGCCATGATTTCCGGCAGGCACTTGCTCACGGCTTGGGGGAGAGTCACGATTGGCTAGCTCACGGGTCGCAGCTTACAGAGCCACTGCAGGTCAGATGAAGTGACTTTCCCTTTGTAAGGGAACTGTGCCCACCTGCACATCACCCTCGTCACCACCTCCCTCCGGCTGGACTTACAGTTCGAGACCCGTAAGGGTTATATAATCCGCCGTCATACAACGACACCTACAGAACAGAGAAAATGCCATTTACCTATTTATTCAGCATCCAAGTTGTTTGGAAAATGTCACAACGTCTTTGCAGTACTCAGTTCCAAAAGAGCGTCAAAGAGTGGTATCTCAGGCGAGAACACCCACTGATACGCGTGAAGCCCCGCATCGATCCCATTAAAACCTCAAGCTCACGCTTCGTTTAAATAGCGCCCTTAGTTACAGTATTTCCTCCCATCATTGTGTTACGAAGCTAGGAGAAGGAACACTTACGAATTTATTCTCCGAGCAGAAAAGGAAAGCGAGGGACAGAAAGCATTTCGCCCACTGGCACAATGAAACGAAACTACGGAGCCCTAAGGTGCCGGTCTACGAGAACAGGCCCCAGCAAACAAGCAGCAGCTCGAAAGCAACCGGCTCACAAGTCGCACGTTACACAGAGCGATGGCTTCCGCTTTCTAGTCAGCTTGCTTTATTAGAGCCTGGTATTAATGTGGCCAAGGCCACAGCTGTCCCAAAGAAAGACATGGCCGCTGTGCATGGGCAGCCATCTCACAAAAGGACACAAGTGAAGTGGGGCCCATGCAGGTCGGCCTTCTCCACAGGAACCAATCCTAAGCAAGGGCCTACCGACAGCCAGCCGTGTCTGGAAACCAGGGGCCTTTCTACCACCGTAAAGTTTTGCACGTTAAGCACAGGCAGCACATCCTGCAGGACACACAGCATCAAAGCCATGTGTCCCTGACTGTTGTGGAGGAAAGCCGTCAAGCCAGAGTCAGCGCCATGACAGGGGCTCCCCCGGGGGTACACGCACTGGAAGAGAGCAATACGAACCAGACTGGTACTTCTCAGCAGACCAGAATCTGCGGTGGAGGAGGCCTATGAAAAAAGTGCACGATCTCACCCAAAGAAAAGCAACTGGTAGCGATGAAGGCAACACACTTCTCAGAAAGTACTAACCCTGTTACTCCTTGATGTCGCCAGAGGGTCACTATACAGGGAAGAAGACTGTTGAGAAACAAAAGCAAAACGGAACAAGGTAACTGAGCAAAACAAAAGAACTGGTCTCTCCAACACGAAAGCAGAAGTCACGTTTATTCTATACTGCACAATTTATTAGCAATTCCTGAGTGCTTAAGGCAGTTAAGTAACACACAAGTGGAAAAAAATTAGTCATTAGAAATCTTTTTGAGGGCGCCCGGGTGGCTCACTCAGTTGGTTGAGCCTCTGACTTCGGCTGGCTCAGGTCATGATCTCACGGTTCACGAGTTCGAGCCCCGCATCGGGCTCTGCACTTTGGGCTCGGAGCCTGGAGCCTGCTTCGGATTCTGCGTCTCCCTCTCTCTCTGCCCTGCCCCTGCTTGTGCTCTCTTGCTCTCCCACTCTCTCTCTCCTCTCAAAAACGAATCAATGTTAAAAAAAAATCTTTGAGTACCCATCTTAAGGGATAAGTAACAAAAACACCTGGAATAGTTTTCCATAAATGGGTTTAAGTCCTACTGGGCTTTCAACAGTAACGTCAGGAGGGTAGTGTGGCAGCCCAAGAAAACACTCCAGGAAAGGGGGTCACGGCACAGGGTCTGTGGAGGATGGTGGCCACACGCAGGTCGCCAGTAGTTCCTGGGACATTCTGTGATCTCACAGCAGACTCCTGATGGGCTCAGCCCGACTGCTGAGGAACCAGGTAAATGAGCTCCAAGCCATCACTATAAACACTGTTTTCCAAATGGATGAGAAACCCAGTCTTTCAAAACAAGCCGTGGACCAAGTGCCTTCGTTTAATCAGATAAACTGTAGTGGTCACAACAAAGCCAAAGCACCGACAAGGCACAGCACTCTCAAATGGAATTGAATCTTTCTTTTTTCTGACATCATTTGAAAATATAATTTTCAGTTCCTTTTCCCAAGCCCATCAGACAGGGCAAATAAGAGTAAGTTGTGTGAGCAGGCTTTGACAAATGAATTGTTTTAAATGTACTAGGCACCATGTATTGAATGTCTTTTAAATTTATTGATGTGCCAAATGCCAAAAAAAAAAAAAAATAAGAGTTCTAACATTAAACAAATAATTATATTCTTCTCATCCCATTTACAGTTTAAAGCTTTACATGTAAGCTTTTATTAGAAAGACATCCACCATGATGTGTACTGATGCCTACAAGTTATTCTGAAATACATCCCTCCCCCCCCGGTAAAAAGATGGATCAATGGATGGACAGACAGGCAGACAATAATACGATAAAGGAAACAGAGCAAAATATTGATTGTAGACTCTAGGTAGTAGGCACATGGATGGTCACTATACAATTCTTTGAACTTTTTTATATGTTAAGTTTTTTCACTTTAAAAAATGGGAAGAAAATGGTACTCACTTACAACAACGGTGATTCAATAGTTCCCAGTGTGTGAAGATACACTCACACAGACTATATGAATACAGTTACCACAAACCAGGGGACACACAGCCGTTCACAGATTAGTTCTAACTAGTCAAAAGGCAAAATCGAGGGTTAGAAATGTGTTAAAGTTGGATAATAAAACACACGAAGCCAAAAAGCTTGAGACGAACCCGAGTGTAGTAGGCAGAGGTGGGTTTGCTATGTCTCAGACTGCTATAGTTTCTCTGGTCAAAGTAGAGGCCACTCTGCAGAAAGTAAAATTAAACACTTTTCTTAGGTTAAACGTTGCCAATGCACAAAGGCAGACTCCGATACTGCCAAACCCCTCTCCTCCAAAACAGTGACTTTAAAGCACTGAATTGCATTAAGTAAAAGTTACAATAATAATTATCTCAAGTCTCCAAAAAAAGACTAATACTAAAGGTTAACTGTTTTCAAACCAAGTCACTACTAACTTTTTTACTTTAAAAACATGAGCATAAACCCTCAGTCAAAATGAAACAGAAATGATAAGTGATTTATTCTCATGTCACATTTAGTGACATCCTTGAAAAATCCAGGACAACTGAGTAACTGCCATTTATAATTACCATTATAATTACCATTTAGTAATTACCAATTATAATTCCATTTGGCAATGTCACAGAAAATATTAAAGTCTTTTTTCTTTCCAAACTTCTCCTAATCCCATTATTTGTCAAAATGAACTGATCAAATTACGTTACCAAAGATGGAGTGCACGTGTTTACTGAAGAGGTTTGGCCTAAAACCTCCATGGCAAGTTCATTTTCAATACACTGCACAAAATAACCCATTTTACAGACTGTGGTTGCTTCACAAAGAGAAAATCATCTACAAAATTCCCTTTCTAATTTATCCAGCCATCTTCTTTACTAGAAGTTGAAGAAATGTAAGCAATCCCTGACCGAATCCCCCTGCAGTCGGGGGGCACCCCTCCTCCCACCGCCCCCCTGCCACTCCAGGCCTTGCCTCCCTGTACCACGCCCTCAACAAGGCACCAGGACTCACCTCTCCCCAGAGCTCCCAATGCTTCAGCCCCCACCTCTCACAAATGTCCTCTCCATCACATTCTGTCCTCTGTCCTCTGCGCCAAAGCCCACCGACCCTCTCTCACCCCACCAAATATCAGAGCCCTGTCCACAGAACTAGTTAGCAGGGGAGCTTGGGGCTGATCTTCCTGCCAGTACTGTGGCAGCCTAACAGGAAGAGGTGTTCCTCGCACCCCAAACGGGCATTCTGGACACGCTTTTTCTAGCAGAGTGGCTGGAAGTGGCTGCAATGGAGCACTGTTGTTGGTTCTGTGGCTTCACGGCATTGTAGGTTAAAGAGTTCTCTGCAAGACAGCATGGGAACTCTGCTAACACAAACTTCATTGTTTCTACCAGAAAACTCATTCCACGTTCCCAAAATTTAACCTACAAACTCTCAGAATGAAACCTATTTGTGAGTTTGGCATTGCCCATACTACCACAACTAAATCAATTCAAATTTCTAAAATAAGGATAAAAATCTCACTAAGCGTATTCTTGAAGTATATGCCAAAAGACAGTTCATAAATGAAAACAGGTGGTTAAGGAACTTCTTGTATTAACTTGATAGTAAATCCTGTAAGTGAAAACAAAATTACTTTTAAATAAGATTCTGAATAATGTTTCAGTATGGTATCAGATTGCAATAACGCCTAAGGCACACCGAAGTTGCAATCATAATTCTCAAGTTCCCTAAAAGTAATCCGTGAATTTTACAGCAGCACAAGATAGTGGGACATGAGAGAGAACACAACTAACCAGTGGGTCTTTACGAGAACCAGAAGACCTCTTCTTCATTCCGTAAGAGTGACTGTAAGAATGATTCTGGAAACAAACATTGGAAGTTAACCTTAATGATCATATGGTGAAGTTTTAACAATCACTTCACAAAATCTGTTTTAAAATTAGACACAGAAAGATGCATGAGATACAGAGTAGTCCCCATGCAATCTACTTCCCAGCTGTTAGTAAATGATTCACTGCCCTCGACTAGCTAAGATCTCCAGCACCTCTACGCATCTGCACTCCCCGCTCCCCGTGCCATCGGCTCCATGTGTAACCAGCTAAAAAAGATGCAATTACGACTCAGAGCCAGGCAGGGGATCTGTGGGGATGTTCTCCCCACCCTTTATTTGAGTCCTTCTATCTTCTTCATAAAGACATGGGTGACAAGAGGGTCCACCTCCTTCTAGGTTGTCCTCAGCTAAGAGCCAAAGGGCAATCCTTTGGGATCAACCAAAACAAGAGAGAAAGAACAGGACATTGCTTTGCCCAAGAATGCACCCTTGACCCAAGTTAGTCGTCCCACAGCACGCGCTGCTCAGGAAGAAAACAGCCAACATGGAATGGATTGTCCCTTGTAGCAAGAGCATTACCAGACAACGGCCTTACACGCAGGTCCTAGGAAGACAGACCGTCTCAATACATAACTTCTCCCAGGTGTGCAGAGCAAGTGTATACGAGGGAATAAAGGACAGAAATACTACTATACAGGTCAATGGGGAGACAAGAAACCCAGTACAGCTATGCACGGCTCATGTGAAACGAGGAGGTGCGGGCAGAAGCGTCCTAGCTATCACTAGTCTGCTCCAGGCCAACCATCTGACACACACAGAGCTCGATCCTGAATCTGTCCACTCACTTTCCTTTTTTGAATATGCATAACCTTCCATGTATACGTTACCCTGAACATTTTAAGAGATGACTATACAATCTAGAAACTCAGGCAATCTACTGACATAACCCAAGGAAAACATGCTATAACTATACTTCCTTGGCTAAGATGACACACATAAAAAAACGAACCAAATCAAGCAAATAGAAGCGAACATAACTGATGTTTCAGGCATCATCTCCCACTGCTGGCTGTTTCCTGTTTAGTAACTTCACACCTGCTGGGTTGGGACACACACATAAACGCGAAACACAGCAGGGTCTATAGTTCAGTGAGCATCAAACACTGCCAGAAACATGTCTTCTGGGCAACGCACATGTGTCAGCTGGGTGGTTTATCACTCTAAAAAAAGAAGTTACTACCAATCTTAGTCCTAAATAGGGAAGTAAATCATTTTTATCTGATCCTGAAATTCTAAAAGAAAAATGATTCAAATATTAAATTATGCCACGATTGTATTGTTGGCCATATTCTTTCCCCAAAACATAATAACAAACCTGTGAAAGTTAGTCATAATCTATGATTAGCATCATTAGGCATTTATAAAGTAAAACTCTACATTTAACACAAAATCATGCACTACATACTAATGATGAAAGTCTTGATGATCTATCCTTGAGAGCATCATACTGGATTTCAGAGAAAGGTGACAGTTGGTTGCAGTTCCAAAATCAGAAATATAAAGAGGAAAAAGCAACATTTGCATAGATTAAAAATCCAAACTAACTGGAATTTAAATAAAAACTTAATTTAAAAAAGATCCAGCACTATTAAAAGCCCCAAATTATACGCAAACGTTGTTACATGCGGATTAAAAAATATTCCTCCCCTCACCCACACTTTCCTAGTGTAAGTTATTGCTAAACTGTATGTACATGTAAAACCACATGTTCTCTTTCAGACACAGAATTCATCATCGGTAATGGTGAGACGATTCGATCTCAGTACACTAGAGCATGAAACATCCCAAGGAAGCCTTTAAATGCAGGAATTAAGCATTCTGAAGTTAAAAGAGGTTTTACTTTTTATTATTGTGACCATTACCATCATTTCCCATTGTTTAAAACGTGACAAAAGCAAGGCATGAATAACGAAGCGAGAGCATGTAATATAATCAGGCTTACAAAAAAACAAATGCAGCGTCAAAGTGTAGGAAGAAGTTCCCTTGGAGCTGCCTGTGGACAAACAGGTGAAAAACTGCCCTTCTCGACTAAACTAAAAACTGAAAACACTGGACAAAACTGGAAACTTAGTCCGAGCAAAGTGCGGAATGCACAGTATACATACATACGTTAAAAATATAAATAAAGGAAAAATACGGAAAACTTATGGTAAGACCAGAAAAACCACACTTCATGTACAGTCTCTAAGAAAATAAGATAATAGGCGTAACAGTACATTTCAAATCCAAGAAACTCAATAAAATAGTAACTACTGAGATTTCTGGTTTCCTAATTTTGTTTTTTAAGCATTCTAGCTTATACCTTTTAAGCAATCTTACCCAGAAGAGGCAAGAAATAAAGAGTGTTATTACACATGCAAAAAAAAAAATCTGTTTATCCAAAAATTTTTTAAACGCCTAAAGGTGTGCATTTGGTAAATTATGTGCAATGATAAAATGTCTCTGTATGGTGAGTGACATTTCCCGGAAAGTAAAGTTCCTTCTCTATAGAAATTTCACTTGGGTCTTTTCTCAGTCAACAAAGTATCTTTTTTGTTTAAAAGAAAATACCATCACTAAAGTACGAATCACTCAAGCCACACCTTCTTGCATATAAACTATTCCACCCTCCCAACCAGATAAGTTCACTGAAGAAAACAGGCATGTCTTCTGTTCTCTGATCCTCTCTGTGGCACCAATGGCATTTTACAGAGGCATAGGATTTAAACAGGATTTAACAAGTTGAATTGAAATTGACCTATTTCGATTTTCCTTTCCCACAACGTAATGCAGAGTTCAGCTGTTTCTTTTTAAAAACTGTTGAATCTAACTGGTAAGATATCCGTAAGTAGGCACTCCAACTGCTACTAAAACAACTGGGCAGATGAAAAGAATCCCTCAGTACCTGCCAATTGGCATTTATGTTGTTTAGAAACAAATGACTCATCAAAGGAGGGAGAACTGAAGACACTGAAGGACTCTAGCTAAAACATTTCCAAAATGCTATTATGGTCTATTAAAAATTTTTTTTTTCTCTCACAGACAGTTACCTGAAAGTCTTCATTTGAAATAAAATTAAAAGAAATACAGCAAACAAGTTGTGGAAACAAAGTTCAGCGAGTGACAATCTCCATCAGAATATACACCTATTACTCAAGCCCACAAAACTCTCCAAGTCAGCAGTGAATGCACAATATTAACACTGCACAGTTTTCTGAACTGCACACCATGATGTCTTTCCTTTTGGGTGAACTGGCTCTGCTCCAGTGTGTCCCAGTCATGTCCTTCGATGGGCTCTTCCATGGAATTAAACAGTGTAGTAGTAAATGACAAAACAGAAATCGCAAGCATATTAAAAGCAAATCCATTAAAATTAGACTAAGGCTATTGATAATTAAATAGGAACTAATATTTGTAACAGTAAAAATCGGCACCAATAAGAACCTGCCATGTACCCCTACTGCTCTAGTTCAAGCTCACCTCAGCTTTCTAATTTTGGACGTCTACTTTACAGTCTTCTTGTATTTCAGTATAAAAAGCAGTGACCGAGCATTTGTAAGATGTTTTTTAAAGGGAGATTGTTTTTTAAAGAAACAGACTTTAAATTCTAAGCTCAGGGCTTTGATTTCATCCTCTTTCCCCCAAACCAACCATTCTCAGTTCTGAACTGTCTTTGCTCTTTTTATTTTTATATAGAATGTCTCTAGCAAGAACACCATTTCCAGCCCAAATACCTTCTGGCGGGCCATTTGTCACAAAAAGTACTGAAAGTTAATTGGACAAAAATCAAAGATCAAAGTCCTAAGAATGGGGCAGAAAACCTTAACTATATCTGCCCTCACATCCAGGTACCGCTAGTTTTCACACATCAAATACAAGTTTTAAAAGAAAAATTTTACACAATAACTGACGGGGGTGCCTGGGTAGCTCCGTCGGTTGAGCATCTGACTTCGGCTCAGGTCATGATCTCACAGTTTCGTGAGTTCTCGTGAGTTTGAGCCCCGCGTCAAGCTCTGTGCTGGTATCTCAGAGCCTGGAGTCTGCTTCCTTTGGATTCTGTGTTGTCCTCGCTCTCTGCCCCTCCCCCACTCGCACTCGGTCTCTCTCAAAAATAAACATTAAAAAAATTTCTTTAATAACTGACAAAGAAATACCAAAACTCCCAAATTATACCATAATAGGAAATTTTCATAGTTACCACAGTGAAATAAAATACTGTGAAGATCTACTTTTATCTTCAAGTTATTTAATTATATAATTTCCATAGTAAGAAAATCCTCATTATTACTTTATAGACACTCAGGGTAATCAATTCCTTATTAGTTTAATTGCACATTTAATTTCTCTTGTGCTTATTTGAAGATTTGTTTTAAAGGTTCCTAAATTAGGTCAAACTTAGATGGTTTTACTGTTCGAATAAACAAATATAACTAATATATAGTCAAGTTTGCCTGAGACCACATAGAAATTTAAATAACCAGCTTGATGATAATAACTGTGTGAAACTTCACACTATGAACATTATAATGGAAAGCAAAGAAAAAAGCCATAAATTTTTAAAAAGTGGGGAGAGATGATTTTCAAAGCCCCCGACACTCAACTTTTAAGCTTTTGTTGACTAACTCCCTGTATGATTCTTTCCTAAGTGTCTAAAGGGAAAAAAAGTATCTCCAGGGAGAAGCAGGATGAATTTATTATCTTTAAAAAATGGTTCTCCGGTAAAATCATTCTTAAGCTGCTGATTAGATTACTGTGAAAGCTTGTTAATATTCTCATAAATCTAAACTTTTGCAATTAACAAAACTATTTGATTCAAAAACAAGTCTACTAACTTACTGTAAAAAGACAGTAGATTACATCTACCAGTAAGAAACATAACCAGAGGAAAGGACCATTTAAGAACTGTAAACACATCAGTATCTAGTATACCAGATCATACTTGGGTTATTATAGTGTACTTTTATATATTACACAAGATAGGAAGCAAACTAGACTTAGGGAAAGTTAACCAATATAGACCTCAACATGAAAGATCATTTGACTGATGAAAAATCTACATATAACACACATACAATCTTACCAATACATAAATTAAAAGCATTGCTTTAAGGTTTAAAGCACAATTGTTTAAAAAGAGATCTGTGTCTTGACACAACATACAAGCCTTTAATGAACAAACTCCCATTTATCTTGATTTACAGCAATGTGTGCTAAGAAGCTGAAGCATACTACAAACTGTTAATCAAAATGTTGAAGTACGGTAATTACTATAAATATGATTAAGCAGGGAATTTTTCAAATCAGTAGCTCAATTTTTGTATGTAATAAAACTATAATTAGTCAACCAAGCCCCAAAGCAATTAACCCATTTAATAAACTGCTTTTTTAAAAAAAATATGAAAGTAGGAAAATTTGCAAGTTGAACCACACAGATGTCATCCCATAAAAGTCAACCTTACTATTTTGTGATAATTTTCCAGAATCAAAGGTCCTTTTATAGAAAAATAGTAAATATATATGTTAATAGATTAAAATATTCATGATTTTAGAATTGATTTAGATTGATTATAGCAACGATTTAGAGAAAGTATCACTTGCCAATGAAAGGACTTTGCCAATATTTTCTTTTTTCTTTTTTTAAAGGCAAAGGACTATATGAACACTGTCAGATTGTTCGGGCAACAATGCTGCAGAAGGCTCACACGCAGAAGCTGCTATCACAGCGCAAACAACTTAAAATACCAACCCTGTGGCTGCCAAGACTTCGAATGGACAGTGCATCCTCAACTCCCTGATAAGAAGAGAAACAAACAGAGCATAAGTGTGAGGGTGACTGCATGAAGGCAATGAGGAAAAGTATCAGGGGCAAGCTTATCGGTAATTACAAACCAGAGAAGGTCGACGATGACTGGACCGGTGGGAATACCGGGCCCTTTCGGAATCTTCCTGGGAAAGGAGAAAGCACATGGAGAGTTAATCGCTGAACGGAGGCTTGTTATCACAGCAACTGAGCAAAGAACAGTCGGTTAAGGTAAGAGCACAGCAGCATCCTTCTCATAGCAGGCAGGTGTGGACAACTCAGCTTCAGCAGCTGGGTTTGGAGCAGGCACATGCTTCGGGCAAAAAGAAACTAGAAATAATCTTGGAAATGTTTTTATTTTAATAAGTGTATGTATGTCTGACCACTTGTAGAATGTAATCTATATATAACCATAAGAGCACAGTATACCAAGATAAAAATAAGCAAGTGTACTTAACGAACAAATTGAATTCAGCATTAAAAGTAGACTTTTATCTATTTTTTTTTCTCATTGTGAATGTTCATTTATGCAAGGCAGGAAGAAATGTTTAATACAGAGATAGTTTAAGGACCTAAAAAAATCTGGGTCATAATTCTGTGCTCACAGAAAAGAATTTCTTCCTGTTTTCTTGCACCACTCAGAAAAGAATAACGAAATGTGCATTGTTAACATGAAAAGCTACTTTTAATTAGAAAAAACTAAATAAATATTTTAGAGTTGGTAAAGTTATCTCAAGAGTCATGCTTTATGAAGACGGTAAAAACAAAGCAAAGCAAAGCAAAACAACAACCATGACCACAGCCTAACAGCTGATTAAATCCAAATGCAATTCTAAACTTTTCCACAGTCAGCTATTAGCACTGGAGCATTAAGCCCTGCCTGCGTCTGTGAAATCAAATGACTAGTCCTAGAATCTAATCAACTGAAACAGTAAGGAACTTCTGATCTTTCAGAATTTCAAAGTCCAAAGTGTTAAAGTAATTTGCATTGACTAAGAATCTACACACAGCTGTCCAACTGGGTTCAGAGCTAATTAACATTGTCTTTTCTGAAATGAATCAATACTTCAACACATGGCACTGCAGCACGATCATTACACAGAACACACAGATGTTGCTATGTCTGAGCATTCATTTCAAATACAGAAACAGTAACTCAACAGACACACCACAATGCCGTATTTCGGTCATGAGCTTTCGGTCTCCTTCAAAAAAACCTCCTGGTTGTCATCTGCCTTGTACATTAATGCATGTGACCAAATCTGTTGAGAAGTCTGCTTGTAAGCACCAGTATGATTCAATGATTCAATATCCAACAGGGTGTTCTGAACTTCCGGGAGTACACCACTGATTTACATTTTTCTTATATAATAGACACACGCAATCTGCAAGAAGACAAGCAAGTTTCTTCCCTTCCCTTGATTATCAGATTATAAACCCAAAAGTTTTGTGGGGCATGTGCATAAACCCAGAAGAGTAGGTACAGTTTATTAAGTGGTAACCAGTTCTGGGCTAGTTAGCTTTAAAGAACCTTGTACTACACAAGCATGCCCCTTCCCAGTCTTCTTTGGGGTACCAGGGCAACATACATAGTTTAATGTTCAATCTTCCCTTTACTCTTTTTTTTTTTTTAATATAATTTATTTATTTTTTAATTTCCATCCAAGTTAGTTAGCATATAGTCCAACAATGATTTCAGGAGTAGATTCCTTAATGCCCATTTAGCGCCCCCCCCCCCACAACTCCCCAGCAACCTTCTGTTTGTTCTCTATATTTCAGAGTCTCTTATGTTTTGTCCCCCTCCCTGTTTTTATATTACTTTTGCTTCCCTTTCTTTACCCTTTATTTTCATTCCACCTGCCACACAAGAGCACTTTTTAAAAACCTACCTCTAAAAATAGCACAGCCGATGAGAGATGCAGTAAAGACAGATGAATTCATATTTATTTTTAATTATACTACTATAAAAATAATTCTTAATAAAAATACCTTACACAGCCTTTCTTTCTAATCCCATTTGGGAAAAAATGGCCTAAAAAGACCTTAGAAGACTACAGAATAACATGTAAACCCATACAGGCCAGTTAATATAAAGTGAGAGAATATAGTTTATTCCAGTCATAAACTACCCCTTAAGCCAGCCCTGTCCACCAGAACTTTGTGATAAAAATGGAAACGTTCTCTTTGTGCTAATATGCTAGCCACTGGCCACATGTGGCTACTGACCACCTGAAATGCTAGAAGTGCAACTGATGAATGAAGTTTTTATTTTTAATCTAATTATCCACATATGGCTAGTGGTGACTGTATAAATAGTAAGGCAAGCTTAAGCAGATTTTTATTACACCAAAAAAGACACAAAGCACATATTTTAAGAGGCTGCCATGTAGCACTGCTTTTGTATAAAAAGGCAGGCATTTAGGTTGTTGTAAATTATTGACTTTGAATACTTCTGCACAGTGGCAAATATGAAAGAGAAGGAAACCCTTATATAAAAGACCCTAGCACCAACCCTAGAATTACTTTTAAGTGCTAGAAAGGTCCTGAGAGATTATATAGTCTGATCCCTTCGTTTTAAAGTAAAGGAAATCACAACTCAAAAAGATTCAGTAGGAATCTACAAAGACAGAAAGCTGGGACTAGCATTCGGATATTCTGACTCAGTAGAACACTGAACCATAAAGAGACCATCCTTTCCTGGCTAAATTCACACTGATCATATAATAAGAGCATAAAGAAAATGGCCAGGTAGTCTGGCTTTTACTGAGAGATTTCTCCTTCTCTGGAAGAACAACCAGCTTCACTTCTCCCATATTTCTAGAATAGTATTTTAAATTGTCAATTGGCTTTTCCTGAATTAATAGCACCAGGGGCCAAGAGAAAAAAAAATTCGGCACCCTGTGTTTCTATGTACCAACTACAGGGCTGACTATCCTTCTCTTCCACCATCTGGGAAACAATCCATTTTTATTGTCCTGGAAGGCCTTAGTAGCATAAAGGATCCAAGGTGGCAAAAATAGGGCAATGCCTGCAAAGATGCATACATATTTGTTCAAGGCTTTCTGGAAAATTGTTTTGATACATTTAAATTAAATTAGTGGAAATGAAATGTAGCCTGTTTTTCAAAGTTCACCTGATGAGGGGGTGAAGTGATTTTATTAAGAAAGAAGACCACAACCCCGTGAGGAGACCTGGCCATGTTCTCTGTCAACAAGTAATATTTAAGTCAAGGCTAGAGCCGCTCCCTCAGTTTCAAATTAGGAAGCCTCAGAAATGGCACGTTCTCTTCCAGGTCACCAACATGCTCCTGATGGGGACGCCCAGTTTACAAACGGAAGCCCTGGCCACGCGCTAGGACTATCTGGAGGCCCACAAAGACCGAGACCCTTTCAGCTCGGTCCTTTCACCTCCCAACCCACTGGCAGACGTGGTGCTCTCCCCAACCCTTGAATTCTGGCTCTGCCAGGGGCTGAGCAAGTTGCTGACTTCACCAATCCTTCGTCACCCGACCCAGAAAATGGAGATGGTGGTACCTTTCCTATCGTGCGAAATGCTGACGTGTGTGAAAGCACTCACACAGCGCTGGCATACGGAGGCGTGCTCAGAGTTAGCTCCTTCCTGAGCCCCGTGCCCTCGCTTTCCCTGTTCACTTCCCAACATCACACGCGCGCGCACACGCGCGCACACACACACACACACACACACACACAGTGTTAAACTTAGGAGAAATTTCTAACACGGGAGGATTTTTCCTTCTGATAACAGACAATCCTACTTTTTGTATATGTTTGGTTTATTATACATTTATTATTCTTTATATTTTATATTGTGACTATTACATGCCAACTTCTGTAGGTTCACAAACAGAAAGCAGTCAGAGAGACAGAGCTAAGGTGAGAAGTGAAAGGAAAAATTAGTTTGAAAAGAGTAAAAGCAAGTGTCCGAAGGGGTTAAGTGATCACTGTTCCCCTCTGAAACTAAACCCCATGTCCTCTGCGAGTCCCAGCTATCATTCAGGACTTGAGTTAGTCACCATTTACATTCTAAGCCTCCAAACCCAAAAACACTCCCCCTTCTGTGACAATCTAGTGCATTCACTGCCTGAATTGCACACATTTCACAGAGATAAAAAAAAAAAAAAAAAATGTTTATCTTCACGGCCTTTGAATATAAGAATCAAATATCAGACTTTTAATATAGGCTTTTCTTCTTTCATGTGTTTGTCGGTCTGCCCTAATAAAATCAGACAATTTAATTTTAGAATTATAATATGTAATTTTAAAAAATTAAGCTAATATTTCCATGGAAAATTTGCAAGCAAAAGTGATGTCCTTGAGTCACACAAAATGTTCCTAATGCATTATCAGTAAGATAACCCAGTTTCATGCAGAAGACACTTTAAATAAAACCAATTAGGCTAGCTTTAGTGACAAGGGCAGATTCCATTCCAAAGTAACAAACACATACATGAGAACTCACTTAATTTTAAGTAACCAAACATCATCTTTCTCTCCTTTCTAAAATATCATGAGAAGTGTGATAAAGTTTCAAATCTGTAGATCAATACAGTCATAAATATTTTAATTCCAGATGTACTTCAAAATACCGCTACAGAAGGAATTTGCTTATAAAAATGTCTTGTTTAACAGCAATTAGTGGTTCCTAACCCTTTAGGGGTCAAAGATTCCCTTGAGAATCTGGTGATCGTTAACACCTGTGGACATTTCATTAAAAATATCCATGTATTCAACACTCTGCAGATTTTCAGGCTTCCTGCTCCTCTCCCAAGCCTGTTCACGTCCTGGGTTAAGAAGCTCTGCAGGAGGAGACATCTGGGGAAGTTACAACACTGAAAAAAGCTCAAATTTAGGAATGCTTCCTAAGTACGAATATTCTACTGGTTCGCAATTTGCTCCTGTGACTAAAACATTGGGAACGGTGGTAGAGAAGACTCCAAAAGGAGCCGAGAGAACTGAAAACATAAGAGTAATTTCCACAGAAAATTCAAGAATGACTTGGGCCACCATCTCTCAAAGAGGACATTTCTGCCTAGTGTTTTTTAAAAAAAAGAGAAAGAAAGGGGGAGAGGGAAGGAGATAGCGGGGAGAGGAGGCGGGAAGGAGAGAAGTAAAGAAGGAAGGATGAATTTGAGGGAGACAAGAACAAACACAGAGGAAGAAAACACATCCATTTACTTAGTCTTCCTTGGTCAAGAGCACTCATGACACAAGTGTGAGGCTAGACTACGAGAGAAAATAGGTGGACTCTAAGTACACGTTTGGTCCACTACAGCCAGAAGAGACTCTCTCTGACCTTTAGGTTCAAACATGCCAAACACTCCTACTTGGCAAACGATTAGTCAATGTTTACTTCAAGATTGTGTTATTTCAGCAACCGATCACAACATGCAGACAGGCAATCCTGGCCTACCAGCCACTTGTGAATCTGTCCCCATTTCCGGTCAAAGGAATAATGACAGTGCTACAAATACAAAAGTTTCATAAACTGAAGTTTCCAACATATGGCATGCTCTCAAAAGTCTTCAATCAATCATATACATCTTCCCTGAGGGGCAGTGATCATTAGCTCGACATAAGCTACACGTTCAAAATACAGAAAATCACGAAGTTAACTGTGTTCAATAAGGAAGAGATATACGGCCCTCTGTAGTTCAGAGGAAATGGAACTTATGCTTAGTAACCATCTCCCTATAATTTCCTATAATGCACTGCAACATTTTCATCTTAAGCCAAGACCTGCATTCAATATTTGAAAGTATATATGAAGTTAAAAGCAGCATATGTATCAACTGTTTTTGAGTTTGTGAATAAAGTCTACACAGTCCTCTGTAAACCATTAGCGGAAGATCCACCATCAATATCAAAATAAAGTATTGAATACTACTCTGCAGGTGTTTTCCCCTTTATACCAATATGGCATCCAAAGTATTTTTTATGTGAATTTTCAGAGCCAGTCAATCTCAGAATGGAAGGACTAAAAAAAAAAAAAGAATATTTGTTTCATTTTAAAGAAGCCCAATTTCTATGAATTTTTTTTTTTTTTTGGTTTTCTTTCTGATAAAGGTATATTCAAATTTATGAACTATAGAAAAGCATTAAGAAGAAAACAAAACCAATCAATTCCACCAATGACAAACCAAAGTATTGATAGTAATCATTTCTTTCTAGTAGTTTTTGACCCTATATATGGATACTAGTTTTTGTAACACACGATGGAAGTCCTACCAGTCAGTCTTACAGCTGGGTTTGTTTTTGTTTTTTTTTTAATTTTCTTACGTGAATACCTTCCTCCATTATTAAATATGCTTAACAACTACAAGGTTGAATGACTTCACAGTGTTTTACTATGTAGATATCATTATACAATTAACCAAAACTCTAGGACAATTAGGACTATAGTAAATAACTTTGTCTCCTCTAAGCTGATTCTCCCTGATATAAGTAAAGCACTTTTCATACCGTAACAACTTATTACAATGTACATAGCAAGAGCTGTATAGGTGTCTGCTGTTATTATTTAAAGGAAGATTGCATTTAATTTGCTGACACAGAATGGCTTGTTAAAATACACACATCAGGTCAAACTATTCCCAGTGTTTCAACATGAATCAGATATACTCCATCAGAAGGAAACTAGCCAATAAATAAATAAATAAATAACTCTGGAAAGAAAGAAAGAAAGAAAGAAAGAAAGAAAGAAAGAAAGAAAGAAAGAAAAAGAAAGGGAAAGGAAAGGAAGGAGGAAGAAAGAAAGAAAGAAAGAAAGAAAGAAAGAAAGAAAAGGAAAGAAAGAAAGAGAAAAAGAAGAAGGAAAGAAGGAAAGAAAGGAAGAAAGAAAGAAAGAAAAGGGAGGGGAGGAGAGGGGGAGGGAGGAAGGAGGAAGGAAGGAAGGAAGGAAGGAAGGAAGGAAGGAAGGAAGGAAGGAAAGGAAACCAGCCAAGTATTGATTTCTTTGACACTGGCATGAAATGAGGAAACGAGGATCACCCCCAAATTACCTCTTTCTGTTGTCGCTCCAGTTCTCTCATGCGTATGTCTCTCGCTTCTGCCCGAGCAGCCCGTTTGGCTGCCAGCCTTGCCTCTGCCTGAAAAGTAATAGAAAGATTCAGCTTCATTTACAAACAACACTGACCTCCACCAGCTTTGAGGTTAAGGGGCAGATGGGACATGACCATTGAAAGGGGGTGCGGGGGGAAGAGATACCCTCTCTATCAGCTGCCTCACTCCGCTCCCGCGCACTCGTGTCTCTGTTCTGCCCCCTAGTCTCTCCTGCGATCTGGGCCTTTCCTTTTAAGTGCTCGCTTTGATTCAAACATTTCACACAACTCATTAAACGTCTTCTTACGTCTCTGCAAACTTGCTTTTTCCAGAATTTCTTTCCCTATCAATTCACTCCTACAAATTAGAAGCTTCAGAAGCAGTCTCTATTTCATCTTGGGCATTGCCAATATCCAGTCTCCAAGCACTGCCAATCCTCTACCGCTGGGTTTCTCGCACCCCAACTCAGCCTTCCTTATGCTGTTTCTGACCGACTGGGGAGCTCTTCACATCTCCCTCCCTTTAAACTCGTATGTGAGTCACATGCCATCGAATTCACCACCTACAACTCTACAATTTGGTGGTTTTCAGCAGTACAGTCACAAGGTTGCACGATGATCATCACTACTGTCTGATTCCAGGATATTTTCCTCACCCCAAAAATGCCCGTTATAGGCACCCCTCCATCCTCCTCCTCCCAGCTCCTAGAAACCACCAACCCTACTTTCTGTCTCTGTGGATTTGCCTATTTTGGAAATTTCCTACCGGGGACATCATACAATAGGAACTCATCTCTTGCTCGAACACTGCAACCGCAATGCCTTCAAATCCATCTACCTGCCTCCAGAAGCTACCCTATAATTCATCTTCTACCTGGTGACGGGACTGTCAGTCTGCCTTTCAAAACACATTTCTGATCATGTCATTAAGCTGTATAAAATCCACCACTGGCTCCCCCTCCCTTATGGCTAAAACAAAATTCCACAGATTAGCACAAAGACGGGGAGGGGAAGGGAGGGCGGGGGGGGCCCAGCACAGGTATAATTCCTCTCAGTCAGATCTCCCCCTTATTTCCCAGGACTTGTCCCACGTGCACCAGCTGCAGGCCTCCTTGCTCCATCCCAGACTCCAGTGCGTCCCATTAAGCCTCTCTTCACGCACTGTCTGCCTGGCGAGAGGGATCCCCTCTCCTCTTCGGCTAAAATGTGACCCGTTATGAAGCTTTTCCCCATTCCACCTACATACAAACGTCTCTACTGTGGCTCTACGACACTGTATCAAAATTACACACTTCTGTCACTCCCACAACTTCCACGTCTCAATCAACGTCTGCTGAATAAACAGAAGAATGTCAGGCCATGGACCAAAGCACCGAGGAAATGACACAGGGAAACAGCGTGACCTACCACATGAAACGTAAAAATCTTCTCAATGATGTCTATCTGGCAGTGGTTTCCCCTGTTCTTGGCCACATCCTACCTAACTCTGATTCGGATCACCCCCTGATAACTACAGCAGTTTCTTCTTCCATGCCCGAGTCTCACACTAAGACTCAGCCAATATTTAAAAGATTATGGTGAGGAAGCTATTGTGCTCGGTGCTGAGAATGCAGGGGACGATGTGACATCTCTGCCCCAAAGTCTTCAGTCCAGCTGAGGGACGCAGAAACACAACGCTCCAGGAAGGGGTGCAGGAAGAACAATTAGTTTTGCCCGGCACGGTCGCAGCAGGCTTCTAAGAAGAGGAGACAGCTGAACAGCTAACACTTATTCAACCACCTCAATTCTGGCACTTTCCCAGTCTGATTAACTGGCCTTTTGGTAACAAAAACCCTAAACTGCAATCTGCCAACCTCAAGCTTTAAACAATGACATGGCCAGGGCGATTAATCTTCTCACATGAATTTTTCATTGGCCTCTTATCTTTAAAAAAGCTATTCCTGCCTTCCTTACCCTTTTGACTAGATAGACACCACTTTCTTACTAGAGTTTGTTATTTTATAGAAAAACACTTCAAGGCTAAGTTATGCTTCAGCAGATCGCAAATACATTTTTAAATTACAAAGTATCACTTTTCTAGGGAAAATTTTCAAACCTCTTTTTTTTTTTTTTATTTAAGAAAAGCCAGAGCAATGTGTTGGGATTGTCATTTCCACGTTATTAGCTTTGTATTTGTGGCCTTCCTTAGAAATTTCTCCATAATGCCCATTTCATCCAAGATCTATGGCCCATTCTGTACAATCTATACTAAAATGGCTCACTATCTTTCTTTCACCAAATCTAAATTACAGATAATTGAAATCTACTCCCTAATAAGGATTTCTTTTGCAATGAAAGGGCAGGGAACCTGGCTGTAGTGTAACAGAAAGAACACGGGCTTCACAGCCACAAAAATGCCCTTCCCTGTTCCTTATCCTCTGTCCAAACTCAGATATGCCTCCCTTGGAGAGGGTACTGAAGAAGGTCACTAAACAGCAAGCTTAAAAAAAGTCAACAGGATTTAAAATGACTTTATCTTAGTATTTTTCTACACATTGCTAACAGATGCCTGAGGCAGTACTGATAGCAGGAACAGCAAGCAGCTACGGGAGATTCCAACCCAGCAGACAAAGCCTGCACTGCATACGTGTACCGATCCAATGGAATAGACAAATTACAGGCACACACAGGACACTTCTAGGTAGTGACACTAGCATTTTCTCCTCTGAATACTGCATGAAAGTTAGTACAGATTCGTCTTAACACACACTCAGAGAAGGAAAATAAATGGGACATAACAATAAAGGATCACAAAAAATTAAGTTTAAAACAAAGTTGGTTAAAAAAAAAAAAAAAAAAAAGTTAAACATGGAATGACCATTTGATCCGATCATTCCGTACCTGGGTACATACACAAAAGAACTGAAATCAAAGAGTCCAACAGAGATCTATATGCCAATGTTCAAATCAGCCTTATCCATAACAGCCAAAAAGTAGAAACAACCCAATGCCCATCAATGGATGAATAAACGAAATGTGTTATATCCATACGGGAGAATATGATTCAGCTTTTAAAAGGAAGAACATTTTGACATATGCTAAAACATAGTTGAATCTTGAAAACGTTATGTTAAGTGAAATAAGCCAGATACGGAAGTACAAATGTTGTGTGATTCTAATTATTTGAAGTACCTAGAATAAAACTGAACAGTGGGGATAGAAAGTTGAACAGTGGTTCTAAGGGGCTGGAGGGAAGGGAGAAATGGGGAGTTTTTACTTAATGGGTACAGGGTTTCAGTATAAGACGATGAAAAAGTTCTGAAGATGGATAATAGCGATGGTCAGACAACAACGTAAATGTACTCAATGACACTGAACTATATACTTAATGATTAAAATGGTAAATTATGTTGCATGTATTTTACCAAAAAAAAGTTAAAGTTAGCATAAGACATGAAATCAGAATTATTCAGGAGCCTAAATCATTTAAGTGTTGCAGGGTCTTTAAGCTGATATGACTCAAACTTTTTTTTTTTTTTTTTGAGAGAGAGAGAGAGAGATAGAGAGAGCACATTCAAGGAAGGGGCAGAAGGAGGGGGAGGGGGGGAGAGGGAGAGGGAGAAAGAGAGAGAGAGAGAGAGAGAGAGAGAGAGAGAGAGAGAGAGAATCCTAAACAGGCATATGGTCGAATGCAGGGCTTGATCCCACAGCCCTGGGATAATGACCTGGGCCGAAATTAAGAGTCAGACACTCAACCAACGAGCCACCCGGGAGTGCCATGATTCAAACTTTTAAAATAAACAAGAAAATTTAGGAACTGGAAATATGGGTTCACAAGTTACCTGTGAAATCAAGCAGGTCAATGGACTAGGTTTCTAAAAATTTTTCTGATCGTTCTGCTTTCAAATATTAGACACAGTAAGGCTGATTAAAGGAAATATGCAATCACATAAGTATAGAAATTTATTCTTCTTAGGACAATGAAAATTATAGTACAAAAAGTAAAGCTATATTTGGATAGATTTAAATCCCTTTCCTACTAAATTCTTGGGGCAAATGGAAAAAGAAAATGACAGCAGGAAAAATCATGGGACTCGATCACCCCTGGAACAAAACTGCTTTAGGCTGTGTTAATTTAGAAACATTCCAAATGTGTTAAGACATTCACTGTACTACTCAACGTAATAATTAGAATCGTACAGTGACCGCTAAGAAAGAACTTGTAGGAAAAGCTGAGAACTAACCACTATGGTTTGAGTACCTTCTACATTAAAGACTCTCCCTTTACCATCAAGATTTTGTGGGGCGCCTGGGTGGCTCAGTCGGTTAAGCGTCCGACTTCAGCTCAGGTCAGGATCTCACGGTAACGTGAGTTCTCTGGGCTGATGGCTCAGAGCCTGGAGCCTGCTTCCGATTCTGTGTCTCCCTCTCTCTCTGCCCCTCCCTCGTTCATGCTCTGTCTCTGTCTCAAAAATAAATAAACGTTAAAAAAAAAAATTAAAAAAAAAAAAAAGATTTTGTATTATCCTCTTTTGGAATTTAAGAAAGTAAAAATATTGTGTGGGTTTGCAAGCCAGGATGGTGGCATCGTAGGAGGACCCTATGCTTATCTTCACCCTAGAACACAACTAGATACTATCAAATCATTCTGAATACCCATAAAATTGACCTGAGGACTAACATAACAACTGCACAACTAGAGGGACAGAAGAGGCCACATCAAGGAAGGTGGAAATTTAGATTAAAACTTGGAAGGAGAAGGAGAAGGAGAAGGAGAAGGAGAAGAGAAGGAGAAGGAGAAGGAGAAGGAGGAGGAGGAGGAGGAGGAGGAGGAGGAGGAGGAGGAGGAGAAGGAGGAGGAGAAGGAGGAGGAGGAGGAGGAGGAGAAGGAGGAGGAGAAGGAGGAGGAGAAGGAGGAGGAGAAGGAGGAGGAGAAGGAGGAGGAGAAGGAGAAGGAGAAAGAAAGAAAGAAAGAAAGAAAGAAAGAAAGAAAGAAAGAAAAGAAGGAGAAAGAAAGAAAGAAAGAGAAAGAAAGAAGGAAAGAAAGAGAAATAAAGAAAAGATGAGATTCAATAAAAAGATACATAACTCCATTTTAAAATGGGCAAAGGGGGGGCGCCTGGGTGGCTCAGTCGGTTAAGTGTCCAACTTCGGCTCAGGTCATGATCTCACAGTTGGTGGGTTCGAGCCCTGCGTCGGGCTGTGTGCTGACAGCTCGGAGCCTGAAGCCTGCTTCGGATTCTGTGTCTCCTTCTCTCTCTGTCCCTCCCCAACTTGTGTTCCATGTCTCTCAGAAAATAAATAAATGTAAAAAAAAAAAAAAATGTTTAAATAAATAAAATGGGCAAAGGATTTGACTAGGTATGTCTGTAAAGAAGATACACAAACGGCCAATAAGCACATGAAGAGATACTCAACATCATTAGCCATTAGGGAAATGCAAATCAAAACCACACTGAGATATTTCACACCCACTAGGATGCGTAAAATTAAAAATAAATAAATAACTAGTGTTGGCAAAGATGCGGAGAAATCAGCACCCTTAAACGCTGGAAAGGTAAACGGCGCAGCCACTATTCAAAACAGTTTAGCAATTCCTCAAAACATCAACCATCTTCCACAGAGGCCTCACCTTCCCCCAGCGAAGAGGCTCTGTTCCCCTACCTTCCAATTCTAGAAATGGAACCTTTGCCACGCTTGTTCAAGACCAAAGGTCTCAGGGCCTCCCACTTCCTAACCAAATCTTCCTTTATAATATCCCTTGGTTCCCACCTTTGCTTTGCATTCCAAAAGACTCCCCCTCTCCCAAGCAGGCTCTTAACACTTTCAGCCAGAATACTTCATTCCCTCATTCTAACTTCACTTTCTCCATCCCCACTCTCCTCCCATCCTTGCTATTCCCATACTACACACTGTTCAAATAATCTGTCTGCAACACCAAGGAACAAGTGAGATAAAACATCCCCACGTAAAATATGATTAGCCACAATATATTTTGTGGTATCCGATGCTCAAAATCATCCTTACACAAATTTGGATTCTGTTGCTCCTTTGGTAAAACAAACGCAGGAGAGCAGGCTAAAATAAAACTACGGTGGCTCCCAGTGGCCTTCCAGATAAGAAACTCAACTGAAACCAATCCTATCATAAATCTTCCATCCGTCCAGTGGGTTGACAAGTAAGGCAGGATCCATCCGATTCACCGCATAGTGCTCACTGTTTCCTTGGAATACAATTCACAAGTCAAATTTCATTTGGGACTATTTGGGGGGGGAGGGAGGGAGTTATGTTTACTTAAAAAAATAGCTTGAATCCATCATCCTAAGATTCAAAGGCAAGAAAATTAATTATAAGCTATATAACTTAATATAAATATAAATATACCCCTCCCGAGACACACACACACACACACACACACACACACCCTCTCCGTGCTCTGATGTGAACCCCATCTTCCCCAGGGATCTTGCCTCAACCAGGTGATCTCTCTTCTCTGTCTTCACTCTTATTGGCTTGTTCTTCCCATTAGGTAGGTTCAAACTCCCTCCCATCCTTCAAAAACAAATACTGAACAAACAATCCCATCCTGGTTCGATTCCGCCTTATCTTGTCTTCACAGCCGACTTTTCTCACACCTCCTCCTTGTTTCTCCCTCTCTCCACATGACTGCCTTCTGGCTCCTGCCCCCATCATCTTCCTGCCACTGCCCCTGCAAGTCAGTCACTAATGACCTCTAACTACCAAGCCCAATAGGATTCTTCTGTTCTTCCCTCGCTTGTCAGTTCTGCACTTCCAACATCCCTCACCACTCAATTCCTTCTTAAAACTCTCAGCTCGTGGCTTTCTGCAATGCTAATCTCCCAGTTTTCCTCATGACTCTCTGATCTCTCCTCCTCAGAACTTACCATGAGCTCATTTTTCTCTACTAGCTCCTTAAATTTTAACGCAACCAAAGCTTCCAGGCTTAACTCCCTCTTTTTACTCTAGGCTCCAAGGTGACACTGATGACCCGTAAGTCTTCTGTCCACCTCAGACTTTTCTCCCACTGTCCTGATCCAACTGGCGATGAACTACTTGGGCTGTCCCACTGGAACCTGAGACAACATATTACAAACTGAATCTATAGCCCTTCCTTTCAGCTTGCTCTTCCTCTTTCTGTTCCAGTCACCCAAAACCTGAGGTGAAGAATCAACATAATGCCCCTCTTTCTTTTTTTACGCCCCCCCCCCCCGACACATACATTAGGTCATTCAACCTCAACTAGGTAGCTCCCATCAAGATTCTCTCTCTTCACTATTCCTTCCATCCAAACTGTCCTCCCCATTCCCGCTATCACTGCCTTAACTCAGGCTCTTGGCATCTCCAGCGAAGATGACTCCAGCAGCTCCCCGGCTAGATTTCTGCCTCCTACCAGTCATTCTCCACATGGTAGCTAAACCCGTTATGCTACAAATCAAACCTGAAAAGGGTTTTACCCTTCAGTGGCTCCTCCACAGCTTGCAAAACCAAACTTAAACTCCGCAGCACACAAATCCCTTCACGATCGGTCCCTACGGTCTCTCTAGCATCGCCTCCTCCCATTCCCCAACCTCTCCCCAGCCATACTGAGTTATCACCCTGGCAGCTTCCCATATGGTTCTCCTTGTTTCACACCCGGATGCCTGTAGAGCACTTAGAAAACAATACAGAAAAACCCGTAAAACAATACTGTTCACGGAGCTATGTATTAGAACTTTTAGAACATAGACAGGAAGGGTATCTTATGATTTTATTACAGTAGTTCCCTGTTGGGTGAGAGGGGTAGGGGAAGATAGGCCTAGGGAGTGAAACAAAGGACCCTAGACTTGGTTTATGATGTCTTCTTTCTCCCTTCTTTCTCATCTTTTTTTAATCTGAAACAATTATCACCAAACATTATACTATTATCAAAACCTTCCTGCATTTAATATTTTCAAAGAGTAGTGCATGAAAACACACACTTCAATGTCTTAAAAAAAAAGAGAAACCTCTAGCTTTAAAACTTTTGTCCTACTGTGCTCATGTAACACTTTTCAAGGGAGGCAAATTAAAACTTTGCAATTTGGCAGAAATGCACTTAACCAAGCCAAGTGTGGAGTTGCCAGTCTGCATGTATATCCATTAGATAAAACCCATGTAACTGGCATAAGAAGAAAAGACAAAATACAATCTGGATCTTTACAGACTACGCTTTAATTTCAAGAAACTTGAAATACAAAATTCTAGAAAGTGAAACATTCAAGGAAAATGACTAATTCAGGTAGCTAAGACTCAGAGTTTACTGTGTTTAATTTTGTTTATTTTTCCATGACACTCATGCCAAAAGAACCGTGAAAGACAAATTGAGACATAATATTTATTGTGTTGCTATGGTTTCCAGACTAACAAATAAAAATCATTACTCGATTTCTTAGCAACTTCCCTTTAGTAGAAAATCTCAGGTACCATTTTTTCTTAATTAAATCTTACAACGTAATTATGGTTAGCTACTTTTTATAAAGTTTTTGGTAGTTGAAGACCAACTGGATAAATTTTTCTGAGCACAAACAGCTACATGTATTAGATAAAATCTAGGGATTTTTAAGCCATTTTCTTCTGATGTCCAACGACTATATACTCCTTTTATTGAGACCTTTCGATGGCAAAATATTCTTTTGTAATGAGAGAGGAAATTTAAGATTACAGACTTTACTACTGAAGTCTGAATATAACCTAACAAAGAGATCACTCAGGAGAACTGAAACGTTGGATCTGCAGTGACACATCTAACCAAAGGGAAATTACGAATCACAGTAGAAATACTTTGGGAGAAAAAAAAGGGTGTTGCCAGTAACGTCTTCATATTTAGGTTACTGATACTGTGCTGTTTGAACTTTTTTCTCCAAATTCCTGTAAGTCACAGGAATGGTAAAGATTATGACAATGAATGCTATACCAAATATATTTCAATCACACTGACACAAAACTAAATCTTGTTAATTTTGGTTAGAAGAACAAATCAAGAACAGGGAGATACTCAGAGTGACGCTGGCCACTACAGAGCCAGAACTCTGACTCAGTTCCAGGGGTAAATGGGAAAAAAAATGGAGAGAGTTCTGAACTCAACAGACACTGGTTGCATTCATGTATTAATGCCACTGGAAGGAATTCTAAATGACTAAAAACAACTTAGATTTGCTCTTTCAAAGGATTTGTCTAATAAAAACAGTAAGTACAGGGGGAGAATTTTTTTTTAACTGAGTAGAAATAAAAATATAGTCACTCTCCAAAACTCTGAAAAATTAACTCACATTTCATAACCTTTTATAAATTTTTGAAGACCACTGTTGAGAACACTCGAAAGTACTTAAAAATTTTTTTTCTAATGTTCATTCATTTTTGAGAGAGACACAGAGTGTGAGCGGGGGAGCAGAGAGAGAGGGAGACACAGAATCTGAAGCAGGCTCCAGGCTCTGAGCTGTCAGCACAGAGCCCAACACGGGGCTTGAACCCACAGGCCGCGAGATCATGACCTGAGCCAAAATTGGGTGCTTAACCAACTGAGCCACCCAGGTGCCCCAAAAATATTTTAAACAAGAATAACTCTGCTTCCTATGAAGTCAGCTTTCCAGACAAATCTGATTTGCACAGAACAATGTGAACCAAACACAAAAGGATGATCAAAAAAGTGTCAGAATTAAGACTTGAGACTTGACCTTGAAATCCTTGGAGTGCTTTAGGACTCAACCTGAGGAATGATTACTTTCAACTCTGTACTTCCTCCCTAGACAATCTCACCAATACTCACAATTTCAATTACCTTCTACATGCTCATAAGTCTCAATTTTTATCTACAGCCCAGACCTCTCCTTGGAACTCTTGATCCACATCCACAAACTGCCTCTTCATAATCTCCACTTAGATGCCTCCCGGACACCTTAAATACAATACACATAAATCCGTGATCCTCCCTCTCCAAGCCTCCTCCCCACTTGAATGTTCCCTACCACCACCCAGGATGCACAATCCAAACCTTTCCCTCTCTGCTACCCAAACACAGCCACCCACCAAGCATCGACTACTTACTTCTCCGTCCCAACCACCTCTCAACATGCCCGGCGTCATACCTCTGGGCCAGGCCCCCACTGCCTCTGAAAGTCTCACGACTCATCTCCCCACATCCACTAATGTCCTTTTTGATATAATCTCCGACCTGCCCTAAAGTCATCCTTTCAAGGCACAGATCTGATCACGTCATGCCCCTACACAAAACCTTTCAATGGTTTTCCACTGTTCTTAGGACACAGACCCAAATCCTAAATACGGTCTAAAAGAACCTGTCTCAGGGTTCTCAGCCTTGGCCCTACTGACATTTGGGCCAGATAATTCTTTGTTGTGAAGGGTATCCTGTGCACAGCAAGATGTTTAGGGGCAACTCTGGTCTCTAGCCACAAGCTCTAGTAGCACACCCCTCCTCCTGTTATCCCCAAAATACCTCCACACATTGCCACATGTCCTCTGGGAGACAAAATCACCCTTGGTTGAGAACCACTGGCTTATATGATCTGGCTCCTGCCTACCTCTCTGACTCCTCTCCTCCTTGCCGCGCATGTTGGCGTTAGTGATCTCACGGAAGGCATAATACTTTCAGGGTGTAGGCGCCCCCATGCAAATTTCAGTCCTACCCTTTCTAGCTATGTGACCTTGAGCAAGTTACTCACTTCTCCACACCTTGCATTCACCACGGATGACATGAGAATAGCAGACCACCTCACAGCGTCGTCATGAGGACTAAATCCCTTCAAAGAACTCAGGACAGTGACTGGTACATAATACAAGCTCAGGAATCAGTAAATATTAGCTGTTGTTATTATTCTTCGAATCCTCCACACTCTTTTAGTCTCAAAAGCTTGTCACACATTCTTCCCTCTGACTGGAAAGCTCTTACCTACATCCGGCAACTCTCTTTCCCCTCAATAATTCCACTCCTTCTTCAGAACTCAGTTGAAAGGGCACTTCCTCAGGGAAGCCTTCCCAAAGCCCCCAGACGTGTCAAGCCCCACTGCCACACACTCTTTAATAAAAGCATTTACTTTTTATTCAAAGCACTTAACACAGTTGCAAACAGATTACCGTATTTCCTTGATTCTAAGAATGCCGCTGATCAGCACTGACAATCACAGCTTGCAAGACAAAAAAAGAAATTACCGTGTAACATGTAGCTACTAATTTTGAAGAAGAAAAAGGAACTGAAAGTTGAGCTAGTCCATTATGTAGTTTCCCCTGTAGAATCTAAGCCCCATGAGGGCAACGACCGTGTTAGACGTGTCTACCCCACATCCCTCATGCCTGACACGGTGCTTGCAGAGAACAGACGTGCATACTGAATGGATGCCATTCAACATCTGTGCAGTTTTTTTCAACTCTATTCTTAAATGAAAGATGGTATTAACACCCATAAATATTGTGATTATGCTAATTCACAATATTTGCATCTTCAAAAGCTGCTATCCTTGTCAAAGTTTTTCATCCTTAATTCATCCTAAAAATGAGTGCGTTACTCAAGTAAAATAGTGAGACAACCACAGGACCATTAGCTCTACCAACCTATTTAGTTAGCATTCCACAAAACAATAACACCAGATGAGGAAGGGTGCCTGGGAGGCTCAGTTGGTTAAGCATCTATCTGACTTTGGCTCAGGTCATGATCTCATGGTGTGTGAGCCCTGCCTGCATCAGGCTCTGTGCTGACAGCATGGAGCCTGCCTGGGATTCTCTCTCTCTGCCCCTCCCCCACTCATATTCCATCCCCCCCCCCCACAATAAATAAATAAATAAATAAACGAACAAACAAACTTTAAAAATAGAAAACAGGGGCACCTGGGTGGCTCAGTTGGTTAAGCATTTGGACTTCCACTCAGGTCATGATCTCATAGTCCGTGAGTTCGAGCCCCACATCGGGCTCTGTGCTGACAGCTCAGAGCCTAGAACCTGATTCAGATTCTGTGTCTCCCTCTCTCTCTCTCTCTCTCAAAAAAAAAAAAAAAAAAAAAAGGCAAGCAAAAACATTAAAAAAAAATTTTTAATACAAAACAATAACACTGGACAGTATCTTTTAAACTATAAGCACAATTCTTCCCTTTATATCCTTCCATTCAGGCTGCTAATCCATAATCAAAACCCACAAGCTTCTGATTCTCACACTAGATGCCTGGATGACTATTACTTCTGTAGGCAGCAAAATGCAATCCAACCACTGACCATCAACAGATAAACGGATAAACAAAATGTAATATATCAAACAGTGGAAAATTATTCAGCCATAACAAAGGAGTGAAGTAATTTAAAGGAGGGGGAAGGAATGAAGTTCTGACACATGTTACAACATGGATGAATCTTGAAATCCTTATGCTAAGTGAAAAAAAGGCAAATACAAAAGGATAAATACTATATAATTCTACTTATATGAAATATCCAGAATTAAGCAAACTCCTAGAGACAAAAAATAGATTAAAGGTTACCAGGGGCTGGAAGAAGGGGAATGAGGAGTTCTTACTTAATGGCTACAGAATTAACATCTGGGGTGATGAAAAGGTTTTGGAAATAGACAGTGGTGATGGCTACACAACACTGTAAATGCAATGAATGCCACTGAACTGTAGTCTTAAAATGGTTAAAATGGCAAATTTTGTTATATATATTATAATCACAACTTTTAAAAAATAATGTTGTAAAATACCAAAAACCATTTCAAAACCATACCAAAAACATTTCAAATGGGTGAATTATATCTTAATAAAGCTATTTTTATTTTTTAATTTGTTTTTAACACTTATTTATTTTTGAGACAGAGAGAGACAGAGCATGAAGGGGGGAGGGGCAGAGAGAGAGAGGGAGACACAGAATCTGAAACGGGCTCCAGGCTCCGAGCCATCAGCCCAGAGCCCGACGCGGGGCTCGAACTCACGGACCACGAGATCGTGACCTGAGCTGAAGTCGGCCGCTTAGCCGACTGAGCCACCCAGGCGCCCCAATAAAGCTATTTTTAAAAAATGAAATCTGAAAGCTCTAGCAGCCACAAATGTTGAAAAGAAACAAAACCTTCCTTCGTTATCACAAGTAGGTGTATGCTCCAAACACGTCCACACGTACATCTGCTCAGCAAGTCTCTGAACACTCCATTTGCTAGACTCCAACTCCAGCTCCTATAAAATCAATTTCTATGCTCGTCACCGATCGTTTAGATTTAAGAGAACTGTCCGTTAAGAGCATGAATCTTTCTGGGTCCTGGATCTCAAGGGAAATCACAGAATTTTAGAGCTGGACGGACTCTCAGATCATAAGATCCGAAATTAAGCAATGTTCTGATAACTTCCATTTGGAGAGATGTGCATGAAACATGTTTTCTTCGTATTTTCAGCTCCAAAACAAGGAGATTAGTAATATTCCAGGCTTCTTGATACCTTAAAAAGACTGCCTGCTATCCCTTCAAAGGCTTAACTTCTTCTGGGAACACTCACCATAACATTCACCAAACTTACTGCAAGTAAGGCGGCATAAGTAGCTTTTGCCCAACCCTCATCTTTTTCCTTTGGAGAGCCAGCGGCCTCAGGCTTCCCAATTTGATACGCTCTGTGCTGTTAGGTAATTTTCGCTTAAAGTCCATGCTTCAATTGCATTTCCCCCAAACCTCTGGAACAATCAAAGCCAAACAAGCAAGAAAGGAAAGAATCCGCACTGGTCTTCTGACGCCCTAGAGGACTTGCTGGTGACCCCTTCTGACTCAGCTCCTCTGAGTTCTTCTGAGAGCTGTGACAGACCACCCCCCCCCCCCCCCCCCCCGCAGAGCAGTCACATGCCTACTACGTGGTGGGACTTCTAAATCCATCCACATTCCTGCCTTCCCAGAGCAATCTTCAAACTTCTAAATGAACTTCTTAGAACGTACACAGGTCTTACAAAACAAAGACTTCGACCCCTGTAGACGGGTGGTGATAATGGTTACACAACGATGTGAATGTACTTAAAGCCACAGAATCCTACATTTTAAAAATGGTTAAGACGGCAGGTTTTGTGTGTGTTTTACCACAATGTACTCAGTTCCATATTTAGCAGGCAAACTATCCTGTCTGCAGAATATATTCATGCCTTTTGTTTCTTTTCCTCCTCATTCTCCCCAGTTCCCTGACTTGGGATCAACCGAGGAGCAAAGAAACCTGAGCAAATAGTAAGCAGGAGGAAAAAGAGATTATTTTTCTGTATTTATGGCATTCCCTGTCTACTGCAAAAAGCAATTTGAAGTGAGAAAAGAAAAATTAAACACTTAAAATTTAACTATAAAAAAAAGGATTAAGCTATTTGTCCTCTTTAAAAATGATAAGGGTTATGTTCATTTTTGTTTCTTCCTAACTTCAGGCATGTTTTGTGTGTGTGTGTGTGTGTGTGTGTGTGTGTGTGTGTGTGTGTGTGTGTGAAAGGAGAAAATAAGGATTAAGGACTATCTGCGAGTGTCAACCAAGCAATGTATGAATGGACAATTAAGAATTGGCTATGAAAACTGTAAAGGGAAGAAAAATAACCACAAGGAATATATGAAAGAATTGTTAAAACTGCCGAACTTCTAAAGTTTTCAAACCACTACAGCACACATTGGGCACCCATGCAAATAAAAGTCGTCAATTTAGTAAAAACTGTCCCTTTCACATTGAAGGCTAAGCTCAGCTTTTTGACCAGGTTATTGGAGATGGTATATTCATATTGAGAGCTCTGAAAACAGAAACATAAACTAGAAATACTGGCCTTTTAAACCCTTTTATAGTAATAACTTTTATTATTATACTATAACTTATCCTTTAATAATCAGATTAAATTTGTTATTTCATAGCAAAATAATAATATACAGGGAGGAAAACAACCTGGAAGTATAAAAAACTGACCATCCAAGTGTATTTTGGTTCATGGTCCCCAAACCTGACTGGCCATCAAAATCCTCTGGGAGGAAGTGTGTGTGTAGGTGTTTGTGCATACCCATACGTGCACACACACTTAAACACAGGTTTCTGAGCTCAACCCCCACAGATTCAGATTCGCAAGCACAGGTAAGGCCTGGGAATCTGAACGCTGAAAAATCTCCCTGAGTCTGGCAATCAAAAATGTTTTAGAACACCTATCTTACTACATTTTTTTTTTTACAAAAAAAAGACTCTTTTACCTGTATTCTCACTTTCAATTATGACATTAATAAGCAACAAAATAGCCACTGCAAGCCTAACACTATGCTAAAGGTTTACATGCTTTATTTCCTTTAATCGCCACAACAGCCTTATAATACAGGAAGACAATACTGTTCCCATTTTACAGATGAGGGAACTGAAATCCACAGTAGCTACTTAACAAAATTACTCAACCAGCAACTAGCAGGGCCAGAATTAAAAGCCACACTTACAACTCTCCAAAGCCTGCCTATTGTGGAAGAGTATGGTACAGCAGAATGAACAATGGCTTTACAGAGCTGAATTTGAGCCCCAGGTCTCATACCTTTTAGACATTCATCTCAGCTTCGTCTGTTTCCTTGTCTGTAAATAAGGCTAATAATAATACCTATCCTACCTAACACACAAAGTTATTATGAGAATCAAGATGTGCAAGTACTTTCAAAATCATGAAAAGCTACAGAAAACAAACTGGGGGAGTTGGAGAATATTGAGTAACAGTATAGCATAGCGAGTGTTTGAATGCTCAGACCTTGGAGCCAGACTTCATGTGTTTGAACCCAAGCTCTGCTACTTCCTGCCTATGTGACCTGAGGAAAAATATTTTTTTTTTTAATTTTTTTTTTTTAACGTTTTATTTTATTTTTGGGACAGAGAGAGACAGAGCATGAACGGGGGAGGGGCAGAGAGAGAGGGAGACACAGAATCGGAAGCAGGCTCCAGGCTCTGAGCCATCAGCCCAGAGCCCGACGCGGGGCTCGAACTCACGGACCGCGAGATCGTGACCTGAGCTGAAGTCGGACGCTTAACCGACTGAGCCACCCAGGCGCCCCGAGGAAAAATATTTAACTCTTCTGTGAGATGGTTTCTTTATCTGTTAAGATGGAGATAATAATAAAACCAATCTCAGAATTTTGTGAAGATTAAATGAATTAATGCAGCTTGAATGCTTACAATAGTATCTGTCACACAGTAAGTATACAAGTGTTAAATGTTTAAAGGCACCCACTTTTGCAAATGAAGTGTCACATCCAAAAAAAAAAAGAGTTGAAACATTTAGTAAAATACAGACAAGCCTAGAAGGTGCTCACATTTGCTTTCCTTATAGAAATCTGGATAAATCTCTCCAATTTGGGAGGTAAACATTTTGAGTAGTTTCAGTTTTCAACTAAAACTATGTGGCTCCCAAAATGCCTCATTTTTGCAAATACTTAACATCGCTATAACTCCTTTTCATTCCATTTTCAAGTATCTTTTACCCTTTTATCTGAAAATAGCTCACTTGATTTTTTTGAGAGAGAAAGAGAGGGGGCGCAAGTGAATGAGGGGCAGAAAAGAGGGGAGAGAGACAGAGACAGAGACTGAGAGAGAAGCAGGGCTCACCCAGTTTGGGGCTCAGGCTCACCCAATGTGGGGCCTGAACTCACGAACTGTGAGATCACGACCTGAACCGAAGTCAGATGCTTAACGACTGAGCTACCCAGGCGCCCCTCGCTTGAGTTTTTTTAAATATCACAATTTTGTCAACCGTTTTCAGATCACTTTTGTCTTTGCCTCAAACATCGTTCTACAGAATTTGACTTCTAATTCCAAAGCTAACTGAGTAGCTGACCAGAGGAAAAAGCTAACAAAGAGCTGGATCAAAAAGAGACCGTATAATATGTCAAAAGGAAACAGCACTAGCCCTAAATGAGCTATTTACTAAGAATAACAAAGAGGAAGTGGTGAGGGCCTAATCCTCACAAAAAGAAGATAATTTAATAATGCGCTACCCGATTCTCGTGCCAGATTAGTTTACCGTCAGGTCTGCAGCTGCAGACAGAGTCAGAGTCTGAAACAAAGTTGGCACCTCACTAAGAAATCACAGCTGGGAGTTATCTTAAATTTCCAATATGCAACAGGAAATGCTGCCAGTGATTCAATAGGTGACAGCCCTTTCCATTTGTTTCTTTCTCCTAAGTTGTCAACAAACCAAAACAAAAATGCTGCAGAAGCTCTGGTACTAGCTAAAAGTTAAACATAAAAATTCCAACGCAGTATTTCAAAACCCGGCTAAAACAACTGAATCTGAGCAGACACCAAATAAGGATTGTTTCCGTCAACATTTCTACAGTGCCTCCTGGAATATGTTAACGGTACAGCCCATGAGCGTTTCTAGGATACAGCTGTCAGATTTGCCACATTCTAATTACGTTAAGTTTCAATACTGAAGGTTAATTACAAATTTCAAAACATTCCAACAGGTACCTCAAAGTAATCCGCAACAAATAAAAGGAAAAACTAATTTCAGGTAAGAGGAACAGCCAAATAAAGAGACGGTAACTGTATTTCACTCCAACACATCATTTCGAGGCCACATATAACATCTCCCAGTAAGCATTCTGAAATTAGCTCAGTTAACGAAAGTCTACCGAGATCTACCCCCCACCCCCTGGCTTTTACAAAGACTCAGTGTTGGGAGGGGGTTTTCCAGACACACCTCTCTGGCAATGTTACTCAAAGCTTCATCTTCTGCAGAAAATCGGTCTTTTACAGGCGTCCTTTTCCTTCCAGAACCAGGCGTCCCCATGTTGTCCTCTTAACAGTTCCTTAACTGTGAAACGTGATTTCACTGTTTTCAGCCCTGAAATAAACAGATACAGAATAACTTAGGATGTTTCTCTTTGTATCACTTTAAAGCTCCTTTATACATTTGCTTTTAGAAATGTGAAGTTATATTTCTGTATTTAATTTACATGTAAATTAGTCACCAAATACTTTTTGCCACTATCAAATTATGCCAATAAATTTTAGAATACTTAAATTTATACTTTTTTGCCATACTACTCCCGGCAACCTACTAGAATGTGTGGTAATATTAGCCTCAGAAAACTGCGGTCAGTAGTAATTCTTATCAGTATACAGTATACTTATCAGTATAAAATTAATACAGGTATTTCTAAAACTTATTCCCATTCCAGAGCAAAAAAAAAAAAAAAAAAAATTTTCAGAAAAGTCATTCAGTCTAAAGCTCTGAAAGAACATATCAAGAAATTTTAGTATAGAACTTTAAACTTACAAAGTTGGGTTAGGGTTAGGGTTAGGGTTTAAACTTACAAAGTTGGCTGTTTAATGTAATTTAAGAAACAATTCCGATTAAACTATTACCACGTAAAAGAACAAATGAAGGCTTATTATTCTGCAATTAACAATAACTAACACTGTCCACACAACAAATATCTGAGTGCCTGTCACTGCCAGGTACTGTGGAAAGTGCCAAAGATACAGTGACAAATTAAACTGACTCAGGCCAATGATTAAGAATGTATCTGTGGATCTATTATTATTGTGGTTATTATGAAAGAGACCTATTTTTACAAAAGAGAGAAGAAAAATTCATCTGCCAGGATTAAATAATAGGGATAATAAAGATCATCTAACCTTCCAAACACATGGTATTTGAAATTAAAGATTCCCATGAGAAAAAGCATCCCCATTTGCATGACCTCCCTCTCTCCTATACACATTCCTGAGAAGTACGGCTCATTTAGTAAAATACTCATTAACTTAAAAATTTTTTTTTCCTAGCTTTAACAAAATAAACTGACAAAATTTCATTACACCGTGAGTCACAAAGGAATTCTCATGTAAGTCTGTCCCAGTAGAATAAACTATATAAAACTCCAAGTGACTTTAATGTGTTGGAATTTACTTGGTTCAGGCAAACTAAAATAGAACTTCATCAATTCACTCTTCTAAAAAAAGTCTTCTCCAATGAAAATGCAGGCCATTCCCCTCTTATCTGACACCATTTCTTATTCCCACATAGCTAGCATGCTATGTTTGTCAATCAAAATGAAGACGGATGAGAATTCATTGCCCTGCCACAGAAAATCTATCTGGGCACGATAAGCAATGGAAACAAAGAGAAAGAATGTAGGCCTGAAACCAGCAGCTGATAAGTCCCAGCCACAAATCGAGACAATTTCTGAAAAGCTCGGTGCTGGTTTTTCAGAAGTCTCCCATCATCCTCATGCTCAGCATCATTTTAAAGACCATACGCTCTAATAGTAACAATGCACAAATACTAGTCACCTACTGAGAAAAAAAGCAGCATTAACGCTTTTCAAAGACAGGAGTGACAATTTAACCGATGCACAGTGATATCACCCAGTATCTGTCCTTCAGCTAGCTTTCCAAGGGCACATTCAAAGACAATTCACAGAAACAGGAGACAAAAGCAGGCATTTTCTAATTCCAGGAACATAAAAATAATTATAGAAGAAATCAAGATTTTATCAAAAGTTTAACAGCGGTTTCATTAGAAGGAAAAGAATTATGGCTGCGCTTTTTCTTCTTCTTTTTGATTCTCTAGCATTCCAACAACATCAGGGAGAGATGCACTTAAAAACAAAGTAATAAAAACACTCAGATCCAAGGCTCAAAGAAGAAAGTGGCCCCAAAGTGGATCACACCCAAGTTAGGCCCCATACACCACACAGCTGACACACACTCTCTGAAGCCACTGCTGGAGACACTCTGTTGAATGTATTTCTTTTTCCTCTTTTTCCATAACCCATTTCCTTCTTTCTCAACAAACACTGCCCTACACCTCAGACCTGTCAGGATATTCCTAGCACACAGATTTACATAAAGAATTATCTTTTCTTAAAAATGCTCCAAACGAAACCGTCCCAACAGGCTCCGGGCTAGCCAGCCCTGCGAGAAAGATGACAAGAAAAAAGAAACACAGGATAAGCGGGAAATGGGAACAACTTCTGGTCCTCCTTGTCCTTCTTGTCGTATCTATAGGGGGTATCTCGTTTCAATGACTCATTGGTCAGGTCCTATCACCATTTTCAGGTGCACATGAGGCAGATCAACCATTACCTATGTCAAAAAGCAATCTAACGTTTTTGAAAGAACTACACGATTTGTACTCTGTAGGCAGACATCCTCACCAATACTAGAAAGGGTAAAGCTTTTCAGCTCCTATGCAGTCTATCTTCAAAATGACAAAAATAAGGATACAGACTCAGAAGGTGATCTCAAAGAGACTATTTCCAGTTTCTGATCCTGAAGGACTTTCAGTCAATTTCTATCGCAAGGTTTCCTCACGTCCACATTCTTCAGGAGCCATATTCATCTCTTCCGGCTTTTCCTTAATGGTATCAACCAAACCCAGAGCTAAACCTTTACATCCACCGCCAAAACCAAAACTGCCCACATTTCTGTCACGTCCGTCACCCAGTGCGAAGCTGATTTTCTCCAGCTGCTTTTGTCATTAAGGATCTGCTACCTAAGGGAAAGTAGGGAAGTACCTTCAAGGATGTTGTGAAACCTAAACCTTCCAAAGCAGATCAACAAGGCTTTCTCTTCTCCAATGAGCTTCACATGCAATCGATTTCTGACAAATAGGCATTATGCCACATTAAGTGACACTCAAATCATGATACCGTTCACTTTTGTGAGAACAGAACGGGGATGTAGTATCAGTACGTCACATTCTAAATATAGCCCACTTCGAGAGTTCTGTCTGGATCCCAATAGCTGCAGTTCCTTTATATCTGAGTACTTCATCCTGGGGGACTCAAAACATTGGCATAGGTCTTTGTGTCAGGGCCCTGACTACAGTTAACGCCAGTCTGCGCAATAAAACATTTGCTAGTTATTCGGCAAATCCCAGCAGCTGGAATGGCACTTGAACTAAAGACGAATGTGAGCACAGCTGTTGCTACTGGACTAAATTTAAAGAGAGAGGATCTGAGTTCAACGGCTACCCTGCCCTTTCCCGTGCCTGAGCCTTGGTTTCTTCACTCACGGCACAGACAGATCAACCATCCAGCTATCCGACACGGTGAACGGGAGGCTCAAGTGAGTTCAGACGAATGCGAACACTCAATAAACTCATAAAGCACTCCATAAATGTTTCAAGCGTCTTAAATTAACTATCTCTTTACACATTTAGCTTATGAAGTAGACAAAGGGGCAATCCTTGCCTTTCTTTACATGTTCATACGCTTAACCAAAACACCCTCAAGTTATTTCCTCCAGCATGCATTATGTGGTATCATTAACAATGTTAAGAATATTTGCTGAAGCATGGAACAATCTAGAAAAAATAGAAACACCTTAAATTATAATCATTATACTACGTAGCACTTTTACGTAATAAAAAAATTTTAAAAGAAAAAAATTTTAAGGGGTTTCGTGGTATTCAAAGTCTTATTTTTGAAAATCCAAATGAATACACAAGTTTTAGAAGTATGGCCTTATGATGGGAGTTAGTGCCCTTATGAGAACACAAATGACTTAGAACATAGAGGTCATTTAATGATGGTTCACTTAAGATCTTTCAATGTAAATTTTACCTCAAAAGAAAAATTCCTCTCAACAAACACTAAACTCTAGTTAATAAGACACATGGTAAATATTTAGGGTTGAAGCGAGTGACATCTGCTGCTTATTTTGAAATGCATCCACCCTCCCAAAAAAAGATGTAACAATACATAGAAGAATGGATAAAGGATAGTACGAGATAAAGTATAATGAAATAGTAGTAGTGGAATCCAGGTAGTAAGTACATGAGTGTTCACAGTAGAACTCTCTTCAACTTTTCTGTATGTTTCAAAATGTGTACAATAAAGTGTTAGAAAAAATAACTGGTTGAGAAAGATAGATAACCAAGGGAACAAAAGACATGGGAACTGGGAATTTCAACCAAAATCTTGATTTTTACTGTAATCACAGTACAGAAGAATACCAATAGTTATGTATACATTAGAAAGATTATAGGCAAAGGAGAGAATGGCTCCACTGCTGGCTAGAAGAGAAAGAAATGAAGAGGGAAAGGCAGGGGAGGAGCAAAGCGGCAGCAGAGGGAGGTAGGGAAGGAGGTAGGGAGGCATGACGGAAGGTAGGCAGGTAGGCAAGAGGAAAGAATTAACAGTTAAAGACATCAATCCTGCAAATATCTAGATGAGATTCAGAAAATGAATAAATCATTAACAGAACCTACGGAAAGAATAAAAGGTACATCTAGAAATTGAGGCTAAGTATAAAATGAAAATATGGGGGGCGCCTGGGTGGCTCAGGCAGTTGAGCGTCTGACTTCAGCTCAGGTCATGATCTCAAGGTTTCTGAGTTTGAACCCCACGTCTGGCCCTGTGCCGACAGCTTGACTCTGGAGCCTTCTTCAGATTCTGTGGCCCTCTCTCTTTGCCCCTCCCCCGCTCACGCTCTGTCTCAAGAATAAACAAACGTTAAAAAAGAAAGATGGAAAGAAGGAAAGAAAATATGCATATATGAGGCAAAATTGGAAGACCTGGCAGAACATGAAAGGTAGATGTTAAACACAAACTAAATCTCAGGAGAATATTAAAACCTAGAATGGTTAAATTAAGCTTACATTTTACAAAATACAATGCTTATTATATTTCTTATATTTTATATTTCCATGAGAACCTGTATAATCACATCTCCAACTTCCACATTCAGTAGTCCTAAGAATTAACAAAAATTTAAAGTGTCATATTTTGAATACATACTGCTCACACACACCCAAAACAACTGCAAATCTTTCCATTTCCTACTCTCATAAAGATGACATACAGTGGTTGCACTTCCTTCCTTGCTAACCATGTTTAAATAAATTAGCTCTAATGGGCTGTATGTTTGACATGATTTACAATACTATTTTCATCAACTGTGCAGAACCCATATTAGGAAGATGTGCTCTTAACCAACAACTGTATTCTCAGTATGCCCTGAGAAGTAAACCATTTTCTAGTATCAAATTCTCTCCTTTTCCTATGCCTTTTAAAAAGTATGTCACTGGGGCGCCTGGGTGGCTCCGTCGGTTAGGCGTCCGACTTCAGCTCAGGTCACGATCTCGCGGTCCGTGAGTTCAAGCCCCGCGTTGGGCTCTGTGCTGATGGCTCAGAGCCTGGAGCCTGCTTCCGATTTTGTGTCTTCCTCTCTCTCTGCCCCTCCCCCGTTCATGCTCTGTGTCTCTCTGTCCCAAAAATAAATAAACGTTAAAAAAAATAAATAAAAAAAAGTATGTCAGTGTGTCAACTATACTCAAAAAAAAAAAAAAAAAAAAAGCACCCCAGAAATGTTATGTATAGACATACACTCAGAGGATGAAAGGAAGGGAGAGAAAATTACATATTGCTGAGGACAGGTCAGACGCATGCCATAAAGCAGAACAGAAAAAAACAAAAAAACAAAAAAAAACCAACAAAGTATTAGGGAGAACAACCGACAACCGAACCTTAGGCAGCAAAAAACAAAGATAAAACCAAACACTAGGAAGATATAGGGAAGCATGCAGTAAAGATGTGATTTTTTTCTAATGTTTATTTATTTATTTTGACAAAGAATGTGAGCGAGCAGAGGAGGGGCAGAGAGAGAGAGGGAGAGAATCCCAAGCAGGCTCTGCACTGTCAGCACAGAGCTCAATGCGAGGCTTTATCTCACAAAACCCGACACTCAACCAACTGAGCCAGCCAGGCGCCCCCCACATATCCTTTCCTAATGGTGTTCTCTGAAGCACAAAAGCTTTTATTTTGAGGAAGTCAATTTACCTATTTTTTCTTTTGTTGTTTCATTCAATTTGATGTCATTCCTAAAAAAGCACTGCCTACCCAAATATCCCAATGACGTATTCCTATGTTTTCTTCTCAGAGTTGTACAATTTTAGCTCTTACTTTTATGTCTATGATCCATTTAGAGTTAATTTTTGTATATGGTATGAGGCATGGTACCAACATTATTCTTTTGCCTGTGGATGTCAACTTGTTCTAGTACCATTTGTTGAAAAGACTATTCTTTCTGCAACTGAATGGTCTTGTCAAAAACCAACTGACCCCGAAAGTAAGGGTTTATGCGTGGACCCTCCATTCTATTCCACTGATCTATCTAGATCCATATCAACATAAACATCCTTCTGTCAGTATCATGCTATTTTTTATCTTCTAATGTTTGTTTATTTTTGAGAGAGAAAGCAAACACAAGCAGGGGAGGAGCAGAGAGAAAGAGGGACAATGGATCCAAAACGGGCTCTGAGCTGTAAGCCCATAGCCTGATGCGGGGCTTGAACTCATGAATCATGAGATCATGACCTGAGCTGAAGTCAGATGCTCAACCGACTGAGCCACCCAGGCATCCCTACAATAACTTTTAAAACTGGGACGAGTGAGTCAACTTTGTTCTTCTTAAGATTCTGGTGCCTTATATTTCCAAATAAATTTTAGGATTAACATGTCACTTTAAAAAAAAGAAAAGCAGCTGGGATTTTGATAGGGATTACATTAAATCTACCGTTCACTTTGGGAAATATTACCATCTTAATATTAAGATTCCAATCAATTAACATGGGATTTATTCAGACCTTTAATTCTATTCTATGTTTTGTGATTTTCAATGAGTATTTCGCATACTTCTTTTATTAAATTTATTCCTATATCACAGGGGCCACTTTAAAGCTCAAAGAGACATAAAAGTTTCTATAAACTGTAAAATGCTATGGAAATATGTGATATCGCCGACACTAAAAAACAAAATATGTAAAATCACAATAGGCAAAAGAGAAGGTAGTGAAGTATAGAATTCAGAAGTATATCCCATGGCTAAGGTTAATCTTAATTGAGCCACAGGTGGGTGAGGGAATTGCATATTTTCAAACACAAATATAATCCAACACTACATCTATATACTTAGTAGGAAGGCATTTTTCACTATTTCTAATTTACTAGGCATGTGGCAACAATAAAAGGAACTGGAAATCCTTTTCCTGAACTATACAAGTGTGTGTTTTCTTTGTGGAGCAGATAGAATTATTACTGAAATACTTCTTCCGTCAAAAGAAATGAAAATCAAAACCAACATGACAGAAGTGTGCTAACTAACCTGCGTTACTGATAATACAATAGATGGGGCCAGAATTAAGCCCCAAAGGAGAAAAGAACTTAAATTAGCCTTACACCTTCTAATTCTAATTCTAATTCATCACTAAGATGAATTCTATTGACAATACTTATACTAACTATAGTCTAATAAAAAAAGTAAAACTTAAAACATAGTGCAACAAGAGGAAAAATTACTTATCAAAAATTGATAAATATGATTTTAATTTCTTTTTAGTAAAACCACACACAAAACTGAAAATGACCCAAATTGACAGCAATAGCTTTAAGTCAAGGCCAATCAACATGATGTAATAAATTGTGGTAGTAGAAAACTCACGGAAAGGAAGCAAAGACAAGGACATATTTTGATATTATGCCCATAAGGTACAAAAAGATAACAAAACCATGTATACGGTATGACTGCAAATATGTAAAACCTCATACACACGAATAATGAAGAACATAGGCAATATGTATAAAACGGAATTTTCCTTTTTTCATAAGCTTTATATATTGTGAAAAAACACTTTATCAAAAAAATGATTTAAATTAAAAGCTACAATTATGGGCTAATTCATAGTATGAAAATATAAACTTAAAGGACTAACCAACTTTGAAATTATATTAATAAACTGATAAAGAGGAAAGATTTATTTAATCTGTCAGAGCAACTGCAAAGTAAGACTATAAAAATTTATGTTGGTCATCTCTGGTAAAACTATAATTTTCCAACAGATTTCCCAGTAACCATCACTTTTATAGGCATAATGAAATTCTAAGTAAGTGGGAAACACATTGCTAATTTTAAACAGAATGGGCACCACTGGATTAACTTTGAAAATTAAAAATCTGGCTTGCATCAAGTCAAAATTAGAACAAAGAAGCAAGCATTAATTCCTCTCAAGTCCTGGGGAAAAGCACTAATTTTTCAGCCTACAACTTTTATTATCGAAGCAAAATCCTTTGAAATTTTCAGCTTTTCCTGAAGACCTTTATTCTATGAACGCTTCTACCCATGTAGCTCACTGAGTGGAAAGTACAATAGTAGTGCCTTGAGATGCTCTTGGAGTAGAAAGGGAGAGGCCAACATCTCTCTTGAGCCATGTCGGTCAGGTTTGTACAGCTTAAACCTGTCTTACAAAGGGCAAAGGAATGCCCTGAGACGGGAGGCAACACACCAATCAGGCCCATAAAAGGGAGGAGTCAACCAGACATCGTGCAACGTAAGTTCAATGTTCACAAGGGAAGGATTGGAGGAGAGAGCCGAGCTGGCAGGACAGCTGCGAGTAGCCAATCCACGTGCCATTCCAGTCGAAAGCCACACGCCACGAGCTCCACCTTCCATTCACGACTTCTGCTCCAAAAGACCTCACGCCGACACTGGGGTGGCTCCTTTGTATACAAATAAAGAGAAACTGACCCTTCCTCCTCCCACAGAAACTTCCCCGGAAGTTACGGACACGAGACGCCAGATTCAAAGGGTCCACAGAATGCTCAACACAAGTCCTGAGTCACTACCAAGGTGTTTCGGAGCGAATTACCACAGTGAATTTCAAACACCGAAGACAAGGATGATGTGACAAGCTTCCGTGGGTGGGAAAATAAGGTTACACAGAAAGCATTAACCATCAGAATGGCTTTAAACCCTAAAAAGTGATTCTGGAAACAAGAAGACAATAGACTGATGCCTTCAAACTTCTGAAGGAAAGCTGCCGACAACCTGCAAGTAGCCTATGCCAGTCAAACCATTCTATTCTCGTACGTGACGATTAAAGGCCTTTTCAGACACGCAAGGTCTCAAAAACTTACCTCTTTGATATCCTTTGTCAATAAGCTACTAGAAGATATGCTTCATAAAAGAAAAGAGAAACTCAAAGGAGCCGTCTATTCCACAGTCACGCAGGGACTCACGCACCTTCCGCTGCTTCCCAAGTCACAACTGACACAGACGTGAGTGGGACACACACTTGAACTGTATTAAAGAAGGCTAGGCTATCCTGGCGAACAGACAGAACAACGCGGTAGAGCTAATCCACTTTTCAAAATTAAACCACACGTTGATTAGAAATCCACGTATGGAGGGGAGAATGGGACTGCAGAGTTGGGCGGGGAATGGTCCCAAGAAGAGTGATTAATTAACATGTAAAACGGTATTGTGATTGCCTGCAGCGGAAGGCGTGCATTACAGAACACATACGGGAACTCCTAGGGTAATTATGATGCCATTTCTTGACCTAGGCAGCGAGACACAGATGCTCATTGTATTGTTCTTCCTCAAACTGTATTTTTGTTTGATATTTTTCTGTATTTCAAAAACTATCTTATTCAAAAGAAATTAGAGAGACAGGATGAGGCATTTGAAAAATCTCCTGGAGGGCTGTTTGGGTGGCTCAGTCAGCTAAGCACCCCATTCTTGATTTTGGTTCAGTCATGAATCTCATAGTTCATGAGACTGAGCCCCACATCGGGCTCTGAGCCGACAGCAATGAGCCTGCTTGGGATTTTCTCTCCCTCTCTCTGTCTTTCTCTCTTTCTTTCTCTCTCTACCCCTCCCCAGCTCAGGCAAGTACCCGTGCTCTCTGTCTCTCTCTCTCAAAATAAATACACAAACAAACAAACAAACATTAAAAAAAATCTGTTGGAGCACTTGGGAAAAGTAAGGTGAACAGAAAACTAAGCCAAAAAAAAAAAAAAAAAAAAGGAAAACCCCTGGAAACACTCCTGGAAAAAACTGAAAGTTAAACACGAAAGAAAACAATCATGGTAGAAAACCTGGCTGAACAGTAAACAATATTTATTTAGTTATGGTGAAAACACCAACTATTGATTTAAAATTGCAAAACTGGGATGTTGCAGAGAGGAGAAGTGGGAGGAAAATAATAAAATACAAAAGAACAATAAAACCACCAGTAATACCTCAACTGCACGCACGTTTTTCAAAGTATGTGTTACTTTGTAAGATGCTTCTTTTAACTGCATATGTATGTTTTTTCAACAAAAATGGTTTATAAAGTATGTGCTATTTTGTAATCAGCTATGGCAGACAGACTCTAAGGTGGCTCCCCACCATTATGCCCCCTCCTCTGTTCCCATCTTTGTGTAAACACCTCCCAAAGAATGTGGCCAGGACTTGTGACTTGCTTCTAACCAACAGAATAGGACAAAGGTTATGAGATGTCATTCCCATGATTATGTTACCTTATATAAGACTAGCCAGCCAGCAGACTTGCTCTAGACTCTCCCTGATGATTCGACGATGTGGTTCTATCAGGAAATACCACAGGCCAAGAAATTCAGGTTGCCTCTAAGAGCTGAGAGCAGCCTTCGGGAGCTCGAAGACAGCCTCCAGATAACCTTTAGCTACCTTAAAGTGAGCGCTAGTGAGCAAGAAGCTTCAGTCCAAAAACCACAAAGAAATTAATTCCGCCAAACCTTCCTCGGTGAGCCTGGAAGTGGATTTTATCGCGTAAGTCTCCAGGAGAGAACTCAGCCCAGCCAACACTTTAATGGCAATCTCATAGGACCCGATGCAGAGGACTCTGCTCAGCCATGCTCAGATTCCTGCCCCATAGAGACTGTAGGATAATAAATGTGTGTTGTTTTAAGCTGCTAAATTTGTTACACTTGTTACACAACACAGAAGACAAGTGCAACAGCTTTTAAAACTCTGGATGAATAAACCCAGCAAAGGGGACAGGGAATAAAAAAATCAACACAAAAAAGCCAGTTGCATTTCTATGCACTAGCTATGAACAATCCAAAAAGGAAATTAAGAAAACAATTACATTTACAATAGTATCAAAAAGAATAAAATACTTAGGGAAAAAACTTAACCAAGGAGCAAAAGACCTGTACACTAAAAATTACAAAACATTGCTGAAAGAAAAAAAGAGACATAAATAAATGGAGAGCCACCCTGTGTTCAAAGACTGGAAGACTTACCACTGTTAAAATGTTAACACTACCCAAAGTGATCTACAGATTCGATGTACCCTCTATCAAATCCCAATGACATTTTCTGCAGAAATAGAAAAACCCATCCAAAAACTAAAATGCACATGGAATCTTAAGGGACCCTGAAGAGCCAAAACAATCTTGAAAAGGAAGAACAAAGTAGAGGTATCACACTTCCTGATTTCAAAACTTAACTAGAAAGCTACAGTAACCAAAACAGTGTGTTACTGGCATATACCACAAACAAAAAATAACTCACAGTAGATCAAAGAAATAAGGGTAAGCTAACACTATAAAACTCTTAGGAAAAAACATACATGAAAACTTAATGACGCTGGATTTGGCAATGATTTCTTGGATATGATGCCAAAAGCCCAGGCAACAACAACAACAACAACAACAAAAAAAGTAGATAAACTGGACTTTATCAAAATAAAACCTCTGTGCATCAACAGACACTATCAGGAGAAAAAAGTGACCCACAGAATGGGAGAAAATATTTGCAAATCGTACATCTAATAAGGGATTAATATCCAGAATACCTACAGAACTCCTAAAATTCAACAACAACAACAACAACAACGAAAAGAACCCAAATCAAATCCAGGCAAAGGACCTGAATAGATATTTCTCCAAAGAAGATCTATAAATGGCCAAGCAGCACAAGAAAAGATGCTACACATCACTAGTTATTTGGGCAACGCAAACCAAAACCACACTGAGATACCGTCTCACACCCATTAGAATGGCCATTATTTAAAAAAATAATAAGTGTGTCAAAGATGCAGGAAACCAGAACCCCTGTACACTGCTCTTTGGACTATGAAATGATCGTCTGCCATGGAAATTTTTGGCCATTCCTCAAAAAATTAAACATAGCATTGCTATGCAATCCACTTACGGGTATACACCCAAAAGAAATGAAAGCAGGGACTCAAATAGATATTTACATACTTGTTTTCATAGACAGCAGCACGATGCACCATAGCCAAAAGGTAAAAGCAAATCAAGTACCCATCAACAGATAAAGGGATAAACAGGATATGGAATATTACTCAGCCTTAAAAAGGAGTTAAATTCTCATGCATGCTAATGAACTTTGAGAACACTGCACCAAGTGGAATAAGCCAGACACAAAACAGAAATACATCATTCTGCTTATATGAAGTACTTAGAGTAATCAAATTCATAGTGACAGAAAGTTGAACAGTGGATGTCAGGTGCAATGGGGAAGGAGGAGTTATTTTTTTAATGGGCACAGAGTTTTAGTTTGGGATGATGAGAAAGTTCTGGAGATGGATGGTGGTGAAGGTTGCACAACAACGTGAACGTACTTAACCCCACTGAATTATACACTTAAAGTAATTAAAATGGTAAATTTTATATTATGTACACATTTTTTAATTTTCTTAATGTTTATTTTTGAGAAAGAGAGAGACAGAGCGTGAGCGGGCGGGAGGGGCAAAGAAAGAGGGAGACACCGAATCCGAAGCAGGCTCCAGGTTCTGAGCTGTCAGCACAGAGCCCAACACAGGGCTCAAACTCACCAGCCGTGAGATCATGACCTGAGCTGAAATCTGATGCTTAACCAACTGAGCCAACCAGGTGCTCCTATATTATGTATATTTTAACGTACTTTTTAAAAAAATCAGATAGACAGCAAAGGGTGAGTTGGGTAAGACAGGAGGACAGTGACTCTCTACTTAGACGTGGCAATATCCACGAGTGGGGAAAAGACATCCAATGTAAAACCGAATTGTTTTTCTATCTTTAGTCCTATAATCCTTGGGTCGCTTAAACAAAATCATTTTTTTAAGCTTTTTTTAATAGCAACAACATGTATACTTACTAATTGTATTATTTATTGTTACAAAGTAGTTAAACCATTTAACAGGGAAATAGGGGAGCCCATGTGGCTCAGTAGGTTTTGCGCCTAACTCTTGATTTCCATCCAGGTGATGATCTCACCGTTCATAGGATGGAGCCCCACGCTGGGCTCTGAGCTGACAGCAAGAAGCCTTCTTGGGATACTCTCTCCCTCTCTGTTCCTCCCCTGTTAGCATATGCTCGTGTGCTCTCTCAAAATAAACAAACTTAAAAGAAAAATCAGAGAAGTAAATATTTTAACATCCTAATCCTCTGCATACAGTATACTGTATTTTACTTAGACAACAGAGACCCAAAAGAGTGCTCCTGGCTGTTAAAATGTTTCTACTTAGGAAAGTAGGGTCTATAGAAGAAAAACAAAGTGATTGGAACAAGGAACTTTAAAATTAGTTTCCTAAACAGTAAAGCTTTGTTATGTCAAAATTAGTTAAGGGGCACCAGGGTGGCTCAGTCGGTTAAGCATCAGACTTCAGCTGAGGTCATGATCTCACGGTTCGTGGGTTTGAGCCCCGTGTTGGATTCTGTGCTAACAGCTCAGGGCCTACAGCCTGCTTCAGATTTTGTGTCTCCCTCTTTCTCTATCCCTCCCCCACTTTCTCTCTCTCTCTCTCTCAAAAAATAAATATTAAAAAAAATGTTTTTATTTTTTTTTTTATTTTTTTTTTTTAGAATTTTTTTTTAACATTTATTTATTTTTGAGACAGAGAGAGACAGAGCATGAACGGGGGAGGGGCAGAGAGAGAGGGAGACACAGAATCGGAAGCAGGCTCCAGGCTCTGAGCCATCAGCCCAGAGCCCGACGTGGGGCTCGAACTCACGGACCGCGAGATCATGACCTGAGCTGAAGTCGGACGCTTAACCGACTGCGCCACCCAGGGGCCCCTAAAAAAAATGTTTTTAAACACTAGTTAAGAGTTTGGTGTTCATAATGAAAAAAAAAAAAAAAAAAAAAAAACCCAAAAACTAAGATATACAAGGTTCAAAGTGAAAACAATGAAAGAGATGAACTACAATTCTTTAAGAAGGGTTTTACTATCTCACTCCTGAGAAAATAAAAACACCCTGGGGTGCCTGGGTTGCTCAGCTGGTTGACTGTCTGACTCTGGCTTTCAGCTTAGGTCATGACCCCAAAGTCATGGGATCCAGCCCTGTGTTGGGCTGCACACTGAGCATAGAGCCTGCTTGGGATTCTCTCTCTCCCTCTGCCCCAATCCCCTGTTCAAGATCTCTCTCTAAAATAAAAAAATTAAAATATATATACAAAATTTTTAAAAACCCTGTTACACACTTTGTACTCAAACGCTTTTCCCAACCTCTTGTCTTTTCCACTCTCTCTGCTCTGCACTATCCTCCCCTCCCCTCCCCACCTCCCCACCGCCTTTTTTTCTGGTAGGGGAAGGCTGAAACAGGGAAGGGATAATAGGAATAAGCCAGAAATAGGAATAGGAAAAAAAGGAAAAATACTCCAGTTTATTTTTTTTCCCTCACATTGAATACAGTACTAAACACACCGTCATTATCAAATGCAAATAATTCACATTTCTGAGGGCAAGGAAAAACTAAATCTCTTGGAGTTACGACCTAACGTAGAGCGGAAGAAAGGAAACCATCTGCAGGCTTTCCGTCTGCGAATTAAATGTGCGTTGTACACCAAATTCTTCAACCAACCTTGACTGGGCTGTAAGACAAGGCTGCAGTTTAATATGGTGAAATGAACCTTGGTGGAGCACTAACCCTTTAAACAGCTTTCTAGCCGAAGAAGTGAAATCAGTCAAAGAACTTGAAACTCAAGGGCCTCATTCACTAAGCATAGAAAACAGCAAGGTTTTCATGAGAAAGCACACGATACCCAGAGGCAGCTGTGCTGGGGATACAGCATCTGGCAACAGCCACAAGTTATTTTTAAAGAGAGAACTTCACGATAATGTACATGAGACTGTAGCCGTTCTATGGGAAGCAGACAATGAGAATTGGGCAAGAAGCTAATTTCCCTGCGTGAACTCAAAATAAGCTTATGAAACAGCTCGTCATTCCCAGTGTCCTTTTGATCCAAAGACACGTGTGCAGGTCTCTGAACTGCACTAGTTCAACAAGGGTCACGGCCACCCTATGCCAGTATCAGTAATGGTTTTCCCCTGTCGTAAAACATCTGATCACTCTTACAACCTGAACATGACATCAATACTGGTACAATCCTGTGCTCCTCCTCGTGCACGTTTTTCTAAAACACCTCCCTTGTTAGTTCTCCTTAACCGTGCTCTGAAAAGGGGAGGGCAAAAAGAAAAAAAGAAAACGATCCTAGAATATGCACGCGAAGCAGATTTTCACCCCAAAACTTAGACTTAATCTTCTGAAAGCAAACGTCCTTCGTAAGCTCACTCTTCTGTGGTTGCCACTTTTCCTAAACCGCAGGCCTTCCTGACTTGCAGCAGGGGCCAGGACAGATTACAGTTCTGTGGTAGCTTCTGTCAGATGAGCTTTGACAAGGCCTCAAAATAGATCCTGGGCACCAGCCAGAGAAACTGCCACTCACAAGTTCCAACTTGATCATCATACATTAGCCCCTCTGTACTTTTTTTTTTTTTTCCTCCAGTCTCTATCATTTTAAAAGGACAGAGGTTCTCAACCTCCTTCCTCTTGTTCATGAGTGAACGGTGCAGTATAGAAATTAAAATCGTAAACCCTTGAGTTGCTCACAAACACTCTGCAGAGTAAAAACTGAATTTGTACCTACCCCCTGCCTTGGGAAATTAACCCATCAACAGCACTATGGTTTGCAAAAGGATTTTTGAATCTCAAACTCTACCAAGGTTTATTTTATTATGAATAGACTAGGATGTGGACGGTGAAGGAAGACAGAAGGTGGGCTATTTATTTCCCATGACTAATATAGTAGCAGATTTCGTTAGAGCAAGAAGTTAAACTATATACAATATTTTTAATTGACACCAGTCATAAAATCCTAGAACAACCCACTACAAAAGGTATTCATTTAACTCTTGCCAAATATAACATCAGTTTTCAAGCTACAGTATTTTTAGCCTTGCCACTACAAGTAAAATTAACCACCTGTCACTCTAAAATGTTTAAGACCGCCTTATACAATACATTTTAGTATTTTTTTAAAATAGAGAAGATAAAGAATCCAAAGTAATTAAGAGTTCCTTTCTCCTTCCACAAGGTTGAGAAAGTTAACTTCTATTATAAAATAAAGTCCAATATAAGATGGAAATAAATTTATACATTTTCACAACTTAAGCCCCAACTTTGCAATCACCCTTTCAGAAATATATTCAATATACATACTTATGGACTAGTGCAAAGACTTAAATACCAGTTGTTCACTATAGCAGCATTTGTAGAAAGCTAAAACAACCTAAATGTCTGTTAACAAGGAATGGTAAAATAAATCATGGAAAATGAATAAATTAGGGTTCATCTACACTACCCAGGGCATTCAGTCTTTTTTAAAAATCAGGTGGGGGCTCCTGGTTGGCTCAGTCAGTTGAGCATCAACTTTGGCTCAAGTTATGAACTCATGGTTTGTGAATTCAAGCCTTGTGATGAGCTCTGTGCTGACAGCTCAGAGCCTGGAGCCTGCTTAGGATTCTGGGTCTGCCTCTCTCTTTCTGCCCCTCCCCCACTCACATTCTGTGCGTGTGCGTCTCAAAAATAAACATTAAAAATAAATAAATACATAATCAGGTGGACATATGTGCAAATACAGAAAAGTCTCTAAGATATACCAAGGGTAACAACGAAAGGTAACTCTCCTAAACAAAGCCAGTTACATATGTAATAAAAAATTTGGAGGAGGACATACAGGAAACCACTCACAGTGGTTGCTTGGATTAGGGGGTGGGAGAGTAGAAAAGGGAAAAGGCTAGACGTCTGTTGTGGAAAGAAGGCTTCTTTTGCACCATATAACATTTAAACTGTCGTATCAATTTTTTAAACTCCCACAAACATCTACTGCACCCATGAAGTGGGCATTCTCCTTCCGGGTACGCATGCCATGTCTTCCCCCTTCTCAACCACTTGTATCTACTGCTCTCCTGACCCAAACAAAAGCATACAAAAGCAAAGCTCAGAGTTTCCCCAAGAAACAGAATCCTCTCTCCAGCCCCCACCAGATAAAAAAATAATAGAACAAATGAAAAAGTAACACTTATGCCAAACCCAGTTTTTAGCCAATGTTTGATTCCTTTTAAATCTAGCCTAATTTGGGGCACCTGGGTGGCGCAGTCGGTTAAAGCATCCGACTTCAGCCAGGTCACGATCTCACGGTCCGTGAGTTCGAGCCCCGCGTCGGGCTCTGGGCTGATGGCTCGGAGCCTGGAGCCTGTTTCCGATTCTGTGTCTCCCTCTCTCTCTGTCCCTCCCCCGTTCATGCTCTGTCTCTCTCTGTCCCAAAAATAAAATAAACGTTAAATCTAGCCTAATTTACTGTAGGGCAGAAAGTTTTAAAAGTCAAAGTGCAATGTGCAACACAAAAAAATCGTTTCCAAAGGTGTCTATCTTAAAAGGAAAAATGGAGAAAAAGGGCAAATTTTGCTCAGTACCTTCCTTCTGAAATTTTAAAAGTTAAGTTTTGAATGACGGTCATAAAGTCTATTGTTTGCAAACTGGATTAATAATTAATTATTAATTAACGTTTTCCTGGTTAAAGGTCCATCTCTCCATTCAGAGTCTCCAGAAAGCAATCAACTACCCACAAGGAAAAGGCTATGAAACGGCCTCTATTTTGTAGGTGCAACGGGTAGCGCTCCTCTGGTGAAGACGGAAACTGTATTTTCTCTTAAATGATCCTCATCAACATTCCCAGCATGCTGCAGGGAGAATTTCTTTTTCTATACATCATCAATTCTGTCCCTTTTCACACTAGGAGCAGGATAAACAATTCACAAAGAGCCTTGCAAGAAACGGCTCTCATTTCTAGTAAAGATCTGTTTTTGGTTTTGTTTTGAGAGAGAAAGAATCTATTTGCCAAATATACCCTCATATCACTTTTTTCCTTCATTATGGAGATGCTTACATCATAACAAAAGAAGGCTTCTGTTTTTTAATTATTATTATTTTTATTATTATTTAAATCCAAGTTAGTTAACATATGGTGTAATAATGATTTCAGGAATAGAATTTAGCGATTCATCACTTATGTGTAACACCCAATGCTCATCCCAACAGGTGCCCTCCTTAATGCCCCTTGCCCATTCAGCCCATCACCCCCACCCAAACCCCATCCAGCAACCCTCAGCTTGTTCTCTGTATTTAAGAGTCTCTTATGGTTTGTCTCCTTCTCTGTTTTTATCTTATTTTTGAGAAAGAAGGCTTCTCTTGTATATCTACCTATCAAGACTGTTAGTTACGGTGGTTTCCACAAGGGATTTTCCAAAAGGGAATCTGTTCACTGGGAACTGAAACTCCTAATTAAGTTACTATTAGCTGGACAAAAATCAAAAGCAACATTAGGGAACACTCTGTATATAAGAATGGATAAGAAAATGAGATGCCAGAATTTAGTCAAAGAATTAAAGGAATCTGGTAACCAAGACCAACTTACCATTACTTTATAAGTAACAACTAAGGCTCTCTATAAATAAAAATCAAGGTAAAATAAGCTGAATTCCAAAAAGAAAAAGAAAACAAGGTTAAGAGTATCAAGTATTCTGTGATTCAAAGTTATTTAGCTTAACATTTTTAAAGCCAAAAATGATCAAATTACACTTGAGCAATAAAAAGTTATTTCTAGTTTACAATGAATTCATTCCAATAATAAATCACAAGCTCAATACACTTTCTTCTGTAACAGAACTTACGTAAGAACTGGGTATAGTCTCATTCCACATTTTTGAGGATTTGCAAAATAGGTGAGGCCTTTCACTCAAAAGACTACTTTGTAACTATGGATTCTTTCAGTAAACTTTTTTATATCTTTTCACTGACATTTATTTTGTTTCTAGACATCTTTAATTATCTTCTCACATCTGGCCAAAAAAAAAAAAAAAAGGAGTGGGGGTAAAATTACCACAATATACTCAGGAACTAACAAACTATTCTGAAGCCAAACGTTCTGCAAAAGTTCAATTAGGATTTCCTTATCACACTTCATAACAATAAATACCTACCAACAAACCTAACAAAGCATAATACAACACTTCATATAAAATGACTGAAAGCTTCTAATTAAACAGGCAGTAACAAACTTCTAGCTTTCCTCTCTATTCCAATCCTAAGATCCATATCAATGATTCACAGCGTGACCTAACTTTCTAAATGAATCACTTTCTGAAATTCTTACTCCAACGTGAATTTAACACCGGGTCATCATCTCTACGTTTGTTAAACAGAGGATAAACAGAAGTTAAGCAGGGTTCATTCGTCAAGACGCCCAAACCACAGCAAACCTCAAGTCTTTGCCAACTAACTTTTATCTGCAATCGCACCCTTATATACAGATTCAACCCCAAATAAAATAAAAATGTTATCTTGGGGAAAAAAAAATGTTATTTTAAACATTATGAACTCGCCCACCCGTACCCCGTTCACCGTCCCTTTGGTTCCATTTACCGCATCCACGTTCTCTTCCCATTGTGAGAACATAAAGCAATGGCTACTATCCTTACATGTTCTCTTTTAGCCAATTAAACTACTCTGCAGTTTTTCTGTTTATGGCAGAAATGCTGAGTCATTAAATGGAAACTCAAAGAAAATGAGCTACAAACAGTTAAAGTTTAGGATACAGTATTTCCCTAGCCGTTTCTCGGCAGCCTGATATTTGTATCTCCCACGGTGGAAAAGTAGAGCAAACACTTGAACTTTTTTCTCCCCTAAGAAAGGCAAAGAGGTGCGCTTCCATAGGTCCGCCAGCTTCCCGCTGGATATCCACAGGCAAGAGAAGCAGGCCTGACCGGAGCTGTATAACTTAACGATCTGGGTGTGAATAACGCCACATAGTAGTCAAGCATTAACCCTGACACTCCTAGCAAGCGCCTGTTATACCCGCGCTTCAGTTCGGGTCAAGGAGGAAGAAAAAAAAAAATCCCATAAAAATGCTATACGCCCTCCACCGGCCTGACACCGTTCGCTGGGGTGTCGCGCTGGGGAGGAGATGAAGGAGCCTCGAACACCGGAGGCAGAGGGACAGCGGCCCGGTGTAATTTCTTCCACAATGGGAGAGACCCTTGCCCCCGGCGCAGACGGAGGGTGCGCGTTAGAAATCAGGCGTGCCGCCGGCGAACGCGGTAGGCGAGGGGCGACCCCGACCCGGAGCCGGCAGGGAAGCCCGGCCCCCAGCAGGGGTCAGCGGCGGCGCGGGTCGCACGGGCTGCAGGCCGAACAGCGGCCTCCGGGGCCGGCGGGAGAAGCGGTCCTTACCTGTCCCTGGGCGCGGACTGTGACTGCGGCGCCGCCCGGGAAGGGCTGGGGCGCGCGGGTCGGCCGCCGGCACCCGGACGGGCGAGGAGCGGAGGGCGAGGGGCGCGGACGGCGGACTGGCTCCCGGGCTCCCGCAGGCTTGCCCGGCCGGACGCAGCGGCTCCCGGCGCCCGCAGCGGGTCGCTCAGTCACGCCGGCGGCCCCGCGGCGCGGTGGCTGACACGGAGACAGCGGGAACCGGCCCCCGAGAGGAGCCGCAGCCCCAGCGGCAGCCGAAGGAGGCGAAGGAGGGGCGGGACCACAGGGTCGGTGACCCGCTCACCCGGAAGCAGTTGCGGCGGCGGCGGCGGCGCGCGCTGCGGGACAGGCGGGTTCGCGGCCTGGCGAGAGACGGCCGGCTCTCCCGCGGCCGCCCGCGCGGGGTGCCGGGAGCCTCCCTGCTGGCGCCGCGCCGGAGGGAGGGCGGCAGGGTGCGACCGCCGGTGGGCGGAGGCCCGGGCGGCCTAGAGGTGGCTTCTCGGGGCCCGCGGAGGACCGGGGACCGGGAAGGTGAACTGAGGCGGTCGCCTGCTCGAGGCTGCACCTGCCCCGATCGCCCCTAAACGGTCCGGCCTAGTGGGCTTGGGTAAGTGGGCCGGGCGGCGGCTCCGACTGCAGGGAACGAGCGTGCGAGAGCGAGCGGGTGTAGCGGCAACGCTGAAAGCCCTATTTCCAAAATGAAAACCCGTGATTTTGAAATGATTTCCGGAGGCGGCGGCGGCGGTGGTTTGGGGGGGGGGGGGGGGAGGCGGAGATGGCGGGATATGGAGGCAGTTAAATATCTGCCAGACCCGGACCTGTCGTTCATTCCAGAAGGGTCTCTTGAGACTCCGCAGGTTCAAGGCGCTGGAGGCAGACCCAGGGCCTTGCTCTTTAGGAAGCTTACCTTCTAGTGGAGTAGAGAGATTTAAGCAGACAGACAAGGTAAAGACGGATTGTGGCAAGGCTATGCCATGCAGGAAATACAGAAGAATGATGCGAGGGTTGAGTGGGCCAGACCCCCTTTTTCGGGATAGGATGGCTAGAGAACCTCTGGAGGGAAGTGATTGATAGTCGAGCTGCTTCCTGAGACAAAGGCATGAAATGACAGCTTAGACACAATGTTACAGCCGGGGACTGTAGGTTCCAGAACTGCTGCGTAAGGCCGCGGATTATGTTAAAAACCTGTCTCCAAAGACTGCTCCTTTTTTTTTTTTTTTTTTTAATTTTCCTTTTAATGTTTATTTTTTGAGAGAGAGAGAGAGAGAGAGAGAGACAGCGCGAGCGGGGGAAGGGCATAGAGAGAGAGGGAGACCCAGAATCCCAAGCAGGCTCCAGGCTCTGAGCTGCCAGCACAGAGCCCGACGCAGGGCTCGAACTCACAAACCCTGGGATCATGAACTGAGCCAAAGTGGGACGCTTCACCGACGGAGCCACACAGGCGCCCCCTCTAAAGCCTTCTAAGGCCTGTCTCTGTCCTGTCCACTCCTTCAGTTTCGAAGGGCTTGCTCCCCCTTGGGAGTTGTTGGGGTCTGGGACTGTGGCTTCTTAGCGGAGGTTCAAGGCAGGAATTAGGGAGCTTTGGTGTGTAGACAGACATCAACAGATGCTTGAAGGCAAACAGCCCCGAGAGACAAATTCTTTAACCTTTTGCCGTTTCTTTTCCCACGTCACTTTTTCTGAAACCCATGAGTAAGCATTAAAACTATGATTTTTACCTGGGAGCTTAATCCTCCCAAAAGATGGAGCTCTGTTATGATCTGAATAAGAGAATTAATGACCTATTTTGCTAAATCAGTTAAAGACAAAATTAAAAGCTGACTTGCGAAGAGAGGACCTTTTCGGGTTATAACGCATTACCTGAATAATACCAAAAAACCCAATAATGTTTATTCAATATTAGTTTATATAACTGCGTAATTAATGCAATGATTGTTTGGATAATAATAGTGGGGTTAGAATCTCGAGCCCTTTTTGCTTACTCCTCAGCCATTTGTTTTGGTTCATATCAAACTAACAGAAGGAAATATTTTGTTGTGTCTTCTGGGAAAACTGGGAGCGAGCTCACACTTCTTGCTGCCTACTGTTTGCACAGCATTGTGCTAGGCATTTAAATACATTATCCCTTTCAGGACTGGGACCAACCTTGAGATACGGGGATTATTATACCCATTGTCGTAACGAAGACATAGTCGCTGGAAGGGTCAGAAATTAAACTCTAACTAATGAACTCTAATTAACTCTAGCCCTAATTCCCCTTTTGCACCATGTGCTATCCCCTAATATTTAAGAAGGAAATATAAGTGAAGTGTCCAGCCAAGCAGATCTGTATGTTGCTTTTAGAATTTTGTTACAAAAGTAAGCTTCAAGGTCGAGTGATACGAGGCAATGTTGGAGCGAGCTTCTCTGCGTTTTTACTTCTCCCTCTAAAGGATATTTGCCATCTATTTGACACCAAAAAACAACTCTACTTGTTTTAGGAGTTCAGAATGCCATGTGTCTTTTGGTTGGTTGGTGGTTTTATGTGAGAGGAAGAGAGCGCCAGCAGGGGAAGGGCAGAGGGAGACGGGGAGAGAATCCTTAAGCAGGCTCCAAGCTCAGGGTGGACTCCCGCACAGGCTCCATCTCAAGACCTTGGGACCATGACCTGGCGGAAATGAGAAGAGTCAGGCGCTCAACCTGCTGAGCCACCCAGGCACCCCCGCCCTGTGTCTTTTAAATGCTCCCAATAATGTGATAAATGATGACACTAACATTATGTCATTGCAAGGGGCTCCTGCCCAACTGTGTCAGTCTGCATTCTTTCACAAGCAGCCTTTCCTTGCACACAAAGTGATTTCTTTCTGCCAAAAATATGTTCCCAGATTTTTATGGAATATTCTGACATGTGAATGCCCCCAGGTCTGTGTAGGCTGGCTGCTCTAGAGACATTTAACGGATGAAGGAAAATCTTGCAAGTGTTTATATGGTTTTGAGGAATGAGGTAGTAGGATTTGTACATTTTTGTTTCGTTCCTATCAGATCCTTCACGTTTTTCTTTGATGATGTCAAGAAATAAAACTTTTCCTTTCTCAAGAGCAGTCGTTTTTTGTGGTTTTCACAAAATTCAGTTGTGTTTTGCACACATAGTACTACCTTTTGCTCTCTGCACATTTCCGGAAAACATCATTAGTTCAGACATTAAAAATAGGATGCAACTTTTCAGAGCCTACTGTTTTTATTAATGAGATGTGTGTGTCTGTCTTTTTCATTTTGGTTAACTCCTTATAAACCTATGGCAATCTGGCAAAGCAAGTCTTTGACTATGTATATTTAAGTTCTCGTTCTAAAAATCCCTTCTTATCTACATTTACTGTTTTTCCTGCTGTCTTCTTTTTTTATTTTATTTATGTGTTTATTTCACTTTTTATTTGGAAATAATTATAGACGCGCAAAAGGGTACAAAAATAATGCAGCGAGGTTACCCTCCACCCAGGTTCACCCTCTGGCAGCATCTCGCGTACCCATAATACATTATTAAAACTAGAAAATTCACATCTTGCTATCTTCTTTAGGTTTTTAGTTTCTTTTTAAGTTTCATTATGTCGAAAATTACCATTTTGTAACGATTCATTTGTACTGTATTTGATTTGGCTCTTCTCCCTTTCCCAGATTAACAAATGACAGTCAGTAAGCTTGCCACAGTGCTCCTCTGGAATTACAGGCTTACTACGACAATTCTGTGTTTCAGCACGCTTAAAAGGAAGTCATTTGTAACATTTTTGTTTTTTTTCTGCTTATACTGCTCCATGTCATTCTGCCCTAATAAACCTGTAAATTTATACAACCTGTGTATGTGGGTGTTTTAATATATCCTTTGACCACTGAAATGTTTTCAAAGAGGTTGCTATTAAAGTAAAAAGAAAAATAATGCAAAGCTTTTTCATCTGACTGAGGGGAAAACTTTCTAGTGCTTTCTTTCTTTTCTTTCTTTCTTTCTTTCTTTCTTTCTTTCTTTCTTTCTTTCGAGAGGGAGAGAGAGCGTGTGCACGCCAGCAGGGGAGGAGCAGAGACATGGGGAGAGAATCCCAAGCAGGCTGTGCACTGATGACATAGGACTTGATCTCAGGAACCACGAGATCATGATCTGAGCTGAAATCAGGTGCCCCTGACTGGGGAAAAAAAAAGTTTCTAAACATCTAACTATCCAAGTGAGAATACAAGGCATGGTCTGTTGGTTCAGAAGCCAGATCTCACTTATGGCTCATTCTGGCTCTAAATGAATTCTAGCCAGCTCACCCTTTACTCCACCAGAGAGTAAACAAAGGAAAGAAAAGAAGTGTAACTTACTTTCTTCAGTCTTAGTGTTGAGAAGAAGTTGATGAGAAGAGAGAATTCGGGATTTGGGGTAGGTATCAATTATGTATGAATGCCTCATCACAAATAATCAAGTGATAGCCCTTATGCGTTATATATTTATTGTAAATAAGTAGTCAAACGCTCTTCCTTCTATGGGTTGTTTAGCAAATGTATTCGTCTACCGTGTACCAGTTGCCCAGTTAGGCACTGGTAACAGAGACACCACAGGATCTATTTTTTAAAGGAGTATTAAGCTCTTACTATGTGCCAGATACTTCATAGATGCTAGGGATCCAAAGGGAAGTAAAAAGAAAGCTGTGTTTTCTTCTCTCGTGAAACTTCCTGTCTGGTGAGGGAGACAAATTATCACACGAAAGTAACTTTATAATCCCGATAGGTATCACTAAGGGTAGAGAAGTGGTGCCTGAGAGCATTGAAGCGGAATTCTACCAAATCTGGGGTGTCAGAAATGGCTTCTAGCAAGAGAATCTTTGAGCTAAGATTTAAAACTGCCTCATAGTGAACTTGGTGCAGAAGCACAGGAAGAGCAAGGAAAAACAGAGTCCCAGAGACTGAAAAGAAACGAGGGAGATAATGTGAGAGGGATCTAGAGAATTAAGCAAAGACCCACCATGCAGGGTCTTACAGGTTTGCTTATCTTTGCTTCTGAAGTGATACAAACCAATTTAAGAGTTTTTAGTAGGAGTGGCATCAGATTGGTGTTTCCAAAAGCTCACTCTGGCTTCAATGTGAAGAATTCACTCTTTAAGTATGTCCTGAGTACCCACTATAAGCCAGGTTATAGTCTGCACACTGAGCATGCAGCAGTGAACAAAACAAAGATTTCCTAACTTTAAGGATCATATTATAGACAATACACAGTAGTATGTAAGATAGTGGTATCTAAGAAGCTCTATAAAGAAATTTGGAATCCAGGTGAGAATAAAAAGGTAGGGTGGTGGTGCTATTTTATTAGCTTGAACCATATGAAGTTTCTGATCTTTTTTACATTGTTTTCAACTCAGAACAATATTGGGTTCGTGTGGGTTAAACATGGTTGGATGACATTGAATTGTTCAACCTAATACTTACTTGGAAGAGTCAGAGAAGACCTCTAATGAGGTGATCCAAAGAAAGAGGCAAGCCATTCACATACCAAGGAGAAGAGCATCCCAAGCAAAGGGACAGCAAGTGCAAAGACCCTAAAGCAAGAATGTGCCTGCCGTGTTTGAGTAAGCAACAAGGAGACCATTGTGGCTGAAGGGTAATGGTCAACGGGGAAGAATGGTAATAGGCACCAGATCATAGAATCTTGAAGACCATGGTAAGAAATTGGTTTTTCCTTTTTGAATGAGGTAAGCTATTAGAGAGGTTTGAGCAAAGGAGCTATACAATCTGTCATCTTAACAGGACCGTGCTATTTAATAGTGGACTCTACAGATAGTGGGTATACAGATGGAGCATTATAAAATCTTTTCACCTTTTACGTATGTCTGAAAATTTACTTCATAAAATGAGACTGTTGTGGCTAGCTGCTCTATTGTAAGTAGACTTCAGTGGGCCAGTGATGAGATCAAGAAGACCAGTTAGTCTATTGCAATAATTCAGGCAGCAGTGGAGGTATTAAGAAGAAGTGGTTAGTTTCTGAATACGTTTTGAAGATAGAGCCAGTAAGATTTGCTGATGGAATGGATTTCATATGCAAAAAAAAAAAAAAGACCACCTGTAAGGTTTTAGACCTGAGCAACTGGAAGGATGCAGTTGCCATCTACTGAAATTTGGAAGACAGTCTAGGTCACGCAAGTTTGGAGGAAAAGACTTTTTCCGGACGTTTGAGATGCCTATTGGTCATCTAAACGGAGATATCAAATAGGCAATTAGATACACAAGTCAGTAAGGATATGAGGACCGGTGCCTTGAGAATTTAATGGAAATAGTTGGGAGTTTAGTCTAAACCCTCTTTTGTTGTAGGCTGGTTTTGTTTCTAGATAGTTGTCTTTATATTGCCATTCTGAACACTTACTATGCATACTGTTTGCAACTCATTTGTGTGCTAAAGGATTTAGAATGTTTTTTAATGTTTTCATGTCTTTCCAAGCAGATTTTACATTTCTTTAAAAAAGATTTATTTTAGGGGCGCCCGGGTGACTCAGTTGGTTAAGTGACTATGGGTTTCAGCTCAGGTCGTGATCTCAGGGTTTCATGAGTTCGAGCTACGCTTCAGGGTGTGGGCTGGCAGTGTGGAATCTGCTTGGGATTCTCTCTCTCCCTCTCTCTCTGCTCCTCCCTGACTTGCGCCGTCTCTGTCTCTCAAAATAAATAAATAATAAAAAAGATGTTTTCTTTTGTACGCTTCACACTGCCATATCCCTAGAAAACTTTTTTTTAAATATTGGAACGAGAGAGCACAAGCAGGGGAGAGGGGCAGAGTGAGAGAGAGAAAATCTTAAGTAGGCTCCATGCTGAGGGCTCAATCCCATAAGTTTAGGATCGTGACCTGAGCCAAAATCAAGACTCAGATGTTCAACTGACTGAGCCACACAGGCAGCCCCCTAGAAGACATTTTACAATGCTTATATAATAAACTATTCCAATACGGAGTTTTTTATTTCTTTAGTTGTTACAAAGCATCGATTTTCTTATAATTTAGACACTTCTAGCTGTCCTGTGAAAATAAGGGTAGAGTTAGAACTTTCAATCCACTGCCACTCATGCCCATTTCAAATCAGACAAGAGGGCCTTCTGAGAAACAAAAAGCAGCAACAAAAAAGGCTCAGCTCTCCTCCATGTTGCCTTTATACTCAGACTTCGTGTGGCCGCAAAATGGTTTCCAACAATTTCAGGTCTACATCCGTCCTCATCCAAGTCCAGCATGAGAAAGATCCTAACTAGCAGCAGTCCCTGATTCACTAATTAAACCGACACAGATCCCATCCCCAGCTAGGAAAATTTTATGCTGTGATTGGCCAAATATGAGTCACATGCTTCACTTATGTTTCACCCAAAGAACATGGACTCTAGGAGAGGAGTGGTTCCCCAGAAGAAAAAATGGGATGCTGTCAACAAAATAAGGAAATGGACACTGATGGCCAGAAAATAATACGACCTCTACAAATTAACAAAGGCCTAAAGCATTCTCCCAAAGCTTTTAAAAGAAGTAATACCATTGGGGTGCCTAGGTGGTTTAGTCAGAAGAGCACGCGACTTGATCTCAGGGTCGCCATGAGTTGAGTCTGAGCTCCGCTTTACGTGTAGAGATTACAAAAAAAGAAAAAGAAAGAAAGAAGAAAGAAAGAAAGAAAGAAAGAAAGAAAAACGAAATGTCATGGCACTCGTTTTGCATCTCTTCCAATCCTATACACAATACTGCATTTCCCTTGTATCGTTAGGCTGTCATGTATTCATTTGTCGTTGATGAGTGAATGTCACAAAAAGTAAATAAATGCATGAGCATAAAAGTTAACCAGCTGGAAGGGGCAGTTTTTCAGCACATCACTTTCCAGGGTACTCACACCTAGGTATTACAGGTAGTTTCTTGTCCTACAATTCTTTCCTGTTGTCAGTCCACCTGAAAAATATTTATTAGCCCTCAGGACCCTGGGGGCAGGGTGGCTACTATCTAAGACGCCTCAGAAACCATTGCAGAAGCAAGTGACAATGAGTCAGCTTAAGTTTATCTTCTTGGAGGACATTTACATAGTGTGGAGTCTTGAAAGAAAAATGTATGTACAGATTTGTTTTCAGCTTCTTTTTGGTTTCACCATTTCCATTCCCTTGTACACTAATAGGTTACTTTCCCCACAAGATGTTTAACCTAACTTACATGGCATTTTTATCCTTTTAGATCACATTTTGCTATGGGAAATGGATAACGTGTTGGCTCTCTGTATCATTCTGGAATTTCGGATGGCTTCTCCAGTTTGCTGCTTCCCTGGACACCAAACATAACATTCCCTGTTCTAGGACCTGCTTCAAGTTGGTCATAAGACTGGCAGAAAGTCAAACCAAACTAAATGAATAGTTGTTGAAGTTAATCTCACGTCCTAGAGCTGTGTGTGCTATGGAAGAGCCTGCTGTTGTTACCAGGCATAACGCTGATCAGAATCACTGCTCTGTGGTCTTGTTCATCAGAATTTCATGTTCGGAAATTAGATTTGGGTCTGGTTACTGTAAAAATAGATATTATGATAATGGAATATAGCCGTTAAAACTTCTATTGCAGGAGAAATTAGCCATGTATTTAAATGTAGGAGTATGTTACTAAACAATATGTTCAAGATGATTCCAGTATTGTTTAATGTTATACAGACATAGACAAATACTGGAAAAAGGCACTCACAGTTCACCTTAAGGAATGGAGGTACCAGTGATTTCATTTGACTTGTTTACTGTTCAGAATCTTCCTAGATGAAATGTACTACACCTATACTCAGATAATTTTTAAAGGAATCTATTTTTCATACCAATACCCCAGAGTCAAAATACGCAAAAGATACCACTAAAGAGTGGTAAATTAGGTCTGCCTAAAAAGGTCTTATTACGATTCTTGCCACTCAAAAACCATTGTAGATTTTGCTCTTGTCTTGCATGCATCGTTTTTTTTCTTTCACTCTAAAAAATCACGTACTAGATGCTAGGAGTAAATGAACAATACAGGTCCGGCTTCTGCCCTCTCAGAACTAACTACTTGTCTGGGGAAGATAGAACAAGCCGACGAACAATCTAGCGTGTCACAGTCAAAAACACAGTTTCATGCCTACTCCATTAAAACACCTAACCCTCCTTTTTACGCGTCAAATTCCGGCTTTGGCATGTCAGCTCACAAACACATTGAACTCGCACGCTGGCACTCACTGTCGGCCGTTGCTTCAGTTTGAGCCACGTCCCCGTTGTCCACAAACTCATGTTCAATTACTAGAGTACTAGTCAGTTATTTGGGTATTAATTTGCTCTTATTTTAGAAAAATGTAATTGCAAATACTAGTCATAGGACATGTAGGTCTTATAAATGTAAGTTGAATGATATAAAGACGGAAATCATCGTGTGCCCGGAACTTAATCTAGCCTCAGTCAGATACTCAGACATTCATGAAATGAAGTCCAGTAAACTGAGTGAAACTAAAGAAGAAACTCAGAGAACAAGTATAAGGTCCCGGAAATAATCATTGTTAAATATTGTGGCTAAAGTTTTGGTATGTTCAGAGATTTTGATCTTAATTTTTTGGTTCTGTTAAGAAAGGATTCCCCCTAAAACAATAAGCTTACTGTTTGATTTTTAAAGTTTTTTAATGTTTATTTATCACTGAGAGAGAGAGAGAGAGAGAGCACGAGTGGGGGAGAGGCAGAGAGAGAGGGAAACACTAAATTTGAAGCAGGTTCCAGGCTCTGAGCTGTCAGAACAGAGCCCAACGTGGAGTTTAAATTCACGAACCATGAGATCATGACCTGAGCCAAAGTGGGAAGCTTAACCGACTGAGCCACCCAGGCATCCCTGATTTTTAGATCCGTGGTCAGTTAGGCTTTATGTTTGAAAGTTGGAAATGGCTTGTGGTGGCTCACCATTGCCTACAGAATATATTTTAAGTCATTTATCACATGAGTGATGTTAAAATCCACAAGTCCATAATGACACTGAGAAAAGAAAATATACATATAAGTCACCTAGAAGTTGCAATAGTTAGTTGCTACGTTACATGGTAACGATGATCGGTAAATAAAGGAAAAGAATCAAGCATTCTGCTTCTCTTATACAAATTGCATTTTAGGGGAGCCAGAGTTGTAAAGGGCAAGCCCTTTCGTATACAGTATTTCCAACTGATAAAGGTAAGAGAAATGACAAAAGACCTTTTTTCAATCTCCTAATAAAATAATAGACAACACCTGAACCCACTGATCAATTTTAACATCACTCAGAGTCGAATGACCATACATCATATGCTTCCTGATGTGGTGTGATAAAATATGCTGAATCACCTTTGCAGTATTTTTGCCACTCCCCAAATATTTTGAGTTTAAATCCAATAAAGCCTCTAAGTGTAACAGTTTATGAGGAGAAGGGAGAATGAACAATATAGGAAAGTGTAAAACAACACCAGAGAAGATGCGATCAACTGAACCCAGACTGTGGAAAGTTCTACAGCACAAATGACAGGATTTCTTCAACAAATAAGTTATCTTAATAAATTAAAGAGATTTAAGGCGTGCCTGGTGGCTCAGTCAGTTGAGCATCCGACTCCTGATTTCAGCTCAGGTCATGATCTTACGGTTCGTGAGTTCGAGCCCTGCTTGGGGCTCTGTGCTGACGGCGTGGAGCCTGCTTGGAATTCTCTCTCCTTCTCTCTGCCCCCCCCCCCACTCATGCTCTCTCTCGCCCTCTCTCTCAGAAATAAATAACTTTAAAAAAAGAGATTTAAGACACCTAATAACTAAGTACAGCATGTGGATCCTGATTTGACAAACCAGTTATAAACAGACATTTTTGAAACAATTGGGAAACTTGACTAGAGGCTGGATATTAGGTGGTAGTATATAATTTTGTCTTTGTCATAATGATGCTTTCGAAAGCAGTCTTCTAGAGTCGTATACTGAATAAGGATGAAATTTCAATGATCTCCAGGATTTCCTTCAAAATACTCCAGGGGGAACGGGAGAAGTGGCAGAAGAAATAAAAACAAGATTAGGTGAGGATTGTTAAGTGTTAAAGCAGAGTGATGGGTCCGTGAGGTGAGAACTGGGGTTTAATACCGCATTCTCTATTTTGTGTGTATGTTTTAAATTCTCCGTAACTCGAAGTTAGATTTAAATCGGTCGATACATACATACTTAACACGCAAATGTACATAAAGGCTTTAGAGCATTTTGTTTCTACACCCAACTTATTCCCTGGGGAAGTGACTGAGTGAATGAATACAAAGAACTGTAATATTAGGATCCCTGAGCCAGTTGGTGTGGGTGCACCATCTAAATGTGTAATCCCGAGGAAAGGAGCATCTCCTTTTCTTTCTTGTGGAACCACCGAGGGGAAGTGTCCCAGTGATGGCCACAATGAGGACAGGAAGCACAATCCAAGTCCCTTTCTTCCGATGGCTTTTGTGTCCATAGGCGATCAACGTAGTGGCGGGTAAAGTCCCTGGTGACACTGGAGCTTGGGTCTGAGTGAGGGTGTAATTATTTCAGACCGGTGCTTCATTCGGTATAAGGACACTGCTCTCAAAAACTGTGCGCAACTGCAGAGGTTGACAAGGGCATTGCTTTCCAAGGTAATAGCCTTGGAACGCTCTGGAGTCAGCGATGACACTGGGCTCCCAGCTACTACAGCGGTTAGGGTAACCCCTTCCAGAGCAATCAGCCATGATTGTGACTGCTGTCATTCCTCGACGGACAGGGGAAAGGGCGATGCGTGGGACAAGAAGACAAGAGTTCTTGGAGCGCCTGGGTAGCTCAGTCGGTCGAGTGACCGACTTCAGCTCAGGTCATGATCTCGCGGTTCGTGGGTTTGAGCCCCACATTGGGTTCTATGCTGACAGCTCCGAGCCTGGAGCCTGCTTCCGATTCTGGGTCTCCCTCTCTCTCTGCCCCGCCCCCCTCATGCTCTGTCTCTCTCTGTCTCAGAAATAAATAAACATTTAAAAAACTAAAAACAAAAAAAGACAAGAGTTCTGGATTTCCCGCTGATCTAGACATGTGAGGCCTACATTGACACACCAGAGGCATCCCTATGTTGAATCACTGAGTGTTCATCAGGTGGTGAAGCAGGATTTATTCATTGCCCTGCTCTTGAATTGCATGATCGTATCATTATATTCAATGGCAATAAGTCTGACTATGACTCAGAGGTGTGACTAGAAAATTCCTCCCACTCCCTTGTCCCTTGTGTAATCTTGGGCAGGTCGTTCTTCTGGAAATTTGGATAATAACACCTTGCCTCTCTACCTCCCGGGTTGTGTTGAGGATCTGAAGACATAATATGTGGAACTATAGTTTTTGTAAGCTATCAAATGCTATACAAATATAAGGCATCATTACTACTGTAAGTGACTAGGTGATCCAGATCTTAAAGCCTCTTATTTTCTTAGATTCTGTGTTAACAATTAATGTTTAATTAGTACATTATAAAATTAGATAGTCAAGAAACAACTACAGAGAAGTTTAGCATGTAGTATGATCTTTCTACTTTCTTCTATGTTACATAGGAATTCCTAGAAATCGGAAGATCTTATCCAGTTATATCCTTTATATATATACATTTTTTTCCTAATTATATCCTTGAATGCATGCTCATTAATTTAGGAGACAAACAAATTGCTCTATATCTCATTAATAATGCTTATTACTTTACAATCTCAACTTCATAAGTCAATATTTCTTTTGTCCAATAATATTTTAAAAACTGGGGGACAAGAGCAGAAGTTGACAAACTGTAGCCTGTAAAACAAATCTGGCTACCACTATTTTGTATGGCCTGAAAACTAAGAATTGTTTTGACATTTTGGAATATTTTTATTTTCTATTTTCTTTTAGAGAGCGAGCACATGAGCAGCGAAGAGGGGCAGAGTGAGAGAGAGAGAGAGTCTCAAGTAGGCTCTGCACCAAGCCCCTTGAATTTTTTTTAATCAAAAGAAGGATATGAAATTCATTTTAGTGTGTATTTATCAGAACACAGCCACATTCATTCAGTTATGTACTGTCCATGGCTGCAACGGCAGTTGACTCGTTGTGAGTGAGACCGTATGGTTCACAAAGCCTAAAGTATTTACTATCTGGCCCTTTATAGAAACAGATTCAGAAGGACATAAATTTAAAAATAAAATTTCTGGGGCACCTAGGTGACTCAGCGCGTGAAACGTCCAACTCTTGTTTTCAGCTCAGGTCATGATCTGACAGTTTTTGAGTTCAAGCCTCCCCCTGGGCTCTGTGCTAACAGCATGGAACCTGCTTGGGTTTTTCTCTCCCCTCTCTCTCTGCCCCTCTCCCCCACTCACATTCTCTCTCTCAAAATTAAAAAAATGTTTTTAATTTTTAATTTTTTCAGTATTTATTTTTTAGAGAGAGAGAAAGAGAAATACAGAGTGTGAGTAGGGGAGGGGCAGAGAGAGAGAGGGAGACACAGAATCCGAAGCAGTCTCCAGGCTCTGGCTGTCAGCACAGCCAGAGTGGGACTCGAACCCACCAACCGTGAGATCATGACCTGAGCCAAAGTCAGATGCTTAACCAACTGAGCCACCCAGGTGCCCCAAAATTAAAAAAAAAAAAAAAAAAATGTTAAATGAATCTAAAAATAAAATTCCTAATTTGCTAGCTTCCCCCTGAGATAAATAAACCTGGGATGTGTGGGTTTAAATTATGTACATGCAATAAGAGAAACTCAAAGTTATAATTTCAATATGCAATGATTGTTTTTGAGTCAATTAGGAAGAACTTATAAAATATACTTAATAAAATATAAGTAGAATACAATTAAGTTCTTAAAAATATGTTCCCATTTTGTTCATTGTTGGTGGCAAAGTAAAGAGAATAAGGAGGACATCTATTCTCTGATTAATACACAATAGAAACTGACTCTGGCTAAGGGGAAAAGGGAGTTCATTGGAAAGAGAATTATCGAACAATCCCAGAATTGATGGGAGAGCTAGAGATCATAACATTTGGAGGGACAGGAGTCTGGAGAGCTCCACATCCTCAGCAGGAAAAGACCCTGCTTTCAGGGCATTTCCATAAGACTTGAGGAGACTTCCATTTGAGTTTTGGGGAGAAATAAACCAATGGGCCTCATGTAAGGTCCATAGAGTAACATGATTGGGAGTCTTTCTGGAATCACATGGTTGGGATGGAGAAATAAAGAGGAAGTCAAAAAGGAGAAGGGATTCCAGGCAGACAAAAACCAACAGGTGTGCTCACAGAAAACTTGTCAGGAAACATGGGCTTTCATGCCAACTTTAGAACCAAATGGGTGAATGTGAGAATAAGTCATCTTACTGGTCTTCACTTAGGGGTACTTCCATTATATGTTAGCACAAAAGAAGGGATATGATTAGACTACCTGCCATAAAACTATTCATTGGCCACAGAACATAAAATTATTACCCTGGGAACAAGAGTTTTTAAGTTAATGAACAATATCTTCCAAAGGATCAAATAAAAAGATAATTGTGTGACCCCATCACCACTTTTATTCAACATTGCACTCGAGTTTTCAGCCAGTGCAATAAGACAAGAAAGTGAAATGATAAATATACAACTGTAAAGGAAGAAAAAGAGAACATTTTTTGCAGAAAGTGATTGTATACATGTAATATTCAAAAGAGTATGCGTTATGATCATTAATAAGTGAATTCACTTAAGTCACTGGATGAGGGTCAATTTACAAAATTTGATTTTACTTCTATACCAGAACATAGCAACAACAAAAATAAAATGGTACTATTTATAATAGCGTCAAAAAAAGCATTAAATATGTAGGAATAAATGTAATGAAAGATGTGCAGCCAATTTCCTCAAATTATCTATAGGTTAATGCAGTCTAAGTGAAAATCCCAGAAGTCCACCCCCTTTTTTTTGTGGCTGAAATTGGCAAACAGATTCTAAAAATTTTAAAGAAATGCAAAGGGTGAACAGTAGCTGAGGCAATTTTGAAGAAGAAAAACAAAGGAGGATCTATGCCACCTGATACCACAACTTAGTAGGATAACCAACTGTCCTAGTTTGCCTGGGACTGAGGGGTTTTCTGAGATGCAATACTTTCTGTTTTAAAACACAGAAATTTGCATATATCAAAGCATTATGTTGTATACCTTAAACTGATACAAAATTGTATGTCAGTCATATCTCAGATGGAAAAGGGGGTGTGTGCAGAATGTACTGGGACAATGAGGACAATCAGTCACTCTAAGACATAGTATAGCACTAGAATTATTAAGATAGTGTGATACTGGCACGAGTATAAACAAATAAACCAATGAAAGAGAACAGAGAGACCAGAAATAGACTCATATGTGTTTTAGACTCATCAATAGACTCATATATATGAGTTTTATCATCTTACTATGATAAAGATGGCACAAGAGTAGCTGGGAAAGGCTGATCTTTTCCATAAATGGTGCTAATTGGGTATCAGTATGAACAATATGGTGGGGGGTGGGTGGAAACTCAACTCCTAACTCATAATACAACAAATAAATTTCAGATAAATTGTATTTCAACATGTGAAAAGTGGAGTAGTAAAGCTTTTAGGAAAAAAAAAATAAGAGGTTATCTATACGACCATGATATGGACAAAGATTTCCTAAATAGAAAACATAAAATGCTAAACATTAAGAAAAAAATTGCTAAATTGGACTAAATTAAATTTAAATACTTGTTTTGTGTTTTGTTAAAGATTTTATTTCTAAGTTATCTCTATACCCTATGTGAGCCTCAAACTTACAACCCAGAGATCAAGGTTCACATGCTCTACCAACTGAGCCATACAGGTGCCCCAAATACTTGTTTTCATAAAAAAAAAATTATTTAAGGGGCGCCTGGGTGGCTCAGTCGGTTAAGCATCCGACTTTAGCTCAGGTCACGATCTCGCGGTCCGTGAGTTCGAGCCCCGCATCGGGCTCTGGGCTGATGGCTCAGAGCCTGGAGCCTGCTTCCGATTCTGTGTCTCCCTCTCTCTCTGCCCCTCCCCCATTCATGCTCTGTCTCTCTCTGTCTCAAAAAAATAAATAAACGTTAAAAAAAAATTAAAAAAAATTAAAAAAAAAATATTTAAGAAGGGACACCTGGGGTGCTCAATCTGTTAAGCATCCAAGTCTTGATCTCGGCTCAGGTCTTAATCTCATGATTTGTGAGTTTGTGTCCCAAGTCAGGCTTTGCACAGAGTGTGGAGTCTGCTTGGGATTCTGTCTCTCCCTCTCTCTCTGCCCCTCCCCTGCTTGCTCTCTCTGTATCTGTCTCTCAAAATAAATAAATAAACTTAAAAGAATTATTTAAGAAAATATTTAAAAAGCAAATTAGGAACAGAGTGATTTTATATATATACGTGTGTATGTATATATATATATATATACACACACATATATATGTATATACAGTGACTTTATATATATACACATAGTATACATGTAATTATATATTATAACTATATATTTGTATTGACTATTTTATTCAATATGTATTTCAAACAAATAATATAAATATGCTAATGTTTATTTTTAAATATAGTTATATACAATACATAATAAATATATATTTTATATATTTATAATTAATAATGCTTTAATTATAATATAATAATGTTTTATATATTATCATATAATACAATAATGCTTTAATTTATAATATAATAATGCTTGTATATTTATGTTTATATATAATTATATATATTATACATATAATTTTTACATATAAATTACGTGTATCTTCTCCAACTCTGTATATAGGTATCTATATCTACACCTATCTATATATTGTTTGTTAGATATATATCTGACAAAAGACTCATATACAGAATATATAAAGCATTCCCATAAATCAATAAGAAAAAGACATGAAATGGTGCTTCATTTTATTCGTCATCAGAGAGATGCAAATTAAAATCACTAAGGGATAATACAGACAGTACCAAGTGCTGGTAAGGATGGGGGGCAATTAGGACTTTCATACCTTATCAAAAGCAGTATCCAATGGTACAACCACTTTGGGAAACTCTTTGGCAAGGTCTACTAAAGCTCAACACGTGTATACCCTTCCACTTACAGATTCCACTTCTAGGTACACGCGTACCGAACATAAACCCTCCTTAATGAGTTTAGGCTTGGAGTCACACATTCAAATGCATACAGAGAGAGGTCAGGCAATAATATCGATTGTAGACAATACAATCTGTAGACAATCTGTAGACAATACAGAGTACCGGGGACTGTGGCAAACCGTCTGCACTCCCTATAGTCTATCACAAATGAGGCTGCTTGGCCGGCCTATCTCCTTTTGCATTTGAATTTGTGATCCCAAGCCCAAAGCCATTAAGGAAGATTATGATTCGTGCCTGGGAAGCAGGCACCCTCCTCACTGAAGAAGAAACCCATCTGGCCACAGCTCTGCACACTGTCCAGAAGGGCACAATCAGTGGACGGGCTACAGGGACATACGCCGGACGCTCTCTGGCATAGCTGCCCTTCGCTCTTCCGTTCACTTACCTCTGCGAACAGCCCCTGCCGCCATGTCTAGACCTCAGGTTTCGACCTTTCTCTCTCAATGGCTCATTGCTCTTGGGTGGACACCTTACCCAAGCCGTGCTTGGATCTAGTCGGTGATCTGCCCAGATCTCTTTGCGAGGGCAGTGCACCCTCCGCAGCTGCTATGAATATTGGCTGCTAGCAGCTCACAGCTACCCCCTTCTACTTAAATAGCGTTGCCCCCAAATGCTTGAGAGACTGTGCCCACAGCCAATAACTGATGGACGGGGGGTGCACAAAAGGCAAGCGCCATTGCTTCAAGGGGGGCTGACTCGGGAGTGCCACTCTCCAGATTCCACCGCAGGATCCCGCTGAGGCTAGCCTAGCTCCTGCTTCATCCCGCCCCCCTCACTGCCTTGCACGGTTCTGCGGAGGGCACTCCCCACAAAAATCACCTGCACCAGGATCACTCGGCTTGTGGGGAGCCTGAGCTAACACACGGGACGCGTGAGATCTTCTCTCCCCGAAGAGCCAGAGGGCCCCGGGGAAGGCCGAAAGGATTGTATCGATGGCAACACAACCACAAAATCCCAGAGCTCCAGTCCTTCCCTTGCCGAGCTGTGGTTGTTCAGTTTTTCTCCCCTTTCATAAAAGCCCCCAGGAGCTTTCCGATTATCCCCCTTTTTGTTTAAGTCAGCCAAAGTCCATTTCTCTGCCCTGAAACCAGTATAACCTTAACTAATGTGATGGGTAAGCCAGGCCTGACCTAACATGGCTTTGGAAATATGACCCAATGCTTTGTGGGATAACATCAGTTGGAATCCTGAGGGAAAAAAAAAATGAATTGATTAGCCTTCCCATCCCCTTGGCATCGGTAACTACAAGTACTGCTGGGCACGCTCCCCATCTTTTAATCCTCCCAGGAATTTGCCTTGCTAAGGAGCTAATAGTTACCCAAGACTATGCTTCCCTGAGACCTTCTGGATTCCCTGGAGGCAAGAGAAACTAAATTCCTTCCACTGGACATCATCCTCTCGCCTTTCCCTTTGTTTCCAGTGCTGTCCAGGAGTCTCGAGCATCTCTCTGAGACTTCGTATCCCTAAACCGAACTCTCCTACACCCCCCTGCTGTCTGCGCGTACACGTGTGCGTGCCTATGCGGTTCGTTTGCGTACATGTTAGGAAGGCAGGAGGAGGGGGTGGGGGGGGAGTCATAGGCCGGCAGTAAGAGTTCAAATCACTGAACTATGGGTTGTGAAGGAAGGGTGACACGATACAAGCCTGATTAGTTCCGCTCGGAATTGTTCACTGATTCATCAGAAAATGGATCCTTCTGCCCCAGACTCCGACTCTCCCCTCTTAAGGGTCAAAGGCTTGTGGGAGCCAGTAATTGTGTCTCTACGGCAATTCTATGCAGTTCAGCCCAAGACGAGTTGCTCCCCGGGCCAAGCGTGGACCTGGCAGGATGGTATTTTAAGATACCAACGTACATTCTGTTTTCCAGCGGGCACGTCGTCCTCTCCCCTCCCTCCATGCCAGCACACATTCCTGTGGTCCCAGGTGAGACCCTGCAGAGGGTCGAGTGAAAAGCTGGTAAGTCTTTCTAGCTTGCTCCCAGTGACCGGTAGATGCCATAAACCAATGGCGCCCTGGACTCGGAGTGTCTACAGGGAAGGTGTTTTGGGTCCACACTGTACCTTGTCAAAGTATGATTTGGGCCACACAGGGCTCCCAGCTCCACAGTTTGTCACAGCTCTCAACTCTCCCTATCGTCTATCACCGTCGACATTGCCTGCCTGGCTTATTTGTGTGGGCACTGGAATCCGTGACCCGAGGCCTAAACCCATTAGGGAAGATCGTGTTCAGTGCCCAGGAAGCAAACCTTCTCCCCTCTGAGGAAGGAGCAGGAAGATTAGGAGAAGGAGGCTTCCTGTCAGAAGAGGGAAGGCCCCAGATTCTAGACAAAATGAGCCAGAGTCTCTTAGCACCATGGAGAGTGAGAAGAAGCAGATTCCACAATTCACTTCGGCGCCCTGCTTGAGTCCAAATGTCTGAGGAGGTGGGGAAGTTACAGAAAAGGCTGCTTTGGAGGAACGGTGTGCCTAAGACGGGAAAAAGGTGTACGTAAAGACCTGAGGTCATGGTGAGGAAATTTTCTCTCCCAACCACCCATTTGGTTTTTCCCGTGTGATTCATCCACTGAAGAGATATTTATTAAACATTCATTATGTGTCAGGCATTGTTCTAGGGGCTGGTCAAACCCCTAGTCAAAACCCCATTAAGGCATTGATCAAACTTTTGTGGAAATTTTTTCTTTTTTAATTTCTTTTATTGTTTATTCATTTTTGAGAAAGAGAGAGAGAGAGACAGAGCGTGAGCAGGGGAGGGGCAGAGAGAGAGGGAGACACAGACTCCAAAGGGGGCTTCAGGCTTTGAGCTGTCAGCACACAGCCCGACGTGGGGCTCAAACTCATAAACTGTGAGATTATGACCTGAGCCGGAGTCAGACACTACACTTGATCTTAGCCAAAAGGCCGAGAAGTGATTCTGAAGTCAGACACTTAACCGACTGAGCCACCCAGGCACCCCTGTGGAGCTTTTTTTTAATGTAGTCTCTCTCTGTCTCTGTTTCTGTCGGTCTGTCTGTCTGTCTCTCTCCATCTTTTCATCAAGATTCTGAACTGTTTCCAAATACCATCACCATGCTTCACCCCTTGGGATAACTTGAATACCCCTTTGCCTTGAGCAAGTTATAGAAAATTGTCTTCCCTTCACATGCTTCTAGAATGATAGGTCTGAAAAAGCCACGAGGGCTGATGAAGGCCTCCCACCTCCAGGAAATGGAGACGCAGATGGGGGATATAAGCTCCAGCAGGTAGGATCTTGGTCTCTCTGGTCACTGCTACGTCCCCAGCATCGCCCGGTACACAGTAGGTTCTAAATACCTATTTCTTGAGTGAATGAATGAATAAACACCAAACTAAACTGTTAGGAGCAGAGCTGGCCCCTGATGCCCGTGTCCTGAATTTCTGTCCAGGCTCGTTCCCAAACTGTAGGTTAGCAAAGGGAAAGTCAGTTGTTTTCATAAGGCTTTAAACAAAACAACTAAGTTGAGAAAAAGAAGCATCAAGGAAGATTCATCGACGGGGACACTTTCAGAAGCACATATGACCATGTGTCAAGAGGAGCCTGACCTCATGGAGGCTGCCTTGAGCTGCACGTGGTTTACAGAAATTCCCCCAGAGCTTCTTGAACCAGTTGCTCTTACCTCGGAATAGGTGCATTGGGGTTAAAGGGCTCCCCGGGGAAAGCTTCCTACTTACCTAGAGCCCCTCAGCTCCTCGGTGCCCTGTTCTTCCACCCAACGTGCACCAGGTCACCCAGCCGTTACCTGACTGATGGTGAGGCTCTGAGCAAACATACGGAATTAGGAGCCTCAGCTCTTGGCTTGTCTACAGACTTTGGAGGAAGACAACATAACAATGCTTCTGAAACAAGACCGATGATGGCCTTGAGAGTGATTTTGCTGCACATAATTTAAATGACAACCAAAGGTAAGACAGGTGGGCGAGAGGCCATCATGAGGGACAGAAGACAGCAATGTGGGTCTAAGGCTTGAGAGAATGAAGAAAAGGTCGTGGGCCTCATGTCTGATCTGCTCAGCCTCCCTTCCCACTTCTTCTGGTTGTGGCACTTTGATTTACCACCACCCCCCCAAAAAAAACCAAAACTGCCCCAACCCATTGCCTACAGTCTTGGTGGGATTGTGGCCAAGGGGTATGTGTGACCAAGTGACCCACCAGGCCATTCATCCTCTTTCTTCCAGGAATTTGAATCTTGAGCACAGAAACATAAGGGTAGGAAATCTAGCCTGAGGGAAGTTCCCTGAAAGGACCATCGGTTAACTCCCGCGAGCGGACTGCGTAGGTACCCAAATTCCTCTTCTTTCAAGGGCCTGCCAGCTCAGATTCTGTAAATTCTGTGAGCTTTCCCATATCATTCCAGTAAGGCCTTTTAGGGTCAGTTTCTGCTGCCGGCAACCCAAGAACCGTGCCTTGTACAGAAAGTTTCCTGGAAAATGTGGGGTGTGAGCTGACCCAGCGTACCGCCGCAAAGGATGTGGGACAGACTCCAGGTGAGGAGGACAGTATCAGCAAAGCCTCTCAAGAACTCTGCTTGGCCTGGTTCAAGGCAGACGTCACGGGAGGGAGTGTGAGAAATCAAGTGGGAGACGTGGGGTGGGGCTGGCGTGGGAAAGCCCTTTGCCACTCATCTTTCTTCTGTTCCCACAATGCTGTTGGATCCACTGCTGGGCCATGATCCGTGAGAGCTGCACACGGAGGGAGAGCCAGCCGGCACAGTTGGGCTGGGGGTGAAATTGGGAATGGGCCAGGGGAGTGGGTCTTGCTAGGCAATATCACCCGTCTAGTGAGTTGAGGCAGCAAAAAAGTTGGGAGTCTTGATGAAGGGAAACAAGAACTATGGAGGAGGTGCAAATATGAGGAGGTGGTGATTGTCAAAGAATAGAAGGGACTCCTGAGTCAGTCTGCCTGGGTCTGAATCCTGGCTCCATCAGTGACTTTGTGGGAGCGAATTCCTTACGCAGTCCCTACTTCAATTTAATGTAATGGCCGGCCAATAACAAGCCCTCAGTAAGTGATGGTTATCATTATTATTATTATTGTCAATAAAATTTGATTCTATGAATCCAAATTGTTGATTATCAATTATTATCACAAATTAAACTTCAGATTCAAAGCCACAGATCGTCCCTAAATGCACAGCCACCCACACCCAAAACACAGTTACATTTCAGAAATGCCCCTGAGGCCCAGCCTGACATCACCAGAGACATTATACCTGAGACGAAGCCAATGAGATATCATAAAAGAAAAGATCCAAGAGGCCGAGAATTCTACTATTGTGTTAAAAGGGAAATGGTGGTCTGAGACACAGCATTATGCAATAGGCAGGGACCCAGGTGACTGGCAGAGTTTGGACAATGACATAAAATACTTCCCTTTCTGATAAGATCCTTGGAAACTAGATACAGGTACGGCCCATACTGCTTCAACAGGAGAATGTTGGTCTGGGAAGTACCCAGTGAGCCTAAGGAACTAGACTCGAAATGTAATTGTATGATTCCCCAATATGCTCTCTCTCTCAAGAAATTAATAAATAAAATAAAACAAAATAATCTTATGTATCGCCGTTCTAGAAGATGGGAATGATGGGGAAGATGCTGGTCTGGGAGTTAGAAGTTCTGGATTCCACAGAGTCTGTTAGGACTTATTGTATCCGAGAGGATTTATCCTCTTAAAGCCTGACTTTCCCATATTAGTTCCCATACCATGAAAAAAAGAAAAAGAAATAAAGAAAAAAAAGGCGGGGCGGGGGGGTGCGCCTGGGTGGCTCAGTCGGTTAAGCATCCGACTTCCGCTCCGGTCATGATCTCAGTAAGTTCGAGCCCCGCGTCGAGCCCTGTGCTGACAGCTCGGAGCCTGGAGCCTGCTTCGGATTCTGTCTCCCTCTCTCTCTGCCCCTCCCCCACTCACTCTCGGTCTCTCTCCTTCTCAAAAATAAATAAAACATTAAAAAAATGTTTTTAATTAAAAAAAAAAAAGTAGTCCCAGACCATGGCACACACACTGCTCCTCACACCTTTGTGGACTTGTGACCGTGGCCCAGTCTGTCTGGAGCACCCTCATCCCCCTCCTGGAGTGGGGAACGGGTAACGGGATGAGAGGAAGTGTTGCAGTTTTATTTATTTATTTTTATTTTTTTAAACATTTATTCATTTTTGAAAGACAGAGGGAGACAAAGCGCACACGGGGGAGGCACCAAGAGAGAGGGAGACCCGGAATCCGAAGCAGGCTCCGGGCCCCGAGCTGTCAGCACAGGGCCCGTCCCGGGGCTTGAACCCACGAACGGCGAGATCATAACCCGAGCTGAAGTCGGACACTTCGCCAACTGAGCCACCCCGGAGTAGTTAGGGAGGGTGTCACTGAGAAGGCGACCTGTGAGAAAAGACTTGAAGAAGGTCACGGACGGAACTATGGGATCTACGGGCAAAGAGGACTCCAGGTAAATGGCAGAGCCCCTGCAAAGGGCCTGAGGCAGAAGCATTTCTAGTGTGTGCAGGGCAGACAGAGTGGCTGTAGTCGAATAAACACAGGGTTTGAGAGATAAGCAAGGCAGACCATGTCGGGCCTCATGGGCCCCCATAAGAGTTTGATGTTTACTTTGTGTGAAATACGAAGTCATTGCAGGGTCCTAAGCAAGAGAATGACGTGATCTGACTCATGTTTTAAAAGAATAACTCTGGCTGCTGTATTGGGGGTAGATCACAGGGAACAGGGCAGGGAGAAGCCTCTGGGTTCACCAACAGGTCAAGGACAAGACAAGAAATTAGCAAAAGAATGGAGAGTCTCTGTTTTCCTGGAAGCCAAGAGAAGAAAGACTTTCAAAGGAGATAATAGGTCCCATTTAGCCCCTTTCCAAGACTGTAACGGCAGTGAATGTTCCGAAAAGCAAATCAAGTCACAGCATTAGGCTTAAAACCCTTAAACGACTTCCCACTGCCTTCAGGAAAAGTCCAAGGCAACTATCAGGCTTATAAAGGCTTTCATGGGCCGACCCCTACTTGCCTCATGCCGGGCCCATCCCTATCTGAAGCATTTGCTGTTGTCTAAACGGGGTGCTGTGCCTTCACACTGATTTTTTTTTTTTTTTAATTTTTAATGTTTATTAGCTTTGAGAGAGAGAGAGAGAGAGAGAGAGAGAGAGAGAGAGAGAGAATGAGCAGGGAGGGCCAAAGAGAGAGAGGGAGACACAGAATCCAAAGCAGGCTCCAGGGTCTGAGCTGTCAGCACAGAGCCCGACGCCAGGCTTGAACTCACAAACTGTGGGATCGTGACCTGAGCCGAAGTCAGACGCTTAACAGACTGAGCCACCCAGGCGCCCCAAGACAGCCTCTTTAAAGTCTTCCCTGCTCTGTGCCTCCTGAGCCCCCTGTGCTTACTGGAGCTGGAGCATTTACCATGGCAGTGAGACTGCCCATTTACCCTTCTGTCTACGCCAACAGAGAGCAAGTTTACGGAAGCCACAGAATGTTTCTTCTTCACCAGAACCTGAGAAAACTGCAAGCAATATTTTGAATAAAAAATAGTTTTGAATAAATGAATGGAAAAATAAAACTCCATTTGAGACATGTTGAATTGAGGTGTTTGTGGGACACAGAAGGCAGAAGCATCTAGTTGAACAGTGATGTGCTGATAATGTTTACCCACTGGTTCTTGATAAAGCCCTGATTAGTAGCATTTGTTGAAAACCATGGTGTAAATACTCCCACCGTGGCCGATTTCAAGCTACCAGTGTGACAATGCTAAACGTGGGATCGGGAAGAGAAGTGTGCCGTTGGTTCTCAGGAGCTGCCGTAAGTGGGCTCCAGCATAAGGCTACCTACAGGCAGGTGGATGAGAGGGCGCCATTCTCACAAGTGGGATGTGGGCCGGACCGATGGATTGGGTGGTCGTCTGCAGAGTGATGGTCAAAGGAGCAGCAAAGTGACCCACAGAGCTGGCTCAGGGTCAAAAGAAGAGAACAAGGATAGACTCCGAGGAGGCAGCATCCACATTCATACGGCATGTGACAAAAGAGGTAGGAAGGAGAAGGAGGTAGGAAGACTTGAAAGAGAAAAATCAGTAGAGCCAGGGTGGTTTAGGGTCATGGAAGCCAGAGAGTAGGAATTCTCCAGAAGATTCCCCGTTGGGAGCAAAGAGATTCCGTAACATAAGAATTGGAAAACATCTGTTGCATTTCAAAGTTAGTTACACTTAACTAAAATGGTGAGGACAGCAGCCAGAGAAAAGAGAGGAAAATGTTTGAAAAGAGAGTGTATATAGCCAGGGAAGCTGGCATTTAGAGTGTTGTATTAGGTATCTATTGTTACATAATAAAGTACTATAAAACTTAGCCTGAAACAACAATAAACACAGTCTCAAAGCTTCTGTGGGTCAGGAAGCAGTATAGCTGGGTAATTCAGACCGAGAGCCTCTCCTGAGTTTGCAGTTACGATGTCGGCCGGGGCTGTGGTCACCTGAAGGCTTATCTAGGTCTAGAGGACCTGTTTCCAAGATGGCTTACTCATGTGGATGGCAAGTCAGTGCTGGCTGTTGGCAGGAGGCCTCAGTTCTTCCCCACGAGGAACTCTCCATTGGGCTGCTTGAATGTCCTAACAATATGTCAGCCTGTGTCCTCCAGAGTGGGTGATCCAAAAAGAGTATGGTGGAAGATACAACATCTTTCACCTTCTAGCCTCAGAAGACATATATCATCATGTCTGCGGTCTCCTATTGGTTACACAGACCACCTACCGTGCAGCATGGATGGGAACAATACAGGAGCGCGGAAACCAAGAGGAAAGAACCACCACGGGCCATCGTAGAGGCCAGCTGCCACAGATGGAGACCAGACATGGAGGGTTGTGGGGCCTGGTGAGGTTAATTGGCCTCAGGGTTGCAGACAAACTCTGATATAACTTCGCTCCGTGGAATCACAGGTTTACTTGGGTTCCCTGATGGAGTTGTGTCAGGCCCCCAGTAGACTGAGGTGGACGCAAGAAGAGGCCTGGCAATGTAGAGCATTCTTTCTGTGAGGACCGTGGACTAAGACAGGCTGAGGCCTGCATATACCCCGTTGTTGAGCCTGTTTCAAACACAGACTCCTCCCCTGGAAGATACAATATAACTGGACCTAGAAACCCGTGTGACAAGATAGAAGTAGCGTCATTATCAGAAAGTAAGACGTGTGCTTATCCTGATTCCCTGTGACCTTAACGATTAGGGTTTACCTCTTTAGACCTCTGAGATTTTGTTTTTTCCGATAGTAAAATATGCAGTTTGGGGAAAACGTTTTTCCTTTGCAATTTTGTGTGTCATAAATCTGTAAGGGCTTATGACGGCATATACGACACCTCCTGTAACGTCTGAAGATCTGAATCAAATTTGCGACAACGACAATTTCTTATTTAATCGTCTTTTGGGGAACTCTCTGCTGCTGCCATCTTGTGGCCACTTCAAATAATAACAACTAGACTGTTGGCCTTTGGTCTTAGGGATCACCCATCAGACAATGCCCAGAGTTCCTCCTCCTGCACCCCACCCAACCGTCCTCTGGATTCTGAGTGAGCGTTTTCTACGCAGGTTACTGATTTGCAAGGCAGCCTATACCTATGTTGTACATATTTGAGTATTAGAAAGTTCTTTGTGATACTGAGCCAAATTGTGCCTTGGTCTAATTTCCATGCAATCTGTCCTTTTGCTATTGTCTCATTTTTTTTTTTTCATATTTGAAGACAGTTGCTTATCATATTTCCAACCCTCTTTGTTCCTGGACTAACTATTTCATCTCCTTCCTCCGTCCTCATGATATGGTTTGCAGAACCCTCACCGTCCTGTGCTTCTCTCTCAGGTCAGGTGATCTAGGAGCAGAGTCTGAGGCAGGGATTCTGGTCCAAGTGATTTACCCGAGGTGTTTCCTCAGGGTACACCTGTAGGGGCATGAGGGGTATGGGATGGGGCAGGGGACGGCGCTGAGCAAGTATGTGGTCTCAGCTGGCGACGAGGCTCAGGTTGATACCCCGGGTAGCTCTGGGGCATCAGTAGCACCACAGAGATCTCACCACGAGATGAGTGGTTCAGACTTTTGCGTTCTGTGCCACTCAGTCGTTGGCTCCAGGGGTGCAGAGAGCCAGGAGCGACATTCCTGAGTGAAGTGGTTCTTAGGAGCAGGGAGTGGCAGCCAGCAGTCACAGCATGTGGGCAATGGGTACCCAGGAAAAGGGGATCTGTCTCCCTTCTGCTAAGATCCTGTCTTAGTTGTAAGACCCAGACCAGAACCCCCATTTTCCAGATACGGTCTGACCTGTAGAATTTGAGGGGACCATTACATCCCATCTCCTTAGCCCAGGATCCGTAGTCTAGGCTCACCCTGGGGCTGTGATAATCTAACCCCTAAGATGTTTTTCACTTACAATTGTTCCCAAGCCAAGGGGTTTCCATCAGTGCTCATGGCATGGTGGTACCAAAACCAAAAGCACTTTTATGACTTTAAGACAGGATGTTGATGTTTTAAGTTCACGTTCTAGCCAACTGACTTCTTTCGGAGTCTAGGCTTTGTTGCATAACCCAGAACCGCCTGCTGTTAGCTGCAGACTCGATAAATACATCAAGTCTGTTTGGTTACTTTCAGCCATCTTGCTGTTCTTGTCACCCAATGGCTGGTCACCTCTTAATATCTGGCTCTTCCGAGGCCTCGCTCGTTGCCCCTGCCTCACCATTCCTGTTCTGTTGCTGCAGCCCATTCACCATCCCCGCTTAACTTTGGCTAAAAATAGACAGGAGCAGGCCTGAGGCCAGGGCTCAAGAGAGTCCGCCAAGGTTGAACAGAAACCCCAGTCTGAGATACGCAACAGCCAGAAACCCGGCTAGGTATGGAGGCCATACTGACTGACTAACACTAGAATACGGGGAAACCAGCACAGCAGCCCTGGGCCTTTTGGGTAGCTTGACAGGAGGTGGGGAGGTGCCTGAGGATAATTTTAGGGAATGTGTTCAGCTAAGATATGTTTTAAAGTGCATTTATTTATTCAGAGAGAATGAGAGAGGGGGGCGAGGGGCAGAGAGAGAGAGAGAGAGAGAGGGCGAGAGAGAATCCCAAGCAGGCTCCATGCTGTCCACACAGAGCCCAACATGGAGCTCAATCCCATGATCCTTGAGATCATGACCTGGGCCACGATCAAGAGTCAGACGCTCAACTGGCTGAGCCACTGGGCTCCCCAATATTCAGCTAATACTAAACTTACTTAAATGCGTTGTGGAGTGGTGTATGATTGCCTTGAGTCTTATAACATATAGAGAATTATCCTTGATAACTGGCCTCCTTCATTGTCTAGGACAATGTTTTCTGTGTATCCAACTAAGCGACACACCCAGAGAATGTAGGCAGCATGCTGCTTTCTCCCCTGCCCGCCCCCACCCCCATCTATCCATGCGTTGGGATGGGGAGGTCACGCTCATCTCTGACCCTGACTGAGGTGTGGGTCACAGCCTCCTCTCCCCAGGCCTGTATCAGCAGAAGGAACAACCACTGTCAGTAGTCCTGCTGCCATGTTTGTCTCTGCCAGCCTTGTCCAGAACTAGAAAATCCTTCCCCCCAAAGGGCATGCATGAAATGAGTCATCATGAAAGGCAGACCAGTTAGGAAAGGTGCGGGGCCACCTAAAATCACCTCCTGTACCCTAGAGACTTGTGTGTCTTATCCACCCTTTGGGAAACAGTAACTTGCAGCATATATTGTGGAGAATGGTCTAATTATTCCTTGGTAATTCCATCCTCCAAGCCCTCCATCACTTCCAGATCAAAGACCTGAAACCCTTAGGGATGATAAGACTGCACAGTGAAAACCACAGCAGAAACATTGTATTCATTGCCTTCGGGTTGTGAAATACCCCCTTTTGTCCCCTTGGAGCCAGGGAGCTTTACCTATGACAAATCCTCTCTTATTTGCTACTCTGTTCACCAAATCCAGTAAGTCTGTGCATACTTGGGCTCTCTTTACAAAGCAACTTAAACCGATTGTGTCTATCACGTCAAGCGGAGATTCTAGGAATAAGGAATACACTCCCCCAAATGCAGATATAAGGCAAATCCCATAGTGGGATGGTCCAATCCAGGTGTTTGATCTCAGAGTCACTATGTCTATCTACATTTAAAACAGGTAATTATTGGGGCGCCTGGGTGGCTCGGTCGGTTAAGCGTCCGACTTTGGCTCAGGTCATGATCTCGCGGTCCGTGAGTTTGAGCCCCGCGTCGGGCTCTGTGCTGACAGCTCAGAGCCTGGAGCCTGTTTCAGATTCTGTGTCTCCCTCTCTCTGTGACCCTCCCCCATTCATGCTCTGTCTCTCTCTGTCTCAAAAATAAATAAACGTTAAAAAAAATTTAAAAAAATAAAATAAAAATAAAATAAAATAGGTAATTATTAAAAAAATGAAATAAAAAAATAAAAAAGGGACACTTGTGTGGCTCAGTTGGTTGAGCGTCTGACTTCAGCTCAGGTCATGATCTCACGGTCCGTGAGTTTGAGCCCCTTGTCGGGCTCTGTGCTGACAGCTCAGAGCCTGGAGCCCGCTTCGGATTCTGTGTCTCCCTCTCTCTCTGCCCCTCCCCCGCTCATACTCTGTCTCTGTCTCTCTCTCGCTCAAAAATAAATGAACATTAAAATAAATAGGTAATTATTGGGGCGCCTGGGTGGCCCAGTCAGTTAAGTGCCCAACTCTTGTTTTCGGCTCGGGTCATGATCTCGCAGTCATGGGATCGAGCCCCACGACTGGCTCCATGCTGGGCTGGGCATGGAGCCTTCCTGAGATTCTCTCTCTCTCTCTCTCTCTCTCTCCCTCTCCCTCTACCCTCCACCCCCTGCTCATGCATGCTTTCTCTCTAAAATACATACATACATACAATAGGTAATTATATTTTTAACCAAAGCATTCAAATTAGAAAAGGCCACAGTGAAGACTAAGTTCTCTTCTCAATCCTTCCCTTGGTTCCCTTCCTTTTTCCAGATGTAAATGTTGTTGCCAGTTTCCTGGGCGTCTTTAATCATGGCTTTCCTTTTAAGTATATATTAATTGTGCTGTCTACATCCTATGTTCATAATTCTTTGAAATAATGTTCTAGTAATATCTTACGACATCTTTGTTCCTTTCCTGTCACCCGTCTTAGCTGGGGTTTCCTCAGAAGCAGAGACTGAAGCTAGGACTTAGGCAAAGCACTGAATTAGGGAGGTGATGGGTTGCAGCAGAGGGAAGGAGCAGAGGCAAACAGGAAGGGAGGAAAACTAAGATAAGAACATCCGCAGTGCAGGTGTAATCAAGAGTTTGATTTTGGATATATTGAGTCCGAAGTGATTTTTAGACACCCAGTGAAAAATTCAAGCAGGCACCTGGCGAAAAGAGGCAAATTATTCGAAATCGGTAATTCGGAGCAGATCCCCGTCTAGTGGCTCAGGCAACAAGTCCTGCCTCTGACGTAAGGCCGGTCACTGCCCAGGCTTTCTTCCCCTGGCGACTGATGTCAGTTAACTGGAGACTGAACATTATATCAGACACCGTTTAGCGGTATCCAGAACTTAAACAGCTAGCCTTTGCTTTCGGTGGCAGCTGTTCTCCGACCTCAGAATCACCCCTGAGACCTTTCACCGCATTAAAAAACCGGTCCCAGATGCTGCTTTCCATAAACTTCATACTTATGTCTTCTTAGATGTGTTTCAATATATTAGCCCATAAAGGGGAAGCCATTATCACATTCATTTTTCATGAAGTGTCGTAACAGGAATCGTGGACTCAGCAAGTGAAGCTGAAAGTCATATTAATAATGCATGTTAAGTACAACTGATAGGCACTCTTGTCATCTGAACGTCACTCAGAGTGTTAGACCAAGGAGGCATCCATGCCTGGTCATGTGCAACAGCCCTTCTGGGGAGACTGGTAACAAAGGGACCAGAGGCGGATCTTTGGTTTTCAGCTTAAGTGAGTGGTTCTTCGGCATTAATGAGCAGGAAAACCATCCGAGGGTGACCGTAACTCAGTAGGTCTCTTTCTCACCCTCCCTTTCCTCCTGGTGGATCACACAATACCTTAGGCCTGGGAATCTGCATGTTATCAAGCCCTCTAAATGATCTCCACATAGGTGGTTCACAGAACACATTGAAGGAGAAGTTGGCCTAAAGAAACCTGTAACCGATACTGTGGTTGTCTCACTAACATCCATTTTATCCAGTCCCCAGCCCGTACACACAGATGCTATCTTGTGTTTGGCGCCCACCCTTCTCTGCTCAGCCATGTGCTTCAGGAGAGGCTGGCCACAGACCCACAGGCTGGTCCTGACTGGTCTAGCAGTCATGGGTTTCCCATTCCCCTTCTCAGGGATTGGTTTAGACATGGCCGTGTGATACAGTTCCGACCAATAAAAATTAAGGAGAAAGCTGCAGGAGGTTTGTGGGAAAGAATGTCTTGCTCCTAATAAGAGATGTGCTGGAGGGGCCCTTGGTGGCTCCGTGGATTAAGCCTCCGACTTCAGTTCAGGTCATGATCTCATGGCTCGTGGGTTCGAGCCCCCCATCGGGCTCTGTGCTGACAGCTCAGAGCCTGGAGCCTGCTTTGGATTCCGTGTCTCCTTCTCTCTCGGCCCCTCCCCCACTCGTGGTCTCTCTCTCTCTCTCTCTCTCTCTCTCTCTCTCAAAAATAAATAAACATAAAAAAAAAAAAAGACACACTGGGGAACATGTATTTCGTTTTCTGGATGTGGCTGTATCCAGATGTGGAGGCTGCCAGTGGGATAGCCACCTTGTGACAACGAGAGGGAGGCTAGTCCAAAGGTGAGGGCTGCCCACCAGGGTGACAGTGCAGCAAGATGCCATTTAGTCACGGAATTGTCCGGAGATGTCTTATCCTTGGACTTCCCAGGTGTCTCCTTGCTGTTTAGCCAGATGAGTTAGAGATTCTTTTCTATTTTCTGCTAAAAACGTTCTGACTGGTACTGACTTCATATGTGCACTTTTGATGCAGGGTTTAAGCTTTCTGTGATCTACTCTTGGGTAATTGTAACATAAGGTCTCAGTGGGTTCCCTAGAAGCAGATTCTGAGATAGGAGTTCAAGGGTACGTGATTTATTGAGGTTGTGATCTCAGGACAAGCCAGTAAAGGAGGGAGTGAGATTGGATAGGAAAAGGGAAGAGGCAAGGAAGGATGTGGTCTCGGGTAAAGTCTTGGCCTGATCCATGGGAGGCCCTAGGTCTGCATAATCTTATAAGGTAACTACCACCTCTGTGCAGCCATTTACATTTAAGTTAATTAAAAGGGATTAAAATTTAAACTTAAGTTCCTTAGTCTTGGGGTACTTGGCTGGCTCAGTCAGGTGGCACATGGGACTCTTGATCTCAGGGTTGTAAGTTCGAGTCCCATGTTGAGTGTAGAGATTACTTAAAAATAAAATATTAGTGGGGCGCCTGGGTGGCTCAGTCAGTTAAGCGGCCAACTTCGACTCAGGTCACAATCTCGCAGTCCGTGAGTTCGAGCCCCGCGTCGGGCTCTGGGCTGACAGCCTGGAGCCTGCATCCGATTCTGTCTCCCTCTCTCTCTGCCCCTCCCCCGTTCATGCTCTGTCTCTCTCTGTCTCAAAAATAAATAAATGTTAAAAAAAATTTTTTTTTAAATAAAATATTAGAAAACAAAAGAAATTAAGTTCCTTTGTCTCATGCCAAGTGCTCAGTAACCACGTGGGAGCTAGTGCCTCCCATATTAACAGAGCAGAGAGAGGCATTTCCATCATCACAGAAAATTCCGCTGGATGGCTCTGTGAAGAGTAAGTTATAACACAACACACAGTTGCCCTGCCTTGATGTTTTGCACTGCAGTGTTGGTCGATCGTTGCCGGCCTACGGGGAGTGGCGACCAAATCCTTCCAGGGAGATCCAGGGAGGTGGCTCCTATCGGCCGAGGGCAATTCCCCAGGACAGAGCACGGAAAGTCCCAGCACCCACAGCAGCTCCAGACTGGCCACTAAACAAAGGGGCCTAACTGAACTGCCTACAGTGACAACTACCCTGGTGGCAAGCAGGTATGAGCTGGGAAGCAATGTTTTTGGCACAGTCATTAGGCCCCACCCCTCCCCCTGCTGATCCAGAATCTGGGAATTTGCCATCTTCTGGGATTGCTGCTAGGGAACACCTTTGGTCCCTACCCATCCCCGGCTCGGCTGTGTACCAACTCCGGAGATGTTCAGTTTCACGGGTTGGGGGCGGGGGAGACAATGAAGGCTCAGACAGCAGCCCCTGAAGGAGAAAGGCACATAGCCCAGAGAGTAAGGCCTAAACAAAGTGCCCGAATGTCCAAGAGGCCTGGTGACTCTGCACAGAACATGGAGCTGTGCCAGAACTGTCTCATGTGGCCTCTGTGCCCTAGTAGAAAGAAAGTGAGGGTGTAAATTCTTGTCAAGTGCTCATTAGGCTCCTATAACACGCTTTCCTGTGTTTTATGTCCATCTACTCTTTGGCTGCCTCTTCCTACGATGCCAATTTTGTAATGCCGCCCTCCAGAAAGAGACTAGAATATGATTCAGTCTCCTCTTGCATGGTGTATCAAAATGTTTTGGGTTTTTTCGTATATTATTACTGCTGCTTTAGGAACATTTCTTTTATCCCCACAGTTTGTGATGGAAAGTGACACATCTCTACCTTCCTCCTCAGTTCCTTGATCAGGGGTTAATTCTCGTCTGGGGGGAAAGTCTTCAGATAACACAAGCATGTGATTTCACTCTCCTTGACTTCCCGACAGCTGCTGCCAAAGTGGCTGATCTAGCTCAGGTCAGGTCTCCACGGCCCCGAGGACCTGTTCCATCACTGGTTTGGTCCCCGGGGCAGAGTGGCCGTGGTGGGCGTTGGTGCAAGAGGAGGTGGTGTGAGCCTAAGTCATAGTCACCCCTGAGCAGGAAACTAAGGAGCTTCTCATTCAGATTCTTCTCCTTGGGTCAAAGACAGAATCCCAAGGCTAGAAGATCCTGGCGGTGTTCTTCGTATGGCCCCTCAGTGCACACCAGCCCAACTTCCAACTGTGGGCACTGCAACTCTGTCTGAGGGCTGTTCTCTGGCCACCGAAGCCCATTTGGCTCACCTGAGTAGGCTCTGGGTGTCCAGGAATTACTATCCCTCCCCTCATCCCACCCCTACCCCCCACCGGCCTTCAACCAATGATTAGTGGAAGTTAGTGTGTAAATACCAAAGCTCCTCATCCCTTGGGTGAGATACCCGAGCACGGGTGTACCCTGGCTCCTGGTGCCCCATCGTGATTGAGCTCCAGTTGTCCCCATGGTAGGTGGCTTGATGATGTCCAAGCTCCCCTTTGGCTGTCTTTCCGATACTGTCTCACTTCCTCTCTTACTGGTGTTTTTTTAGGTTCCAAATGAACTACTTGCACTTGAGTCGCGGTCTCAGCATCTGCTTCTGGGGTGGGGGAGGGCATGAAGATCCTAGGTACAGTCTACCCTCCCGGTTGTCACTGGGGACGGCTGCCCGACCGGAGCCCTGGGACCATCATCAGGGCTCGGAGGCTAGAGTAGAATGCCTTGCCTCCAGCTCTGCCGAATAGTTTAATTCTGCAGTGAAGGTTATTAACAAGTGTATGAGGCATACGATGTGCCACTGGCTCCCTCTTACTCTTATCAATTATATGGCTGATACTTTGTTCCCCAAGTCCTGTTGTTGATCTCTCGGTTGGCTCAGAACTTGAAAGGAGAGTAGGAGGTTTATTAATCGAGTCTCCCGAAGGTGTTGCAATAAGCCCGGTAGAAAGATAGCAAGCCAGGATGAGCAACATCCAAGTAGACGGGTCAGAGGGTGGCTGGAAGCTGGCCACTGGCCTGAGGGGAGGAGCAAATCGACAGTCCACAGAGGAGGCAGAATGAGGTAGTAGGCGGCATACCGGAATCAGAATTGAGGACCAGGGACGAGGCAAATGCCAAATAATCAGAACGCTTGCGGGTGCCGGGGATGTGATCCTACTGATGAGACCAGAGCTCACTTATCAGAACTGTATCACTGCAGCCAGAGTGAAGTGACATCACCCGTCTTGATGCCTAACTTATGGGGCCAGAACGAGTCAGATGCCTCCTCTATCAGGCTATGATTGGGCGTGGGGGCGGGAGGCTGGGCTGCAGCTGTGGCCAGAGGAGAAACCACGATTCAGGCAACAGGCTGGTACTGATCCATTCTGCAGCCAAACATTTCATAGCCCAGCATATAATAGGCAATCAATAAATATTCTTGAGTGAATGAACAAGGTTATAATGGCCCATGTGGCAGATATAGCCCCGTTGTTATAAACTAATACATTTTAGTTTATGTCTCTATCTTGAGATACTGATGCTATGCTCACGCACTTGCTTCTGAACGATGTCTGCTCTGGATGTGTTGAGGAAACAGTCTCAGAGCCTGCAGGACTGAGAGTTTTGCAAGGTAAGTAAATGTCACCCCGGGAGGTCTCCGGGACAACAACCTGCTCTACATTCTCAAATAACGACCTGGACGCTGCCGTTGATGGAATTTATGCCTGTCCCTGATTGAACCTCTCTGGACGCTGCCGTTGATGGAATTTATGCCTGTCCCTGATTGAACTTCTACGTTGAGGACTTAACTGTGAGATACAGCGTATAGTTTTCAAACTTACCTTCCCAATATCATTATGAAGTCATTGTCAGATAAGATCTATAGTCTCCATTCCATAACTAGAAAAGTTCAGGCATATATTGGGTAGGTCAGTGTTTTCCAAGATTTCTTTTCCAGAATGTGAGTCCCTGGAATATCCAGGAAAAGGGGGTTTGTAGTCGATTATGATTAGGAAACCTCTGATTGATTGACAATGCATGTTCACATTAGCATAGCAATATAGTACACGAAAGGTTCTGAAAGAAACCACACTCAAGAAACCTATATGAACTGAGATCTTTTTAACATTGATCAAAAGGATATTGCAAAATTATTGGATGCTAAACCTCCTACTTCTGCATCCATTTTCTCTTACTCTGTTCTGTTTTCACAAATGATCTCTTACATAAAACCTATCCCTTTATCTATGCCTAGCATCTTATCTCCTCCCGCCCCCCATCTCAGGAATCTTACTTTTTTGCTGCAAGAAAACCTTTATTGTTTCCATTTGGTCCAGGGCTTGGGAGAGGGCTCCAGGGTGGTTAAAAATCTTCTCTGTAGCTGCAGAGAGAGGCTCAGGCAGAAGTCCTGACACCAGGGAGAATGCCAAAGGGGCCCTTTAAGGGCCATGGAGCCCTCTAAGCTCCTAGGTGTGTTTGCAAGTGAGCCCTATAGAAGAGATATTCACCCAGCCCAGCCTGGGGGCTGGCCACCCTGTGGAGGTGAGTTAAGTGGTTGACCATCTTCTTGATGAGTTTCACCTCTTCATCTAGGAAGTCGTTCTCTGGGAAGTCACAGAGATGGGGGTCTGCAAGGGCAGAGCCCAGAGCATGCAGATCCAAAAGGGCCTGATTCAGTTTCTCCTCCAGGACCATGATGGCTTCCCTGGCAACCAGGGTTTTACCCCTGCTCATCCTGGGACAGCTTCCACATATCCTGGAAGAGGGCAGAGCCCCTGCACTTGTGCCTCTTGGTGGCCGACTCCAGGAATAAGCTGCCCGTGCATTCCAAAACCAACTCATTGGGTCAAAATAGAAGCTCGGAGAGAGAGAGGTAAATACGGGGGAGGCCACAGATGCGTGTTGACTAGACAGTTGACAGTGGCCTCCAACTTGGTGGAATAATTCTGGCAAATCCGGGGGTTGACGGTTGATTGGCAATAAGTCTATGCGTGTGTGTGCACGCGCACACACACGCACACACACGCACACAACGGTGTCTGCTGATCCTGGAGTTAAAGTGTGGCTGAGACAACGGCACGGCCGGAAGAGAGGCTGGAGGGTGGTTGGAGGTTGGAAGAAGGCGTGTCCCTGGGTCCCATCCAAAGACTTGAAGCAAGAGAGAGATCTGGGGGACCCCCAGGTTGTACTACCTTTTCTATCCCCTTATCTCTTTCTGGATCGACACCTTCTCCCTCCTGGATCCTTGCCATCAGCATTTATACAAACTCAAGAGTCTAGATCCTTGCTTTTTTCCCATGTGGTCAACATCACCTAGGAGTCTGCTACAAACTCGGAATCTCAAGCTCCACCCCAGCCTGCTGATTGTCTGCGGTTTAACAAAATCCCCAAGAGATCTGTGTGCACATCAGCATGCTCTAAACCACAACCAAGTTTGTCTGGTAAAAATGCAAATCCCATCTTATCTAATCTCCACCCAAAACACCCTGCTCCTGGACTCTCTTCTCTCCTACTCTCCTTCCCTTCCACAACTGCCGGTTTCCTAAAATGTGTTTGCCAAAGACCCTCTCTGGTGAACACCGGGCGGTCATTGGTCCCGCCTTTGTGACAGCACCTGACTCCCTTGCCCTGTGAATGTGCACTATGTGAGAGAACCCAAGCAGGTTCTGTGCTGTCAGCATAGAGCCCAACCTGGGGCTTGCTCTCATGACCCAGGAGATCACCACTTGACCCGACATCAAGAGTCGGGTGCTTAACCAACTGAGCCACCCAGGTGCCCCAGAAATGGCATTCTCGGAGCGTACCAGTCCTTCTCCAGTTTGTTCTCAGCGCTGCTCTGCACTCTTGATATTGCAAAGGGCTGACCCTGGAATGATAGTTCCCAGGCTGGGAGGCAGTGGTGGCAGATTGAGGGTGGGAGGGGAGGAGTGTCTTCATCGAGGCAACACCACTTTTGCGGTTCCGGTCCCGCTCCTGGACTCTCTTAACACCGCCTCCTGTCCTTGCTGATCTCTCTGCTGCCTGTCTGTTCTCTGGCTTTTTGATTTTTTTCGACACTTATATAACTAGTTTCCCACACCCGATATGGGCTATGCTTTCCTGAGTGGACCCTGACTGATACACGGAAGTATCAGAGAATGGGCATGGGGGCAAAACGTTTGAGAAACAGGCAAATTCTACTTGACTCGATAGGCAACCCTGAAGTCCAGGCACACCAGGACAAGTAATGGAGACCAGGAGGCAATGACAGCATATTTGTGTCACAAGCTCTTACCTAGTGTCCCTCCAATAGCACCTTCCTTGAAAGCTAATGTCTTCCATCTAGAGGTTGTGGGGAAGTTTTATGTATAGGGAAAAGGGCAGGTTACGGAGGACAATCCACCTGCCTCCCCAAGAGTGACTCTGGTTGTAAGTCCCAGATAAATCACTGCTGCTGTTAGTTGGCTGGGGTGGAGGTCAGAGGAGTTGTCCGGCAACAGAAACTTCATCTTGGAGCAGGTTGGCGGCAACTGCCTTTGGCTGCGTGCGTCACCTGTCTGGGTTAGGCCAGCTGCTGAGTTGTCACAGTTGGTGGTTGGGGCCTATTGTCAAGTGTCAATATTTTCACAGTCATCCCACATTGCCGAGCTACAGCTCACCCTGGCATCCGCCCCGTGGCCCTGGAGGACAGGCAATTCTTTCATACGTAGTGGGGATAGATACAACAGAGACTGTCTTTTTCTCCCAAAGACTGTTCAAGTAGAAAGCCAGTGGACTCTGAATAATGCCCTTTCAAAAGGGGAAGAATAGAATTCTAGAATCACATACTCCTGGGACAGTTAGAGATGGCAGTTTGCTGAGTATGATTTCTGCAAGAAGATTCTGTAATGAAACGTAAGCCTCCAAGTCTGAAATAAATACAGTGTGTATATTCAGAATATTCCATGTTTGTATATGTATGTTATCATCCTTCAAGTGCCCCATGATCAAGGTGACAATTATACTGTGCCTGGGAATATAGACAGAGCCAAGGCTGAGGGTACAGGGCACACATAAGAACACTCATCACCAAGGTGATGTTCTTCTGGAGGTTGAACCAAGAACTGCCAGGTGTTTTGTGGTGTTTTTTTTAGTTTTTTTTTTTTTTTTTTTTTTTTTTTTTTTTTAATGCTTATTTATTTCAGGGCGAGAGAGACAGAGACAGAGTGTGAGCTGGTGAGGGGCCGAGAGAGAGGGAGACACAGAAAATCAGAAGCAGGTTCCAGGCTCTGAGGTGTCAGCACTGAGCCCCGTGTGGGGCTCGAACTCACAAACCATGAGATCATGACCCGAGCCGAAGTCGGAAGCTTAACTGACTGAGCCACCAGCTGCCCCGAACTGCCATGCCAGTCTTTGGGCACACCCCTTGGGGGAGCCGCTGAACAGGTGCGTGGTCTGAGGTGAGAGCACTCTGTGGGAAGAAATGTCTCTTTACTTTTGGAAGCTAAAGACACAGCGTGGCCCGAAGGTGGGGGTGAGCAGAGCTTTGGGCTGAGACTAGAGGCCTCGATACTTGGCAGCTGCCTAGTTGCCTTCGTGGGTAATAATCACTGTCATTGGTTTGGGGTTTTTTTGTATTTTTTTTATGTGTCTTCTGAGGAGTATTTTGGAATACCTATGTATTTACAAATATATATACACATCGTGTTGAACCAGAGGAGATTACCATTTTGGGGGTTAAAAAATCAGCAATTTCATAAGATTCAACATAACATGTATGTATACAGGAATACAATTTTCTTAATGTTTATTTATTTTTGAGAGAGAGAGAGAGAGAGAGAGAGAGCATGAGCAGGGGAGGGGCAGAGGGAGACACAGAACCCGACGCGGGCTCCAGGCTCTGAGCTGTCAGCACAGAGCCCGACACGGGGCTCGAACTCACACACCATGAGATCATGACCTGAGCCGAAACCAAGAGTAGGACCCTTAACCGACTGAGCCGCCCAGGTGCCCCTATGAATACGATTTTTAATCACACTAAAGGCAGCATGCTGTATACACTGCAGTGCACTTTGATTTTGCACTTGGCAAACAGACTCCATCAGAAAACAAATATTTCAAGCATATCCATGTAGTTACTGCCAACAGCAAACACAGAATACTACCTGAAGGTACCCTAGGATCTCCACTCAAACTTCCTCTCCTTGTTGCAATGTCTTTCCTACACCCAAGACAATATTCTCCTTGACCTTCAATGCCATAGTTTAGTTTTGCCTCCATGAACTCACGTAGCATACATTCTTTGGTTTGTCTTCTTTTACTCAACATTACGTAAGATTCATGTGATTACTCCCGAGCAATGCATTGCACAATATTTCATTATATTTATTATAGCATTTTTTGACATGCAGTATTAAGGAAAAATTTTTACATAGATTGATAAATTCAACGTTGTTTATTACAATGGTTTATGGGTTTGTATTATACTTAGAAAGGCCTTTACCACTCCAAGATCATAAAATAAACCCTCCCACATTTTCTTCTTGTGCTTTAATAATTTCATTTTTCAGGTTTGAGGAATAAGGCCAACTTTTTTTTTTTTGCTTCAGGTGCTAACTTACTGGGGGTGACCGAGTGGCTCAGTGGGTTAAGCATCTGATTCTTGATTTCCGCTTCAGGTTGTGGTCTCACGGTTTGTGAGATCGAGCCCCACATCTGGCTCCGTGCTGATGGTGCAGAGCCTGCTAGGGATTCTCTCTCTCCCTCTTTCTCTGTCCCTCCCTTGAATTCTGCGTGTGTGTGTGTCTCAAAATAAATAAACCTTAAAAAAGACACTGACAAAATGCTTCTTTATTTTTTTTATTAAAAAAAAAATTTTTTTTAACGTTTTATTTATTTTTGAGACAGGGAAAGACAGAGCACGAACAGGGGAGGGACAGAGAGAGGGAGACACAGAATCCGAAACAGGCTCTAGGCTCTGCACAGGGCTGTCAGCACAGAGCCCGACGCGGGGCTCGAACTCACGGAGTGCAAGATCATGACCTGAGCCGAAGTCGGCCGCCTAACCAACTGAGCCACCCAGGAGCCCCACAAAATGCTTCTTTAATCCTCATAGGAAATTTATGGTAGCTATACGTACACGTCTTCATTTTGCAGATGCAAAAACTAAAACAGAGAAGTGAAGTAACTTGCCCCCATCACAGAATAATAAGTGGCAGAACCGGGATTTGAACCCAGTCAGTTGAGTTTAATGTCTGTGTGCTCATCCATTAATCTACTCAGCCTTCCCACGTGGGAGGAACCTAGCAACACAGTATCTTGACTATGGGGCAAGGGCTCTCCCTCTTTTCACTGTAACACAAACACGGCATGCAAATGTTTTCGAGAGTGACTTTGTTTACTTAAGACCCTGATTATCAAGCAGTTACTTAGGAGCAAAGAATTTGACACTTCTCACCTTTATTTCCTCCACCCTTCTCTTTGTTACCGAGAGGCCTCAGTCTTCAAATTGGATTTTTTTTTCTCAGCCCGGTGTTGGGTTTTCCCTTCAAAACATCCTTCTCATTACCTTGTTGCCATCAGCTGTGTAAACTGTTCTAGGACATGTCGGGCAAAGGGTCGTAAGACTGTTGAAGATTAAATTGAACTGCTTTGAAAAATTGAGCAGGGTGTGTCTCAGAGAAGAGAAGGAAGTGTTAAACATAGGCCAGCGGGAGACCAGGACAAAGGGCAAGAAGGCCTGAGGTCACTTTCCAGTTCTGTCACTGAGATCATATGACTTTAGCAGAGTAACTTGTGCTTTTCTTTGTGTCTATTTGTCAAACGGGGGCAATAGCAATGACGGCGTAACCCTTCACTTTTCCCCAGTTTACTTCCTTTCTGCTTAAAATAGGAATTAAATTAAAAACAAGGGTACCCCCTCCCCCCCCCCCCAAAAAAAAAAGTTATTTGAAAAAAAGACCAGAGGTGGAAAAGTAGGCTAAAGTCCTGGGAGAGTCCTAGTCCAAGTTTAGACAAAGCTATGGAGACCTTTCTTTCCTGGGAGGCTTTCCAACTGTTTTGTAACTGTAATTTACATAGATATACAATGTTCTTTTGCAGATGTAAATAATAAAAATGTAACGTGTTTCCAAGTGTTCTCAAGAAGCGTATTATAACAGTGTAATGAGGGGGCGCCTGGGTGGCTCGTGGGTTAGAGGGCTGACTCTTGATTTCAGCTCAGGTCATGATCCCAGGGCCATGGGACCAAGCCCATGCTTGGGATTTTCTCTCTCTCCCTCTCTCTCTGCCCCTCCCCTCCTTGTTCTCCCTCTCTCTCAATAAATAAATAAACATTTAAAACAAACAAACAAAAGACAGTGTAATGAAATATTGCAATCTGCTCAGATCTGTTTCTTGCCACAGCCAAACGGTGTGAATGTACATACACATATACATATGTATCCCCTGCTCCACACAGATCTGGTATGTGGAGAACAACATCACTTTCACGTTTGAGGATAGTGCTCCGAATGTACCAAATAAAATATTTCTTGGGGCGCCTAGGTGCTCCGTCGGTTAAGTGTCTGACTCTTGATTTCTGCTTAAGTCATGATCTCATGGTTCATGGGACTGAGCCCTGACATTCCCCTCTCTCTGCCCCTCTCCCCCCAACTCTCAAAATAAATAAATAAGCTTTTAAGAAATAATAAAATAAAATATTTTGCTTCTTACAACTGAGAAAATTTATTTTAGTGAGCTTTAGAGCCATGAGAGCTCTGGGTTCAAATGCTGCCTCTACTGTGTCCAGGCTGTGTTACTTTGGGTGAGATTCTTGACCTCTCTGAGCCTTAGGTTTTTTATTTAAAATTTTTTTTAAATTATTATTTTGAGAGAGAGAGAGAGCAAGCAGGGGAGAGTGGCAGAAGGAGAGATTCTTAAGCAGGCTCCATGGGACTGGATCCCATGATCCCAGGATCATGACCTGAGCTGAAACCAAGAGTCAGACACTTAACTGACTGAGCCACCCAGCTGCCCTTAATTTTTATTTTAAAGGTTTCATGTAGCGAAGTTCAGTGTTTGGAGTATATAGGTTTTTGGGGTCTTCGAGGAGCACGCAAAGCTGTGTATCGACTGCCATAGTTACGACAAGGACTCTTTCATCATCCCATAGATTCCCTCACGATACCCTTTTAATACCTCCCTTTCCCTACTACCACCCCTCCCCCTTCTCAACTCCGAGCAAATACCGATCCGTTCTCTTTCCCTATAGTTTTGTTTTTCCAGAATGTCATATAAACGGAATCATATATGTGTATGGCATCTTTGGAGCCTGACTTCTTTCACTTAGCAAAACTTACCTGAGGTCCATTCAGGTCGTTGTGGGTACCAATAATTGTTTTTTTTATATGCCAGGGTACTATTCCATGGTATGGATGTGCCACAATTTGTTGTTTACCCATTCACTGGCTGAGAAGCATCTGGGTTTTGATAATTTGTGTCTTCGAGGAATGTGTCCATTTTTTCTACATTGTTGAATTTGTTGGCCTAAGCTTGTCTGTGATATTCCCTCATACAATCTGTAGAATTTAATTCCTGATATTGATAACTAGTGTTTTTCTTTCTCTGAATGAATCTTACTAGGGGCTCATCACTTTTATTCATCTTCTCTAGGAACTAAATTTTAGCTTTGTTGGCTTTTCTCTGTTGTGTCTCTGTTTTCTATTTCACTGATTTTTCTTCTCTCTTATCTTTATCGTGTAATGCCTTCTACTTACTTTGGCCTGAATTTTCTCGTCTTTTTTCTAACTTCTTAAGGCAAAGTCTTAGATGATTGATTTTCAAGGGTTTTCTTTTCTTTCTTTTTTTAATGTTTGTCTATTTTGAGAGAAAGAGAGCGTGCAGGGGAGGGGCAGAGAGAGAGGGAGAGAGAGAATCCTAAGCGGGCTTCATTCTGTCAGTGCAGACCCCACCGTGGGGCTCATCCCCACAAGTGTGAGATCATGACCTGAGCCAAAGTCAAGAGTCGGATGCTTACCTGACAGAGCCACCCAGGCGTCCCAACCTTTTTCTTTTCTAATATAGACATGCAATACTGTAAGTTTCCTTCTAAGCACTGTTTTAGCTGCACCTCACAAATTGAGATATGTTCTATTTTTGTTTCCGTTCATTTGAAACATTTTCCGATGTCCCTTGTGCTTTGTTCTTTGACCCATCACTCATTTGGAAGTCAGCTGCCTAATTTCAAAACATTTGGGGGATTTCCTAGATTTGTTTTTGTTATTGATTTCTAATTTAACTCCTTTGTGGTCGGAGAGTATGCTGTGTGATATTAATCCTTTGAAATTTATTGAGACTTGTATTATGAATTAGCATATGGTCTATCTTGGTGAACCTGCCGTTCCACGTGTACTCGAAAAGAGTACAGCTGTTGGTTGTAGTTTTCCAAAAAGATCAATTAGGCAAAGTTAGCTGACCCAAATCCCCTGTATCCTTACCTACTTTTTTTGTCTACTTGTTTTATCAAGGACTAAGAGAGGTATCTTAAAATCTCTAACTATAGTTGGAGATTTAAAAATTTGTCCCTTCAAGGGTGTCTGGATGGCTCAGTTGGTTGACTGTCCAACTCTTGGTTTCAGCTTAGGTCATGATCTCATGGTTCGTGAGTTTGAGACCTGCCTCGGGTTTTCTGCTGTCAGCACAGAGCCGGCTTCAGGTCCTCTGTCTCCCTTTCTCTGCCCCTCCCCCACTTGGTGTGCGTGTGTTCTTTTTCTTTCTCTCTCAAAAATAGATTTAAAAAAATTCATCCTTTCATTTCAGTTAGTTTTTGCTTCATTTTTTAAAAATGTTTCTTTATTTTGAGAGGGAGCATATGTGCGAGCAGGGGAGGGGCAGAGAGAGAGAGAGAGAGGGAGGGAGAGAGAGAGAATCATAACCGGTCTTCATTCTGTCATCGCAGAGCCCAATGTGGGGCTTGATCTCATGAACCCATGAGATCATGACCTGAGCCAAAACCGAGAGTCAGACACTTAACCATCTGAGCCACCCAGGTGTCCGTCCAGCTTCATGATTTTAAAACTATGTTACTGTGTAGATGCACATTTAGGATTATGTCTTCTTGATGAGTTGACCTTTTTGTTATTTTGAAATGCTCTTTTTTTTTTTTTTTTTTTTGGTAATACTCCTTGTCCTGAAGTCTACTTTATCTGGTATTAATATAGTCATACCAGTTTTCCTCCAGTTCAGGTTTGCACAGTATCCTGGATTCCCTAGTGCGTTGTTCAGATGTGGCTCACACCTGTCTGAATTGTCCTTCTCTTTCCCCTCTAACAACTTCTAACAAATCTCTTCTAAATAAATCTCAGAGTCTGTTACAAGGGGAACTTTGTATATAGTATATTCTTTTCCATGTTTTTATTATTAGCTTACCCGTGTCTGTATCTTGAAATTGCATCTCTTAAAAACAGCAGAGAGTTGGATCTTGCTTTTCTATTCATCGTGACCATCTCTGCCTTTTCATCAAGGTGTTTAATCGATTTATGTTTAATGTAATTTTGATATGATTGGGTTTAAGTCTGTCGTCTTGCTCCTTGTTTTGTATTTGTCACATTACTTCTTTGTTCGCTTTTCTTTTCATTGCTTCCTTTCTTTAAAAAAATTTTTTTAATGTTTATTTTTTTGAGAGACAGAGAGAGAGAGAGAGAGAGAGAGAGAGAGAGAGAGAACATGAGTGGGGGAGGGGCACAGAGAGAGGGAGACACAGAATCTGAAGCAGGCTCCAGGCTCCCAGCTGTCAATGCAGAGCCTGATGGGGGGCTCAAACTCATGAACCATGAGATCATGACCTGAGCCGAAGTCGGACGCTTAACGGACTGAGCCACCCAGGCACCCCTGCTTCCTTCTTTTTGATTACGTGAGTTTTTAGGATTGCATTTTAGGGGGCTACTGGCTGGCTCAGTGAGAAGAGTGTGTGACTCTTGATCTCAGGGTCATGAGTTCAAATCCCATTTGGGGGGTGGAGATCGCTTAAATACATTTTAAAAAAACTTAAAAGAGGGGCACCTGGGTGGCTCAGTCAGTTAAGCGCCGGACTTCAGCTCAGGTCATGATCACACAGTTTGTGGGTTCAAGCCCCATGTCCGGCTCTGTGCTGACAGCTCGGAGCCTGGAGCCTGCTTTGGATTCTGTGTCTCCGTCTCTCTCTGCCCCTCCCTGGCTTACACTCTGTCTCTGTCTCTTTCTCTCAAAAATAAATAAACATTAAAGAAATTTTTTTTTAATGTTATACCACTTCACATACAATGCAAGAACCTTATGACAGTATGCTTCCATTTAACTATGTGTTGTCCTTTGTGCTACTGTTTTCATAGATTTTACTTCTTTGTATGTTGAAAACCCCAGAATATAGGGTCATTATTTTTGTTTTAAACAATTTGACTTTAAAGAAATTAAGAAAGGATTAAAACTAGTCTTTCATATTTTTCTACATATTTATTATTTTCGGAGCTCTTCCTTCCCTCTTATATATCCACCTGGTATCATTTCTTGAGCGCACTTCTTTTTAATTTTTTTACAACATTTATTCATTTTTCAGAGATGGAGAGAGACAGAGCACGAGTGGGGGAGGGTCAGAGAGAGAGGGAGACACAGAATCCGAAACTGGCTCCAGGCTCTGAGCTGTCCGCACAGAGCCCGACGCGGGGCTCGAACTCGCGGACCGCGAGATCATGACCTGAGCCGAAGTCGGACGCCCAACTGAGTGAGCCACCCAGGCGCCCCTTGAGCACCTTTTATAGTACAAGTTTGCTGGTAAAAAATTATCTCAGCTTTCCTTTTTCTGAAAATGCCTTTGTTTGGCTTTCATTATAGATAAATACTTCTCAGCACTTTTTGGTTTGCTTCAGCATTTTAAAGATGCTGTTCTGTGCAGTCATCACTTTTGTTTTTCTGTATATAACATGTCTTTTTTCCTTTGGCTGCTTTTTAAGATCATCCGTGCTGTGGGGAAGAGTAAAGTAGCATACTTTCAATTCTCAAGGGAGACTTTGAGGAGGACAGGTGTGGAGGGCCACAGTCTACCATGGAATCTACTCCTGGGAACTCAGTTTCCTTCCCATGTGGCGTTACTCTAGCCTGAATAGCTCAGAGTATGATAAATGTAAAATTAAGAAATACTGAGTCTCCGGGGCGCCTGGGTGGCTCCGTCGGTTAAGTGTCCGACTTCGACTCAGGTCACGATCTCGCGGTCTGTGAGTTCAAGCCTGGAGTCGGGCTCTGTGCTGACAGCTCGGAGCCTGGAACCTGCTTTGGATTCTGTGTCTCTCCATCTCTCGGCCCCTCCCCTGCTCATGCTCTGTGTCTTTCTGTCTCTCAATAATAAATAAACGTTAACAAAAATTTAATAATAATAAAAAAAAGAAATACTGAGTCTCCAAGACTGCCTGGATGGAGAAGGAGCATGGGCCAACTCCTGTGGTTAAAGGTAAGAGTTTTCGTAAAGGTTGGTGGAGATTTGCGCCGTAGAAGCTAGAAGAGAATGCACTTGCTGAGGGACGCTTATGGATAGAGACAGGGAATAAGATGAAGGTCTGGGAATGGATAATTTAAAGGTATATCCTCAGGGCACCTGGGTGGCTCAGTCAGTTGAGCTGTCGACCTCGGTCATGATCTCACAGTTCGGTTCATGACCTCATAGTTCGGTTCATGGGTTCGAGCCCCGCATCAGGTCCTGCACTGACAGCTCAGAGCCTGGAGCCTGCTTCAGATTCTGTGTCTCCCTCTATCTTGACCCCTCCCCTACTCGCTCTCTCTCTCTCTCTCTCTCTCTCAAAAACAAACATAAAAAAAATTTTAAGTTATATCCTTAATAGGATTAAGAATATTATAACATATAATATATGTAACATATATCATATTAAGGGCGTAACTTTTTTTAAACCTTTCTTTCTTTCTTCTTTCTTTTCTTTCTTTCTTTTCTTTCTTTCTTTTCTTTCTTTCTTTCTTTTCTTTCTTTTCTTTCTTTCTTTCTTTTCTTTCTTTCTTTCCTTTCTTTCTTTCTTTCTTTCCTTTCTTTCTTTCTTTCTTTTCTTTCTTTACTTTTCTTTTCTTTTCTTTCTTTCTTTCTTTCTTTTCTTTCCTTTCTTTCTTTTCTTTCTTTCTTTCTTTTCTTTCCTTTCTTTCTTTCTTTCTTTCTTTTCTTTCTTTTCTTTCTTTCTTTCTTTCTTTCTTTCTTTCTTTCTTTTCTTTCTTTTCTTTCTTTCTTTTCTTTCTTTCTTTTCTTTCTTTTCTTTTCTTTCTTTCTTTCTTTCTTTCTTTTCTTTCCTTTCTTTCTTTCTTTTCTTTCTTTCTTTCTTTTCTTTCTTTCTTTCTTTTCTTTCCTTTCTTTCTTTTCTTTTCTTTCTTTCTTTCTTTCTTTCTTTCTTTCTTTCTTTCTTTCTTTCTTTTCTTTCTTTCTCTTTAAGTAATCTCCACACTCAACATGGGGCTGGAATTCACGACCCTGAGATCAGAGTCACATACTCTTCCAACTGAGACAACCAGGCACTCCAAAGATAAAACTTCTGATGAGTTTTTTCCTTCAATTATGGGAAAAGTTGTATTTAGCATGTAATTGTTTTTTAATATAGTTGACACACAACGTTACATTCGTCTCAGGTGGACCACTTAGTGATTTGACAGATTTATACATTTTGTTAGGTTCAGCACTTGTTGCCATCCGTTCCGTTAGATTGTTATTACAGTAGATTGACTGGATTCCTTATGCTGTGCCTTTTATTCCCATGACTTACTCATTCCTGGGAATGCCTGTATCTCCCACTTCCCTTGTTTATTTTGCCCAACTCCCCAACCCTGATTTAACATATAGTTTTAATTTCTTCCTTTAATATGGCATAATTCCTTTAGTGTTTTCCAGTCTGCTAATACATTTGATGAGTCCACATGTCTTGAGCAGGGCTGTAACAGAAGGAAATGAGAGCGGGTCCATTAGGTCATTCGGTATGTCCCCCAAATGCAACTTGCTTTTCTACTTCCTGCCGATTCTCATCCTGCAAAGTCCCTTAGAGGTACAGCATCAAGGTACCCAGGGAGACTACGGTCATGAGTTCCAGACTGAGAACAAAAACCAATGAAGGGTTGGTTCCACCATTCCCCAAGGTGGAATGGGATTTAGTAGAGAGACTTTAGGAAGAACACATACCTTGGAAGATCAAGGAACACTCCATGTCCCTAAATTTACTTAGAGGGAGCTGTCCCTTAGGGGAAAAGGAAATGCTAATACCTGGGTTACATGAATTTTATAATATAATCTGAAAGATCTATAATAACATGTATACTTGTGACTGAATTTTAACTTTGCTTCCAATTAAATAAATGGAAATTAACAGTAAAATACCATTTGTCATCTTTTTATTGTCAAAACATTAAAAAAAATACGTTGGTAGAGGGAGCCTGGGTGGCTCAGTCGGTTAAGCGTCCGACTTCAGCTCAGGTCATAATCTCACAGTTTGTGAGTTCGAGCCCCGCGTCGGGCTCTGTGCTGATAGCTCGGAGCCTGGAGCCTGCTTCGGATTCTGTGTCTCCCTCTCTCTCTGCCCCTCCCCTGCTCATGCTCTGGCTCTCTCTGTATCAAAAATAAATAAAACATTAAAAAAAAATATGTTGGTAGAAACATAAATTAGGATTCATTGTGGAGATCAAGTTGGCATTAACCATACATAATGAATGGATACTTCAGTTACATTTCCAAAAATCCACTATTTTCCACAAAAACATACACACAAGTGCACATATTTGTAAAATTGTTCACTTTAATATTGTCTTTTTAATAGCAAAAAGTGGAGAGAAGCAAAATATCCATTAATACATGGGCATCACTACATTAATCATAAATTATACTTCATCCATTGTATAAAATACTATGTAGACATTAAGGAAACTGAAATACAGGCACTGATTAGAAATGATATTCGTAGCATGTTAATTGAGAAAGGCATGATGTAGAATATGTATGATCTGTTTCTGTAAAACTACAAATATATACAATTACATGTACACATAAATACATGTTTTCATAAATACAGAAACAAAATGGAAGGAATACAAACTAAATTATGAATAGGAGTTATTTGGGGCTAAGATTATACAAATTGACGCTTGAACAATGCAGGGGTCAGGGGTACCCACCTCATGCACTGTCGAAAAATCTGTAACTTTTGTCTCTTCCAAAATGTGAGCGCTTATGACAAAAGCCTTATGATGACGACAAATACTGTTGACCAAAAGCCTTATCGATAACACAGTCAACGAACACATATTTTGTATATTTTATGTATTATATCCTGCATTCTTATAATAAAGCAAGCTAGAGAAAAGAAGGTGTTATTAAGAAAATTGTAAGGAAAATACATTTACACTGCTCTACTGTAGTTACTGAAAAAAAATCCACGTGTAACTAGACCTGTTCAGTTCAAATCTGTGTCGTTCAACGGTCAACGGTACTTTTGTTTTTGTTACAGTGAGCATATATTACCTATGTAGTAAAATAAAAATACAGTGTGATACATATATTAACAGCATGTAAGACTGAGGTTGTTCAGACGGTAGGATGATTAGCCCCATCGGTGTGTGTGTAGGGAAGGGGTTTAGTGGTGGTGTTAGGAAACACTTGAAAGGGATGAGAACATGTAGGCAGGATTATCACGGATAGACGAGAAAGGTGGAAAAGAAGAAAAGTACAAAGTCGTGGAGGAAATAATTATACGGAATTCATGAAGATTTTCTTAATGTTTGTATAGCTACTACGTATAGCTTGGGGACTAAAAAAAAGAAAGGCAAGGAGGTACAGAAGCTGGATGTGGGGGTGCCTCGGTGACTCCGTTGGTTAAGTGTCTCACTCTTGATGTCGTCTCAGGTCACGATCTCATGGTTTGTGGGCTCAAGCCCCATGTCGGGTTCTGTGCTGACAGTTTGGAGCCTGCTTAAGAGTCTCTCTGTCCCTCCCCACCTCAAAAAAAAAAATTTTTTTTTTCTTTTTTAAAAAGCCAGATGTGCAAGAGAACCACAAGTTAATTTGAAATTCCTAGAGGTTTAACGTGTGAAGTATGGAGAGGGTGCAGCTGGAGGGAAAGCAGGACCCAGGCCGCCAAGGGTTTCTCGTGCTGCCTGAGAATTTGAATAGTGTTCTGCAGGACTGGAACACCACTGACGGGGTTTCGGCAGGAGAGTAACATCAGCTACGTAGGAGATATATTGGAGAGCAGCCAATCCGGAAACTGGGAGATCATTTAAGTGGTGGAATGCAATGAAAATCGAAACTAACTAGTGGCAGGGTGAATAGGAAAGAGAATGGATTTGAGAAGTGTTTCAGAGTAAAAGACACAGGGTTTGGGGATTCTCTAGATCTGGGTGAAGAATGAGAGGCACGTTTTGACTCACTTCCGCGGTTTTCACTTGGGGAACTGGGCAGATGGCGGTGACACCCGCCAAGGCATAAAATACAGACGGCAAAACGAGCTTGTGAGGAGGAGAAAATGCAGGAGGGTGAGAGGAAACACAGAAGGGGCAAGTCTGATGGTGACGGGAGGGGTGCAACAGCGGATGGCTTCAATTTCAGACATGTTGAATCGAGGTGACCGTGCACCATTAAGAAAAGTTGTCCAATAGGCAGCTGGGTGTATTCTACATAATTCTGTAGAAATGTAGTGGCAGGCCCTGGACCAGGCACAAGCTGAGTTGTATGACAGCCATGGTTTTTGCCTTTCCAAACCTGACAGCCTACTGAAGATGCTATAATCTGGGGCTCATGGGAGAGGTCTGGACTAGAGCTCTCGACATACAGAGGGAGAGTATTAGAAGTAAAAAGAGAATGAAACTCCTAGAACTTCTAAGTATCGTTTACTATGAGCTATACTCTATGCACTTCAAGCTTGACAACATACCCATGAAATGTTAAAAGGTTACAGATGAGGAAAATGAGGGGCAGGGAGTTGAGACTCAGAGGTCACAATCTGGCCTTTGGGCTGAATTTTATTCTAAGAGCTGTTGTGCTGCAGGGGTTTAAAATTGCCTCTGGATGGGCTTGCGCCATCTAGTTTGTTATTTTCCCTCATTCTCCGTTGTCTTATACCACATGGGTGTCACTCATGACCTTTCTGCTCCCTTCAGGAATCTGACCTTGTACTATGCACCCAAAGGTCACAGTGATACAACTTTCTTGGTAAATATATAGGTGTTCACTCTGGGATAAGAGAGGACTTAGCCCAGCTGTCAATGCAGTGCTCACACTAGACCCTGCCCTGGCTCTCCCACATTTAGGGATCGTGCTATGGGATCTCACCAAAGAACTTGTTAGTAAATAAAATGAGCTAAAATGTGAATATCGGCGTATATCCTCTCAGGTTCTGAAGCAATCTGGTATAGCATGCTGCCGAGACGGATTTGAGAGTTCACAGACGGTCTAAGTTTCGGGTGTTGGAAGAATTAGGCACATACACATTAAACTCTTTTAGGATGATTGCAGATACTAGGGGTGAACTTGGACCCTTTAAAAATTTGTGTATTCTACCGGCTGTGAATTCTTTAAAAAAATTTTTTTTGAAATGTTTATTATTTATTTTTGAGAGAGAGAGAGAGACAGAGTGTGAGCAGGGGAGGGGCAGAGAGAGAGGGAGACACAGAATCCGAGGCAGCTCCAGGCTCGGAGCTGTCAGCACAGAGCTCCACACGGGGCTCGAACTCACGAACGGGGAGATCACGACCTGAGCTGAAGTCGGAAGCTTAACCGACTGAGCCACCCAGGCGCCCCATGTGAATTCTTTTAGCACCCCCGAAGACCCTGGCACTTAGAATGATAAAGATTTTTGAATGAACACGTGAATGTATACAATTTCGGTTAAATAAAAAAAAAATCAGGGCAGATGTCCAAACGACTGAGATTTTCCAATATCGGCCTGGGACGTTTGGACCCTGGGAGGCTCGGGTCAGGTGCTTCTTGACCGCGGGGCGAATCCAGGGAAGGAAAGAGGGCCCTTCTGCGGAGCAGCAGGGGTCCCAGGCACTGAAGATGCAGACTCTTAACCACAAGTACTAAACAAAAGCGCACCGTCCTTCGGGGCACAAGGCGGGTTCCCTGGCGACCCCCTTTCTCCCACCCCAGACGCTCGCCCCCGCGGCTCTTCGCGGCGGGCCCGTGCGGCCCGCCGTCCTCCGCCGAAGTGGCACCCTCCCCGCTGTGCTCTGCAGTGGCGGAGCCCCGGAGCGCGTCGGGGCAGCACTCCGACTCAGCCCCGAGGGCGTCTCGGCACGACGCGAATTCCGGCACCGCAGAGCGCGGCGTCCGGCCCCCCGCCGCCGCGTTCGAGAGCGACGCCCAGAGCGCGCATGTGCGGGTGCGACTCGGCGCTTGGCCCCTCCGGCGCTCCGTAGAGCTCCCTCGGCGAGCTCCACGTAGGCCGCGCAGGCGTCTTTGGCCCCCGGTTCACCTGCTGCCGTTGTCGCCGCCGCCGCCGCCGCCGCCGGGGCTGGATGGGGGGCATAGGCCAACCAGTGGCACCCAGAAGAAAGAGACGCGGCGGCGGCGACGCCGACACCCGCAGGCCGAGTGTCCCGATCCGCCTGCGAGCCCGAGGAGGAGGCGGCGAGGCCCGGCCCCCGCGGTCCCTGGTGTAGAGAAGCCGCCGTCCCCGCCGCGGCCGGGTCTCCGTGGACGCTCGCCCCTCCGGTCTCACACTCGGGACCCCGCGCTGCGCCATGTTCAGGAAGCTGAAGCAGAAGATCATCGAGGAGGAGCAGCTCCAGCAGGCGCTGGCCTCGACTCAGGTACTATGGCGCCGCTCTCTAGTTCCCGACCCCCCTCGATACTGGCTCGGGGGCCAGGGCGCGGGAGGGTTCTTTCGTGACCCTTGACCTGGAACTTGAGGATCGTCCCCAAACTCCGGACTGGGAATGAGCCCAGGACGGCCCGGGTCTTCTGTGTCGGGGACCCGCCCCCCCCTCCCCCCTCCCCCCCATCCTCCGACTCCGTTCAGGATAGTGGGTGGGGTGGCTGGATCCTTCGGGACGTGTGACCTCTGGTTTTCCCCCAACGCAACTACCCTCGCCTGAGAATACGTGACGAGGGCTCCGATCTTGCATGACCTTTGACCCGTACCGAAGGTTCCCCCCACGCGTCCGAGACCCCAGCTCAGGCGTGAGAGCAAGATGGGAAAACTTGGGTTCCTTGTCGTATCTGATGACTTCCCGTCACCGCCCGGGGGTTGAGCGTGCCAGGGCCAGGATCCCGCAAGACTCCTGACCTGTTAGGCGACTGTAGTGCCAAACCGTGGGGAGGGGAGGGCTGAGGGTCCGGCCGTTCCGGGCCAGGCTGCTCGCTGGAGCGTTGGACCTGAAAGGGGTGGCGGTGTGGCCCGCGTCCAGAGCCCGAGGCTGTCACGAGTTAGTCACTTCGCATAACTTGGTTGATCCGGGCCGGGCGGAGGGGCAGACGTCCCGAGGCCAGGCCAGGGTTACGCCTGTCCCCAGCCGGGCGTTCTGCTTCTCCGAGAGCCGGGCTCCGTTCCTTTTTCTTGCATGCCGTGGCTTCAGGAAGTGACAGTTTCTAGGAAAAAGGGGGCGTGTTAGCATTGTTAAGTTAAAGAAACAGTCTCCTGGACTCCGCTGAGGATGTGTGTGTTGGTGCCTGCGGCAGTCGGTCTCTGGAGCAAAGATGAGGGCTTCTGCTGCATTGCTTTCCGGCTTTTCTCAGCCTCAACGGACTGAGCCCCTCTCTCTCTCTATTTTAGAGTTTCTGTAAGAAAGGCTGAGTTTTGATTCATTTGGAGACATTTAAAAATACGTTTTAAAAAGATAGCAATTATCTTACACAGCTTTTTAACAACCGCGAAGCAACTGATTAACAATTATTAAATCGATTGTTGCATGGGGTTTATTCTGAAACTGTCAATCGAAGCTGTCCTCTCAAAAGCTAAAGCTCATGTACAGTAAAACTGAAATACATTGGAACATGACGCTGAAGGCTTGGTCATTCTCCTGAGTAAAATGTAAATAGTGATAACATTCAAATAGTAAGTATCTTACTGTTCGTGGCATTTACTGCAAGCTTTTCTAACTTTACAAAACAGGGTTCTTAAGAAACAAAAGTCTTAAAAGTGAGGTAGGGAGGAGGAATGTGGGGAAGCACCAGGTTAGTGGATGTAAAGCACTTACCTTTGGGAATGCGTAAAATATCATTGACCCAAGATTCCATCGCTGGGACTTTATCCTGAGAAAGTTTAGGATGTATTAAAAGGTTCGGCCTCATGGATTTTTATTGCAATGCTGTTTTAGTAGGTAAAAACTGGCTAAACATAGAAAATTGGTTAATAGGCTGTGTTCGGTAGTCGGCTATCACGCAGCCTTAACAAAAGCCAATATTCACTGGGTTCTTACTACGTGGGAGGCATTTTGCTTTGTATTTTGTGTGGATTCTTTTATTTCATTCTTACGTAAACCAAAGAGGTAGGTAGGCTTATAGATGAAGGAGTGAGGTTCAGAGAGGCTAACTTGCCTGACGTCACACAGCTATTGCTAGAGCCCACAGAAAAGTAATAGTTAACGTGCAAAGGTATTTGTGTTAAAGGACAGATTAAGAAGCAGCATGTAAAGTGTGATCCCAGTTTTGTGGGGGAAAATGTATACAAAGGATATTTATATGCAGGCAGTGAAAATAGTTTAAGAGGGAAGTGCTCATGAGATATTATATTGTTATGTTAGAGAGGGAGAGCAAGAGCGTGCATGAGGTATTATTATTGTTATTTTTATTTTAGAGAGGGAGAGCAAGAGCGTGAGGGGGGCAGGGGCAGAGGGAGAGAGAGAATCTTAAGCAGGCTTCACAGTCAGTGCAGAGCCTGGCCACAGAGCCGGATGCAGAGCCCGATGTAGGGCTCGATCCCACAACCTTGGGTCATGACCAGAGTGGAAACCAAGAGTCAGGTGCTCAGCCAGCCGAGCCACCCGGGTACCCCAGATTATTTTTCTTATAGATAATGTTTAGTTTTTCTTCATGAAAATGCATTGCTTGTGTGCATTAACTGAGAGGTCGTTTTTAGAATAGTAAAAAAGTTAGGTACAAGCTAACATTAAGTGAGACAGTACATCTGGATCAAATAAAATCACTTTGGGTAGACAAGATTTTTAAAAATCCTCTTTGATACTATGTATTTTTCAAGAACGAAAGAGTTAAGCTGTTAGTGATCATCTACAGATAGAAACTTGATTCTGTTCTGGTCTCAGATCTTCAGCTGTTAAGAACCCTTTAGGATGAGAAGTTCTAGATTATTGCTTTCAGATCTAATGTTTCTTTTTTTAAGGGTAAATTAAAAACAGAAAACTTTTTTGATGACAATCATTTTGCAGTAGGTTATATGTATACTTGTTTGCTTAAGCAAAGGATCTTGAATTTGTATATTATCATTTTTCATTAAAAAATTCTTTTTTTAATTTAACATTTTAATTTACTTTTGAGAGACAGAGAGCAGGGAGGGGAGGGACAGAGAGAGACATACACACAGAATCCAAAGCAGACTCCAGGCTCTGAGCTTTTAGCACAGAGCCCGACGTGGGGGCTTGAACCAATGAACCATGAGATCATGACCCAGCTGAAGTCTGACGCTTAACCAACTGAGCCACTCAGGCGTCCTCTTCATTTTTGAGTATAAATTATTTTGTGTTGAAGGCACCGTGCCCTTAAGAATTTAACAGGGTGTGAAAGGCATTTCCCTTTTATTCACTCAAGAGGTTTTGTTTGCTCTTGGGGCGCCTGGGTGGCTCAGTCGGGTAAGCTTCCCACTTCCGCTCAGGTCATGATCTCGGGCTCCGTGAGTTCGAGCCCCGCGTCAGGCTCTGTACTGACAGTTCGGAGCCTGGCGCCTGCTTCGGATTCTGTGTCTCCCTCTCTCTCTGCCCCTCCCCTGCTCATGCTCTGTCTCTCTCTGTCTCAAAAATAAATTTAAAAAAATTAAAAAGAAATTAAAAAAAAAAAGAGGTTTGTTTGCTCTTGGTCTACCTTTTGTAATTTTGTTACCTTCCTTGCCGTCTGCCTTGTGTCTTTCTTCTTTCTGCTTTTCAAGTGTCTCCAGCTTGAATCAAGACACATAAGCTTCTAAAATTTTGCGTTAAATAAGGGCAGGTACCTGAGGGATTCGTTAGTGTATTAACACAAATTTTGAGACATTTGTTTTGAGGTTTTTGGAGGCCTTTGTGTGCATACTTCCTGGTTCTCAGCTTGCTTTTCGTAGGTGAGGTGGCCTGATAGGCAGGTTTCCAGTAGATTGAGCTAGTAGGCGTTGGTAATTGTGGGATAGGTGAACCATTTTCTTTACAATATTTGTAAAATTTTTCAGCAGTAGTAATAGTGATATAGTGTAGGGTCCCTTAAGAGTTTGAAAACATTTAATAAAAGCAGGATAGCCTTCTAATATTCCCCAGTTGCTTCTGTTTGGTTGGTACTAAGAGTATTTGCATCCTTCCTTGCAGATATTATTTTAAGTAATTATTTAATCAACTCTGATGAAGCCTAATCACCAATTAAAAATGAAGTTAAAAATTTTTATTTTTTAAAAATTAATTTATTTTTGGTTAAGTAGGTTCCACACCCAGCGCGGAGCCCAGCACGGGGCTTGAACTCGCAACTCTGGGATCAAGACCTGAGCTGAAATTTAAGAGTTGGATGCTCAACTGACTGAGCCACCCAGGCACCCCTAAGTTCTGTTTCTTGATTTATCTAATTTTTCTGGGTCACTTGTTGTATTTGTACTGATCATCTCGTTTTGCTTTTTTTTTTTTTTTTAAAGACAGATGCCTTGTGATTATTGTTTGTTCATTTATACTTATGAAGTCCTGGAGGGTGATTTATTTTGATAGATGACATGGGTTTTCTCTGCTCTTTCGTGCTTCTGTCCTGTGTGGAGAGTGCTTGTGGAAGTAAGACAATGCCTCCTCTGCCAGCCTAAACGAAGAGGGTCTACCTACTTTGAAAGGTGACCGTATAATTTATTCCGCTAACATTCTTGAGAGTGAAAGGGGACACTACTAATAATGATCTTGGAACATAAACTGGCATGAACTGGGTGGGCCTGGGATTGCATTGGGCAAACGTGGCTATGTTGTTACCCTGCTGCTTTGTGGGACCAGCCCCCACTATTGAAGATCTAACTCCTACAAGGTAGGTTGCTTCTTATATTTTGCAGTTACTTTGGTCTGTAAATGTTTGGGTTGGAGGAGGCTGACCTCAAGTACCTGTGTGTTACACAAACCCTTAATTAATCCCTGAGAGCAATAATGAGAACAATAATTTCCCGTTCTAGTACTTTAAACCCATGATTTTTTTTTTTCCTATTGGAAAAAGTTGCTGCTGCCTCTTCTTTAGCCTTCTGTGCAAATTTGGAGCTGTAGCTACCTTTGCCCTGATTTCTCAACCAACTTGAATCCTTTTGCCTTCGAGTCTTAAGAATTTTGTTTTATCTTTTCACTGCTGTTCTCTGTCTTGTTCATGAGTTTTCATTAATCTGTTTTTCTACTTTTTTTTTTAAGCCTTTGTTTCAGTAAGTTTTGGGGAGGGAGAGGAAGTAAACAATAGCATTCAGTCTACATTTTTTTTTTTTTTACATTCTTATACTAGAAACCCAATCACCATGATGTACTTAAACATAAATTCGAATTCTGGAATATTTGACTTTAAATTATAAATTCTCAACAAGTGTATGTTCCTTAGATTGTAAAGGTATTACTGATTTTTCTGTCTTATTTTATAGAATCACTGGGGTTCAGTTAGCACGTGCCATGTGACTGGCCTTCAGATATGCTGTTAACAATAGCCAGTGTCTGAAGGGTTGAGAATATCAGTCCACTTATCATTTCTTATCAACTATTGGATGAGATTTAAGATGAGAAATAGATCATCTCTTAGTCATGCTTTTAAATTTTGTTGGGTATTTTGTATTGAACGTGTTACCTATGATATTTAATTTAAATTTTAAAGTAAACATTTGCTTTTGTTTTTATCAAAAATAATGTACGGTTTTAAAAGGTCAAGTACTGCTAAAAGGGTATTATGCAAAAAAAGAACCATTGTCTGCTCCAACCCTGCAGTCCTGTTCTCCATGTTCTCAATATTTTCTGTTTGCCCAGATATTTAACTTCATATTTCTAATAAAAAGATTTTGTTGCTTTGCTGGTTTGTTGATTTGTACATTATAAACCGTATTTACTGATTTCCCGCCAAGGTCGATGATTTTGGGAGCATTGATCCATTGTTTTCTGTTTGCAGTGTTGCTATTGAGAAGTCCATTGTCATTGTGCTGTTTTTTTTCTTTCTGGAGACTCTAGGATCTTCCTTTTATATTTTGTCTCAAGTTTCATGGTAAATATGCCTTTGAATGGATTTCTATATGCTTTGTTCTGGACACTCAGTGGGCATTGTTTGTGACTCCTGTGCTCACCTTCTTGGAAACTTGTAGATGTAATTTCTTTGATAATTCCCTCTCCTTTGTTTTTTGTCTTTTCTCTTGAGCTGCAGTTTGGTAGCTTTTATGCCTTCAGGATAGATTCTTTCACTTTTTTTACCCTTTATTTTCCGTTTTTGGTTTTGTTGTTGTTGTTTTGTGTGTGTGTGTTCGGATTTTTGTTTTGTTTTGCTCTACTTTTGAGAGATTGCTTCAACTTTCAAACTCAATTGAATTTTTAACTAATTTGGCTGTCTTAAAATTTCTAAGGGCTGTTTCTTACTGTCTTTTGCTTTTTCATAGCATTATTCTTGTTATGTAGATATAATATTTTTAATATCTCTGAGAATAATGGTGATTTTTTTGTTTTGAAGTTTTCTTTTAATCTCTATTGTTTGTTTTTTCTAGTTTTTTTTTTTTTTTTTTTTTTTTGCTCCCTTTTTTACTTTGGGAACTTTATTAAGTGCTCTGGGCTATCAAGGGTGAGGCACTAAAAGTCTGATACTCTTTGGAAATGGCATGTGATGGCATAGAGACACTGGGGCTCACTGCTGAGTTACTGTTGGGGGAAATATCTTCATGCTGGTGACCAGAGTTCTTTCTAAAGAGGTCATTTGGTTTCTCCAGAGAAGCATGGTGTGTTTTAGAGAAAGGGTGAGGGGTTTTAAGCCAAGCTGCCAACTTTCTGAAGTAGGGCTAATTCACTGTCGATAGTATCACTTAATCCCTCCAAAGTTAGTCATATACTTTGCCCTGCACTCCTATCTTACTATGCTTGGTTTCACCCAGTTTGGAGCCTCATTAGCTCCTGAAAATAAACCTCAGGTTCTTTAGAGGATCTGTAAGGTAGGATGGGGACCTGAGGATCTTTCAACCAATCTTTGTTTTTGATTCTCTCTCTTCACTTTGCATCTTGCATTTATACTTTTTGTTTTAAGTCCTAAGTCTTTTCATGGTCATGAGGATGAAAACAGGCTTGCTTCTCATCACTTTCCCATCTGTAGGTCCTTGGGGTTATAGTGTCCTCATCTGTGTTAAATATTTTACTGTTCTTTCATTCATACCAGTCTTCTGAAACTTGGCTGACAATTTTTAATTTCAAGGTAGAGAAAGTAGGGAGAGGTAGAAAGTAGAAAGAGGTAGAGAACGTATGAGCATATAGTCCATCTGCCATCTGTCTGTTTGACTGCAAGTTTCCTTAAATTACTTTTGGGTGAGTGGGTTTCACTATATTAAAGGACTTGTTTTGAGAGGTAAGCATTTATAACATGAACAGCAGTATTCATTTACGGCACTACTGTTTTAGATGTTGGGATACAGAAGGTGCTTTATTAAGGACACGTGAAAGCCCTGATAATTTTGGTAAGTAGGATATAAAGGTTTATATGAAGAATTAACTCCCAAGTTACTTTGGCCATTCCAATAGAGTTGGAACGTCAAATAGATTAGGAAGAGACTTTCACCAGGGCTGTGATAAGAAGGATTCTGTGGTGGTGCCCTTGCCATATTGATTATCCATGGGTGCGGGAGGAAGCAGGGAAGCCAGATTTTGTTATGCTGTGTAGGAATAACATCTCATCTCTTTGGGGCATAACTTAAACCATGAAATAAGTCAAAAGGCAGCCAAAATTTTAATGTCACCAACCTCATATTCCATAGAGAATCTGAGTTATTCATAAGGAAGCTTTAAAAAAACCTTCATTTAAAGCTTCCTTATTCTTATTTTTTTTAATGTTTATTTTCAAGAGAGAGAATAGGAGCCAGGGAAGGGTGGGGAGGGGGAGACAGGGGATCCAAAGCAGGCTCCGTGCTGTCAGCAGAGAGCTCGATGTGGGGCTTGAATTCACGAACCGCGAGATCAGGACCCGAGCTGAAGTCGGATGCTCATCTGACTGAGCCACCCAGGTGCCCCCTCCTCATGCTTATTTTGTCTAGAATTCCAATAAGTGTAATTATCCAGTTTCTAAACCAGTAGTAGGCTAAAATGAGTAGAGAAGACTTACACAAGTTGTGTGAGTGACAACTGACCTGGAAAATGTTAAATTATGTTCGGTTTCTTTTTGTCTTTAAAAGCTACAGTTTGGGGCGCCTGGGTGGCGCAGTCGGTTAAGCGTCCGACTTCAGCCAGGTCACGATCTCGCGGTCCGTGAGTTCGAGCCCCGCGTCAGGCTCTGGGCTGATGGCTCGGAGCCTGGAGCCTGTTTCCGATTCTGTGTCTCCCTCTCTCTCTGTCCCTCCCCCGTTCATGCTCTGTCTCTCTCTGTCCCAAAAATAAATAAAAGAAAAAAAAAAAAATAAATAAAAGCTACAGTTTGTTAATTGATTTCAAAAAGTTATACATTCAAAATGGTTGAACCTCATTGTATCTCCAGAGCCTTTCAGGCACCAATGAGGTTTAACTGTTTTGGATCTATAACTCTATATAGATATCTATACCTATACTTATGTTTATATCTGTATTTTTCTAAATCTAACAATTCAGCTGTCTCAATTCTTTCCATGAAAACTCCCAGATAATAGAGCCCCCAGTGAGTAAACTTTGGTTATCATAGTTTTGACTATATGTAGAACTTTTCAGGGGCACCTGGGTGGTTCAATCCTTTAAGCATCTGAGTCTTGGCTTTGGCTCAGGTCATGATCTCACGGTTTCGTGAGTTCAAGCCCCACATTGGGCTCTGCCCCGGAAGCTGGGAGCCTGCTTGGGATTCTTTCTCTTGTGCACGTGTACGCACTGTCTCTCAAAATAAATAAATAGAATTAAAAAAATACGTAGAACTTTTCAGTAATGTGAATAGCCAAAATTTGTGTTTTTGTTGTGTTTAGATTATATTGTTTAACCTAGAGTTAATGCTTTTTAATTTTTATTTTTCAAGACAGCTAAAATACATAAGTATTTTTGATGTACTCTAGATTGAAGAGTTAGTGGCTGTGTTTATATACATTCTCCTTACAAAGTGTGGCATGGTATGGTAAAAGCAGTTGAAGAGGGTTGTGGAATCAGTGGATTGAGCAGAGTTTTTTTTTATTAAAAAAATTTTTTTTAAGGTTTTATTTACTTTTGAGAGAGAGAGAGAGAGAGAGAGAGAGAGACGGAGTACGAGTGGGGGAGGGGCTGAGAGAGAGGGAGACACAGAATCCGAAACAGGCACAGACACAGACACAGAATCTGAAACAGTATTTAAAAGCATTTGTTGGGGTGCCTGGTTGACTCAGTTGGTAGAGCATGTGACTCTTGATCTGAGGGTTGTGAGTTCAAGCCCCACGTTGGGCATGGAACCTACCTTAATAAAAAGGATTTACAATTACAGAGCACTTATTTAACATGCTATGCCAAGTGTTGCATTTGCCTTGAAGGGTAGATGTAGTCTCTGTGCCATAAGGTAGAGAGGCATGTACTCCTAGGAGAGCGGTAGTGTCCATAGGAAGGCATTTCTGGAGAGAGGGTGACATCTGAGCAGGGTCTTGATGGGTAATGAAAAGTCGTGGCATAGGGACAAGCCAGTTAAGGCTCATTCTTCCCAAGGCTTATACAAGGGATTGTGTATGTTCCTAATGTTGCATAACAAATTACTGCAATCTTAGCGCCTAATAACCCAGTTGTTACTTCATAGTCTGCAGGTCAGAAGTCTGGTACGGGTGACTGGCTTCTCTACTAAGAGTCTCACAGGGTGTTAACCCGACCGGGTTCTCCTCTGGAGCTTGCAGTGTTCTTTCATGCTCACGTGCCCGTAGTAGAAGTCAGTTGTCCGTGGTCGTAGCACTGAGGTCCTTACTTCTTCCTGGCTATTGAAGGGGGCCACTCAGCCCCTAGAGGCTACCTGGAGCCCCGTGTCACTTGGCCCTCATAGGCACTTGCTTTCTTTTAGGATAGCAGGAGTGCATCTCTCTGCCTTCTGCCTCTGCCTTCTAGACTCTTCTTTGAAGGGCTTCTGTGATGAGGCTAGACCATCCAGCTTATCTTGTGATTGACTCAAAAACTACTGATTAGTAGCCTTAAACATGCCTGTAGGAATTCCTTTTACTATGTAATGTGAGATAATCAGGGGAGTGATCTCATCATACTCACAGGGTGAGGGTCATTTGGGGTCATCTTAGAATTCTGCCTACCACAGTGACTGAAAGATTTTTCTTACTGAAATTGAGGCCTATGGTTAGTTAATCATCCATTGGTGGGCAATAAAGATATTAATTGTGACGAGTAGCTTAGAAACCTATCTAGATTTCTCATGGCTATGAGAATTAATTAGACCGAGTTTAGTTTGAAGGAATCTAAATCCATTGATATTTTGATTTTTTTTTTTTTTTAGTTTATTTATTTATTTTGAGAGAGAGCGAGCGAGCAGGGGAGGGGTAGAAAGAGAGGGAGAGGGAGTGAGAGAGAATCCCAAGCAGGCTCCGCAGTGTCCGTGCAGAGCCTGAAGCGGGTCTCAAACTCGTGAACTGTGAGATCGTGACCTGAGCCGAAGTCGAGAGTCAGGCACTCAACCGACTGAGCCACCCAGATATTCCTGAACCCATTTACATTTTGAAGTGAGGATATCCCATTAAAGATCCAGGACCTTCCTTCGGATAAATGCTCAAGTACAGTTAGTTTTTATGCATGTTTTATATTTTACAGTCCTATGTGATGTCTGCGATCCTTACTCTTGCAACTCCAGGGGAAGACCTACCAGCCATCAGGCCAAGCCTGCCAAGCGGTACTAACTTTTCTGAAGACGGTGTGTTTTATGACCTGTTCTTCAACTTTGTAAATCCAACATTTGATTTTGCCAGTTAATCCGGAGCTGATGCAGCTGTCAGTTACTGATGAGGCTCACATGAAGCCAAAGCATAAAGACGTGATGACAATTGTAAACCTTTACTGTGCGGGGGTGTACTTTTCAAGTGATTGGATGGTTACTGTCTGCGGGAGCCCTTGCCAGGCATCTGGGAAGCTGCATTAATCCCTCCTGTGCACAACTGCAGGAAGCTTTGTCTCCATCGTTCACCAGACGATAAACTTTAAATTTGTACGCCTGTTTCCTCACATCCCTCACTTATGACTCAGAGTTTCATATGGGTGTATTCATTGGTGGAGCTCAGGTCACCTGCCCGAGGTGAAAGGGAGCCTGGGTTAGTAAGCTTTCTGAGTTCTAATTTATGAACTTACAAGAGCTGTTTAGAAATAAAAAAAGGTTATTAGATTTTTGTCATTATTTTGTTGACATCCCCCCCCCCCCCCCCGCCCCCCGCCCTGGTCCCAATTAAAATTATCCTTTTGATTTCTGCTTTTGACATAAAATACTCGTTCCCATTCAGCGATTACAGAAGTAGACTCTCCTCTCTTCTTTTATATTGCAGTTTTTAAAAAATCATGGGTTAGATAGGTGATGGGGAGTAAGGAGTACACTTGTGATGAGCACAGGGTGTTACATGAAAGGTGCTGAATCACTATCTTGTACACCTGAAACTAATATTACACTGTATGTAACTAACTGGAATTTAAATAAAAACTGAAAAAAATACCTTCAATATAGGTAAGTATGAAGGAAACATCTGATTGGTGTCTCTGCTCTCATCTGAATGGCCATTTGTCTCAATACTATTTATGGAACATCTATCTTAATTTGAATGTGACACTTACCGTAAACTAAATACGTGCATGTGTATGCGTGAACATTGTCCCTAATGACCTCTCTGTTCCAGCCTGGCCCTAACGGTGTGTGCCTATAGGATAGATCAGGGTTCCATTTGTTCATTCATTCACTCATTTATTTAACAGATACTTATTAAATGCCTTTTATTTATGGAAAGCTATGCATATGCAGACTACAAAAGGGTAAGACATCAAGACTGATTTCTGTGTTAGATGTTCTATGTTAGATGAGTTCAGATCTATTTATTATGGGTAAGGGAGGGTCTTAAGGTTTCGGCTTTATACTTTTAGGACTCTTTTGAGTTCACCTTGGAATAGACCTCAACCTTCTAGTTTAAGGTTGGACCCTTTCTCCTGAAGGTTTTTGTACTGAGAATTATAGGAGCCAGGCTGTCCTTTATAGAATTAAATGGACTGGCATCTCAGGATCTAGCTGTGGTGTGCAAGATAGACTTAAAACAAGGCCCTTGACTAGATAAGTGTTTACCTGTGGGGCGCCTGGGTGGCTCTTTTGGTTAAACGTCCAACTCTTGATTTCGGCTCAGGTCAAGATCCCAGGGTCGCGGGATCGAGCCCTGTGTTGGCCTGTGTGCTGAGCAGGGAGCCTCGTGAGGATTCTCTCCCCATCACTCTGCCCCTCCCCTGCTTATGCACACTCCCTCTCTCTCAAAGAAAGAAACATTAAAAAAAAAGAAATGTTTTCCTGTGCATTACACAGTATTGAATATTAGAACTGGAAATCACTTTAAAGATTAAATTGGCAACTTTATTGCTTTTAATGAACTTCCAGTTTTGGAATAATTTTGGTTTACAGGATAATTGCCTGAATAGTACAGAGTGTTTCATATACTCCTCAACTGGTTTCAGTTTCACCTGATGTTATCATCTTATGTTAACTTCACAACCTTATTTTATATGTGAGGACACATAGCCCTCCAAAAGTTAATATAGCTAAGATCATAGCTCTGGTTGGTGGCAGAGTCCTACCGAGGACTGAGTAGGCAGCCTAGGCCTTCTAGTTAATTATGTTTTAGGTATCGTTTTCTGTTTTTCATGTGTTTGTTTTTTTCCTTGCTTTCCTGGGGTTCTTTGGGCGGGGACTGAGAGAAGGACTACACAGTGCATAGCCCACTAGTCAATGAAGTCTTTCTAATTCGTGCAATAATCTTTTAATCTAGGCTCCCTCCAATTCTTCAACACCAACAGGAACCAGGAGCAGGGCATCTTCATTTACAGAGCAACTTGATGAAGGTACACCCAACAGAGAGGTAAGTTTGGAATTTCTTCTAAAATAAACGTCTTACAAGAAGCTTATTAATCTAAAATGTAGGCTACTACATTACTTGGACAGGTCAATTATTTAATTGCTAGGTATTATTTTTATTAGCAGCAATTACTCTTTTTTGGTAAATAGTAATTATGCTTTTGTAAAGTATGTTTTCTTTGAGAATCTTAATTTGAGAGGATAATATACTCTGCCTTTAATATTTGAGATTTATAATAATTTGATAATAATTTGTTCAACATAGCAACATACAGGGAAAAGTTCTATTTTTTCAAGCTATTGATTGGAAACTATGTAGTAACAACTGATTCTATGTGACTTGCAGCCAGCAACATAGTTCAGATTAGATTTTTTCAACTTTTTGTCTTTCTGTGAACTGTGATACAGATACAGAAGAGAGTAAAACAGAAATGCACAAGTCAATCATTTATTATGAAGTAAACCCCATGTAACCACCACTGAAGTCAAGAAAAGGCACGTTGCCAGCGTTATAGCACTGTTTTCTCCCCCCAAAAAGATTGCCCTCATCCTGATCTTTTGGTATTTGTTTCTGTCCTTTTCTTTATAGTACCACTTAAGTATGCTTTCTATTGTAAATATTATAAACATTTGGGTTGTTAACAGTTTTTGGTTATTATAAATTATGCTGCTGTGAACATTGTTGTACCTTTCTTCTGGTACACACATACCTGTGTACCAAACGACACAGCATGTCATTTGCTGTGTACCTAGGAGTAGAACACTGGGTCCAAAGGCGTATATAGTTTTGACACTCTAGAAGACAATGCCTGTTGTTTTTCAAAATAGTTGTAGAACTTTACCTTTCCACCAGGAGCTTCTGAAAGTTAGTGTTGCTCTACGTCCTTGCTAGTCTTTAAAATCTCAGCCATTCTGGTGGGTGTATAGTGTTCTCTTATTGTAGTTTTAATTGATGACTATTAACATTGAGCATTTTTCATCTGTGTATTGGCCATTCGATATCTTTTTTTGTGAAGTGCTTGTTGATGTGCTCATTTTTCTGTTGGTTTGTCTTTTGTTGATTTGTAGTTCTTTTTTATATAGTGTGGATAGGAGTTTTTTATTGGCTTTATGCCTTGCAGGTATCTTCTGCCCTGTGGCTTCCCTTTTACCCTCTTAATGGTGTCCTTTGAGGAATTGAAATTCTTAGATTTAATTTAAATTCTTAGCTCTGGTGTATTCATATTTTCTGGCTAGTGTTTTTTTTCTTATTAAAGAATTCTTTTCTTACCCTGAGGGTATTTTCCTGTTTTACTTTTAAAAAATACTTTTTTTTTTTTTTATTGAAGTATGTTTGACATACAATGTTGCATTAGTTTCAGGTGTTCAACATAGTGATTTGACAAGTCTGTAAGTTCTGCTGGGCTCACCCAAAGTGTGGCTGCCATCTGTCGCGGTACAATGGTATTACAATATCATTGATTATATCCTCTATGCTGTCCTTTTTATTCCTGTGACTTAATCATTCCATAACTAGAAGCTTGTACCTGTTGCTCTCCTTCACCCATTTTGCAAATATTCCCCTCCTGTTTTACTTTTCACATTTGGATCTACATTCCTTTGGGAAATGGTTTTTTTTTTTTCAATATGGTGTGAGGTAGGGATCAAGCCTGGGACATTCCCCCCCCCCCCCCCATAATGCTATCCAGTTGTCCCATTCTTTCCACATTGCTCTACTGTGCTACCTTTTTTCAGAAATTGAGTGCCTATATTGAGTGGATTTGTTTCTGTGCTCCCTATTCTGTACCCTTGTTTGCTTTGTCTGTGATCCAATACCACACTGTCTTAATATTTTATACTAAATCTTTAATTAATGTTTTATTTTAAATCTTACCCTCTGTACAGCAGGTCTTTCCTGTCTTAGTCAATTTGGGGTGCTTTAACAACATTTCATAGACAAGGGCTTAAACAACAAACACTTGTTTCTCATGTTTCCAGAGACTGGGCGATCTAAGATCAAGGTGCTAGCAGATTGGCTGTCTGGTGAGGGCTCTCTTCCTGGTTTGCAGATAGCTGTGTTCTCATTATGTCTTAGCGTGGGCCTTCCTTACTACATGCATCTAGGTAGAGAGGGATGGGTGGGAGTAGTGGGGAAAGACAGCTCTCCTGTCTCTTTCTCTTTTTACAAGGGCACTAATCCCATCATGAAGGCCCGTCCTCTTGACCTTATCTAGCTAATTACCTCCCAAAGGCTCTGTCTCCAAATAACATCACATTTTGAGGGCTGGGGCTTCAACGTGTGAATTTTGGGGGACACACGACAGCACTCCCACCTTGTTCTAGAATGTCTTGTTATTCTTATTCCTTTCCATATAAATTCCATATAAATTTTAGAATCAGATTTTCAAGTCTCACAAAAACAAACTCACAACAAAATAAAACACCAACAGTGACAACAACAAAACAAACCTATAGAGGTTTTGATTGGGATTGTATCGATTCTATAGATTAGGTTGGAGAAAGTCTCAGTATTATAAGTCAAATGTTACAATCTTTTCAGTATTACAAGCAGTACTGTACTGAACATGTACATAAACACTTATAATGCTCTTTTTCTGTAGGATAGAATCCTAGGAATGGGACTGCTGGGTTCTAGGATAGATGCAAATTTAAACATTTTGATGAAAGTTACATTATAACAAAAATTTTTTAACTTTTTATAGATGTCGATTTGATGAAAGTTACATTAAAACAAAATTTTTTTTAGCTTTTATAGATGTTGGTTTGATGAAAGTTACATTAAAACAAAAAAAATTTTGACTTTTTATAGTAGATGTTGGTAGCAAAATAAACACTTTATAGTACAATTATTGCATTCAAAGTTAATGGCATATTATACGGTGCCCTTGGTGAATACATTTAAATGATCTCGCAAGTTGTATAAGCATATGAAGCACATGCATACTTTCTTTAGGATCTTATTTTCTTGCAACATTGCATCTCTTTCACTTTGTGATTTCGAGTTTAATGCTGCTGAACTTAGTTTATACATGTAACCAATTTGATTGAAATCTGCAGTACTGAGTAATAGTCAGTGTTGATAGCATCATGACTATACTCAGTACATTGGTTGATATTCTAGTATATTGGTTTCTATACAATACAGTTGAAACCCTGAAAATAACTTGTTTTTAGTAGTCGATTGCTACTACTGCTTTTTAAAAAGGCTTATTTTATCCAGGATGCTTAAAACATTTTAATTGAGGGACACCCGTGTGGGTCAGTTGGTTAAGCCTCCGACTTTGGCTCAGGTCATGATCTCACAGCTCCTGAGTTCGAGCCCTGCCTGAGTTCGAGCCCTGCCTAAGTTCCAGCCCTGCGTGGGCTGTGTACCGATAGCTCATAGCCTGGAGCCTGCTTTGGATTCTGTGTCTCCCTCTCTCTCTGCCCCTCCCCTGCTCACGCTCTGTCTCTCCTTCTCAAAAATAAATAAACATTAAAAAGATTTTTTTTGGGGGGGGGGACTCCTGGGTGGCTCAGTTGATTAAGCATCCAACTTTGGCTCAGGTCATGATCTCGTGGTTTGTGGGTTCAAACCCCATGTCAGGCTCTGTGCTGACAAGCTAGGAGCCTGGAGCCTGCTTCAGATTCTGTGTCTCTCCTTTTCTCTGCCCCTCCCCTGCTCGTGCTCTGTCTCTGTCTCTCTCAAAAATAAACATTAACAAAAATTAAAAAAAATTTTTAATTGAATATTTCTTTACAAAATAATATTTTTTCCCCAAAACAATCCTTTTTGAAAGGGATGATTTGAACATTCTTTTACAATAGGCTAAGTAAGGTAAAGGTTATCTTTTTATTTCTTCCCAAACTCCCAAATTTCAATCCTAACGATCCTGTGTTTCAGAGGTTTAACTTCAGAAGTCGTTTCTGATTGAAAGAGTAGCATTACCCTTCATCTCTTTGCTTTTAAAGCATTTTTGACAATTCTAAAAGGTATTTTCGACCACAAAGTACAATGTAGACTAAACCCCAGTTCAGTTTATCTTACAGGAAGTACTTTCTCATTTCATAATTAAGTTACTGATTAAAAGGGTGTATCTGCTTTGCCCTCCCACTCCCTGGGGTTTTGGTTTTGTTAAACCTCTAAGAGGGCGGATACTCCGCATGGGTTAGGACCCTGATTTATTGTTTTCAATGTTATAAGGTTTCTTTTAGCAAAATGTGGAAGTTTAACTCGATGTAAATATCTGTTCACCTCTCCAGTAGATACAGTAAAGTCTTTGTGATTCAGAATGCTTGGGAAGTAGATGGTTTCATTAAGTTAATTTCTTGGTCAATTAAAGGTTTTACCTTTTTTCAGCTATTGCAGAAAATCCTAATATGTCTATTTTCTTGTGTCAGTAAATACTATATGTAAATCTAAATAAGTCGGTCTTTGGTTGCAAGCTTCCTTATAAGGATATAAAAAATCATCTATATGATTGTAGGCGTTGAAGGCAAAGGAGAGCAGACTGAATTTGCACTGACTCTGAAGTCTGTAGATTTCTGACACTCTCTCACCCTGTGTAAATGGCAGATCTGTTCAGTTGACCATATGCTTTCCCCTTGTGATCCTGGGCATAGTCTTGTTTTAACATCAGCGTAGAGCTTCCTTCCGTTTTTGTTGCTTGAGATGAATCTTTTTTGCCTCTCTAGGGCAGGGTGCTTTAGAACAGCTGAGAGTGTAAGAGCATGTGAAAGGCTAACTAGGCCACATAAAGCGACCATAGCCTCCTGCCCTCTGTTCCACTCTGATGACTTTTTTTTAAATTGAGATTAAATTCCTGTAACATAACATTTACCATTTTAAAGTGGCATATGGTACCTTAGTGATACCGTGTATTCATCGTATCTCTCTAGTTCCATGACATTTTCGTTAATCCAAAAAGAAACCCCATACTCATGACGCACTTACTCCCTGCGTTCCCTCTCCCCCAGTCCCTGGTGACCACCAATCTGCTTGCTGTCTCTGTGGATGTGCTTGTTCAGGATACGTTGTATAAACGGAACCATACAATTTGTGACCCTTTGTGTCTGGGCTGTTTTCAGTTAGCATGTTTTCAAGGTTCATCTATGTTGTAACAGGTTTCATTACTTCATTCCTTTTTTATGGCTGAATCTAATGACTTTTCTAAGAGCATGATAATCTATTTATATAGTTTGGAGTGAGACCTGGTATAGACTAGTGAGAAGAGGATGGTTTTTGGAGTCTTCTGGATCAGCCTGGATTTATATCCTAGCTTTGCCGCTTGCTGGCTGGAGGACCTTTGGAAGTTAACTTTTCAGTGACTCAGGTTTTCTCTTTGTCAAATGGAAAGAATAGTACTTGCCTCGTGGAGCTGTGGGCATTGCCAGTAACATGGCATGTAAATCTCCTCTCGCGATGCTTTGCACATAGTAGGTGCTCGTGAAGTTGTTACTGGGGGCAGCCATGGAAGATGGGAAGGCCTGCCGTGCTTGTTCTGCTCAGGTCCCTACATGGAGGGAGGGAAACAGACAGACCATTATGTGGACTTTGGTCCTGGATGTTATCTGTCTTTTTACTTGTTGAACTTTGGAAGGAAGGATTGATACCTTCACTTACCCTGCTCATTAACTTGCTGTTTTTCAGGCACACTTCCCCATAGAGACAGCCTGGAATAGTGGAGGGATCACAGGATTTCATCCCTTACCTGCCATGTGGCTTTGGGCAAAACTGCCTTTAACTTCTGAGAGCCTTAAAATTGTGGTGAAATGCAGATCCCCTTCTTAGGGTCCTTGTGACGAGCAAATGAATTCAGAAGTATGAAAATACTCATAATTTGTGAATCACATACAGAAGATTATTATTATATGGAAACAAAAAGGCTTTTGCTGTGCCTGTCAGTTCTTGGATGGCATAGCACATAACCAATTTTTTGTTAATCGCGACATTTGCAAGTGAAAAATAATGAAGCATTGGGCTGCTTTGGATTGGAATGCTTTCCCAAACTTCAAGAAAAATGTCACTTTTTCTTGTCTTTTTTTTTTGTCACTTTTTGCTTTTCTTACTTATTTTTCTTCCTTTTTTTCCCCCTAAAATTTCATTTTCAAGCAATCTCTACACCCACCACAGGGCTTGAACTTACAACCTCGAGATCAAGAGTTGCAGGCCCCACCAACTGAGTCAGCCAGCGCCCCTCTTTTTTATTCTTCTTAATTGGAGATATCTTTCAGAAATAAAATACTGCCTCTCTAGTTGTCTCTGTCCTTCTGAGTCAGTTTGCACCGTTCCGTGAAATCATCTGTAACAGAGATTCTTGACGCTCTCAGCTTTTGGGAATTCAATTAAAAAAATTTTTTTTAATGTTTATTTTTTTTTTTTTTTTAAATTTTTTTATTTATTTTTGGGACAGAGAGAGACAGAGCATGAACGGGGGAGGGACAGAGAAAGAGGGAGACACAGAATCGGAAACAGGCTCCAGGCTCTGAGCCATCAGCCCAGAGCCCGACGCGGGGCTCGAACTCACGGACCGTGAGATCGTGACCTGGCTGAAGTCGGACGCTCAACCGACTGCGCCACCCAGGCGCCCCAATGTTTATTTATTTTTGAGACCAGGGGAGGGAGGAAGGGTGGACAGAGAGGGAGACATAGAATCAGAAGCAGGCTGCAGGCTCTGAGCTGTCAGCACAGAGCCTGCCGCGGGGCTCAAACTCACAGACCGCGAGATCATGACCTGAGCCGAAGGTTGGTCCCTTAACCCACTGAGTCAGTCAGGTGCCCCTCAGCTTTTGATAATTCTTAACCACATTTTTAGAAATTTATTCTGTTTCAGGGCTATAGGCATTGTTCTTTAGGAATTTCTGAGAAGTATCTTGAAAGTAATGGGTCAGAAATGACCCATTCTTCTTTTTTTAAATGTTTATTTATTTTGAGAGGTGGGAGTGAGGGGCAGAGAGAGAGGGAGACAGAGAATTGCATGCAGGCTCCCGACTGTCAGCACAGAGCCCGATATGGGGCTCGAACACACGAATTGTGAGATCGTGACCCGAGCCGAAACCAAGAGTTGGATGCGCCCCAAGAAATGTTTCTTAAGTTTGGAATTAATTTTGCCCCTAATAGATTGACTTTCAGAGATTTTACTGTTAGACAGTAGATTAGAAGCTACTTGCCCCTAGCCTCTGTCAGTTAATGAAAGTAAAAAATATCCCTGTCAAATTGCCTTGGTATGTACTCAGTTCTCATATTTTTTTCTTTTGATCTAATGATAGGAAATGAGTTATATTAATAGGCTTCCTGCTATGAAGCCAATCTTTCATTCCGTAAATCAACTCTACTAGTGTAGTGTCAGAGTGCATTATTAATATCCTGCTGCATTCACTTTGGTAGTTGCTTTATTTACATCTCTCCCAATTCTATTTGTAAGGGAGTGGTTTGTACTTTTCTGTTTGTGTTATCTTTATCAATTTTAATTAGTTGGGAAGCTTCCTACCTTTTCTTTTCTCTCCTTCCTTTGTCCCCTCTCCATTTATTTAGATCTTCTTTATTTTTTTTCAAAAAAATTTACACTTTTCAGAATATAAGGTTTATACTATTTTTGTTAAATTTATTCACAAGTATTTTATTCTTTGGATGCTACTATAAATTTAATTGTTTTCCTAATTTGGTTTTTTTGTGTTCTCATTACTACTTTATAGAGATAAAATTGATTTTTGTCAATTGATCTTGTATCCTGCAACCTTGCTGAACTTGTTTATTAGATTCTAATAGTTATTTAGTGGATTGTACAAGATCATGTCATCTGCAAAAGGAAGTAGTTTTATATCTTCTTTTAATCTGGCTGCCTTTTATAACATTTTCTTCCTAATTGCTATGGCTAGGAGCTTCAGTGCAATTTGAACAGATGTGAAAGTAGACAGATCATTCCTGATCTTAGGGGGAAAGCATTTAGTCTTTTGTCATTAAGTATGATGTTATCTGTTGGTGTTAGGAGATTGCCCTTATAATGCTGAGAAAGTTCCTTTACTTTCATAATTTGTTGAGTGTTCTTATGAAGCTGTGTTGAATGTTGTCAGATGCTTTCTTAGTGTTTATTGAGATGGGCATATGGTTTTGTCCTTTATTCTCTTGACATGGTGAGGTATGGTAATTGGTTTTTGGATGTTAAACTAACCTTGCATTCCTGGATATATCCCATTTGTTCATGGTGTATATCTTTTATTGCTGGGTTTGATTTGCTAGTATATTGTTGAGGATTTTTATGTTTCTATTCCTAAAAGATGTTGGCTTGTGGTTTTCTTTTTTGTGATGTCTGGATTTGGTATCAGGATAATATTAGCCTCATCAAATGAGTTGGGAAATATTCCCTCTGTTTGTATATTTTGGGAAGAATTTGTGAAGATTAGTATTAATTCTTCAAATGTTTGGTATAATTCACCAGTGAAGCCATCTGATCCTGGGCTTTTCTTTGTGGGAAGTGTCTGATTACAAATTCCATCTTTTTACTTTTTGTAGCTCCATTGAGTTTTTCTCTTTCTTCCTGAGTCAGTTTCGGTAATTTGTATCCTTCTAGAAATTCGTCTTTATCATCCAAGTTGTCTCATTTGTTGGCATACAGTTGTTCATAGCATTATCTTATAATCCTTTTTATTTCTATAAATGCTGTAGTAATTTCCCCTTTCATTCCTTATATTAGTAATATGAGTCTTCTATTTTTCTTTGTCAGTCAAGCTAAATATTTGTTTGTATCTTTTTGAAGAACCAACTTTCAGTTCCACTTTCTTGTTGAGCGTGCTGAGCATTTTCAGAATTAGAGTGGTGAGCTGATCTTTGATGACTTATTTTTCTTAAGTCTCAGGTGCGCTGGGACGTAGCATCTTATATCTTTAGTAGAATATATTATCACAAGTACTTCTTAAAGTACACATTGTTGGAAATAAAAACAGAATGAGTTTAATGTACCCTAATAGTGAGTATTGCAACTGACATTTGTATATAATAGTGTCTAGGAAGGTAGAAACAGGACTTCTGTCTTCAAAACAGAGACTTACACTCCCTAAGATACTAAACTTTTTAGAGACCTCCCTCTAACAGGAGATACATTAATTCATAGGAGATAAGCTTATTTGTTACATACAGCAGGTGCTACTGGATGCCTTGGGGCAGGCATTAGGACTTAATTTTCTCTTCGGACTCTGGTTCAGAAGGACTGGGAGGGTTAGATCTAACTGCCAAAGTTAGATTTGGTGCCAGGAGCTAAAGTGGAGCTCCCAGCATTGGCAGAAAGAGATTGAGAAAAGCTTTTGCAAACTGCTGCCTAGAACGCTCCGTGGCCCATTATGAGAAGCGGCCATCTCTAGGGAGACTTCGTGACCAAGAACTGAAGCAAACCTCACGTTGGCTTATTGCAACTGAGTCCGTGATGACCCCTGTGTTGCCATAAGGCAGGAAACTCAAACTGGGGCCCAGGGAATCAGATTGATTGGATAAGGAAAGATGAGTACAGAAGGAAGGAGAAAGACAATGCCTTCCTCAAAATGAACCTGTAAATGAAAATTCTGAAACAAATGCTACAAAGGCAGGCAAACAAAACAGGAATTGGAATATGAATTTATCCTAGATGAAATTAAAAAAGACTTTAACGTTTATTTATTTTTGAGACAGAGAGAGACAGAGCATGAATGGGGGAGGGTCAGAGAGAGAGAGGGAGACACAGAATCCGAAACAGGCTCCAGGCTCTGAGCTGTCAGCACAGAGCCCGACGCGGGGCTTGAACTCACGAACCGCGAGATCATGACCTGTGCCAAAGTCGGACACTTAACCGACTGAGCCACCCAGGCGCCCCAAAAAAGACTTTAAAAGAAGTATCTTTAATAGGATACCTGAAGTAATAATTTTCTGAAAAAGAAGATAAAATTGCAGGGAAAAAACAAAAGTAGATTAGGTAGGTCTGAAAAAGAACCGATTAGGAATCCTTGAAGTGAAAAAAAAATTGATATAAAAACGTAAGTCAGAATAAAACAGAAGTCCCAGTTCATGGGGAAATTAGGGTATTCTGAAAGAATACTGAGTAATTCTATCAAAAACGCACAGAGATAAAGAAATATGTATATGAGCGTAAAAGATACGGAAGATAGATAAACGCCTTCAACAGATATCTAATTGGAGTTTTCTGTATCTTCGTGAATGTTTAGACACAGAACTTCAATCAGTGTTAGTGCAGCTGATGGCTTCACCTAAGGACTGCACAAGAAGTGAGTTAAGTTCTTAACAGATTTGGATTAGAATTTGAACAGAGTTTGAGAGACACGGAATTGAGACAGAATTTGATTGAGAATATTTGAGAACCGATGTGTAGAAGATTTTCATAGGCACAAGAAGGAAAGAAGGCACGAGGACAGCAAGTGGGGGGAAAAGCCCTTTGGGTTTTGAGGTCATGTCAATGGGAACGTTTGTTTTCTTTAAGACTTATTTTATTTTTAGAGTGTATAGGAGCAGGAGAGAAGGGGAGAGGGAGAGAGAGGGAGAGCGAGAGAAAGAATCTCAGGCAGGCTCCATGCTCAGCGTAGAGCCTGATGTGGGGCTTGATCCCCAGCCCTGGGATCATGACCTGAGCTGAAATTCAAGGTCGGATGCACGCCACACCTGGCTTCTACTTGGGCAACAGGCAGGGGTATAGATTGTTGCTTGACAGGACCTTCCTTTGAGACATTTGCTCAACAAGATCTTCCATACTGAGCATCAGCTTTTGTGTTTTTCTCTTAGAATTTCAAATACACTCAACTGTAAAAATGTATTAATTATTTTTTAAATTAATTAATTAAATGTTTAATTTACATCCAAGTTAGCATATGGTGCAACAGTGATTTCAGGAGTAGATTCCTTAGTGCCCCTTCCCCGTGTAGCCCATCCCCCCTCCCACCACCCCTCCAGCAACCCTCTGTTTGTTCTCTGTATTTAAGAGTCTCTTCTGTTTTGTCCCCCTCCCTGTGTTTATATTATTTTTGCTTCCCTTCCCTTATGTTCATCTGTTTTGTATCTTAAATTTCTCATATGAGTGAAGTCATGTGATATTTGTCTTTCTCTGACTGACTAATTTTGCTTAGCATAGTACCCTCTAGTTCCATCCATGTAGTTGCAAATGGCAAGATTTCATTCTTTTTGATTGCTGAGTAATACTCCATTGTGTGTATATACCATTCATCCCTCGATGGCCATTTGGGCTCTTTCCATACTTTGGCTATTATTGAAAGTGCTGCTATAAACATGGGGGTGCATGTGCCCCCTCAAAACAGCACACCTGTATCCTTTGGATAGATACCTAGTAGTTCAACTGCTGGGTCATAGGGTAATTCTATTTTTAATTTTTTGAGGAACCTCCATACTGTTTTCCAGAGTGGCTGCACCAGTTTGCAATCCCACCAGCAGTGTGAGAGGGTTCCTGTTTCTCCACATCCTCGCCAGCATCTAGAGTCTCCTGATTTGTTCATTTTAGCCACTTTGACCAGTGTGAGGTGATATATCAGTGTGGTTTTGATTTGTACTTCCCTGATGAGGAGTGATGCGGAGCATCTTTTCATGTGCCTGTTGGCCATCTGGATGTCTTCTTTCGGAAAGTGTCTATTCATGTCTTTTGCCCATTTCTTCACTGGATTATTTGTTTTTTGGGTGTTGAGTTTGATAAGGTCTTTATAGATTTTGAATACTAACCTTTTATCTGATATGTCATTTGCAAGTATCTTCTCCCATTCTGTCAGTTGCCTTTTAGTTTTGCTGATTGTTTCCTTCATTGTGCAGAAGCTTTTTATCTTGATGAGGCCCCAGTAGTTCAGTTTTACTTTTGTTTCTCTTGCCTCCAGAGATGTGTTGAATAACTTGCTGTGGCCAGGGTCAAAGAGGTTTTTGCTTGCTTTCTCCTCTAGGATTTTGATGGCTTCCTGTCTTACGTTTAGGTCTTTTATCCATTTTGAGTTTATTTTTACGTATGGTGTAAGAAAGTGGTCCAGGTTCATTCTTCTGCATGTCACTGTCCAGTTTTCCCAGCACCACTTGCTGACGAGACTGTCTTTATTCCATTGGCTATTCTTTCCTGCTTTGTCAAACATTAGTTGGCCATACGTTTGTGGGTCCATTTCCGGGTTCTCTATTCTGTTCCGTTGATCTGAGTGTCTGTTTTTTGTGCCAGTACCATACTGTCTTGATGATTATAGCTTTGTAATGCGTCTGGAAGTCCACGACTGTGATGTCTCCAGCTTTGGTTTTCTTTTTCAGGATTACTTTGGCTATTCGGGGTCTTTTCTGGTTCCATACATATTTTAGGATTGTTTGTCCTAGTTCTGTGAAGAATGCTGTTGTTATTTTGATAGGGCTTGCTTAACTGTGAAAAAATAATCAAAAAAAATTTTTTTTAACATTTATTCAATTTTGAAAGAGGAAGAGAGACAGAGCATGAGCAGGGGTGGGGCAGAGAGAGAGGGAGACGTAGGGTCCGAAGCAGGCTCCAGACTCTGAGCTGTCAGCACAGACCCCGATGTGGGGCTCGAACTCACAGGCCGAGAGATCATGACCTGAGCTGAAGTCAGACGCTTAACCGACTGAGCCACCAGGCGCCCCTGAAATTTTAAGTTATTTTGTTGTGTGGGCCAGAGTGACTTCGTTTCAAACATTAATCTTGGGAGCCTAAGAAGAGTGAATTTGTATAGCCTTTAACTTAAAATCACATCCATTCCAAGGGTGACCTTTCTGAGTTCCCAGGAGAATTCAGATTTTCAGCAAGAGTAGGAACTTGAATGAGTACCCAGAGCCAAACAGGCATCTAGTATATTTTAGTACACCACTAATACTCAATTTTTAGGACCAGATGAAGAGAGTTAGTGGAGGCTCTACTCAGTGTCTATAACGCTGTAGTACTGAGATGAAAAGTCTAAGTTCTTAAGCCTGTGCAGACATTTATTTTCTGTTAATTCCTTTATCATATATAATATATAATAATAATATACATTAACTGCTGAGTTGACGTTGCAAAAGATTTGGGTTTTTAAAAATTTATTTAGTTTTTGAGATAAACATAGATTCACAGGAGGTTACAAAATTTTTTTTAGGGGGGCCCTGTTGTACCCTTTACCCATTTTCTCCCAAAGATAGCATCTTGTATAACTATGGTACACCGGCAAAATGAGGGAATTGCCATTGGTAAACTGTGGCATCCACAGAGATTATTCAGAGTTCACCAGTTTTACATTTAAAAGTTCATTTTAATTATAATTTCTTCTAATCTAATTCATGATTATTAATATTTTGGTGTATAGTGTACAGCTTGTGAAAGAAACTGAAGGACAGAAGAGAATATATATTAAAAGAATTCGTATGATGATCGCTTCTCAGCCTTTTGGCTAAGATCAAGTAGATCTTAGTATAATAAAAGAATTAGTATAAAAGGATTTGTCCTGAAGACTCATTATATAATGTCAGTTTCAAAAGTTTCTTCTGTACATATTTTCGTTTCTAAGCACAAAATAAACGATTATTTAACATTTTCTGTGTTTTGTCCTGCCCCCAATCTCCGTGCTCTCTTGTTGAATGCGTGACCACGGTCAACATTTGTTCTATGAAGTCTTTGTGTTCTTTACCGTGTGTGGTTCTTATCGGCATGGACTCTTACACCGAGTTGGCGGACACGATGTGCGCTGTGGTGGCTGTCGCCCATGCCGTTTGTGCGCCAGGAAGCAAGTTGAGATTCCAGGGAGCTCAGGTCCCCTCCACTGCTGAGCTTTCTGGCAACTTGCTATTTCTGCGGGCGGGGAGATGGTAGCCGTGGTGGTGGTGCACGTGCGGCGTGGCGAGGACACTTTGCGACATGCCCTCATGATTCGTTTTTCACGATGTGTTTTGTTTTTGTGCCTCTGCTATTACGCTGAATGAGACAGCTGCTAGCCGGGATGATAGCAGAGCCTGCTTTTCTCTCTGAGTATACTATCTTTGCTTTGGATTCCTCCAAGCAGCCTAAAACACAGACTGACAGTGTGGTGAGTCCTTCCACCGCTTTCTGCATCCCCCCTCTGGGGAAGCAAAGGAATTTGGTAATTCTAGAAGCACATCTCCTGCTGCTTGTCGCTCCCTGTCCCTCCAAGCATCTTCAGTGCCCTCTTGCTAACCCTGCTCTAAAAAATCAGAGTAAACTGCTGAATTCTGACGGCTGGTGTGTTTTCTGGCAGCTTTTTAACAGCAGCAAAATAACACTGTTTTCATTAATGTGGCGAAGGCTACCTTCAACTTGGCCTAAACTCTAAGTTTTCTCTCTGGGGAATGTTTGCTCATTAACTAAAAATGGTATGCATTGCTAGAAATCTCTGTTCTACTTTTGGCAGGAGGCCAAGAATATTTTGAGCTATGACTCACTGAGAAAAACAATGCATTGTTCATAAATCCGTAATTGAACAACATTGAGTAGGTGGGTGGATTCTACTGTAACAAATAATTGCATCTTATTTGGGGAGAGTACCAGTTTTCGATAAAACATCTGAAAGGAAGTAATTAATCTCATTATGTTTCAATTGACTGAATTCATATAATTTTGAATCCTGCATATAAGTTCACTTTGAGAAAGTGGACTGTTTTCGTACGTATCTTAAATTCTTAAGTTAGGAAATTAAAACTTAGAGATCTTTGATTGCCCAGTAAGGAAAGCTTTTTGTGTTGCATTGGACACTAATTGGGATTGAGGTTTTCCTTTTTTTTTTTTTTTTTTTTTAGTGTTTATTTTTGAGAGAGAGAGAGAGCCAGCAAACGGGGGGGGGGGGGGGGGGTAGAGAGAGAGAGACAGAGACAGAGAATCCCAAGCAGACTCCGCACTGTCAGCACAGAGCCCGATGCGGGGCTCCAACTCACGAACCATGAGATCATGACCTGAGCTGAAATCAAAGTCGGGTGCTTTACCGACTGAGCCACCCAGGTGCCCTAAGGGATTGAGGCTTTTTTTAAACGAGGAGAATTGGTTTAATTTATTAAGTAGCTGGTGATGAAACTAGAACATTTCTGTACTTAATCCATGCAGCCAGGAAGGACTTGGTGTGCGTATGGTCAGTAGCAATCCTAAATCACATTCTGAACTTGGTTTTAGAAAAGAAAGCAGCTGAGAGTTCTAGTGATGCCCTAGCTTGGATCTCAGGGCAAAGGGTCTCTCCTTGGTTCTGGCTACAAGTAATACCTCGCTATTTTCAAAACTGGTTTGAGAGGCAGACAGGAATCTAAGCTAACCTACCAATTTATTTTATTAAAAAAATTTGTTTTCTTTAAGTAGACTCCACGCGAGGCTCAAACCCATGATGCTGAGATCAAGACCTGAGCTGAGATCTAAGAGTCAGACACTTAACAGACACCCCACTAATTTACTTTAAAAACATAAAATGATATTACTTTATATTTTATGTAATAGTAACAGACTTAAAAAAAAGAAGATCCCCTCCTAGGCCTACTTCCATTTACATAAAAGTAATTTAAGTACCTATTCTATTGTAAAAAATGCTGATGCCTTTGAAATGTATGTATTTTATATGTTTATAAAATAAAGTTGTAATTATTTAAAAATACCTTGAGTAGACTAAAAGTCTTCATTTATCTTATTTAAATGTTGTCCAGATAAAAACTTCTCTCCATGCAACAACGGGAAATCACGGCATAACCTATAACAAAATACAAATGGAACACACATTTAGTGAGGGTCTACTTATGAGTTCACCAGCTATTGATTTTTCCTTCATTCAGATTTTTGAAAATGACCCCACATTCTAAAAATTACTGTATCCTTAGTGCTCAGCAGTCAAAAACATAGTTGTTGAAAGAGAGAACAAAACATAATTGAAGACAAATCTGGCAGGGAACCTGTGTGTGCTTTTAAATTAAATGCACTTTAGATTAGAAGAATTTTTCTGTTATCTAAGAATTGCCTCCGGGAGAAAGTACTGGTGACAGCTGAGTATTGACATGCGTTGAGCTAGTTCTTTTGGCTTCTCTCTGGGAGGAGGACTTCAGAAGCCTTTTTATACTGAAGGAAGTAACTGCATAAGGATTTGACAAGCATATACTAAGCCTCTACCACCAGTCAGGCAAAAGCATATACTAAGCCTCTACCACTAGTCCTGGGCACCAAGATGGACACGCAGGGCTCCTGCCCTCCGAGCGTTTATAGTTTAGTCTAGAGACAAACACTTAGAATGCAAAGGAATCAAGCCTTCCTAGAAGAAAATAACAGGGATAGGAAATGTGTTAGCGCCCAGGCAAGCCATATGAAACTTCATAAAAGAAGCTGCATTTGAAAGTCGAAAAGTAAATGAGAGTTTGCTGGGCAAAAGTGAAGGTGTTACAAGTAGTGACAAATCTTTAATTTTGCTTCTACAGATTCCTAGTTTAAATTTACGGGGTAACATGGCAATGCTTTCCTTAGCTGTGTCTATTTAAATATGTGATGTAATACACGTATTGAAACATATTTGCAGAGAGGGAAAGTTTTTAAACGTTAGGTAATGTTTGTCCGATAGTGTGATAGGTCAGTTATAGAATAGCTTTTTGTATGGACCACAATCATGTGTCAAGTAATTTCCTTAAAATAGAATATAGACTCTCTTGCCACTCTTCATCCTGACTTAAATGTTTTACGGAACCATTTCATTTCCTTTCTCTGCAATTTAACGATCTTAATTTTCAATATAGGGATTGAGAGACTTCTTGAACTCTATAAAGTAGGTTTTTTATTTTATAGTGTGTAATGTAGTATATTTTTAGGGCCAGAAAGCATTAATGGTCACGCTACACAAATATAGCCATATATACAGCTTGTAATTCTTTGAAATGGCAGAGAACAGGAAGATAAGAGTTATGTTCCCCCAACTTTTCTCCCTAATATAACCCTAAGGGAGATGTCTTGGACTGATAAAATTTGATAAGTCTTTTTATATTAGAGGGAGAAGGTGTATCAGTTGTTCTTGGGGAAAATCCAAACGTATGACAAGAGTGGAAATAGTAGTAACGGTGGCAAAAGAATCCCACCCCGCATGCCCAGTACCCAGTAGCATCAGTGAATGGCTCATGGCTCTCTTATTATCATACCCCCACACTTGTCTAACCACCCTCCCACACACGCACACCTCCCTTCCCCGTCCCCATCCCTGTTGGGTTACTTGAAGCGAATTTCAGAAACCTTATTCCATCTAAATGTTTTGGTCTATATTTCTGAAAGATAATGACTAAAAATATATAACACAGTGCATTTATCACACCTAAAAATCAGTTGTTTCTTAGTATCAAATACCTAATGGGAGTACAGTGCAGAAAATTGAGAACACTTGCAAAGCTGAGTGCCATCTCCACTGATACTCAAGAATACTCAGGGGTCCCTGGGTGGCTCTGTTGGTTGGGCGTCTGACTCTTGATCTCGGCTCAGGTCATGGTCTCATGGCTCGAGGGATCGAGCCCTGCATCGGGGGGATTCTCTCTCTTCCTCTCTCTCTGCACCCACCCTCAAAAATAAACATTAAAAAAAGAATATTCGTTATTTGACCTTTCCTTGGTCAGCTGTACAAATGTACAGGAAATGTCTTATTTAAAAATCTACCGAGTTACTGAAACATAGTGGCTAGGATTTGCTCTAACGCTTTGTTTAAAACTTAGAAGTTATTTTATCATGAGCCACTTTTAAGGCTCTAATTTTGGTCAGTGTATTACGAATGCAGTATAGAATTTTGAATCTCAGAGAATCTCCTTCGTTATCATGGAACCTATGCCAGGCTGATGTAATCAGGAGAATGTCGCTTAATTTGGAGCATTTGTCATGGCAACAGAACAAAACAAAAAGCTTTCGTATGTGGAAGAAGATATTTTTAATGACAAGTTTTTCTGAAAATTGCCATAACAATTTCATTTAGAGTGCTGGCTTCAGATGAATGAGGCATTTCCATCTCTTGTAACAAAGATGTTTTTCAGGTCTTAGCCCAAATAACTTTTGAGTATTATTTTATCGTAGGGGACACTTGACATTGCTTTTTCTGGATAGCTGTCTATTTGAATGAGGTTTGCTAATTGAATCCCCGTGTTAATTTTGTCATGGGGGAAAAAGCTAGGGACCTTATAATGGGGAGAGGTATGTGATTAGCTTAAAATGAAATTGTCAACGTACTAATCTTTGCTATTTAGTTACATATATTATAGCAAAATAAATTTTCTAAATACTCACCGTACTAGTTTTGCCTTGCATGAAAACATTCTAATAAATGAACTAATTGTGTTTGATAAATGTATCTAATGGGTCTTGGTGCTTGGCGTTTGTTCTTAACAGTTTTTTCTGTTCCTTTTCTTTATGATACTTCTTTGTTTTTCTTAGAATGCATCTATCCAAGCCACGAAATCTCCTGACAGTGTTAATGGAAGTGAACCAACCACTCCTCAGGTCTGTTACTACTGTTATTTTTAAAAAATAGCAAGTCATTTCAGAGTGTTGGTCAATCTATATTATTAGCATTTGACTTCCTATTGAAAGAGTGATGTCCAGACATTTGATATAATATGTATATGTATGGTAAATCCAGGTGTGTTGATGCTTTCTTGGAAACAGTTTTAAATAAAAATCGTGCATGTATATACAGCAGTCATGTAATACGACGTTGTTACTCATTTAAAAAATTAATGGCAGTAAAGAGAAAACTTTTTGACAAAAAGCAATATGACTTTATGCTTGTAAAATATTAGGGATAGTTTATATTGAAAGACATATTGAATTACATAATTTGGAAGGGGGGGATATGGACGGAATGGGATTTCTTTTAAAGTTTGCTCTAATGCAGAGTGTTTTACTACTAGAGCACTTGTGTTATCTTGATTTAAAAAAGTTACTTGGGGGGTGCAGCACAAGTGACATTCTTTTGATTCTTTCCGAAAACGAAAGAAAAAAAATTCATTAAAAGCGTCATTATGACAGCAATGTCTGACATGAACATTCGTTTACTTTGGCTCTAGTGATGATGTTATCGTTAACCTGGCTATTCTTAGCAGTCTCTAATGTAGGGCAGAAACATTTCTAATCTGTGAACCTGGAGCATATATGTAGACAATTTAGGAGCTAGATGATTTATGAACTAAATTGTGTAGACTAAACATTCTAAAGTATTGTCTAGCACAGATACAGATTATAGCTTCGCAAACTCCGTGAACAGATTCTATGAGCTGAGAACTTTGTTCCTTTTGGGGGGAGCTGGTCAGGTTCTGGGCATAGTCCAAGTCCCTGGGCTTCTGGCTCTGGCTTTGCTCAGCCTCCCTAGTTAAACTATTCCAATCCTCTCCAAATACATCATTATCTAGAAATGCCATGAAGTAGTGGTAAAATATTTGGAGGCACTGGTCTAAATGGTACTGGACAGATCCAGTGGTCTTTAATGAATATTATTTAAAACTATTATTTAGAATGCGTATTTTCCTCTCTTACAGAATAGTTCAAAAAGGCTAAATACTGTTGTAAATGCAAAAACTAGAATGAATGAGAACCAGCTTTCTAACACATTCAGGAGAAATTTAAGTTTTAATGAAGGTGAAGAATGAACATGGGTGATACTCAGGAAGTCAGCCCACCAAAGGCTTGGAACTTTCTTAAAAAAATACAAATATTTTTCTCAAAAATAATAAAGTAGTAGTTATTGAGTGTTTACTATGTGTCAGACATCGTTAAACATTTTATATATATGATCTCATTGAATTCTTAATCACAAGCAGATGCCCTTACTCAGAAGTCTTTATTTTTAAACACGTTTCTGATTAGTTGGTTGTTGGCTGTTGTTAGCAAATTGGGAATGATGCATATCCTCCAAGGGGGTGGAATGCTTCCTGTGATTGGGCATCTTGACAGCAGCAGGAGATCAGAGAGTTGACGCCAAGGGAGAAGAGACGGCATAAAGCAAGCCCGAGAGTTCGTACAGCTGCCGGTGACCCCCCCACCCCCCCTTGTTACTGCGTTGAACATCCTACGTATCAGTTGGTTTTGGCACCCAGTATAATGATTTAATAAGTATTTGCTCCTTTTTTCTTTTCCACACAGTATATTGTGAAAAACTTCAAACATACAGAGAAATAGAACTTTCAAGTGAGCATCTGTATACCTACCACCTAGATTCTTTCATTGGTACTTTACTGTGTTTGCTTTATCACCAGTCTGTCTGTGTATACATTCTTCTGTCTGCCCCTCAATCCATTTTTACTTTTAAAAATTACTTATTTATTTTTTAATTTTTTAAACGTTTATTTATTTTTTGAGAGAGAGAGAGAGAAGCGCAGGCAGGGGAGGGGCAGAGGGAGAGGGAGACACAGAATCTGAAGCAGGCTCCAGGCTCTGAGCGGTCAGCACAGAGCCCGACGCGGGGCTCGAACTCGTGAGCCATGAGATCATGACCTGAGCCAAAGTGGGACGCTCAACCGACTGAGCCACTCGGGCGCCCCTCCAATTTTACTTTCTTAATGGCATTTCAGAGTAAGTTGTGGGTCATGAGATCCTTCCCTTTAATGTTTTAGCATGCATATCATTAACCAGAGTTCATTACTTGTATTTTTTTTAAGTATTAATACTTTCATTACTTTGAGGAGAGAGGAATGGAAATACCACATGTAAGAATTAATTCTTAAAAATACAAGTTAAATCAAATTTTAAAGGACCTTACTATGAAACTGACTAGTTTCAGAGGTTTAATTAGTGGTATAATTACATATATAGCTACTAAGGACACACAGCCTAGAGGTTCTGTAGTAATGAATCATGATGAAAATTTACTTTACTAATTTTTTAGTTAATTTGGTTAAAAGGTAGTTATCTCCCTAGATTTTTTTTTTTTTAGATTGAAGTATAATTGACATATGATACCCCCTTAGTTTCAGGTATACATCATAGTGATTTGATATTTTTGTACATTAGGAAATGATCCCCATGATTAGTCTAGTTACCAGAATCTGTCACCATGCAAAATTATTACAGTATTAATGACTGGGTTCCCTATGCTGTACATTACATCCCTCTGACTTCTTTCTTTTACAACTGGAAGTTTGTACTTATTAATTCTCTTCACCTATTTTTCCTTCCTCCCCAAACCCCTCCCTCTTCATGTAACCAATAGTTTGTTTCCTGTATCTATGAAACTGTATTGTTTTGTTTGTTTTATTTTTTTAAATTTTATATATCAGTGAAATCATATGGCATTTGACTTTCTTTGACTTATCTCACTTAGAATAGTACCCTCTAGGTCCATCCATGTCACAAATGGCAAGATTTCACTCTTTTTACATGGCTAAGTAATATTCTTTTTAAAAAAAATGTATCTATTTTGAGAGAGAGAGTGAGTGCACATGCTTGTGCACGCCAGTGGGGAGGGACAGAGAGAGAGAGGAAGAGAGAGAATCCCAAGCGGGCTCTGTGCTGATGGTGCAGAGCCCAATGTGGGGCTCTCTCTCACGAATCTTGAGATCATGACCTGAGCGGAAATCAAGAGTCTGACGCTTCGCTGACTGAGCCACCCAGGTGCCCCAAGTAATATTTTTATATATATGTTCCTATAATATTCTTATAATCTCTGTCTCTATCTCTGTGTCTGTGTCTGTTCTGTCTATATATCACATTTTCTTTATCCATTCAGCTGTTGAAGGACACTTGGGTTGCTTCCGTATCTTGGCTTGTGTAGATAATGCAGTGAACGTGAGGATGCATACTTTTCCCGGAGTTTGTGTTTCCATTCTTTTTTGCACATCAGTCCCCAGAAGGGGAATTGCTGGATCGTATGGTAGCTCTATTTTTAATTTTTTGATGAACCTCCATACTGTTTTCCATCGTGGCTACACCAGTTTACATTCCCACCAGCAGTGCACACGGGTTCCCTTTCCCTACATCCTCACCAACACTTGCTGTTTTTTGTCTTTTTGATAATAGCCGATCTGACCCCTGTGAGGTGCTATCTCACTGTGGTTTTGGTTTGCAATTCCTTGATGGTTAGTGATGTTCTTTTCCCAGGCCCGTTGGCCATCTGCTTGTCTCCTTTGGAAAAATGTCTATTCAAGTCCTGTGCCCATTAAAGATTTTTTTTTTATATTGTGTAAGTTCTTTATATATTTTGGATGTTAGTCCCTTATCAAATGTATGATTTGCAGATACCTTTTCCCATTCAGTAGGTTGCCGTTTCATTTTGTTGATGGTTTCCTTCACTGTGCAAAAAGCCTTTTATTTATTTATTTTTTTTTTTTATTTTTTTTTTTTTAAGTTTTTTTTTTTTTTTTTTGTAACGTTTATTTATTTTTGAGACAGAGAGAGACAGAGTGTGAACGGGGGAGGGTCACAGAGAGAGGGAGACACAGAATCTGAAACAGGCTCCAGGCTCTGAGCTGTCAGCACAGAGCCCGACGCGGGGCTCGAACCCACGGACCGTGAGATCATGACCTGAGCCGAAGTCGGAGGCTTAACCGACCGAGCCACCCAGGCGCCCCGCAAAAAGCCTTTTAGTTCGATGTAATCCCATTTGTTTATTTTAGCTTTTGTTATCCTTGCCTAATGAGACTGGTCCAAAAAAAGTACTGCTAAGACTGATATCAAAGAGCTTACTGCCTTTTTCTTCTAGGAGTTGTGTTTTCTTTTTTGAGGTAAATTTTACATAAAGTGAAATGTACAGACCTCAAGTGTGCATCGACCCGAGTTTGAACAAATGTGTATGCTGAAGCCATATGTTAGTCCCATACAGAGATTACAGAACATTATCAAGACCCCAGAAAGTTCCTTTATGGTTCTTCTTCCTCCTAAAGGCAATCTCTTGACATTTTTTCCCACCATACCGCGGGGGACTAGTTTTGCTTGTTTTAGGACTTTATATAGTGGCCTCATGTATGTAGTACATAGTCTTTTGTAGAATGCTTCTTTCACTCACCGCAGTGTTTTTGGAATTTCATCCATGTTGTTGTGGATCATGTTATCAGTAGTTTGTCCCTTTTTATTGCTGTGTAGAATCCCTTTGAACAGTTTATAACCTGTTAATGGACCCCTGGGCCGTTTCCAGTTTTCAACTATTATGAATAGAACTACTACGAGCATTATTGTAGAAATCTTTTTGTGGATGTATGTTTTTCTTTCTTTTTCTTTTTGACTGTTATTGATTGTGTACTAATATGTTTTGATGATTTCTAGAATAACATATACTGTATATGTAAAATGATGTATTTGTTATATATCCTTTTGACCAAGCATGGGATGTTTAAATATCTCTTATTGGATCATCATTATCATATTGCCAGATTAAGGCCTAACTGAACAAATGTGTACTAAGTACCTACTTTATGGAAAGCATTGTGGCAAGGAGACAGAGATAGAGAATATGGATTCTTTTCTAAATGAGCATATTTAGGGGCGCCTGGGTGGCTCAGTCGGTTAAGCGTCTGACTTCGGCTCAGGTCATGATCTCACGGTTCGTGGGTTTGAGCCCCACGTCGGGCTCTGTGCTGACAGCTCGGAGCCTGGAGCCTTCTTCTGATTCTGTGTCTCTGTCTCTCTCTGCCCCTCCCCTGCTCATGCTGTCTCTCTCTGTCTCTCAAAAATAAATAAATGTAGAAAAAAAATTTTTAAAAAAAATGAACATATTTAGAGGTGAGGGTATGTGTGTAGCAGATATAATGGCAGGAAAACTTACTTAGTGCTTACTGCATATAGCACACCATTTGAAATGTTTTCATTGATTTAATTCTCATAACAATCCTACTGGGCAGGACTGTTGTTATTTCCATTTTACACATGAGAAAATTAAAACATAGAGGTTTTAAAACTAGTGAGTGGTGAAACTGGGATTCAAATCAGGGAATTCGGTTCAGAGTCTGTGTTCTTAGTCACTGTGCTGTAAGTGACCGTAGTTATTTTGGGGCATAAACAACTCAGCTGGTTGTTACACCAGTATGTAACTAACTAACGGTGAGTCAGAATGCAGTCAGTGCTCCAGGAATGGTTCTGGTAAAAGCTTAGGCCATAGAGAAAGGTTGTTTCTGATGAGTGAGATCTGAGGTTTCCTGGAAAAGCGGACATTTGAGCTGAGTTTTGAAGGATGTCTGGATTTTCACATGCAGGGAAATTACGGGCAGCGGTACAGAGGCACACATTGATGCATATGTTAAGGGGGCGGGAAGTTGCCTGTTGTGACTCAGGTTTTTGGTACATGGAGGGGTGAGTTTATAGAGAAATGGGTCTTGGGAGATGGGAACCTTGAATGTAAACTCAGGATCTTGAACCTTATATTAAATGGGAATCCAGTTTAAGAATTGGAATGAAATGATCTAAATGATGTTTTAGGAAGACAATTCTGGCGACAGTGTGACAGGGCAGATTAGGGTAAGAGATTAAGAGGCAGGGGAACGGAAGACTGCTGCTGGTATCCAGCTTATAGAGGATAAGGTTCTGAATAAGAATAGTGTTGGGAGAATAAAAAGGAGGGATTGAAAACGGGGTCAAATGGGGGAGACAGAAAGGAATTAAAAGTAACTCTGATATGTTCGCTTATTTTGGCGTATACATTTCTCCTTCCCTACCCCCCCCCCCCCATCAGTTTTTTCAAAAATGAATTCTAAATCCGTGAATGTCTTTGATATCAGAAACCTGACAACATTTGGCACCAGTGGGAGTGTATTTTTTCACATATCAGAAAGCTTGAGGATAAACAGTCTTTAAGGGCCCTTCTCCAGTTAGCTTCTTGTCCCCCCATATCCTTTACCACTGCCTTTCACCCTCACAACTACAAGTTGCCCTCCAAGAGTTGCATCTTCATTCTAGACAGAAGGAAAGACTCAAGACAGGAGGCAAAGACAAAAGGCATATTCCTTTTTATGAAGAAAATAATCTGTCTCCTAGAAGGTTCCATTGTATAGATTTCCATGTATCGTGCCTTATTGGCTGAACTCAGTCACCTGGCCCCCTCCTAGATGAAACAGGGTCTGGGAAAAGCTAATTAGAAAAACCCCTTTAATTGAAATATATCACAATATAACGTATACAGAAAAGTATGATATACACCTTATACAGCTTTCTGAGTGCTTACACATCAAGTACACCTTTGTAGCCAATGCTCCAAATCAAGACACAGAAATTACCAGTGTCGCTTCCATTCCCTGCTCTGACTCCCAAGGATAACTACTATCCTGACGTCTAGGTTAATTTTCTGTTTTTGAACTTTATGTAAGTGGAATAAAAATGAGTATTCTTTCGTCTGTCTTCTTTTGCTCAGTGCTTTATGAGATTCATCTATATTGTTGTGGCTGTAAGTCATTCTCACTGCTGTCTAGTATTCCGTTGGTGAACAGACTGCAATTTATCCATTCGGTTATTGATAGGCATCAACAGTAGCTTCAGGTTTGGGACTATTTTTTTTTTTTTTTTTTTTACATTTATTTATTTCTGAGAGACAGAGACAGAACACAAGTTGGGGAGGGGCAGAGATAGAAGGAGACACAGAATCCGAAGCAGGCTCCAGGCTCCGAGCTGTCAGCACAGAGCCCGATGCGGGGCTCGAATCCACAAACCCTGAGATCATGACGTGAGCCGAAGTCGGATGCTTAACCGACTGAGTCACCCAGGTGCCCCTGGGGCTATTTTGAATAAGATTGCTGTAAACTTACTAGTTTATCTTTTGCTGAACATACATACACATTTCCGCTGAGTCCATACTTAGTAATGAAATTGCTGATTCAGGTTGTGTACTTGTATTTGGTTTTAGTAAATACCGACAAGTAGTTTTCCAAAGTGGACTATTCCATATCCTTACCAATACTTGGTATTTTCCATAGTTTTAGTTTTAGCCATTCTGGTGGATGGGTGGTGGTGTCTCATGTGGCTTTAATTTGTGCTTGGGAAGGTGAGTATTACTTACTCTGAACAAAACTGGGTCCTGGTAAAAAGAAAAACAGGAAGATTAGATATCAGGTGGTAGCCAGTATTTATTGTTTACCTTAAGCCAGTCTTACCTTGAAGTACTGTGCGTGTATTGACTTATTACCCTTCACGACTACCCTGTGCGATGAGTGCATTTTACATATGAGGAAGCAGAAGCACCAAAGGTCAGGTAACTTGCCCAAGGTCATATTGCCAGTAATGGCAGAGCTAAGACTTGGGCCCAAGAGGTCTGGTTTCGTAGCCTACGCTCTTAGCTACTGCATCATATGAAAGGGTCTGCCACAGAAGCTTGTGTACGACATTCTCATTTGTAAGTTTGTCTTTTATTTTAGTCTCCTTTCTCTAATGATTGTAATGATTATTAATGTATATTGAGTATTTGCTACATTGTAAGCACTTTGCATGTATTAACTCAGTGCTTGTGGCATCCATCTGAGGTGGGTAGTGTTATCATCATCGTCATATAATTATTTTTATCATTCCCATTTTAAAGAGGAAGAAAGAAGACTAGTGAAGTTAAGTAATTTGGTCAAGGTCATGTCGAACATACTGGGGGAACCAGGATTTGAACTTAGGCACCCTAATTCGATAGTCCACAGGCCGAATCACTACACTCAAACGTGTCACTTCCAAATGTACGGGGGTGGCTGTTACCAGGTTTATCAGCTTCTGCGAAGACGTGTCTTTGACATTGTTCTTTAGCTTCTGGCTGACCCTAAGACAACACTGTTTGTAGTGTAATTCGAACTTGCTTCACTTGTTTGTCCCAGGGCAACTCACCGTCTGTGTGAAGTGAAAAGCACTTTTTGCATAGGTCAGAAGTGGCTGGTCGTGGAGTATCAGTAAAGCAGTTCTTAAAAGGTTTTGAGCATGAGGGTCCCTCCTCTCCCTTAAGACTTTCTCCATCCCTCCACCCCCCATAAAGGTAAACTTGCACATTATGATAGAAGGGTGTTTGTGTAAATACATATACTGCATATGGAAAAGTACCTGTAATTGCTTTAAATCAAAATGAGTTCACAGTATGTGTATTATTTTCTAACTTGGTGTTTTTCCATTTAATAGTATGTCTTGAACCTCTTTTCATGTACTGTAATGTACATGACGTATCCTCTAGTGGGTGTACATTTGGGTTTCCGGTTTTTACTATTATAAATCACCTGTGAGAAATCTCTGTGCATGTGAAGGGGGGGGCATGTTATCTCCCCTCACTCCCGCCTTGCCCAATACTGATACTAAGTCTCTAGCATCCATGAGTCAAGTTTTCCTGGTTCGCTTTTTTAAATTGTATACTAAAGAGAATATTTTTATTTTCCTGTAATTTTTGCCCACACATGGCCTCTGTCTTTCGTGGGCATTCATTCCTGGCACTGCTGAGATCTAGCAGGTGACCCTGTGGCACACTAATGAGAATGAGTTCCTAGGAAACACCTGTTAAATACTGCTGTCCCCTGAACAAAACAATGCAGTTTGGAGCATTTTGTTGAATTATGTTATGTTATTTTTCGTTGTTACTATTCAAATTAACACATCATTCAAATTAAGAGAACAGCTCTTGCTTATTACTGTTTCTGACATCAGACTTACTGATTTGTGCGGAGGGATTCTAGCTCAGATTTTTGAGTCGTCCTCCGTGACTTTTTAATGCTCATTTTTATTCTCAGTAGACAGAACGGTAATTACACCGAGCTGGATGTCACTAGTCAACCCTGCCTGGCATTCTCTTAGTGAACAGAGTGGGCTCACTAAGCATTCCCCTCCCCCTTCCCCCCTTCCCTTCTTGTGTTAAAGAGGGCAATCAGGAATCAGCGCCTCATGGAGACTCAGGGTAAAGCCCACTTGATTCTAGCCACACACTTCACAACATATATACCCCCATTTTAGGCACTGGGTGTGTATACTGGTGATACAGACATCACTGCTTCCGAGGATCTTCTAGTTGAGTGGACAGATGTTCACGGCACACCGGTGAGGTCGGCTGGGAAGCATGGCATCCTCCTTTATTACAGATGTGCAAACTGAAGGGAAGTGACTTAGTGAAGGTCGTTCCACTGCTTGGTGACGGACCTGGGACCTGTATCCCAGCCCTCTGACTCCATGTCCAGTGCTTTTTCAGAAACAGCCGCGTGTCTCTTGTTTTCCAGAAAACAGTGTGTTATGCAAAATGTCAGGAATGTAAATTGCATTTGTTAGAGCTTTTAATAGATTACTGGTGTTGGTGGTGATAGGGAATACTAGAAGTCTAAATGTGCATTTTAACCACATATTTTGTCGGGTTTTGGTTGCAGTCAGGTGACACGCAATCTTTTGCACAGAAGCTCCAGCTCCGGGTACCTTCAGTGGAGTCTTTGTTTCGAAGTCCACTAAAGGAGTCTCTGTTCAGATCTTCTTCTAAAGAGTCTTTGGTACGAACGTCTTCCAGAGAGTCCCTGAATCGATTTGACCTGGACTTTTCTGCGGCCACCTTTGATCCATCCTCTGATATGGAGAGTGAACCAGAAGACTCACTCCCTAATTTAGACAGTCTCAACAAAGAACAGTTGATTCAATGCTTGCGAAAAATGGAACGAAGGTTGAATAGCTACAAAGGAAAATGTTCCGAGGTAGGAGCATGATTTTTTTTTTTTTTTTTTTTTTTTTGCCAATACGAAAAATTTCCCTCTTGTTCTCTGTCTAGTTCATACTACTGTATGGCTTTTACTCTTGTGGTTGGCTAAACCATTGATTCCCCATATCCGCTGATTATTATGGCTAGTCTCTGGCATTATCTAAAGATTTTCAGGTGTACAGAACCCCTTTGGCAAGACTGTTAGTCAAATTTTGGAGAAGATCATTTCTGTAGCCTTCCGGTTTGCACCTTCCATGCCCCTCTTCTCCCCCAGCCCCTCTCCCCAACATTGCTTGCACACCACCCCCCCCCCCCCCCCCCCGCCGTGCAGAGCGCATCATCTTTCCTCCTCACATCCCCTTTTTTTGTTCATCTTCTAACTGCTGTGCTTCCGAAGTGACCTCTTCTGCCGACCAGACTTCCATCGCTGCTTACCCTAATTATGTTTTAGGTGGTCCGATTTTCTGACACATTTGGTTCACTCTCATTATACCTGCATCTAAACTTCACCTCAGATGAATCTTTAATTGCTAAATCCCTTGAGGATGGCACTGTCTGTGGTCTAAGAGAGGAAGGAAGCAGTCCCATTCCATCTTTTTTCCGCTCTTCCCTTTGGGCTGGGTTGTATTAGTTTCCCTCCCTGTCCTGTGCAGTGAAAACTCTTCTTCCTTAGGAAAGCCTTTCTGGGGCGAGTTGCCCATGGAATTTTTTTCCTTAGACAGTGCATAATGTTTTATTGCCTTACCAGTTAACTCAGCATTATAGTTAACTTTAATTGATGAATAATAAGGTTCAAGGTCCGTATATAATGTTAGCCATAACTGCCATTTTCGATTATGGCTGTAGTATGCTTAGTTTTACCCTTGCAGCCAAACATAAAAACAGAAACCCCTAGACGAAATATGTAAAATATCTTTTTAAAACTACAAAGTGCTGACAAAATAGGAAGGAATTATTAGGCTAAACTCTCTCAGCTCTCTGGAAGCTAGACATGTAAATAGCATTAAAGCCATCTCTCTCATGAGGTACTCGTGGAATCAGGCAGCTTTTTCCCGTAAATTTATTGTTATTCATTTCTGTCCGAGTCAATAATCGTCCTGGATTATTTGTTGTTTAGACTTATGTTATTTTTACTAACTTGCCTGTTGCTTCTAAGTTTGAAGCTGGGGCAGCAGTGTAAGTAGTATGAAAGTATGCAAGACACTATGCATTTTAAGTTTGCGGTGCCATTGAATTTTGCACCTTCTCTGTGAAGTAGATATTAATGAGCTTCATTTAGTAGAATGGGGTTGAGAGGCTCGTGGAGACTTAATCACAGAGATTAAGAAAATGTGCTTAAAGTCACACAGGTAGCAGCTGACAGACCTCAGGTCTTTCTGGTTGTTTCCACCCTTCTGTGCCACCTCAAGTAGAGTCATGCAGCTTCTTAGGGATGAAAAGAGCACATAGTCTTCATGTCTGTCTTTCCTTGCCATTGTAGGTGACCAGGATAAGATCGTGCTGTAAGTGACATCTCATTGTTGGCTTACTCTTCCCACCTGTCCTACTCCCCGCTTGTTGAGCACCGTTTTCCTATCCGGGAATAAGAATAGCTATTTTAAGGTAGTAAGAGGAGGATGATTGTGGTCTCAGGCAGATTTTTTTTTTTTTAATTCTTTATTGCATGGACTCCCCTTCCATGACTGCCTGCCCCGTTAACTCAAGGCATCAGTAGATGCGTTGAGGGGCACACAGCAACCTTCCAAGGAGAATGGCAGGGTGCGGAGTAGGGGAGTGCTTCCTCTTCAAGCTGCAGCCTGTCTCTTCAGAGCCCTGTTGTACTTCTGAAGTAGGGTCCAAATAATCCATTGGAGCCATGTGCTTATTTTTCAGATGAATAGGGCTATGGAATCTCTAGGTTTAAGAGATTTGTTAGTGTATAATTTCATCAGGTTGTGTAGAATGTTTAAATATCCTATTTAATTAGGTTAAATGGTTAAACATCTCTTCAGAACCTACATTATCAGTTTTCATCTATTGGTTACGAGTCCCTTTCTTCAGATTTTTACCCAGCCCTCATCACAGTTCCTATAATCAGAGTCTTTTAGAGATGAATTACATGGTCTATAATAGCCCAAAGCAACAAAACCGCCCGGTGAGCTTGCTAAATAAACACATATCCCTCCCCTCACCCCCAACTCCAGCCTCATTCCGTTAGTTTGGCGTGGGACCCAAGACTTTCTCCTCCTAAGCCAGCTCCCAGGGGATGCTGTCGCTGATGGTACTGGTTTGTGGCCGCAGTTTGAGCAGCCTCGTGCCTTTAGGCAAGTTGGCTCTGATCATAATTGGGTACTGAGATTTAAAGATGTATGTGCCTGAGGTGGAATCGAGTCCAGACTTAACATCTTTATACAGTCAAGTTATATTTTATTTTTTAGAAATACATTTCATTTGTTAATTTTGACTGTATGCTATATGCATCTAATGAGGTTGAATTATCTATAAAAGGATTCTCCTGATTTGTGTATTTGTGACTTTCATAAAGAGATGCGTTAGCAGTATTTAAAATAACTCATTTATTAAAAAATAAAAAAATAAAATAAATAAAATAAAATAACTCATTTATTTAGGAATGACTGATATTATTGGTGACTTTTTCTTTATTTTAGTTTGTCATAGCTTATCAGACTCTTCAGAGAGAGAAGAAGAAGCTCCAAGTAAGTGATATCTTGGCTGTGATATTGATTCATACATTATTTAAAAATTAGAGTCTTACAGTAAGATAGTTCTGACCCTCACTTTTAATAATTCTCCATGTGACCCAAGTATTTTTTTTTAAGTTTATTTATTTATTTTGAAAGAGAAGGAGAGCACAAGAGGGGCAGAGGGAGGGAGAGAGAATCACTCTCCAGGGTTCGAACTCACTAACTGACCTGAGATCATGACCTGAGCTGAAACCAAGAGTCACGCTTAACCAGCTGAGCCACCCAGGCACCCCGTTGTTTTAATAAAGGGAGTGAATGAGAAATTCCAGAGATTTTTACCTCTGGTCGGGATGGGCTTTTTTGAATTGTGGATCCCCTGCGGTGTGTAAGAGGTTCGGATTTAAGGCGTGTTTGCCTCTTTCAAACATGCTTTCTGGTGTCTCAATTTGCAAGTCATGTCTTGGTTTTTAGTGGTAGAGACATACAGCCTTCTAAGCTTTCCCTTCTATTTTTGAAATATCTGCAGACGTCTCTGTTCCTTATCATTATATCAAGGTCCAAACACAAGCATCTTCTCTGTTTTTTCCTGAGGCTGCTGCTTGTAAAGCTCTTGGTTAAGTATGTGGAGAGAGGAAGCTCTTCTGGGTGGCGCACCTCAGCCCCACTGTGTCACCCTGTTCTGTGGCTAGACATTTCCCACCAGGTATCCCAGGTGATAATTCACAGGTCAGAGCTAAGGGGAAGTATCCATTCCACTTCAAACGGTACCATCAGTTTGCTGTGATAAGATGTATACATATTTATCACTTGGAATCATGCTGTATTAATTTCTGTTTCTGTCCTGTCTTGAGAAAGATGGAGAATATAGGCTTATTTTTGTTAGGGGATAGCATTTTTTATCTCTGCTGTATCACGATAAACATTTTAATGTCTTTTAATGGTAAAACATAACAGATATAGAAAGTCATGCACCAAAAATATAGTCTTATTTTTTACAGTAAAAGTTATTTTATTAACAGTTTAGCATTTTGTCCCATCTAAAGACACTAATTAATTTCCCCATGTGCATTATTGTAAAATATTTAATCTGCTATAAATAATAATCTTCATTAAGTACAATATTAAATTTTCTGGCTTTGATCTGGAGTATAATCAGTTCAGAATGATCATACCAATTATTTATTGCTGATTCAGTGTTCTCATTGTCCATAACAAATGCGGAAATCAGGATATTACAAATAGAGTTTTTAGTTAATGTTTTCTTGAACATGGGGTCTTTTGACATGAGGTAGCTCTGTTTTAATCCATTGTATTATTAATATTTCATAAATTCATATTCAAAAGTTCATCTTATTCCTACAGTCTGTGGGTACCTTGCTTGTGTATCTATGAATTGTCTATGGATTTTTATTTCTAGATGTGTGTAATTCTACCACTAAGTGGCGGTAGAGAACTGTGGTTGCATAGTCCCAGTGTAAAGGATGTTAAAGATAAAGTTCAATGATTTGTGCTCTTTTTCTACTTGCTTTTCATTAGTATGTCATGCAGTTGTTTGAACCAACTTTTTTTTTTTTCTTTTTAAATTGAAGGGTATATTAAGTCAGAGTCAGGATAAAGCACTTCGGAGAATTGGAGAGTTAAGAGAGGTAAGTTGTGATTAGTACTTTGAGAATAGTAATTAAATCTCTTACATTTATCAGAACTCTTGTACTTGTTGGGAGAGTTTCATATACACTTCGGTAGTTAGAGTAAAAACTAAACAGCCCAGCTTATAAGATCAGCGATCAGTTTTTACAGTTTTTATTTGTGTCGTTTCCCTAAGGTATGTACTGTTGGTGGAATTAATGACATAAGAGGATCTTACTTAGGGGCACCTAGGTGGCTCAGTTGGTTAAGCATCCGATTCTTGGTTTGGGCTTAGGTCGGGATCTCACAGTTCATGGGTTGGAGCCCCGCTCTAACGAGCCCGGCTCCGTGCTGACGACGTGAGGAGCCTGCCTGGGATTTTCCCCCTCCCTCTCTGTCTGTGTCTCCCCTGTGCATGTGCACACAGACACACACACCCTCTCTCTCAAAATGAATAAATAAACTTAAGAGAAAAAGAATATCATGTTTAGCAGTAGAATATCATTTGCCAGCTTGAACAGTCAGTGGCAACTTCCAAGGCTAACCTGTCTCCTCTGTTAGGTATTTCAGGCTTGTTTTTTGTTTTTCCTAACCAATAATCTTGGTAAAATTAGATAAAAATTATGTTCATTATAATTTTGGGGGATAACTTTTACAATGAAGTATTAGAATCGAGGCAGATATTTATCATTTGGAATCATACTTTGCTCATTTCTGCTCCTGTCCTGTCTTGAGAAGAACAGATATTATTGACTTGTATTGGTTAGAGGATAGGATTCTATATCGCTCCTGTATCGCTTATGGTAAAATTTTAAAAATATTTTGATTGTGAAAATATTTTAATTGTAAAGTATAACAAATATAGAAAATCATGCACAAAAATATATGGCTTATCTGTGTATGGTGAACACATCATAACCACCACCACGGTCAAGAAATAGAATGTTCCTTGTCATCCCAAGAGCCCCTGTGTGTTTCCCAACCAAGTCATAGTCCCGTCCCTTTCTCCAAAAATAACTACTGACTTGTGTTGTACTTCCTTGTGTCTCTTTAAGCATTTTTTTTTTAAAGTTTCTTTATTTTGAGAGAGAGAGAGAGAGAGAGAGAGAGAGAGAGAGAGAATTCCAAGCAGGCTCCACACTGGCAGCATGGAGTCTGAGACAGGGCTCGAACCCATGAACCTTGAGATCATGACCTGAGCCCAAATGAAGAGTCCAACGCTTAACTGATTGAGCCACCCAGGTACCCCTAAGGTTTTATCACCTAAGTGTGCACCTCTAGACATAATAGTCTTGCCTGTGTAAAAATTGTTTTGGTAGATCTTGAAAAGTCTCCTTGAATCTACACATCCCCCTGGATCCCTTTCTTTTCCTTACAGTTCATGTGTGGAAGAACCTGATGATAAAAGACCCAAAATCACTTATTGGCCTTATTCCAGCATTATAAACACAACAGTCTTAGAATAACAATTCTAATACTACCACCATCAATTATGATTCATGAAATTAGTTAAATAAATTTTTATATACTATTCCAGTTTTTCCACCATTTAAAGATCTTTTTCCATATGTATACTGTTAGGTCATAAGCCATTACATATGTATTCTTTTCCTTTTAATCCTTGTGAAAATGAAAACCCTGTTAGGAAATGCTTGTCAGAGACACAGATTGACAAGTTTTAGTTATTTTTAGTATCTGCCTACCTGTGTTAGTTTTTCGTTGCTGCTGCAACAAATACCACAACCTTAGTGGCTTAAGATAACACAAATCTCAGAAATTTGACACAAGTCTTACGCAGCTGAAATCAAGGTGTCGGTTGGACTGTTCCTTAATGAAGGTTCTAGGGGACAATCTGTTTCTTTGCCATTTCCAGCTGTTGAGGCTGCCACGTCCTCTGGTCCTTGGACGTGGCAAAGCCTTTTTCCTTTATCTTCAAAGCTATCAATGTTGCATCTCTGCCCATTCGACCATAATCACTTCTCCCCTTCTCTTTGAACTCAATTGGGAAAGGTTCTGATTTTAAGAACCCATGAGATTAGATTGGGCCCACCCAGATAATCCAGGATAATCTCCTATTTCGGGGCTCTTGACTTATTCACATCTGCACCTTCTCCTGATATATTCCAGGTTCAGGAATTAGGACTTGGGATCTGTGGGGCCATATTCTGCCTACCACACTGTCTTTAGTCAAGACTGTAATCAATGGAATGGACAGGGGACAGCTGGGCCAAGGGAAGAGAGGAGGAACAAGGGGTCTAGAGGCCATAGAATAAATTTTGTTTGGTACAGATCTACACTATTTTTTTAGTAGCTAAGATCTATTTCTGAACTATAACTCTGGTTCCAGTTACATGAAGAGAGATTTATTCCGTAATTTATGTGTAGATACTAAATGGACAAGTGAGGGTCTGGATATTTTAAATTTTGTTCACAAAGAACAAAAAATTTCCTTCAGCTAAATAGTATAATCCATAAAATCATGATTAGTATTTAATTAAACATTCAAAGTGCTGTAAGTCATAAAGTATTTCGTTTCTTTGGAATTAAAGTCTGAAGAGAAGTTACACGCAGGTAGTACTTTATTGATTTAGACCAGGCAAAAGAGTATAATTTTCTTTATTTTGTTATATGAAGATATTCAGGGTATTAGGAAGGATGTCGGGTTTGAGGCTAGCATTGAGAACTACCATGACTTCCAGTGCTTTGACAAAACCTCAGATGCAAGGCCTTCTGGCTAAGCGTCTGCGGTTTCTTATTGTTGGCATATTCACTGTATCCCTGGGGGGTTGCAGCTTTCTGTAAGTTTGCTGTGGCTGAACCAAGAAAGAAGGCATATGCAGATTTCTATGGAAATTAAGATTCTATGAAAGATTTTGAAGAGATGAGGAAAGCTGGTATCTTTCAGGGGCCAAAAGGATTTTGGAATGTAAAGAATTTCTTTGGGTTGAGTCCCATGGAATTTTGTCACTGATCTGTGTTCCTCAATTATGGAACATGAATACTCGGTTATGGCATAGTTTCTCTTGATAAACAAGCAGCTAACAAATAACTGTAATAAAAAAAGATATTCAGAAAACATTGCTTGCTTAGTATTTTATTTCTTCCTCATGCATATACATGTGAGTAGAATCCATGAACATCTCTCCTCTAATATTTTTTGGATGGATGACAAAACAAAACAGCAGTCCTGTATATACATATACATATATGTATGTATATTTTATTCTTACGCTGATTTTTAGCATATTAGGCATTTGTTAATGAATCAGATAAGTAGAAGGGTAAGCAAAACCATTTCCAACAGATAGCATGTAATTTTCTTTGCCTGATCTTGAATCTTATAACATCCACAGATATTAAATAGGAATATCATATTATGAGAAAGTTAATACAACTATGAATATTATGAGCTCATCCAAGTAGATAGGGTTCTGATTCCCTTTTAAGGCCAGATAAATGGGGAGTAAATGAAGACACTATCCTAGATATTTCCTCCTTTCTCTGTCCTTCTGTCCGTGCATGGCATGTACTTTTTCTAGGCTCACCTGGATGCAGTTCATTATAAGCAATTGCTGTTCTCAAAGCTAACTTTAGGAGGAGGGTTCATTTTTTGCAGCCTGAAATCACATCTGAACATAATGGGTAGCATAGGGCAAAGATAAAAAATAGTGAAATAGTTAATGTATTTGATACATTCTACTCATCAGGATTTCTCTCTAAGGGTATAATTAGAAAGACCTTTCAAATCATATGCATAAAAATGTTAATCTCAAGATTTGCCAAAATTTGTAAACGGTCTGAATGGCCAAAAATGGGAACATTATTGAATTAGTTTGTTATATTTAGTAATATTATAGAGCCATTTATTATTATTTGGCTAAAAAGTTCAAATAGTATTAGATATACCCTGAAGGTTTAATCAAAAATAAATTAAAAAAAATTTTTTTAATGTTTACTTACTTTTGAGAGAGTGAGAGAGACAGAGCATGAGTGGGGGAGGGGCAGAGAGAGAGAGGGAGACACAGAATCCGAAGCAGGCTCCAGGCTCTGAGCTGTCAGCACAGAGCCCGACGCGGGGCTCAAACTCACAAACCGTGAGATCATGACCTGAGCTGAAGTCGGACGCTTAACTGACCGAGCCACTCAGGCACCCCAAAAGAAATTTTTGTTAATGTTTTATTTAATTTTTGAGAGAGCGAGAGAGACAGAGCATGAATGGGGAAGGGGCAGAGAGAGAGATGGAGACTGAGCTGGCAGGACACAGCCTGATGTGGGGCTCGAATTCACCAGCCATGAGATCATGACCTGAGCCGAAGTCAGATACTTAACCAACTGAGCCACCCAGGTGCTCTAGAAGAAATTTTTAAAGTAAGAAATGACCCCAGATACTAGGGTCCAGTTCTAGAGGTAGTGAGATCCCTATCAAGGAAATATTGGACAATTGGCTAGCCAGCCTGTGGGCCGTCGTCAGGATATAAGTAGACAGTTCTTAAGTTCCTTTTTAACTGTAGTCTGTATTGTTTATGGAGTACTTAGTAGAATAGGGTAAAGTGACAAGTGGAGGGAGTGGAGTGTATGATTAAAAGATGCTGCTGTTGTATCCAGGGATTTCTTGTCTACACAGAGAGGTTAAAACATTAAAAACCTGAAAATCATCATATATATTGAGGAATTTGGGGACACCTGGGTGGCTAGGTTGGTTAAACGTCTGACTCTTGATTTCAGCTCAGGTCATGATCTCATGGTCATGGGATCGAGCCCTGTGTCAGACTCTGCACTGACCATGAAGCCTGCTTACGATTCTTTCTCCCTCTCCCCCTTTTCCCCTCCCCCATGCACGTGTCTGTGTGCGTGTGTGTGCGTGTGTGTGTGCGTGCACGTGCTCTCTCTCAAAAAAAAATTGAGGAATTTTTGTTGGCTGTTAGAGATGGCATATAACAGAGTCTAGTATGGTAGGATGTAGAAAATTATTTGGAAGAAATGAATTTTAAAGAGGGTAAAGGATCATAAAGAATTGGCCTGTGCGGAGTCATGGACGGCAGTGCTTTCCAGACTGTTTGGCTTTCATGGACTGAAAAATTACCTTCTAGTTCCTTCCAGATAGAGGGGAAAGGAGAATTGTCAGGGAGCTGCAGACTTTTACTTTTTCCAGTAGGACATTGAATAAGGAACCAGATTCTTTTATTGTCATTATTTTGTGAAAGATTTTTTTTTTTTTTTTTTTTTTAATTTTTAAGTAATTTCTATACCCATGTCACAACCCTGGGATCAGCTGCTGCCTGCTCTTCCAACTGAGCCAGCCAGGTGCCCTGAAAAGGTTTTTTTTTAATCACAAAAAAGAGTAGGAAAGACATATTCTCAGAGTAAAGGACAGGTGTTTAAATGAAGGAAAAACTGTCTCCACCGGCTTTGTGTTTGTTATTTCACCACGGATCCGTCAAGACTTCACTGTGGACCTGTCCTGACTCAAAGACTGGCATTTGGAGACTCGTTCCGTGGGAGGAGCCAAGCCAGGAGTTTTAGTGAGAGGAGCAGTGCCAGTGGGATCTTGGGGCGGTGTAGGTGTGGGGGAGAATAGAGAACAGTTAGTGCTTCAGTGTTTTGAGAGCTAATAAATTTGAAACATTGTAGAAAGAGGGCGTTGCTTGCTAAGTCCTTGCAAATGTTGTTTGGGGAAAATTTCCTAGCAAATGTGTGTGCAAGGGATGGATTAAACCAGAGGAAGACTTGAGGTGAGAATTCTCTCTAGAAGGCTACTGAAGGAAATTAGTCATTGAAATGATAGAGATCTATCTGGACTATAGTTACGGATGTGGAAAACGAGAGCGCTCAAATATTGTAACAGCAGTAAAAGAATCTGCTCACACGCAGGGATTGACAAAGGGAGGCAAAATGTGACTGTGAACGTTCTGAGCTCAGGGAACTAGAAAAGGAGGCATCGTAGAAAAATAGATGGGTTTTGATGGGATATTTCATATGCTCCAGACTGTAATCTCTAGCATTCTAACGGAATAAGTGTCAGAAGCACCGAAGGCACAGGACTGAAGGGGGATCGATGCCAATAGAATCTGTGAGGCGGGTGGGGCAAAATAAGAGACAGGAGTGTAGACAGGAGCCTAAAGCCCCAGAGAGCAGGTGCCTCATCTGAGAAGGGAACTATTGGTGACTGCTATAATAGAGAGGTAAAGACCATTGGATTTAGTTGGGAAGGCTCCCTGATGACCCAGAGAAAGGAGCATTTTAAGTAATTTCAGGAACTTGAAATTTTTCAGTTTGGTGATGGGCTAGATCAGCCTTTTCGTTTCACAGATGAGGAAGCTTCTGACTTTGGCTGTCTCTTGCTTCTGGTTATTGGGAGGAGGAAGGTTGTATTGGCTCTCTGTTTGGTAGAAAACAATGTAGTTTTAGGTCAAGTGCATCCAGAGAGCACAAGGAGTAAGATGTCTTAAAGTCGGATAAAGATTTTTTAGCTTAAATAATTATTTGTCCTCTCCACACTATTAACATCATAGAGCAGTCATTCCAGCTCTACAAATACACTTTCTTCTTGGACCTTCGTGGTTTTGAAGGAACAAAATTATCTGCTGGGAGAAATGCTAACGTTTTAGGCGCTGATTCTTCTCTAATTATTGTTGCTGATACTTTACCTTCAGAGAAACGCAAATCTGGATTATGTTTTTGAGCTTTGAAAACCTCAAGTTTGTATTTTTTTTGTTTTTTACCGAAAACTACTTTAAAGCTCTTTGTGTTCTAGGAGCTGCAGATGGATCAACAAGCGAAAAAACGTCTGCAAGAGGAGTTTGATGCATCTTTAGAGGAAAAAGATCAGCACATCAGTGTTCTCCAGACTCAGGTAAAAGATTACAAGAAAAAGTGTGTGGCGTTTGGATAGAGAAAAATGAAGGGAGTTTTGAGGCTCTAGATGTTACAAAATGGCCTTTTTTTCTTTTTTTTTGAGAGCGAGAGAGAGAGAGAGAGAGAGAGAGAGAGAGTGTGTATGTGTGTGTGTGTGGGGGGGGCACATGTGTGAGCCAGAGAGGGGCAGTGGGGGAGAGAATCCCAAGCAGGCTCCATGCTCAGCACAGAGCCTGACATGGGGTCGATCCCAGGACCATGAGATCATGACCTGAGCTCAGCCACCAGGTGCCCCAAAATGGCCTATTTTTTTTTTATTTTTTATTTTTTTAATTTTTGAGAGAGAGTGAGCGAGTGAGCATGAGCGAGGGAGGGCACAGAGAGAGGGAGACACAGAATCCAAAGTGGGTTCTGCACGGACAGCACTGACCCCATGTGGGTCTCGAACTCATGACCTGAGCTGAAGTTGGATGCTTAACCGACTGAGCCACCCAGGCGCCCCTATCATCTTATTTTCTAATGCACATTTCTTTTTTAGGTTTCTCTGCTGAAACAGCGGTTACGAAACGGCCCCATGAATGTCGATTTACCGAAACCGTGTCCTCAGATGGAACCACAGGCTGAAGGTGCCGCTAAAGAGAACACGGAGAGTGATATAGAGCCAGTAGGTAAGCTTCATCTTGTGAAAAAGTTAGTTTAGAAGCTAGGGGAGGATGCTGAGAGTTTCCGGGGCATGATGTGGGCTGAGATAGAAAAGTGTCCTCCTACGATTTCCAGAAAGATGCACGAGTGTTTGTTACTTTGGTTCTTTGTTTGTTGTGGTTATTCAGGAGAACGGAGCTAAGTCATTGTTTTAAGACTTGAAAGCCCGTGAGTAGCACCACGTTTTCGTTGTAATTAAAATTCACTCTAGCGCTCACTTCAGCAGCACATACGCTAAAATTCATGATGTTACACTGTTTTATTGATAGTGGTAGCTAGATTTCGTAAAAACAGATCCATCCTGTTTAAGATAAGTGAATTTGTTCTTGTCGCTGGCTATTTCATTTTTTAAGGAATACTGCTTAAATATTTCTGCATTCAAAGATATCTGTATTTGCTTTCTAATTAGAAAAGAAGGCATAGGGGCACTGGGTGGCTCAGGCAGTTAAGCGTCCAACTTCAGCTCAGGTCATGATCTCACAGTCCTTGAGTTCGAGCCCCGTGTCAGGCTCTGTGCTGACAGCTCGGAGCCTGGGGCCTGCCCGTGTCTCCTCTTCTCTCTGCCCCTTCCCCTCTCATTCTGTGTCTTTCTCTCTCTCTCTCAAAAATAAATAAACATTAAAAAAAGAAAAGAAAGAATAGTAAATTTTGTCTCACAATCCAGTTGTTGCCCTCCATACTCTTTGAGGCTTTAAGGTACATAGTCAGCAAAATCCCCACTTTTTATTTAGTAGGTCTTTCTCCCAAAGATGCTTATGACAAATCGTTAGTCCGGGCAGGGCCAGAGTTAGGTGCTGAACAGCCATCTATCTGTGTGAGCAACCAGCCTATAGAGGGTCCTGAAATTCCCCTGTGAGTATGGAAACTTTACTCATAAACGTATGGAGAATGTAGAAAGCTGTACTTACCAGAACTCCTCTCAGGAACAGATGAGGATACGTTAGAAAAATTTCTTATTAATCCCCTTGGGATGGGAGCCAGGACACAGAGGGCACTTTTGAATAACAAAAGACGGCCATCCAACTGTCTTTCAAGGAGGGTGGACTCTGGCAAGTTAGTTAACTACTGGGTGTTTTGTGCCCTTGGGGTGGGGTTGTACCATAGGTCCGGTGAATGCACTGCCCTGCTTCTTCAGATACAGGCCATACAAATAGTGACTGAGCAGAGGCTGGGAAGGGTAGGCCTCTCTTCTCCGTCCGGCTCAGAGGACAGCAGAGCGTAGGGTGAGAGTGCACCCCTGTGTACTAACAGGAACTGCTCCCGGAGAGCCCTTCTGTTCCTTACTGACTGCCCCTGCCCGTGCTGCTTTATTGATCGCCGTAGATGGAGCGTCTGCTAAAAGCCTGCAAGTACTTCAGCAGAGAGTTAAGCGGCAAGAGAATCTCCTGCAGCGTTGTAAGGCAACAATTCAGTCGCATAAGGAACAATGCGCGCTGCTAACCAGTGAGAAAGACGCTCTGCAAGAACAGCTAGATGAAAGGCTTCAAGAACTAGAAAAGATGAAGGTAAAAGCTCAAATGAGTTTGGCTTGATGTAACCCTGTAAAGCTAGATCCACCGGCCCCAGCGTGGCCCGCATCGCCCTCTCCTGCAAAGCCCTTCCCTTCTTCCGTGCACAGTACAGAGAGGACTCCCAGTTGCCCTGGGATTTGTAGCATTGACCGTCCTTTCCCGACGTCCTGTGCGCCGTTGCTCCTACTGGGCTGACAAGTATCCAAATTAGACAGAATGTGTAGAGTTCTCATGTGAGGAGAAGCTTTCTTAGAGATGGAAATGAATTTTTAAAATTTTTTTAGGAGCTTCATATGGCTGAGAAGACTAAACTTATCACTCAGTTGCGTGATGCAAAGAACTTAATTGAACAGCTTGAACAAGATAAGGTAAACCAATAAACCTTATGATACTAAAAGTTTTCAGGGGGCCCCAGAATCCACTTTGGAAGCAGGTAGAAGCATTCAGGCATATGCTTTCCAAAGTTATTACAGCTGCTTCCCTGAAACATCTTTTTGTTGTAATTTTGAAATTTAAATAACTGTTAGCATTAGTTGTATATCATGTGAAGCCGATTCTCTGTCATTTTTTGATTCCGGTAAGCGTTTTGATTTATAGATTAGCGTAACTATTGCAAAATAAATCTAGTTATAGTACCTAAGTACTTTTCAGAGAAACGTTGAATTTTTTTTATAGGTAAGACATTACTGAAAGTGAATGATGTTAAGTATTGTCTTCAAATATAACGGAAACAGATTAATCTCTCAGATAAATTGCCTTAAGTAAAGAAGTGGTAGTGTGTGTATTAGTATGAATGGAAGTTTGGGCCAAGAAATTTTAGGATGTACAGGTGAGATTGGCAGTTTACAGAGGGAGTAGCAGCTGTGGCCATGGCAGCAAAGACAACTGAAAATTCATGGGTGAATCCTCTCCCCCCAGGTCTTTCAGCCCCAAGTTCTTGGTTTCTCTTTCTAAAGCAGCTCCCAGTTGGTTCACGTTGTCCACCATTTTCTTTAATATGCTACATTATAGCTATAGTATTTAAGGTGACCAGGCAATTAAGAACATGTCAGAGCTGTTTACTTTTGAAACGTGTTAGCAATCTTTTCATTCTCCGATGTCACTTTGCTAGATTCAACTCTATCCACTTCATGAAGGCCCACCTTAAAAAAAGCGAACCCACCACCCAGCTTCAACAGTTGACATCTCTGGGCTCATCTTGTTTTGCCTGCACATGTCTAGCCCTTATTATCCTCAACCCAGAATTTACTTTGTTGTACAGCAAATCCAAGAAGTCTCGTAATTTCTTCCCTAAGTATTTTGATGTATTTTTAAAACAAAAGACTCTTTTTATTTCTATAAAAATATAACTACATTTTCATGTTTACCGTCTAAAAATGTAATAATTCCTTAATACCACCACCTATCTGGTTTCAGATTTTGCCTTTTGTCTCATACTTTTCCCCCCTTCTCTGTGAGTCAAGATCTAAGTAAGTTTCTTTCATTGCAGTTGGTTGACATGTGACTCTTAAGACTTCTTTTAATCAGTAGGTTCCATTGCCCGTCCCTCCCGCCCCGTGTCTCTTTTTCTCCATTGTGATTTGGTTTTTGAAGAAACTGAAGGTTGACGATCTTGTTTTGAAATTTTGTATAATCCCCATTCACCTGGTTTGTATCTGTCCATTAATATCAGCCATCCGGAAGAGTCACAGCGTAAACCGAGGTTTGACAAACCCCACAAGTAAAGTCATAATCTTAAGATCATGAAATAGCTGTCCCCAGATCTTATTTTTCAGGAGACAAGTTGAACCACCCTGTTTTTTGTTAGCCGCAAATGACTGATTCAGTGTATAATATATAATGTATAATATATAATATCCCTTTTCCCCTTAGTGACCTTCATTTCATGTGTAGATTATCCAGAGAGCGGGAGGACAGTAGCAGTTAGCAAATTGGAGGAGTTGGGGTGGCACCAGAGACTGGCACAAGAGAAAAGAGAAAAAGCAGGCAGACTACCACAGTCTTGGCCCATCATTGTGGCAGCAGTAACCTTCTGCCTTCAGTGGCCTCTGAGGCTCTCCCCGTGTTCCAGCACAGATCAATAACCGTAGTTCATGGTAGCCCTGAGCCAAGTACAAAAGGCTGTATTGTGTTCATTATAAACTAGTTACTGAGATAGGGAACATTGGCGCAAACACTTATAGGAAGATTATAAATCTTTTAACTAAAATGTGTTTTTAACACTCAAAAGTTTGAACTTACTATTAAAATAATTTTTCATATTAACAAATACCCTGATCTGCCAGGTAACCAGAGTTGTTATAGTATATAGTGTAGTATAGAGCACAGAGCACACACTTCAGTTTGTGAAATACTAAAATCGTTCTTATGCTCTACTTAGTACGAAATACTAGGTTTTCTGCCTTTTAAGTGAGTTTGATATGTGCTATCGATGATGCAGCTTTGTTAGGCAAACACTTCAGTGTCTGCACTTCTGTTTAGGGAATGGTAATAGCAGAGACGAAACGTCAGATGCACGAAACCCTGGAAATGAAAGAAGAAGAAATTGCTCAACTTCGTAGTCGCATCAAACAGATGACTACCCAGGGAGAGGAGTTACGGGAACAGAAAGAAAAGTCCGAAAGAGCTGGTAAGAACTCAGGGGTTATTTGTTTGACGTTAGAACTCAAAAGTCATGTAAAGTGATCGACCAAACAACATTGAGAGAAACTAGTTAACTTTTGATATTGATACACAGATTCTGTATAGATGCCGAACTGTTCCTTAGAGGAGGGAGGGGCTGGTGGACTGCAGCCTGTGGGTGGAATCCAGCCCACGGATGGCCCGTTTGTAGGACTCTCAAGCTTAGAATGCTTTCTACATTTTTCTATAGTTAGAAAAAGGAAGAATATGTGACAGACACCACGCGTGGCCCGCCAAGCCTAAAATGGTTATCGTTTGGCCCTTTTATAGAAACGTTTGCTGACTCCTGCCTCGGCGTATCAAACTTCAGGTTGGCAATTTTGGAACTCCCCAAGTAGGCACAGCGGTACACAGCAAACAATTGCTGCCCTACAGATGCTCTAGGGTAAACAAAGAGCTTAAGATAGAGTACAGAAAAAAGTCTAAGATAAGCCTCTACACGTAGCAGAGTTAGTTGTGTCACAACAAACGGAGGCCGTGAAAGTGTAGAGACCAGCATAGTATTCCGCAAGGTGCGATGCTGAGTCACGTGAAGAAAGAGAGGAGCGAGCAGAGTGAACGAGCACTTCGGGTTCGTGAGGGCGTGAGTGTTGAGTTGGGCCTCCGGGAATGGATAGGAGGGGCCTAGGCGGAGAGGTGGGGGCAGCACACATTTCAGTTACTACAAGGTCAGCGGCAGGCACGGTGAGTCGAGTGGGTGTGTGAATCGGCGGCAAACAGTTCTTGCTCGGGTGGGAGACGAAGTTGGATTGTGAAAGAACGGACTGTTAAAATCTTGAAAGGTGAGTAGCTCAGCGTAGACTGTGGTGTACAAGGCAACAAGAAACCGGTCGTGGGAAAGCATACTGTGATGGAAGCTAGTGTTTTATTCTGAAAAGAAATGAGGTGGGAAGTCAGACTTAGAAAAGCAAAGGCAGAAATCTGGGCGCGAAGGACTGAGAACTTGGGCCACCTTGGCTGGGATGGGTCTGAAAGACAGAGGAAGAGTAGAACCTGCCAAATCTGGTGTGTGATCGACTTTCAGGGGCAGCAAAACAGCAGAAATCTAAGATGACTCCAAGGTTTGAAGCTGAGGAGACTGAATGAAAAGTGAGAAGTCAGAATAGGAAACCTAACCGGGGAATTTGAGGAATGGAGTAAAAGGAGGGGTTTGCTTGGATACTTTGAATTTTCTCAGCCATGAGCTTTCCAAATGAAAGTGACTTACAGGAATTTGGAAAAAGACACTAGGGCATTTTTCAGGAGTCCGTAGCCTAAGGTTGAAGCCCGTGGTGAAGTCTGTGGGAGAGAGAGGCTGATCTCTCCGAAGGGTTGGGTTTTGCCGCGGTACGAGCAGTGGGGTTGATGTGTGTTAGCACAGCCGCGGCTGCGACTATGACTGTTGGCCAACATTTAGTTTTTCTTAGGCAAGGCTCTTATGAATGCTTGGCCTGTATTTTCTCGGGTGTGTACACGCATTCAATCCCCTCAGTTTCTTTGAAATAGGTACTATTATTACAAATAGGAAAACCCACGATCGCGGAAGTTAAGTAGTTTGCCTACATTCACGCGCGAGAGAGTGAGTGTGTAGTAGGTTTTGAATCCACTCATTTTGAGTCCAGAGTCTGTGCTCTGAACCGTAGAAATCTAGAGTCTGGCAGAGAGAAATAAGCGAGAGGGAAAAAAGTTACACAAGAAGTCACAGGAATTGTGGATAGTTGTGCTTTTGGGGGAATATAAAAACCATTTGCAGAAGTGTGAGAGAGGTAGGTTGAAGATCTTAAGAAAGGTCTTCAACTTTGCTGAGGATTTGACTCCCAGGATGCAGTTTCAAAAATGATTTTAGAAACCAGGTTATAAAATTTAAGGAGGGAAATGAATTGGATGAGAGAGCTATTTGGTTGACACCAGATGTGCTCATAAATATCTCTTTGAAGTGTTTTATTGGTAAGTATCTGGGGAATTTAGTTAATGAATTTGTTCCCAGTAAACCCAAGAAAATACCCCTTCAGAGAGCATTAATTGACAGCAACTGTCAGAATACAATCTCTGAAAAATTACAGGAGGCAGTTTGAGGGTTGTGAGACATTGTTAAACAGGTTTGCTTTCAGTGAATAAAAAACCAAATGTATGTCTCAGTTTCTCATAGCAAGCCTTACCATTTTCAGGACTGCTTTTGTTGACTAATGTAACCAGTCAAGAGAAAATAATACTGTTTAGGGGGTTAATTTTTTTTTTTTTAAATTGGAGTGTATCTTGGGAGGAGGTAGAAACCCATGACCCAGTATCACGTTGAAAGAGGTGCGTGACAGAAAGGTAGACAAAATGTATAGTTAATTCCCATGTAGGGCTAACATTTCGCAGGCTCCTATTCCAGTCAGTTCAGCAGTTGGCATAGCCTTCCTTTTCTTGCTTCTTCAGAACATGGTTGTATTTTGTCTTTAAATGGCATTTTCATAAAACTGTATTTTGTGTAAATATTTCATAGCTTATAGGTTGAGAAACTTTTCTGTTTCTGTTACTGTAAAAATATCAAAACTTAATAAGTGCTTAAAGAGGGAATTATGATTTAAAGTTATTTAATAGAGACATTAACTTTGGAAAGTCTTTGGATCACTTTGTTGTAAGTGTTTTTATAGATATTTTAAAAGTTATATTTGTAGTCCCAATTATTGGACTGTGACAGAAAGTTGTAACAGACTCATTCTGCATCGAAGATACTGCCTTTTCAATCTATAATGAAAGCTGGTTTTGCACAAGTGCCTTTCGTCTACTGATCTTGAGTCTGAACAGAACTGTTGAAATGTAAAACAGTGTTTAGTTCAAATATAAAATGCCTCTGCCAATTGACAGAAGAATTCCAATTTAGTGCTGAGAGTAGGAAAAGGTGTTTGTAAAGGAAGTAGAGGTTCCATATGGTCTGTGAACATTATCTGGCACTTGGAGAAGTCTCTTCCTCTGTGAAATATTTGTCTTTCTCTTTCTTGAATTTAAAATTCAAAGGCTAAACATAAAAGCTGGCCATGGGAAAGAAGCATTAACGGCATTAATTAACATCGTTAAAGCTTGTAGTTGTTAAAGATTTTTAGAAGTAAATTCGTCTACATAAAACAATTATAAGAGAATATAAACTCTCCTAATGCATTTTTAACCGTAAAAAATTTAACTCTATTTAGTAATTCTTGGCATGTGGCCATCAGGAGACAATAGTTTATTTTTTTGGCTCACTTATTTTGGAGTTAAGAATCAGCTCAAGTGCATTTCCCGCTACTTTTCTTGGAAAACAATCTATTGCACGAGTTCTAATAGTTTTTCTAAATGAGCTGTGATGCCTCCCATATGTTAGAGGACAAGGAAATCGGCATGGCTTTGATTTTAAAAAGAACAGTTCTATCCTAAAAGGCTGAAACTATGTGAATGTGGTGATCTGTCTCCTTTACAGTATATGCTGTATCAACCTGTATTACTTACTGTCCTCCCTAGGGGAGAGGAAGCTGGGCATGGTTTTTGACGTATGGTACTATAGCACTCTTGTTTTGTTAAAATTATTTATTTTAGTGGATAAAGAAAACCAAAGCCAAATCTATTTGTTAGAAGCATTTTGCTACAATTGTTGATACTGTTCCTTTCTAGCTGTAACTTAAGAACAGATGGCTGTATCTTCAAGTAACCAGGTTTTAAACTTAGAGAAGTCTGGTGATTGAGCTTTAGTTGCATAATGCCGTATTTTAGATGCTAGGTCTTATCGCTAATTGCTAGAATATTATCGATTCAGCGCAACACCAGTGCAGAATGTTACTGCTGCTTAAGTTCACACTAGGTTTTGGCTGTTCTGTATGTGTGCATGTGTATGTTTTAAGTGTGGGCGGGGTGGGGGGAGGTAGCTGGCTAGTTATTAATACAGTGTGTTACAAAAACATTGGAAAATAGAGAAAATGTAAGCACGTCGCTGTTGTTTCAATACACTTCCATTTAGTCTTTTCTCCAATCCTTATTTTTATATTATTGTAATCATATTATACATACAATTTTATATGCTCCCTTTTTTCCACTTAGCATTATATTAGGAGTACTCTTACGTGTTGCTAAAATACTAACATATTTTAATGGCTGTGTCAGAATGCATGTACGTCATTTACTTAACCATTTCTCTCTTGATCAACATCTGAGTTATTTTATATTTTTGCTGTTATGAATAATACTGTAACAACTCTGTGATACAGCTTATTCCATCTTTGAATGTTTTCTCAGGATAAATTCTTACCCATAGACTTCTAGTCTTTTTTGTAAGTTACCTTTATGGATTTAAATATAGCCACTACAAAAAAATCCACACCACAGTGTTAACTGCCCCCCTCCCCCTCCCCCTCCCCCTTAAAATGTTCCTGCCTATAGTTACGTAAAATGAATAAAATATTCTGTTTGGATCAGGAAAGTTTCCAGAGTGCTTTCCAGAATATCTTTTGTAAACCTTGTTTCCCTTTCATTTACCCCGTCTTTGCCTAAGTCATGTGTTTTATATGATTGGCTGCATTTAAACACTTAGATTAACTCATAACATTCTTTGCTTTTTTATTGCCATGTTGTGTTTGTGCAGGAAGTAAGTTTTTTATTCATTTGTGTGGTATAGGCCTGGTGTCAGATATTCAGTGGAATATATTTATTTGACGAAGGAGCCTCTTAATAGAGTTCATGTATTTCAATCATATGTAAGATTTATTCATATTTGTATAATAAGCGAAAATCACATGTGTATTTAAGTGCTCTGTTAGTTGCTGATAATTTATGTAACACAGTTTTCTTGGAGTCTTAAGTCTCACAAAACATCTTATTTTTGTGCATCCACACATGCCAATAAGTGAATCATGGTGCCTTTCCCAAGCCTTGTATGAACAGGACTGGGGTAAGGGCTGATTTTTTTTTCTTATCATGGGTACTTAGAAAAAGCTTTATCAAGAAAATTCCATGTTTCTCAGGCAAAAAAGTATGAATCAAAGTAGAGTTTAAATCTGTCATGTTCGATAAGTAATATGTACCTATTTTGGCACTAAATGTATACCTGGCAGAAAAATTTATTATTTTAAATGGAATTAGATTTTCATTCATTATAGGTGGTTTATTTAATAGCCATATATTCATGGTACTTGATATATTCTACAACAGTAGCTGTGCATCCTTATATTTCCATAGTCTTGTCATCTTGCACTTCTGTCCCTGGCAATGTCACTGTTACTGGAAAGCATCGGGAACACATTTCTTTGCTACAGAATCGTATTTTCATTCCTTCTTTTTTATCTGAGTGTAGTTGACGCACAATATTACATCAGTTTCAGATGTATGACCTAATGATTGGACAAAACTATACATTATGCTGTGCTCACAAGTGTAGCTCCCCATCTGTTCTCACACAGTGCTGTTACAGTACCCCTGACTGTCAATCATACTTTTGATTTAATTAATTTTACTTGTCTTTAGTTACATTTTTCAAGATTAGCCTGGTGTTGTCAAGGTATAGATAAATTGCATGGTTGACGTAAGGATTGCATGAACATTTGGATAGATCTGTAAAATTAAAAAAAATTTTCAAAGTCAGGGCATGGTCCGTCTATAGAGCGAACCTTGTTACGTATTTTGGAAAGTGGCTTAAAGAGTAGATTTCCATTGCAAAGGTGATCTTACATTTCTGGAGGCCCCAATTTGTATATGTGTTGTACTATCTGGGTCATACCACTGGGTGGTAGTATTCTTCTCTTTTACATAAGCTCTAGACAAGTGGTTTTCAAACTTCTTCATCTCGGGAACCTCTTTACACTGTTAAAACTTACTGAGGATGCCAAAGAGCTTTTGTTTATGTGGGTTACGTGTAACGATATTCGCTGTATTAGAAATTCAGACTAGGAAATGAAAACATTTCTTAGTGCATTTAAAAATACCAATTATAAACCTGTTACATATTGGCCTAAATGCTTTTATAAAAATTACTAATATTTTTTAAAACAAAATTTAGTGAGAAGAGTGGTCTTGTTTTACATTTTTTCTTATCTCATTGTTCGGCTTATAATAAGCGGATTTTCATGCCTATTTCTGTATTCAATCTGTTGTGATATGTTATTTTGGTTGAAATATATGAGGACAATCTGCCATTATACAGCTATGCAGATACGTATTTGGAAAACAGACGACCTCTGAAAGGGTCTCAGGACCCTTGGATCTTTGTACCACACCTTGAAAACTGCTAGTCTATACTTCTGCTTTTGTTCACAAAAGAGCCTTGATGGTGGGTTGGAAGTCTGATAAAATTCTCTTTATTGCTTTCTGTTAGCTTGCATTTCATTCATTTTGTAGTATTGCCTGTTTTTGTTTTTGTTTTTGTTTTTGTTTTTGTTTTTTGTTCAATAACCTGAATTTCAGCAGTTCTTTTGTTGGGAGAGAGACACAGGCACTGGCTTACTTATTCACTCTTGATGGTATCAGTCAGCTTCTTAGGGTCAACAGTTAATCTGCAGCTTGGCAGCCTTTCCCCACCTGTGCATCTGTGCTTATTCCCTGCAGAGGGAGTAGAGATGGGCCTTCTCTTCCTTCGGTAGAGCGTCCTCTGGGATAGAACCACGAACAGGAGCACTACCTCGATCTCGGCGTTCTGGCAATTGTTATTGCGATTGGTCAGGAGTTTGAGGATGAGGAGAGGCAGAGGTGGTGAAGTGCCAAATGTTACATTCCTCCTCGCTTCGCCCAAGGTTTATTCCCCAGTCCCTTTACTCCTTCAGCCGCCTTTTCGTCAAAGAGGGTCTTTTTGACACCCAGTGCCTACTAGCTACTAGCCAGTAAATGTTTGATGAGTGAATGGTTGGATGATTGATCAGCTAGAGGTGACCAGCCTTTCTCACTTAAATTTAACTGCCGGCGAGCATTTGTCTGTTTTTGGAATCCCCGTGGATGTCAGTGAAACTCGTCTGAAGTGGAAGGCGAGGAACCTGGTCATACAGTTATGGCCTCCCCTGGCATTTTACTTTTGACAGAGGACCCTTCTTAAGGTTTATTAAATTTTTGCCTAGAAACATTTTCAAAGTTTTGTTTTTTTTTTTTAAATTGAATACCAAGTGCCTGAGATACATTGAATTTTGCTTTGGAAGAACACCGCGTGTTCTTGCAACATGTGGCAGCAGCCTGTGCTTCGCCTTCCCGTTGTCGTGTGCTGTGACCGTGGTTTTCCTGCGCACTCTTGCATGTTGGCGGAGGACTTGTCAGCGGTGGCTGATGCACGCTTTCTTTCTCCCCGCTCACTTATCCTTTGTTGGCGACTAGAAGGTAAATTATGTAGACATTCAGAACATACTTCTTCAGTACTCACGTTAAAATCCTAGCATAGTTTCCTTTTGGGAAGAGTGGGAAATTCATCTTTAGAGTGTTACCAGCTGTGGACACCACTTTTCTGCATCCGACGGTAATAAGATCAGAAGGTGAGACATTTCTGGTTAGTAAGCAAACTCTCAGTATAGCCTCCTTCAACGTCGAGATGATGAGACTCCTTGTTGGAGGCACACTTCCTGCGAGGAAGCGGCTTCATTGGTGGTACGGGGTAGAATCCAGATGGATTTGCAGTATGACAACCCCCCCCCCCCCCCCACCTTTTTCTGGATACTTTCTAACATTTCCATAGAGCAGAGTGGAGATGGAACACGGCTGAGTTTTTGTGTCTCTCTCAGAAGTATAACATAACTATGTTTTGTTGAGAGTTAGAAGCCATCAGTAATTGACTGATTCGGAAATTCTGGTGTAGTAAGATGCATTATTGTCCAACTGAGCTGGATCAATGTCAGCAGTCTTAAAGAGTTTTTAAAAATAATGCAAGGTGAGGATTATTCCTTAAATAAAATTTGAAAGTTCTGGCACCAAGCTTTATATATTCAAGTTGATTTATCATCTGAAGGGAAAGTTGGATGCCTTAGTTTTTGCATTTGAATGAGAATGTTGAATTAAAAAATTTCGAAGATTTCTTTCTAGGTATAAAATTATGTGGTTCTCTGACATGGTAGCAGAAAGTGGGAGATAAAAAGAACTGTGGAACCGGATCTATCCTATTATTTATTTATTTATTAAAAAAAATTTTTTTTAATGTTTGTTTATTTTTGAGACAGAGACAGAGCGCAGGTGGGGGAGGGGCAGAGAGAGAGGGAGACACAGAATCTGAAACAGGCTCCAGGCTCTGAGCTGTCAGCACAGAGCCCGATGCGGGGCTGGAACTCACGGACAGCGAGATCATGACCTGAGCCGAAGTCGGACGCTTAACCGACTGAGCCACCCAGGCGCCCCGAGATCTATCCTATTTTAATCATTGTATGATGCATAATCAAGTGACTTAGGAAAATGATTTCAGTGGATGAAACACTAAAATTAGAATGTAATAGAGGAGAATATTCTAAATTTTACTGAGTGTGGTTAGAAAACTGAATTATTGGAAAATTATTTCTGAATAGGAACTTTGTGACATACATTTTTTGTTGTTTCCAAAGGTGAGAGCACGACATCTATTTTTGTAGTGTGCTGGATTCTGGAATTTTAAGAATGAAAATGAGGAAAATTCACTTGGTATTGCCTATATACAGTTTTGTTCTATTTTGCTTAATCAGGACAAGTTTTTCATTTAAAACTTGATTTGTTGGACGAATATCAAAACTACCTTCAGGTTTTCCAGAGCCTGATTTCAGAGATTTCTGTAAAGTGCTTAGAAATGCCAGGATACTATTTGACATGCTGAATAATAGTGGTAATGGAACGATGCTGGTGACATCCAAGCATTAAAAAAATTCTTTTTCCGTTTTTTTTCTTTCCCAGATTTAAACCATCAGCACAAACTGAGCAGTAAGCACTTTATTATAGAATTTCTCTCCCATAATTGATCACTTGACTTTAGGAAACTGGTTCTTAAGAAATTAGGAAACTAATTTTGTGTTAGTAACAAGAGGTATTTCTTGATGCTTGATGCTAACATTTACTATAGTAAAAGAACATCTAAAGAAAACAAAAACAACATTCTCCTTTGAATATTTTGTTTTCCAACATATTTATACCTGAGAATCTTGGTGTTTGCAGGCAAATACCGGTAAAGTTAGAGCAGGAATCTTTAAAATTTTTTTTGAAATGTTTTTATTTATTTTTGAGAGAGAGAGAATGAGACTGAGCAAGAGCAGGGGAGGGGCAGAGAGAGAGGGAGACACAGAATCCAAAGCAGGATCCAGGCTCTGAGCTGTCAGCTCAGAGCCCGACGTGGGGCTTGAACTCACGGACCGTGAGATCATGACCTGAGCCGAAGTCGGCCGCTTAACCGACGGAGCCACCCAGGCACCCCCATGAGCAGGAATCTTTAAAAAAGGATGTCAGCTAATTAATAACCTTCTGAAATTTAAAGCATCAGTTTTTTACGTTGGGCATATAAAAGGAACAAATTGGACAGGTTTAAAACATTTTTTTAATTAAAAAAATTTTTAAGTTTATTTATTTATTTTGAGAAAGAAAGAGAGTGAGCATGAGTGGAGTAGGGACAGAGAGAGAAGGAGAGAGAATTCCAAGTAGGTTCTGCACTGTCAATGCAGAGCCTGACACGGGACTTGAACTCACAAATGGTGAGATCATGACTTGAGCCGAGATCAAGAATTGGACGCTTAACTGACTGAGCCACCCAGGCACCCCTGAACAGGTTTTTTTTTTTTTTTTTTTTTTAAATCAAGGTATATGGTTGCTAGAGAAGTTATTTTTTTAAATGTTGAGCAAAGTAAGTTGTGTTTCCCAGTTGTTACTAGAGTACAGCCTTTCTTATGCCTTTTTTTTTTTTTTTTTTTTTTTGTTTGTTTGTACTAATGCAACTTACCATTAAGAAAATGCTGTAGAACAGATATTTGTCTTCAGGTATGAAATTCCTCTGCCCAAACCACTGTCTGTTAAGGTGAAGCCGAGTTGTGGTTAGTAAATGGGCTTTTTGTTTTTGAGATGCCGTAGGTTAAAGTTGCACATTTCTTATACCACTGAGGGTAAAAATACTATAAATATTAATGAACTGCCTCTCCTCTGGACATAGGTTTCTTGATAGCATTAAAAACCCATCCGGAAAATTTGTGTTTTATTTATAGTCCATCTCTGTGGTGAAGGGAGCCTGGTGTCTTCTGTGAGGACTAAAGAAAATAATCTAGGGTGATAATAGCAGTTCCCACTGCTATTTTTTTTTTTTTAATGTTTATTTATTTTTAAGAGACAGAGAGACAGAGTGTGAGCAGGGAAGGGGCAGAGAGAGAGGGAGACACAGAATCCGAAGCAGGCTCCAGGCTCTGAGCTGTCAGCACAGAGCCTGACGCGGGGCTCGAACTCACGGACCGCGAGATCGTGACCTGAGCCAAAGTCGGACGCTCAACTGACTGAGCCACCCAGGCGCCCCCCCACTGCTATTTTGATAGCATATCACTATGCCAGTAGAGAGAAAGAGAAACACGTACAATGCACACATGCACACACATACTTGTGCACAGATACATCTACACACAAGCACACGCACACATTCTCAGTGCCGAGTTACCCAGTAGTTGTACCCACCCTATCTGGTTTTGTTGGAAGCCGGGTGAGCTATTGGCCTCCTTAAAGATAATACTACTGTATCCTAGATGATTGTTTTTGCAGGGCCTGAATTCTTCTCTCACACAAGGACACCCTGCTGGTAGAGCCGTTTTTGTTTTTTTTTTTTTAAGTTTATTTATTTATTTTGAGAGCGAGAGGAGGAGCGCATAAGTGAGGGAGGAGCAGAGAGAGGGGGAGAGAAAGAATCCCAAGCAGGCTCCACGCTGTCAGCACAGAGCCTGACGCAGGGCTCAGCCTCATGAACCGTGAGATCATGACCTGAGCTGAAATCAAGAGTCGGAAGCTTAACCCCACTGAGCCACCCAGGTGCCCCTAGCAGTGCCTTTCTATATACAGTTGAATCAGTAAAGGTTTCTTTCTAGTCAGTGGCCTTAGTTTGAAGCTTGTACAAAGGGTACATTTCATGTCATTATACATCGTTTAAATATGTGATTCAGCTGGTAAATGGTAAAACAAAAACCAAAAAACTCTGCTCTTTTATTACATGGTTAAGAGGTTTGTAAAAATAGGATCAGTCAAAGAATAATTTTTCCATTCTTAAAAATGTCCTTGTGAGTATATAATAATATTACCTACTTATTGACAATAGGTAAGAACTCCATAGCAAACAAGAAAGCAGTTGAAATTACATCATACAGAAGGAGGAGTAAGTCTTCATTTCTTTGCATTTGCTATCCGTAAGGACACTTGTAGGCAGAAAGTGTGGGGAACCATTACTAATTTAATTTTTTCCCAAACTCCTGAGTTTAAGTTCATATAAGTAGTCTTAAGATCTGAATCCAGAATTCAGTGACAAGCTGATTTCAGGAACTGGACACTTCTTGCGGCTTTGTGGAACGGCTCAGAAATATCTCTTGGCTTAAAACAAAAATGAGTATTTTAACCTGTCTTGCTACTGCTGCTCATAGTTCCCATAAATTGGATATGAAACACTTTAGCTCAATGATGGTATTTCTTGAGATACTTGTTTTCTGCTGTTTTCCTTATAGCTTTTGAGGAACTTGAAAAAGCCTTGAGTACAGCCCAAAAAACAGAAGAAGCACGGAGAAAAATGAAGGCAGAAATGGATGAACAAATAAAAGCTATTGAAAAAGCGAGGGAGGAGGAACGCACCATTCTACAGAACGAATTAAGTCGGGTGAAGCAGGAGGTTGTTGATGTGATGAAAGTAAGAATCATTCTAGATTGAAACAGGCTACAGCAATTTTGAAACTTAAAGTCTTATGCTTTTCCTACAATTTTTGACTGTAAAGAAGAATTAATTTATGTTTTAGACCTTGACCATTTTGTGAGTTCTGGATATAGGAAAAAAATCACTTTGATAGAGAAAAGAATTTATATCATTGTGGATATACTTTCCAGACGTAGTCTCTGCATATAATTTCTCTTTGCTGTTTTATAATCTCTTTTAAATTTTTTAACACAAAAGATAGTATGCTATATATACTGTTCTGTGTGTGTGTGTGTGTGTGTGTGTGTATACATGTATATATATGTATATATATACATGTATACACACACACCACTTAATGTGTTCCATATCGTTGACAATTGGTAATGATGCCACGTTTGAGGTTTTGGTTTTTGTTATGCTGCATTTGTCTTAAAGACTGCTCAGGATTTCACCGTATGAATGTTTCATAATTTAATCCGCCTTCTGATTTTTTCATTTTCTGTTTTTTTTCATTTTCTGCTGTTGCAATTGGTGAATATCCTTATTGTATTTGCTCACATGTATGTTTCTTTAGAATAGTTTCCTAGAAGTGGAATATTAGGCAGAGATTATGTGTACTTTCAATTATTGCAGTTGCTACAAGCTCTATAGAGGACACTTTATACTCTTGCAAGTGATGTATTACCTCACAAGGATGGTGTTACTTTTTTTTTTTTTAATCTTTCCAAGATGAGGAGTTAAAAGAAAATGACATTGTAGTTTTAATGTGCTTATCTTTTTATCAGTATGATAAACATTTTTTATTTTGAGAGAGCAGGCATGCACACGTGTGCAAGTGGTGGAGGGTCAGAGAGAGAGGGAGAGAGAATCCCAAGCAGGCTTCTCACTGTCAGTGTGGAGCCTGACGCAGGGCTCGAACTCATGAATTGTGAGATCGTGACCTGAGTCAAAATCAAGAGTCAGACGCTTCAGCACAGAGCCTGGAGGCTCTGTGCTCAACTGACTGAGCCACCCAGGCACCCCTGATAAACATGTTTTTATATATTTAAAAGGAATTGGTAGTTTTTTCTCTTTGAGTTGCTTGGTCAACTCTTTAACTCATTTTCCTTTTGGACAGTTGGTCTTACTGATTTGTGTAAGTTTTTTACGTATAGTAGGAATTAGTTCTTTGACTATACAGTGCATTTATCCAAATAATTTTTTTTCTCTCTCTCATTTTAATTGACTTTGTTTATCACTTATTTTTGCTTTGGGATTGGTCTTTTGTTGTTTTGTTGGCCATGTAGAGATTTTTCTATTTGGATTTTTGTTCTGCTTGTAAAAATACATTCTCACTGACATCAGTTAAAAATTCTACTTTTTTTGTGGCACGTATATGCTTTCATTTTTTATTGTTAAATCTTTGATCCAATTGGAATTTATTTGGTGTAAGGAGTGAGGTAGGGATCCAACTTGAATTTGTTTCCAGGTGACTATAATCCATGTTTTCCCTTTTGACATGACGTACTACTTTATTTCATCCTAAATTGTTGTGCTACATATTGGTCTCTTTCTTGAATTCTCTGCTATTCCACTGCTTTTCCTGACTATATGCCAGTATTACACTGTTCTAATTACTCTGGTTTTATAATATGTTCTATTGTTTGGTAGCCTCCCCTTATTATGCTTATTTTTCAGAAGAGTGCTGGCTATTCTTGCATGTTTATTTTGTCCACCGGACCCCTCCACCCCCATTCTGTTGGTAGTTTTGTTCAGTTACATTACATTTTTAGATTTATTCAGGGAGGTTTGACCTTTTTGTAAGATTAAGTCTTCCTCTCCCAGAAAGAACAAGGCCAGTACTTTCTAATAAATAGTGTATTTACCGGAAAGCTAGATTGGTGCAGCCAGGGCAACTTGACCTCAGTGGAGTGCCCTCTCCTGTAAGAATGGCTCCTGCAGCAACAGCTCTCCTTGTCTCAAATGAGTGATACACTCTGTAGGCTTTTCTTTTTAACTATTGAGACTTTGGTCACTTTTGATTTCTGTGGGAAATACGTTTTGATTTTTTCCTCTTACACTGTTGTCTTGATGATTAAGTTGTAATAAAGGGTTACTTAGTTGTAGAATACATATTTTGGGAGTTTCACTTTAACTATTTGGCTGACCTTCAGAAACACTCAGAACAAATTGCTAAACTGCAGAAGCTTCACGAAAAGGAGTTGGCCAGAAAAGAGCAGGAACTGACCAAGAAGTTTCAGACCCAAGAAAGGCAATTTCAGGAGCAAATGAAAATAGCTCTCGTAAGTACCCGTTTTGTTTTTGTTATAGGTAAACTTTGTAGCTTTATAGAGTTCTCTCCTCACCCCTAACTTCTAGCTTGAAGTCAGACTACTGGCGGCCTTGACCTTTGAGTGCATAGAGAGGGTAGGATGTAGGCAGGAAAAAGGCTGTCACAGCTTGTTAACTTGGCATTGTGTGAAAATTGTATTAACCAACAAGCTTTCATTAGCCAGTTTGTTTGTGTATCATCCCTCTTACCCTGGCGGTAGGGTAGGCTGTGATGGTGGAGAAGTAAAGGGGACGGTCGGCTAAGTGAAGCTGTGAACCAGGGACTGCATAACTCAGGAAGAATGTCTAAAGACTCACCAGATTGAGTGTACCAGAGTTCAAAGCTCAGAAAGTTTTGTCTGAAATGCATTCTATTTTTATTTTATTTTAAGTTTATTTATTTATTTTGAGAGAGAGCGCACTGTGCACGCGCATGCACGGGAAGGACAGAGAGAGAGGGAGAGAGAGAATTCCAAGCAGACTCTGCACTGTTAGCGGGGCTTGTCTCATAAACTGTGAGATCGTGACCTGAGCTGAGATCAGGAGTCTGATGCTTAACCAACTGAGCTACCCAAGTGCCCCATGAAATGCATTTTAAAGGAGAAAAAATGAAAATGACCCAAGTAGTTTTCATTTTAAGTAGAATGGTTTCAGTAGTAATTTTCAATACATATGATTCTTATTAAAAAAATAAAATAAGAAACCACTGACCGAACTAACCAAAATAATATCCAGAAAAACAAAGATAAGGTTTTTGGGGATAGTATAATTTGAAGGTTTATAACAATGTTTTTTTTTTTCAAATTGTGAAAAGCCTTTTATATAAGTTGCCATAAGCAGTATTAATGCCAAAAATGTACTTGATTGTCTTTATATGAAATTAGTATCCATTAGACAGCGTGTATAATTTAAAAACACTTTTAGTGCAGAAGGAAGAGAAATAATGTTTGTAATTTTAGTCTTCTTGCTGTCACACATTTGTGTTTTTTCACTCTCATCTGGATCTGGGGCTCTGAGAATTTCCAGCAGCAGTTGTTTTTGAACTGAGTCAGGGAGTTCTCCGATCTCTGGGGCAAACAGGCACATGGATTCACAGCTTTGTTGGCTGAGGTTAGGGGTTTGCTCTGCATTCATGAAAAGAACACGTAATGGGCACATACTTGTATTCTTTCTTGGTCCAGAGAGGATCAACCAATCTATCTATTTAATTAATTATATTATTGCTGCTGTTGTTGTTGTTGTTAAGTACACTTTGTCCCCAATGTGGGGCTCGAACTCATGACCCCAAGATCAAGAGTCGCATGCTCTACTGACTGAGCCAGCCAGGTGCTCTAGTCCAGAAAGGATTTAAGGTAGTTTACAGGAATGCTTAGACTATAATAGGACAGCATACATTTAAAATAGGGGCACGAAAATTAAGAACAAAGTGGGCATAAATGAAGCCAGGAATTGTTCTAAAAATTGCTGTCATAAAGATCTATGTGTTTTCATGCTGGAGTAATTGGCCTTTGGGGACGCTGAGACTTGAACATTGGCCTTGTTAAAAACTGCGTTCCAGGGGCGCCTGGGTGGCTCAGTCGGTTAAGCGGCCGACTTCGGCTCAGGTCATGATCTCGCGGTCCGTGAGTTCGAGCCCCGCGTCGGGCTGTGTGCTGACAGCTCAGAGCCTGGAGCCTGTTTCAGATTCTGTGTCTCCCTCTTTCTCACCCTCCCCCGTTCATGCTCTGTCTCTCTCTGTCTCAAAAATAAATAAACGTTAAAAAAAAAATTAAAAAAAACAAAACTGTGTTCCAGAACTGATATACTCAGATATAGTCTGAGTAGAGAGAGCAGGATGCAGATACATGTGAAGCACATGCGCGCGCACACACACACACACACACACACACACACACGCGGGCGCGCTTCCTGCCTTCCACTCCCCTTTCTAGCTAGTTCTTCAAAGAAGTTAGCTTTGTGTTGCTAGCCAAAGTTCAACAGGCTGCTAAAATGTTCTCTTACTATTATTTTTTTGTGAAGTTTATTTATTTACTTTGAGAGAGAAAGAGAGAACAAGTCAGGGAGGGGCAGAGAGAGAAGGAGAGAGAGAATCTCAAGCAGGCTCCGTGCTGTCCATGCAGAGGAGGACAGGGGGGTTCACACTCATTCACCCGGAGATGATGACCTGAGCCGAAACCAAGAGTCGGATGCTCAACTGACCGAGCTACCCAGACGCCCCTCCTCTTATTTTTATGGGCATAGACAGATGCATTTAAAATGTAGCTTACATTAGACAGTATAGTATGTTTAAAATGTTAAAAAAAAACTTTATAGATTTTTTTAAAGCTTATGTATTTATTTTGAGAGAGGGAGAGAGAGAGAGAGGGAGACAGAGAGGGAGAGAGAGGATATGAGCAGGGGAGGGACAGAGGGAGAGGGAGAGAGAATCCCAAGTTGGCTCTGCAGAGCCTGATGTGGGGATTGAACTCACAAACCATGAGCTCATGACCTGAGCTGAAATCAAGAGTCAGACACTTACTACTGAGCCACCCGGGCACCCCTTATGTGATGTTTTGAAATCGATTAGAAACTAATAGTTTCTTATCAGTCTGCTTGTAATATGGCACAGCATCTTTCCTTAAAGCAATGTTTCACCAGAGTGTAGTGAACTGAAAATATTGCTGCTGGCAACATGATCCCTGTGCAGTAGGTATGGATAAAGTATTCTTCAGTGGAATCCAAAGCCACTAAATGTTGAAAGTGTTGCCTAGAGCTTCTCTTTTCCAAACAGTAAACACTTTTTAATATAAATGTTGATAGGTAATAAGGACAAAGAAGAAGCTTTTCAGGATTGATGGGGTGGGTAGAACAGCTCAGGGAGGCTCTTACAGGTGCTTCCTTGATCTAATCCATTATTCACATGTAATCTTCTGATTTTGATTCGGTTTTCTACCTAGGGTTCCCTAATGAGGTGTTTCTCACAAATTATATAAGGCCACAACCTAGTTCCTCGGCCTGGAGTTGAAATAACCAAACTCTGGAGTACAGAGAAGAGGTAGTGACACTTTCGTGACCCTTCACATTGAGCCGTGTTTTGCAAAACCTTTTAAGTAGTGGAAAAATAGCAGACGTAGTGGGGTTACTGGAACAAAATTTTTCCTATCGATAGTAATTGTGGCAAATGTGGGCCAGACCACACTGGAAAAGCCACGGTGCTTTGTTTGTGCAGACTAGGGCACGGGAAGACAGAGGTGATGATATTGCCTACCTCACAAGGCTGGTGTGCAGATCAAATGAAACACGTGGTTCCTGTGGAAGTGCCTTGGGAATGCTGACGATTTATGTGGGTCTCAGGTGGTATTGTTTTTGGCACAGGAAAAAAGTCAATCAGAATATCTGAAGATCACCCAAGAAAAAGAACAGCAAGAATCTTTGGCCCTGGAAGAGTTAGAACTGCAGAAGAAAGCAATCCTCACGGAGAGTGAAAATAAACTTCGGGACCTTCAACAAGAAGCAGAGACTTATAGAACTGTAAGTCTGGGTAATGTTCCGGTTCCAGAGTTGTGGAATTATCTGCAGGGGGGAAACTGTTGTTATCCCGCCAATCAATATGGAGTTGTCGAGAGCTTTTGTTTTACTGGGTGAGATTCACATGTACGTGCACCTCATTTTTAGATAATCAGAGCTTTTCCTGGGAGTGGTTTTAGTGTTCGCTGCATGCTGCTGCTGACTCTGCCTTTAACTGGCTGCGTCTGGCTGTGTTTCTGTCAGCCACTCACTCTGATTCTCTGCACTCAGGCTCTGTGGCATGTCTGTTCCGTTGCTTACTTGCCGTTGACCTTTAGGAAGTCGCCTCACTTTGCAGGCAGCACTTGCTCTGGCACCTTCCTGCCGTGCTGTGTCCATCTCCTGCTATGTCCTGGACCTAATTCATTCTCTGTTTACATCACAGTATAGGCACCCCAGTGCCCTGCTTTTAAAACAGTTAAGTTCTGGGGGTGCCTGGGTGGCTCAGTTGGTTAAGTGTCCGACTTTGCTCAGGTCACGATCTTGCAGTTCGTGGGTTTGAGGCTCTGCACTGACAGTACGGAGCTTGCTTGGGATTCCCTCCACCTGTCCCACCCCTCCTCTGCTTGCTCCCTCTCTGTGTCTCAAAATAAACAAACATTGGGGCGCCTGGGTGGCTCAGTCAGTTACGCGTCCGACTTCCGCTCAGGTCCTGATCTCGCGAGGTTTGTGGGTTCGAGCCCCGCATCAGGCTCTGTGCTGACAGCTCGGAGCCTGGAGCCTGCTTCGGGTTCTGTGTCTCCCTCTCTCTGCCCCTTCCCCAGCTCGCTCTCTCGCTCTCTCTCTCTCTCTTGCTCTCTCTGTCTCTCAAAAATAAATAAACATTAAAAAAATTAAAAAAAACAGTCATAGTCCATGCCTGGATGGTTGGATTGTGGAATATTTATTTATAAAACATTTAAGTTTTTCCTGGTTTTCCCATGTTAAACATAGTCCTATAGTCAATAAATTTATAGATATGTCCCCGAGTGCACATTTTTAAGGCCCTCTGGCTCTTCCCACGGTAGTATATAAAAATGTATGACCTGTTTTAAATAAACTGACACATTATTTAGATTTTTTGCTTTGGTTTAGACAGTGAAAGAGTCACACTTTTTTCCCATAGTTCTAAATTGTGCCTTAATTTCCCATTTCCAACATTGATGTAAGGTGGCATGGTAGAAGGGAATTGATACTCAGGAGGCCTAGATTTTCCCACTTGCTAGCTTTGTAAATTAATTATACCTTAATATCTTCACCTGTCACATGGAGACTTGGCTGTGGTAATTCCTTAGGACCTTTCCAGCTGTGACATTGCATGGCTCTGTCTTAGCTCTTTTTCCTTTAGAATCAAGATTGACATTCTCATGAGCTAAGAATTATCTTCAGTAAAATTTGTATAAGTTCCTTCTTTTTGCAAAACATCTTCTAAATAATCATTTTTGAGGTGGAAAAACCAGATACATTATTTATTTTCCAAAATTAAGTTATGAAAGTAATAGAATACTGATGTAGGCCTTAAGAAAACACACGGAAAAAAATTTCCTACCAAAAGTCACTGTTATCTTCTTTATGATTTATTTCTTTTTGACTATCCATTCAGAATATTCTTGAAAATATAGGTGGTTGAAATAATTACCCAGGGAGGTAGAAAGAATTTGGAACCTTAAGTTGTATTAAAATAGAAAATCTTTTCTTTGTTACATGATTCCTTTAGGAATTGGGCACAGATTATTTGTGCTTTCTAGTGTTTGGCATGATATGTAGAGTTATTTTTCTACGTTTTAATCTTTAAACAGGTGTAGACATTATGTCATGTGTATCATTGCTAATAAATAAGTCTGTACTTTAATAAAAATACATCTGTTTTTATTAACAGAGAATTCTTGAATTGGAAAGTTCTTTGGAAAAAAGCTTGCAAGAAAGCAAAAATCAATCAGAAGATTTAGCTCTCCATTTGGAAGCTGAAAAAAATAAGCACAATAAAGAGATGACAATCATGGTTGAAAAACACAAGACAGAATTGGAAAGCCTGCGGCATCAGCAGGATACTCTTTGGACTGAAAAACTCCAAGTCTTAAAGCAACAGCATCAGGCCGAAATGGAAAAACTTAGAGAAAAGCAGGAACAAGAGAAAGAAACATTGTTGAAAGACAAAGAGAGTCTCTTCCAGGCCCACATAGAAGAGATGAATGAAAAGACTTTAGAAAAGCTTGATGTGAAGCAAACAGAACTGGAGTCCCTGTCTTCTGAACTGGCGGAAGTAGTAAAAGCCCGTGACAAGCTAGAAGAGGAGCTTTCTGTACTAAAGGATCAAGCAGATAAAGTAAAGCAGGAACTAGAGGCCAAGCTGGATGAACAGAAAAGTCATCACGAGCAGCAAGTCAGCAGCATCATTAAAGAACAAGAGAGGTCTATCCAGAGAACTGAGAAGGCATTAAAAGATGAAATTAATCAGCTGGGGCTTCTTCTGAAGGAAAAGGACAGGCATCTGAACGAGCATCAGGCTCGTGTGGAGAACTTGGAGGCAGATATTAAGAGGTCCGAAGAGGAGCTCCAGCAGGCATCGGCTAAGCTGGCTCTTTTTCAGTCACAGCAGAGTACCACGCACGAGCAGGCTGCAGCGTCCGAGGCGCGCTTGGCTCAGCTGCGGGAGGAGTTGTTGGCCTTGGAAACGGAAAGAACTCTCCTCGCTAAACAGGTAGCCGACGTTGAAGCGCAGAAGAATGATGTTTGCTCCGAGTTAGACGCTCACAAAGTCCAGGTGCGGGACTTAACGCAGCAACTTGAAAAGCACAAAAGTGAAATGGAGGAAAAAGTGCGATCTTTAACCCAACTCTATGAGGCCCAGCTTAGAGATACTAACACAGAACAGGCTCAGACAGAGCAAATCTTGATAGAAAAGGAAAATGTAATTTTACAAATGAGAGAAGGGCAGAGCCGAGAAATCGAAACTCTCAAACAGAAATTATCAGCCAAGGAGGACGATATTAGTATTTTACGTGAGGAATATGAAACCAAACTTAAAAATCAAGAAAAGAAGATGGAAAAAATTAAGCAGAAAGCAAAGGAGATGCAAGAAACATTAAAGAAGAAGTTGCTGGATCAGGAAGCCAAACTTAAAAAAGAGCTTGAAAATACCGTTCTAGAGCTGAGTCAGAAAGAGAAACAGTTCAATGCCAAAATTTTGGAAATGGCACAGGCGAACTCCGCTGGAATCAGCGATGCAGTGTCGAGACTGGAAGCAAACCAAAAGGAGCAAATAGAAAGTCTCACCGAGGTGCATAGACGAGAACTCAGCGATGTGGTATCCGTCTGGGAAAAGAAACTTAATCAGCAAGCGGAAGAACTTCAGGAAAAACATGAAGTCCAATTACAGGAAAAAGAACAAGAGGTAGCAGAACTGAGGCAAAGGGTCCTCCGATCCGGGTGTGAAAAAGAAGAGGTGAGCAAGGAACTGGTGTGGCTGAAGGAAGAAGGCGCTAGGCAGCACACGGAATTAAAGGAACTACAGGAACAGCTGCACCGGAAGTCTGCTCACATGGATGCTCTCTCACAAAACGAAGCTAAGCTAAGGGCACAACTTGAAAAGCTGGAGGTTGACTTGACTCGTTCTCTGAAGGAAAATACTTCTCTTCAAGAGCGTATAGTTGAGCTGGAGGAACTGGCAGAGAAAGAGAAGCGGAAGGTTTCTGAGTTGACTGACAAGTTGAGGGCCACGGATGAGGAATTCCAGAGTCTGAAGTCTTTGCACGAAAGAAGTGAGAAAAGCCTAGAAGACAAAAACTTGGAATTCAGGAAACTGTCTCAGGAAGTAGCAGTTCAGCTGGATATTTACTCTAGGAAAACCGAAGCCTTGCTACAAGCTAAAACAGATGAGCTGATCGACAATAGTAGCAGTAAAATGAATGCCATTCTCTCTAGAATTTCCCACTGTCAGCACCACACAACACAAGTGAAGGAGGCACTACTGATTAAAACTTGCAAGGCTTCTGAGCTAGAAGCGCAGCTTAGACAGCTAACAGAAGAGCAGAATGCACTAAATAGTTCTTTTCAACAAGCTACCCATCAATTAGAAGAAAAAGAAAGTCAAATTAAGAGCATGAAGGCTGACATTGAAGGTCTTGTAATGGAAAAAGAAGCCTTGCAGAAGGAAGGAGGCAGTCAGCAGCAGGCTGCCTCTGAAAAGGAGTCTTGTATCACGCAGTTGAAGAAAGAGTTATCTGAAAACATCAATGCTGTCACCCTGATGAGAGAAGAGCTCAGGGAAAAGAAGTCTGAGATCGGCAGTCTTAGCAAACAGCTGATTGATCTGAACACTCAGCTTCAGAACAGCGTCAGCGCAACGGAAAAAGAAGCGGCCGTGGCGTCACTGAGGAAGCAATACGATGAACAGCAGCGTGACTTGCTGGACCAGGTGCAAAACTTATCCTTGAACGCTGAAACTCTGAGTAAGGAGAAGACCTCTGCTCTCGCACAGGTGGATCACTTGTCCGGCAAGCTGTCCGAGTGGAAGAAGAGAGCACAGTCAAAATTCATACAGTATCAAAATACTATCAAAGAACTGCAGATGCAGCTTGAGTCAAAAGCAAAGGAAGCCAGCGACACGGCTGAGCAGGTAAACTTACCGAAGGCGGACCTTGATCAGCAGAATGGGAGGTTTGGATGTTTAAAGGGCGAAATGGAAGGTAAGAGCAAGCTGCAGCAAGAGGAGCGTGATTTAGAGAGCGAGTTAGAAACCCAGAAGGCGAGAGTTGTGGAGTTGGAGGAGCATCTGGCTCGGAAGACAGCTGAAACCGAGTCCTTGAATGAAGCTCTTAGCAAACACAATCGGCAAAAGGACGCCGAACGGGAAGAGATGCTTCGTGAGCTTCAGCACATTCAAGAGTTAGGAGAAGAAAAGGACAGCAGGGTTCAAGAAGCTGAAGAAAAAGTCTTGCGGCTCGAAAGGCAAGTGTCTTCTATGACATCTGCACTTGAAACCAAGGAGAAAGAATTGGAACACGCAAATGCAAGCGTCAAGGGCCGAGAAGAGGAGCTGAGGGCCCTGGAAGACAGGCTTGAGCTGGAGGGTGCCGCGAAACTGGCAGAACTGAAGAAAAAAGCCGAGCAAAAAATTGCTGCCATCAAGAAGCAGTTGTTGTCTCAAATGGAGGAGAAAGAGCAGCAATATAAAAAAGATGCAGAAGGCCATCTGGGGGAGCTAAATGCAAAGCTTCAGGAGAGAGAGCGAGAAATTCAGGCCTTGGAAGCAAAACTTAAATCGGTGGAAGGTTCACCACGGTCAGAAGCACCGGTTGTACCCAGGTCAGCAAAAACCGCGGCAGCCTGGACTGAGCACGAAGAAGCAGATCTCCAAGGCTGTCTGCAGGAGGGACGTGAAGAGAAAATCAGCGCTTTACAAAGAAGTCTAATGGAAAGAGAAGAGCTGTTGCAGAGGCCAGAGCAGGAAAAAGAAGAGACGGTTTCTTCTCCTTCTGAAATGCAGCGCAGCTACCGGGAGCTCCTAATCAAGCTAGAACACGCCGACGCCAAGCAGCGTGAAGATCAGGTTGTGATAAGTCGTCTTCAAGAAGAACTTGAAGAGAAAAGCAAGAGATGTTCCTTGATAGCATCCCAGCACGTGGAGGAAGACGGGGGGAAAAATAACATAGGGGCGAAGCAACACTGGGAAAACGTGGTTGATGACGTCCAGAAGGTTCTCCAGGAGAAGGAACTGACCTGTCAGATCTTGGAGCAAAAGATAACAGAGCTGGATTCCTGCTTAGCAAGAGAGAGGGAGGGGCATAGACTGGAAATGGAAGACTTGACCTCCAAACTTGAAAAATTGCAGGCTTTACAACAGCAGATGGAGGGAGAAGCTAAACCCACAGAAGCTTTGGGAGGACGTGCTGCAGAAAAGTCCAAGTCGTGCGTCGTGCAACCCACGTCGCCTGCTGACATGGAGGCCCAGCACGATGACCTGGAATTTCAGTTAGCAGGGGCAGAGCAGGAGAAGGAGAAGCTGGGCAAGGAGATCGTCAGGTTGCAGAAAGATCTTCGAACGTTGCGGAAGGAGCATCAGCAAGAATTGGATATCGTGAAGAGAGAATATGAACAAGAAATGGAAGAGAAAATCAAGTGAGTTTTTCAGCATGAATGTTTATAAGACAGTCCTCCTTAACTCACTCCCTTTTATCGTGCCAAATACACTTAAATTTCACCAACGCAAACTATGAAACATAAATCGAGTAAGTTAAATGCTGAGGAGAAATAAAAACAATTTAAGGCAAGAGGCGGTGTTATTTCATGTCCGTTTAAAGGGGGAAAACCATTTTTTGCCTGGAAGATTATGCTTATTAGGTATATATCCCAGTGAATACTCTTCTCATTTTATTTTTAGTATTCGCATTGTTATATAACATAGATGTGTATGACGAAAATTTTGTTTTTAATATTTTTAATGTTTATTTATTTTTGAGAAAGAGAGACAGAGCGCGAGCCGGGGAGGGGAAGAGAGAGAGGGAGACACGGAATCCGAGGCAGGCTCCAGGCTCTGAGCTGTCAGCACAGAGCCCGAGGCGGGGCTCGAACCCGTCAACCGCGAGATCATGACCTGAGCCGAAGTCGGACGCTTACCCTTACCCGGCTAAGCCACCCAGGCGCCCCAGTGTGTGATGAAAGTTTTAAGTGGAAAAGAAAAATTCTTAAATCCCCAGGACATTGTCTAGAGATAATCCTAGTTTACGTATCCTCCCAGGAGTTTTCTGTTTCTGGACGTGCGTGCATGCACACACACACACACACACACATGCATGTGTGCCCTTAAACCTGTTTTTATACTAGTGAGATCTTGTTATGTGCACCATCCTGAAGATTAGGTGACTCTTTACAGCTTGTTTTGTGTTTGACAGCTGTTAGCTCTTTATATTTTTGTTACGCAGACAGGAGCAGGAAGATCTCGAGTTGAAGCACAGTTCTACGCTAAAACAGCTGATGAGGGAGTTCCACACGCAGCTGGCCCAAAAGGAACAGGAGCTGGAAATGACCATAAAAGAAACCATTGGTAAGTCCTATTTTAGAGTCCGTAAAGAACAAGTCGGAATCAGCAGAGACGATTTATAATTTAAACTTACTGTTTTCACACTGTGCTAAGTGCCTGAAGTAATTAAACTGGAGAAAAAAAGTGATTCCTACCCAAGAAAGTTCTCTAACGGGAACGTGAGCTGCCTGGCAGCGGCTCGCCTTTAGGAGAGGAGGAGCCGGTGAAAGGACCTGAAACATTAGCTACTTAGTTGCCTCCTAAAGACGTTTCTGCTCTGGGAGAGGGGACACGTGACCAACTGGTTTTTAGCAAATTTGATTGGGAACTGAAATTGGGAGATAGATATTAATTCTTCCTTAATGTGTTTTCTTGTTTGTGTGCCCATTTTTTGTATCTTAGATAAAGCCCAGGAAGTGGAAGCCGAACTTTTGGAAAGTCATCAAGAAGAGACAAATCAGTTATATAAAAAAATTGCAGAGAAGGAAGATGATTTACAAAGAACAGCCAAAAGATATGAAGAAATCCTTGATGTACTTGATTTTCTTTCTCTTTTTTGAAATTCAGCTATAATAGATTTCATGGGGGCGCTAAAGATTGGGCTGTCAGATGTCCTGTTTGTCTGGTGTCGAGGCTCAGTATGACCCAAATTTGATGTTGGCACTCTATGCAGATTTATAAGGAGTCTGACTGATTTCTGCCGGGATCGTAGTGCCCTGATCAGATTCTGCTAACCTGGCAGCTCAGTCCACTTGGCAGGTGTGGACGCAACAGTGAGTTACCACGGGGGAGATGGGCTCTCTTCTCCTCTTTCTCTCGGAGTCAGACTGAGTTGTAAGAGAAGCAGGCTAAGAATCGAGAGCTTGTGCTTGGGCCGAGTCTCAGTAATGGGACAGTTAGTGTGTGCGTGAGCGTGGCCACCCAGCTGGGATCTTCCCAGGAGGGCCATCCCAAACCAATTTGCATAGTTTTTATTGCTCTCAAGGGAGAACAAAGATGGGGGAAGAATGGAACGCATCAGCTAAATCTTTTATATTTAGTGGAAGGTTGGTAGAGTGTACTTACTCTGCCTGTGGTGGATTGGCATGGCCATTTTTGTGTGTCAAAATAAGCCGTGAATGCCAGTGAGTATTTTGGACTCCAGAAATTTTTCAAGTGTAACACAATGTAAATCATGCTCTGTTGGGATGTAGATTCCTTAGTTACTCCAAGCCTTATTTCACTATATGCCAGGAACCGTTTGGTGTTTAAGAATCCATAAATCAGAGAATCATGCCTCAGCTGACTATGGCAGCAAGGGAAGTCTGAGCCAGGAACAGAGTGTAATAATAATTATTTTAAATGCAATTGAAAAGGCTGAAATTCCAGGAAAGGCACATGCATAGAAATGCCACCTTTGTGTAATTTTTGAACTTTAGATCTCATGATGAAAAGGTTTGAATAATTTCACGTTTTCTTACACTTCCATACAGTATAAATGTGAAAAGCTTTAAAAAACACTATTGTTTCTTGAATGCTTAGAGAATGTTGGAATTGGAAGATACATTACAGCTAGTTTAGTTTCTTTTTTTTTTCTTTTCGTTTTCTTTTTCTTCTTCTTTTTTTTTTTTTTTTTTTTTTTGCAGAAGGGAAAGCAAGTTCAGCACAGTTAAATGATTTCCCTAAAGCTTCAGAATGAGTGGGAGAGCACTGACCCTTCATTAGCTTCATGTATTTGTGAAGACTTCTCTCTAAGAAAGGAATTTGGGGGAGGGCAGTAGTTATTTATCATGGATAAGTAAGTCAGTGAGCTTCATTTGCAGGGGACGAACGGTGTCATAGCTAGAATGTTCCCTCTTGTGAACCACTTCTCTGTCTCTGGATGTATGGGGTAGCAGACGAAAGACTTTCAAGGGTCACGACAGACCTCTGTAGGTAGAGGGGTGAGGAAACAGGAGGCAGGTAACAGTAAGTCCCTCCTTGAAAATCTGCTGTTTATTAGGGAAATTAAAACAGTGGCCCTCTAGGTTTGGAGGCTTGGAGGCTTGGAGGCAGGAAGTGGAGGGTGAGTGAAGGAGTTGGACTCTTCTCCAAAACCCCTTCCTGGGCCTCACACTGGCACTGTCCATTAGAAATACAACGCAGGCCACAAATGTGAGCCATACATGTGTTTGAACATTTTCTAGAGTCCACATTAGGAAGAAGAAACAGGTGAGCTTAATTTTTTTTTAAGTTTTTATTTTAATTCCAGTGAGTCAACATACAGTGTGATATTAGTTTCAGGTGTACAACATAGTGATTCATCACATCCATACAACACCCTGTGCTCATCACAAGTGCCCTCCTTAACCCCCATCACCTATTTCCCCCATTCCCCACTCCTTCCCCTCTGGGGACCATCAGTTCTCTGTAGTTAAGAGTCTGTTTCTTGGTTTGTCTCTCTCTCTCTCTTTTTCCCCCTTTGCTCATTTGTTTTGTTCCTTTAATTCCACAGATGAGTGAAATCATACAGTATTTGTCTTTCTTCTGACTTATTAGGTGAATTTAATTAAAAAAAATTTTTTTTTTACTGTTTATTTTTGAGAGAGACATAAAGTGGGCGCGGGAGAGGGGCAGAGAGAGAGAGAGGGAGACACAGAATCCGAAGCACGCTCCAGGCTCTGAGCTGTCAGCACAGAGCCTGATGCAGGGCTCGAGCTCACGAACCACGAGATCTTGACCTGAGCCGAAGTTGGACACTTAACCACCTGAGCCATCCAGGCGCTCCTAGGTGAATTTAATTTTAATAGTAAAATGTTAACCCCATTATATCCAAAATATTATTATTTAAATATGTGGTCAATTATGAAGACATTTATACTTTATATTTATATTTATATTTATATTTATATTTATATTTATATTTATATTTATATTTATCATATATAAGCTACCCCAGAACTGTGGCCACGAGCACTGGAAATGCAGCCCATCCAAACTGATGCGGGCTGCAAATAGAAAAACATATTGCAGCCCGTATCAGTTTGGATGGGCTGCATTTCCAGTGCTCGTGGCCACAGTGGGCGGCTTGTGGCTACCGCATTCTGCAGCGTGGCCTCAGACTTTCCAGCTGCCGGGTCCACGGCTGACTTTGCGATAAATAGGCGGTCCCCATCCGAACACTCCTAGTACACACTCTGTCTCGAAGAATTTCTTTTCAAAAGTTACAGATACTACTAAGAGAGATCCTGGCAATTCTTACCAAATACCATATTCCTTTAATTCTGAGTCATAGTCTCTACCGTTCTCCCATTTTAAAATTTCCAGAATTTTACCTGGGATTTGTGTATCTTACATAGTGGTGTGTTTTCACCCTCTGAAAAACTATTAATCAGATTGCTGATGTGTCCGAGTGATGACCTTGTAGAATGCTGTATTTTTGTCATCAAAACAGTTTTGTGACTTGTCGATAGCAAAGTGGAGCACAGAGACATTTTCGTTTTCCCGACTTTGCTGTCTTAGGTGACATTCTTACTATTCTTTGCTGCGTTTGAAGATGCTGGGAACTTTTGTCATCCTTGATTCACACCTCTGTCCTTCTCAGCCCCTCACACATATGCATCACCACACGTTTTAGGGCGTGTGATCGACTTATGTTCCCTGAGTTACTAGGCAGAGAAGTCCTGTGTCTCCCTTTAAATGTGCACTAGCAGCGCAGTACCTGACCTGTAGGACTCTCAGGACATGGCTTCCCACTGAGCTGCACTGCATGTTTCTAACCCCGCTGCTTTCCACAGTCTGGCCGCCATCTTTCATGTGGTCTGGTCTTTTGGGTTAACTTCCCAACTGGTGTCTTTGCTGCTGGTCTTTTTTCTAAGCTACTCATCTCTTCTTGTCAGAGTTCTTTCCTATTTTGGAATGAGGATGTGATCATACCACTTCTCCTCCCAAGTACCTCCGATGGCTTCCCGTTGTCCCAGTGATACCTCCTCCGGTTCTGCCTGTGTCATAGACGAGCTCAACGTAGGCTTGTTCTTCTCCACATTTTACCTTTGGGCATGCTTTTCTGTGTGCCTGAAGACCACTTTCTCAAGCTTTGCGAATTAGTGCAGCTGTTGTCATCTGTCAAATTTTGGCTTTAAAAAAATAAGCTTTAAATTTAACTTTTACTTAGAAAAAAAAATCTGAGTCAATCTTTGCACACAGTTTAAAGATCAAATAACATAAAAAAGTATAGTGAGAAAATGGTCTATAATGAAAGCGTATGCCTGTTCTCTGTATTCTATATATATCTGGCCCCCTTCTCTCTCCACAGGTAACCATTCTTTTCTTTATTTTTTTAAGTTTATTTTTTAAATTTATTTTTGAGAGGGAGAGCGAGCAACTGGAGGAAGGGCAGAGAGAGAGAATCCCAAGCGGGCTCTACGCTGACAGTGCAGAGACCGACGTGGGGCTGGAACCCACGAACCGTGAGATCATGACCTGAACTGAATACGAGTGGGATGCTTAACTGACTGAGCCACCCAGACACCTCACTGTTCTTTTCTTTTCTTTTTTAAATTTAGTTAAGTAAAAAAACCCAAACAAAAACAGTTCATCCGTTTTTCCCAGTCATCACCACCACCCTCCCCCCTCCCCCCCCCCCAACCTCTGGCAGCCACCAATCTGTTCTCTGTATCTACGAGTTTGGTTTTAAATTTTTACTTATTTATTTTTAGATTTCACATACGAGCAAGATCATTATGGTATTTGTCTTTCTTTGACTTCTTTCACTTGGCATAATGTTCTCAAGTCCATCCATGTTGTCACAAATAGCAAGTTTTCATTCTTTTTTATGGCTGAATGATATTCGTGTGTGTGTGTGTTTGTGTATTACAATTTCTTTATCCATTCAGTTTTGTATGGACACTTACGTTATTTCCGTATCTTGGCTATTGTAAATAATGCTGCAGTGAACATGGGGGTACTTACATCTTTTTGAGCTTATGTTTTTGCTTTCTTTGGATAAATACCCAGAAGTGGAATTGCTGGATTGTATGGTGGTTCTATTTTTAATGTTTCAAGGAGCCTCCACATTATTTTCTATAGTGGCTGCACCAGTTTACATTCCCACCAGCAGTGCACACGGGTTCCCTTTTCTCCACATCCTCACCAACATTTGTTATTTCTAGTGTTTTTGTTTTTAAGATAATAGTCATTCTAACATCTGTTAGTGGATATTTCATTTTGGTTTTGATGTGCATTTTTCTGATGATTAATGATGGAAAGCATCTTCTCATGGACCTGTTGGCCATCTGCGTATCTTTGGGAAAAAATGAGTATTCTGCCCATTTTTTAATTGGATTTTTTTTTCTTTTTGCTGTTGAGTTATATGAATTCCTTATATATTTTGTATAGTAGCCCCTTATCAGATATTAGCCCTTATCAACATATCAGATCAAATATTTTCTCTCATTTAGTAGGTTGCCTTTCCATTTTCTTGACGGTCTCCTTCGCTGTCCAGAATTCTTTTAGTTTGATGTAGTGCCACCTGTTTACTTTGGTGATTGTTGTTTTGCTTTTGGTGTCAGATTCAAAAATCGTCACCAAGACCTGTGTCAAGGAGCTTACTGCCTATGTTCTCTTCTAGGAGTTTTATGTTTTTAGGTCTTACATTCAAGTTTTTAATCCATTTTGAGTTAATTTTTTGTATGGTATAAGATGGCAGTCCAGTTTCAGTCTTTTGCACGTGGCTGTCCAGTTTGCCTGACCCAACTTATTGAAGAGACTAGCCTTTCCTCTGTTGTATGTTTTTGGCTCCTTTGTTGTAAATTAATTGACCATCTATGCATAGGTTTATTTCTTGGCTCTGTCCTCGTCCGTTGAGCTCCGTGTCTGTTTTTATGCCAGTACTATACTGTCTTAATTACTATAGCTTTACAATATAGTTTGAAATGAGGGGACAAGGTGTTGCCTGCTTCGTTCTTCTTTCCCACAATTGCTTTGGCTATTTGGGGTCTTTTATGGTTCCGTACAAATTTTAAATTTATTTGTTCTAGTTCTGTGAAAAATGCCATTGGGATTTTAATAGAGATAACCTTGAATTTGTAGATTGCTTTGAGTAGTATGGACATTTAACAATATTAATTCTTCCAGTCCGTAAACACAGAATTTCTTTACCTTTGTTTATGTATGTTTCAGTGTCTTTCGTCAGTGTCTCTTAGTTTTCAGAGCACAGGTCTTCTACTTCCTTGGTTAGATTTGTGCCTACATGTTTTATTCTTTTTGATGCAATTGTAAGTGGGATTGTGTTATTAATGTTCTTTCTGGTAGTTTATTTATCAGTATCCAGAAATGCAACAGATTTTCGTGTATTGATTTTCTGCCCCACAACCTGAATTAGGTTATGATATAAAATGAATTATTATATAAATGAATATATTATATAAAATGAATTATTATATTTCGGACGAGGACAGAGCCAAGAAATCTTATAAAATGAAATATTATATTATATTATATATAATATTATATATTATATAAAATGAATTATTTTTTGGTTCTAACAGGTTTTTGGTGGGGTCTTTAGGATTTTCTGTGTGTAATAGGTAACCTGCAAATGGTGACAGTTTTACGTCTTCCTTTCCTCCTTTCCAGTTTGGGTGCCTTTTACTTGTTTTTCTTGCCTAATTTCCCTGGCTAGGACTTTCAATACTGTGTTGAATAAAAGTACTGAGAGTGGGCATCCTTGTCTTGTTCCTGATCTTAGAGGAAAAGCTTTCCGCATTTCACCATTAAGTATGATGTTAGCTATGGACTTGTCATGTTTGGCCTTTATTATGTTGAGGTACATTCCTTCTGTACCCACTTTGTTGAGAGTTTTTATTACAAATGGTTGTTGAATTTTGTCGAGTGCTTTTTTGTCATCTCTTGAGATAACCATATATGATTTCTATCCTTCATTTTGTTCATGTGTATCACATTGATTGATTTGCAGATGTTGAGGCATCCTTGCATCCCTGGAATAAATCCCACTTGATCGTGGTATATGATCCTTTAAATGTATTGTTGAATTTGGTTTGCTAATCATATTTTGTTGAGGATTTTTCCATTTATGCTCATTCGGGTACTGGCCTATAATTTTTGTGTAAGTGTATGGTGTCTTTGTCTGGCTTTGGTATCAGGGTAATGCTGGCCTCTTAAAATGAGTTTGGAAAAGTTCCTTCTTCTGTTTTTCTGGAAGAGGTTTAAGAAATAATAATTAGTATTAATTCTTCTTTGGATGTTCAGTACATTTCACCTGTGAAGTCTTCTGGTCCTGGACTTTTGTTTATTGGGAGGTTTTTGATGACTGATTCAATCTCATTACCAGTAATTGGTCTGTTCAGATTTTTCTACTTCATCATGACTTAGTGTTGGTAGGTTATATGTTTCTAGGAATTTATCCGTTTCTGCTAGGCTGTCCAATTTGTTAACTTGGAATTTTTCATTGTAGTGTCTTACGATTCTTGTATTTCTGTGATATCAGTTGTAACTTCTCTTTGATTTCTGATTTCATTTGTTTGATTTTTCTTTCTTTTTTTTTTTTCCTGGAGAGTCTAGATAAAGTTTCGTCAATTTTGTATATCTTTTTAGAGAAACCGGCTCTTAGTTTCATTGATCAATTTTCTATTGTGTTTTTAGTGTTGAGATCATTTATTTCTGCGCCAATGTGTTATTTCCTTTCTTCTGCTAACTTTGGGCTTCATTCAGTCTTTTTCTAGTTCCTTGAGGTGTGCGTAAAGTTAGGTTGTTTATTTGAGAATTTTCATGTGTCTTGAAGTAGGTATTTATCACTATGGACACCCTCGGGACTGCTTTTGCTGCCATCCTGTAAATTTTAGTGTGTTCTATTTCCATTTTTGTCTCAAGATTTTTTTTTCTTTTGATTTCTACTTTGACCCATTGGTTGTTTAGTAGCATGTGGTTATTCTCTACATATTTGTGAATTTTCCAGTTTTCTTTGTGTGTGTGTTTTTAAAAAATTTTTATTTGCGTACAGTTGACACATAATGTTACATTAGTTTCAGGCGTACAACATAGAGATTCAGCTTCTCTATATGTTATGCTACACTCACCATAAGTATAACTACCATCTATCAACATACAATGCTATTTCAGTATTATGGACTATATTCCCTGGGCTATGCCTTCTAGTTTTCTTTGTGTAATTAATTTCTAGTTTCATACTGTTGTGGTTGGAAAAGATGCTTGATAGAGTTCAATCCTCTAACTTTATTAAGACTTGTTTTGTGGCCTAACATATGACCTATCTTGGAAAATGTTCCATGTGCACTTGAGAAAAATGTGTATTCTCTTGCTTTTGGATTGGAGTATTCTGTATATTTCTATTAAGTTCGTTTGGTGTAATATGTCACTTAAGGCCATTATTTCCTTATTGATTATCTATCTATGCCTGGATGATCTATCCATTGATGTAAGTGGGGTTTACAGTCCCCCACTATTATTGTATTACTGTCTATTACTCCCTTTAGGTCTGTTAGCATTTGCTTTATATATTTAGGTGTGCATATGTTGGGTGCATAAATATTTGTAAAAGTTTTGTCTTTTTTGTTGAGCTGACCCCTTTATCACTAGGTGATACCCTCCTTTGTCTCTGATTTTACAGTCTTTGTTTTAAAGTCTTATTTTGTCTGATATTCTCTCCTGGCTTTTTGTTGTTTACATTTGCATGGAATACCTTTTCTCATCCTTTTACTTTTGGTGTGTGTATGTATCCTTACATCTAAAGTGAATCTCTAGGGGTGCCTGGGTAGCTCAGTTGGTTAAGCGTCTGACTGGATTTCAGCTCAGGTCACGATCTCATAGTTAGTGAGTTCAAGCCCTGCGTTGGGCTCTGTGCTGACAGTGCAGAGTCTGCTTGAGATTCTCTCTCTCTCTCTCTCTCTCTCTCTCTCTCTCTCTCTTCCCCCATCCCACTTGGTCTCTCTCTCTCAAAAACAAATTAACTAAAAAAAATAAAGCGAGTCTCTTGCGGGCAGCATATAGATGGGTCTTGTTTAAAAAATTTTTTTTAAATGTTTATTTTTGAGAGAGAGCATGAGCAGGGGAGGGGCAGAGAGAGAGAGGGAGACACAGAATCCGAAGCAGGCTCCAGACTCTGAGCTGTCAGCACAGAGCCTGTTGTGGGGCTCGAACTCACAAACCGTGAGATCATGACCTGAGCTGAAGTTGGTCACTTAACCGACTGAGCCACCCAGATGCCCCGGATGGGTCTTGTTTTTAATGTATTTAGGCATCCTGAGTCTTCTGATTGGAAAATTTAGTCCATTTACATTTAAAGTAATTCTTGGTAAGTATATGCTTTTTGCCATTTTGTTCATCGTTTTCTGGCTGTTTTTGTAGTTCTTCTCTGTTCCATGCTGATTTTCCTGTTCTCTTTCTTTATGGTTTGATGACTTTCTTTGGCCGTATGTTTATATTTCTCTTTTGTGTATTTATTATAGTTTTTGCTTCGTGATTACCATGAGGCTTACATAAAACAACTTATAACAGTATTTTAAGTCGATAATGTAAGCTTGATTCTGTTGTAAAGCCCAGTGTTATAATCACTCCATGACATTTTTGTTTTCGATGTTACATTCTACATTTTTTTAATAATGTTTATTTACTTTTGAGAGAGAGAGAGAGCACAAGCAGGGGAGGGGCAGAGAGAGAGAGAGAGAGAGAGAGAGACAGGGGATCTGAAGCAGGCTCTGCACTGACAGCAGCAAGCCCCATGTGGGACTTGAACTCACAAACCATGAGATCATGACCTGAGCTGAAGTCAGACGCTTAACCAACTGAGCCATCCAGGTGCCCCTCATTCTGCGTCTTCTTTTTATCTTTATTCATTATTATAACCATAATTATTTTTACTGTTTTTGTCTTCTAACTGTAAACTAGCTTTATAAGTGATTATACAGTAGATGAAACAACCACCTCTCTCAGTCTTGAAGGAATGGCCTCATGTAGGAGATGAATCTTACTATTTAGCCCTGCCTGAGTTGTTGGTTTTCTCTTAATCCTTTGTGCTTGTCTGAGCAGCCTGTTACATTTTTTAATGGTTCCCAGTAGTTGAGGAAGTGCGGCCACCTGTCAGTATTTCAGAAGGGAGGATCTCAGCGCCTAGATTCATGCTGACTGGAAGCCCGACCCTCAGGTATCAGCTTTTAACCGTAGGCAAACGTACACAGTCCTGTGGGACTGTAAGCAAGTGTGAGTCCTGCTGGCCACCAGAGGTAGGCAATCTGGGTAGGTACCCTGGGTGGCAGTCCCAAAACTCAGGGCTCCAAATGAATCTATAAGCTCTTTTCTGGGTGATACTGGTAAGCTGGAGCACGGCAGAGGCAGGGAGAGCCCCCTAATGACATGCACAGCCTGTGTTCCTTGAGAGCAGCTCCACTGGCCACAAAATGTGAGCCAAACCTGAAGCCTGCCCTTCGGGCCAAGGTTCCGGGACAAGCAAAGAGGCCTCCTTCACAGTAAGATTTCAGGGTGTATTTCAGTCCGCTCTCTGCGCAGCGCCCCGAGGGTGGCAGTCTGCGAAGAACCGGCTCTCCAGTTGCCATAGTCCCACGGGGTCCAGAAACGCAAGCCGCCCCAGCCACCAGGGCCTGGTGATCAAGGCGTGTCCCGTGGGCAGTAGTGGCAAAAACCAGGGGACCAGACGCGTCTCATCCAGGAGACGGGTGCTCTGGAGGATGGCAGAGGGTGCGCTCGCAGATGGCCCAAGGAAAAGATGACATTCTGCCCTCACGTGCTTGTTTCAGCAGAAGCCTTCTCCTTAGGCCACCGTCATGGTGATTAGCCAATAGGCCTCCTTCACAGAAACTCTGAACTCCTGCGTCTGTTGCCTCTTGCTTTGCCCTTGGGGTGGTAGCTGTCTAAGACCTTTTTCCTGTACATTTATGCAGGATCCATGACCAGTGTCCACTAGAGCCAGGAAATGTAGCAGTGTTCCCTGGCAGCAGCTGTAAAAATTGGGACCCCAGATGGGGTTCCTTTCTGGGTGACATTGATTATGACAGTCTCGGGAGACTAGGCACACAAGCTCCCCTGACCTCCAGAGCAATGTGATCAGGAGGTGTCCCCTACCTTGGCAGCTGCAAAAATCCAGGCACCAGATGCACGTAAAAGCTGCCTTCTGGGAGATACTGGTGCTCTGGAACGTGTCAAAGGGAGCATGCAAAAATAGCACCCGCCAGTCTGTGTCCCTGGAGAGCGTTCTGTGGCCTCCTAGATGTGTGTGTTAAATCAGATGTCTGCCCTTCAGGCAGATGCTTTAATGTAAGCAAGTGCGTCCCCTTCACTTGAAGTCTGGGTGCAGTTGGCTACCTGTGAGCTGGGCCCCGGGTGGGTGAGTCCAGGCACCTTGGTGAGCCCTTTAAGAATGGTTACTCAGATCACTACAGTTTGTGGGTCTCAGGATGTGAGCCCTGTTGGTTTTCAAAGTTAGATGTATTGGGGGCTTGTCTCTGAAGTATATGTCTTAAAAGTTGGGATGCCCAGTGTGGGTTTCAAACCCTTCAGTCCTCAGGGAGAAGTTCTGGGTTTTGAGTTTTCCTCCCAATTGTTGGTTGTAACACTGGGGATGGGGTTTAGCAAGGTTGTATCTTAGCCTCTCCTGCCCTCTTCAGTGTGTTTTTTTTCCCCTCTTTGCCTGATGTGTGGTCATCACTCAGCCAGGCTTTTGTTTCTTGTTTTGTTTTTTTGAAGAGGAAATTGTTTCATATGTAGTTGGAGACAAAGTGTGTCTGTGGGAGGAGGTGAGTTCAGAACCTTCGTATGTCGCCATGTTGAACCAGAAGTCAATGATTAGTTTCTGTAATAATATTCCAGTGTTTTCTTATGTAAACAGAAACAAAAATGAAATACGTTATTTTTTCCCTTTTCTACCAAAAGTTTGCTTTTTGAATTTTTTTTTTTTGCATCATACTGTTTTCCCTTACAGTTTTTTTTTTTTGAACGCCTTAAATAGAATTAATTGCATCTGTGTTCTTTTGGTACTCACCTATATTCATCACTTCACTTATAACATGTAACTTTTTTCATACATACATAATGTGTGTAGGAAAATATTAATGTATCTGTCCTTTCTCCTAGATTACAAGCATTTGGTGGGGAGGGGTTTTGTTTATCATCTCTAGTCTTGAGGACCTAGCACTGTACTTGGCACAGACCAGATACTTGGTGAATTCGAAAGAGGAGGCACGTGGCACGGCAGGCAGGAACTCGTTTGGGAAGAGGGACTGGTGACATCTTCAAGGAAGAACGGAGAACTCACATAAGTGAGCTTAAGTAATAGCCAGTTCCAACTCCAAGCAATCCCACTGGGAGGAAGTTTCCTTTTGACATGGGCTGCATTTTAGTGATTTGGCTTTGGTGTAATAACAAGACTTTCAAACGTGATTTCCATGGTGCGCGTTAACATTGAATTTAATGAGTTTTCTTTATTGTTTTTACTTTGAAGTAAACAGTCCTTTTTTTCCCTCCTCCAAGAGACTAGGATACTTTTATAAAGGAAGTTACAAAACTGTTTCTTAAAGTACAAAATAATACAGAAGGGATTCTTTTCCTAATTCTTAGAGGGTTTACTGTAGATTGGTGTCCCACAACTGTCACAGGAAATGTCAGACACCGCTGATTGTCGTATTAAAACCTGAGCCCAACTGAATAAGTAGCTGTAGAGGTGATCCTTTCAAAGGTGCCTAAACCACATTGACATAGACGTCCACACAGGATATGCCGTGGTAGAATAAAAACAGTAAACTGAGACCGTGGGCAATAACGTTGACAAGAGTTTGTGGTTGCTGGTGTTTTAGGGGTGGAGGCTAGGTTCAAGCGAGCCTCAGTGGGGAGACGTCTGAGGAGGCTGGTTACCAGATGGCCCTGCTTATGTTGCCGGAAGGGGTTCAGTCTTTCTCGGTTGGTCTGTTTCGTGACAAGTGGCATTTAAAAGTAAATTTTCCAAGTGTCCCCGTGGTTCGTTGCCTTATTTTGTGCCAGGGGCCTGTTTCTTTTTGTTTGTTTTTGGGGATGATGGTCCTGTCCAGTCAGCATCTGTTACATCAGATACCCGTTGCTGCTTTTCCTGTTTAGCTTCTTACTCAGCAAACACTTGTCCTGTCTTCATTACTCAAATCTGATCAATATTCCAATTCCAAATGTTCTTTCAGCACAAAGGTTATTGCAAGATTTATAAGAGCAAGAAGAGGTCTGGACTGCTCTGTATGATAAGTCAGGGCAGTTATCAAGACAAATGAAGAAATCTAGAATGGGCAATAGCCTTTACAAGGTAATCAAAGCAGAAGAGAGAATGATTTGAATACCACATTTTCTAAGTAGGATTTTTGGACCAATAAGTCACATATACTTTTTCAGCTTTGTTTCGTTGTTGTTGTTGTTTGTTTGTTTTTGTTTTTGTTTTTTGTTAAGTTTGGGGCAAATGGAGACATTACACGGCTACTAATACACTGGACAATAACTTATATATATATATATTTTTTTTTTTTTTTACATAGACTTTAGTTGAACATTTTAGCCCAGAGAACCACTGGTGTTGTTGGGAGGCACATGTATAGATGTGCAGGTGTACTGAACCAGGACAAAGAATCATTTCTTGATTTTCACGGCTTTTCCAAAGGGTTGGGGAAGGCCTCCGCAACTTCTTGTGATCAGTACGTTACTAGCTGGTTGAGCACTGCTGTGCCTAAAAGTACTAGTTTATAATTTTTTTTAAGTTTATTTATTTGAGAGAGAGAGAGCAAGCACAAGTGGAGGGCAGAGAGGAGGAGAGACAGAATCTGAAGCAGGCTCCATGGCATCATAATTAAGTTTATTTATTTATTTTGAGAGAGAGAGAGAAAGGGAGACAGCATGAGCAGGGGAAGGGCAGGGCAGAGAGAGTGAGAGAATCCCAAGCAGGCTCCACACTGTCAGCACAGAGCCCAGCTCTCGACTCCCAACTCCAAAACCATGAGATCGTGACCTGAGCCAAGAGCAAGAGTTGGACGCTTAACCGACTGTGCCACTGAGGCGCCCCTCTACTCGTTTATATGAACGGGTATTTTCTGGAAGTCAAATCCTAACGTGGAAAAGGGCCGAGTCCTGACACACAGGCTCTGTGTCCGAGTTCTGTCACCACCTGGCGAACACCTGCTGGTTGTCGCTTCAGGGGAAAGACACTGCTCAGTGGGCTTTATGGGGTGGGGACAGGGGGAGCGAGAGGGAACAGTGATACCGTAGGAATGGCGAGCGTGGTGCTTAAAGTGGGACGTGAAAGAAGGTGTGTAGAGCATAGTCATGACCGACCATAGAAACAGCGGTTTGTGCCTCCAAACTGGTTAGGTGTTTGTTTCTCCTTCAGAGGTGGTTTTCCGTATACTGCGTTGCCTCTCTGCGATGCTCTTTTTGATATGTTAATTCACACTTGTTTGTTTGTCTTTATCCTAAAGGCTCGTGAAGAAGAAATGACTGCTAAAGTAATGGACCTCCAGACTCAACTCGAGGAGCTACAGAATAAATACCAGCAAAGGCTGCATCAGGAGGAGAATCCTAGCAATGACAAAGTGAGGGCAACTGGTCTTTGCTGCTGTTTCTTAAAGACACTGTCATTTCTGTCATTTGACTTGCCTGCTAACCTGCATACCTACCTCATTTAATCCTACCCAAAACCTTGAGGAGAGAGGTTTTTGCCTGTGTTTTATAGGCAGTGAAACCGAGGTTCATAGAGGTTAAATAAAGTGTCCAAGCTCACACTATAAATGTTGTGTTGGGAATTTAAACCTCATCTGCCAGACTTCAGAGCCTAGACATTTCTTTCTTTTTTTTTTTTTTTAACGTTTATTTATTTATTTAGAGAGTGTGTGTGTGCACACGAGTGGGAGAGGGCCAGAGACAGAGAGACAGAGAGAGAGAGAATCTCTGCACTGTCAGTGCAGAGCCTAACACGGGGCTCGATCTCCTGAACTGTGAGATCATGACCTGAGCCAAAATGAGTCAGATGCTCAACCAACTGAGCCCCCCAGGCATTCTGAGCCTGGACATTTCTTTCTTTCTTTCTTTTTTTTTTTTTTTTTCTAATTTTTAAAAAAATATTTATTTATTTATTTTGAGAGAGAGAGAGAGAGAGAGAGAGAGAGAGAGAGATTGAGTGTGAGCAGGAAAGGGGCAGAGAGAGAGGGAGACACAGAATCCGAAGCAGGATCCAGGCTCCCAGCTGTCAGCACGGAGCCCGATGTGGGGCTTGAACTCACGAACCGCGAGATTATGACCTGAGCCGAAGTCGGATGCTCAGCCGACTGAGCCACCCAGGCACCCCTGGACATTTCTGTTACAGCAATGCTTCTTAGTCTTTTCCTTAGAAAGAAAGAATACAGCGGAAAGTAAACCTCATTGCCCAGGGGCTTAGGCAAAAAGCGTCCATAGAAAATTGGATGATTAAAAAAAAGTTTGTAATGTTTTTATTTATTTTTGAGAGACAGAGCGTGAGTGGGGGAGGGGCAGAGGGAGCCAGAGACACAGAATCCGAAGCAGGCTCCAGGCTCTGAGGTGTCAGCACAGAGTCCGATGAGGGGACTCTCAGGAGCATGAGACCATGACCTGAGCCGAAGTCGGACGCCCAACTGGCTGAGTCATCCAGGCACACTGAAAATACGATAATTTTAAATTTTTATATTCTGTGCTAAATATTCATATAGATTTTATATTCTCTTCTATAATACATCCTTATTTGTAGTCACATAAATTGTTTTTGGTTATTTATGAGTAAGAAAAACAATTTCTGTTTTTCTCCTTGGTTAATGGGCTAGAGGCAAATGTAGTGGGATTATTTTGGAAAACGGGACTGGATTCAGAGCTCCCTGGCAGTACATAAGTGGGCGTTTTTAGGATTCCAGCCGTATAGTCGATGCTGTGAAGATGGGCCATGTTTGCCGTGAGGCTGCCCTTCCCGGTCTGCACCCCAGCAAATGCACGCTGACAGGGCTTGTGGGCCCCAGTTCGAGACGCCAGACAGGGTACCGGCCTGAGGCCATGAGGTTCGTGACCTCCTCGTCGGGAGCTGTAGAGGATTCATCATAGAATGTCGGTTACCAGGGAGCAGTTTTCTAGACAACCCGTTGCCTGGGTCACTTCTTCCAGATGGGGAGGAGAAGCCTTTATAAGGGGCTCTGCTGTGCTGCGCTACTTGGTGCACATATCTTAGCAGTTAGCACCCAGCAGGTATTTCTTTGATAGTTGCAAGTTAGTTTTCCTGTTTTTGGTTTTTGCCGTCTGGGCACGATTTGAATATACCAGGTGCTGTTAAACGTTAATTCTCTGAGGAGAGTGCATGTACTTCGCTACATGTTCTTTTCCTCAGTATCAGAATAAGCGTCATTGCGTGTAGTGTTACTTCGACCTGTGCTGGGATGCCTTCCAGTATTGAAACATGAAATTAATATTCAGAAGGTCTCCTGAGTCCTTTACCTTGTGTCAAAAGAAAGGGGAGAGAAATTGGGGCGGCTGGGTGGCTCAGTTGGTTAAGCATCTGACTTTGGCTCAGGTCGTGGTCTCGCGGGTTTTGAGTTCGAGTCCCGCGTCGGACTCTCTGCTGACAGAGCGGACCCACTTCAGATCCTCAGTCTCTCTCTCTCTCTCTCTCTCTCTCTTCCCCTCCCCTGTTCTCTCTCTCAAAATTACATAAACATTAAAAAAATCCTTAATTATTATTTCTACGCTAAAAAATGTTTTGTTTTATTCTTCATGAGTTTTTATCCTTTTTGAGCATCTTTGATGCTTCTGGGAGACAGTGAGTTATGTATCAGTGTTGAGTTCAATGAAGAGTAGTTTGTGATTATAGCTTCGAGTGGATTCCCAGAAATTGTCCTTTAGAAGTTTCCCTAAGGGGCCGATATGCTTTAAATAGATGTTAATATTTTTAATTTTTTTGAATCATAGAAATAATAAATGAATATATTCTTGTTATAAAAGAGATAATACGTAAGTATACAGAATGAGCCTTCTCTGGTGGGCACCTGTCCTTGCCAAGTAGTAATCATTGTTAGGAGTTTGGTGAAGCGAATTTCCAGTACTTTTTCTTTGTGTTTACCTATGTTGGTGTGTATCCACACTACAATAGTTTGTGTAACAAAATAGATGAGGTTGAAAGCAAATATTTAAAGTTGTCTCATCTCAAATGTTATCACTTCCAAAAGAGTAAGTTTTTATTTTCTAGTTATTTCCTATTATTCTATTTTATTGTTTCCTACAGATTTTAGTGTAGTATCCACTCATTTTTTTTCTTTTCCATTTTCAGGTAACAATTATGGAGTTACAGGTAAGACTAGTTCTTCACTGAATTTGACTGAAGGCAGTATATTGTATTGTATTGTGTATTGTATTGTATTCAGGAGTATTTTGTGTTTTAAGTTGAAACATAAAGGTTTTAGCAAGGAAAATTTTACGAGGCAATATAGTAGTATATTCAGGCGGTGATGAAATTCATACGCGCTTCAGATCTGACTTTTGTTCTTTCAGACTCAACTAGCACAGAAGACTACTCTCATCAGTGATTCAAAGTTGAAAGAGCAAGAGTTCAGAGAACAGGTACGGGTTTAATTGGTGCCTTCTGTGTTGAACTGACGGCCTTAAAATTTACATTAGTATGTACTTGGATCTCATTTAGCTAATTTTTTAAAAAGACCTGATATCATACTGATTTAATAGTTGGCTTTGCAATTTTGTCTTGCACAGGAAATTTTATTCCCAAATCTGAATGTGCTAGAGGATATCTCTTAAATTTGTGATCGATCGCATGTATTTAAACAAGAACATTTGCATCTTACTCTTTCCAGTGCTTAACATCTTGGATAAGAATTTTTGTTTAATTTGTAATAACTTAAGTTTTTTAAAAAAGCAATTTTCTGGGGCACCTGGGTGGCCCAGTCGGTTAAACATCTGACTTCGGCTCAGGTCATGATCTCACAGTTTGTGAGTTCAAGCCCCGCATCAGGCTCTGTGCTGACAGCTCAGAGCCTGGAGCCTCTTTGCATTCTGTGTCTCCCTCTTTCTCTGTGTGCCCCTCCCCTGCTCGCTCTCTCTCTCTCTCTCTCTCTCTGTCTCAAAAATAAATCAACATTAAAAAAAATTAAAAAAGGAATTTTCTCGTTTTTATCAGAGGGAAAAATATATTTGACATCAATTTTGACTACTTTTTCCTAGTGGCTAAATTGTCTTCCTTGAATAAGTTTTGTCCATATATTGTCCAATTATTAGATTTCAAAAGGATTATGTATATGTGCCTAAAAGGATGCCCAAGCATAAGAGTCCCAGTGTACGTGTGTCTGTGGTGCATCATCTTTAGTAGTCTTTCTTTCCGAACTCCGGAGAGAGAATGGCACAAGTCAGCAGGCTGTTTGAAGGCTACATCTCTGGGGATTTCCCAGTTTTCTTAAAAAGTCATACATACAAAGATCTTGATAATCGTTGAACTTAGGTAATGGGTGGGCATATAGGCATTAATTGTACTATATTGTCTGTGGCTGAGTAGGATAGAAAATTTTCACAATGTTTTTAAAAAAAATTATGGACGCTAAGTCCCAATGCTACTTAATTTTTTCCTACTTCCCAGTGGTTTATCTTTTCTCATCTATTCTCCAGATTGCTGCCTGAAAATTCCCTTCTTTTAGCATCCTCAAATTTTTCAACTGCTAGCATGGCAATTTTTGTATTAGTTATTTTTATGGTGGCAGAATACACATAACGTAACATTGACCATCTTAACCAAAGTGCATAGTTCGTTGACATTTAGTTCATTCACAGTGTTGTGAAACAATCACCATTATCTAGTTCCAGAATTCTTCATCACCCCATCAGAAAACCTCCTAACCCATTAAGCAGTCATTCCTTGTTACCTTTTGGCAACCGCTGATCTACTCCTGTGTCTGTGAATTTGCCTGTTAGGAGTATCTTTTGTAAATATAATCATATAAAACCTAGCTTTCTTTTTTTTAAATTTTTTTTAACATTTATTTATTTATTTATTATTTAAAAAAAAATTTTTTTTTTAACGTTTATTTTATTTTTGAGACAGAGAGAGACAGAGCATGAACGGGGGAGGGGCAGAGAGAGAGGGAGACACAGAATCGGAAGCAGGCTCCAGGCTCTGAGCCGTCAGCCCAGAGCCCGACGCGGGGCTCGAACTCACAGACCGCGAGATCATGACCTGAGCCAAACTCGGACGCTTAACCGACCGAGCCACCCAGGCGCCCCAACATTTATTTATTTTTGAGACAGAGAGAGACAGAGCATGACAGGGGAGGGGCAGAGAGAGAGGGAGACACAGAATCTGAAACAGGCTCCAGGCTCTAAGCTGTCAGCACAGAGCCCGACGCGGGGCTCGAACTCACAGACCGCGAGATCATGACCTGAGCCAAACTCAGACGCTTAACCGACCGAGCCACCCAGGCGCCCCAAAACCTAGCTTTCTTATGTGGCTTCTTTTGCTCAGCATGATGTTTCTAAGATTCATCATTGTGGCATGTATCAGTACTTGATACTTTTTTATGGCTGAGTACTATTTCATTATATGGATATACCGTACTTTGTTTATCCGTTCATCAGTTTATGAATATTTGGGGTGTTTCTACCTTCTGGCTATTACGAATAGTGCCATCAGGAACATTATGTACAAGTTTTGGTTTGAGTACCTATTTCCAGTTTTTTGGGGTATGTACACCCAGGAGTGGAATTGCTAGATCATGTGGTAATTATATGTTTCCCTTTTTGATGAACCGCCCAACTATTTTACGTGGTGGCACCATTTTATGTTCACTCCAACAAAGTTATAAGGATTCCAGTTTTTCCACATCCTCACCAACAAGTTTTTTGGATATAGCCATGGTAGTTGGTACGAGGTGGTTTCTCATTACGGTTTTCATTTGCATTTTCCTAATGACTGATGATGTTGAGCATCTTATTATCTGCTTGTTGGCCATTTGCATGTCTTATTTGGAACAATGTCTGTTCAAGTCCTTTGCTCATTTTTTAGTTGGGTTATTTGGTTTCGTGTTTAGTTGTACGCTTCACACTTGTATGCTAGATACAAGTCCCTCATCGAGTATGTGATTTGCAAGTGTTTTCTCCATTTTGTGGGTTCTCTTTTGAGTTTCTTGATAATATCCTTTGAGGCACAAAAGTTTTACTTTTGATAAAGGTCATTTTGTATATTTTCCCTTTTGTTGTTGTAGATATGTTTCTCTATGTGGTATGTTGTAGATATGTTGTAGATCTGTTTCTCTTTTGTTTGTTGTAGATACGGCTTTTGGTGCCATATCTAAGAAACCATTTGCATTAATCGTATTTGCCTGTGTTCTGTCTTAAGTATGAAAGAACCTAGTGCCTAGAGAAGCCCTTTTTTTTACATATGGTTTCTGTGTGAATCTTATGATACAATTTGAGTATTTGTTACTTTTAGATTCACAATTTAGAAGACCGTTTGAAGAAATACGAAAAGAATGTATATGCCACAACTGTGGGGACACCTTACAAAGGTATGAATGGTCTCTTATGTGATCCATGGTTATCTCCTATTGGTGCACTTAGGGATGATTTTTGTTTTTGTCTTTGCGCGTCTGTTCTTTACCACGAATATATTTTACCTTTGTAATTCACCGATAACAGCTAGTTTTAAGGAAAGCGTGCTAGTAATCTAAAACAAAATAATGCGTATCCGTTGTAAAAAAAATCAAACTGCCGCAGTGTGTAAGTGGGACTGCACTTGTTCCACACTATCCGGATGGAACCGACCTAGTGGCAATTTATGTATATTTTTCCAGACTCTTCTGTATGTATGCAAACATTTGTATGATCTACTGTATATACTCATACAGACACAGTTATATCTTTTAGATGCTTCCGTTTTTTACTATTATAATGATGCCAAAATTATCTACTTTAAGCTTGGATTTAGGGAGAAAATAATTTCATAAAAATTCTTATATTCAAGGTAGGAAAGGATGATATTCTCTTGATTGAAATAAATACACTGCTTACGAAGGGTTTTAAGAATGAACTTGAGTGTTTACATGGTTATATACAACTATGTAAACTCATGATCGTGAGGTAATCATGGTCCTTGAATAATCTCATTACAATTTTCCATTCTCAGTTTTACACCTCACTTCATTAAGAATGGTTTTATTTTGCTAAATGTTTTGTAAAGCTTTCTGCTTCTTCGGGGAAGCACTAGGGCCTAAATGTAAACCTTTCCTTTGTGTTTTTGAAAGCTCTTGCTTAATGCAATGAAATAACAAGATATTATACAATTTTTAATTAAATTAAGCAAGGCCTCGCTTTGGATTCTTTCCAAAATGCTCTTCAAAAACAAGAGAAAACCGCCTTGGAAGTGGCCCGTGGCTCATTGCAGAGAGGACTCCTGCTACAAGGATCGTTTGCCGTGTCTAAGTCAGCAGATGCGATCGTCAGCGTAACTGCTGCATCCGTGCTCAGCAGTGCATAGAGAATACTGCTGATTCTTTTTGTTAGTTTCACCTTCAGATTTTTATCATTTTCTTTTGTTCTCAGTTTTAAATTGTGAAATGAACACACATGTCCAGTTTATTTAATAACTAACACCTGTACGCGCCCCTTCCCTCCTCCGAGAGCAGAGCGTTCCTGTCATACCTTTCATTAGCTGAAATGGTGTAAAACAGAGAAGCAATTACCATTAATTTACGTGGAAAAATTTTTAGCATCCCCAGACCCGAAAGTCTCCTCTCTTAGGCCTGTCTGCTACCTTAGACATGTCTTGCTAACAGACGCACAAAACCAATCGAGATAAGACACCGATGCTCACAGGCACCGTGCGAAGCGACGGCGGCCGGATACTGAGTGTGGTTGCTGGGGAAGGGGTGAGGTGGGGCCGCTCTGGCCGCAGCGGTCTGTGCCGCGTCTCTGATGGCCCACTGCCAGATGGATGCCGAGCACCATTTCCACTTCGCCTTTCTTCGTGAAAGCAAAAAGCCTCTTTAGATTTCTTGCGGTTAGCAGAGGCACGTACTGATGCAGGCCTTTTGTGGAAGAGAAGCGGCGTGATGTGAATTTTCGAAAGGCGGGGAACACCTGAGTGTCGCTAAGTGTGAGGCGCTGTGTCGTATCTCAGCTCGTTTAATCCCCTCACCAACCCAATCAGTCTGGTTCAGTAAGCACATTAATCTCCTCACCATGCTGCCTTTTTGGTTTTTTTTTAATGTTTATTTTTGAGAGAGAGAGAGAGAGAGAGAGAGAGAGAGAGAGAGAACATGAGCAGGGGAGGGGCAGAGACCGAGGGAGACACAGAATCTGAAGCAGGCTCCAGGCTCCGAGCGGTCGGCATAGAGCCCGACGCTGTGGGCTCGAACCGACAGACCGTGAGATGGTGACTTGAGCTGAAGTCAGACGCTTGACTGACTGAGCCCCCCAGGTGACCATGCTGGGTCTTTCTAAAGAGTAACAACAGAATAAGCACCCATCATACAGGAAGAAATAAAAGATCACTGACCGGTTCTTCAGAAACCTTTATGTAAGCCTCTGCAATAATATCTTTATTCCTCCCCTCACCCTGACTTTTTCCCGACTCTATGTTAACCATTGTTGTTCTTCGTTGTGTACCACCTATGTATATATTTCTAAACAATATTTTGTTTAGATTTTGCTTGTTTTGAAACTTTATGTAATAGAATCATACTGTAAGGTTGTATTTGTTTCTTTTGCATAATGCAAGTTTTGAGATACGTCTGTGTTGTGTGTGGCTCTTGTTCGCTCAATTCGATTGATCAGTTTTGTACGTTCTTGTACACGTCTTCCTCGTACTCACATGAGAGACTTTCTCTGTACAACTACGACCGGGCTTGCTGAGTCATAGGGTGTGAATGCTTTCACGCACATCCTATCCTAGATTGGCAAACTAGATGCAATTTGAAGATAATATAGGAGATTGTTTTCTATGTTTTTTGTACTAGTTTTCATTCCCACCAGCAATGTGTGTGAGGTCTTGTCACTCCAGCCCCTTAATGCTGGTGCTAAATTAATTCAGCGGTGCTAACTTTATTAAAGGCCCTTAATGCTTGGCTATGGCCCTTAATGCTAAGCTATGACTTGTGATTTTAATTACCTCTCTCTTACTAGTAATCATGTTGAACATCTTATATGATTGTTCATTTTTTTATTCATTCATTTTAGCTGTATTTCTTCTTTTGCGAAGTCCCAGCCATTCCTTTTTTGTTTTCTAAGATTAGGTTATCTCTCCTTTTCCTTTGATTTGCAGTTTTAAAACAATTCTGAATATTAATCCTTGTTTTGTATACTACATATACATGTATACATATATGTATGTGTGTGTGTATATGTATATATGTATTGTAAAGATATTTACTAGCTGGTGTCTTTATTGTCTTAATTTTTTTATTTTTTAGACGTATAGAAAAGTAATAAGTGTGGTATATAATGAACACACATGTACACGTCACCCTCAACAATTATTAAGACATATCTAATCTTGATTCATCTGTACCCCCAACCTTTCCTAACCTTGCTCTATTGGATTATTTTAAAGTCAGTCCTAAATATCATATCTTATTTGATATAAACAATTTCAGTATACATCTATACAAAGGATTCCTTAACAATACCTGTAGTACTAGGGGCACCTGGGTGGCTCAGTCGGATAAGCATCTGACTTTGGCTCAGGTCATGATATCACGGTTTGTGAGTTCGAGCCCCGCGTCGGGCTCTGTGCTGACAGCTCAGAGCCTGGAGCCTGCTTTGGATTCTGTGTCTCCCTCTCTCTCTGCCCCTCCCCTACTCATGCTCTCTCTCTCTCTCTCTCTCTCTCTCTCTCAAAAATAAATACACATTAAAAAATAAGATAAAATGAAACCAATAAGCATAGTGCTAGTATCACACCAAAAACTTTCACAGCGATTCCTTAGTATGTTCAAATAACTAGTCACAGTGAAACTTACCTGTAGCTTCACAAATGTTTTCTTGTGGTGATGGTGGTAAACAGTTGGTTTATTTGAATCAGTAGCCAAGTAGTATCCGTACCTTGCATTTGATTGAGAAATTGCTTAAATCTCTTTTAAAAGTCTGCCTTCCTTGTCTCTCTCTGTCTCCCTCTCTCTTTCTCTCTTCTTTTCCCCTTTATTCAAGAGACCAAATTACTTGTGCTCAAGTTTCACACGTTCTGAACTCTTGGTGTTCCAGCCCCTGGTCGTTAGAACGAGGGGCTTGATCAGATGGAGACTGTGTTATTGGCAGTGGTGCCTCCTCAAGGGAGCCGTACTGCCTGTTGCCTCCCAGCGAAAGACACACGTTATCTTAGCAGTATCTTTCACACGGTTCCGGGTGCCGTCAGTCTGATTCCTCACCTTTCGCCTTAGACGTTAGCACCCAGTGGTGACCGTTGGCCAACATCGGTTGTTTCACCAGTCATTGTGTAACGGTGATCATTCAGATCCTACCATTTCTTGTGCAGATATTAACTGGCATTCTTCTGTAAGCGGAAATGTGCCCTGTTATCTATCTGGGGTATAGCTCCTACGTGAATTTGTCTTTGCCTGCTGTAACACCTCACTCAGTTATGATGACTTTATAATATATCTTGCTGTTTAGTTGGGGAAGCCCTCCTACTTTGTTTTTCAAGAATGTCTTAGCTATTCTTAACTCTTTGTCAATTTAAGTTTCAGAATCAGATTGTAAAATTGCATTCATAACACACACCCAAACCTGGGAAGGTTTTGATTAGGATTGCATTGAATTTATAGAAAAATTGAGGAGAATTGGCACCTGTATGGGATTGAGTCTCCAACCCATAATCATGATCTTTCAACATTTACTTAGGACTTCTGTAATTTCAGTCAATAATGTTTATTGTTCTGACTACCTCTTGTACTTCTCTTCTTACATTTATTCTTAGGTGTGATTGTAAATGTAAAATTTGTTTCTCGTTTTTATTTTCCAGTTAAGTAAATGCATTTTCAGGAGACATTCTTGTGCCTTTTTGAAGGATATCTGAGCATGTCTGCTTTTAACTAAAATTGTCTGTCATACGCTTAGTTGATTAAGGTTGTGCTAAGTGTAAATGGATTTTCCAGTTGTGCGTTTTGGAATTGGGCCCAGGTAAAGGATCGTATTAAAAATGCTGAGCAATATTCCCACAAAGTTATTTGGAAAGACTCACAAGAAGCAATGGGTAGACAATTTGGCAAGCATCTTTATTTGCATGATAACTGATTTCCACTCTCATTGCTTAAAACCCAAAGTAAGAATTATAAAAAGAGGAAGAAATTTCTTTTATATGCCACTGTTAGGGAGAAGACAGGAAAGGGTACGTGCATTGGAAGACAGTATTAATTACTTGTCCAGGAAAATGGCTAGATGTAAGTGATCTACATGTTTATAATAATAAAATCAATTATTTTTCTGAAAAGTCTACATTGTAAACTCTTACACTTTGCATCAATCTAGAGGAATGAAACACTTAAGGGTGATATCTAGAGAGATGGCTTTTGAAGAGGAAATAGTACATTGTCATTATTTAGTTCTGGGCGCTCTGTATTTGCTGAGTGTGGTTTGAGTGAATTGGGTCTTTAAAAGTGTACGCTTTTTAAAAGTGAAATATTCCAAACGTACAAACACACAGGGTGTAAATATCAAGTATGAAGACGGTTAACACCTGTGAATTCACCATCTAGAACATCGTCAGTGCTCCTCGTACTGCTCTTCAGTCTCGTATCTCCGTTCTCTCCCGAGGGTGACCACTGGTAACGTGTATACGTACTGTTCCCTAAAACAAGTGACTTTAATGTTTGGGCTGTATAGAAATGATATCAGATTATATGTATTCTGCATGTTCTTGCCTTTATTTCACCCAGCATTATGATTTTGGATTTCATTCTAATAGGTGTGAAGCTATAGTTCAACCTTTTTTTTTTTTTTTTTAAATTTAAATTCACATTAGTTAACACAGTGTAGTATTGATTTCAGGAGTAGAGTTTAGTGATTCGTCACTTACATACAGCACCCAGTGCTCATCCCGACAAGGGTCCTCCTTAATATCCATCCCCCATTTAGCCCATTCCCCCCCACCCACCGCCCCTCCAGCAGCCTTCAGTTTGTTCTCTGTATTTAAGAGTCTCTTATGTTTTTCCTTCCTCTGTCTTTTTACCTAATTTTTTTCCTTCCTTTCTCCTATGTTCATCTGTTTTGTTTTTTAAATTCCACATATGAGTGAAATCCTATGATACTTGTCTCTCTCTGACTTATTTCACTTAGCATAATATACTCTAGTTCCATACACTTTGTTGTAAATGACAAGATTTCACTATTTTTCACTGCCAAGCAGTATTCCATTGTATACGCATACCACATCTTTATCCATTCATCAGTGGATGGACATTGGGCTCTTTCCATACTTTGGCTGTTGTCAGTAGTGCCGCTATAAACATTGGGGTGCGTGTGCCCCTTCGAATCAGCATTTTTGTATCCTTTGGGTAAATACCTAGCAGTGCTATTGCTGGGTCGTAGGGTAGTTCTAGTTTTAGTTTTTTGAGGACCCTCCATGCTGTTTTCCAGAGCGGCTGCACCAGTTTGCATGCCCACCCACGGTGCAAACGTTTTCCCCTTTCTCTGCATCCTTGCCAACATCAGTTTCCTGAGTTGTTAATTTTAATGTGTGTGAAGCTATAGTTTAACGATTTTGAATGCTGATTTTCACAATATGTTGTATCTTTATACCATACTTTACTTATTCTCCTATTGGTGGACCTTTGAACTGTCTTAATTTTGCTTTTATAAACAGTGTAACTGTGAACATTGACTTCTGGTGTACATATGAAGCATTTCTCTAGGATGTACTGGTAGGAATTAAATTACTGCGTTACAGAACATGCTCATCCTTCCACTTCAGGAAGTTCTGCAGAGTCATGTGAAGTTGTTTAGAGTGCTTGTATCAGCTCACTCCGCACATGCACAGGCATCTCCGTTGTTCTGTGTACTCACCAGTGCTTGGAATTGTCCGACTCTCGGGACTTTGCCAATCTCATACGTGTGAATAGTACTTCAGCTTTCATTTGTTTGTTTCTTTTCACTGAGCAAATGGTGACTTAAATTCTCAGCCAAAAGGAATATAAAGTTACAATAAAAGGCTGCTTTCAGCTTTGGCATTTAGAGGCTCACTTATTGTTCATAGCTCTCATAGTGGAAGCTTTATTATATTATCCTACAGCACAGTGTGATCTGTTATTGATTCAGTTTTTTAAAAACTTCGGAGTTATCAAGGCATAAATATACACGTAGTAATATTCAGTGTGATTTCATATACCTGAACTGTAATTATTGTTTACTTTTAGGCCGAAATGGGGCTTGATTAACAGATGAACTGTAACTTCTTATGACAGGCTTTAAGATGTCGAATCAAAATATTTGAAAACCACTATAATGGCATTAATATTTCATGTGTTTTCGAGTTATTTTATCGATCCTGTGTTTCAAAACAGTTTTGAAAATTTGATTTAAACCTAAGTGCTTTTAGGTTTGGAATACTAGAAAAACTAGAATGCTATACTGATATAATAAATTCTTAATAAAATAAAAATTATTGTTAATTCACTTATTGTGGAATATCTGCAGTCAACCACAGAATATTGAGGAGAGAAATACCAGTTTTAAGGAATCTTTGTATTTCCTAAGTATAGTCTTTTAAAATTGCCATGCCAAAAGGAGGAGGAGGAGGAAGAGGAGGAAAAGATTTGAGAAATAAAATTGCTATAATAATTCTAATTTTCTTTCCCAAGGGAAAAATACCATTGAAATACTTTATGTATATGTGTACAATACTACACAGTACAATATAATTAATATAAGAGTTATGCCTTGCTTTGTCTGGTGTCTAAGTAATAAGTAGTTGATCTGGATTTTCTTTAAGATTTGATTTTTTTTTTTTATTTTTTATTTGACAGGTGGCAATTTGTATCATACTGATGTCTCGCTCTTTGGAGAACCTACCGAGTTTGAGTATTTGCGAAAAGTGCTTTTTGAGTATATGATGGGTCGTGAGACTAAGGTATAAATAATTTCTGGTGACTTGGCGTGTGGCTTAATTTAAAAGGAAATGTGCCCACTTCTAATACTTTAATACACGTATTGATGCCATATTTTACTGTTAGCAGACCACACATGCTAAAAGGTGATAGGTAATTAATTGTGTTATAGTTCGTTGTTTACACAAATGGTTTGTAGATCTTGCTTATGTTTGTTTCAGTTATAAAATATTAATTTAAAAAATACTGTTGGATGATGCTAAATACTAAAAATAGAAATTTCACTGACTTAATATTTTGTAAAACATGGGTATTTTTACTTTTGACTTGAAATTTTAGAGTCAAGTCAAAATTTGATTTCATTTTCATGGAAACTTCAGGATAATGTGGAAGTATTGGAAATGGTCATAATTAAGAATGACTACTTAGGGGTATTTCTAAATATTTTACTTTAGTTACAGTGAGAAAATCATTTCAAAACATATGGAATATCAGTCATTAAAATTACCACATCATATAGGTAATAATGCTTGGCTAAATTTGTTTTCTGGAATATTAAATTATTGTAAGGTTCTTGAGTGTATAGTCTTGTCTTTTTCTTGTTTGTATTCCCTGCAGTGTTTTTAAAAGAGCCTTATATTGGACTTTTGGTAAATATATCTTGAATTGAATTGAACCATGTATTTAGGGGAAATTCATGAACCTTTCCTCAAACAAATTTTTCATTTAAAGCAATTTCTTTTCCGACATTGCTTCAACTTTTTACCTTCATAAACTTTTACATTGTCCATATACCTTGGCCGAGGATGGGATCATGAGTTTTCCATTTTTAAGAGCAATCCGTGTTTTTAACTTAGGGGTCCCTTGGGGGGTTACTAAGTCAAGGAGTGCTAAGCCAGTTCAGGGATTAATTTGTCAGGTATGTTAAAAGCCTAAAAAGTAAGGACATAAGAAATCTCTTAAAAGAATATTATGAATTTATAGACTATAGATTCTGCTAAACACTAGGAGTTATAGAAGTGGAAGTCGTTTTAATCCATAATATCTGTAGAAATCTCATTTCATTATATCAAATAGTTTCAAATTAAAGTAATATCTAGTGTGATCCTGAACATGTAATTCAGAGGGATATATTAATTCACAGTGATTCGGTGTTTTTTTTCTTAAAGGGCTTTTTTTTTTAATTCAGAGAACAGCTAAAACTAATTTTCTCCTTATCTTTTTAAAAGTAAAGCTAATGGAAAAATAATAAAAAAATAAATAAAGCTAATGACATATAGCTTCCTCTTATTAAGACTTGTATTGGATAGCAGCCCGTATTTGAGGTGGGGTAAATAATTTAATGTTACCTTGTTATTGTAAGGAAGGGAGAAGGATATATCTTAAAAAAAAAAAAAAAAAAAAAGCCTCTCAGCAGTTTAGCCGTATTGGTTCATTTGTGAATGTAAAGCTGTGATCCCAGTGTCGCTAAATAAAATATTTACATGCCTCAGACCGTGTCTTCTGGAGGTTGTGAACTGTGCGGGGTAGGAGCCCTGCAGAGCTTGAGTCCTCCTGAAGAAAGACCCGGCGCAAACGTGAGATGTGCCGGGCGCCAGCTTGCGCCGTCAGGGCCGTGCGGTTAGTTTGAGGCTGTGCCTGAGGAGACAGCTGGAAGGGATGTCCCCACGCCCCGTCTGACACCTGCCTGGGAAGCCATGCTGCCGAGGGCTCTCCCTGGCCTTTTGTCTTCAACACTCAGTGCACCTGGTTGCTACAAACGGTCAGGCGGTCACCGTGCCATCACAGTGTACAGGCCGATCTAGAACATCGGTAGCAGACGCTCTGCTTAATTTACTGCGTGTTTATTGAGCGCTTGCTCCATGTGGCCTTCTGTTTATCACCCCGATGGATACGAAGATGAAATGTGACACTGTCCCTAATTCTAAGGAGTTTACTCTATAGTAGCAAAGTGGAGCTGTTTGTAGTTAAGCTTGACGTGATGCAGAACGTAGCCGGGGCTGTCAAGAGAGGCACAGAGTTCTCCTGTTTGCTTGTGAGAAGGTCAAGGGGGGCATCATGGAGAAGCAGGTGTATCTGCTGGGCTTTAAAGCGGGATGAGGTGTATGCAGGTGTGGTTTGACTTTAATAGAGGAGCTCAGACGGGAGGGAAAGTCTAGACAGAAGGTCCAAGGCGGGACATCGGGTTTTGGAATGACAAGTCGTCTGGTCTGACTGAAACACTGGATCTGTGTGCTGGAAGTGACTCCTTCCAGGGCTGCACAGAGTGTGGAGGGCCCGGGATGACTTCCGAGTGTTGCCTGTAGGCATCGGGGGGTGGCTAGCCCTTGAGCTGAGGTTGACAAGATCAGAGCTGGTTTTAGACACATCTTTCACCGGTTTCCTTAATTTCTACACAGTAACAAAGAGTTTGAAATGGAAACCGGGTTGCGGCCTTAGAATGAGCCAGTGTGTGTCGTGGCCTTTGTGCTCTGACCCTCGTCCAGCGGGATATGTGTGTCATCCCCCCTGTGTTCCTTCCTCTGCTTCTGCACACGGTGTTCCTTACTTGATGAGGCAGATGACTTTGTAAGAAGACCACATGCAGGACACACATTGTTACGGCACGAAGCTTCCTCTGTCTTCTTCACTTTCCTTCTCTCGGGTTGTGGTCCTCCCGTGCTGTTAACGGACACTAAAATTCAGTCTGTTCTCCTTTTCGGTAGAAAGTGTTTCTCATTGTAACCTTTTAGGAAAGCCCCTCCTTAAAGAAGACCTGGCAGGAGACATGGCCTCTCCACCAGGTGGCTCATTTGAACTTTTCCTTACTTCCCAGGGCCCGAGGATACTGTACGTAGAGTAGACAGTCTGACAGGCAGAGAGCGCCTGGGTTTCTTCATGTAAGTGCGTTTTGGTAAGCCAGGGAAGAGCTTTAAGTCTTTGCTGGGTAATCTGCTGCAGATTCAGGATCACTGGTGAATTTAGAGGTGGGTTCCTCATTAACGTTTAGAAACGTGAGGAAACACCTAGCGACAGTTCTGGGGTCTTTTGACAGACATACTTGCATGTGCGTGTGTGGTTCATGGTGAATATAAACGGACTCTTGGGTGCTTTGAACCTTACAAGCTATTGACATTAAAGAAATGTTCCTATAATCATGAGTCCCTAAATTCTAGGTGTTTGTTGCTTCCTAAAAACAGTCTTCGTAGACAGTATACCAAAACCATTTAAAATTGCTTCAGAGTGTTAATAAAAAGAATACGGACAAACTTAACCACTTCTTATTTTCTCTTGCCATTTAAGGCCACATATATGCTTAGTTTCTCGATTTCGCTTTAACGTGAAGACTCTGTCTAGGCAATACACTTTAAAGGATAAGGGTTTTTGTAAAATGCCTTTGGAATTCTCCAAGAGTTTAAACGGTATTTTTTTTTTTTTTGATTCTCAGAATGGCAGAGGCAAAGGTAAAAGGAGGGAAGGGTGCTGAAACCTTGCCATGTATGGGGTTTGTGATTAAAGAATAGTATTAGTTGATCTGTTAGTTGAAACTAATATTAGAAGTATGTAAAGTGCCTGGCCTAGGCTTAGCACATAATAGGAATTTAAAAAATGTTAGTTTCTTTCCTTCCTGGCGATAATTCTACCTTTTTTTCTAATGATGTGAGTAATGTAAAATTAAAAAAAATTTTTTTTAATGTTTATTTATTTTCGAGAGACAGAGAGAGACAGAACGTGAATGGGGGAGGGGCAGAGAGAGGGAGACACAGAATCGGAAGCAGGCTCCAGGCTCTGAGCTGTCAGCACAGAGCCCGACGTGGGGCTTGAACTCACGAGCCATGAGATCATGACCTGAGCCGAAGTCGGAAGCTTAACCGACTGAGCCACCCAGGCACCCCGAGAAATGTAAAATTTTTGATTATTATGTCATCTTTTCCTCAGTGACCTTCTCTGGTCCCCAGCCCCGCCCCCTGCACACACACACGCACACACACAGTGTGTGTAACCGTGAACAAAGAATGTTACAGTGAGTTCCCTAGGTGCCCCTGCCGTCCTCTGTGGGCATCCTTGGGGGAGAGCACTAGCCCCTGAATTTGTATGTAAGCACTGAACTTGTTATCCTACTTATTTCGTGAGTGTATCTTATTTCATAAGGTATCTTCTTTCCTCTCTGTCTCCCTCAAAACATCTCATCTTGATACAAAATAGGGAATTTCAACCTTTGAGGAGAATTTTCCACGAGCTTATGGGTGACAGTCTGACTTACGGTATATGCATTTAGATCTGCACAATTTATGATCTTGTTTTGCAAGCCACCATGTGTAATGTTTTGATTCATCATGTTTTCTACCCAACAAAACATCTCGTGTTTATTTAAAATGTAATTTGTATTTCTATTAGGCTGATGTGCTGCATGTTGTAAAAAATACCTACTAAGCATGTTCATGTTCATGCAGTAGCCCATGTGTATGAGATATATGATGTGATTTAGTTAAAGCTGAACTTCTGATGATTTAGAGCTTGGCAATACATTACTTTCTAGATAGATTTCTATAAGTGAAAAGCCTTATAAAATGAATGAATAATAAAGTTCCATTTTAATACGATAAAGGGCCAAGAGCATTAGAACTTTATATAGCTTCGTGCTATTGTAATTGCATCTTCTTGAAATAATACCAACCCAGGCATTGTGGAGAGTCCTTTTAAATTGAAATTCTAGTGTTGGCTGTTATTTCCTTGCCTAATATCTTCACATCATACTTCTTTGGTCGTGGCTTCCATTGAGAGCACTAAAGAATCCCACCAGCAGAACGTGTCAGGATGGGTGAAACGCCATCTGCTCAACTGTCTGTGATCATCTCTTGTTTTTCTTGTAGACCATGGCGAAGGTTATAACCACTGTCCTGAAGTTCCCTGATGATCAGACACAGAAAATTTTGGAAAGAGAAGATGCTCGGCTAATGGTAAGCTTTAAAATAGGCTACGGATAGAAGACGACTTTATCGCAATCTCTGACTTTATCGCATGCTCTGTTTCATTTACAAAGACTCTGAGGTGGTAAAAGACATTTTAAATGTTTCATTTTTATTGTACTGTAGCGTAAAAACTGAGAGCGAATCTACATTAAGAAAGTTTAACCGAGGGCAAATAGGAATTGGTGTCTTCAAGGAAAGAACAGTCTTTTTCAATAGCTTTTATGAGGTTGACACCTACACGTGCTATCTGGGATTTCCAGAACCCGGGCTGTTTATGGAAAGGACAGAAAAGACATTTGTCCTGGTATATCCAGTAATAATTTTTAAAAAAAAATTTTTTTTTTTTTCAACGTTTTTTATTTATTTTTGGGACAGAGAGAGACAGAGCATGAACGGGGGAGGGTCAGAGAGAGAGGGAGACACAGAATCGGAAACAGGCTCCAGGCTCCGAGCCATCAGCCCAGAGCCTGACGCGGGGCTCGAACTCACGGACCGCGAGATCGTGACCTGGCTGAAGTCGGACGCTTAACCGACTGCGCCACCCAGGCGCCCCTCCAGTAATAATTTTTAATCAGACTACATCATGATGTTAGATGTTCTGTATTATATTTCCTTATCCTCCGTAGTGGTTTTCAAATACAGTAATTCTGACTGAAAGAATGTAAGCATTTTTGAGCTTTTGAGATACCCAGCAAGGGAGATGTAGTAACGGAATTATTAGAACCTTTGTGTGAAGTCAGATGTGATTGAAATGAAATAAATACACACTTCATAAATTATGCAAAATCCCCTTGCCTGACTTCTTTTTGCTCTGGGCCAGTAATGCAGTAAGAAAAGCACATTCTAAGCACAGTGTGAAATTTGTTGGGAAGTCTCGGGTCTTGCCTCAGCTTTCTCTTTCTCCTTCCTTTTCTTGTCTTGCTGGTAGCCTGCATCACCCTCCATGTCCTCCCCCATTTCTCTACCTGTTTTAAGATTTCAGCACCGCTGTTCTCTTCTCTCTCCTCACTGAAGCAAGCAAAGGTCTTCTCCGTAGTGATGGGTTAGCCTGTGTCTGACCATCTCCAGTAAGGACTAAGTCATTACCTCCTAAAGCATCCTATCTTAATTCAACAGACTACATCTCTTAACAAAAGTTCTTGCTTATCTTGAGCCCCAATCTTCCTTCCTTGCAGTGGTCACCAATTTCTTCTGGTTTTTACCTATGGAACTCAACCAAAAAATCTGTCAATGGCCTGAATGGAAGGCTTTTCTTCTCCAGGCCAGATACCTGGAGTTGCATCCCAGGGCTCCTCCTGGTTGGCTCAGTGGGTAGAGCGTGCAACTCTTAATCTCAGGGTCATAAATTCAAGCCCTACATTGGGCGTGGAGTCTGCTTAAAATTAAAAAAAATTGCATCCCTACTGACTGAGCCAGCCAGGTATGGCTTCTCTCTTCTGATGCATTGCTTTCTCCAAGGTCATCCCCGCATCCCTGACCTTTGTCCTAGTACTTTATTGCATATTTTGTCATATACCTATTGTATATTTTCTGAGACAGTTACAGTTATTTTGGCTAACATTAAGTGTTTTTTGGAAAGTATTCCTCCCTGGTATCTAGTAGCCTGAAAAACATTGTTATACCTCTGTAGTTATTTCTGGTTATACATTTTTTTTTTGATGTTTATTTATTTATTTTGAGAGGTAGGGGAGGGGCAGAGAGAGAGAGAGAGAGAGAGAGAGAGAGAGAATCTCAAGCAGCCTCTATAATGTCAGTGCAGTATAGATGGGGCTCGATCTCATGAACCTGAGATCATGACCTGAGCCAAAACAAGAGTTGGATGCTTAATCAGCTGAGCCAGCTGAGCCCCTCTGGTTATACATATTTTTTATAAGAAGTATGTCACTATAACGTATGCCCTTCACCAATAGAATGTTGTTTTAAATTATAGCAAACAGTTCTAAAATGTAGTTGCTCAGAGTAGTTTGTCTCCTCACTGAATTTGCCTTTGTGTAAATAAAACTCTCCAGTGCAATTGGAACCTGTCAACATGATTCTGTCATTATGGCCTGTTTAAGAAAATATTTTTAAAGGATCTAATGCACCTTTGTTCATTCTCCCATGGCCTCTTTATCATCTTGATGTTGGGGTATGGCAAACTCTCATTGTTGGGCTACATTTTATCCGGATTTGCTTTACAGTTTAGATTCATCCTAAGTCATGGCCACGGCAGATACGGTGGGAAACATCCCCCTTCACCCCATACACACGTGCAGTCTTAGACTGGTTTGCCTTGAAGGAAATTAATTGAACTGATACATGTAAATAGTGAACCCTGTTAAAAAAAAAACCTTTTAAAGGAGATGGAATTTTTTTTTTTTTTTTTTAAGTTTCACTAAAAAGAAATCTTTGAAAACCATTACATTCTTTATTCCTGAATAAAGTGGTATTCATTCTGGATAGGAATGAAATGGTGACTGTTTATTCCTTCCTGAAATAATCCTCCCTTGTCTCAGAGGCTGATTTGCCCAGGAAGAAAGTACCACTCTTTCCACTGCTACTTTAAGCAGAGTCTTATCCATCATTATCTTTTGCTTAATGAATGAGTGCAGTCAGCACACACATACTCTCCTGCTTGTTGTGGCCGGTATAGGAGCATTGAAGACGTGGAAGATAATGGTTGCTGACCTTGTGGAGCCTTTAATTTTCGGGGGAAGAGGTAGTACCCATTTATCATGCATGAATGAAAGATATGTCTAAGTCATGTAATTCAGATAATAAAAGTAGATGCTTAGGAAATAGGAAATAACTCATAATGAGCATGAAGTGAGGCCCACTGATGGCCTATAAATCAATTTGAGTCACTCTTTGTTGGTTTGAGATTCTTGGTACTTGATAGTGATTCATGATTGTGTTTTTATATTTGATGGAAGATTAAGATTGTTGTTGATTGAAAAGGTTGAGCCAAGAGACACATTTGCCTTTAAGACCGGTGTCATTCATAAAATGAGCAATAAGAATCATTATCTTTGAACAGGACTCTTGGAATTACAACCTATTTCTTACTCCTGTCCAGTGTCCGTAGCCGATTAGGAAAAAACACTGCAAAAAAGAGTGACGTATCTTCTTCTAATAGAAAGATAAGATATCCAATAGAAAGATATTTATATTCTTTCAATGTAAATATAGAAACTATGTTTCCATTAGGAAGATATATAAATGTGTAGAAAACCAGCCTTTTTAGCAGTTTATTACGCGAACATTTAAAAACTACTTAGTCGTGTTAGCTTTAAACGCATGTTCCAAATGGATCTCTTCTGTAATTTGTTATAAACGTGGAGCTGTGTTTTCCCTCGTATTTAAAATCAGCAACCTTGAGTGCTTTGTTATTTTTAGCTGTGAAGGCTGAAAGGCTGGGAAAAGTAAACCAAAACAACCCCGAACACGTTTCAGAGCTGCCCTCCCCATCCGTTAATATTTGGGATGCTGGAGAGAGAGTGTGAGCTGCGCTGAGAGCTGACAGCATGCAGCCACATCAGTGCTTGCAGTATTTACTGGGTATTGTAGGAGGAGACCGTCTAAAAACTGGCTTCATGACTCTGGCGATTACGCATTAGCTTTTTGGCATCGGCCAAACATTTCTGTGACTGCTGGTAAGATCTTTCTCAGTGTATCCCCTTTTTATTTTACTTCCCCTCCCCTCAGTGAGTTTTACAGTCTGTATTCGAAACACCCCATTCTAGATCTAGTGGTTTCAGAGTTTAACCTAATTTCAAGATTACATTTCATAGATGAGAAGTCGTTATCTGTCGAGTAAGATTAAATTGTAGAGCATAATTAAATTCTGGTCTATCCGAAGGCTGTGATGTGTAGAGAAGGGCTATCCTACGTCCTTCATTGACAAGTCTCAGAGCCTCAGGTCCTTCACAAAACGAACATCATCTTGTTAGCATTATTGGAAGGCCAGACTATAGTGCCTGCCCTGGGTTTTTGAGATGGTGGCAGGGGTGGTGGTGACGATCCCTTAGCCACCAGAGAGCAACATGTGGGTGTAGAATTAGTCTTTCCTGGAAAAGGAGACTTAGGTTGGTGAGTTAATATTACTGTGTGTGAGATCAGTCATTAAAGACGTCAGTAGGACAGCCAGGTCATTTCACAGGAATGACGTCATCTCAGAAATTGTCCCCATCAGAGCGAGTGGCACTGCTGTGGTGAGTGTGGATCTCACCAGCCCAACCCTGGTAGGCTTGGAGCAGGCCCTTTCCATGTTTCTGGCCCTTGCTCGTAAAATGAGCACGGTGGATTGTTCTATTCCTAAGGCTTCTTTCCTTCTAAAGTTCTCAATTATTTGTAGATTTTAAAGTTTTGGATTTGTTTCAACTGGGAAAAAATTGCCTTCTATACAATAGGCAGAAGTTCAAAAGAAAACGCACGTACCAAATACACACACTTTCATCTTTGTGAGAACAGCCTTTTACCTTCTCTCAGCTCTTAGCTTATTGTGCCTCATTTTGTGATGGTTTAGGCAGTTTGGACGGGCAGAGCAGACTGGATATTTGAGTAACAGGGTAGGAGCAAGAGTGGATACAAAAGTCTTGGGCTCGTCTATTTTGTGCTGAAGAAAACTGCCCTAAAAGTACGCCATCCGATTTTTTTTATTAAAGGAGAGTGTTATTATTTAGGGTAATTTTATTAAGAAAGTTTGTTTCAATCAGGTGCTAAATCATCTCTTGAAATTGAGAGGTTCTTTTGTTATATAGACATCTCTTCTGAAAAATGTTTCTAGAAATGCATTTTCCTTTTCAGAGTGCTAGCAAAGCGACGTTATTTCACCTAGACAGCTATTTTCCTGATGACCTCGTTGAAAGAAAATTTTTCTCTTCTGATGGAGAAGTTTTGGCTTATTTTCACCCCATCCATTCTAGTCATTTTTAAAAATTGATTTTCTGTTGCCTTTGTTTTTTACTTTTCTTTCACATTGATCCTTTGGGTTGTGTCCAGTTCTCGATCCATCCTTGCCCTTGACCCGTCTGTACTTCATGTTTCGCACTTTTCTCCCTTTGGTTGGAATTCTAAAAATCTCTTCTGAGGTAACAGATTCATCCAAACTTTTCAGCACTGTTAGATGGAGAACTTTTCCATCCCAGAAGAGGCTCACCTTTGCGTGGGCTCAGTGCATACCTGGAAGGTGGATCAGGAAACAGGTGCAAATAGAGCTGCTGTGAAGTGAAAACAAAACAAAACAAAAAACTGTACAGATGAAGTACACATTTGTTGTCTCAAAAGTGGTTAGACTCTCGATTCTGTTAGAATTATATAATATGTGGTCATTGCAAAAGAAAACACTGCAAATGATTCGGAATCATGTTACACAGAGAGGGAGACCTTCGTGTTCTCAGCCTCCCAACACTTCCCACCATGCCACAATCATCTTTGTCAATAGTTGGTGAATATCCCCAGGGTTTCTGAGCTTTATAAATATATACTTATAGTCATGTTTTTAATCACTTAATTATTTTATAAAAATTGCAGAATGCAACAGCTTGCTTTTTTCACTTAACGTATTTTTATTTTATCTCACCTCATTACAAATTGATGTCCTTTATTCTTTTCAATGGCCGATTGTATGATTACACGGGTGTCCTACAATGTAGTTCACCAGTTTCCTATTCATGGACACTTCGGTTGTTTGCAGTTGTTCAGGACGTACAAGCACAGACACAGGGAGCATGCATATATATGTATTTTGCATACTTCTGCAAGTTTTTCAAGAGGGTATTGACCTTGTTGTGTTGTGTGCTGTGTCGCAAATATTATTTTCTAGTTTGTCTTTTGATTTTGTTGCTTCTTACTAACTGTACCCTTAAATAAGGTAAATGAAATGATGCTTCTGAGGTTCGTCACGCTAAGAATAGACTCATTTTATAAATAATCCCCTTTTTTTTTTTTTTTTTACTGATGCTCTTTTAACAAACCAGAAAGCTAATCGATAATCTTAGATTATGACCATTTTAGATAGGACAAAGAATTAATTTAACAAGGTTGCTACAGTAAAAACTATGTTTGAGATTGGGTCCCTTTGAATGGAAATTTCAATTTGGGTTATCCTTGCTGAAACCATTCCTGATGATATACTGTTGAATTACAAGCAAATTACTCAGTGATAAAACTGACATATATTAGGAATGATAATTCAACATATAGACCTACTGTATTCACATTCATCACCATTTCCCCCCAATTTTTGATGGTAAATTGATAGATATTATATAAATCAAATTTCATGTGTACTTTAATGGAATTATGAAAAATATTTTTATAAGGCAAATAATCATACCCAGTTAATGTTATATAAATATTTACTTAAAGTGTGAAAGCATCTTTAACTATGTTGCTTACATTTTTAAATTAAAGTCGCAAATGAAATCTCAGCTACAAATTACTGTATTTTCTTAGGATGGGTGGGACTTATTATGGGTTCCTTATACTTTGCCTAGCCTCCCTTGACTTGGGGGAGATTTGAGAAAATTTTAAGTACATTCTGTTTAGTCCTTTGAAGTTCATATACACATATAATCTCTATGTTATATTAAGTCTTAAAACTAACCCAATAAGCTTTTTTTCTTCCTGGCTTGTAGTATTCTTCACCTCGCAGTGGTATCTTCTGAGTAAACCATCAGTCTGTGCTTAGTTAGCATGTGGTGAGTGAAGAATAATGTCTTGTGTCTTTTGTGCAAAAATCAAACGTGTTGCATGATACTAACCATTTTGCTGGAATTCTTGTGCTCTTTTGTTTAATGAATACATGATTATGCTATGTGTTAATATAAGTGTTTTCTGTTAATTTTGCTTTATAGATTAATAAATAGATTACTAATCACCACCACCGGAAGAGTTATACAATTTTAGGAAGTTTTACTTCTTTAAATAGTAATTGAAAGTTTTAAAATTGCTCTTGGAAATTTTATCAACTCAAAGAAATTATATATTTTATAATCTTTTTTGTTTTTATTTCCCAAGCATAGTCTTGGAAATCAATAAAAATTGTGAGAGAGAAATGAAAAATCATTTTCTAGATAGAAGTGAAGTGATATACTTCACGAAACCAGATTTCAAAACATCATAAGGTCCACTTATCAAGGCTATAGCCTGAAATCGTGAAGGCTAGTAAAGTTAATTTAAAAGAAGTATCATTTTATTGCTTCCGGGGATGGTACAGTATAACAAGAAAACAACTGTCCCCAGGAGACCCTTGGGCAGCCTGCGTCAATTGAGTGTGGCTGTTAGTAATTAACATATTGTTAACTGAACTGGAGGCATCTAGATGTTTCCACACAGTCAGGGGTCTTCCCCTTTTAAACCCCTCTGCCGTGGCCTCCGTGTAGTAGTCATGCTATTAGCTAGACTTGGCACCCCCTAAAATTTAGGGTACATCTTTGTACATCTTTGCCTCAGACTTGGCTGGAATTTTTACAAATCACAAGCAAGCTCGATTGCAATTAATAGAGCTTAATTATAATTGACATCATTCGATTGTTAATTGTGATTGTTAATTCAACTAGTATTCAGCTAATGGTATTAAGGGTTAAAATGCCAGTAGACAGGGGCGCCTGGGTGGCGCAGTCGGTTAAGCGTCCGACTTCAGCCAGGTCACGATCTCGCGGTCAGTGAGTTCGAGCCCCGCGTCAGGCTCTGGGCTGATGGCTCGGAGCCTGGAGCCTGTTTCCGATTCTGTGTCTCCCTCTCTCTGCCCCTCCCCCGTTCATGCTCTGTCTCTCTCTGTCCCAAAAATAAATAAAAAAAAAAAAAAAAAAAAAAAAAAAAAAAAAAAAAAAAATGCCAGTAGACAGCTTTTCTTTTTCAACCTCTTAGCTTTAAAAATCATTTAGGCCCACATTCGAGTCTCATTTCAATTTTACTATGTATCAATTAACCTGCCTTAGTGATTGTCTAGAACAATCTTCAGTCTCATAAATCCCTTAACATTTTCCTTTTTTTTTTATGTTGTAAATACTGCATCATGCTTGTCATTGTATTCTTGCATTTCAGTACTGTCCTTTATCACTGGAAGTGACCACACTTCCAGCATTTCTGTTGATTGATCAATTGACTACGTCAACTTTTCTTTTAAAACATTTCAAACATAAGATTAGTAAAACTAGTGCAGTGAATACCTGTAGACCCTTCACCGATATTCACCAATTCCTAACCTTTTGCAAAATTTTCTCCCTTGCTCTCTCTCTGCATATATATCCTCCCGTCTGTAATGGTGTGACCATTGCTTGCAAACACTTGCGTTTGCACACATTTGACAGTTACTTGCAAAGAAAACTAAATCCTTCAGCAAATATCTTTAAGAAAAGGACATTTTCCTACAGACTCAACAATACATTTATCACTCTCAGGAAATTTAACATAATACTGTTATCTGGTATATAGTAAACATTCACATTTTTCCAGTTTTTCAAATAATGTCTTTCACAGACTTTTAAATTCCATGATCTACGCCGAGATTGCACATCACATGTCATTGTCATGTTTCTCTAGTCTCTTTTTTTTTTTTTAATTTTTTTTCTTAATGTTTATTTATTATTGAGAGACAGAGAGAGACAGAGCATGAACATGGGAGGGGCAGAGAGAGGAGGAGGCACAGAATCCGAAGCAGGTTCCAGGCTCTGAGCTGTCAGCAGAGAGCCTGACGCGGGGCTCGAACTCACAAACCGCGAGATCATGACCTGAGCCGAAGTCGGACGCTCAACCGACTGAGCCCCCCAGGCGCCCCAATTTCTCTAGTCTCTTTTAAACTAGAAATGTTCTCCCAGCTTTTTTTTTTTTTTTGTCTTACATGACATTGACACTGTGTGCAGCATTATTGAATTGTGCGTGAATTTCTTTTTCCACAAACAGCACAAGCCAAGTTTCAAAATACTAACTGACACAGGAACTTAAATATGACAGAAGATCTTTCATCTTCTCTAGGCTTCTAGGACCAACATGATTATTGAGCAGGTTTTATACATAATACACTATGGGGAGTACATCACGAGTGTCAGTGCATTATATTTTTCATTTACAAATGGAGAAGACTTTAAAACTTTCTCTTTCTGCTAAATATGTATAAAAAGTTCATCTCCATTAATCTTATTTGGTAATTTATTTTTGTGGCATTCTAACGTACCCGGGCTACTGGCTTTAGTGTTTTAATCAGAGAAACCTTATTAGGGATCACTCATCACCATTGTTTCTCTCAGCATTTTTAGTCTTTAAGATTGAGTTTGTTCATTTCCCATCCTTTGCTGCCGTGCATATCATCCCGGGAGAATTGTGATACGTAGAAAGATCAGCACAAAGAGAAGAGGGAAGAGCTGTGTGTCCTCTTTCAGTCTGAGCAGCCGGGGCCTTGTGAGGTTCTCCCAAGTCAGCACGCCTCCTCCTGGCTTCTCCAGGTACAACCTGGTGGAAGGTGGCAGTTCCAGTTTTCACGGAAGCATCCTGTTTTCCAGGACCACGGACTATATAGGTCAGATCATTCCAAGAACATTAATTTTTAGAAGATTTTTTTTTAGGATTTACTATTTAGAATATTTCTACTTCATTCCCTAGACCGTAGAATATAATTCTATTTTAACTTTACCCTTTTTCCTTTCTTCTTTTCCAGTCATGGCTCCGATCATCGTCTTGAGGAAACGGGGTGGTGATGTTGGGCAACGTGGCGGACTGTCTGCATCTGCCTCTTGGAGAAGCAAGCTGTTATTCAGGGCCCCTTATGGAGCCAAAGACCAAGAAAAATCTGACATTGGCCCACAGCTAATATTGCAGACTGCCTTTCAGATTGATTATATCAGTGGAGAAATGGTGATAGTTTTTTCTTTTTTCTTCAGTTTTTTTTCTTGGGAAGAGTTTTATGTCGTTTAAGAGATTTTTTTGAATAACTCAACCTGACTTATGGGCTCATTTAATGTTCCTCTCTTCCATTCTTTTTGTCCCTCTTTTTAAAGAACTGCTTGCCCTTCCTATTTATTTTTAGGGTGATTTTTTTTTTTAAAGACTTGTGCAATACATTTTGAGGTGAAATGTAGTGGATTTTTTTCTGATAAATTAGAGCATTTAATTGAATATTTTATCCAGATTTGTTGAATATTTGCTAAAGTTCTTTAAGCTATACATATGATAAATCCAAATAGCAGTACCTCATTGTTTACTTAGCTTTTGTACTTATATTTTTCAGAGGAAAAAAATACTACTGTAAATTGTAAATAGTCAATACTGTATTGTATGCAGATCTGTGACTGTTGGCAATGTCATCTTGGAAGAATAAATAAAGTTTATTTACTGTATAAAATTTGCTTATGGTGCTGTTTCCTAAGTTGAACTGTATTTCAAAATAGTTAGGAAATGATGTTCTATCCGGGTGAATATCATGAGGAACTGTTTGTCAAGATAGCTAAATGCTAACCATTTGCAAAGGTTTTGTTTTTTTTTTTTTGTTTTTGTTTTTTTTTTTTCAAAATCAGCATGACCAAGTTAGAAGAAGTATGGAAATAAAGAATACTTCATGGTGTATGTTTCAGGAGTCTGCCAACTTGGAGATGCCTCCTCTCTCTGGAGTAGACCATACTCTGATTTTTTTTTTTACACTTAATGAGAGAGCGTCTTCTGGACAGCAAGAGATGGGACCTGTTCAGAGGGTTTCATACACTCTATGTTCTAGCAAATACAGTATTCAGTATGCAAGTATTCCCTAACCTCTGCCTCGAGGTGGAACCACAGTACAGACAGTGTGCACCTTAGCGCTCCTGGTGTAACTTATTTTGTGATAAAAAGTGGGGAGCTCGGGGAGGGGGTGGGTAGATGACGGGGGGGGGGGGGGGGCGGTCTTCCTACATAACCCACAGCTGACTCCTCTGAGGACACCTGTTCCAGCAAGGGAAGAGGGTCTTCTTAACCACCACCCCTGCTTTTTTTAAAATCAGGATTTACTTAAGGGGCAAAATTTTGTGCCACCAAAGAGTTTCTGACAACAGACATGACTTCTTACCTTTTTTATATAGCTTGTCCTAAGGTAGAAATTGTGGACTCTTAGTAACATTTGCATATGACTTCCTACTAACTCCTTTATGGAGATAAGCATATCAGAAAGTATGTAGGGGGTCAGCACGCCTTTTCTAGAAAGGGTCAAATAGTAAGTATTTTCTGCTTTATAGGCCATCCAGTCTCTGCCACAACCGCCCTCTGTCACTGTCGTAGAAGTACAATCGTACGTAATACGGAAGTTAATGAGCAGAGCTGTGTTCCAGTAAAGCTCATTTACAAAAGCAGGTGGGAGGCTGGATTTGGCTTGCAGGCTGTGGTTTGCCAACCCCTGAGAAAGTGAACAAGCTGGGTTTTCATCGTGGAGTTGGGGGAGGAGTGATAATCCCTTAATCCTAGGACTTGCTCATTTTCCCCCAGTGCAGGCAGGTGGCCTCTTCTTTCGGAAAAAGGCACAGCACATCCAGTTCACCTTGATCAAGAATGATGGTGACATTTTCTCAATGACTTGTTCCAGCAAGAAGGACAAAGCCTTTCATCTTTCACTGTGGTCAGTGTCAGGGTCTCAGACCCGTCTGGGGCCTTTTCTTGAAGACCCTCCCCTGTACGTGTGTCCCCCCCCTTGATGCCTGAGAAAGGACAGCTTTTGCACCAGTACTTAACAGGACATGTTTGCATCGTAGATTTCAGACTGCTGAGGACTTGGCCTTCCACTCTGACGGTGACTTGCCACAGAGAGAGCTGTGATCCCAGCACAGAGATCCTGGCGCTGGGGCTCTGAACCCAAGGCCGTCTCCAAGACCTCGTGACAGCAGCACACGAAAAGGTTGGTGCAGTACATTTACTGCCAGGAAACCAGCAGTTCACCTCGAAAGGTGTTAGATGTTGGTAAGACATTACATTAGCAAGTGGTTGGTGAAAATCACTTGCACCTAACAGGAATTAATTGTATAGTCACTTTGTTCAGGGCAGGTGCGTGTGAATTTTGGTAGAGAACCATCTCCTTGTTGACTTGTGTCTTAGTCTCTTCACGCTGCTGTAACAAAATTCAGTGGCTTATAAACATGGAACATTTATCTCTCACAGGTCCATGGACTGAGAAGTCCACAGTCATGGCACTGGCAGACCTGGTGTCTGGGGAGGGGCCACTTCCTGGTGCATAGATGCCTTTTCAGGATACCCTCCCGTGGCAGAATGGCAGGCATTTTCTTTCCCTGGCCTCTTTTTTAAGGGCATTTATCCCGTTCATGAGGGTTCCACCTTCATGATCTGATCCCTGCCCAGGGGCCCCACTTCCTAATACTGTCACATTGGGGGACAGGTTTATTTTTGTTTTGCTTAAAAAAATTTTTTTTAAATTTTTTTATTATTGAGAGACAGAGACAGAGCATGAACATGGGGAGGGGCAGTGAGAGGGGGAGACACAGAATCCAAGGCAGGCTCCACGCTCTGAGCTGTCAGCACAGAGCTGGATGCCGACTCGAACTCACAAACCGCGAGATCATGACCCGAGCCGAGGTCAGACGCTTAACTGACTGAGCCACCCAGGTGCCTCACGTTGGGGGATAGGCTTTAACATGAATCTTGGTGGGGGGGCGGGGGATTCAAACATTCAATCTATAGCAACTTGGGAGTTTTTGAATTAGGCATTTCTAAACAAAGGACTGGAACATCATTTATGGTTTTCTGAAGTGTGTTTACTTTTCTTCTTACCAAAATTCACTGACCACAAAAAGTGCTTGTAGAGGAAGTAGGACACAGATACTAGAAGGATGCTCATGCCTTTCTCTGGCCACGGGGCCCAGAAGATGGGGGTGGCCCAGGCACAGCCATCTTTCCAGGCACAGCAGACAAGGGTCTGAAGGCCATGGGATAAAATACGATGTTTCTTTGAAAAAGCAAAAAAGACTTTTTGATTTGATTTTCTTTCTGATTCTGAAAGAAATTTAGGTTCATTGTAGACAATTTGGAGAATACATTTTAAAAAGAGAAAATAATCTTCTGGAATCCCCCACCAAGAAATCACCACTATTACTACTTTGGTGCCTTTCTTTTTCTTGTTCTTTCTTTCTTCCTTTGGTGCCTTTAATCATGGAGTATGTTTCTAATGTGTGAATACGCTGTGTGTGTGTGTGTGTGTGTGTGTGTGTGTGCGCGCGCAGACATGCCTGCAATCATATGTCTGTTTACATTGGGGACCATTAAAATTTCTTTGAAACTATTTGTAATTGCCCCACATTTCATCCAGTGGATATATTCTTGTTTAATCCCCTTTTCTGCTCTTGAACATTTAGGTTATGTGTAATTAGTCACTCTCATTTAGTTCTCCATGATGATCTCACTGTCCGTATTGTAAGCATCCTTGAAAAAAGCCAAAAACGACACAATCCGGGACCAACCTGCGTTTCCCTCAACAGCCTTTGGTTTCCAAACAAGCGGACACGTTTTACTTTACTACGTGCCACATTTGTCTGGCATCATTTCCCCTAACATTCCAAAGATGTGATGCATGCGGGAACATTCTGAGTCAGTACACTTAGAACACTACGTTTCAGAACTGGGCTTCACCCAAATTTGATGTGCCCGAGATGAAATAGCAATGCCTAAAGCATACTTTCCACAGCAGGGTGGGTGGGTGGGTGCAGGTGAAGGTTCAGACAAGGCAGCAAGGGACATTCCTTACGTCCTCGAGCCACGTGTTTCTGTAGTAACAACAATTTCCTCAGACTTCAGTTTGGGATCCTCTTTAGGTTTTGTTGTTGGAATGTTCTCTAGAAGCATTCAAACACCAAACATAGATGAACTTGTCTTCAATGACACAGTAAACAATACAGCCATTTAAAACTCTGATTCAGGGGCATCTCGGTGGCTCAGTCGGTTAAGCGTCTGACTTCGGCTCAGGTCGTGATCTCGTGGTTCGTGAGTTCAAGCCCTGTGTCGGGCTCTGTGCTGGCAGCACAAAGCCTGGAGTCTGGAGCCTGCCTCGGATTCTCTCTCTCTCTCTCTCTCTCTCTCTCTCTCTCTCTCTGTCTCAAAATAAATAAACATTAAAAAAATTTTTTTTAACTCTGCTCCAAGTATTTTCCCCTAAATCAGCCTAAAATGCAGCCATGGGAACGTCTCTTTCACTTTCCCAGCTCGTTCCCCCGCTGCAGGAAGACTGCCTCTTGGTTACCCCACACCTAGAGCAAGCTGCCTTTCCCTTTTAAGTGGGGAGTATTTCGTGTTTCCCTGTCTGTCCCTCTTCTCTCTCCCACTGCTCTCTGTTGAAGTGGGTAGGACGGATAATTTGTCTTTTTCATTCATGGTCTCCAGCAGAAGCTGCCCCAAGATCTGGGGTGGATCCTGAGGTCCTGGCCATAATGTCTGGTGCAGCGATTGGCTGAGACTTTTGGGATGCCTTTGGGAGGAGGCATTGTTTGGGCAGCCGGGAAGGAGATGAATGTTTATGATGCTGTGAGCAGGTTGTGGTGGATTGGATTCTTGTTTCCAAGTCTTCACACACTTTGCCACCCGACTTGCTAGTACTTCCTGTCAGAGTGGGCGGAACGCATTTCTCCACCAACACTGCGCGTGGCCATGTGACCGTCATCCAGGGGTTCTGAGTGAACATGATAAACGCCGTGTCTGAGCAGCGGTCTCAAGAACCCTTGCGCAGGTCAGCCACTGCTCTTGACCTCCGCCATGGGACTGAGATGCGGTTGCCCCTTCGGCTTGGGCCCTGGAATCGTGAAGGCACATCAGCCAGACATGTGACACGAGTGAGAAGTAAACATTTATTGTCGTAAGCCCCCGACGTGTGGGGATCATTTGTTACTGCGGCCTAACCTAGCGAAAGCTGATTAGTACGTCATGAAGCGAAACAGGTTACGACAGGTTACAAGATCATGTGTTTAGATTTTAGAGTTTGACTCTATGTCGTGGTGTAGATTTCCTCAGATTTATCCTGTCTGGGGTTTTCCCAGCTTCTTGAGTCTACAGGTTTGTCTTTGGCCAGATTTGGGATGTTTTCAGCCATTATTTCTTTGAGTGTCTTTTCAGCCCTACCCTCTTTCTCCGCTCCGTCCTCTCCTTCTGGAACTCCAGTGACACAATGTTAGATCTTTTGTTACCGTCCCCCAAGTCCCTGAGGCTCTGTTCATTTCTTTTTTCAGCCTGTTTCCTCTCTCTTATTCAGACCAAGCAATTTCTGTTGTTCTGTCTCAGGATCATTGACTCCTTCCTCTGTCTCTCCATTCTGCTGTTGAACCCACAGCCGTGGAGTTTTTCATTTCAGCTATTGTATTTTTCAGTTCTAAGATTCCCACTTGGGTCTTTACCTCTTCTATTTCTTTCCTGAGATTTTCCGTTTCCTTGCTGAGATTTTGTTTTCTTGTTTGTTTCGAGCAGGTTGTAATTGCTGTTGAAAGCAATATATTTATGACGGCTGCTTTAAAATCTTTGTCAGGTAATTCTAACATCTCTGTTATTGTGATGCTGACATTTATTATCTTCTTTTACTCCAGTTGAGATTTTCCTGGCTCTTGGTCTAATGACTTTCAGTGGAAACCTGGAAATGCTGGATATTATGTTATGAGACTCTGGAATTTATTGAAACCTGTTTTAGCTGGCCTCCTCTCGGACTGCTCTGGCAAGGGAAAGGGCGGGGCTGTGCCAGGCGGGGATAGAAGTCTCTACTTGGCCTTCACTGACACCCAAGGCGGGGAGGGTCCCCTCATTACTGCCAGGTGGGGGTGTAGAATTACAGATCCCTGCCAATGCCACCTGGGCTGGGAAGGATAGCAGGTGCCCCTTTACTCTTCCCCATGTGGCCTCCACTCACACCCGGGAGGAGTGATGGAAAGGGTGACCTCTCTACCTTCGGGTAGTAGACAAAGTCCTCGACTCTCCACTGGGCCTCCTCATACACCCCCAGCAGAGACGGGGAGGAAAGCTGTTTGGTGCCAGCAGGGATGGGAGTCCAGGCTCCCCCACCGACATGGGGATGAGGTGGGATGGGGAAGGCCCACGGCCACCTGCCGGGATGCAAGTCCTACTGCCTGTTGTATCTTTTCTACCATCACCCTGGCATGAGTTGAGGGCCCCTCCCTACAGCCTGGGTCTATTAGGGGTCTAGGCTCCCCACTGGGCCTTTGCTGGCAGGGTGGGGGTAGGCCCATGGGGTTTTCTGCCGTGTTTGGGCAGAGTACCACGGCAGTTGTCATCTGAAAGCCCTCCGTCTTGCCAGGCGGCTCCTTTCCCAGCCCTCTGGCCAGGGAGGGCATCGAGCGTTTGCAGGCAGCCAGCTCCTTCAGCCCCGGGTCTGCCTGTGTGTATGAGGCAGGGAACCCTGGGGAATTCACAGCAGGCCATTCCTCAGGCCCCAAGGCCCCCAGCTGGTCCGCCATCTTCCCTCCACCTTCCGGAATCTTCTCACATTTGTCTTCTGGATCACATCCTGGGTTGTTTTTTTTTTTTTAATTTTTTTTAAGATTTATTTATTATTGAGAGACAGAGACAGAGCATGGGAGGGGCAGAGAGAGAGGGAGACACAGAATCCGAAGCAGGTTCCAGGCTCCGAGCTGGCAGCACAGAACCCGACGCGGGGCTCGAACTCACAAACTGTGAGATGGTGACCTGAGTCGAAGTCGGATGCCCAACCGACTGAGCCACCCAGGCGTCCCTGTCCTGGGTTTTTAGTTGTACTTGGTGGGAGGAACAGGGAGAAGTGTGTCTATCCATGTTCCTAGAAGGGGAAGTCTCCTACACAGTGTGATTTTATTTATGCATTTATTATGTATTATTTATTCGGTTCAGAGAATTCTACATATTGTTACAGATGCACGTACTTTTAACAACTGTATGAATATGTAAACCAGAAGAGCATACGGTTAATTCACAACAGTGGTTAAAACCGGTTTTCCCGGATCACCTCTACCCTATCTCTGCTTCCTCACCTTCTCTAGCTTTCTTCATGGGCATCCAGCATTGCCTGTGCTCAGTAAAAATGGTCTTTTTCCTTGAACTAGAATGAAAGATCTAAGAGGTCAAGCACAGTATCTGTCTTGTCCACGACTATATTGTTAGGACCTAGAACATGTGAGCACTGAATGAATGAATGAATGAACACGTGACTTAAGAAAGAGGAAAAAATGTACCAGTCCTTTCTTTGTAATGAGAAACAAAAATGTTTTTAAAGGCTGGAAATTTTTTTTGAATTTAAAAAAATATTTATTTATTTATTTTGAGAGAGAGAGAATGAGGGAGAGGGGCAAAGAGAGAGAGAGAGAGGGAGACAGAGAGTCCCAGGTAGGCTCCATGCTGTCAGCTCAGAGCCAGACTCGGGGCTTGAACTCACAAACTGTGAGATCGTGACCTGAGCCGAAATCAGGAGTCAGGCAGATGCTAAACTGACTGAGCCATCCAGGCGCCCGGAGACTGGAAAAATGTTTAAAGGCCTCTTTCTCTCTGCATTGAGAAGGCACATGGGAGTGCAGGGCGGCAAGAGGACCATACTCATGGCAAAGCCTGGACTTTGTTTTGACTTGTTTTATAAATTACAAAGACTGACATTTTAAGGAACCAAGTCCTGGAAACGCACCTCAGGATGCACCAGTGGAAATGAGCACCGCTGGAAAGAATCCCTTCCCCGTTGTTTTCATTCCTCATTTCCTAGATGTTTTTCTTTCAAGACTGAGCCACGTTGGATGTGAAGATTAGTTTGGGCCCAGGGAAAGAATCTGTCCAGATTAAATTTTCCTAATCTCTTGGGGAGGCTGGCTAGAAGTGTAGGCTCTGGGGCCAGATGGCCAGGGTTCAAGGCCTGGATTGGCCATTTATTCACTAGGCAAGGGTCCTCACCTGTAAACCTCAGTTCATCTGTAAAATGGGCATAATAATAATAATAATAATAGCATCTACATCTTAGATTGAATCAATGTTTATAAAATGCTTGGAATGGTATCTAAAACATGGTAAGGTCTAGAGAAACATTGGCTAGAACCAACCCCTGCCTATGTCAGGAAGACCTCAAGAGAATAGCCTCGATCAGAACAAGGGCCCAAATCCTGCCTGGAAGTAGGCCAACGGGAGTCACAGCAAAGACTGTGGGGAGGGGTGTCACCCATGTGGGAGGGGTCACCAGTGCCCACTCTCCTCTCCACATGCTTCCCAGCCTCAAGAGCAGGGTTTCCTTTCCTTTTCCTCTCGATTCTCAGAGGTACCCCCCCCCCCCCCCGGGGTGGGTTGGGTCTGCATCGCACCCTCTGTGCCCTCATCCTGCAGGGACCCTTGAGGATCTTTGTCACCTGGAGAGGCCGGGACTTCCCTGGGTGCTGGCTCAGAGGTGGGCTCAGGAGAGATCCCCTCCTTCAACCTTGGCTCCGTGTCTGTTGAAGGCTCAGGATTTCCTGGGCCTGCAAACCAGTCTTACCATAAGGTTCTGTTTGTCCCGCAGGGGACCACCTTCCGGGGCCAATCGGGGCTCGTGCGGCTCTGCCTTAGGTCTTCAAGGGGACCAGCTGCCCAGGAAACTTAACGCCTTTATTCACCCTGTTCGCACCTGTGTCCACCGTGGCCAGGTTTGCAGCCCTAGCCACTGAGGGGTGTGTGTGAGTCAGTGAGTGTGCGACGGTCAGATTCCCACCACCCAGGCGGTGCCAGAACAGAGTCGTGCCAAGACCCTGAGCAGGGAAAGGCACAGAAACACAGCTCTGGAGCCCCTGGAACCCCAGCATTAGCGAGCCAGAAGCCGCCGCGTTCGGGAAGCCTGCACGTCCCAGGCTGCTGGGGCTCCCACGGAGAATCGCCAGAAGGAACAGATCCCTGAGTGGGGGCAGGGTGAGAACACCCCTCACTGAGCTTCGCCAGGGTGACACGGGACCTGAGTCCCCGGGGGAGCAGGAGCAAGCCGGCGAGGGCGGGGAGGCCTCCAAGGCAGGAGCGGAGGTGAGGGACGGCGGGTGTGGGGTGTGGTCGTGACGCCACAGCAAGGGGGAGCTGCCGGCCTCGGGTGTGGGGCGGGCGGGGCCGGTGATGAAGGCCACCGAGTCCTCGCTCAGTTCTTAGACTTCATCGCAAGCAGTAACAAGAGAGAACTGCACAACACTCTTGATGTTCTCAGCTCAAAGCCATTTATCTTCTTCCTTGAAAGTTCAAGGCCAGTTTTGCTGCCAGGAATCTTGCAAAAGCAGCTTTCACCAGTGTGGGCTCTAAAAAATGGAAGGCACACGGGGTGTTCCGTTGCTCAAGCCGAACGCAATGTGCAGAGTGATCCGGGCAGGGGGTGGCCGGCGGGGAAGGAGCTGTTTGAAGTCGAGTTTGTTTATTGGTGCTGTGTGCACCGCGTTGCTCGTCTCTGGGCCCAGGAGAATGAGGCTACAGCCAGCTGGCCTTTGTCACCAAGGCCCCCAGACTGAGCGGCTTCACAGGCAAAGCTTTAGACCAGCCTCCAGGCCCCTTGGCCCGCTGCTCAAGCTGGCACAAGCGGATCCCACCCTGGAGACGGCGAGCCCGTTCCGCGTCCAGCTGAAGGTGTGAAGGACTAAAAGCAAGCCAACCCAATGACTGGAGGATGATCCAAAGGGAGGGAGGGAGTTGTGTGTGCCTTTCAAGAGCAGATTCCTTCCCCCGCCCTCGCTCCCCAGTTCTGGACTGTGGAGCCATTGCTGAGAAGCAGGTGCCTGGCCCAGCCTCACCTGCACCCCTGGCTTCCCCGGCGTGTCACCGGGCGGCCGGGACTGGACCCGCCCCCAGGCTCTGCCGCCGGCTGGGTGATTGCAGGTGAGTGTCCGATGAAGGGCATGTGCCCGTGGCGTGTAATGTGCGGGAAGCCCGGGGACGGTGGGGTGCGGGTAATGGTTCGGAGCCCCTTCCCGCCCCGTGCCAGACATAACTGCCCACACTCGTCTCGTTCCCTGTTGCCACGATCATCCTATAGAGCAAACCGCACGGGATCCAGTGGCTTAAAATAAGCATCTATTTAGCTCAAGGACACCTGCAGGTCAGTGGCTCAGGCTGGGCCCCCTCCGTAATCTGGGGGGTTGGCGGGCCATCTGGTAGCGGCTCAGCTGGGGACACTTGGCTCCACTCCCTGGCTGCCACCCTTGCAGCAGGCTGGCCGGGCACGTTCTCACGTCAAGGCACAGACGCGAGAGCAGAAGTGGCAACCTGCCAGCCTTTGACCCTTCCACCTGTACCATGACCTGGGCCCAACTCAGGATCAAGGGGGACGGAAACAACATCTCTCGACGGGAGGATTCCTATCAAGGATCCTCCAAGGAGGATCCAAGGAGGAACGGCACGTTGTAGGGGTGCCTGGGCGGCTCAGTCGGTGGAGTGTTTGGCTTTCGCTCTTTGCTGAGGTCACGATCTCCTGGTTCGTGGGTTTGAGCTCTGTGCTGACACCACAGAGTCTGCTTGGGATTCTCTCTTTCTCTCTCTCTCTCTCTGCCCCTCCCCTGCTTGCTCTCTCTCTCCCAAATTAAAAAAAGTCACATCGTAAGGACGTGTACTGAATACAGTAAGGGGCTGAAGATTGGGGCCCTTAAGGTGAGCAGGTTATCAAAACACTTCTCAACTCAGCACCCCCCAGCCCCTGCCCATCAGTTGTGTTCACACCTGACCTCAAACCTGTTTGCCCTCACAACCGTGAATGTGCAACCTTCAAGCTGGGTTTCGTGGAGCCTTTTGGTTCCAAAGGGGGTGCTTCAGGGAAGTCTGCAGGGGCAGGGAGAGGACAAAAAGGCATGGCTCTGGGCCTCCTCCCCACTCAGAGCTGCCGCACTTTTATTTGCTTTAGATACTGGGGTTCGACATGAGATTTTATTTGAAAAAAGATTCTGCCGTCAAATGACTTTAACACGCGTCCTCTCCTTGGATGTATTCAGACCAGCAGGAGGAATGTGCTTAGCACAGATTTCTTTGGTCCCTGAAGAACCAAAGTCTTTCTTCGCTGTGCCCTAGGCTCTCCTCAAAGGCCATTAGGAGAAGAAAAACCAGGGAATCAATGATTGCATGTTCTTTAAAACTATTTTATGAGAGTCCCCTGTCTATAAGATATTTATTTCATGGCCAAGTGCCAGGGGAAGTTTCAGTGTATTTTCTCTCTTAGAACTATTTTATGTGTCACGTAACGTATCTCCCTTTTCACCTTGGCCACCTGGAAGCACGATGCCAAACCTAGGTCACAGGTTTACAGAACTCTTAAAACCAGACTGGCCCAAGGTGCTTTTAAAATACAGATTCTGAGGCTTCAACTGCACAGATTCTGTTTCGGTCTGAACCGCCGGGCTGTCCCTGGTGGCTTCATTGTTTCTGCTGTCTTCCTCTGGCCTGGACTTGCCCTCTGCTTCTGACATATGCGTACTCGGGCTCTGATCGTTCTTTTGTCTTATACTCTCGATGCTTCGTAGGCCCGAACTGACTGCGAGGAGGGGGCTGCTCGTGGGGCCGGAGGAGGCCGTGCCCAGCCGGAGAAGGGCAGACAGACTCTCAGCAGAGGAGAGGGTAGAGGTGCCAGGACCCTCCAGGTCTGTGGGGGTTGCAAATCCAGGTGTATTCCCCAGAGAGCGGCCCAGGGGGAGGCCTGATCTGGGGCTGAGGCTGGGCCAGGAGCCAAAACACCCTGGGGGTCTCAGGGAAGCAGGCTCCAGGCTGAGAAAGAGCCACAGCCTGCCAGGTCCCCTGTAGCGTCCTGAACCCCGGCTCACACGGGGCTCCACACCCAACTCTTTCATCCTTGGGTACCCCTAAATTTAGGCGGGGAAACTCAGGCTCCCAGAGGTTAATTCGATATGCAGGCTTGGCCAAAAATTGTTCAGAAGAACATGATCATTCTCTAGGATGAGTTTGAATTTAGAATCAAATATAAATGTTGAAGTAGAACAAATCCATAGTCCTGGTCTTTTGAGGTTATTTGTATTTTTACAGTTTAGTTATTTATGTTGAGAGAGAGAGAGTGTTTGTGTGTACACATGTATGGGGGAGGGGCAGAGAGAGAGAGAGGGAGAGAGAGAATCCCAAGCAGGCTCAGCATGGAGAGATCAGGACAGTGAGATCATGACCTGACCCGAAATCAAAAGTCAGACACTTTACGGGCTGAGCCACCCAGGTGCCCCGAGGTTATTTGTATTTTTAAGATAATTTGGCATTCGGGACACCTGGGTGGCTCAGCCCGTAAAGCGTCTGACTCTTGATTTCCCATCAGGTCATAATCTCATGTCAGGCTCTGTGCTGACAGTACAGAGTCTGCTTGGGATTCTCTCTCTCCCTCTCTCTCTGCCCCTCCCCTGCTCACGTACTCTCTCTCTCTCCAAATAAATAGTTAGAATGAGAACTATAAGCTAAACTTAAATTCTAAAAAGTTCTAATTTTGTGATGTTAATAAATTCAATACTAAATTTATTTTAAGGTTATTTAGTTTGAGAGACAGAGATGAGCAGGGGAGGGACAGGGAGAGAGGGAGAGAGAGAATCCCAAGCAGGCTCCATGCTCTTAGCACTCGAACCCATGAACCGTGAGATCACGACCTGAACTGAAATCAAGAGTCTGACGCTGAACCGACTGAGCCATCCAGGTGTCCCTTACTACTAAAATTTTTTTTAACTAAAGGAGTCTTCTAATGAAACTTCCTCTTAAATCTCTCTGAAGATACTAATTAGAATTAATTTTTTTTCCTTCTTTATCCTATAGCTTCTTTTTCTGGGGCGAGTTGTTCTGTTTGTTAATTTTCTCTTTACGTGCCTGGTATTCCCTGATGTCTGGCAGCCCTTGGTTGGCCAGTGGAGGCCAAGGTAGGTTCCTGTCATGGCTGGAACGAGTTTCCCTTTGATCCTCTGTCTCTGTCTCTGTCTCTGTCTCTGTCGCTGCCTCTCGCTCCCTCTCTCTGCCCTTCCAAGAGTATTTGCACCTTCTCTTTTACGCCTGCGAACACTAGCTTTGCCTCAGGGCACCCACAGAGGGCGCTGCTCTCTTCTAAGAAGGAAGACTGAGAAGGAGGAGGCGCTGAGCTCTTAGGCCCCGTCTTCTCTTTCTGGGCACCGCCTGAGGGACTCAGGCACACTGGCCCACGTTAGCCCTCCTGGGGATGTTGGCATGGTTGTCACCGATTTACGAACCTGGGTGTCCTTTGCGCCGTATCTTACAGCCGTTTCAAAAGTTGAAACTGGGCTTTACCGAGCGGTGACAGGAATCGAAGCTTAAACAGGGAAGTGCTCGAGGCTCAGAAAAACGCCAGGTGCCTTGTGGCCTGGTGACACTCCACGCTCGGATTCTTTGCTAGGGGGGAATGAGATCTGTTAGCACTGCTTGAGCAGGGATGGCGTGGGGTGGGGATGGGAGGGGAAGGGGGAGAGAGAGAGCAGTCAGGAGAGGGAAGGGCTCTTGTTGAAAACAGCTGGGAAGACAGCCACTGAACCACGTGTGATCTTCAGAAGCTGGGGTGGAAACTTCGGAGCCAGGGCGGAAGCGGGTTGGCCCTGGCTGATGGTCCCTTTATGCCAGGCGCTGTGCATGGTTGGTTTTCTTTAGCGACAACAACAAAAACTGTTTTAAGTTTTTATCATATTTATTTTTAAAAATGCTGATTTACCTTGGGGCGCCTGGGTGGCTCAGTCGGTTCAGTGTCCGACTTCTGCTCAGGTCATGATCTCGCGGTCGGTGAGTTCCAGTGGTGGGTCCAGCTCTGTGCTGACAGCTCAGAGCCCGGAGCCTGCTTTGGATTCTGTCTCCCTCTCTCTCTGCCTCTCTCCCGCTCATGTTCTGTGTGTGTCTCTCTCTCTCTCTCAAAAAATAAACATTAAAAAAATAAATAAAATTACTTATTTTTGTGAGAGAGAGAGAGAGAGAGGGTGAGCAGGGGAGGGTCAGAGAGAGAGAGGGAGACAGAGGGTCTGAAGCAGCCTCTGCCCTGAGCAGATAGCCAGATGTGGGGCTCAAACACACGAGCCGTGAGATCATGACCCGAGCCGAAATCACGAATCGGACACTTAACCGACTGAGCCACTCAGGCGTCTCTCACCTTCTTTCTATCTGACCCGCTGAAATCAGGGATTCGCCCCCTAATTGCACTAGGATGATTCTTTCCAAGGTCACGAGTGATCTCCAAAGAGTCCTATCCAATGGTTGATCCTCAGTGCTTATCTTGCTCAAACTGTCAACAGCATGTGATGTTGTCGGCCATTCTCTCCTCGCGGCTTCTGGGACATTCCTTTCTTGTTTCTGGCCTCACCCCACTGGCCACCTCTCCCTCAGTCTCATTCCCAGCCTCTTTCAAGCACCCTCAGGATCACTCCTACAGCCACCTTCCTTCTCCATCCGTATGTACTCCTTCCCCGGCTGGCCTCATTTGGTCTCCTGACTTCAAACGTCGTTCAAGTGCTCGGCAACTCCCGAACATACTTCTCCAGCCCAGCGCTCGCGCTAACCCCAGACCTACAGATCTACCTGCTCACTCCACCTCTCCGCTTAGATGTTGTGTTGGGCCGTCAGAACAAAATACCACAGACCAGGAGGCTTAAACAACAGAAATGAATTTCTTGCAGTTCTGGGGGCAGAGTGGGCTTCTCCTGATGCTTCTCTCCCTGGCTTGCAGACGGCCGCCTTCTCACCGTGTCCTCACATGACCTTTCCTCCGCGCATGTGTGGGGAGGGAGAGAACTCTGGTATCTCTTCCTCTTCTTATAAGCACACCAATCCCATCAGATTAGGGCCCTGTCCTTCCGACCTAATTTAAGCCCAATTATGTCCTCACAGGTCCTATCTCCACAGTCACATTGAGGGGTAGGGCTTCAACACATGAATTTGGAAGGACACAATTCAGTCCGTGACGAGGGTGTAGTGGGCATCTCAGACCTAACGTATCCGTCACGAAGCTCTTAACCTTCCCTCCGAAACCTGTTCCCCTTGGCGGCCTTTGCCCTTTTGGTGAACGGAAACTCAGTCCTTCTAATCGCTCAGGCCCAAACCTTACCAGACCCTCGACCCCCCTCTCTGGCTCACATTTCGGTTCATCAGCAAATCCTGTTGTCTCAACTTTCACAACGTGTCTGGATTCTAAATTACGTTTTCCTACCCCCATTGTCATTACTCTGATCAGAGCCGTCATCATTTTTAAACTGAATTATGACAGCGGCCTCCTACATGGCATCCTGTCTGTGCCTTTGGCCTCCAATATCCTTTTCAACATGGCAGCCAGAACAATTCTCCTAAAATAGAAGTCCTACCATTTCACTCTCTGCTTAACTCCCTTCCCCCGGGAGACCCCAGAGCACTCTAGGGAAAGTGTCCTTTCAGTGGCCAGCAAGCCCTACATGATCACCACCGTAACCTCTTAGCTTTCTGCTGCTTGCTCTCTCTGCCTCGGTCACACTGCCTTCCTTGCTTTTCCTTGAGACCTGTTTCTACCTCGGGGCCCTTGCATTTGCTGTTCCTTCCAGTTGAAATGTTCTTAACACTGGACATTATACAGTAGGTTTCCCTCGTCTTTGTCTGGTATCTGCTCAAACTTGAATTTTCAGAGAGGTCTTCTTTGAGTACCTTACAACAAATAGGGTTCCCCTCCTGCTAAGATTCTGTCTCCCTCACTCTGCTCTTTTCCCACAGCAGTCAACTCCATATGACTCTGTTTCTGTCTAGACTTTTTTCTTGGGAATTGGGAATTCATTTATTGTTCCCTCTCCTCACCAGATTGTGGCTCCATGAGGATGGGGACTTAGTCTGTTTTCTTCGCTGGGGTATCTTCAGAACCCAGAACTTGTCTGAAAATGAGCTTCCAGGACTGGGGTATTCAATCTCCGGGTATTCCGTCTCTGTAACCCACAGCCATTAAAAGGAGGGGTGTGGGTAGAGGCGGAGGGGGGGAAACTGTGGCCATTTTTATAATGTACCACGGGGGGCCAGTGGACAGATCCCACAGGTGTGAGCGAGAAAGGGGAGAGAGGCCTCTTCATCCACAGGCCAGTACGTTTTCTGGTTCTCACAGGTCCTTGGCGCGCGGCTCCGATCGCAGCGGGTGGCGGGTTCTGTGGGGGTCGTGTCTCCTGTGACCTCGGGCCCCGCGGCCGTGTATGTGAGCCATGTGACCTCTCTCTGATAGGCTTCGTGGAAGCTCTCGGAGGCATGCTTGTGCTCAAGAGCCTCCTGACTTGCCCGGTCAGCTGTCGGCCGGACTTGTTGGCAGGGCTTCAGACGCTCCTATCTAATCCCGCGCACTGATTAATGGAGGTGGTTTCGCCTTCGCTGTCTCCCGGCGGCCGGGGCAGAGGCTGCTCCCGGGTCTGTGGCCATTTATGGGCAGAGCCAGAGCCCCGAGGGGCTCACTGGGGAGCACGGTGGGCTTGGAGGTGGGGGGCACGTCCTGCTGGGTGACCCCGGCAAGTCACTGTCCCAGCCTCCAGGAGCCGTGTCCCAAAGTGTCATTTCCTTTGCCTTATAAATTGTATAATCATGCCTCTCTCTTGCCGTCATGTTTCTCTCTCTATCTCTACCGTCGCGGACAGATGGGCTTTATGGCTCTTATCTTAAAACGCACTGCTGTCCAGGCTCCACACCGCCCCCCCCCCCACCTGTGACCCCATTTCTCGACTCCTCTTTAGACGACGCCTCAGAAAGAGATCACTGTGCACCCGAAACTAACACAGAACTGTATGTTAACCGTACTGGTCAGGGCCCCTCACCCTCCTCGGAAGCTGCTCTCTGCCTGCTCAGCTTCTCCGACCAGTGATCTCCGGAGGTCTCCATCTGAACCTCCAGGGGGGCCCCTTTCTCCTCTGAGAAGCCCTCCCCTCGCTTGGCTTCCTGAGCGCCCGGCTCCTGCTTCCCTCCCCACTGGCTGGCACATCCTCATTTCCCCCCCCCCCCCCCCCCCGACCCCGATGACTTAGGGCCCTAAGGTTCAAGCCCCAGGCCTTTCCTCTTTCTTATCTACATCCCCTCGGTGATCTCATCCTGTCTCGTGGCTTGAAGCACCAGCTCCAAGCCCGTGACGCTCATATTCATATCTGCAGCTTGACCGCCTTCCCCGGTCCCCAGACTCACACAAAGCGTCTGTTCAGTGTCTCCGCCTGGATGCTTAGAGAGCATCTCCAAGTTCGCGCATCCAAGACTGGGTCCTGACTGTCCTTCCAAACCTGCACCGCCCCCCCCCCAACTGCCGCCCCCATGTCAGCAGAACGTAGCGTCGTCTTTCCACTTTCGCATGTGCATTCCTCTGTTTTGTGCACACCACATCTCTTGGTCCCTGAGCCCCCTATTACTAGCATCGATCTGGGGGTTTTCATGTTTCCCTTTCTGTTTCAACTGTCTTGTTGAATATGTAACGCACTTCACGGTTCAGTGTCAAAACAATATTAAGCAGGCGCCCTTGCAGGGGTCCCGCTGCCCTCCCTCTATTCTTTACCCCATTGTCAGTGTTTCTTCTGGCAAAAATAAGCCGAAGCGTTGATTTCCCCCCTTTCCCAAACAGAAGTTGGCATACTAGACGCATTGTTCGGTACCTTCTCTCATCTGACAGTGTCTCCTCGAGTTCACTCCAGCTCCCAGAACTTCCTCATTCTTTCCCCAGCTGCATCAGTTTCACTGTGTGGATGTAATTTATCCCACCAGACCCCTACTGATGAGCATTTGAGTTGTTCCCAGCTTTTTGTTATTACAAACATGGCTGTCATTAATGACTCTGTGTGTATGTTGTTTCGTGCTTTGGAAGGGTATCTTCAGGGTAGATTTTTTGGGCGGTGGGGGGAAGCCATCGACAGAATCTGGGAAGTTGTGCGGGATCTGTGTCCTGGTGCAGCCCCCAGGGAGGACGTATTCGCCAATGCCCAATTCAGACGCGGCCAAGGAGGATAATGGAGAAAGAAGAGTGTCCCAGAGCAGGGAGCTGGGGGATACAAACCCCCAATATGCCAGGGAGCAGAACGGGACCCGCTCAGGGAGCACTCCCTGCCTCCGGGGTGGGGCGCCCTGGCCTCGGCCGATCCTGAGATCCTGAGATCTCAGAATTGTTGCCGAGCAGGGCCTGCTCTGTTTCTTCTGTCGTTCCCTTTCGGAGTTGGCCTCTTGGTGCTGTGCGGTCCCATGTGTCCTTACCAATTTCCTGCCTGCAGGATCTGTCCGTTTCTGATAAGGGGGTGTTGAGGTCTCCAGCCACAATAGTGGACGCATTAATTTCTTTATTCTGATTGTCTGCAGTTTGAATATGATATGCCTGGGTGTAGAGGTTGGAGCATTTATCCTGCCTCGCGTTCTCTGAGCTTCCTGGATCCGTGGTTTGGTATGTGATGTAAATTTGGTGGGGGGGGGGGGAGTGGGGGGACATCTCAGTCATTATTGCTTCAACTATTTCTTGCGCCCCTTTCTCTCTTCTTCTGGTGTTCCCAGTATGCATATGTTACACAGGTTGTAGTTGTGCCACGGTTCCTGGGGACCCCGTCCATGTTTTCCCCATCTCGGTTCTCTTTGCTTTCCAGTTTTGGAGATTTTCATTGACGTAGCCTCAAGCTCACAGAGTCTCTCCTCAGCCGCGTCCTGTCCACTGAATGAGCCCCACAGAGGCATATTCTTCATTCCTGTCACAGTACTTTGGGTCTCTAGCATTTAAAAAAGTTATTTCTTAGAATTTCCATCTCTGTGCTTACATTCCCCATCTATACTCATTTGCCGTCTACTTTTTCCATTAGAGCCCTTAGCATAATAATCAGAGTTACTTAAACTCGGGTCTGATCATTCCAATATCGCTGCCACATCTGACTCTAGTTCTTTTTTTTTTTTTTTCAACGTTTTTTATTTATTTTTGGGACAGAGAGAGACAGAGCATGAACGGGGGAGGGGCAGAGAGAGAGGGAGACACAGAATCGGAAACAGGCTCCAGGCTCCGAGCCATCAGCCCAGAGCCCGAGGCGGGGCTCGAACTCACAGACCGCGAGATCGTGACCTGAGCTGAAGTCGGACGCTTAACCGACTGCGCCACCCAGGCGCCCCTGTCTGACTCTAGTTCTGATGGTCACCCTGTGTCTTCAAATTGTGTAATTTGCCTTTTTACTATGCTTTATAATTCGTGTGGAAAGCTAGACATGTATGGCCTGGTGGGTTCAGACAATGTGTCTTTTTGGTTCATAGGTCTCTGGGTCAAGAGGAACCATAATACACTTGATGCAGAGAAGTTACCTCTAGATGGACTTTGAGTTTGATGCTATGATTGACATCCCCCCCCCCCCTACCCCCATCGGGGAGAGGGTGAGTATCTTTTGCCTGAATATTTGACAATCAGAAAGATGGACGATGTGTTATTAGGTTTGTCCTCCAACCATTTTTGGCTCTCTACCACCCAGACACTTGGCAAAAATATACATATATAGGGATAGAGACCAGCAGTGTCTCCTCAGCCGGCTGCTAAGTGAAAGCGTGTGGAGCAAAGTCCTTGCTGATCTAGAGCAGGCACATGAGGGCAATGGACCTCTAAGCCGCTACGATCTGGAGGTCGCTTGTTAACTCAGATAAGGCAGCTTGACCTGATAGGCTTCTTTAGGTCTTGATTCACATGTCACCTTCTCCTCTAGGCCTTCCTTTTTCAAAAGGTTTATTTGTTTACTTTGTGGGGGGAGGGGCGGGGGGGGAGAGAGAGAGAGGGAGGGAAGGAGGGAGGGAGAGAGAGAATCCCAAGCAGGCTCTGTGCTGTCAGCATGGAGCCCCGTGTGGGGCTCAATCTCACGAACCCTGAGATCATGACCTGAGCCGAAATCAAGAGTCGGATGCTTAACTGACTGAGCCCCCCAGGCACCCCTGATCCAAGCCTTCCTGGGCCCTGTATAAAGAGCTCCACAGCCCTCGAATCCCTTACCCTCTTCCCCGCTTTGTATTTCTCCACAAAGACCATCTCCATTGAACATTCTAGAGTTTGCTCAGGTATTCTGTTATCTCTCTCCCTCCGGGGCACCAGAGCATCATCCGCCCAGCTAATGATCTCAGGGCTCATGAGTTCAAGCCCCACGTCCGGCTCCATGCTGACAGCTCAGAGCCTGGAACCTGCTTCAGATTCTGTGTCTCTGTCTCTTTCTGCCCCTTCCCTGCTCGTTCTCTCTCTCTCTCTCTCTCTCTCTCTCTCTCTCTCTCTCAAAATAAATAGACATTTTAAGAAAATTAGGGGCGCCTGAGTGGCTCAGTCAGTTAAGCGTCCGACCTTGGCTCAGGTCATGATCTCATGGTCTGTGAGTTCAAGCCCCGCGTCAGGCTCTGTGCTAACAGCTCAGAGCCTGGAGCCTGCTTTGGATTCTGTATCTCCCTCTCTCTCTCTGCCCCTCCCCGTCTTATGTTCTGTCTCTCTCTCTCAAAAATAAAATAAACATTTTATTTATTTATTTATTTATTTATTTATTTATTTAAGGATTTGTAGATGGTTTTTTTTTTTATGTATTTTTTAAATTTTATTTTTTATTTTTTAAAATTTACATCCAGGGGCGCCTGGGTGGCTCAGTCGGTTCAGCGTCCGACTTCGGCTCAGGTCATGATCTCGCGGTCCGCGAGTTCGAGCCCCACGTCGGGCTCTGTGCTGACAGCTCAGAGCCTGGAGCCTGCTTCAGATTCTGTGTCTCCCTCTCTCTCTGACCCTCCCCCGTTCATGCTCTGTCTCTCTCTGTCTCAAAAATAAATAAACGTTAAAAAAAATTAAAATTTACATCCAAATTAGTTAGCATATAGTGCAACAATGATTTCAGGAGTAGATTCCTTAACGCCCCTTACCCATTGAGCCCATCCCCCTTCCCACAACCCCTCCAGTAACCCTCTGTTTGTTCTCCATATTTAAGAGTCTCTTCTGTTTTGTCCCCCTCCCTGTTTTTATATTATTTTGTTTCCCTTCCTTTATATTCATCTGTTTTGTCTTTTAAAGTCCTCATATGAGTGAAGTCATACGATTTTTGTCTTTCTCTGACTTTCTAATTTCCTTTTCATAATACCCTCCAGTTCCATCCACATAGTTGCAAATGGCAAGATTTCATTCTTTTTGATTGCCGAGGAATACTCCATTGTATATATATACCACATCTTCTTTATCCATTCATCCATCGATGGACATTTGGGCTCTTTCCACACTTTGGCTATTGTGGATAGTGCTGCTATCAACATGGGGGTGCATGTGTCCCTTCAAAACAGCACATCTGTATCCCTTGGATAAATGCCTAGTATTTTAATTGCTGGGTCGTAGGGTGATTCTATTTTTATTTTTTTGAGGAACCTCCATACTGTTTTCCAGAGTGGCCGCATCAGCTTGCATTGCCACCAACAATGCAAAAGACATCCTCTTTCTCCACATCCTCGCCAACATCTGTTGTTGCCTGAGTTGTTAATAAAAATAAAATAAACATTTTAACAATTTAAAAAAATGTGTTAGGGGTGCCTGGGTGGCCCAGTCGGTTGAGCATCCAACTTCGGCTCAGGTCATGATCTCGCGGTCCGTGAGTTCGAGCCCCGTTGTCAGGCTCTGTGCTGACAGCTCAGAGCCTGGAGCCTGTTTCGGATTCTGTGTCTCCCTCTCTCTCTGACCCTCGCCCGTTCATGCTCTGTCTCTCCCTGTCTCAAAAATAAATAAACGTTAAAAAAAATTTTTTTTTAAATGTGTTATTATCTGTCTCCCTCTGCCATCAGAATGTGAGTTCATGAAGGCAGGGAGAGTGTGAGTTTGGGTTCCACTGAAAGCAGACGGTGAGACAAGGACTTTGGTGCCAGTTCTTCATTGGGAGGTGACCCCAAGGCGCACAAGAGAGAGGGTTGGGGGAAGACAGACAAGGAAGGGGGCAAACGCAGTAAGGGATGCATTAATCAGCTCATTGCTGCTCTGACCTGGGGGTCGACACTTCTGAGACCCTCTGAGAAGCCCTGCCAAACCAGCCCCAGAGATTTTCCACCCAGAGATTAAAAGCAAAAACCTGGAGCATTTGTCCCCAGCTCCTGTCCCTTGTCGGCTTCAGTTTGCATTAAACCTCTGGCACGCCCAGGCAGCCTTGCGCGTGGGCCGAACAAGCTTCCAGTGCTGGGAAAAGTCTTCAGGGGGAGAAGCAGGGAGGTACACCCGGTCCCCAGGAACGGGAATGGTCCGTCACAGTTGTAGGCGGGTCAGGGGCAGGCAGGGGCGGGGCGAGCATCCACAGCATCTATCATAGGGATTTTTTTTTCCCCTAAATTGTTGAAACTAGAATAGACACTTGTAAGTGTGTCCCCACCATTCATTTCCCCTTTTCATATCAATTTCATTTCCATTGTCCTTTGAAAAACCACTTCTTCCAATTTCTCAGCCTGGGGCTTTGGTTGGGACCGTCCCCACCCCTCGTTCCTGGGCATGGGCCCCTCCATGACCCTCAAGGTCTTAATCCAGCCACTTGCTGTCCCTCAGCTCTTCTTTTGGTCTCCGCCGCCACAGTGATCTGTTCGGGGACAGACACACGACTTGTGTGGGACCAGCGTGAGAGAGTAAATTCTAGGGCTTGCTCTCTCTTTCTCTGAGTGATGTGGTGTAAAGGTGTGAGGTCTGGAACAACCGCAGCCATTTTGCCACCATGAGAAAGCTTGGCACTTCCGGACTGACTTCGTGAAGCCCAGAGAGAAAGCCAAGAAGAAGGAGGGAGGAGAGGGAGAGAATATGAGCCTTTGGAGACATCTGGAGCTCCTGGGTCCAATCTCACTTGAAGCCAAGATTAAATCTAGGTTTTTAACTGACACACCCAATAAAAAAAACTCCTTTATATTATGAGTCACTTTAAGGTGAATTTTCTGTCACTTGTGACTGAACGAGTCCTCCCTGGTTCCATACTTAACTCACAGGCTTGTTTTGAGGTTTACATAAAATAGCATTTAGGTGTGCCTGGCTGGCTCAGTGTGTAGAGCATGCGACTCCTGATCTTGGGGTCGTGAGTTTGAGTCCCGAATCGGTGTAGAGATTACTTAAAAAAAAAATAGCATTTAGTAAAGCATGGACCACAATTAATAGCCAATGAATGGCAACCAATATCGTTGTTATGATATGTTTATCTTTATAGTTACGTGCACTTTTTATTCTATACCCTAACATTGCCGGTTAGGCAATGTTAGGGTATAGAATAAACATTGTTTATTCTTATTTATTATTTATTATTGTTAGATAAACATTGTTTATCTTTTTGGCACTGTTCAATTTCTACCCCCAAAGGAGAGGGGCCGAGGGAGGGGGCTAAGCAGCCCTGGATCCCGACCACCAGCCTGAGCCTCAACGAACAGCACAGAGCCCACGTAGGGCGGCTCTGATTCCTCTGACGTCCCACTTTCATTCTTTGATGATATTTGTCTGTATCTAGCTTACACATAAATGCTTCCAGGCGAGTGCTCCAAATGTCTCTTTCGGAAACCTGAATCCCCATGAAAACAATGGCAACAAGAAAAAGGTGCAAGCTTTCCAGAACAAGCCCAGAATTTGAAAATGTGATAAAGAGGTTATTGTGTGTCCGAACTTTTCACACAAGAATTGGAGGAGACTTAACACCAGGAATAATAAACAGAGGAAGACCCGTTAATGCAGAGCAGATGGGCCCGCAAATGCTAAGCATCTCAACATCTTTCCCCTTGGACTTTTGGACTCAAGATGACTGAATGCTGGTTTCTTTAGTTGGAAATAAAGCTAATGCAACTGGGGAAACCTGTAAATATGGCGGGCTTGATTTCTGGGGTGGTTTTAAGAACCTACGATGTGGCAGGCATTTGAAATTCACTACTTAAATCCGGACCACAGCTCCATTTTACAGACAAGAAAACTGAGGCTTCACTTACCGAAAGGCATACAGCCAACAAGAGAGTGAAGCCAGGATCAGTCCTAGGTCTGTCTCTGCATATGCCATTTTCCTGCAAACTAGGGTAACAGGTGAGCAGAGAAAAAGGATCGTAGTCAAATCAATTTGAAAAACACTGATATATGTATATACCATATATATATATATATATATATATATATATATATATATATATATCAATGAGATAGAGAGAGAGAGAGATTAGACAGAGATCTAGGACAGAATCGTAGGGGGCTGGCAACACGAGGGAGAAATGATATATTTTACATATACATATACATATACATATACATATACATATACATATACATACATATATAGAGAGAGACAGATTATACATATATGTATATTTATATAATAACAGTCTAATTGAGGCACAATTGCCATATAATAAATTATACATATTTAAACCACACAACCTGATATGTTTTGACATGTGTGTAACCTGTGAAATCGTCACCACAATCAAGATAACGAACACATCCATTACTCTCAAAAGTTTCCTTATGCTCCTTTGTAATTCCTTCCTCCCGTCCCTCCCACCCTCAATCTCAGACAACTGCTTATCTTCTTTCCATCACTATAGATTAGCTGCATTTTCTAGAGTTTTCTATAAAGGGAATCACACAATGTATATTCTTCTTTTTGCCTGTCTTCTTTCGCTCCGCTTGACTATTTTGAGATTCATTCACATTGTTACGTGTTTGTTCCATTGTATGACTATGCCACAGTTTGTCTATTCATCTGTAGATGGACGTTTACGTTGTTGTTTCCAGTTTGGGGCTCTTACAAATAAAGCTGCTGTGCACATTCGTGGTTCAGTCTTTGCAGGACTTGAGCTTTCTTTTCTCTTGGATAGATACCTAAGAGTGGAGTGGCTAGGTGATAGGGTACGTATATGTTTAACCTTTTAAAAAATATTTATTTATTTATTTTGAGAGAGAGAGAGAGAGAGAGAGAGAGAGAATCCCAAGCAGGCTTTGCACTGTCCTCACGTGGGGCTCGACCTCACAGCCACAAGATCACGCCCTGAGCAAAAATCAAGAGTTGGACGCTTAATCGGCTGAACACCCGGGCGCCCCATATGTTTAGCTGTTTTCCAAAGTGGCTGCGTCTCACATTCCCACTAGCAGCGTATGAGGACCCCACTTCTTCCTCAGCAGCGCTTGTCCAGCCGGTCGTTTTACTCACATTTTGCTTTATTTTGTATAAGTTCTTAAATTTTAGTTCCCGTGTGGTTAGCATACCGTGTCATGTTAGTTTCAGGTGCACAACATAGTGACTCAACCCCTCTGTACGTCACTCAGTGCTCATCACAGTAAGGGCACTCTTTCGCCCCATCGCCTGTTTCCCCCATCCCACGCCCTCCCTTCTGGTAACCACCAGTTGGTTCTGTATAGTTAAGGCTCTGTTTCTTGGTTTGCCTCTCTATCTCTCTCTTTCTCTTCTGTTTGCCTTTGCTCGTTCGTTTTGTTTCTTAAATTCCACAAATGTGCGAAATCAAATGGTATTTGTCTTTGACTTATTTCACTTCTTGTACTCTCTCACTTCATCCATATTGTCGCAAAGGGCAAGATCTCAGTCTTTTTGAAAAATTTTTTAATGTTTATTTATTTTTGAGACAGAGAGAGACAGAGCGTGAGCGGGGGAGGGTCAGAGAGAGAGGGAGGCACAGAATCCGGAGCAGCTCCGGGCTCTGAGCTGTCAGCCCAGAGCCCGACGCGGGGCTCCAACGCACGGACCGTGAGATCCTGACCTGAGCCGAAGTCAGAGGCTTAGCCAACTGAGTCGCCCAGGTGCCCACCCCCCAATGAAAAAAAACCCTCCCTTGACCTCCTGTATTCCTCCAATGACCGTCTCATCATCCCCTTGTCCCACCTGCACCACAACACCCGTTTAACTGGCCCACTCTTAGCCCTTCAGGTCTCAACTGAGGATGCCTCTTGAGGGGAGCCACGAGCGCCCCCCACAAGGACCTTTGCTCTGTACTCCTAAGCACTCTCTGCCAGCCAACTCCCCCCATTGCTGGCATTTTCACGTTGTAACCAAGTGATTAGTCACTAGCGTCCCTTAGCAGACTGCTCTCTGGAGAGGCATGCCGGGTTCATGGCTGTGCTTCTGCACCTGTAGTCTTGGGTGTAGAGGCACTGATGTCTGAGGCCTCCTGCCACCAACATGGCGGGGCCTTCGATATGCCAGGAATTGTTCCAGTCACGTTCTACAAATCTTGCCAAAAGTTCCCTGAGCGGGTACTGTTATCATTTCACATTGTATTTTTGAGGACACCGAATCTCGGAAAGATTAAGTAGCTTCAGTATTTTGTTTCGTTTTGTTTTGTTTTTACTACTGATAGGTAAATGTGGGAGCTGAGATTCAAATTCAGGAAGCTGACTCCGGGGTCAGTGAGGCCCTTTTGGGGAAGACTTTAATTTTTTTTTAACGTTTACTTATTTTTGAGAGACAGAGAGAGAGAGACAGTGCGAGCAGGGGAGGGGCAGAGAGAGAGGGAGACACAGAATCTGAAGCCGGCCCCAGGCTCTGAGCTGTCAGCCCAGAGCCCAACGCGGGGCTTGAACCCACAAACCGTGAGATCATGAGCTGAGCCGAAGTCAGATGCTTAACCCACTGAGCCCCTAACTTGTTTCCATGCTTTTTATGTCTATAGGTTCTAACTTACAGGCGGTTGTGAGTGACAGCAAATGTTTTGTGGCTGTCTAAGCTCAATCACGGTATTTAGGGTGAAGTGACCCCCCAAACCGTGTCGCGAGTTCGTATGGAACGCTAACGTAGGTGTTTGTCAGATGCTGGGTTGAGAAGCCTTATTTCCCCCCAGAACATCAGCTAGTGTGACTGGGGCTGACGGAGAGATTCTGTTGAGGCCTGTGGTGGCTAAGCGGGGGGTACGTTTCCCAGAGCCCCCTTCCCGGCGTGCTCTCGAGCTGGAGTTGGTCGAAAGGGCAATTGGCACCAGATGTGGAAGGCCAGAGGGAGGCGGTGGCCGGTGCTCTCTGAAGATCGTCGTGGTTGGATGTGGTGGCAGAAGGTGCAGAAGGTGACCTTCATTTGTCCTTGCCCTTCTGTCCTCTGACCTGATATTCTTCCCACTGATGACCTTGTTAACCTATGGCGCCCCCGGCCCTCCACTAGCTGCCCGGGGGACTGTGCGTTCTTTATCGCAGCACCTCCGGTACATGGCACAGGTCCTGTGTGACGGGTGTTCAGCACCTTAAGTGTTCGTTGACTAAATGCGTACACAGGGCTTCACGTGCGTTGAGTTTGGGTTACTCAGTACAGGGCGAGAGCAAAGCAATTTTTTCCGGAGGTTTTTTTCTGGAGACTCATCCGCTGTCCCACCTTTCGTCAGAGTGCCTGGGGTAGGTACCAAGTTTCCACCCCTGGGTTTGTGAGGGGAACCGGAGTCAGAACCCCCACCTCGAGGCCCAAGGATGACCGCCATATGCCTGTGTGAGCACCGCCTCATTGGTGTCCCAGGTAATGTGACCGGGGCTTCGGGTACCACTCCGGCTCTTCCGACGGCCGCTGGCACAGACCCTTCACAGCCGCCGTGGTCCCTGGGGTTGGGGACCTGTCTCCTGCTCCCCTCTGCCCCTCAGCAGGTGCGGCCCCGCCTGTGGTGTCACCAACGCAGTCACGTTCCCTCAGCCCTAGTCCAGGGAGTAAGCCTGCTTCCGGGAGGGAAGGCTGTCTCACCTCATGGGCTCGGAATCACTGTTCCCTCCTCAGCCCGACGCCGTGCATGGATGGGCTGGTCCCCTTGCTTTTATGACAGGTCCCTGTCGCTGGGTTCGGCTCAGGGCCATCCGAGCCTCACTACGTACTACCGAATTCCCCCATCACGTTGCTGGAAGGATGTGTGCATTTAGAGTAGAACGTGTCTGTTTTGCAGCCTGAAGCACTTCCAGCACGAAGTCCCAGGCTCTGAAACGAGGACTGGAATCCTTGTCCGACAACCTGCCCTTCCCTGAAGACAAGCCCGTCCACCTCGAGTTTGCGGTAAGCCGGGCCGCCTGAAAGAGGACACAGAGGGGCTGGGGCTGTGCTTGCATATCTCCAGGAGCTTCACCCCCGACCCCCTTCCTCGCTCCCAAGTCTCCATTCCTGTGTGCTCCACTAGGGCAGCTAACCTCGGACACACTCAATTCTGGAAACTTAGTTTATGGATGTCCCATCAGAAACCTCCCCCAACCCCTGTCTCACAAGCACACACACACACACACACACACACACACACACACACACACACAGCAGTATCTCCAAACCCCACTGCATTTAAACCGGGAAAATAGTGGGTGGGAACTTGAGGAAATGGCCAAGGAAGGCATTTCAGGAGTTTCCGCTGATGGTTCACATCTGGAAAGCCGGTGAGACGCAGACGTGACAATTCACCAAAGTGACTGTCGAGAGAGCCCTGAGGAAGGAGCCCGGCTGGTGTGGGCCACTGATGTGAGCTTGAGGTCGTGGCTGTGGTCATTTACTTCCCGGCTCTTCACGAGGTGCACCCGAAGCACGTGGGAGCCTGAGGTCTTGAACTTCTAAGCCAAAGAAGGCTCTCAAATAACCCACTTAAAAATGAAGCCACCGGAAGAATAGTGTTTTGCGTTTTGTCTCCTTTCCTCCAAACAAAAACACCTAGTTTTAAATTTTTTTTTAATTTATTTTGAGAGACAGAGACAGTGTGAGTGGGGGGACGGGGAGAGAGAGAGAGAGAGAGAGAGAGAGAGAGAGAGAGAGAGAGAAAATCCTTAGCAGCACAGGGCCCGATGTGGGGCTCAAACTCACGAAACCATGAGATCATGACCTGAGCCGAAGTCGGTGCTTGAACAACTGAGCCACCCCCGTGCCCCAACACCTGTTTTTTAAAGAGTAAAATAAAGGGGTGCCTGGGGGCTCATTTGATTAATCACTGACTTTGGCTCAGGTCACGATCTGGTGGCTTGTGAGTTCGAGCCCCGCATCGGGCTCTCTGCCATCAGCACAGAGCCTGCATCAGACCCTCTGTCTCCCTCTCTCTCCGCCCCTCCCCCACATTTTCTCTCTCTCTCAAAAATAAATAAGCACTTAAAAAATAAAAAGTAAAATAAATAGCACAGTAATAGTGGCATTAGATTGGTTCACATTTATCAGTTTCTTCCCAGAAGTTATTTAACCCCTCTAAGCCTCAATGTTTCCGCTGGTGAAAAGATCATACCCAGAATTCTGTTGTGAATATTAATGTAATGCGCTTTGCACGGCTTACCTAATTAATATTCACAACAAAATTCTGGGTATGGTCTCCTTTTTACCAGTGGAAACATTGAGGCTTAGAGGGGTTAAATGACTTCTCAGTCACATATCTGATGTTATGAACTGAATATGTATGTCCCCCCAAATTCATGCGTTGAAGTCCTAGCCCCCCACGGGGCAGTATGTGGAGTAAGGAAGTGATGAAGGTGAAGTGCGGTCGTCAGAGTCGGGCCTGAACCGATTAGCGTCCTTACAAAAAGGGATGCCTGTGAGCTCACTCGTCACACGTGAGCACGGGGCACAGGTCGTGTGAGGGCACAGGGAGAAAGGCTGAGGGGGGAGCTCTCACCAGACGTCAGCCTTGCTGGCACCTTGATATTGGACCCGCCGTCTCCAGAACTGTGAGGAAACACACTGCTGTTGTTTCAGCCGCCCAGGCTGTCGTATGTTGTCACGGCAACCCCAGCTGACTAAGACACCTGACGAGACAAAACTACACGGGATTACAAACCCCAGAGCCTTTGCTCCATGCCCCTGCACTGCCTTCTAGAAATATCATCACTTAAACATTTGTAGTTTTTTTTAAACCTTTTTATGTTTTGACAAGCGTCATGCTAGTTTTAATATTTGAACGGAGGTGAGAAATATTTTAAAAACTTGGCATTATGGTATACAGACGTATTCTAACATTGATGGCTGCAGGTTCACTAAATTTAGATCTCTGGAAAAATCTTTTTTTTTTTTTTGAGCATGGAAGCAGGTTGGAAATGTTGCACCCAATAATAACAGTTGGACTTTTGGCTTGTGGACTACTTCAGTGGGAAAGTATTTGCTTAAATCTCCGCCTGCTATGAGAGTTGAAGGTTTGCGATAGTAATTACCCTTCCCCTGAACTTTCTGAATTTGAAAGCCATGTGGAAATGCAGTTTGTCTTGTATAAAAACTAAGGCCAGGCCAGTTTTGAAGAACTGACTTTAAGAAGTGCATTTAGCTAAGTATCAGTCATTTAGAGAATGATTATCTGGTGTGTGAATGACCTAGGCCCTTCTTATTTTTCTCTCCCTCCTTTGAAAATGCTGTAAGGAGACATCTGGCTTTGACCACTTTCTTCCACATGCTGGCTGGTCTCCTCCTTACCTCTGCTGGCGAAGCCCCTTCACGGGAAGCGGATGCCAGCCCCTCCACGGGTCTGCACTGTAGGTAACAGGACTTCGTCAACGGTTGGGTAATGAGGGCTGACTCTAGCCCCACTTTCTTCCCCTGTTATGTGAAGGTCAAGTTTCCTTCTTATTTGGATGAGTGACAGTTTCGTGTGCATAGCTCCTGATCCACTTTTCTTCTTTTTTCCAAGGAATGGCAACACTTATTAACCAAACAGTAGAACACCACAAACATTAATGATTCTTCTTTTATTTTTTGCTTTGTTTTTATTTTTATTTATTTTTAATTTACACCCAAGTTAGTTAGTATATAGTGCGATAATGATTTCGGGAGTAGATTCCATTGATTTATCCCCTGTGTATAACACCCAGTGCTCCATCCCAACAAGTGCCCTCCCTAATGCCCCTTACCCGTTTAGCCCATCCCCCCCTCCCACAGCCCCTCCAGAAACCCTCTGTTCTCTGTATTTAAGAGTCTCTTATGTTTTGTCCCCTTCCCTGTTTTTGTATTATTTTTGTTTCCCTTCCCTTATGGTCATCTGTTTTGTCTCTTTAAGTCCTCAGATGAGTGAAGTCATAGGATTTTTGTCTTTCTCTGGCTAATTTCACTTAGCATAATACCCTCCAGTTCCATCCACGTAGTTGCCAATGGCAAGATTTCATTCTTTTTGATTGCCGAGGAATACTCCATTGTATATATATACCACATCTTCTTTATCCATTCATCCATCGATGGACATTTGGGCTCTTTCCGTACTTTGGCTATTGTGGATAGTGCGGCTATAAACATGGGGGTGCATGTGACCCTTCGAAACAGCACACCTGTATCCCGTGGATAAATGCCTAGTAGTGCAATTGCTGGGTCGTAGGGTAGTCCTGTTTTTAGTTTTTTGAGGAACCTCCATACTGTTTTCCAGAGTGGCCGCACCCGCTTGCACTGCCACCAACAATGCAAAAGACATCCTCTTTCTCCGCATCCTCGCCAACATCTGTTGTTGCCTGAGTTGTTGATGTGAGCCATTCTGACAGGTGTGAGGCGGTATCTCATTTGGTTTTGATTTGTATTTCCCTGATGATGAGTGAGGTTGAGCATTTTTTCTTGTGTCTATTAGCCATCTGGATGTCTTCTTTGGAAACTGTGTATTCATATCTTTTGCCCATTTCTTCACTGGATTATTTGTTTTTTGGGTGTTGAGTTTGATATCCTGTCGACTTTTATGTCTCTAAAAGGCTTTCTCTTTGATTAGTAGCTTTCGCCTTATGGATCTGGCATCTTCTATATCTATGCTGGCTCTCTTAGACAATTCATATGGTACTAAAGGACAGGTAGATAGATCGGCAAGAACAGCCCATAATCTCCACCATAACCATTACTAACACTTGAGATAAACTTCCAGATCTCTTTTTACATGCATGTGCATATTTAGATGCATGAAAATCTATGTATTTCGGATCACCCTGGGCATGTGTTAAGGAGCCTGAGTCTCCCCCTTCATGTACCCTGGACGTCTCTCCTTCTCAGTATGGACAGTTGTCCACTATCCCTTCATAACAGGCTTGAGTGAGTGCGGATTCAACCAGATAATGGTAAGAGTAGAGCCTAGATTGTGCCCTATTAAGAACCAAGTTAAATTCTTTAGGGCTAACTGAAGAAGGCCTACTTGTTAGCATGAGATGCCATGTTTCCCAAGAGCTAGAGAGGGTAAACTCTGTGGGCTGTTTACACTTATGGGGGCACTGGAACTACACCGGTCACTTGTGTGTGTGTCGGGGGGTGGGTGGGTGGGGAGTGCAGTGTCCTCGGAAATAGTCTTTCTTCTCTTACTGTCCCGTGGGTGGAGGACAGATGGAGGGATGCTTACCAGTTTTTTCTCCCTCGAATCTATGGAGGAGGCCCTCAGTATAACCGGTCATAAAATTTGTAGGTGACTGTAAGAAGGAGAAGCTGGTATCTTGTCCCCTGTTCATGTTAAGCTACCAGTTTAGAGCTGAGGACAATGTAGGGAAGGAAGGGAAGGCAGTGGAAAAGGGAGTGGCCACCGGAGAGGGGCAACGACTGCCCCTTTGAGGTTCCGTTCCCTGAGAGTTATGGGTATCTCTGTCACCTCGCTGGATCCAGGCTGGGTGGCAGCTGGGATATGCGGTGGGGACTCATCTGAGACCATCGTGGCATGGACACGGGAGGCGCTCGCATCAGAGAATATGGAGCGAAGCCACCGGCTGGGTGATGACGGAGGGTATGGCCACGTCTCACAAGGAATGACCGGTGCCCGTGGGCCCGCTTGGGCTCAAGTCCCTCAGCGGCAAGGTTTGCCGGGACCCACCCACCCGTGCAGTCGGCAGTGGCTGTGGACACGCTGTGTGGGTGGTGCGACCCACAGAGACTCTCCCCGGCAGTCGAGTCAGGAGACTCCTCGCGCTCCCTCACCTCCAACACTGCCCTCCAACACCAGAGGGGTAGGCACGGGGCCAGGGGAGTGTGTGAGAGAGTAGGTGTCCCCCGGCACGTGGGACACGCATGCGCACACACTCGGCCCCCAAGTCCCCATGGCCGTTGCGCTGGGATTAAGAGGACAGCTTTGAAACAAATGAATTTGAAGTTTCAAATGAACAAGACAACGTCCTCCTGTTGAGAGGAGACTGTGGACAAATTGAAGGGTTATGGATTTGTACTGGGATATTACCAAGAGAGGCTGCTGTGTAGGGGGCTATGCTGTAGAGATGACGAGAAAAGATAAAGACATTTTATGCACGTAGGCATACTGAGATGAAACAGACCCTTTTCACTTTTCGTGACAGCTGCGTAGTTTTATATTCTATGGCTGCCCCAAAAGCCAACATCTTTCTTTAAATTTTTTTTTAAGGTTTATTCATTTTTTAGAGACAGAGACAGAGCATGAGTGGGGGAGGGGGGAGAGACAGAGAGGGAGGCACAGACTTCGAAGCAGGCTCCAGGCTCTGAGCTGTCAGCACAGAGCCCGACGCGGGGCTCGAACCCACGAACTGTGAGATCGTGACCTGAGCCGAAGTCGGACGCTCAACCGACTGAGCCACCCAGGCGCCCTAAGCCAATGTTTTCCTGATAGAATTTAGTCATTTAGTGCTTTCTGATTTTCACCGTTGCAAAGCTGCCATGAAAACCTTTACGCAAACATTAAAAAGTCTTATATTCAATTATTTTCTTATGATAAATTCCTAAGAAGTGACTGCTAGGGAGGATAGGACTTTACAATATTATCAGATTGTTAATATCTGAGGTTCAGTTTGTGCAGAGGTGGGGTGGGGAAGAGGACGCGTATAAACCTAGCTTGAATGTCTAAGGATCCATTTCCAATTGACTAGCAATCAGTAGGGTAGTTAAAATCAGAAAGGAATTTAGAAGTAGAACACTGTTACTTTTACATATTAAGTTAAATGCAATTTTGAGAGCTATTCCTATATTCAATAACAGACGTCATACACAATAATACTAGGCATGTATATGATGTGCATTCATAGGCTTTCTGGATGAATTCAATTAGCTGGGCAAGCTGTTAACATATTAAGAGAGTAAGAACATATTGATTGAAGTAGATTATAAAAGAGCTCTCAGAAGCAAGTAAGTATTCTCTTGTGATGCTGTTGGGCCTGCAAACTGGCTCAGCTTGTTTGGAGGGCAGTTGGATGATATCCACAATAATTGGAATGTACACTCCCCTTGATGAAGGAATTCTGCCTTTAGGAGTTTGTTCCACGGAAATACTTGCCTGCGGTCACAGGATCGACACACTTCCATGCGTCTGACAGTCACCCATGTCTCCCAGATGGGAGGGGGGAGGTTGTTTAAATCAGTTACGGTTCAGCCATACGATGACCATCCACGCAGCCGTTAGAAAAGTAAGTCGTAATAGACCTACCCTATGACCCAGCAATAGCACTGCTAGGAATTTATCCAAGGGATACAGGAGTACTGATGCATAGGGGCACCTGTACCCCAATGTTTATAGCGGCACTCTCAACAATAGCCAAATTATGGAAAGAGCCTAAATGTCCATCAACTGATGAATGGATAAAGAAATTGTGGTTTATATACACAATGGAATACTACGTGGCAATGAGAAAAAATGAAATATGGCCTTTTGTAGCAACATGGATGGAACTGGAGAGTGTGATGCTAAGTGAAGTAAGCCATACAGAGAAAGACAGATACCATATGTTTTCACTCTTATGTGGATTCTGAGAAACTTAACAGAAACCCATGGGGGAGGGGAAGGAAAAAAAAAAAAAAAAAAAAAAAAAGAGGTTAGAGTGGGAGAGAGCCAAAGCATTAGAGACTGCTAAAAACTGAGAACAAACTGAGGGTTGATGGGGGGTGGGAGGGAGGGCAGGGTGGGTGATGGGTATTGAGGAGGGCACCTTTTGGGATGAGCACTGGGTGTTGTATGGAAACCAATTTGACAGTAAATTTCATATATTAAAAAATAAAAAAAAAAAAAAATAAAAAAAATAAATTAAAAAAAAAAAAAAAAAAAGAAAAGTAAGTCGTATCGATATGGAACATTTCTTACATATTGCTAAGTTTTAAAAAGACAAGGCACGACACGATGCGTGCGCTAAGTGCGTATGAAAAAGCCTTCGACTTGAGTAGGTGCGGAATATTTCCAGAAGCAGGCTGAGAAACTGGCTGCCCTGGTTGCCTCTAGGAACTGCGGGCTTGGTGGAACTCTTTCTACTGTTGGAAAAAGTTGAACCTAATGGATGAGGGATTCAAATACATTTGAGCAAATAAATAAGGAAACAACCACACACATCAAAGGCTTTACCTGTCATCCTCTTCTGTCCTCTTGTAAATGTCCTGCTACAGCGGATCCTGAGGGACTAAAGAGCCACGATGCCACGCAAGTCATCTCATTCCACGGCCTCTCACCTGCGGGGGGGTGGCGAAGGTCTTGTCTTTACACCACACTGACCTTCCAGTTCTAGGGCCCCACTTTTATCCTGGCTCCTTCTTTAAGGATTTGAAATAACATGAAAACTCCTAGTAGAACTTCAAAGGCTTCAAAAACATGATGAGGTCATTATTCTTCCTGACTTATTATTAAATTATTGTTCAGTGACTTAAAAATTAGTGAGGCTTCCTTTTTGGCAATATAGTAGACATCTGGGAATCTTTCCTGGTACAAAAACACCTAAAATTGCTGAACAGCATATAAAAATGAATAATGGTTTGCTAAGCTGGCAAGAAATACATGTTCAGAGGCCAGAAATAATGAAAAAAAAATTCTAATCTAGGGGAAAAAGGGAGTGCTGATGTCAGCATTTACCCTGGGGATATCTGGATTGAAGTGGCTCCCACACAGACAGGGGACAGCAACCAAAGCCTGGGTGGAGTCAGATTGGAGACCCCAAATTAAGCTTAGTTCACATTTAGTGGGCGAACTAGGATAACACCTGCCCACAGGGAGGGACTGAAAGAAGTCTTTTGTGTCATGGCCTCCTTGGTTCTTGGTGGAATAAAAAAAAAGAAAAGGAAGACGTGTTCTCTGAGCACGCTGAGCCACATACATGTTGCAGAAGAAAATCCCAGTAGAAATTTAGGTTAAAGTACTGAAGCAGCACTACCCCGGCCCACTGGCAGCCGCAAACACGAATCGCTCGTGGAGGAACGTATTCTAAACAAAGATAAATGCCCGTGGGACAGGAGCTCACAAGCGAAGGTTACATAAGGCACAAGGAAACAAGCCACCATGAGAGAGAATAAGCAGACTGCAGAAGCAAAGGTACAGAATGCAGATATTAGAATCATCAGAAACGGAATATAAAATGAACAAGTTTAACTTTAAGGAAATGAAGGAAGATGTCGGAAGTACAATTAAGGAGCAAGGCACACACCATCAGGTTGGCAAGGCGGGTTTTCTTTTTTTAAATTTTTTTTTTCAACATTTTTTATTTATTTTTGGGACAGAGAGAGACAGAGCATGAACGGGGGAGGGGCAGAGAGAGAGAGGGAGACACAGAATCAGAAACAGGCTCCAGGCTCCGAGCCATCAGCCCAGAGCCTGACGCGGGGCTCGAACTCACGGACCGCGAGATCGTGACCTGGCTGAAGTCGGACGCTTAACCGACTGCGCCACCCAGGCGCCCCAAGGCGGGTTTTCAAACAAGGACCACATGGAACTTTTAATTTAATCAATTACTTTATTTATTTTACACAAATTAAAAAAAAAAATTTAATGTTTACTCATTTTTGAGAGAGACAGAGTGCGAGTGGGGGAGGGGAGAGAGAGAGGAAGACACAGGATCCAAAGCAGGCTCCAGGTTCTGAGCTGTCAGCACAGAGCCCGACTGGGGGCTTGAACCCGCGAACCGTGAGATCATGACCTGAGCCGAAGTCAGATACGTGACCAACTGAGCCACCCAGGCGTGCCTGATTTTATTTGTCCCTCTTTTTAGAACATTTTAGGTTAAAGAAATGTAATAATGAAAATTACAAATTCAAAGGACTGGTAAAACAATGGATTATACTGAAGAGACAGTGACCCAGAAAACACAAGGAAGTAAATTACTCAGAATGCAGCTTAATGAGGCAAAAAGATGGCAAATATGAGGGCTTATACCCACGCATGATAGAGCAAGAAGGCTTAAAATACGGCACATTAGAGTTCCAGAAGGAGAGAATACAGATTCAAAGAGTAAGCAATAACTGAGACCTTTCTAGCACTGAGGAAAGATGCCAATCTTCAGAGGTGATTATGCTGTGTTGTCTTCTAAATTCTGGGGAAAAAAAAAATCTGAATTCCGAAACCTACCTGGCCCCAAGAGTTTTGGACAAGCATTGTGAACTCGTAATATCGACAGTCCTCAGTTTGCACGGCCCTTTGGTAACTGAGATCAAGTCCTCACCTGTATCTTCCTCATCAGATCACCGTGTGGTTTAAGTGAGACAACACGGTCAGGGAAATGCTTGCTGCAGCGTGAGATGCGTGCTAAATCCACCTGCTTTGCGGTTGGCTGCACGGTTCGCTCACAGCAGTGCCTGGTCTGCTCGTTGTCTAGACTCCCATCTTTGCAAAGCAGCGCCGACAGTCACCACTGCGGGCTGCACCTCCCCGCGGCACCCGGCTGGCATATACACTCAGTGCCCAGAAAGATGAACTCTCACCAGGAGGGGCTGAGGAAGATGTTAGAGAGTCATGTTGGGGTCATTCCATCAGGAAGGAATCAGTATTTCCCATCAGAGAACAGGGGGCTACAGTTCAGGAAAAGAGATCCCAGGCAAAGTTGGGGATCAAGATAGGGCTTGAAAATACTCACTTGACTTTTCTTTTCAACTGGAAGAACTATGTGTATTTTCTGTCCTAATCGAAGGTTTTGGGGATGAAAAAAATCATATTCTGAACCTAGAGATTACTGAGCCAATCAGCTTGTATGAAGCCTTAGAAATGTACTTAACTTTTGACCTGGTATTTAAGCAGTTGGGAAATATTGAATTTATAAGAAAAAAAAAAGTTGGTAGAGAAAGGAAGGGGGAGAATAGACCAATAAATCTTCAGACTTTTTCAAAGGTTAGGAGAAACCCAAGTTTCCGTTGGGACAGTTAATCATTTCAATACATTATTCCTCTGTGCTGTGTGGCAGGAAGGGAGTGAGTGCAAACAATCGCTTCTTTTGCATTGTTATGAAAAGGATGCTCTCCACAGTTTTCTGCCCCTCTGGGAGGAAGTCAAGCTTGCCTTAGAGAAACTGATGGCAGCTTCTGGAAAAGGCTAACGATAGGTAAGCTGACAGTGCAGGTTGTTCCGTTTGCAACCACCAGAGTTAACAGAAAACCTTCCCAGATCGGTCCTTGAAGCGAGAGACTGAAAAGGGAGGAAAAAAAGTTGGTTGTCACTTCCCTTAGAAAATGGGACAAGAGGTTCTGTTTTCCAAAAGGCACATGGGCTTGAAGCAAATCTGCATTCTACATGGCCAGGTTTGGAACATTCTCTCCCCCAATAGTCATGCTACAGACTCATACTTCAGTTCAAGTCTCTGTAGGAAAGCTCATTCTGGCAACCAGGAAATTGAGCTCACTCTTGATGTGAGGTTGTATGGATGACAAATGTTTTTAGAGTCGTACGGTTAGAAAATAACGTCCCAAGAAGCCCATCCGTAGGTATGTTTATTCGTTTCCCTATTTCGTTGACTTACTGGGGATTACACAGCTGGTCAGACCTGAGATTTAAATCCTCTCCATCTGAGGCCAAATTCTATTTTTTCCTACCATATCATGGTGTCACGTGTTCAAGAAAGCAATGCAGGATTCTGAATCTCCCGTAGGACCTTGCTTCCTCAACCTGGCTACGTGGTAAGTTTTCCGAGAGGAACTTGAAATACATCTTCCTGGGCCTCACCTCCAGACCTGACTCAGCGGTGGTTGTAAATCTGTATTTTTCAGCGGTTCCTCGGGGGGCTGGTATACAGCCAAGTTTGGGCCGCATTGGTTCATCGAGGAGGGATGCTACAGTTTTCACCCGGTATCTTATTTATTTATTTGTAGTGTGAGCAGGGGAGGGGCAGAGAGAGAGGGGGAGAGAATCCCAAGCGGGCTGCACGCTGTCAGCGCAAAGCCTGAAGCAGGGCTCCGGCTCACACACCGTGAGATCATGACCCGAGCCGAAATCAAGAGTCAGACACTTAAGCGACTGAGCCCTGCACCTGATATCACTTTCAGAGTTTGGTTTTTAGGGGTTGGAAACAGTGGGAGTTAGATCTGTAGTTTCTAACCTTCTAAAAACTACCTTGCCTTTCTTTTAAATTGAGGTCTAATTGACATACGATAGTAGTTTCAGCGCATAACATAATGATTCGATATTTGTTTATATTGTGACGCGATCATCACAATAAGTCTAGTTAACATCCACATAGGGTTACAGATTGTTTTTTGCTGTGATGAGAATTTTGGAGATTTACCCTCTCGTAGCAGCTTTCAAATATACCATACGGTATTACAAACTACAGTCACGATGCTGTACTTTACAGCCCCAGCCAGGACTTATTTTGTAATTGGATGTTTAAACTTTGGGGCGCCTGGGTGGCTCAGTTGGTTGAGAGTCTGACTTCAGCTCAGGTCACGATCTCACGGTTTGTGAGTTCGAGCCCCGCATCGGGCTCTGTGCTGAGAGCTCAGAGCCTGGCGCCTGTTTCCGATTCCGTGCCTCCCCCTCTCTCTCTGTCCCTCTCCCCCTCACGCCCTGTCTCCTTCTCTCAAAAATAAATAAACATTAAAAAAAATAAACTACCTTCCCTTTTAAGATTTTTGTTGAAATCTATGGATCTTTCCTTAAGAAACACACATACCCGCACCTACCCTTTTTAGGGGGTGTATTAGTATCTGTTGCTGCTATAACATATTACCACAAACTCAGCAGCTTAAAACAACACAATTATTATTATCTCAGAGTTCTGAGGTCAGAAATCTGACCAGACTATCTTTGAGGTGCTAGTGGGCTGCATTTCTTTCTGGATGTTCTGGGGAACAATCCATTTTCACCAAAACTTGTCAGCTTCCAGCCTGTATCTCTTGGTTCATGGACCTCCTACCTCCATCTGTAAAGCATGACCCTGCCCCTCCCTTCACGGTCACATCTTTTTATCTGACGACCAAGAAAGGTTCTCTCTACATGTAAGGGTTCAAATGAATATATGAGGTCCGTGCAGATAATCTGGGAAAATCTTGCTCTCAAGTCTTTAACTGTAAGCACATTGGCAAAGTCCCCTTTGCCAGGTGAGGTAACCTATTCACAGCTTCCAGGGGTAAGGATGTGGACATCTTCGTGTGGGAGGGCATTATTCTGCCAACCGCAGGGGTCTCAGACCTCTGAAGCTACCTATAGAACTGTGTGAACCCTAGATTAGGAGCATCTGTTCTAAGAAACTGTTCATTCTAGTGTTGAGTTAGCACAGAAGTTGCTTAGCTACAAATAACCGACTCCTCAAAGCAGTGGCTCCTATGAACTGGTGTTTATTTTTCCTTATGTGATAAGAAATCCCAAGGAAGGCAGCCCAGGTCAACTGTGGCAGCAGCAGGATGCTGGAACTGGGGTCCCTGCAATTACTTTGAGGTAGCTTTCATGATGGCTGCTGCAATCTCCAGGCATGACCTCTGTCTGTAGTGTGGGCAAGAGAGGGAAGGACACAGGGGGAGAGTCACAGCTCAGCCGAGTCGGCTCCCCTTTAAAAATCCTTTCCAGAAGCCCCACCCCCCACAATGTACATTTGTATCTCATTGGCCAGACACGGACATGTGGCCTCCCCATCTGCTAGAGAGACTGAGCAACATAGTTTTATTGACTTATTTTTTAAGATAGATACATTTATGCTCCAAGAATTCCAAGCTCTTTACGTTAGGAAAATGGGAAGTATAGACATTGGGAAGGTACTAGCAGTCAACGGAAACTTGGGCTTTGTTTCCTAAGAGTAGAATGGACCATTTTTCACCCTCACAACCAGAACTCAGAGAAGGTTAAAACTCTCCTTCAGAGTCTCTTCCAAAGGGTTTTTATCTTTTTACTCGGCTTGCTTTCCTTCAAGGACTTCCTTCTTTCAACAATGTTTAAGCATCTACCTACACCTGGCAAAGGGGACATCATGACCTGAGCTGAAATCAAGAGTCAGACACTCAACTGACCGAGCCACCCAGGCGCCCCAACAGTACTTATTTTAAAGGGATGTTGCGAGAATTGAATAAAATACGATGTGTAAGGTACTTGGCAGGTAGTAAGTGCTCAGTAAAGGGTGCTGTTCCTTTCTTTCCTCTCACTCTTTCCTACGGTCATTGGGGCTTCTGGGACCATGGGTCTCTTCTGATATGTGTGCAAGCAGCTGGGAGCAGGTGGTCAAGGAGGCAGAGTTCTCATTTTTTTTTTCCCCTTGGGGAGCCTGTATTGGAACTTAGGGCTGGTTTTGGAACATGGGTTCATGCAACAAGTAGGCGGTGAGTTCTGCTTTCTACTGACTCGAAGGGCATAGTGGCTCGAGGGAAAGGGAAGTGCGTCAATATAGATGTGGTATCGATTCTCAAACTTGAGCATGTATCAGAACCACAGACTGTTGAACACAGTCCTTTTGAACAGACATTTGTTCATAAGATATACAAATGGCCAATAAGCCCATGAAAAGACGCTCAACATCACTAATCCTTGGGGAAACGAAAATCAAAGCCAGAGGGAGATACCATGTCACACCCATTAGGTTACTACATATAAAAATAAAAAAATCCACCCCCCCCCCCCCCCGGAAAATAAAAGTGTTCATTAAGAACATGTAGAGAAACTGGAATTCTGTGCTCTGTCTGTGGGATGTAAAATGGTGTGGCTCTTGCGGAAAACATGGTTGTTCCTCAAAAAATTAAAAACAGAACTACCATAGGATCCAGCAATCTTGTTCTGGGCATACCCCCTAAAGACCCGAAGGCAGTTACCCCGAAAAGATAACCGTACCCTTACATGCACAGCTGTGTTAGTCGCATATTCACAATAGCCAAAAGGTGGAACCAACCCAAGTCCCCATCAAGGGGTCAACAGATAAGGAACACATGTTACACACACTATTATTCAGCCTTAAAAAGGAAGCAAATACTGATATCTGCTACAACACGGATGAACCTTGAGGGCATCATGCTAAGTGGAGCGAGTAAGGCAGCCACAGATGATTCCACTCACATGAGGTACCTCCAGCAGTGAAATTCACGGATGGGGAGGAGAATGGTGATTGCCAAGGGCTGGGGGGGTGGGGGGGCGTGGGTAGTTAGGGTTTCATGCATGTAGAGTCTCAGTTTTGCCAGACGGAAAAGTTGTAGAGACTGGCAGCGGCGGCTGCACCACAGTGTCAATGTTCTCAACGCCACAAAACTTACACCCAAGATGCTTAAGACAGTAGGTTTTATACCCTGTGCATTTTATCACCCTTACCCCTGCCCGCGCCCAGCTGGGCTACCCTGGAGTGGGACTGCGGACGCGCATTTCTGGCAGGCTCCCGGGGGACGTGGCCGTTGCTGCGGCCGAGACCACACCAAGGGATCCCCGGTGCAGGGGGCCAGGTGAGGGTAGTCGGAAGGGCAGGCCCTCGCTCACCCCCACGGGGCTCTAGTTGTCCCCCCCAAAGCACAGCTGGCGCCGGTGGAGCGCCTCTGTTCCTCAGGTGGACTCACAGCCCCGGCGAGGGACAGCAGACGGGCGGGGCCGGAGCAGAAGCCCGACCCGTCACCCGGCTTCCTTTGGTCCTCGCTGTGGGTGTGAGACCCGGAGGGAGCCGCTGACCCCGCGACCCCGCGACCCCGCAGAAGGGGCTGAGCGCGCAGCCGCGGGGCCGCGTCGGGGCAGCTGCCGGCCCCAGGGCGTGGTGGGAGGCGCCGCAGCCGCGGTGCCCGGGCGGGTGCCGGGCCCTCTCCGGCCGGGGCGCCCGGGGCAGGGGCTGGGGTGGTGGGGGGGGGGGGGGGGCGCGGCCGGAGGCCGGCAGAGGGCGCCGGTGCGCCGTCCCGCCGCCGGCCTCCGGGCCGCCCACCCCGCGGGCGCGCCTCTCCGCAGCCCAGCGCCGCCCGGCCCGGGACCGCTCGCGCCGAGCGCGCAGACCTTTCGGCCGGACCCGAGGACGCCGCCCGCTCCGGGCCGCCCCTGCGCTCGCCTGCGGCGCCCGCTCGGCCTCCCGCCCTCGGGCCCGCGCCGCGTCCCGGCGCAGAGCCCCCGGCCGTCGGCGGAGCCCGCGGCCCCGGCGCCCGCGCGCTCGGCGCCCGGCTCGCGGGGCACAGCGGAGGGCGGCGGCCGGCCGGGGATGGGCGGCCCGGCGGCGCGGAGGGGCGCCGGGGGGCTCCGCGCGCTGCTCCTGGCGCTGCTGGCGGCGGGGACCCCCGCGGGCGCCTACAACCTCGACCCGCAGCGCCCCGTGCGCTTCCAGGGCCCCGCCGGTTCCTTCTTCGGCTACGCGGTGCTGGAGCACTTCCACGACAACACGCGCTGGTGAGTTGCGCCCCGCGACCCCGGCCCGGCCCGGCCGCCCCCGCGCCGCGCTCCCCGGGGCCCGAGAGAAACGGCTCGGCGGCGCGCAGCCCGGCGGCGGACGGCGGGAGGGCCGGACGCCGGGCTCCGGTCCCGCCGCCGTCGCGGTGGGCGCCCGGGGCTGGAGGCGGCCGGGCCGCCGGCGCTGCCCGCGGTCCCAGCCCGGCGTGCGCGGGGACAGCCGCGCGGGCGGTCCCCCCTCGGCCTCCTAGCCGGCGGAGCGGGAACGCCCGCTCGCGAAGTAACTCGTCCCCTCTGTCCCCGAGCCCCCCCCCCCCCCCAACCTCCAGGCGAACGCCCCGGGACACCGGGCACTCGAGACGCAGACCCCTCGGTTTCAGGGAGCTCTCGGTGACACCCCACCCACCGCTCCCCGGCTTCCAGCCGCTCCGGTGCGCGGCGCCGAGGAAGCGCGGTAACCCGGGACGCGAGAGGGGCGGGCTGTGCGTGTGCAGGGAGGGCGTGGGGGCTCCCCAGACGTGCGTGGGAGCCCGAGGGGCCCCGTTCCTTCCTTGCGAGGCTCTCCGAGGACGCGAGCTGAGAGGGTCCGGGATGCTGGTGGGTGATTTCTGGGGCAGCCTGGGCCTCATTTCACCCGGGTCATCTGACCTGGAGACAAGCACCTTAAGTCTTGGGAGAAAGGATGTGGTTCTGCAGAGGTCAAGGAGTCCAGCTGCCCCCTAAGGGCTCTCCGCGCTAAGTGCCATCAGCTAAGGGGCGCAGAGCTTGAGCGCCCAGCCCCCGAGAAGCGCGGAGGCGAGGTTGGTCCTTCCTTGACCTTTTCCTGGCGGGGACTCCAACGGCACACAGGGGTCATTACCTCTTCATCGGAGAGCTGGGCGGTGGACAGTTCCCCCGTTCAAGGTCATGTCCCAGTGGGGGCCCTGGGACAGCTAGTGTGGGGTTGGTTTTATTGTGCGGTCACCAGTGCGAGTGTCCTTCGGGGTTGCAGGTTAGGAAGGCGCGGTCAGTAATGTGTGCTCCCAGCATGCAGCTCTGTGGGAGAGTCCCTGCTCCGAATTGGACAGAGGCTGACCCAAGAGGGTGGATTTGTAGATCTGAGTCCTCATGCATTCCTGGAAAAGGGAGGACTCCGTGACCAGCCAGCCCATTAAAAGTCATGTTGTTGGGCGCCTGGGTGGCGCAGTCGGTTGGGCGTCCGACTTCAGCCAGGTCACGATCTCGCGGTCCGTGAGTTCGAGCCCCGCGTCAGGCTCTGGGCTGATGGCTCGGAGCCTGGAGCCTGTTTCCGATTCTGTGTCTCCCTCTCTCTCTGCCCCTCCCCCGTTCATGCTCTGTCTCTCTCTGTCCCAAAAATAAATAAATAAACGTTGAAAAAAAAAAAAATTTAAAAAAAAGTCATGTTGTTTAGGAGAATGCCTCCAGGAGACCCGGTTTTTAAAGTCCCGCGTAGCCCCTGTCCAGTTCTATGACTCCTTCCCCACCGTTTACCCCAGTTGCTGAATTGAAGGCCAGACTATCTTTTCCTGCACTTGCCAAATACGCCTTTTAAATATTTTTATTTTTATTTTGAGAAGAGCGGGCAAGCAAGCAGGGAAGCGGCAGAGAGAGAGAGAGAGAGAGAGAGAGAAAGAGAATCCCAAGCAGCCTCTGCACTGTCCGTGTGCGAAGCCTGATGCAGGGCTCGAGCTCACAGACTGTGAGGTCATAACCTGAGCCGAAATCAAGAGTGGGACGCTTAGCTGACCGAGCCCCCTGGGTGCCCCGCCAAGTCCTTTTTTTCGAGTAAAGCGGGCTGCACACCTTTTCCATGTCCTGCACTCTCAGAGTCCACTGTGGGCTTTGGGTTTGGTAGAGAATGCGGCAGGAGCAGTGGGAGAACGCATCCCAGAATCCCAGGCCGGGCTCCTGGACCGTGTGACCTTGGCACAAAGTATGTGGGGAGTGCTGTCAGGAATCGAAGGGCTTCTGTGGGTGGGGGGCTCCTGAGGAAAGGCAGGCAGGAGAGCTGTGCGCTGTGTCGGATCTGTAGCTGGATCTGTAGCTGCACAGCCTCGTTCTCCTCCGGACCCTTCGATGGCTCAGCTCAAGGGAGAGGTGCCAGGACTCAATCACCTGGCTTTGGAGGGGCCGCAGGTCAAAGCTGCCCTGGCTGGGGAACAATTGGGGGCAGGGGAGGCAAGAGCAGGTTTGACCTGCTTTGTTTCAAAAAGGGCATGAGGAAAAGCTGTGGGACTGGGATAGGGCAGTTGCAGGAAACGATGGGCTGGCTTTCAACTTGGCACCCAGAGTACAGGGCAGACCCGGGGTCTGGAACTGGAGGGTAATGCTGGTGTATGGCCGTGGGGCAGATATGCCTGGGGTCCTAAGGAACCCATCAACAGCCAGGCTCCTGCTCTCAGAAGCGCGCTCTCTGCTTCTGACAGGAGCGTGCTGTTCTTTCCATGGGAGGGCTTGTCCCTATAGTTTCTCAGGAAGCAACTAAACTCTACGGAAATCTCTTTCAAGCAAAATTTCTTTTTCCGTTTTTGCCTCACATTGTCTTAATTTTATCTTCGTTTGGCTATGTCCTTGATATCTGTCCTCTTGCTGCCTTTTCCAACTACTTTCCTCCTTATCCTTTTCTCTCTTCTGCTTTCCTCCCAGTATTCTTTGTCTTAGGCCTTGAACATTATTCTCAGCTGATTATGCTGCCCAGACTTTGTAAGCCGCAGCTCTTGAAGCAATAGACTTCCAGCGTTGCCTCCTTTCTCCTTTTCTCTAGAGACTAGACTTGCCGTGAGGCTGATGAAACTTCCACCAAAGGCCCCTCACTCACATGGGCCCCCACCGAGCCCCTGTACCTGATTTTGTTTTGTATTTTCTTAAAGGTGGTCACCCTAAATTTACACGATTCGGGCCCTGTGGAATCTGGATCTACCCTACCTCTCTATCTGAACTTGTAGCTGTGTGGTTGGTTGATTGACTTAGCGACTGGTTGTTCGTCTCTTCCTACCAGGCAGTCCCAGGACCCTGGATCTTTTAGCCTTGCCTGAGGGACATGTAGGTTGTTTCCAATTCTTCACAATTATAAACAACAGCAGGGGTAAACATCCTTGTAACTAAAGCCTTGCGGACATCCTTAATTATTTCCTTTGAATAAATTCCTGGGCGTAGAATGGCTGGGTCTGGTGCCTTTCTTAAGAAATTACTCCTTAGCCTCCGAATTCAGTATCAATGGTTTAATAAGTCGGCTTCATGCTAATTAAACCCCTTTGTACAGGTAGAAGGATTTGTTGGGAGTAGGGCAGAGGAGCAGGAAGAATGTGCTGGAGAACACGGGGGGACAGCCCGGCCACCGGAGCCAGCATGGGCTTTGCAAGTGGCAGAGCTGAGGGTCTTTGGTGTTGGCGGACCGGGGCGCGGGTCACAGGGCTCTCGTATGCTCCTGCCAGCAGAGCTCGCATTTGTTCCCGAACCCCATAACCCAGCATACCTGTCAGTTCTTTTCTTTTTAAGCCAAAATTGTCACGATTTCTGTAACAGATGGGGGTAATAACCTTGCTTTTCTAAGCCTGGAGGCTTGAACACGGCTTCTGCAGTCATACTGCATTGAGAGCAGAGCCCCAGACCCAGCACCTCTCCAAGTGTTTGGCTTGAACGGTCCCTCTGTGGCCGTGCTCTAGGCAGTGACGGTTGTCCCCATGGCCAGGTGGACCAGGATATCCTGGACAGCGCTGCAGATATCATTTGTATCTGTTTGGATGCAAACATGCAAATGACTCAGTTTCCTCCTTTCCGACAACACTCCGAGGGTGTCTGCCTGCCAGAGCCAGCTTCCCCTCCTGTCCCCCCGCCCCTGTGCCCGGGGTCTCCTTGCACCCTTTGAGCCACAGTAGTAACTGCCAGGGAACATGGACAAAGCCGATTTCTGTCCCCTTCCCTTAGACATGTACCGGTTCTTCAGCTGCAGGGCAGACGACTGTAACACCCTGTGATATAAATAAATGCAGCCCCGGCTGGCGTCCAGCCCCCAGAGTGGGTTTCTTTCACACCCTTCCCCTGCCCTCCTTCCTCTGTGCCCCAGACGCCCTGGAGTCCGAGGTGGTTGGGTGCATTGGCTTCCTTTCTGGCGACGCGCTTCCTGCCCCATCTCCCGGGACACATCAAGACGGCTGTGCTCAGGCACAGAGCAAGTGCTCGGAAATGGAAGACACGCCGGCTTTCTGCTTTGTTAAGGTTGTCAGAAGAGCATTCAGTGAGGAATAGGAGGTAATTCAGAGCCAAGGAGAACACAACATTCTCAGTGTGCATTAAGGTTGAGAATGAAATGAACAAGCGAAGACGGTTCGGCTGCATTGCCAATGCCGTTACCATTGGCCAGGTGTATTGCTATTTAAATTAAAATTAATTACGACCAAACAAAATTAAGAATTCCCTTTCTCAGGTACACTAGCCACGTTTCAAGTGCTCAGTATCCGCATGTGGCTAGTGGCTGTGGGACTGGACAGTACACGGAACACTTAGAGCAGAAAGGTTGTTGTTTTTGTTTTTTAAGTTTATTTTGAGAGAGAGAGAGAACAAGCAGGGGAGGGGCAGAGAGAGAGAGAGAGAGAGAGAGAGAGAGAGAGAGAGAGAATCCCAAGCCGGCTCCACAATGTCGGTGTAGAGCCCAACTTGGGGCCCAATCGCAGGAACCGTGAGATCATGACTGGAGCCAAAATCAAGAGCCGGAGGCTTAATAGACTGAGCCACCCAGGCACCCCGTGGCAGAAAGTTCTGGATAGTGCTGGTTTAGAGCAACAAATTGTCTTAAAGGGCTAGACAAAGATCAACAGGCAACATGAGAAAAAGGAAAAAATCAACCCTTGGAGGGTTTGTGTGTCAAAACAAGTGTGGGTGCTTAAACCTAACTCAGAATTAGCAGTGGACAGCCAGGGAGGCTGACTTCTTTGTCTTTTCCCTGGTCAAACACTGGAGTGCTAAGGGGGAGGGATTCAAGAACGAAAACTCCACCCACTGTCTGATGGGTGAGGAGATCATGCGGTTCTAGCAACCCAGGCAAAATATAGGCTACGGGCTCTGATGGGAGAGAGGCTTGTCCTTGGGCAGACACAGTTGTTCCGACGGGCAGAGGGGAGACCCTTGTGAAGGTAGAACCTTGAGAAGGGGGACCGTGGCATCACGGGCCCTGCTGCACCCCATCTTTGTGAGGAGACACCCAGAAATGGCAGTGGCAGCCGGGCCTTCTCGAACCCCGTGTGATGGAGGTCTTTGCTGTCCCACGCCAGGCCCTCAGGTGGGAGTGTGGGTCCGCTTCCCCATCTGGCTTTTCTCGATGTAGCATTTTCAGACCTTATTCCTGGGTCTTACTGCCCCGAAGAGCCCGCTTCTCATGCTCTCAGGAAGGCGCGGTGCGTGTGTGAGGCCCGAGTTCTAAGGGGACCCAGAAAGTGTCTCTTGGGGTTTCCGGGGCGTTTCCCTGGAGATCTGGGGCAGCTGGCAAGGGTGCTGTTTGCAGAGCTAGTGCTGATCGTTGGCCTCCGGACTGAGGCAGCTGTCTTGCCCGGGGGAGAAACTTCAGAGACAAGAAGATGACTTTTCTCAGCTAGTCACTAACAGCTCTGGGTGTGAGGGTGTGAAGAACTGGGCCCCCGCCAGCTCTGATTCCCCGCTGACGTCCGGAAATGGTCTTTCTCTGATAGCTTTTACTGTGATTTGTCTAGGGAACATGTTTTCATGTGTATTAGAAAACAGTCTCTGTGTCGCTCTCAGAAATCAAGGGAGCAGCCTGTAACTTTAAGAAATAAAAATCAGCGATTCGATCAGATATTATCTGCTGGGCATCTATCTCCAAGAGATCAAATGCTCTCACAGGCATGATAGTCTTTACTTGAATGTTTGGGATCGCCTGGCTAGTGGTTTCCAGTGTGCCAGTCAGACAACTGGAGCTTAGGGTTCCACGCCTTGTCTGAAGCCTGCCCCAGCCTCGGTGATCAATGCACATTGTCAGTGTGTGTCCTCGGGGAGCAGATGCTAAGGCAGAGGTAGGAGTGCAAGGGACGTGTTAGGTGGGGGGACAAGGCCTGGGGAGGAGCAAGGGGGAAGGAGCAAGACCGGGCAGAGAGAGCCTCAGACTGTGCTGTTGACCTGATTAAGATGTCCACCAACTTAACAGGACGCCCCCCCCACCCCCGCCGCAACCATGATCGTCATAATCAGTCACTGGCTGCTGCCCCCTGGGCGGAGTGTGGCCTCGGCTTGATTGCTGTGGCCTTCCTGAAGGGGCTGCCAGTGGGGACTGCCAGCTGACTTGCAGCTGAATGGCACGAGGTGGCACAGGGGATGCACGCCTCCATGGTGGCCACGGAACCCGTCATTTGTGGATTGCTGTGTTAGGAAGGCAGGAGATGTGCTCCTTGGCCAGCAGTTGTGGCTGGGGATCATCTGTGCCTTATTGCACTGGGTCAGCACGGGGGACATTAGAAATCTGGCCTGAAGCAGACTCCAGAGCATTCTAGCTGCCAACTTTCACACAGGGCGCCTCTTCCTGACTTCAGAGAAGTCACAGGTGAGGGATGGAGGAGAGAGAGACCCCCCCCCCTCCCCCATTACCTTGAGCCATCGGGCAGCTGATGAGCTCCCGACCAGAGGGAGCAGCAGCACTTCCTTCCTGGGACTTCACAAACCACAAACCATGAAGCCAAGTGGGTTGGTGACCAACCAAAGCAGAAGAAAGTGTTTTATCAGGACCTTCCTTTTTGACAGAACCTTGGAAAGTGAATCCAAGATTGGGAAAGATCTGGAGTCTTTGAAACTACAGCCTCACTGGGTCCCCAGTTTGTGCTTTGTGGGGGAACGTTAGAAGGGACTCACGCTGTGAGTTTCAGTTCCCAGCAGAAACAACATGGTGGCCGCAGCTATGCACTTACTGAGTCCTCAGCAGGTGTTGAGTGCTGTTCTACGTGCTTTATGTGCTCTAGCTCGTTGAATGTTCCCAAGTGTCGGCTGGTTGTCATCCCAGCCCCCATCACGAAGGAGAAAACAAACACAGAGGTGTTGCTTGCCCAGGTCACCTGGCCAAAGTGGTAGGCTTGGGAGTGTGCTTATGCCTCTCACAGAGTCAGGAGTCTAAGTCTGGGGCTTCAAGGCCTCCAAGCATCTGTCTCGTAAGGTTCTTTCCTTCCCGGCTTTTCTGGAAAAGTGTTGGAATTATAGCAGTGGTAACTTCCCTGTGACATCCTTTGGGGTACGTATTCATGATCCACTGGGCACAGGTGGAGGGATTCTGGGGGTTCTGTTTTCCAGAGATGCTTGATCACTGGGTTAAACAGGGACCCAGTGATTCTGCCAGGGACATTTGTAGGCCTGCTGTCACCCCAAGTCTGTGTGAAGGTAAGAAGTGTCTTAGGAAAGATGGCACATTCTGGACTATTCCATGTATTCATCCTAATCCCCCTGGGCTGAGTTTGTTACCTTCTATCTCCATTTAAGCAGCTTAGTTTGGGGAGGAGCTGGGGAAGGTAGCCATGGCAACCAGCGTTTAGCACTCACCCCTGGATTTATAGCTTTATTGAAGAAACCCACACCGACTTTCTGCACGAGCGGCCGACACGCGAGACAGGATGACTCGTGTCCCCCAGAACCTGAAGATAACAAACACAAAGCCAACCTTCTCCATTTCCGCACATCCCTTGGTACGTTGGAGCCCGGGTGGCCTCTCCTACCCTGTCCTGGATGTGTGGTGTTCCAGCGCTGCGGGGTGCACACCCCCTGGAGCGAAACTGGCGTGGTGCAGGGTCTTCTAAAGGCGGGACTGCACCTCTTACCCACCGGGATGGCGCCTCCAGAGCGAATGTCCCAGGCACGGGGAGCGGGGTTCTTCCTGGCTCTGCCTTCATCGTGGCCCCTGATTCCCCAGCAACAGCCAAACCCATGGTTTCCAGGCCATGAAAGGGGGGCTTCTGAGATGCCCAAGTGCCTGGTGGCCACGAGGGTGGGCTTCAAGGTCAGCCCTGCCCCCGGTTGGCTATTTTAGCCTCGGAGACGTTTGTAGGACCGTCAGTCCCTTCAGGTGTTCGAGTCCTTGTTGAGCTCTTTGGAAAAGAGTAATAATAAAGCGTTTCTCTCCCCGCATTGTTGAGTGCATTAAATGAGATGATCGCTGCAGAGCCTGGAACACAGCCTCCAGCACAAAGGAAACCCTGGGTAAGTACTTACCCTATTGTTACTTTGTAGGACACCCTCGATCAACACTGGTAGTTACTCTTTTTGTTACTTTGATTTGACTTGTGGAACGAATGGTCATCTTTATCCTGACTTTAGATGCTAAAAGAGTTTGCTTCTGGTACATTTGTTGAATCCTTTATTCATTTATCACGATCTGAGTGTCAATACCCAATACAGAAATGAATGAGATAGTCTCGTGTTAAGACGCACCCCTCATTATGTGTGGTCTCTAAAATTGTGGTCATGCTCTACGTAAATCTGCATTTCTGTGTATTCATTTACATGCTGTCTGCTTCCAGAAAGGCCCTGAGATGGCTCCTTTACTTGGAGACCCGTGGGACTGTCCATCCCAGGGCTCTGCAGGCCGCTTTCTTCTCTCAGCAGGTGGGAGGCCGCCCCTGGTATGGGGAGCTCTGGCCCCCATCCTGGGCTCCACATAAGTCTGGGAGGGGGTGGTGAGAATTCTAGCAAAAAATAAAAGTATTGTTCTTGGAGAAGAAAATCATCACGAGAAACTACCAGGAAGACCTCACGCAAGGCTTTTACTCATCTCCGTGATGTCTGTAGCTTTCCTCTCTTGGATTTTAATGTGTCCTTGATGCTCTTAGGTGGGGAAGGAAAACATTGGCCCTTTCACCATGCTTCCTTCTCCAGCTGCTGCTTCTCAGTGCATCTGCCAAGACCCGAGGCCCCGGCCAGGGCAGGGCGGCAGGCTCTGAGGGCCCTTCACTCCCTGCCAGGGCGACCAGCAGGCTGATGCCTCTCCAAGGGCGGGGCGGCGGGGGGGACCCTGCCTGTGTTTCTGCTCTTCCCCAGTTGGGCATGAAGTCACCTGTTTCATTCTCAGACTTAGCATTTTCTGAGCTGGATTATTGCCAGCCTTTTATGAGTACTCTATGTGCCAAGGGTGCTGTGCTCATGGTTACTCTGTTGCAGTGGGAGCTGTGGCTGAGGTGCGGAAGCCAGATCCAAGGTTATCCAGCAAGTAGTCGGACGCTTAACCGACTGAGCCACCCAGGCACCCCTTTTGTGCCAGGTGCTTTATAAACGTTGTCTTCCACCTTGCAAGCACCCTTACTAGGTATATTTTTATTTTTTCCCATTTTACAGAGGAAGAAGACCGAGGCCCGGAGTAGTTAAGAAACTTGCCTGAGGTCACATAGCTTATCAGTGGTTGAGGCAGAACTTGAACCCTGTGCTTCTTGCCAAATTACCAACCTGAGTAATTTGCCCTCAAAGCTTAGAATTCTAGTGGAACTATTAGTTTCAACCCCCTAAAAAGCAGTTAGTTATCCAGTGTTTTGAGCTGGAGCCTCAGTTTCTCCAAACATGAAAAGAGGAACTTCCGAAGCCTTTTGGGTCCCCAGCTTTAGTTGGCAAGCACTGGCCCCAGAGTCTCCTCTCTCTGTGGGGGGAAGGGTTCCGTGTGGTCAGAGGTGGCTCCCTGGCCCCAAACAGCCCCCTGTCTGTTCAGATCTCAGCTGTTTTTTGCCCGGGGATTCCTTGGGTGGTCCTGTGGGACACGCAATGAACGAATTCCACGCCTGTAACTGAAACGTGTCTCTGGGGAAGCTTTGGCTTTGGCTTCAAATGCATGAGCGCAAACCTAATGCATTTAAGGTTTTCCATTCCCAGTTGTTGTCCTCCTGGCTGTGATTTCGCCCTGAGGAATCACTGCTGAGGTATTTGTGGGTAGGGAGGGAGCCTTCCCCAGGGAGGCAGATCGGTCCTCTCCTGTTGCCCGCTTGCCAGGGAGTTTACCTGCCGTCTGCTCCGGTGATGCGAGGGAGGGCTTCAGAGCTGGTGGGTGGCCGGAGTGGAGCTTTGTGGCCCGCTTTCCCACACGTGTCAACCAGGGGGGTGGCTGTGTCGGAGAGGCGGAGTTTGGAGGACTGGCCACGGATGCCCCGGGTTTAAATCCCAGCTTGCCAGCAGCGTAACCACCGTCTCTGAGTAAAGCACACATGGGAAGCTGCCCGACAGGGTTGCCTTGAGCAAGAAATCAGACAACCCGTGAGCATAACCCGTGTTGGCAGGTGGACAGATGGGCCCACATTTCCAGACAGGTGTGTGAACTACTCATTAAGAGAGGCAAATCTGGGGCACCTGGGTGGCTCAGTCAGCTGAGTGTCCGACTCTTGATTTCGGCTCAGGTTATGACCCCAGGGTCGTGGGGTTGAGCCCCGTGTCAGGCTCTGTGTTGGGTGTGGAGCCTGCCTGGGATTCTTCCTCTCTCCCTCTCTCTCTCTGCCCCGCCCCCTCTCATGCTCTCTCCCTCTCTAAAAGAAAAAAAAGATAGGTGTTGATGATTTCTTCTTAAAAAAAAAAAAAAAGCAAACCTCTGGGCATCACTGTGCTAGCCACATACGCGTTTTAGAAAAGCGAGGACGTGATTGACATTCAGCCTGATGGGGAGGAGAAAGGGCTTCTTTCTATTTTAAACCCCTGTTCTTTGGCATGACAGAAGCTCCAAATCAAAGTGTTAACCCGGGAACCACCCGAAGAGCCTCGTCGAGGGCTTTTCTTGGGCAAGATCACACTGTGGTGGCTGGCTGCAGACTGGTCGCCCTGCGCCTTCTGGGTCCCTTTTCCTCCTTTCTGGCTGACGTGGGGTGGGCAGAATAGGGGGGTGGGCAGTGCGCTCGACCGCCGGGGTGCGTGCTATACCCCGCTTGCCCAGATCCTGCGCCCTCCAAGTGCCTGATACACCCTGATCGTCCTCGTCATTAGAAATCTAAAGTAACGAGTTAAGGAGAGGAGTCTAAAATGTCCTTGAAGTTTGAGCGCATCTTTAGGGGTGGGATAGGAGCAGGGTTCCTTTCTCAAGAGTCATCCCTTCGTACTGGCTGCAGATGGAGCGCGATTATTTGTCGTCCACGTAGGGGGTTGTATAGCGTGTTAGCCTCCGCATCGCCGGGAGGGCCGGTTAAGACGCGAGTTCTGATTTGGGGGGGCTGAGGCCTGAGGTCCTGCTTTTCCGTCAAGCTCCCGGGCATTTCCCCTGCTTTCCCTGCTGCTGGTCTGAGGACCACACGTGAAGTAGCAAGCAAGGGTGAGAATCGGCCTGATGGCTTGTTGATGGGAGCCTGTTGGCGGGGACACCTGGGCCCTTTCCTGTGGCAACCGTACGAAGGAAGGAGCCATCTCAGTGTCGTGTCGAAGGTACCGGGGAAGATTGTGGGGGGCTCTGGGAAGTGACGGGCTGTCTCTTTATAACGCAGAGAATAACAGACGAGAAGAGGCGGATATGGCGTCTGTGCGGTGGCTTGTCCTGAACTCTGGGCGGTCGCACGCTCTGTCTCTCGGGATCGGCCTGGCAGACAGCCAGCTGAACTGACTTCAGAAGAGACCGGCTCATGGGCTGGCCTACGGCAGCGGTCTTGCTGCTGGGCAAGCAGCCCCAGAGCTGCCCCAGAGCAACGCCAGGCTGGGGAGGAAGCCACAGCGTTCTGTAAACACAGAGATACAAGCCGGGGCTCCACCGTGCCGCCCCCGGGAGCGCATGTGTGTGTGCACACGCCCCCTTATCTCCTGCTTCGTTTCCCATTGCAAAGGACTTGGAAAAACCTTCTCGTCCGACCGGCTGACGGGGACTTGGAACCAAAGGGTTGTTATCAGTGCTCGATCAGCCATCGCTAGGACCGCTGAGTACCGTGGGTTTGGAAGGGGAAAAAACTCATCCAGCGGATCCTTTCTCCACCTTAGACTCTGATACGAACTTTGTCCCTCTCAGTCTCCGCTCTGGGCTGGAAGCACCGGCGCCTGGGATGTCGGCTCTCCGGGGTCCCTTCCCGGGATAACCCGTGACCCCGGGTCTGTGACTCCGGCCCAGTGGCACTCTCTGACAGGACCGGGGCACCAGTGCCGTTTTGGGGGATGCGGTGGAGAAACAGCTTGCTCCTTGCAGCCGTTTCCCTTCCTCGCTGTGTGAATACTTCTCCCCTTCGTCTAATTTTCGTGGTTTTTAATAAAATGAATTGCAAGTGGCATTTATTCGCCGAGCTAATGTAAATTTGGAGTTTGTGGGAACTCGTGGGCCCAGCCCTGTCCCGCTGGGGTTTCCGAGTGCGGGAGGCGTTTTATGTTCCCAGGCTTCTACAACCTGACGCGTGGAAAGGCAGAGGACGGTTCGGCAGTTTCGATCTGTCAAACTGCTAATTCTTGTCACCTGTGAAAACATAACCGGCCTTATCGCGAGCAACCCTCTGCTGGCCCCGGTGGCTCTGAGGCTCAGCCCCAGAAGCCAGGGGGGAAGCCGGTCCCTTAATGTGGCTTTCTTCTCGCCGGGGTTGCGTTTTATGTGTCATCCTGCGTTTGAGCTGGAGCCGCCGGGAGCCGGCCCAGCCGCCCGCCCTGCGAGGGAAAGTGCTCGCTGAGATTTCTGGCGGCTGGGGGTGCAGCCCTGCTTCTGCCTGCGGATTCTGCAGCTGGGGCCTCCCCCCTCCCCGGTGAGGCTGCAGGAGCAGGGAGCAGCCGGCCAGCTTCCCGGGGTGCTGCTGAGGGGCCCCGGGGAAGCTCGGGGATCCGTTCCTCTCACCCCCCCGCCCGGAATCGAGCACCAACTCTCAAGACCACCCGGCAGGAAATGCTCCGGTGAGGGTGGGTCTTCCTTGGCTCCGTGTGTCCCCGGAGATCCTTGGTGATCCTTTGTGTCGTCAGTGTGTGGGCGTTGAGGGATTGGGCTCAGGGCGCTGGGAATTAAGACAGGACCCACATTCTTGCCGGCTCAGTCAGTAGAGCGTGCGACTCTAGATCTCAGGGTCGTGAGTTCGAGCCCCACGTTGAGTGTGGAACCTACAAAGACAGGACCCACGTCCCTTCCCGTGAACCTGATACCATGTCTCTGGGCCGGATTAGTATGGGTGTCCAGCCTTTGCTGAGGGTCCATCTGAAGGTCCCAGACTTTTGTTATCTGATGTATAGATCTCCACTCCTTTCAGCTGGGGTGCTGGGGAGGGAACACCATCACTCTGCTGCCAGGGTAGGGGTGGATATCATGACCCCAAGGTGAAGGTGGCTTTCAGGACCAAGTGAGGGGAGCCTGGGCCACATCTCCAGGCAGGCTCTCTGGGGTCATTCTAACCTCTGCTAGGCTGCTTTTCCACAGACACGTGAGGGGTAACGCTTTCTGTCGCAGGGTTAGGGGGCACAGCACACTTCACGATGTGCCTGGAACCTTTCCAGGTGAACGGCATCTCCTTTCTAGGCTGCTAGACATAAGGAGCAGGTCATGTTCTCATTGAGCAGTGGCTTGGAATTTTCTACTCTTTGGACATCGGTGTAGGTCTTGTTCAGGGTCTCACCTTACAAGTCCTCTTCCAAATGGCTTGTGGCTCAGCATACCCTGCCTGATTGGTGCCGCTTAGTATTCTAAACACTGCTCTTGTGGCGCCTGGGTGGCTCAGTCGGTTAAGCGTCCGACTTCGGCTCAGGTCACGATCTTGCGGTCCGTGAGTTCGAGGCCCGCGTCGGGCTCTGGGCTGATGGCTCGGGGCCTGGAGCCTGCTTCCGATTCTGTGTCTCCCTCTCTCTCTGCCCCTCCCCCGTTCATGCTCTGTCTCTCTCTGTCTCAAAAATAAAAAAAATAAACATTAAAAAAATTTTTTAAAAATAAAAATAAATAAATAAACACTGCTCTTGACCACTCTGGAAACAGTGCATACAAATGCAGGACAGAATCGTTTCTGTGACATCTGTAGGGAGCTTGTTGCTAATCCCCCCCCCCCCCCCCCCGGATGTTCTACGTCCACACAGCCCTGAATATGTCTTGTCTGTCTTCTTAGCATGGCTTGCTCTTTTCCTCCAGTGGGGAGGGGCCCTGCAGGGGCCATCCTCCCCCACCCCACTGACCCCGGCAGTTTCCGGTTCAAGATAAAGGATGTAGAGCTTCCTCCTTGCCCTTATTCACATGTGAACTATTCTATCTCTGGTTTGCCTTGGGACAGAGGATGTGGTGTATAATTCGACACTCCTGTTGTTTCTTTCCTATTGCCCCCTAAGTATGTATGTTTTGTGGGGGGGGGGGAGGGGAAGAGGGGGGCACAGAAGAGAAATGGCATCTCTAAATTTCCTGCTTCTTATTTTTTTTTTACTAAAGCATCCCACACATCCAGGAAAGTACCCATGTCATATATATGCAATTCAATGAATTATCATAAATCTGAGTAGACACTACTCAGGTTGGAAATAGAACATGATAAGCACCCCTGGAAAGCCCCCTCTCCCTAGCCACACCGCCCCCCTTGCTCCTCTCCGGAAGTAACCCATAGCATGACCTCTAGCACCAGTTAAATTTCACCTGCTCCGAGCTTCAGATAAGTGGACTCAGTGAGTACCCGTTGGCCCTCCTGTCTTTTGCCTGGTGTTGTATTTGTGAGATTTACCTGCGGAGCTGTGGTTGGCCAGCACTTGGCATTTTCATCCCTTTCGGTTTCGCCTTCTAGTAGGTGTGAATTGGCCTCTCACTTGGGTTTCTCTGACAGCTAATGCAGTTGAGGATCTTGTCTATGTTCATTCGCCATTTGGTTATCTCCTTTCGTCAAGTATCTGGCCCACTATTCTATTGGTCTGTTTTTTTTTTTTTTTTTTTTTTTTTTTTTTTTTTTATTGATTTATAGGAGTTCTTCATAGATTGTGGATAGGAACTCTTTGCTTGGATGTGTTCCCAGCCAGTCTTAAGCTTTAAATGTGCCTGGAGAGGGGCGCTTGGGTGGCTCAGTTGGTGAAGCCTCTGACTCTTGATTTTGGCTCAGGCCACGATCTCACAGTTCATGAGATCGAGCCCTGTGTCGGGCTCTGTGCTGTCAGTGTGGAGCCTACTTGGGATTCTCTCTCTCCCTCTGCCCCTCCCCCACTCATGCTTGTTTTCTCCCTCTCTCTCTCTCTCTCTCTCTCAAAATAAATAAACATTTAAAAATAATGTGCCTGGAGAAAATCTAACAGGCCCACTGTTGGAGGCCCTCCCCCTTGGGCCCCCTAGAGCATTCAGGCAGCCCACCCACCACTGGGTGAGGGTTTAAGCATCGGCCTCCTGTTTGCCGGTACTGGGTTGTGACAGAATGTCCTTTCTTCTTGATGTGCAGGGTCCTTGTGGGCGCACCAAAGGCAGAGTCCAAGTACAGCACTTCAGTGAAGTCCCCCGGGGCTGTGTTTAAGTGCCGCGTCCACACCAACCCTGACCGGAGATGCACCGAATTAGACATGGCTCGAGGTGGGTGGACGTCACTGCCAAGGCGGAAACGGGTTCCGTGCCCTCCCACTTCCTCTTTTTCTTCTCAGGGTGGCCTGATCATTCATCCCCTCTCCCTTCCTTCCTCCTTCCCTTCCTCCTCCCTTCCTTCCTTTCTTCCTCCCTTCTTCCTCCCTCCCTCCCTCCCTCCCTCTCTCTCTCCCTCCCTCCCTTTCTCCTTCCCTCCCTTCCTCTTCCCTCCCTCCCTCCCTCCCTTCTTCCTCCCTCCCTTCCTGTCTTCCTCTCTTCCTTCCTTCCTCCCTCCCTCCCTCCCTCCTTCATTCCTCCCTCTCTCCTTCCCTCCCTCTCTCCTTCCCTCCCTCTCTCCTTCCCTCCCTCTCTCCTTCCCTCCCTTCCTCCTTCCTCCCTCCCTCCCTTCCTCCTTCCTCCCTCCCTCCCTTCCTCCTTCCTCCCTCCCTCCCTCCCTCCCTCCCTCCCTCCTTCATTCCTCCCTCTCTCCTTCCCTCCCTCTCTCCTTCCCTCCCTTCCTCCTTCCTCCCTCCCTTCTTCCTCCCTCCCTTCTTCCTCCCTCCCTTCCTGTCTTCCTCTCTTCCTTCCTCCCTCCCTCCCTCCCTCCTTCATTCCTCCCTCCCTCCTTCCCTCCCTCTCTTCCTCCCTCCCCTCCCTTCCATCCATCCATCCATCCATCCATCCATCCATCTGTCATATGCTAGGTACCTGTTACTCATTAATCACTGAGACATACTGGTGAACAAAACAAAGACCTTACAAATTAGTGGGCCAAGAGACATTAAAATGCGTAGTTGAGTGCCAGAATACCAGAGGGGAGGTGGGTAGTTGATCTACACCTGATTGGAAGGATTCGCGGTAGTTAGCTGGGCAGGTACGGGAGGCAGAACATCCAAGCTGAGGAAGCGTGTGCCCTTTTAAAGCTCCGAGTGAGGGCAGTGCAGCTGGGGTGGTGGGCGGGAGCGGAAGTGGAGGGGGTTGGCAGGGTGGGCTGGGGCTGGCTCACACAGGGCCCAGTCGGCTGGAGTCAAGTGTTAAGATTTCATGCTGTGCATGAAGGGGGAGGCCATTAAAATTTATCGCAGGTTTTATATTTTAAGTAAGGAAAGACGTGGTAGACTTCAAAGCTCACCTTGTAGTCCAGTGGAAAATACATGGTCCATCATCTTTGGGATCAGGTGACTCTGCCTGGGTTCAGAGCCTAGCTCTGCTAGTTACTAGTTGGGACTCACTGCGAAAGTCCCGCAGCCTCTTTGGCCTCAGTCTCCTTGCCTGTAAAGTCAGGACTAAGATACCTACCTTACCTGACTACCTTGAGAAGGACAAATGAGATAATAGAGGTGACACATATATCTGTACATAGTGAGAGCTACTTCATGATAATCCCTTCACGTCCTCACCTTCCCCAAAGTTCTTTCCCATCTAGAGCTTCTGATTTTTTTTTTTTTTTAACGAAGAATTGTCATGATACTCGTTAGCTGAAAAGGAGAGGTATCCATCGTGCCACTGTGTTCTTTAGTGCCGCTCAAAATGTCCGGTTTGCAAACTGCTTATTACTGGTACATAACAGATGAAGGAGCTAGCTTCAGAACATAAATCACTGCACCACTTCCCTCCTCGAGGAAGTCTTGCGATGAAAAAAGTATTGGCCGAATCAAACGGCATGCGTCGCGCTGGAGTTGATTTCCATTTTGTTCCAAGTTCCTTATTTCCTCACTGGCAGGTAACCAGCACTTGGACTGTAGACCACCCTTTGAAAAGCAGCCAACGGAACGTCATTTCTCAAAGCAAGTCTGGCTTTTCTCTTTTTCATCCAGGGAAGAATCGGGGCATGTCGTGTGGAAAGACCTGCCGGGAAGACAGGGATGACGAGTGGATGGGGGTGAGCCTGGCCCGGCAGCCCAAGGCTGATGGCCGCGTGCTGGTAAGTGCCGTGGGGAGGGGGCGGCACTCTGAGGGTGAATGACTTCTAGATGCCTTAGGAAGGCTGGGCGGCACGGTGACAGGGGCATGGCCTTGAGGTTGTTGCCCGTTCTGGACTACTGCTTGAACAGATGACTGATCTTTTTATTTTTTTTCATCTGTCAGATGCTCAGTGCCCGTCCCGGGGTGCGGAGATATGGCTGTTGAAACGTGATCGTGTTTGTTGCATAAGTATTTTTGTGAATGTGTGTCTTTTAAGTTGAGGTATAGTGAGCATAAAATGCACAGAACTTAAGATTGTAGTTTTATTTTTGACAAAGGTACACTCCTGTGTGACGCCCTGACCCCCATCGAGTTATGGACTATCTCTGTCATCCCAGAAAGTTCTCTTATGTTCCTTACGAGTCAGTCCTCCCACCCCAGGGCAACCGCTCTTATGATCAGTACTACCATGGATTCCTTTCGATTTTTCTAGATCTTCGTATAAATGGAAAGCTACCTGTGTGCTCTTTTGTCTAAGACTTCTTTCACTCAGAATACTTCTGAGATTAACTTGTGTGTATCAGCAGTTTATTCCTATTTATTCCTACATAGTATTACACGTTAGGAAACCCATGTTTTTTTTGGCGCTCTACAGTTGACCTTTGAACAACATGGGTTGGGACTGCATGGGTCCACTTATTCGTGGATTGTTTACAGCACTCTAAGTGTATTTTCTGTTCCGTGTGATTTTCTTAATGTTTTCTTTCCTTTAATTTATTGTAAGAAGAGAGTAGTACATAAAAGACACAAAATCTGTGTTAACCTCCTTTGATGTTCTTGGTCAACTGTTAGGTCAACGAATAGGTCAACTATTCATTAAATTGTCGGGGAGTCAAAAGTTATATGCAGATTTTCAACTGCATGAGAGGGTCGGTACCCCTAACCCCCACTGTCATTCAAGGGTCAACTATATTTGGCTTCCAAAGTGCATGTGGCCTTCTCAGGTCCGTTAGGTGCGTTGAGGAGGCGCAAAGAAAAGCCTTTGTCCTGGAGGCTTTTCGAGAGCTACACCGTCCAGTGAGGTAGTTGCCAGCCACGTGCAGTCTGTGCATTTTAAGCCAATCTAGTCAAAAATTCAGTCCTCTGTACTAGCCACATTTCAAGTGATAAGTAACAGCATGTGGCTACTGGCTACTGTGTTGGACAGCGCACAGAGGAAACCCTTCCGTCACCACAGAGACTTTTACTGGACTCCACAAGACAGGCGTTTGTAACTGCCTCAGAAGTTTTGTCCACTTCTTCCTTTTTCTTTTACTCTTTCCTATGGAGGTATGACCCTACATACCGACACACGCAACTTGATGCGGACGGCTTGGTGGCCTTTTCATACACATGCTCCTGCATCCCCGTTGCTAAGGCCAGAGTGTTCCCCTATGCCCCTCTCCACTGAGAGAACCAGCATTCTGACTTCATAGGCCGTTTCTTTTCATTGGCTTTTCTTGGAAGCTGTGTGAAGCGTTTTCTCATAAAAGCAGAAGATCAAGGAGGGAAAACACTACCAGCTGCCGTTCATTGAGGGCTTCCTCCGGGCCACGTGCTGTAAAGTTGAGGGTTTATATATTTATATTTTATCCCAGGAGAAACAGGTTTTCCTTCAGGATCTAGGCAAAATGTTTCCTTCCCTGCCTGAGGAGCCTGCTTTTGTGTTAAACTTCTCCATGGAAGAGGCTATTTGTGTGAATTCGGCCTGCCTTCTCACCACAAAGTTAGCATCTGCCCCTGGTCAGGCCCCTTGGGGGAGGGAAGAAGCAGCTGGATGCTGTCACCAGTGTGGAGGGACCTTCCTACTGGAACCACTGTCGGTCTGCGCGGGGCCCCCAGCCCCTCTGTTTGTCTCTGTGTCCAGTTTGCGGGCTGCCCTGGACCATCTCCAGGCCTCCAGACGTAGTGGCCTGACCCTGACTGGACAACTCGGCCCCAGGACGGCTGGAATGTTGCCCGCCATCCTCTAGAAAGGAGGGAAGAAGCTGCTCCTTCTATAAATCAGGGTGGCCTGAGGTCGAGACTCAGCACAGAGGCGGTGGCGGTCTGGTGGAGGCACCCCACACGATGCTGCAGGGCGCGTGGAGCCTAGAGCCAGAGGTTACTCCTGTGAAAACGTTTCTTCCTCCCACAGAAAGATGAGCTCTGTGCAGCCAAGAGCTTATTTCCAGAGAGTTCTGTGTCACTGCCAATCAGAGGAGGGGGCCACCTCTGGGGACATGAACGGCAGTGAGGATCGTGGGGATGAGTTAGCAAAGGAAGCTGAGAAGGCGGAGCTGGGGCTCAGGGTGATGGTGCCACGACAGGGTAGTCTGCCGTCATAACCCAGTTCTCGTTCATCGCACGCAGAGCTGTGTTCCTCACGTCTTACACGAGCCCGGCTTCATTCAATAAGCCATCCTGTGGGTGCTGGGGGAAGAGGGCACCCAACAGCATCCGTTCTCCTCATGGCTTTGTGTTTTTCACTGTGGTCAAAGACACAAGCTAAAATTTACCATCTTACCTGTATTTTTTTTTTAATTTTTTTTTTTCAACGTTTTTTAAAATTTATTTTTGGGACAGAGAGAGACAGAGCATGAACGGGGGAGGGGCAGAGAGAGAGGGAGACACAGAATCCGAAACAGGCTCCAGGCTCTGAGCTGTCAGCCCAGAGCCCGACGCGGGGCTCGAACTCACGGGCCGCGAGATCGTGACCTGGCTGAAGTCGGCCGCTTAACCGACTGCGCCACCCAGGCGCCCCTCATCTTACCCGTTTTTAAACGAGCAGCACAGTAGTGTTACCGGTGTGTACATTGTTGGGCTACAGACCTCTCAACTTCTTCACCTTGTAAAACAAACTCTGCATTGAGCGCTTACCCCCATCCCTCTCCCCCCCAGTCTCTGGCAACCACCGTCCTGTTTCTAAGAGTCGAACTGCTTTCGATAACGACGTGAGTGGAATCATGCAGTATTTGTCTTGCCGTCGGCTTATTTCGCTTGGCACGATGTCCTCAAGTTTCATCTGTGTTGTAGCGTGTGGCAGTATTTCTTTTTTCTAGGGCCGAATACTGTTCTATCCACTGATGGATGTTTGGGTGGCCTGGTTGTTGTGAACAGTGTTGCTATGACCACAGGTGTGCGATGATCTCTTCAAGATCCTGTTTTCAGTGTTTTTGTATAGCTGTCCAGATGTGGCATCACCAAACCCTATGGAAATTCTATTTTTAATTTTGTGGAGGCACCGTCACCCTGTTTTCCCACGGTGGCCGTGCCGTTTTACATTCTCACCAACAGTGCACAAGAGAAGGGTTCCAGTTTCTCCACATCGTTGCCGACAGGTTTTTTCTTTTTTTCTTCTTCTCTTTAAGAGTGGCCATCCTGATGGGTGCAAGATGGTGTCTCATGGTGGGTTTGATTTGAATTTCCCTAGGAATTGGTGATACTGAGCATCTTTTCACGTGCTTCCTGGCTATTTGTATGTCCTCCTTTGCCCATCTTTAAGTTGGATTGTTTGTTGTTGTTGAGTTGTCCCGGTGACTTTTTGCACCTGTGGCGTCTTGCTAGGAAAGGCTTGTCCTGAGTCTCCTCTGTTCCCAGCCCCCTCCGTCCTCCCAGTTTAGACTCTGCTTCCTCCTTGAGGCCTGTCATTGGTGACTGCGCTTTCTGGAATAAGCCTAGCATCTTGTGTGCCATTGGGAACTCGGCATTATGTTGTGACCTTTGTAAGTATAGTTTATCTTGCATGTATGCCTCCTTTTTTATGGAAGCTGCCTGGGGAGAGACCGCATTTTTTTCACCCTTTGCACTGTCAGTTATCAGTGCCTAGAGATGGTCTCTCTAAGGAGGGGTATCTAAAAGTATGTTTGAATAATGGAAGGGCAGAGTGTCACTATTAAAACAATTAGAAAGCAAATCAGCTGCCATCTCTTCTTGGTGGCTGAGTGGTTGATGGAAGCATGAGGCAAAATGCTACAAAACAGCCCTAGAAATGATAGGTGACAAGGTACAAGGAATGGTGACTTCATCCATATTTACATTTTGGAGGCCTCGTATCCATTTGCTTTTTCTTTAAGGTGTCAAATGTACCTGTCAAGGCTTTCTGCTAGGCAGGTATTTGCTTTAAAATTAAGCACAGGAAGATGCGTGTTATTCGAACACACTTTGAGCACGCAGGAGGTACCTGGGGTGTGAGCGTGGGACCTGTGTCCCCATGGAACGTAATATTGGATTCCACGGTGGCTTTGAACAGGGGGAGGTGGGGTGAGTTTTTTTTTTTTTTTAAATGGCACCAGGTGCTGACTTCCAAGTATAGAACAGATGGAGAATTTGAAAGCCGCGACAGGGAGTCAAGTGTCTCATCGACAAATGACGTTTTCTGAGCCCCGAACCCGGCAACCAGCTCTGGTGGGCTGACTTTGGCTTAGTGTCTGCAGTCTGGGCTCATAGGTGTTGTGGTGCCTTCCTGTTTTCCTCCAGTCTTCCTGTTTTCCATCCAGATAATACCAGATGCAAACACAGCATCGGGATTAGGGGCAAGGCCCTTCCCACGCTGTCTGCCTGCTCCCCTGTGTGCAGACGACCGTTTAAGAAATAGAGAAGAAGCAGTCTTTGTTGCCATGGCCACCCAGGCACTCTGCATGGGCACGGGCCCTTTTCTTGGATTTGGGAGGGCATCTCAGGATGTTCAAGTCTGATGTCTTCTGCTTGTCATTAGTCTCCAAGGCTCAGACAACAAATAATTGAAGCATCCGGATTATTCCTCGTGGCAGCGGCATTCTGGGCTCTATGCCTCGTCCTTCCTAAACATCAGGGAGGCCCCTGTCTGCTCACGACTTCTCATCTGTCCACTTCTTTCAAAGCCGCGGCATACGGTGTTGCGTTTACTTCCATTGCCGTGTTTCCTGGTGGTGATGGCTAGAGAACGTCTAATGTGCTATAACACATACGGAGGAAAGTACACAGATGATTTGTGTTCACTTCGATGAATTGTCATTGGGTCGGCAGTCTCAGAAGGACTTTCCCAGCATTCCAGAAGCCCCTTCCCTGGGCCTCCCAGGCTCCTCCCCCCAGGGCTGGGGGGTGGGGGGGACTTCCTTGCCGGGTGGGGTGTTCTCGGTGGCCTGGGGCCTGGCCCTGGCTGTGCAGGGTGGACCTGAGGCGTGGTAACAGCTCTGGCCATCTGTGTAAGAGGGTGGGGTGGGGACCTACGTGTCTTTGTGGCTGAGCCATCGGGAGAGGCCCAGGATCCTCCCACCCCCTCCCCCAGAAGGACGTGCTGTTTCCATACAACAAAAAAAGACCTTTGTGATAAATTGCTCATTTTCTCCTTTTTATTTTTTTTGGAGGGGGGGTAGTAAAAAACAATCCTCATAACTTGAAAGATGTCAAATTCTAAGGTTTGGGGTAATGTGGGACCATCTTCCCCTTTTTAGATCATTTGGAATCTGAGTTTGATTAGTCTTGTTGTTTCTAGAGAATGCGCTTCTTTTCCTGTTCTTCCCTGCTCTGCCCCCTTCCTCCCTCATGGCAGAACTCATTTGGAGAGATGGATGGGGTTAGTAATCCTTTGGAGACAGTCCCTAGGAATTTTTTTTAATGTAGGGGTCAGATTGACATGTGTGTGTATATATAATGATAATCAAGGCTAAACAGTCTTTTCTTTCTGTAATTTATATTCAGAAACAGTCTTCTTTGTTTTCCTACATGCATACTGCCTTTGACACTTTGATCTCTGACCTCACAGTATGCCTTAATTTTAGTTTAGTTTACTGTGAAATGCAATATTTGGATTTTCTAGGAATTCTCCAAGATCACTCCTTAAACAATTTATGGCACTTAAAAAAAACAAAACAAAAACAAATGAGGAGACAGTAAACTAGACATTAAATGCAGAATGTCCTTCCTTAGAAGAGTCAGCATGCCCCATGATAAATACCCGCCCCTTTGTATGGTCTCTCCAGCCCAGAAGTACAATAAAACGTGGTAAGTCCTGGAAGCCAAGGGCTTTGCTGAATCTATAAGCTAAACTGGAAGTAATTTGCCAGCCAACTAGATAAGTGATTCAAGTTTGCAAGCCATCAGAACTGAGTCAGGGCCAAAAATTTAAGAAATCAACTGTTTGGTGAAATGGAGTGATTATGTGCTTTGCGATAGATTTGCACAGGTCCTTGAGAAACTATGCTGTCGGCACAAAACTGCATCAAGTGGGGAGGAATGAAGGTGGTTTGCAGTATAAGGAACAACAAGAGGTCTTCCTGTGTAGTTTAATCTCACAGGGCAAGCACCAATGTGTGGGCAGATTCACATTTCCGGTAGTTTTGCCCTTGGGCGGTGAGGGGCCTTGTCTTCAAGGGTCCTGCGGGTAGTGGATTTGAAGGAATGAAGAGCAGAGAGGCTGGAAGGCAGTGATTTTCATCAGAAGATGATCTGAGGGATGACCAAGCCCCAAAGAGGCCCCTCTCTCCCTTGGTGACCTGGGTATTTCATTCGACCCCAGAATGGTTATCTCAGGGGTGTTGGGACCTCTGGGTAGGCCAGTAACAACAGCTACTAGATCTCCCTCAGGGGGTGGGTTTGACTGCTCCTCAGGCAGGAATGGGAACTTTTTTAAAAAATTTATTTATTTTTTAATTTACATCCACATTAGCATATAGCGCAACAATGATTTCGGGAGTAGATTCCTTAACACCCCTTACCCATTTAGCCCATCCCCCCTCCCACCACCCCTCCAGCAACCCTCAGTTTGTTCTCCGTATTTAAGAGTCTCTTATGTGTTGTGCCCCTTCCTGTTTTTATATTATTTTTGCTTCCCTTCCCTTATGTTCATCTGTTTGTCTCTTAAATTCCTCATATGAGTGAAGTCATGTGATATTTGTCTTTCTCTGACTGACTAAATTCACTTAGAATAATACCCTCTGGTTCCATCCACGTAGTTGCAAATGGCGAGATTTCTTTCTTTCTTATTGGCAAGTAATACTCCATTGTATACATATACCACATGTTCTTTATCCATTCATCTGTCGATGGACATTTGGGCTCTTTCCATACTTTGGCTATTGTCAATAATGCTGCTATAAACACTGGGGTGCGCGTGCCCCTTTGAAAAACCGCACACCTGTATCCCTTGGATAAATACCTAGTAGTGCGATTGCTGGGTCGTAGGTAGTTCTATTTTTAATTTTTTGAGGAACCTCCATACTGTTTTCCAGAGTGGCTGCACCAGTTTGCATTCCCAACAGCAGTGCAAAAGACATCCTCTTTCTCCACATCCTCACCAACATCTGTTGTTGCCTGAGTTGTTAATGTTAGCCATTCTGACAGGTATGAGGTGGTGTCTCATTTGGTTTTGATTTGTATTCCCCTGATGATGAATGATGTTGAGCATTTTTTCATGTGTCAGTTGGCCATCTGGATGTCCTCTTTGGAGAAGTGTCTATTCATGTCTTTTGCCCATTTCTTCACTGGATTATTTGTTTTTTGGGTGTTGAGTTTGATAGGTTCTTTATAGATTTTGGATCCTAATCCTTTATCTGATCTGTCATTTGCAAATATCTTCTCCCATTCTGTCGGTTGCCTTTTAGTTTTGCTGATTGTTTCCTTCATTGTGCAGAAGATTTTTGTGTTGATGAGGTCCCAGTAGTTCATTTTTGCTTTTGTTTCCCTTGCTTCCGGAGACATGTTAAATAAGAAGTTGCTGGGGCTGAGGTCAAAGAGGTTTTTGCCTGCTTTCTCCTCTAGGATTTTGATGGCTTCTTATCTTACATTTAGGTCTTTCATCCATTTTGAGTTTATTTTTGTGTATGGTGTAAGAAAGTGGTCCAGGTTCATTCTTCTGCATGTCGCTGTCCAGTTTTCCCAGCACCACTTGCTGAAGAGACTGTCTTTGTAACATTGGGTATTCTTTCCTGCTTTGTCAAAGATTAGTTGGCCATACGTTTGTGGGTCCATTTCCGGGTTCTCTATTCTGTTCCATTGACCCAGATGTCTGTTTTTGTGCCAGTACCATACTGCCTTGATGATTGCAGCTTTGTAATACAGCTTGAAGTCGGGGATTGTGATGCCTCCAGCTTTGGTTTTCTTTTTCAAGATCGCTTTGGCTATTCGGGGTCTTTTGTGGTTCCATACAAATTGTAGGATTGTGTGTTCTAGCTCTGTGAAGAATGCTGGTGTTATCTTGATAGGGATTGCCGGAATGGGAACTGTCAAATGGAAAATGGACAAGGTTTTCTAGTGAGACAAGGAGGACCCTGAAGCGGTGGGTTCCTCCGCGGTAGGCAGCACCTGCTGGCTCTGAGACTTACGGGAGCCACGCTGACACTTGGGCTTCCCGTGTGGAAAATAGGAATTCCAAAGACGCCTCTGGCCTCCCTCTAGCATTGCAGAAGAAATCAAATGTGGGCCCTGTAGATGCTGAATGTTGTGACCTGTTGTGCATTCGAAGGAAAGAGACCAAGAAGTTAAAAGGTCTGATTATTCTGGGACGCCAAAATATTTGACGGCTCAGTCAGTTGAGCGTCCGACTCTCGATCTTGGCTCAGGTCGTAATCTCATGGTTCGTGAGATTGAACCCCACCTTGGGCTCCACACTGGCAGTTCAGAGCCTGCTTGGGTTATTCTCTCTCTCTCTCTCTCTCTCTCTCTGTTCCTCCCCTAGTCTCTCTCACACTCAAAATAAATAAACTTTAAACAAACAAGCAAAAGCTCTGATTATTTTAGGAAAATACATTTGTAGGCCAGAGTGGACCGGGGGCAGAAGTGAGTGTGTGTCCATGAGAAACAGGCTGGGCAGAGTGCCCGCCCTCGCAGGAAGCGGGTCGGCCCCTAACCAAACTTATGGGTGCTGGGATGTGTGAGGTCACGCGCACACATGTAACTGGAGCGGGCAGGTGTGTCCGAGTGGGGGACTTCTGTGGTGGGTGGGGAAGGACGCGCCCCTCCCGCGTTCCTGCTGCTCCCCCCAGCCCAGCGTCCGTTGGACGTTCACTTACACTCTTGCCCGCCTGCGGGCTCCACACCGTGGCTACGTTCTCTCTCTCAACTGTAAACCAGGTCATGCCACTCACCTGTGTGAGACTGTTGGCTTCCCTTGCACGTCCACGAAGGTAATAGTCCCCACGGTCTGCAAGACCCCCGTGGGCTGGCCCCGTCCCCTCTCTGACCTCTTCCCTCCCACCGCAGTCCAGACCCGCCCGCCTTCCTTTCCCTCGAACCTTCAAGCCTTTCGCGGGGGCTTCCTCCGCACCCAGTGACCCCTCTCCTGGAACACTGTCCTGCACCCTCAGCGTGGCTGGTTTACTCTCCTGTCTCCCTGACCTCCATCCTTCCCACCTCCAGAGTCTCTGTCCCATAACTCCGGTCTTTCCTTCCCGGTGCTCAGCACTAGGTACCGTCCTCGTTGGTTTACGTATTTGTTTCCTGTCTCTTCCTAGTAGCCTCCTGGGGTTCGCTCATGTAGGTTGCCGATGCCCCAGACAGCTGGTGCCAAGCTCTGGCGGGACAGGAGGGAGGGTGGCTTTCTGGCCCCTCTGCCCCTCTCCTCCCACACAACCACCAGATGTTGCCTGGGTTCTGCTTTGGGACCTGCTGGGGCTGACTTTCCTGCTCTGACCCCTCTCTCTGTCCTTTAGGCCTGTGCCCACCGCTGGAAGAACATCTACTATGAAACAGACCACATCCTGCCCCATGGCTTCTGTTACATCATCCCGTCCAATCTCCAGGCCAAAGGCAGGACGCTGATCCCCTGCTATGAAGGTGAGAGCTGCCGATGCTCACCCCCATCCCCATGCCAGATCTCCACCCCCAAGGTACCCAGAGCCACGCCCATCATCTCTGTTCCCCTCAGCTTCCCAAATTCTGACCAGAGGCAGCACTGGGTCCCTGATTGGCCTCTTGGCACCCACAGCCCCACCCAGGGAATGGGGTGACAAGGGGGCCATGGTTCCAGGCCCTGCCCAGCCCGGCCCATCTCTGCCCCAGAGTCCACGGTGCTTACAGACCTATGTGAAGTCTCAGACCGAGATTCACTGAGCCTCAGCCAAGCCATCAGGCAGAGGCACTGCCACATGCTGTGCAGCCTTGGGAAACATACTTTTTCTCTCTGGACCTCAGTGTCCTCGCCTGAAAATTCAGAGGTTGGCCCAGAGAGTCTCCACAGTCCCAGCTCCCAAAGGATCCTAATGCTCCGGAGACAGCTCCACGGACAAACGTCCTGAGGCAGGGGGAAGAGGAGACTCAGGATTCAGTCATTCTGTGACATCCCACGGCTGACCTTCCTTCCCATGCGGTCTGCTCACCTCATGGTAGTTTTCAGACCTTGCCAAGGGGCACCTGGGGTCTTGGAAGGAAATGTATTTCTCAGGCTCCCTGCTTAAAACCTCCAAACACCTGGGCACTGGACCATAAGCTGATCATCATCATCACTGTTGTTATTATCATTTCTTAAAAAAATTCTTTTTGAGCTGATCGTTATTTAGCTCAGTTGAACTTGAGCTTGAAGGATTCAGGAAACATTCTCCTTTTCATCAGTTTTATAGCTTGTATATCAGGTTTTCTTTGCTTAGTTCCGAGTGAGATAGAACTCGTTTCCTCTTTAAGTGCTGTGCTGGTTATATTCCCCCTAATTTATTTGTTTGGACCCAAGTCTCCACCAGCCTCTGTTCACGTTTCCTCTGGGTCTCCCTGGGGTTTCCCAGGTTTCAAATCTGTGGCCACCAAAAATGATTCTGAGAAATGCTGCCTGGGCACATTCATTTTTCTGCCTCATGGAGGACCCTCCAGGGCCCTGAAGGGGACTCAAGTGTCCCGAGCAGGTGTTCCGTGCAATGTCCCCGCAGAAGAACTGGCAGGGTCCCTGCAGGAGACGTGAACCCCATCCTTCCGTGAGGGTGAGCCTTGTTCTTTTCCTGTGTCAGCATTTGGTCAGCTGTCGCTGGGCCACGTGGGGAAATTGAACTCTGGCCCCCTTTGTCTCTGCATTGTTCCGGTCAGAAGAAAAACTTCATCTGAAAAATAGGTGTGATGTAGTCCGTCAAGAGGGAGGGATAGATAGTATGAAGACACAAATAAGGGGTCAAGGCAGTGTCCTGACTGCCCCAGCCTATTCCTCACTTTGTCCCCCCAGGAAGAAAAGGCAAAGCCCCTGGAACAACTTTTTGGGTAGCTCGTTGGCCCAGGGAGAGGTGAGGAAATCGATAGGAGGCAGTGGTGATGGAATCCAAAGTAGTTACGCAATACGACCAGCATGTTGGTTTTCCCAGGAGACGTGTTGTGAAATATGGACGCGTTGCGGTCCCCAGCGATTCCTCTGTGTACCCCTATAAGAATCAGAACGCAAAAGGACAGACCTCTGACGCGGTCGCGGGAGCCCAATGTTACGTGCACCACTAGCCACCGTGGCTCACGCTTCCGGCACGTCTGTTGTCCTCAGATGTGGGATCAGCACTAGGCCGGTGTTGGTTTGGGGACTTCACACATTCTCTCACTTAATCGTTACAATCCCTTAGAAAGTAGCTATTCTTTGCTTGGGTTTGAAGAGGGGTAGTTTTCTGGAGGTTGTTCTAGAAGACGCCAGTGGGGGCGTGGGACACGAGAAAGGGAAGGAATCGCAGCCCATAAGGGATGCTGCCTAACAGGCTACCGTCGTGGGCAAGTCTCTGGAGCTCGGGGGCCGGCATGGAGCACACCTTGGAATTACCCACCTGAAGAGTGTGGGGGCTGGAGTCTTTCCACCATTCTGTCCTGCCGTGTGTGGGGGCAGGGCAAGGTCCCTGGCGGACAGATGTAGGTGCTGGAGGCCGGGCTGCATCACGGAAATGGTGAGGGCCGAGGGGAAGTGGGTGGGGCCCCCAAAGGTGGGCTTGGAGGTTGACCTTCTCCCGTGACAGATGAGGAAGCTGAGACTCCATTGAAATAAGTTGCCGGAGGTCCCTCCTACAGTATAAATGTTAGAGCTGGGATTTGGATTTCTCATCTGTCTGACCTCAGCAAGTCATTTTGTGCCCTCTTGGTTAGTGGTGATTTCTGTGTGTGTTTTGAAATTTCCAACTTAAATGAGACTTTAATAAGAGCCAGTCAACAACCCTCACAGAACAAGAGAGGGCGACTGAACTACCCAGACGTGAACGTTTTGGGTGTCGGTGCTCTCAAGAGCAGGCCCTGCCTGCCTTCCCCGTTGCTGGTGGCTCTGGTGTGATGCTTGGCAGGAAGATGGAAACCCACGTGAGCCAAGGAGGGCCACAGCGAGGCCAGGTGACTGTTCCACAAGTGGCCCTCATTCACAAGTGTGTGTGAGCTCTGGGCCTTCAGAGGTGTTGTGTGTGTCCCCCACCCCACCCCCCTGGGTGCTTGGGATCCTCACCATAGGACGTGGCCCCTGTGGCTCACTGGTCCCAGACGAGCTACGTGTGGAACAGACTTGAACTGAACCTACAGCCAGAGCCCAACTAGATGGCCAAACCCCAGCTGATCTGTAGGAGTGGGAGTGAGAAACGAATGCCTGTTATCTGTCACAGGTTTTGTGGTTATTACGCAGTTTAAGCTGACACGGGGCTCATCTCGTGATCCCAGATTCCTCACACGACAGTGGATGTGGGATCAGCTCAGGCTTCCAGGATTACTCTTCCACTGTTCCTCGGCTTAATGGTGGCCAAATGGAGCCAGCCAAAAAATAAGCAAAATGGCGGTCCCTCTTCACCCCGTCCCCCTGCCTAATCCTCCTTTCTCATGGGCACACACACACTTCCGTGTCCTAACTCAACACTCTCCCAGGAATGTTGGGGTATAACAGCAGCCCCTAGAACAATGGGACACTGAAGAGAATGTTTCTGTGGTGCTTGGTCCTGTGGAGGCAAGAGTGGTAAGTGCTCAGATTTCTCTAGAAGACTGGCTTGGCAGGATGGGGGATGCCGGCCACAGAGAACCCTGGCCTGGGCTCTGTTGACTTTGGGGATGTCCACCTCCCAGTTCTGTGGACTACTTTTGGTCTTAAAGCAACCAAATTTTCTCTTAATGTGGAAAAACTCGGTGACTCAGGCTCTCTGTTCCAAGTGGGGGATCACGTTACAGCTAAGTACGGTACAACTAAAATATTTCACAGTTTGACAGGACCTTTTGGATATCATCTCGGCCAGCCTATCTTTATTGAGGTCTAGAGATGCGGTGTGGCTTGCTCCGGGCCAAGTTTTTCGTTCCCTTCCGTCATTCATGTGTCATGCAAGGGAGAGGCCAAGTAGCCTGGTGGCTAAGAGCACAGACTCTGGACCCAGACTGCCAGCGTTCGAGTCCTAGCTCTGCCACATTGTTAATGTGCTGAGCTGTGCCTAAGCTACCTCAGGGGTCTGTGAAGAGGACGAAGTGAGTTAAAACTTGTAAGTTCTCAGACCAGTGCCCTGTGTGCGTGTCCACGGAAGCGTGCGCACTAAGCATATATGTGCTTGTGGTCTGTATTCCGTGCTAATGTACTATATGCACGCTAGGCAAGTGTTTGTCAATCACTGTGGGGTTCCTGATTTGTCTGCTAGGAATAAAATCCACACAGTCTTAAGTGCCTGATAAATCAAACCCAAGTGACCCAGTCCCAGCTGTCAAGTTCCCCATCCACAGGGGAAAACAGTGGAAACATGATGTTTCACAAGTGGGAGAGCCGTGCGGGGGAGAGAATCTCATGCCAGCGTGTATAGAGGGCACCTCTCCCCAAGGGCCCAAGCCGCATCCCGGGTCTAAGTGGCCTTAAGACAGCTTATTTCAGTTTGCAACTCCTGGAGGAATGGATACCCCCTTAGAGTCTGCACCCGACTGGGGCTCACGGAAGAAAGGAACGGCGGGAATCCGGTGTCGGTCGTGGCGGTGGGTGCTGGGAGGGGAGGAGGGGGCCCGGCTGCTTCTGGGTGTGCATTTTGTGGGATAGCGGGAGGACCGCTGAAGGGCGTAGGAAGCTGGGCTGGGGCCTGCTCTTCTGTGCCTCTGTGGCCTCACGCCTGTGGCTGGGCCCTCCGTGGGAATGCATGCCGTGATGCCTCCCTGGCATTACTTCGGAAGGTTATTGTTAGGGGCTCATGAGAAATTTCAGAAGTGCTGAGAAAGACCACACGTTGTTCTCTCGTTGCGGCCTTATTATGGGTCTCGCTGAGGGTCACCCGTGCTCTCTTCAGAATGTTGCAAGTTTGGTTTAATAGAGGAAAGCCTCGAAGTATGTGGGCCCCTGTCCAAACTGTCTCACAACTTTTGAATTCTTAAAAAATCGGTCTTTGGCACAAAGACATTTTTCTCATGACTTTTCAGGTGCTTCCTGTTTCTGGGTGGGTGGGAAATGCTATCAGAATATCCTGTTTGGAACCAGGAAATGGAAAGGGAATGGGAAACAAAGATGAACTTAGGACACAAAGTAAACCAGCGGAGCATGCCGTTAAGTCAGCCGTTTAGTTTATGTTTGATACAAGAACAGCATCATTGCTACCATATGTTGTTTGGTTTTATCAGAATGTGTGGGAAAACGAGAGGTTCGGTGGGACGGTGAGGGGGGAAGCTAGTTGTCAACTGAAGAGAAAGCTCTGTGAAGCCTGGGACTGTCAACCAAGTCCTACTTGGGGGCTCCCAGAAGTTAAGTCAGTGCATGGAGACTATGAGGCACAGAGAAGTCTTTCATCGTTTGCCCTTGAGCCCACCGAGGCAAGAAGCCAGAGCTCGGCAGCAGTGGGGTCTAAACAAGTCCTCTTTTTACGGCGACAGAAAAAGCCTCACGAATATGGAAAAACCAGGGAGCAGCTCTGCTAAATTAACAAAAAGTGGTCCAGGTAAAACACTGATGAACAGGAGCAGGCAGAGCAACATTGGATATTAGACCCGGTTTCAGGATCACTTGTCCCTGTGGTTGCACCCACAGCTCCTACTTTGGGTGACTTTGAGCCTCGGGGCCCTCATCTGTAAAAATGGGGAGATTAATCCCTCCTAAAGAGGTATTTGAGATATATCAGGTGCCTAACATAGTTCGTAGCTCAGGGTGAACCCTCAGTAAGTATGATTTTTCTAATTAAGTGCTGTTACAGTATCCTTAAACCTTCTGAGAAGGTTTCTAGCCGATCCTGCTTTAATGAATAGATAATGAAGGCTGTAGAAAGTTGGATATTACAAAAATGATTTGAAGGCTCTATGAAAAGATGATAAGTTCTTAAATATCTTTAAACATCCTGTTGGCACGATTTATTTGCTTGGTGAGATCTCCTCTCCCCTCCCTCCCCCCACCCCTTTTCTTTTCTTTTCTTTTCTTTTTGTAGATGCTTTCAAATTTAATTCATGCCATGTTTAAACCTTCTCATGTTGGGAATTGTTAGGGTCTGAATTTATCAAATTTTACTGTGCTTTAAAATTGTCCCATTGATTCCCAAGATTTCTGTGCCACTTTCCTTCTTTCTTATCTGGGTGTGACTGGCCTTTTATTCCCAGCTGATTTGTATCTCTCAGGACGGTGCTTATTTCTAGAGGAGGAAATAGATCACCCATTCAGATGTGAAGTTTTTATCCCCCCCCCCCCCCCCCCCCCATCTAATGTTGAATGCTGTGGCTCTACAGGGGATAAAAATCAATCAAGGTCCATTTACAAATGAAAAGGATTTGAGGTTTTGTCTTGTTTGGTTGTGTTTTTGCTTTGTTTTGGAGAGATCCCTAAAAGGCTAAGTTGATCCATTTAAAAATTCAAGAACAAGCCCCATACATTTTTATTAAATAAAGAACTCTACATTTACATAGGATTTTATGGTTTCTAAAGAGCTTTCATAAACATTATCTCATTTAAGTAAATACAGCAAATTTAAAAACAGATGTAGTTCTGTGTTATAGCCAGTCAAGGCGGAGAGGGACCCTGAGGAGGAGAGAGGGAGGGAGGGTGGCCAGAGGGAAACACCAGGGCCAGAAGAAGAGACCAGCTCTGTGGCAGTGGCTCTTGGGGCTCAGGGAACCCCATCAAGATTTCCGTTTTGTGCCAAGAATGTTACCACGGGCACAAATATATTCTGTATTCCAAACATGTTTCCATGCATCGTGTGGAATCCTTGACTGCTCAGACCGCATCGTCTAACATTTCCTTCTGGAAGTCCAAATGTTAGGAATCTCCTCTCCTAAAATTGCAAATCTGTATGATGGGTATCCTGGGTTTTATTCCTCTCACAGAAACTAACAGTTTCAGAGTTACCTACCGGCTGCCAGGTATTGTGTTAGGTAATTAACACTTATGATCTTCCTGAGTAGTGACATCATTTTGGGGGTAAGTATTCTTATCCCCATTATACAGATGAGCAAACAGGCTTGGGGAGGATGGTGAAGGTCACAGGCTCATTAAGCAGAGAAATGATTGTTGGCTTTTAAGTTTAGAGAAGGTTTCTTTGCACCACCTGTTCTGTTGGGGTGTTGGTTTTCTTTGTGACTACTGGGGTGCTGTGGCCCATCGCTCAGCAAAATCTCCTGTTCTGTCATAATTTTATCCTGAATTTTTAGGACACTACGCTAGAGACTTCTCAAGCTACGTTGCAGTTGTAACTGTAGATGCAAACTATAGACAAGTTCCAGCAGGTGCAGGGGGCAGATGGGGCCCCTGAGCCTGATAACATGTACTGGGAGGCCCATCTGCTCTGCGTCCTAGATCTTTCCTTACTGTAAGCATTTGGTATCACGTCTGAACAGTGGTTTGTCCATGCAGCAGGGGTAGTCATTCCCTGAGTCTGTTAGCTTCGGTCATCGTGTGAATTCTATTCTGTTCGGAGTTGGGACTCTCACTGAGATGTGACTGTCCCATGTTCGGGGTCACTTTTTTTTGGAGGGACGGAAGCTAACGCGGCGTGCGTTGCGTTGGTCATTTCGGGCTGCCGTAAGGAAAGTACCACAGACTCAGCAGCTGCAAACAACAGGCACCTGTATCTCACTGTTCTGGAGGCTGGGAAGCCCAAGATCAAGGCCCTGGCCGATTTGGCATAGCAGAGAGAGACAAACTCCCTTAGGTCTTTCGGGACTCACAAGAGGGCACCACGCCCATTTATGGGGGCTCTACCCTCATGACCTCACCTAATGCTGGTCACCTGCCGAGGCCCCATCACCTGATACCGTTGCATCGGGGATTAGGGTTTCAAGATATGAATTCTAGGGTGACACAAACATGTCGTCTGTGACACACAGTACGTTGAATGCAGGTCTATGATTTTGTGCCTGTACAGTTGCTTGCTTCTGCTTCTGAAGTTGGCAAGATTGCTGGTGGATTCTGGGTGTGGAAGGAACTATCTCAAGGCTACAAAACATTAAAACCCTTTCAGAATTTTTGCAAAGAATACAAAACGTGACATTTACCATCGTAACCGTTTCTAAGTGTGCCGTTGGGGTATCGCATACATTCGTTGTCGTGCAAACACCACTGTCCATCTTGAGAACTTTGTCAGCGTCCCAGACCGAAACTCTGTCCCCACGAGACAACGCTCCATTCGCTCCACCGCACCCCCTCGCCCCCCACCGCCGCCCCTGCAGGCCCTGACAACTGCCATTCTCCTTTCTGCCTCCATGAGTTTCACCACTGAAGTTTCACCACTTCAGACGCCTCATGGAAGTGCAATCATGCAGTATTTGTCCTTTTGCGACTGGCTTATTTCACTTAACACGATGTCCTCGGGCATCCGTATTGTAGCACGCATTAGAGTTTCCTTCCCTAAGACTTCATATTCCACTGAATGAATGCCACAGTTTGTGTATCCATTCATCCATCGATGGAAAACTTTTTTTTTTTTTTAAAGGATAAGAATTTTATCACTGCAGATGTGCTCTGTGAAGCATGATGGTGTGGGCATTCAGGAGCCCTGCCCTTTCATCCTGACTCAGCCTAATTTGCTGTGTGCCTTGCAATAGACTCCTTGCTCTCTCGGAGCAATAGTGACTCCATCTGTAAAATAAATGGATAGGATTCGAATTATAGATATGCTCTAAAGATCTCTTCCCCTCTTAAAGCTTCTCTCCATTGTAAGTTTCTGGCTTTCGGTAGTTTGCCTTATAATGCCCACCATTGCTTAATTATTAAATATTTAAACACAAATTTTTTAATGTTTATTTTTGAGAGAGAGAGAGAGAGAGAGAGACAGATACGAGTGGGGGAGGGGCAGAGAGAGAGGGAGACACAGAATGTGAAGCAGGCTCCAGGCTCTGAGCTGTCAGTGCAGAGTCCGATGCGGGGCTCGAACTCACAAACCGCAAGATCATGACCTGAGCTGAAGTCGGATGCTTGACCGACTGAGCCACCCAGGCGCCCCTAATTGTTAATTATTTTGATAAAATGGTTTCCTTTCTTCTCTAACCTAGCTATTTAGGTTATTTACTTTTTTTTTTTTTTCCACTTAGACTGTGGTCCCTTGCAACTGAGGATAGTTTTGTCTTTTCAGTTTTACATGTTGAGCTGCCCTTCTTACTAGCAGAGATTTGTCTTCCCGAATTCATTGTCCTCTAAATTGTAGTTTAATGATTAGTTACTCGGTATTCACTCAGAAATTGAGCAAAAATTCAGAAACGACTTAAGACTAGAAGGCTGTTTTTGTCTCTGTTTCATGGCTAAGTTCAGGAGCTACGGGAAAAATAATTTTAAAATTGACGCATTGCAAAGACGATCTTTGAGAGCCGAACCTTTCTGAAATAGGAAGAGAGATCAGAGGGAATAATATGTTACGCTGCATGTAAATCTTGATCTTTCCGTGGGTTGGTTTTATCCCACCAGCAATTGGGGAAGAGGTGCAGGAGGTGGCTCCACCCAATCAAATTCTTGATTGAACTAAAATTCATTAGTGTAAGGTCCATGTATTGAGTCGTGGGTTGTGGACACTTGGAAACCACTATTTTTTTCCTCTCTGAATTGCCTTCTGTTTACACAGGGCTTAGTAAAGGCAGCAGCTCACCCAAGGAAAATACTACCATTTTTAGAACGGAGGAGCCACACAGCTTAATGGATCAGCGTATGCCGCAGGCCAAGAAATTCAAACCCACCCACGGCAACCTGTTCCCACCTCCGCCGTGTGATTTCCAGGTCCCCTTGTTCAGCCACAACTTTGGCTTCTCGGATTCAGTCCCGCTGGATTAAACGGTGTTAGGTTTGTTGTTGCATCCGTGGGCTGCTTTCATGCCAAGCCTGATTCCCCTTTACTGCTTCAAGGTGGATAAATGTTTTGTTCCACAGCAGCAGGGGAGGGTACGGGCTTGTTGTAGCTCTCTGCCCGGCCACATCCTTGGGGCAGGTGGAGATTGTGTGGACATGGCCAGGAGTCACCAATGTGGGGCCCACAGCCTGTGTTTGTGCAGGGGAAGTTCTTCTGGGGACACAGGCGTCTGGAGGTCCCACCCCATCCTTCCAGCCTGCACTGCCTGGACTTCTCAGTGGAGGAAGGGATTGTGATCTGGGCGGGGGGTTTCTTGGGGACGCTGGGATGGGGCAGCCTCTTGTCTCCATGCCTACCTCCCTTTTCAAAGCTCTGGGGTATACAGGCTTTCCTGCCGTCTCAGGAACTGGATCTGAGCATTCTGTCCCTTTCCTCCTGAGGCCCCAAAGGGAACGGAATTGCCCGAGGTGGAATTAGCCAATCTAGGTTTACAAAGCCCAGAAACATCGATCCTGTGGGTCCCTGCCCTGCTCCAATCCCAGCCACCACCACCACCACCACCACCACCACCCTTAGGCCTTTGGGGTTAGTGGTGGCCCCGGGCGGGGGGGCTCAGGATTCCTGGTACCCAGAACACGACTCCTCGTGAAACGAGGCTGGGGCTGGTGGTCAGGGAGCCTGACCTATTGGAAGGCAGAGGTGAGGGCTGGCAGAGCAGTGGGGACAAAGGTCCAAAGCATGTAGGTTGGAGAGTTCCGGTGCTTTGCAGCTGGAGGAATGTGCGTGCTCCTCTTCTGTCTCCGCCTGGGCCTTGGGGCTGTGCACAGAGCCACTTGCCTGTGTGCTCCCTTAGCATAGCAGCGCTGGCACTTCCTCCGAACTGGCACAAGGCTGGTGTTGGGGACAGTGAGATGAACCAATTCATCTTGGTGTCGAATCAGCCGTGATAAACAAACACATGCTGTGACGGGGAGGGGGTGTGATTTACAGACACCTCCAGGCTCACCTGGGCAGAGAAGCTGTTCTGAGCAGGAGTTCCGGAAGGCCGTGGGCAGCTCAGAATAGGCACGTGTCTGATCCGGTCACACCAGCTGAGCCTTCCTAGACTTGAACTGCCGTGACTGCCTCTCCTCCCCGCAGAGTATGTGTGGTGGGATGGGGTGGGGGTGGAGGCGTTAGGACTGGATCCTGTTCCAAGTTGAAGGGGTGACTCGGAGTTACAGAAGTTTCTGGGAGCTCAGCGCTCTGGGTACTAGTCAGGAGCCCCACGTGGTTTGATCCCTTGTTCTAGAGCATCCCAAGAAGGCAGGTATAGACCCTTGGGTCTCAGAAAGTCAAAGCCGGTGGGATCGTGCCTGTTTTCTGTGTGTCCCTGGCCCTCAGACCTCTGATGAGGTCGTCCCAGCTTGGGGAGCCCGGGGCTGGCCTCTAATGGTACCTCGATGCTGGCTCAGGACTTTTTCTTGGGGCCGGGGGTGGGAGCACTGCTAGCTCCCAGAGTGGCCGTGGCTCCCTCAGGAGCCCTGTGTCCTGCTCCTGGCGTAGAGCTGACCAGCACAGTTTGGGGATGAGATGGAGAAAGACACATTTTCATATCTGCTATTTTTGGAGTCCCTGTTACAAAGGAGACCTTGAGACTATTTTCTTTGAAATGTCAAAGATTCCTGCGCAGTCCTTACTCATGTCATACATTGATGAGGCTGAACCGATGTGTCCTGCTCTGTCCCTTCGTTCAGCTGGTGGGGTCTGAATTTTCTTCGGTTCATTTGCATGAGAGTTACATTTGGCTGTTTAACCCCCGGAGGCAGTGGGGGAGGATACGCTTTTTGCCGGACCTTCCAGATGTAATATAACTGTTTGTTCGGGTTGGGACATTTTGATCCTTCTTGCCATTATGCTATTTGATGTAGGATTTAGTATTAATTTTTATTATTTCTTGCCATCAGACAGTTTGATGCATGGTGTCTTTATGACTTTGCATAAGCCCCACTTCCAGCCCTGGTGCCAGATTTTTGCAGAGAACAGGCGGGGTCCATTGTCCCTGGGTTGCTTGCTGACAGGCCTGTGAGTTCTCCTTGTAATAACAGAACAAGGCTGGAGGAACTGATTTAGCCCTCTCAAGGAAGAGGAGTAACTCAATTGACATTCCGTTGTAATTTAGCAGTCGGTTAATGGCCACTTACTGGAAAATGTTACCAGGCTCTGCAGTGAGTGTTGTTAGAAACTGAATTACTCTGTATATTTCCCCAGGGTCCTTTTCCCCCTTCTCCTCTAGTGCACACTCGAGCTGCAGGAAGTGGCTTTTTGTTGCAATCATAGCTTCATTGTTCCTCTGGATTATTTATTTTGTTTCAAAATTAAGTATATTGCCTTTAATGGTAGCAGAGATGTGCCAAGAGCCCCCGGGTGACATGAGGATCACTGGGTTATTCTGTTGGGTAGCCCAGGCCTGCAGGTGCCCAGGGGCAGGCAGCCATGAACCTGTATCCGACAGTGTTGGTTTCATGTGTAATTAATCAGAGTCACCTGAGCAGAATGTCTCTCTCTCTCCGTGTCTTTACCCATGTAATTATTTCAGCCGGCTGGTCACTGTATGGGTTTTGAGTAATCACTCACTCCACAGAGCCTTTGATAGGCCACAGAGGTGAACAAATGTGAATCTTGGCTTTGCCATTTACTAGCTGTGTGACCTTGAACAATTCACCTAACCTCTCTGAGCCTCAGGAGTTTTGCCTATTTAACCGATGACAGTATGGGCTCCCAGGGATAAGAGACCAAGGCAATGGCGTGCGTGGACGCAGCTAACAGTGCCTAGAACGTGCGAAAACATCTTCCTTCCAACTGAAGAATAGAACATCAGCAACAGAATGCCCCCTTTGTCGGGTCAGAGTGTTGGGAACGGCGAGGGAACGGTGGAGGAAAAAGAACTTAACCGTCTGTGTTTATTTTGACCTGGAGAGAGCTTCCCCTTTTATGGAAGATACAGGGGTCAATGTATAGCGTCACCATACCCCATCAGTGATAGTGTAACCGAGTGCGGGGCAGGTCTGGTGGGGTCCCCTCTTCCTGCAGCCCCAGGCTCCGATGGCTGGTTTCTGGCTGGATGGCAGGAATCATATTGCCTCCAGCTCTAAGGAGGGGTTGTCTTCCAGTGGGCTCCACACAGGGATGGCCACATCATTCCATTTCTGGGTCATGTGTTCAGCTCCCTTTCCTCCCGGGGCTCTCCATCCTGTCTGGAGTAAATGAAATAATCGTCACCCGCCTCCCACTTAATTACCACGGCTGCCGCTCCTCTCGCCCCTACATGCGTGCAGGAAGTCCGCTGGGGCGCTCGGGAGCCTCACGGCCCGATGGCACCAGAGGCTGGAGTTTTGAGGTCTGGTGGATTCCCGAGACTTTCCTTCCACACCCCAGCCTGGAAGGCGTCCCTGGGCCCGGCCCACAGCGGTGCACGGGGAAGTGGCCAGCACGCTCAGCCGCTCCACACACGACCGGTACAGACTGACGAGGCTGTGGTTTGCTTCTTTCCTTCCTCCCCTCTAGAGTATAAGAAGAAGTACGGAGAGGAACACGGCTCCTGCCAGGCTGGGATAGCAGGCTTCTTCACCGAGGTGGGTGTCGGCCGCTGGGCATCTCTGCCCTCCTGCTGGTGGTGTTTACTTCCTGGCTGACGGTGGTCTTGGGAGCTTCCTGAGACGATGCCTCCGGTCGCATCCAGGGAAGCTTATGGAAACCGGCGGGGGCACCTGCTGGCCAGAAAGCACCGGGGGAGGGTGGGCGGGCTCATATGGAGGACACACCTAGTTGGACGGTTTCTCTAAGGAGTCCTCTTGACTCGGAGACCCACGGAAGGACTTGATTCACGGGAGTGCAGGTGGGATGATGCTCAGTCAAGCGTGTGTCTCGTTGCTGGCAGTGAGGAGGATGTATTAAGCGTCACCTCCTATCATTCCTGTGTCCTAGGTGGAGAGATCGTAGGATTTTGTATGTAACTCAGCCAGCCCCTTTCCCAAATTGCAAAGGACCGTGCACTTGAATACTGATGTGCCTGTGTAGTGGCACCATGATCTTTGGCTGCCGGTACATCTTGAGGGACTGTTCATAAGTGAGTCTTACCTACTTTGAGTGTCCCCTTCGCATCCGCCCCTTGTTTCTCAGGCATCATTTTGATTATGTGCCGTGTGCGAAGTTCCGTGTCAGGTCCTGTAAGTGGCCCAGTCATCCAGGTGGTTGTCCAGGCCCAAACGAAAGAGTACTTTTCCTTTAGAATTCATCTGCACTCCTGTTATTTGAACCTCCAAAACATATCCCAAATATGACCGTTTCAATTCCCCACCATCATCACCCTCTGGAAAAGCCACGGTCGTCACCTGGAGATGCGCTGGTTTGATGCTTATTTATTAAAAATAATTTTTTTAATCTTTATTTATTTTTGAGAGAGACAGAGCGTGAGCAGGGGAGGAACAGAGAGAGAAGGAGACACAGAAACCAAAGCAGGCTCCAGGCTCTGAGCTGTCAGCACAGAGCCTGATGCGGGGCTCGAACTCACAAACCATGAGATTATGCATGATCTGAGCCAAAGTTGGATGCTCAACTGACTGAGCCACCCAGGCACCCCTGATGTTTGTTTATTTTTGAGAGAGAGAGAGACAGACAGAGTGTGAGCAGGGGAGGGGCAGAGAGAGAGGGAGACACAGAATCCGAAGCAGGCTCCAGGCTCTGAGCTGTCAGCACAGAGCCTGATGCGGGGCTCGAACTCACGAACTGTGAGATCATGACCTGAGCTGAAGTCGGACGCTCAACCGACTGAGCCCCCCAGGCGCCCCTGAGATGCTCTGGTTTGAGCTAGTCTCCCTGCATCTGCTTTTTTTTTTTTTTTTGTAGTAAAATATACATAACATGAAATTGACCATTTTGACCATTTTTTAAAAGTTTATTTTGAGAGAGAGAGAAAGCCTGAGTGGGAGGAGGGGCAGAGAGAGGGGGAGAGAGAGAATCCCAAGCAGGCTCTGTGCTGTCCGTGCACAGCCCAACGTGGGCTCAGTCCCACTAAATAAACGGTGAAATCATGACCTGAGCCAAAATCAAGAGTCAGTGTTTAACTGATTGAGCCGCCCGGGCGACCCTATATTGACCATATTGAAGCAAACAATCCAGCGGTATTTACTGCATTCCCAGTGCTATGTAACCATGGCCTCTCTTGCTTGACAACATTTCCATCACCTCAGCCTGCATCTGTTCTCAACTCCCACCCTGTGTTTTCTGCACAGCAGCCCGAGGAATCTTTCAAAATCGAGCCCTGTCGGGGGGCACCTGGGTGGTTCAGTCGGTGGAGCGTCCGACTTTGGCTCGGGTCATGATCTCACGGTTTGTGAGTTCGAGCCCCGCGTCGGGCTCTGTGCTGACAGCTCAGAGCCTGGAGCCTGCTTTGGGTTCTGTGTCTCCCTCTCTCTCGGCCCCTAACCTGCTTGCATTCTGTCTCTGTCTCAAAAATAAATAAACATTAAAAAAATTTAAGGAAAAAAAAAGATTTATCTCTCGGATTTGTTTTCGTAGACATTATATGCTGGAAACAAACTCCATTGTTTTCCTAAACGTGTAGTTCTTGTTGTCATATTGGTCTGCTGACCAGGTTTTCTCACCCCACCGGCTTGAAATCCTATCCTGCCATATGCCAGGCTCATACGCTTCTTCCATCTCTGTTGCACATTTAGATGGGGTGACTTCTGGGGCTGTCGCTCCTCCAGGAAGGTCTAGTAAAGTATGACTCAGCTCAGTAGGCAACAGCGAACCACTGTCAGTCCACAAGCAGGTCACGGACACCATGGATGGCAGTGCTGAGAGAGAAAGGCTGGGTGGGCTGGTGTGGCCAGGACTTTAAAAGTGGGAGGGCCTGGAGGGAGGCCGGGGGTGGGGGGTGGTCTGTGATGGGGTCCAGCCACAAAACAACAGGGCAGGAATAAGAAGCGAGCAGAGCAATTGGAGAATATCAAGGCCGTATCAGCGGGCTGGATGGCCAGGGGACTGTGGTATAGACGAAGTATGTGTTGAGCCAGGGTTCTGGAGAACAGTGGTGCCCCGGTGGGAAGAAGGCTGTCTAGAGATGAATCACCGGAGGAGGTAAACGGATAGGTGTGAGGTGATGGGTGGGACACTCAGAGGTGTTTTTGGATGCAGAGACCACAATCCCACCCGAGTTGGAAACTCGGATCTGGCCATTGCTAGTACCTCTGCAAGGGGGCTGGGTACGCTCAGCCTGGAACTGGGGATGGGGTGGGGGGAAGGAGGCCTCCTTTAGCCAGCGGGGGAGAAAAAGTAGACTCATTACAGAAATGAGAAATGAGGGCTCATCAGAGCCGTTGGTGGAGAACTAAGGGAGAGAAGGAGTTCCCAGGGAGGGGGTGTCCTTATGGTCTCACCAGCCGGAAGGTCAGGGAAGGCAGGGCATCGGGGCCAGGCAGAAGGAGGTCTTGGTAGGAGGAGCGGGAAGGGCAGGGCCGGATGGGAACCCAGGTGCCTGTGCCAGCTGCTGGTGACCAGAGGAACGGGAGCACCTATTGGAACTCGAGGCCCTGGGAGCCACGGAGTCTCAGCATGTGCCAGCTGGGCAAACAGCAGTGGGGCTGGAGGGCATGCGATGTGGGGTTGTGGGGCCAGGGAGTGGGAGGCTCAGCCCTCTGACCCGGCCACCGTCTCCTGGCTGCCCTGGGCTTTGCCTCCCTAAACAGGAGGTCTTTGAACTCACGGCCTCTCTCGTTTCTGGAACTTCAGCTGTCGGAGGCCGTGCAGGAAATGTGGTTGAAAGGGTCAGGCAGGACTTCTCCCCTCGCCTGCCCTCCCGCTGACCTCGTCACTTGGGCTTGCTTTTGCTGTGGGCTCGGCTGTTCCTGCACAGGGCTGGCAACTGCTTCTGTGGCCTTCCGGATGTGGCCACGTTGCCCCCAAGGACGCTGGCCCAAGGCGCCTGCTTGGCCTGAAGGTCTGTGACCCAGGGGTTACCAAAGCTGTCTGCGTTATGGATACCACGTGAGTTTTAGCCTGTTACTGAGGATAAGGGAGAGCTTCCTGGGACCTTTATTGTTGTAGCTCTGGAGGACAGAGACAGATCCTTGTGAGTAGCTAGAGGAGACTTAGACCGGCCCACCCGTGTAGGAGCACTACCGCGGGAGCCTGGAGACATCTGGGTGAAGTCTGGGACACAGACTTCTGTTGCAGAGCCTGAGTGCCCATCTGCCCTGCCCCCACCTCCGCTCAGGCCAACTTACAGCTCACAGAGAAAAGCCCGTGGCTCCTGAGGCACACCCCACGCCCCTGTACCTCTGGAGGTTCTGCTAACATGTGTACCTAGGGAAAAAGGCCCGCACTGTTTACGGAAGGGATTCTACATGTGAGTCAGGCGGGGTGGCCTTTGCCTTGCAGAGAAACTTGCATTTCTGTGCGCCATTTGCATGGGCTGTTTCTGGGTGGTGGGGGGCTAAGCGTTGAGGCCATTTTCCTGGCGCTCGTGAACAGTGCCACAAGGGCGCAGGCCATCCCTGGTGACCGGGAAAACCGAATCCAGGGAGTTTCAGGAGGACAGTATCCTGCCTCTCCCCGTGGGTCTCAGGCTCAGCTTCAGGTTATCTAGTTTGAACCAAGGGAGAAGGAGGCATGAACACAAAGAGGAGAGGCAAGATAGATAAGAGCTGTTGGTTTTAAAGGTTTTTGAGGAGATGGGGTGCCTGGGTGGTTCAGTCGGTTAAGCGTCTGACTTTGGCTCAGGTTATGATCTCATGGCTCATGGGTTCGAGCCCCGTGTCGGGCTCTGTGCTGACAGCTCAGAGCCTGGAGCCTGCTTTGTGTATCCCTCTCTCTCTTCCCCTCCCCTGCTCGTGCCTTCTCTCTCTCTCTCTCTCAACAATAAATAAAACATTAACAAAAAATAAAGGATTTTGAGGAGAGGGATTGCCTTCTTAGACTCTTTGTAACGTTTGTGAGAGGGTGGGTGCAGGGATATATTAGACATATAGTTCTGAGTCTTTAAGCTGAATTTATTTTATTTTATTTTTTAAATATATATTTTTAAATATTTATTTTGAGAGAGAGAGGGGAAGAGAGAATCCCAAGCAGGCTCTGTGCTGTCAGCGCAGAGCCCGACGTGGAGCTCGATCCTACGAACTGTGAGATCGTGACCTGGGCCCCTGATTCCAAAATCAAGAGTCGGATGTTTAACTGAGCCACCCAGGGGCCCCGATGCTGGATTGATTTTAAATCATCAGAAAGCAACGTGTCTACCAGCTGGTGTCCTAAAGAGCCTCCCGGGGGTCTCTGGTGATGCTCAAGGCTTTGGCTTAGGAGGGGCTGCAGGTAGAGAAAGCTGTTATATGGTGTGTGCGATTGGCACCAGGGATATTGGTCCTTATGTTCTTCCGTGGCCTGTGTGTTGGGACACCGATTCCAATTTCCTTTCCGAGTTCAAGCCCGAGGAAAAAGGCTCTCTCCTCTGACCAACCGATCATTTGTCTAACACTCCTTCTAGAACTAGCACAGTCCCTGCACAGAACAGATGAGTACAGGGGGTGGGACTTAATCAAAGCACCACCACCTGTGTGTTTTCAGCGATGCGTTCTGGGTGTGGAAAGTGATATGCTTTTTTTTTTTTTTTTTAATTTTTTAATGTTTCTTTTTGAGAGAGAGAGCATGAGCAGGGGAGGGGCAGAGAGGGAGGGAGGCACAGAATCGGAAGCAGGCTCCAGGCTCTGAGCTATCAGCACAAAGCGGACGTGGGGCTCGACCCCTCAGACTGAGAGATCATGACCTGAGCCAAAGGCAGACACTCAGCCGACTAAGCCACCCAGGCGCCCACAGTGTTGAGGCCAGCTCTGCAGAGGAGGGGTCAACCTGGAAGGACGTTTCTGGGATAGGACAGCATGTGGGGGACCCTAAGGGCCAAAGGAGGGGTGGCTGTGTTTTGGGAGCAAGAGGCCTTGATGACATTGGAGTGTCTGGTCTCCAGTGTCTGCGTGGCCCTGTCCTTTGGTGTTTTTGTGCAGCTGAGGGGTTTCCGTTAAAGTTGTCTTCGAACCCTTTCAGATGGAATTTTTTTGTCTAAAGTATTTTGTACGTTTCCATGTCACCTTCCCCAGGGAAGGCCATACAAAGGGACTTTGTTGGTCTGTGTCTCTAGTAGAAGCTTCCATATGTAATCGCAGGTGCTTCATATTGTTGGAGGAAAAACTCATGATTTTGTTAGGAAAATAACTTTTATTGATTCTTAGTGCAGTGTAGCTACTTTGGAAAATGTAATCAAGAGACGGCGTTCCCCGTTGGGGAGGGAAGGAAGGAAGGAAGGAAGGAAGGAAGGAAGGAAGGCAGGCAGGCAGGCAGGCAGGCAGGCAAGCCTCAGCCAGGGTCATCCAGTGGACTCAACGCTGTAGTGGGCACCACCCTGCCTACAGCGGCCACACTGTGTGCTCCATTTGGAACACAGTGGGCGTTTTGGGAGGGGACTTCCTTGTCAGTGTGCAGTCATTGTTCTGGAATTTTGAAAAACAAAATAAATTTTAGGCATGAGAGAGAGACGTAAAGAGAGAGATGGGGCGCCTGGGGGGCTCACTTGGTTAAGCGTCTGGCTTTAACTCAGGTGATGATCTCATAGTTCATTGAGTTTTAGCCCCACGTTGGGCTCTGTACGGACAGGGGTGGGGCCGGCTTCAGATCCTCTCTCTCTCTGCCCCTTCCCTACTTGCGTGCTCTCTCTCTCTCTCTCTCTCAAAATAAATAAATAAACTTAAAAAAAAAAAAATGCCAGAAGAAGGGAGGGATTCCTGTAATCCTTATCACCCAGTGGAAAAAACCATAAACGTTTGGGACATATGCTGCTCATCTTTGTTTTGTCTGTCTTGCTCCCGTATGCATCTTTTTTCCTTTGTAAAACATGATCATTGACTGTATATCGTGTGGCCTGTCCTTATTAACTTAGCACTTTGTGATTCTGTCTCAGTGCTATCAGATCTACAGTATTTTTATTGCTGCAGGATTCTGTTGAATTGGATGTGCCATGGTTTAGAATCCCCGCTGTTAGACATTTAGGTCATGTCCAAGTTTCTTTAGCACAGTGATGATGCCTGTTCTTGTGAGTAAAACCGTGCTGTTGTCCACGCTGACCCCCTTAGGTAGGTACATCACTTGGGAGCACTTGGAATGCTCATCAGCATTGCTCATTGGGTGGTTTTGTAGCACAGACCTGCTCTCGGCCCCGTTGAGGGCGCAGGGCCATTTGCCCCCACTCCAAACGCTGGAGACTGCTGTGTCTCTGTGTTTCTGGGTCTGTTTTTTTTTTTTTTTTTTTAAGTTTATTTTGAGAGAGAATGAGAGATAGAGCATGAGCAGGGGAGGGACAGAGAGAGAGAGAGAGAGAGAGAGAGAGAGAGAGAGAGAGAGAGAATCCCAAGCAGGCTCCACACTGTCAGCACAGAGCCCGACGCAGGGCTTGAACTCACAAACCGTGAGATCACGACCTGAGCTGAAACCAGGAGTCAGACGCTTAACCGCCGAGGTGCCCCCTGGGTCTGTTTTTAATAGCAGTGCTGTCTCCTGCTGTCTCGAGTCCCTGTCCTTCCCTTAACCTCTCTGCCCTCGTACTTCTGTCGTGAGTTCGCAGTGGGTCACAGCAGCCACAAATGCGAGCTTCAGAGCCCTTCCTGGGAAGAGCGTCCTGAGCGAGGACGTGGGGATCTCCCCGGTGTGCGCAGAGATGCTTCTGGTCACTTGTTTTCTCCTCGCTCTGCTTGGGGGAGGTGGGGTCGGGGGCCAAGATGCTGAGGGGGTGCTGTCTTTTCATGAGCTCTGTTTCCTGGAATTCTGTGATTTATAAGGACGTGTACTGATGCCATTTCCTCGTTTGATCCAGGCGTAAAGGTGAGGGGATGTGCGTGAGCTCACCTGTGGGTGGGCTAGGGACCTGGTACGTGAGTCACTCTGTCGTCACCTCGCTGCGTTCTCCCCGTCTGTATCCCTGCCGACCCTGGGTGTTTGGTGGATCCCGTCATGCCAGGGGACCCGCTGAAGTCATTTTTATTGCTCAGCGGAAGAAAGTCCGGGGTGTGAGGTGTCTTTCATGGAGTTCTTTGATGTGGCTGTGGTTCTCCCTGCTCTCACCTGCACTCCTTCTTCCGCTTCCTTCCGCGTTCACCTCTGGGTCTCTCTTCGGCAGGAGCTGGTGGTGATGGGTGCCCCAGGGTCATTTTATTGGGCCGGGACGGTCAAGGTGCTGAACCTTACGGACAACACCTATTTCAAGCTGAACGACGAAGCGATCATGAACAGGCGGTACACGTACCTGGGTGAGTAGCTCAGGGACGTGGACAGGTGAGAAGGGGAAACGGGAGCGATTCTCGCCAAGCTCACACACTATTGCTTTATGGGGGGAAAGAAGGGTTTATTGGCTTTTACGGGTATTGTTCCAATTCGGTCCACTTTCCCTCCGGGCACCTCACGTGGAGCCTCACACCCAGCAGGGAGAGAACAAAGGAGGGCTCTGGATTAAAACTGTGATCATGTTGCAGAGCTGGAGGCAGACATTTTATTTTCTTGTTTGAGCCATTCCTCAAGTTCAGATACAACATGAGTGCAATAGAATCCTGGTTTTCCACGGCATTTCTTTGGGTACAGCCTCCGCTTCCCGGTCTCAACAGCAGTTGCAAATAGAGATGATAAGAAGCAATAATTAGCATGATGGATGGCAGGGTAATGCTGAAGGTGAACCACAGGCTCAGAAGGTTTCTCTTCTGTTCTCAGCTCTTTTAACCTTCTAGAAAGAAGATAGATACAACCAAGAGATAGGCTGTCTTTGTGGGCGCGAAGATTTTATGTGGCTCTTTTCCTTAGTTCACGTCCTGAATGCTATCATTCTGGATATTATTTTCTCTTTTTTTTTAAAAAAAAATATTTATTTAGAGAGAGTGCAAGCAGGGGAGGGGCATAGAGAGAGAGAGAATCCCAAGCAGACTCTGTGCTGTCAGCACAGAGCCCGACACGGAGCTCAGTCTCATGAACCAAGAGATCATGACCTGAGATGAAATCATGAGCTGGATGCTTAACTGACTGAGCCATCCAGGTATTCCTGGATACTATTTCTTTGAATTCCTGAGACAACCATATGAGGCAACTATTATTACCCACGTTTTGTAGGCAAAGAAACCGAGGTACAGAAAAGTATGCGACTTGCTAAGATCACGTGGCTTGTAAAGAGCGGAGTGAGGGGCTTAAACCTGTGGTTTCAGAGCCCAGAGTCCCAATGCAGAGCTGCCTCCTGGGCTGTGGAGACAGCACTGACCACTGGTATGGACCCTTCACTCGGCTGGGAGCATCTTGGAGGTAGGGAGTTGGTCTGACGTTTCCAGGACTTGATAGAGTGCTTGGTACACAGCAGGGAGTTCCAGCGTATGTTTGGTAGATTGGAGAGTGGAGAGAAGGCGGCAGAGAGCTTGGTTTGGGTTTGGCTTTAGGGTCTGGGATAGGTCCTTTGAACTTGAGGGCCCATGGCTTCTCCCTGTGTACCAGAGACCCTTGTTGCTGAAAGGCTTTCAAGGGTCACTCGAGGCTTTGCGATCACGCGTAATACTCTTAGGTAATGTGGTCAGGCCACATGGTCAATAAGGATTGATCACAATAGGGTATCATCACAAAATCCAAACAGCCTGTGATCACAGCATTAGGGTATAAATGTGAGGACAAGGTTTGGGAATATATGCTAGCTAGAGAATTTTCAGCCTGCTTGTGAAGCAGGAGACATTTAGACTAAGCTCAGACAAATTTTGCCTTGTTTCTAGGCTCCTTTTGCGTCCAAACTCTTCCCTCATCCATCCACCCACCGACCCACTGTCAGCTTCTTTCTGCCTTCTCTTAGAAGGGAGGGTGGCATAGTGGTTACCGGCAAGGGCTTTCGAGATGCACAGATTGGATTTGAATCTTGCCATGTTATCTTGGGCATGTTACTGAACCACATTTAGTCTCAGTTCCTACCTCTGTAAAAGGGAAGAAATGATCATACCTTCCTCATAGAACTGTGTCATTAAAAGATGCTGGCGTCCAAAGACATGCATAGGAATGTTCACAGCAGCTTTATTTGGAGTAAAGCGGGAACAACTGGAAACAGCCCAGGTGCCCAGCAGCGGGAGAATAAAGGTGTTATGACCTATTCATACGGTGGACCATTGCTCGACAATAAAAAGAAACGACTCTTACACTCAGTATGGATGAATGTCACAAGTGTGATGTTAAGTGAGCTTCTAGAACACGTAAACCTAATATATAGTGATAGGAATCCAAATGGTGTCTGCCTGAGGGAGGGCATTGACTTGAGAGGGTAGGAGGGAACCTTCTGGTTAGAGTTCTATGCTTCTGTTCACTCCGGGTGGTGGTCACATGGCTGTGTACATGGGGCCACTTTCAATGAGTTCTCTACTTCAAGTGTATGTGCTTCACTGTATGAAACTTCTATCTCAAAAAGAAAAAAACAGGGGTGGCTGGGTGACTCTGTTGGTTAAGCATCCGACTCTTGGTTTCAGCTAAGATCATGATCTCACAGTTCATGAGCTCGAGCCCCACGTTGGGCTCTGCACTGACAGTGTGGAGCCTACTTGGGATTTCTTTCTCCCTCTCTCTCTGCCCCTTCCTGGCTTGTGCTTGCTCTCTCTCTCTCTCAAAAATACATACAAACATTTTTAAAAGAAAGAGAAAAGCAGGTATAAAGTATTTAGCACAGTACCTGCTTTAAAGAGGACCCTCAGAAAACATTCTTTCCTGCCCCTGATGTCTTGGGGAACATGACTTTTTGTGAGATGAGCCATTTCAATGTCAGAAGACTGACAGCTGTTTGTTCCCTGGTGGCTTATGTTCCAAAAATAGCTGGGTCGTAACTGTCCAGATTTAAGGGATGCTTGAGACCCTTTTTTCTCTGGTGGCTCTTTTTCTCCCCTGCCCTCTCTCATCCTCTCCTTGGTTAATGTCCGCCCTTTGCAGGCTACGCAGTGACTGCCGGCTCCTTCTCTCGCCCGTCCACCACTGACGTGGTGGGAGGTGCCCCCCAGGACGAAGGCGTCGGGAAGGTGAGGAGAAAAGTCTGCGCGAGAGCGTGGGGCCAGACCTGAGGGGGAAGCGTGCTGCCCCTGTCGCAGAGGTTTGTCGCTTACTCGGTCCGAATGCCCTGCTGGATGGCTGGCAGGTGAAGGGTGACCTCGTGAGTCTCCTGTCGGCCTCCTTCCAACCGCTTTTGCGAGTGTGCCTTGAAAGCTGAATCAGAGAGTGACCGCTGCTCCCAGACCTCGCCCTTCCCGGCCCCTTCTCATCTCGGCTGCGTTCTGCAGCTGACTGCGTGTGTGTGAGATTATCGAGACCGACCGTTGGCACTGTGGCATCCTCCAAGCGAATGGCGTCCAGCGCCCTCCAGCTTCAAACTGTCCACTCTGCCAAGCTCTTTCCAATCTTGGCCTTGACTTAATAGAGCCAAGTCTAGTCCTGGGTATCTTTGGGACTTTACTTATCTTGGGGCCCAGGGTCGCGTATTTATTTCCCCAGTGGTTTTTTTTGTTTTGTTTTGTTTTTAACGTTTATTTTTGAGAGAGAGAGAAGGAGCGCAAGTGAACGGGGGGGGGGGGGGGCAGAGAGAGAGGGAGACACAGAATCCGAAGCAGGCTGCAGGCTCCGAGCTGTCGGCACAGAGCCAGACGCGGGGCTCGAACCCACGAACCACGAGATAGTGACCTGAACTGAAGTCAACACTCAACCGACAGCCACCGAGCGGCCTGTTTCCCTAGTGTTCTAGAGCCAAGACCGGTTCAGCCCAAAGGCTGGATTGGGAATATGTGGGTCACTTTTCCGAAAGGATTTGCCCGGAGTCTAGGAAAGACCTAGACTGGATCTAGGGCTGTCTGAGTCACTTTGGGAGTCATGGCCTCAGCGGGGCTGAGAATACGAACAACCATGCTTGCTGATTCTTTAGCTCCAGGGTATGGGAAATCTACGTCCAGTAGGTCTATATGAGTCTGGAACCTGCGTTTTTAACAAACTACATTGGGTTCTCTGATAGAAAAGTCTGAACAAAGGAATGATCTTCGGACCTGAGCCCATGGGGTGGACCTAGAATAGAGTCTGGCCATATGTCCGGGGGCTCAGAGAAGTGGGGTCTGGGTTCTAGAGAGGCCCAGATGGGCCAGAACCACTGTTAATTGGAGCCTTGAGCCAGCAGGTCAGTGTGGTCAGCTGACTGGGCTTCACTGATGCATGAGGGTCATTTCCCTGCATGCTCCTGGGCAGGAGTTAGGAGCCTCAGTCCTCATTTCTGGAAGTGTCCCTTCCTCCCTACGAACACTGATGCTGGGGAGAAAGGATCTTTGAAAATGAAACCAGATAAAATGTTAGGGCACTGAGCAGGGCGAGTCGTGCAAGAAGGAAGCAGATCCTTTAAGATCACATGATTCTTCTACATGGTAGAGTGAAGAAGCACCAAGACCTGTCCCCACGCTGCTAATGTCCTTCAGGAAAGAAGCTGCGTGCGTGTGACCAGGCATGTCTGTAATGTTGGCAAAAATGCTTACCTCCTGGTTCGCAGCCATGCGGATGCCTCAGTGCATCCTTTTCTCCCCAGTTACAAGGACTTTTATCTAATCGCATTGTTTTCCTTTCAGGCTTGTGATAGCCTTAAGATAGTTAAGTCTTAGGACGAGAACCGTATTTGTAACTGATAGAGCCAGACAGAGAGAATCTTGTATTCTGTTAACAAAAAAAGAACCTGAAAATGCTTCTTTCAGTCGGATCGTGTGAGAGTTGCTGGGGAAATTGGGCGTAGTTGATAAAGTTGCTGACTGTCCCATTCCCAGGGACACTAGAACAGACCTCTGGTCTGCAGGATTTTGGTGGTTAATCATTTCTGGGGTCAAGGGCACAAGCACATTCTCACTAAAGCGGTGGCTGCTTACGCCACAGGAGTGTCCCTGACCCTAGTTCTCAAGGGACGCTGTTCCCGTAAGATGCGACTTGAGAAAGAACTTCCATAGTCCTGTCACTTGGGAAGTTCCGTATCAGTGATCCTCTTTGTGGTAGAGACCCATGGTATTAATGTGCACACTAAAGGCTCTCAAAGTCCTACAGCAGAGGCATTGATTTAATGTTTAATTCCTTTTTTATAAAAAAATTTTTTTAATGTCTATTTATTTTTGAGAAACAGACAGACCATGGGTGAGGAGGGGCAGAGAGAGGGAGACACAGAATCCGAAGCAGGCTCCAGGCTCTGAGCTGTCAGCACAGAGCCCGATGTGGGGCTCGAACCCAACCGAGCCACCCGGGCGCCCCTAATGTTTAATTCCTATTTCCCCGAGCAGATCTCCCGGCTCTGGTGTTCTATGGAATCACTTTGGAAGACTGCTTTGTCTAAAATTCTCCCTTCCACCCCTCTGTCTTTCAATGCTGTACCTGTGACAGCTCTAACTCCTAGGAAGGAAAGAAATATTTCAAGGAAGAAAATCACTTTATCTAAGAGGTGAATTGTTGACCAGTAATTTGCAAGGTCCTCGGGACTTACTGGGCACGGCTTCCGTAAACGATGCGGTCCAGGAGCAGAGGACGTGAATTCTGCCCAGGATTGAAGGACACTGTTTTCGCAGAGTTGGTAAAATGCAAGGCCCGCTGACTTCCTCATTATCAGCCGACTGAAGCTTGTGATGCCTTGTGCCTGGTTGGCCATTTAAGTAGGACTCTCAGGAGGGTGCTGATAAGTCCCTTCGGTCATCGCTTCCATCCTAACCCAATTTGTTTTTTTTTTCATTCCTTAGGTGTATATTTTTAGAGCTGATCGAAGATCGGGCACCTTGATTAAGATTTTTCAGGCATCAGGTAAAAAGGTGAGGCTCTTGGCCCTAGTGTCGTCTTTTTGCTTGTGGGATGTCATCGTGTGGGAAATCAGTTCACTTTCTAGAAAAGTGGTGGAAGGCCCTATCCACGCCCTAAGTCAGTATGGTGGCTCCACGTGCAGTTGCCTTTATGACCTTGGCACCGTGTGTAACCTGCAGATTGTAGAATTCGTGCTTGTTGCAGGAGACAGGTAGCAAGGTGAGTTTGTACGCGACCAATTTACATCACAGAGTTTTAAAAGGGTTTTCATAGTCTAGACAGGCATCAGAACTACTGCTCGCTCTGTCTCTGCCTTTTTCTACCTCTCTGCCCCTTCGTCCGCCTGTCTCTTCTATGCCTACACGCTCCACACCCCAGAGAGCTCAGACGCAGTTGAGTACGGTGGCAAAAACCCATGATATGGACCCATCAGGCAGATTGTTCTCATTCTCCCTGTGTCACTGGCCCAGGGCCACCCACCCCCTCCCATCCTGAGCCCCGCATCACCATTGCCACAAGGACTATTGTGATGCACGCAAAGAAGAACCAAAGGAAAGTCACTCAGCAACTTTGAGAACCTCGAAAGAGAAATCGCTTGGGAAGGCTGGCTTGAAATTAGTCCTGGACGAGGTTTGTCTGCCTGTGTCATTTTTTCCTGGTCCCGGCCCTAATCCTCTCTCCATTCCCTGCGTGCTCCCATTGCACTGTACCATAGTCTGAAATTAAGGCAGGTAGAGAATCCTTTGACTAATAAGCAACATTTTTTATGGGCTTCTCCGTCCTGCACACCTTAGTGTGGCTTAGATCAGCAGGACTATTGAGACTGGCTGCTCTTGGGACGCACACATTTGGGCTCGGAGGCCGGGGGATAATTTGGAGGCTTGTCTTGGTAGAAGGCTTTGTGGGCTTCGGGAGGAAGCACAGGACACCTGGGACTTGGGAGGGAGATTCTAGGAGGTGGGAGAACGTGGAAGGTGGTTTTACCTACCACTGCCCTCAATAAAAGTGGGGAGAATGACTGTTTCCTTTGTGGGCGGGCACATGCCCCGGCCCATTTCAGGTCCCCCTGTGGGTTAGACCTGCTTTGTTCCAGGCACCATTACATACTGTGCTGGTGACGAATATTCCCAGTTCCCCAAATCCCACTCACAAGTAGAAATCGGTTTTCAGTTTTTTTAAAAAAAATGTATTTTTTTTGTTTGTTTTTGTTTTATAATTTTTTGTTTGTTTCTGATAGAGAGAGGGAGACAGAATCCGAAGCAGGCTCTGAGCTGACAGCAGAGCCCGATGCGGGGCTCGAACTCACGAGTGGCAAGATCATGACTTGAGCTGAGGCTAGATGCTTAACCGATTGAGCCAGTTATGTGCCCCCCGCTTTTCTTTTCAATTTTAACAGCCTTAATATGTGTACTTAGTATAGAACTGTCATAATCTTTTCAGTAAAAAAAAAAAAAAAAAATGCATCACTAAGTCAGTTTTGTGAAGAGTTCCCCGAGAACAGCTCTGCACTCCCCTGGGAACTGCACTGGCCTATTATTTTAACATTTCCAAAACCCCAAAGCAACAACACTGGAAAAGGACGGTGAACAATTCAGCAAAAAAATTTTTCTGAGCACCCCTTACAGTTAGACAAGAAATAACTCCGTGCCATTTGTGGTAGAAAGAGCCCCACAGAGCAAGGAGGGTGTGAATGTTCCTACCATTTTATATTTTTCTTAAAAATAAATGGGTAAGTGTGCCTACTGTGGGAAAGCCAGACCCCCACCCCGCCCATTCATATCTACCTGGGCTTGAAAGCACAACATTAAAGGACGCCCCACCCCTAGCTTTATTGAGATATACTTGATGTATGGAGCATTGGGTGAGTTTAAGATGTTGAACACAGTGCTTTGGTACACGTGTCTTTTGTGACATCACAGTGTGGTTAGTTAACACATCCGTCCCTTCACGTAACTGCTCTTCTTTAAGGACTCTGAAGTGGCTTGTGGAGCTGCAACACATCTGTCACCCAGTTTTCAGGATCCACCTGTGCCTCTGCACCTGCTGCCTCCGACCCCCCACTCCCAACCACCGCCTGCTGCCTGTGCCCAGGGCAGGCCCAGTTAATGCCGGTCATCCTGGCGTTATTAACAGCCTATAACTATGCCCCCCCTCCTTCTCAAAAACCTCCCAGTGCAGATGACAACTTACCTGGTCACCCATCTGTGACTGGTCACGGTCAGGTTTGTGGCCACAGGTTTCAGAGCGGGCGGTGGGAGAGGTAAACATTTGAGAAGCCCCTTGTGCACACATCCCGAGGACTTTATGACATGGGGTCCCAGGACAGACTGGCCTTCGTGTCTGCTTGGATGTCCTGATGATGTGTTGGGGCTCCCTGGGAGGGGACTGAAGGGCTCCATGGCCATGTCACCTGTCATTTTCGTGAGGGCTCTTCTTGCCCTCACTTTCACCACTCTGGCTTTAGGGCCTTCCCTTTCTGCCTCTCACTCTCCTTCCCACTTCTCTGGTTTCTACCTTGATCCCCACCATCTGCTTCCTGATTTTGAAAAAGACCATTACTCTCTTTATATGTCCTATTCTGCTTCTTTGCCAGAAGAAACCAGGAATTCTAGTCTGACTTCTCCGTTATTTCAGAGGGAAAGGACATGACCGCAGGCTTTCAAGGGATGTCGGTAGCTCTCTACCCCTGTGTCCAGAGTCACACACGTGGGGGAGGGTTCCGACTCAGCCCACCACTGGTCCACTTCTGCCTTTGTTCGTCCAGAATTCGGTCAGGCAACCCTATCTCTTGACCTCATCGTAAGAAAAAAAAAATACCCCAAATTCCGGTTTTTATTGGTTGACATCCTTCGAATAGTGCTCCTAAGAAATCACCAATATGTGCTCAATCCAGGTGTTGATTTAGACACATGTCTCCACTTTTCCAGACTGCTGGGAGAGCTCTGATCAAGGAACACCTACCCCAAAGCATACCACTGCCATATAGGAGTTTTACTGAGTTAACGGGGTATCTGAAGTGTTTGTATGTCAAAACTTAGGAAAAGTCACGTACGGGGATTTCTGATTGAACATTGACGAAGATGCCAAGTTAAATAGCCCGTTGGAATGAGAATAACCATTCCCCTGGGGCTCAACCAGGGCGAACAGCCAGGTCCTCCGGGCCTTTCCAGCTTGTTTATTTGTTTGTTTGTTTTACTAAAGTCCAGATAGAGTGATTGGCAAAGCCACGGAATTGGAGCCGGCCGCTTGGTTTCTGCCTGACTCTGAGTTCTCCCCACACCCTTCTCCTTGGGGAATGGCTGGTCGCAGGGTGGGGTGGGTTGAGCACAAGTGGGCCTCGGCGTGTGACTGGGGCAGGGCCCCTGTCCCAGAGTTCACTGCAGGAAGTAGACCGCAGTGCCTTCCGCTGCTCACACTCCCCGGGGCGGCTGCCGCACACCCCAACACTGGAAGAGAATGCTTGTTCCCATCAGCAGAGCTGGAGCCCTTTGATTTGAAAACATTTATTTTAAAAGAATGGCTTTTTTTTTCTTTCCAACAGAGGTTGCAAACCGGCAGCCTTTGGAAAGAATGCAGCCTATAAATTCTTTTGTTGGGCCTGCCGGTATGTTTGTTTGTTCTTTTTTTTTTTATTGTGAACTCGTTGCCCGCGTTCTAAAAGTAGGCACTTCAGATGACATTGTAGACTTTTGGCTTCTCTGGAAAAACGCGAAGGTCGGCCTTCTCGGGGTCAGCCTCCCTCGTGGGGGCAGTGGACTTCGGCTGGTTAGGAGTGGCCTCCTTCGCTGGTTCCAAGCCAGGTGTCCCTTGTCACCCATCAGCCTACTTGCAGTGTTACTTGTTCTTACACCTGTTACAACACCTTCCTGGATCCCATTGGCATTTGGGTTTGAGGCCCCTGATTTACAGGAATAGGTATTGAATTCAGCTACGATCCGAGACTGGCCAGTGTAACCCGTGTTCCCTTCTCCGTTAAGTAGTTTTGTGAGTTGTACCTTTTTCTGCCACTGGAGTTCACGCCTTCCTGGTTAGCTTTAGCTACGTGCCGGCCTGGGAGAGGGGAACCTAGTTCCCCGTGCAGCATTTGTTTTCACGCTTGCCTTGTGTTAAGAAATTTCATATTCCCACTCGGTTGGCCCTGTCACGTGTCTGTTATACGAGGCGCTCTTACTATGGTTGTAACCCGTTTCGCAACCTCAGCTTGCACTTTTAAGACCCATACCTTGTTCTCCCCGCACCGGTCCGCGTGTTTTCCGCTTGGTAGGGCTCCCCGCGGAGGGGGGACTCCGAGCCGGTTAGCTTCGCGGTCACGCGGACGGGGGCCCGGCCCCGCTACCGGCAGCCGGGGAAGTCAGGCGCTTCCCCACTTCCCCGGGGCCCTCTGGCCTGTGGGGCAGCACGGCCGTCACGGCCTGTGAGGCGCTTGGGAGCAAGTGTTTCTAAAGCAGCGGGCTGGAGGAAAGCGAGGGCCTCCTGTGTGAGGGCAGACACTGAACGCTTTGTTGCGACTCAACTTGGTTGCAGATGGGCTCTTACTTCGGCTCCTCCTTATGCGCAGTTGACCTGAACGCGGACGGCCTCTCTGACCTGCTGGTGGGGGCCCCCATGTTCTCTGAGATCAGGGACGAGGGGCAGGTCACTGTCTACATCAACAGAGGAAATGTGAGTACAGTGCTGGGTGCCAGGTGGACGGGTGTGGGAGAGGGACACGTGTCCAGCGAGGAGCGACTGAACAGCCCGCAGGGCTGGGCACTGGGCCCCGTTACCCAGGGGAGGAGAAAAGACCTGCCTCCTGCCATCAGAGAACCCAGCGTTCCGTTAATGGAAAGCTATACGCAGCATGATTACTGCAGACGCACGGGGATTGAGAAAAACGGTAAGGTCTGATGTCTGTTGTTTGATTTTTTTTTTTTAATGTTTATTTATTTTGAGAGAGAGAGTACATTCGTGCATGTGAGCGGGGGAGGGGCAGAGAGAGAGAGAGAGAGAGAGAGAGAGAGAGAGAATCCCAAGCAGTCTCACAATTTCACAAACCCAAGTCATGACCTGAGCCGAAATCAAGAGTGGGCTGCTTAACCAGCTGAGCCACCCAGGCACCCCTGTTATTTGATTTTGAGTGTTGACCCCGTACCTGAAACCGTTCCTCCTATTTTCTAGAAATGATTTCAGTGTAACGTATGCATGGTGTCAGGGGCCCCCATTTTTCAGGTGAAGCAGCCGAGGCCCAGAGAAGTCAAGTCCACTGCCCCCCATCACACGACTGGAAGCGGTGGGCTGGGACTTGCACCTGGGCCAGCTGCCTCCCTGGCAGTATATAGACACGTGCCCAGGGGGGTAGAGAGGCCTCCTGGAGGACACAGTGGCTGGGCAGACTCTTAAAGAAGGGGAAGCAGTCAGGCACACAGGCAGGGGTGGGCTGGAGCTCGGCAAGCAGGTTGAGGCGCGGGGCGGCAGGACCCCTTAGTGCAGCGTCGGGGGTCGGGTGGGGGCCGGTGCAGTGGCCAAGGGCTGTGATCCCTATGTCCCTGATTCCGCAGATCCTTGAAAGGGGTGTGAAGGTGTCAGAAAGGTGCCTCTGTCCCTCTGCCGCTGAGTGGAGGGTTGGGGGGACAGGGACGGGGAGGAGGGGGAGCAGTGCACCCGTGGAGGCAGGAGACCAATGAGAGAGCAGACTCTTCAGCATCTAGAATTAAGAATGTTCAACAAGAGAGTGAAATGCATCAGTTTTGTGACCAGCAGCCTTTGAGCAAACATGAGAAATTGCTTATGGGCTAATGAGTGAAAAGAGGGATAAAGACTCCCTGTACAAACAATCTTGAAAAATACGCAGGGGCGCCTGGGTGGCTCCATCGGGTAAGCAGCCCACTCTTGATTGCGGCTCAGGTCATGATCTCGTGGTTCGTGGATTCAAGCCCCACACTGGGCTCTGTGCTCACAGTGCTGAGCCTGCTTGGGATCCTCTGTCTCCCTCTGTCTCTGCCCCTCCCTCACTTGTATACACGCAAGCTCTCTTTCTCTCTCAAAAAACAGAAACCACCCCCCCCCCCAAAATGTTAAAAGTATGCAAAATACATAGAGGATGTTAACAACAGATCTTTGTAGGTGGTGGGGTTTGGGTAGATTTCTAGCTTTCATTTTATCCAAGGAGCAAGAATGTAATACTTTCATAATAATAATAAAAAAATAATCGGTAAAAATGTACTTTTGAGCAGGGACTCAGATGCTCGTTATCCCAATCGGATAACTAATCCAGTCGGAGGGGGCTGTGGTCTTGAACTGTAGGTGGGCAGATGTCGGAAAGAAAGGACAGCCTTTTGAACAGGAGCCAGCGAGCGTTAGAGCCTTGGGCTATCTTGGATGCTTGCAGACTCTTTGAGAAAGCGAATCGAAAACCTGGGAGCCAAGATAACTTCCTGGCACCTGTGGCCGTGAGGCTTGGCACCTGCGTCCCCATTGTCGTTCTAAGGGAGAGGGACAGGCACGTGTGGGGAGAGGTGAGGTGGTCATGATACAGGTGAGACCATCCGCATTTATTTAGCGGCTGCCCAGCCACGTTTGCAAGAGGATGAAACATTTGTGTAGGTATTAACTTGTCAGGCAGTAAGGTGAGCAGCGCAGCAGCCAGCTGGGGAGTGTCTACACGAGGAATCTTGGAGCAGGATAATGCCCCCCGACACGCGGCACCCATACGTTCCACCCCCCCAACCACTGTATCCTAAATGCCCGGTGGTTGCACTGAGCACCGAGATATTCTTCGACCTGTTGGGCCTCTCCCTGTTTGATGAGTGATTACGAAGCAGCACAGAGGAGTGGAAAACACGATGGCTTTGGAGTCCGATGGAACCTGGATCTGGGCTTTTCCCCTTACTAGCCTGTGCGATGTGGAAAAGGAGCTTAAAACGGGTGGCTCAGTTTCCTCATCTGTAAAGTGGGGAGAGTCAGAAGGTGTGATGTGAAGCCAGATACTCCCTGGGCTGGCTTGAGGGTGTGCAGTGGGTCCAGAGTACCTCTGCCCTGGGGCAGGTTTCGAAGTTCTTCCCCCTCAAGATACCAGATTGCGTGTTAATACTCTGATACTGACACGTCCGTGATTTGGAGGCAGAGCGTGTGTCCTCAGGTGGCTTTTGCCGCCACCGGGCACCGTTGACTCCCTCCCTCTGTCAGTGGGTGTTCGCTCAGGAAATCCAAATCTGAGCCACACGTGCTGATGGGCCCGGCTGTGTGCACCCCCCACCCCCTGACCAAGACCTACCGGGTGTTGGATTTTCTGAATCATGACGGTCAAGATGACTAACACACGCACCTTGCAAAGCAGCTCTGTAAACTTGCACCGAAAGGCACAGGAGACAAAAAGTAGAGATGTGCTTGCCCGTGTCAAACAACTTTGGGGAGGAGAGGTAAGGGCAGCTAGAGGATGCCGTAGGGACAGGTGTGTAGGTAGGCAGGCAGGTTTATAAAGTGTCAGGACAAGGGGGAGGTGGAGTCATCAGCCAACATGACCCTCTCCTTCCCTCTAAAAGGCATCAGGCTGTGGGAGACCCTCTGGCTGCACAGGTGAAAGGGACTCCTTTTGCCACGAGGAGAGAGAAGTTTGGGTGCCCGTGATTATGCCCGGGTGTTTCGCGCTGATGGGAGTGCTTTGGGGATGGCGTTTGAAGCTCTGGTTTTATTGTGTTTTTTCTTTGTTTTGGTTCTGTTTTTGTTTGTGTTTTCCATTTTGTCCTCCGTCCTGTTTCCCAGGGAGCCCTCGAGGAGCAGCTGGCCCTCAGCGGTGATGGCACCTACAACGCACACTTTGGGGAGAGCATCGCCAGCCTGGGCGACCTTGATGACGATGGCTTCCCGGGTCAGTGAGCTCACACCTGCCCTCTGGCTTCGCCCCGGCAAGGCGTGCTCCTGGGCCCACCTGCCCCTCTTGGGAGGCCCCTATGGGGAGGGGGTGCCCTTTGGAGAAGATGGTCTCCGTGCGGACACTCGGGGCTGGGCTCTGAGCCCACCGTGCTTTGGCTTGTTGCAGACAAGTTTGAACGCGCGCCCTCCTGCCACCAACCTTTCTTGTGTCCGAGGCTCCGCCATGTTGCTGAGTGAGGAGGGAGTTAGACCTTCTCAGCCCCGAGAGCGACAGCGAGGGGACGGATTTGAATGCGTCCGTGCCGGGAGGGTCGGGCTGTGTGTACTGATGTCCACTCTGTCTGGACTGCAGATTCCTTCACGGTCTCTTGGCTTCTCTGTCTGGTCTGTCCGGTGCCTCTGCTAACTGTATATGCGGTAGGCAGACATCGGGACGTGGGGGAGCCGCCTCGCTAGGGGGAGGCTGAGGCGGAAGTCGGGGGGCAGCTCTTGCCTCAGGCCAGACAGCCAGGCTCCTTTGATACCCCTCATGCCCCGGCCAGAGAGGACCTCGGCTTGAGGTCCTGTGGGCGCGTGCCCCTCACCCTTGACCTCGCTTCTGCAAACACATGACTTTTGTTAGAAGCAAAGGGAAGAAAGTCAGGAAGATCTAGGCTTTGTTCCAGGGGTTGTCAGTTTGCGAGGGTAACGTTGATTTTTTTTCTTTCTTTTTCTTTTTTTTTGGGGGGAAGTGAGTGCCATTTTGTGCAAGTCCCTTCTCCAGGAACAGTTGACTCTCTCAGTTATGCAATAACCATGGTCTGTGGAACTCCCCTATCTGACAGAAATTTGGGTGGGTGGTTTATATTTGCATTTTTTTTTTATTGGATGGGTCCATGATTTTTTTTATGAAAGGATGAGGTCAGAACTTTTCTGGAACTAAACCCTTCTCAGTTTTGATGATTTTCTTCCTACTTTTTTTTTTTTTTTCCTGTTAAGCAACTGTGGGTCTACTTTAATGTCTGAGCAACCAACAACCAAGAGATTTCTGGTACAGAGGGACCCACGTGAGGGCAGGAATGAGGAAAATTGTCCTTACAGTACTCCACGTGGCTTTCTAACCCATAGCTGTTTTTCTCCCCTCAGATGTGGCCATTGGTGCACCCAAGGAGGATGACTTCTCGGGGGCCGTCTATATCTATCACGGCGACGCTAGTGGGATCGTCCCTCAGTACTCAATGGTAATTGCTGTGAGAATAACATGTGAACTGTTCGTACCTTCATCTGACAAACACATAGGGAACCTGTAGTCCATACCACACCCCGGGGTACAGAGGAAAACACAACACGGTTCCTACCTTCAACCTTCTCACCCTCCAGTGAAAGAGAGAAACAATTGGTATTGCTTATTAAAACTTAAAACCCTATTCAGAGACTCCCGAGTTCGCTCACATTCGGGGATGCATTCTGCCTGTGTGAAAGATTACATCCAAATTCTTACCCCCAGTTAGAGTTATTTATTGAAGATGAGGAAGAGGCTTGCTGTTTTTTAGTGACTCCTTTATCAACCATCGGTGCAAGCCAAAGGAATACGCTGTAAAATAGAAACTTTTTAAAAGTTTATTTATTTATTTTTGAGAGAGACAGAGACAGCATGATCAGGGTAGGGGCAGAGAGAGAGAGACAGAGAGAGAGAGAGAGAGAGAGAGAGAGAGAGAGAGAGAGAGAGAGAATATCCCAAGCAGGCTCCACACCATCAGCTCAGAGCCTGATTTGGAGCTCAAACTCACAAAATCGCGAGATCATGACCTGAACTGAATGAAACCAAGAGTCGGACACTTAACCGACTGAGCCACCCAGGCATCCCCAAAATAGAAATTTTTTTAATGTTTATTTATTTTTCAGAGGCGGGGGGGAGGGGCAGAGAGAGGGAGACACAGAATCTGAAGTAGGCTCCAGGCTCCGAGCTGTCAGCAGAGCCTGACGCGGGGCTCGAACCCATGAACTGTGAGATCATGACCTGAGCCGAACGAAGTTGGACGCTTAACCGACTGAGCCACCTAGGCACCCTGAATTGTAAAATATAATGTAGAGAGACAGTGGTCCGCAGAAGAGGGGGCTTGAAAGCTTTCACGGGGCTGATGGTTGTAACTGGCACTGAAATGAGCTGATCAAAGTTCTGGCCTTGGGCGCCAGACTTGGGAATGTGGAAGTGGTTTGAGTTCTGGTTTTTTGCCATATCAGCTGGGTGTTCAATCTTGCTGATGGTGTTAAGCCCAGCCCATGGGAAAAAAGGAAGTCACTCTTTGGACAGAAGCATCGTCAGGGTATTTGTGGATGTCTGTGTCTAGAGTTGGCACAGGCCTGTGTTATTCTCCCAGGGAGTGGGTCAGTGACAGAAAGGGACTGAGCACAAGTCGAGAAATTTCCCATCAGCAAATATTGATCTATTGAGCGCTTTTTATGTGCTCACCGCTTCCTACTCCTGCTTCTATTTCCCATCATGAAGAAGCTTGCCTCGTATCTTGATTATCGCCAAGGAAACAGAACTTTTAACGGAGTCATGTTCTCATAAAATGTTCTATAAGTGAGGTGTTAGTGAAGCGTCAAAGCCTGTTCATGTACTAAAGTACCTGAAGGTAAGAAAGAGACTTTACAAGTTGATTTTAAGAGGCAGAGCCCAAGTGTAAGTTCAGTCCTTGCACTCATGATTGTTCTTCATGCAGGAGATACAAGTGAGCTGATTAAGGGTTGAGGGTTGATTTATCGCCAGCTTCCAGCACCCTCTCTGCTGGGGCCGGCCCAGCTCGGTGGCTCCCATAGCAGCAGACACGGAGCACAGAGAGGAGGGACCGCTCTGCCCTATTCTTTTCTTTAGTCCTTGTCGTAGTCCCGTGAGATGGTATCTTTATTTTCCACCTTTTACGAGGGGTCCAGCCCAGGGAGGTGACTTTGCTTGTCCAGGGTCTCCGGCTAGTAAATGGCAGCGTGGCCACTGAAACTTTGCCAGTCTGACTCCCAAACCTTTTATTGTAACCACGCCCTCAACTCCACACTGGAGGAAGGAACACTCAGGGAAGCTCACTTGGAAAACTTAGAAGTAAGGAAACTTATTTTGCTTGTGAGGCATGCATACTCCAAGGGGCATGGGTTTACCCGGACCACCGTCTTTTCACTAGAAATGATGGCAGTCAATGGTGGCAATAAGCTCATAGGTGACTCAGCCGATGTGGCAGGAGGAAGAGAGCTTTGGGCACGGGTTGGCGGCCACGTCTGTGTGGTGTGGGCTGCTGTAGTCTGAGGTAGGGACCCTCTTCCCGATGTGACGAGCAGAAAGTCATCCAGGGAACCGTGTCCTCGGGCAGTTGCCGGGGTCACTTTCCACGCATCCTCCTGGAAGCTTGTTCCTGGACCTTGGAAGCAAATCATAGGGAGAGGCAACCTGTCAGAGACCCCTGCTTCCCTCCTCCAGTGTTTTGTTTTGTTGCTGGGTGGAATCCCTACAGAGAACTGAAGTACAGATTTTGTGGTTAGCGTGGAGTGCCTTCAGTCGGAAGCAGGGATCAGCAAGCAGCTGGACCCATCCTGCCTTTGTCAGCAGGCTGGCAGGCTCATTAGCTTTGACAAAGAGAAGTGGTTTGGGGCACTTTAAAAAAAAAAAAAAGGAAAGATACAACTCTGCTGATGCTTTTCTAAGCCGCTAATATGTATATGATAAGGTCACTGATTTAAAAGGAAAAAAAAAAATCCTTTAACGACAGATTCTTCAGGGCTGGGGTCCAGACAGAGCAGGCATTGTGCTGGTGAACCGGAGGAAGAAATCAGAAACAGCTCTGGGCAAAGGAGTTGCTTTTCTTTGGCCCAGACTGGTATTATTTCTGCCGGATAAATTGTGAGATCAGGGCTGCAGTTTGTCCGCGTTACTCTTTAACTCATTCCTCTTTCTTGAGTTCACCATGAAAAGTGTTGATTTTAAGATCCTTGTGTGCCTTTCTCAATTTGAGAGTCCCCTGGGCATGTCATGGCGGCCCGTGTGATCTTTCTCCTGCTAGTAAGGACACTGCACGTAAACCTGGTCAAGCGGAGGTTTTCCAAGGCTCCTGGTTTTCATTTAGGGTTATTAGCACTGAGCAGACTTATCTTCCTGGCTTTATGGCATAATGGCCTGCAGATGTCTGTGGGATAACTTAAGCCTGCATCGCCACCCCCAGATGGACCACCCCTTCGCTCTTCTCCCTCGTCCCAGCCACAACATAGCTTAGAAGGGGAGACCCGGGACCAGCCGCTGCTAGCCTGCTTGGGCTGCGGAGCTAAGACGGTGGCCTTCAAAAAGTGGCTTTGGAGAAAGAGACACACATACGTGTTTGTTTAGACAGAGTCATGTGGGATGAGGAACTCTGCCTGTTAGCAAGAAACATTTCTTCAGTGTGTGCTATGCTGTTGTGGTTCGTACATTGATGCTCACGTATTTTCTGTTGGATGGCTTAACTGAAGATGGCAAGTGGAGGGTTACTTGCAGCGATGGGCTCCCGGGAGGGGTCGGGGAAGGTCCCTGGCGTCTCCGTCTGTGGATCCTATGGAAACTCCCTCTCCCCACTCTCATGACTTCTCCGCAGGATGACTCAATAAGGAAAGAGGATATGGAAAGAGAGTCCTTAGAGAGCCCCTGGATATCTGTAAACCTGGTTCTGATAGGGATTTTGCTGTATGGCATGGAAACAAAGCATTTTTCTTATCATCCACAATGAGGGCCCTGGGAGGTTAGCCTCCCAAAAGAGACCGTATAAACAAAGGGAAGAAGGAACACACCAGATCCCAGGGGATGGGACTTTTCTGATTCAGGAAGTGTGATATCTTTTGAGGAACTGTGCCACCCAAATGAATGAAGGGGTTTGGTTGTGTGGTAAAGAGTCCTGAACCAGTGCAGTCCTGTGTGAACATAAGTTGAACATAAGTTGAGTTAACTTAAGTTTACTCATCATTAAGCTGAGTAACAGTACAGATGCCCCTTGGCGGTAGAGCTGTGAACTCCACAGGGCCGCCTTTTAGGGAGGAGGGTGGCTTCCTCTGCTGTTGTGGATTTCCCACCGTTTGTGGTAGGAAGGTTCAGGGCCATGGAGCTCCAGATTTACTAGCTAGAACTGTTTCATCCTGTGTGTGAGGCTCAGGAGCCCGTAGATCTTCTGGTTAACTTGACTGAGTGGCAGTTTCCCTGTGGCCATCTTTTCCAGCTAGATGCACCAGTGGCCTGTCCACTTAGGGAAAGACTAACATGAGCAGAGGGGTGTTCCATGTTTGGTACATGTTTGGGTAGAGAGATCTAAGGAAAACACGTTCTTAGAACTGCAGCCAGCTTGGGGCGCCTGGCTGGCTCATTTGGTTAAGCATCCGGCTTTGGCTCAGGTCACGATCTCATGGTTTGTGAGTCTGAGCCCCACGTCGGGCTCTGTGCTGACAGCTTGGAGCCTGGGGCCTGCTTCCGTCTCTGTGTCTCCCTCTCTCTCTGTCCCTCCCCCGCTTGTGCTCTGCCTCTCTCTCAAAAATAAATAAATATTTAAAGAAAAAAAAAAACCAAAACTTCAGCCAGCTCTACCTGTGTGGAAACAAAACAGAACCTCTGTTGGAAATGGAAGTAAACATCCGTTTCGAACTTCATTTGGCAGGTGAAAACATTACACACCAGTGTAGGTGGAGTTTTCATTAACACTGAGCTTGGAAACATTTTTAAACAATGACATGTGACGAAGGCAAGTAATAATACAGGAGTGTGTGGTCTTCAACTGCATGCTAAGAACTCCGTGATCAAATTAGGACTACAGTTTTCTGTTTCCACAGTTTGAGGACCAAGTGTCCTACAGAAGCTGCACAGAACAGTCCTGGGTTCTTATTAATGACTGTGCTCCTGTCTGGCGACTCAATTTCCCTATTATCTGTTTCAGAAACTGTCGGGGCAGAAGATAAGTCCGGTTCTGGGGATGTTTGGTCAGTCCATATCAGGAGGCATTGATATGGATGGAAATGGCTATCCTGGTAAGCTGTTTTTCTTTAAAGGCAAATGAGATAAACGAGCATAAATGCTTGAGGTAGAGTCATTTCCAGTCTGGTAAGCAGTGGCCACATCTATTTAGAATCAGGAAAATTCCCACAGTAGAATGGGATGCTTTGCCTAGTGCTTGATTTGAAGGTGTTGACGTTTATTTTGGGCTTTTAGAATGATCTGTGCTGAAGAGTTTAAGCACCACAAGGGTGGATTGCAACAGTGATTTCGAAGGAAACAACAACAGAAAAACGAAAACAAAAACCAGTGATTTCTGTGGCAGCAGCTCTTTCTAAAAGCACTGTCCACTTTGAAAATGTTAGCAAAAACTCATGTTTTGCTCAATAATTACCCGTATTAAGAGGCTTCTTACTCTTGAGAGGGAAAAAGGAGCTGAGCAATCCCTTCCCCACCCACCTCCCAGCCCCTGCAAGAAAATTAAAAAAATTTGGAGCAGAAAAGAAAACCATGCCCTCTCCCTGATGGACAGAACAGACCTTCACCCTTCAAGGCTGCCTGCCTTGGCTTCAGGGTTAATGAATGCCTTGTGGTGGTTGAGGCTAATTGAATAAAAATGCACGATTTCCAACCTCAATCCCAAGTGTTGTCCAGTTAGGTAAAATTGACTGGGCAGTGGGATGATGGTTCTTCTGGTGTTTGAAGGGGATGCAGTGTGGTTAGGTGAGGAAATGAGATAAGAATTAGAAAAAATCCAGGGGGCACCTGGGTGGCTCAGTTGGTTAAGCGTCTGACTCACTGTTGATCTCAGCCCAGGTCATGATCCTCAGGATCGTGAAGTTGAGCCCTGTGTTGGGCTCTGTATTGGGCTCCATGCTAGCATGAATCCGAAAGAAAGAAAGAAAGAAAGAAAGAAAGAAAGAAAGAAAGAAAGAAAGAAAGAAAGAAAGAAAGAAAGAAAGGAAGGAAAAGAAAGAAAGGAAGGAAGGAAGGAAGGAAGGAAGGAAGGGGGAGAGAGAGGGAGGGAGGGAGGGAGGAAGAAAGAAAGGAAGAAGAGAGGGAGGGAGGGAAGGGAGGAAGAAAGGAAGGAAGGAAGGAAATTTGAAAGAATCCAAAACCATCATGGAATCCAGGAAACGCTTCCATGAAACCATAGACCATCTTGCTATCTGCAGGAAGTATTTCTTTCCACTTAAAACGCCTCCGAAGGATCTCTGAAATCCAGTGCGATCCTGTACAAGGGCACCACCGGACTCTTGTAGTTTCTTATGGGCAGCAGTTTTGATCATTTCTTGTGACTTTCCTGAGCTAGGAGGAAGGAATAGGAAAGGGTCATTGTCGAAGTTTTTGTTCCTGTGGACACTCACGGGTCTTTGTAAGTGGGAGAAGGCAGTTGTTCTCATTTGGGGTAATTTGTGGCCGCCTCAAAATAATACCTTACGGTGGTTTAGCACTTCAATATACGTAAAATGCTTCCACATGTAATATACATCTTATGGTTAGCGCAGCAGGTAGGTAGAGACAGGGTGTCCTCCACTTGACAAGGATACTGAGCCACAGAGAACTTAGGGGACTGGCCAGAGACCACATCGTGGTGGGAGGGGACACACCTTCAGCTCTGCACACGCACTGTGAGCAGGTGTGTTCACACTTCGTGACCCGTGTGAATTTCTTGCCTTTTTTGTAAAAGAAATGACAAATTGCCCTGGTTCTTTTATTTTCAAATATCTAGTCAACTCAAAAAGACTATTGGAAACGGCAAAACTAACAAGCACACCCAAGTACAGAAATTTTTAGCAGCACTACAATTCATGGGTTTGCTGTTTCTTTTTCCTTGATGAGAGTATTGTATAGACATGGGGATTCAGGCTCTCTCGGATTCAGATGCTTGGCTCTGTGAGGCGGTAATGGGAATCCCAGGACTAAGGAGTCTGTATTCGAGGGGAAGAAAGGCAGAGAGTTCTTGGATGAGTATATATTTCCTAAATTAAAGTTATCCAAGAATAAACATTACCAGCTAACACTTGCAGGTTGGTTTGTAGTGTACTAAGTATTTCATGAATTTTCAGATGTAACTATATGATTTCACATATTTAACATGTACTTAAATGTTTAAAAATTATCATATTTAACAACTGTTTAATTTTGTGTTTAATAAATATTTAACAGAGGTCTTCTGATTTAAACGTTATGAACTCTCATCAGATTTTGAAGAAGACACTGGGGATAATTATGTCCATACTACAGACAAGGACACCCTGAGAACCTCTGAGGTCACACAGAGTGAGGGGTGGAGCAGAGATGATTCACATGTTCTACAGAACCTAGAGCTTTTTCTAGGTCCTCTAGTTCCAAATACCCATCTCTCTAGTTCACTGGTGTCCAAAAGATACATAACATGAGCCACATATATATTTAAAATATTCTGGGACTTATATAAAAAAAGATGAAAAGAAATAGGTGAAATTAATTCCGATAATCAATGTAAAAAATTTTGAGCTAGTTCATGTTTTTTGTGTCAGGTCTTTGAAATTGGTCTGTATTTTACATTTCCTACACATCTCAGTTCAGACTGACCACGTTTCAAGGTCTCGACAAGCCACACCCGCTGATGGGCAACCATGCAGGACAGTGTGGCTCTCACTTTTACGAGATTCTTGTATGGCCCAGAGGAAGGCTGTCAGGGGCCTCTGACCTCAGTGCTGGGCCCCCGTGGCTGTGGACCTAGGCAGGGGGCGGGTGGGATGGGCTTCAACACATTTTTGAATGCTGTGAACTTCTCATTTTCAGATGTGACTGTTGGAGCCTTCATGTCCGACAGTGTAGTTCTTCTAAGGTGAGATGCTTCTCGAATTCCATTCTTCGTGGTGGGGGCTGGAGTTTGGCGGTAGGGTGGTAAGGGGAGTTATTCCCCGTTAGTCCGTAATTCTGTCTGTCCTCTTCCTGGAGGCGAGGGGTGCTTGGAAAGTGAGGATGTTGCCTTTCTTTTCTCGTTCTTCTTATCTCCTATCCCAGAGTTCCAACTGGTGGACCTTGAATGGCCTGCAGCTATGAGGTGGTAGCATCCCTGGAGCTTCTAGACAGAGCCTGGGGTGGCTTAAGCCCTAGGGATTTTGCCTCTTGCCTTGAACAACTGCTTCATTAACACGTGTGCACGATATGATCGTTTCCTATGGGTACAGGACACTCAAGGGGGCTCTGAAGCACTGCCCTGTCCCATCTCTTAGTCCCGACCTGTTACTCCCTAGACACCTGGGGGCCAGGAGCCTCTTGCCCTTAGGACAGGACACCACTGCCTGCGGAGGCCAAGGTGAGGGACGTGAGCTCGTGAGCTCGGGCCCAGGGTTCCTAGAGCCCCTGTGGCCTGGCTCTCGCCTACAGAGGCTGTGGGCTGCCGTCCCGCTGTGAACCATCTCCAAGGATTTCTGTCTGTGTGAGTCAGAGGAGGCAGAATTACCCTTTGGAGTGGGAGCCAGCTCTTAGGTTTTGTTAATAACCTGATGGCAGGACTTTCTAAAACAGGCCAGTAGGATCTTAGAGCTGGAAGGGATCCCAGAGGCCATGTAGTTGCACACCCCAGATTCTTCTCATTCAGCAGTGCCTTCCTCTGAGTGCCTTGCTCTGAGTCTCCAGCGGCTGCAAGCAAGGCACAGGGCCTCCTTTTGAATGAGGTGCCCCAGGGTGGGAACTTAGTAACTTCTGAGGGAACCAGTTAACCCCCAGGCAATTCGGAATGTTAAATTGTTAAGGAGGCAGGATAGCCTTAGGTTAGGAGGGTCAACTGGGGGGGGGGGGGGGGGCGGATGGCCTGGATTTGAATCCCTCCTCTGTTTGGCAGGAGGGGGGTTCCTGGGTAGGTCAGGTAACCTCTCTCAGTATTCTCATCCGTTAAAAAGGATAACGACAGTACTTACCTCACTGGGTTGGTAGAACTCCATTGAGTTGGTACGAGTTAGTAGTTCAAGCAAAATGCATAAGAACGGTCCGGTGGTCGATACGTGTTAGCAGCTAGATAAACTGGGCTAAATTCTGCCTCTCGATCCTGTATCTTGCACGTAGCAGCCCTTCAGTACTTGATGTTGGCATGTGACTTCACTAAGATGACGCCTCCCTGGTTGTTTTCATTATTGCCGGGTGATTAGGTCTCCGCTTTCTTCATCAACCAACCCTTCCTGTGGGTTGGCCGTTTCCTCTGAGATAAGCCAGCTTATGTACAGATAGATGACTGAAGTCACACTTCAGAAGCTGAGTTCGCCCACCACCCCTGTGCCTCTGTGCTGTCCTCCCCCTCTTCGTCACCCCGAGCAGCCTGCTCTGGCTTGTCGCAACTCCTCTTGAACAAAACACGATCCCCGGCTCTCGCAGTTGAAAACGGGCCCTCTCAAAACCGGGAGCGGCTGACTTAAGGTAGATCCTGGAAATTCTCCTTTTCGTCATTCTTGTATTTTATAAACTTGCAGCCGTGAGCTTCGGCCCAGAGGGCGTGTTCTCTCCCTCTCTTTCATGGCAACGCACGGCCTTCTCCTGGAGTTTTGCCCACACGTGGATGTCAACGTCAAGTGAGGCAGTTACACGGCGACGGGGTCCCCAGACCCCAGCCTGGGGTGGGGGTGGGGGGGTGAATCTGGTGAGGAGAGACCTTCCAGGGACGAAGGCAGGGTCCTTCCGGGGGAATGCCGGGACGGCTTATCAAGAGAAGAGGCTTTAGGGGAGGGAATGCGGGGCACTGCCCGGCCGAGGTGGTCAGCAGAAGGCCCTCCTTTGTTCGGCTGAAATCATTGACCTGTTGTGGTGCAGCTGCGTCTGATTCTGGGTGCACCTTGCGGAACAATAAACAAGCAAATGATACAACTACTGTTTGGGAAGTGCCCACCTACCACACGCCAGGCACTGTTTAGGCACTCACGTGCCTTAACTCTTTTTGGTGGTTCTTGTTTTTTTGTTTTTTGTATTGAGGTAAATTTGCATACAGCAGAGCCCGCCCATGGAAGCATACTGCTTTGGTGAGTTTTGACCAGTGTAGCTGCCCGTGCAACTGCCACCCCATGAAGATAAGTAACATAGCTGGGAGCCTGGGTGGCTCCGTCAGTTAAGTGTCCGGCTCGTGACTTCGGCTCAGGTCACGATCCCACGGTTCACGGGTTCGAGCCCCACATCAGGCTCCACACTGACCGTGCAGAGCCTACTTGGGATTCTTTCTCTCTCCCTCTATCTCTGCCCCCCCCCCCCCCCCCGCCCCCGCTCATGTGCTCTGTCTCTCTAAATAAATAAATAAACTTAAAATAGATAAAGAACATTTCCATCAGTCCAGAAAGTTTCTTCCTGCCTCTTCCCAGTTATGCCCCCTCCTGATAGAGCAATTCTTCCTGTTCTAAAATTTCACATGAGTGGAATTATGTAGTATACACCCTTTTGGTTCTGGCTTCTTTCCCTCAATAGAGACTCATCTATGCTTTGTGTGTTGTTTAGTTCTTTTTTACCCCTTACTTAGTAGCTGTCCATTGACTGAATATACTGTAGTCTGTTCATTGGTTCTCTTGTCGATAGAACATATTTTAATTCTTAGGGTTTTTTTTTAATTTTTAAAGCTTATTTGTTTTGAGAGAGAGAGAGCGCGTGGGGGGGGGGGGTGCAGGGGTGGGCAGAGAGAGAGGAGAGCGAGAATCCCAGGCAGGCTCCGTGCTGTCAGTGTGGAGTTTGAACTAGTGTGGGGCTTGAACTCATGAACTGTGAGATCATGACCTGAGCCGAAACCAAGAGTCGGACGCTTAACCGACTGAGCCACCCAGGGACACCTAATTCTTAGTTTCTGTAACAGCTCCATGATAGAGATATTTTTATTCTCATTTTACGGATGAGGAAACCAAGTGGCACTGAAGTTTTATTAATTTTAAAAAAGAAGATCATCGTAGGTTGTGGTCAGTGCAGGGAAGATGATAGAGCAGGGTTATGTGGTTGGGGGCACCTGCCCGCATTGAGTCCAGCAGGGGAGGCCATGTAGAGTGAGTCCTGTTAGAGGTGGTGGTGTGGGGTCAGCGGTGCCCTTGTCTCTGGGAGGTCTACAGAAGTGAGGGGCAGAAGTCAGATCGCTGTGGGTGAGAGAGAGAAGGAGAAGCAAGAAAACAGATGGTGGGAGTTTGACTCCTTTCCAGCAGCCAGGCTACAAAGGAGCAAATGGGATTGCCGCCTGGCTCTGGGATTAGGCTGAGAGCGTCTTTGAAGCCTCCCCTGCTCTCCCGAGTCCCTTTCTATCCTGCAAGAATCAGAGGTGGTCACCTTTCACTTCACCCTTGTCCATACAAACCTTGCCCCAACCCCTCTCTTGCCTTGGGGCCGGAAGAGACAGGGAGGAGAGGACGAGGATGAGTGGGGGTTGAAGGGGGAGGAGGGAGGTGGGATGTGTGTAGGCTGTGAGTGGCAGGGACCTCCTCTTGGAGCTGGGCTCCAGGATCGGAACAGGCCCCGGGCAAGGTTCAGCAGGGGACGTGGGCGAGGAGGAGCTCCTCGGGTCTCTTCTGGGAGCTTCAGGTACTCAGAGTGCGGGGAAAGCTTTAGAGGTGAGCTGGGCCCGTTAGAGAGGGGACAGGGAGGAGCAGGCAGGCGGAGGGACTGCTGAGGATGTTTGAGCAGCCGGGAAGGCTGGTCATCTGTGGTGACATCTGCTGATGAGCTGCCGGACGTGGCTGAACAACCGTGGGCAAGAAGGTCTGGAGACATCAGCTGGCTAAGCTAGGTGGGCATCTCCGGCAGGGCCTAGCTGGCTGGCAACTTAGGTGGACTTTGAGTCACTTCGGAGTTTGGGTGGGACCCGAAAAGGAAGCCAAGCATGTGCATGCATATGTGCAAAACACAGCACGCCCGTTCTTACGCCTCTCAGGAAGAGACTCCACATGTGTATGGGCTTGAAATCCTCTGGGCTGCCGTTAAGAGAAAAACCTTACTGAGGTTGGTTTTAAGTACCTAGACCTTCATTAGCTTCCTGGACGAGGCAGCTCCAGGGCTGTTTGGTAGCCTGGCATCTCCACCAGGGGTGTAGGCTGTTTGTCTGTTCCCCTGTGTCTGTCCCATAAGCGGCACCTGCCCCCGTTGGAAGCTGGGGTGATGGGAGCCGGTACCACATCAGAGGACATCCTAACTGGTTTTACTGTTTGCTTGGAAGTACATACAGGTGAAATACAGATCTACCTTGACTTAGGAAGGAGTTAATATTATGATAAACCCATCATAAATTGAAAATATCATGAGTGGAAATGCATTTACTGCCTGAAACCTCCTGAACATCACAGCTTAGCCTAGCCTACGTTGACTGTGCTCAGAGCACTTACATTTGCTGAAGGTTGGGCAGAATGATCCAACACAAGGCCTATTTGATAGCACAGTGTTGATTATCTCACGCAAATTATTGAACTCTACGGAGAGCGACCATCAGAATGGCCATGTGGGTACAGAAGATCTGGCTCTCTCGTGACTGGTTGCTGACCCTAGGAGCTGCACCCACTGGTCCCCACACGATCATCCCACATAGCACCAGCATGCAAAAAGACCCAAATTCACAATTCAAAGTTCAGTTTCTATTAAATGCACATGGCTTTCGCCCCTTCATCAAGTAGAAAAATCATTAAGTCGAACCATCATAAGTCAGGGACCATCTGTATCAGGATCTGAACTGTCAAGAGTCATCAGAAGTATTCCAGCCACCAGCTTTTTAGAAATAAAGTCTTGGGGCGCCTGGGTGGCTCAGCTGGTTAAGCATCTGACTTCAGCTCAGGTCATGATCTCACGGTTCGTGGGTTCGAGCCCCGCATCGGGCTTCACGCTGACCGTGCAGAGCCTGCTTGAGATTCTCTCTCTGCCTCTCCCCCATTGTGTGTGTGTGGGGGCGCTCTCTCTCTCTCTCTCAAAATAAATAAACTTTAAAGTCTTGGAAGCCTTTGCAGTGCTGTCCTTGGGTGCCCCTTTGCTTTTCTCTCCGAGGCTGGCCCAGCTCTGCCCTGCGTGAGTTTGCCTTCTCAGATTAGCTTGGGAGGGCAGGGCATGTGTCAGGGTGATAGGCTACTCTTTCTGTGCCACTTAAGTTCAAAGGAAATGGTGAGAGAGTTCAGGAGAGATTTTGGGGCTTTCTGTGGTCCAAAGACGATTCTTGGAATTGAAACAGGTTCGAGGGCCCGATCTGATGTTGGTGGGACGTGTGCTTCTGAAGGTCCTTGTCCTCACGTTAGAGGATTCTGCGTTGATAGCCTCTGTCCATGTCCCTGTCAGTTCGCCAGATGGCTCACCCTGCCGTCCTCTGCAGGGCTCTGCTGTGAGGAAGGACCAGGCGGCCTCCCCGACACGGTGGCCCCTGGGATGGTGGGAGGCAGAAAGGCCTTTCTTCCATGTGGTGACCAGGCAGGATGTGCCCTGGGCAGGGTGGAGGCTTTCATGGGGTGGAGACCAGCTCTCCCTGGTGCCTGTGTCAGTTGTATGAAACTTGAGGCCCTCCTGTGGTTTTCAGCACCTTGGCCTAGAGTGAAGTTGGTACCCATTTAACACGTAGGGATTTTGAACACCTATCCTGAGGATGTCAGGATGAATTTGCTGGGATCCTAGCCCTTAAGGGGCCTGCAGGCTGGTGGGGCAGGTTTGGAAATAGATAAGAAACTTCATTAATAAGTGAGGTGAGGTGTGAATATAGTGCTGGGGCCGTGGGGGAGGGGACCCAACTACCAGGGGTCTTCGGGAAGGCCTCCTGGGAGGGGGAAGGCAAGCTGGCTGTAGAAGGACCCCTGGGGCTTTAGAGAGTGTCTCTGGCATTTGTACAAACACACTGACCAAGAGCAGGCCATTTGTTTTCTAAGTTATTTATAGCATCTTCTCAGGATGAACCCAGAAGAAAGTTGGAAGGCCCCAGCACATTGTATTTCTCTCAGGCACTGCTGTTGTCTGACTTCTGCCGGCCTCTCAGCTGGATTTGCTCTGGGAGACCCACAGTTCCCTTGTACTTGTCACAGCTGTCCTGATCTTGGCCCACATCCATGGCAGTGGTGGCAGCAATGAAAACCCCTCCCCCCTCTGGGCCTCGTGTCTCCCTCCTTCCCTCTTTCTCCGAGGTCTTCCTTAATACTTGTGTCTCTGAGAGTTGTGTTCTTCTTTCCCATCTGTCTTGTCACCGCGGGCGCTCCGCAGGATCTTTGCACACAAGGGAGGTCATTGTTCACAAGCCACTAAAGCCCCTTAATCTTGTTATGTCACCCCAGTGGCATGAAGGCCGGGGCTCCCTAGAGGTAAGAGGATCTCTTTGTGAGCCCTGGAGGGAAGAAGGTTAAGCCACCCGCTTAGGTGAACCGTGCCTGAGCAGGTGTTTACAAGGAGAATGGAATGGTGGGAGTCACTCGGCTTTCCCTGGGTGACCCTGGGGATCCACGGGGGGCACAGCAGGGATGCTGTGCATCCAGTAAGCACAGGGTGGGGGGTTGAGGGTGGTCCATGTTGGCGATAAGAGTGCGGATGTTTATGGGGTTTCACTGGCTCCTGAGGCCAGCGGTTGATTTCTTCAGCTCTGAAGTGCTTTGCTGTTACCAGCTGGGACTCCATGAATCAGGTTCTTTTAGAAAAATACTTGATGAATTGAGGGGAGTAAATGGAGGGGGAGGTTTGACCCAGCGGATGGGACTGGAACTCTGTAGTTCTTGTTCCCAATGACAGTACATGCTTTGGGGGATTCCCCATGGTGCATCTCTGTCTCCAGCCCTGGCATCCGCTGTAGGAACTCCTCTTAAATATATTACTATCTTTCTAATAAAATGGAAATCGGAACTTAATTGGTGAAATTTTAAATAATCACCCAACATCTGGCAGTTCATTTATGGCTTCAACCAGATGTGTTTTATTAACAACTGACTTGCCTTTATTACTGGGAAGCTAACCATTAATTTATTAGGAAATAAACCACTTCTAAAACCAGGAAAAAGTATTTACGGGGCACACTGGCCCTTCCCTCATGGGTAATTTCATGCTTTAATTAAATGCTGGGCTGAAGGCCTAGGATTTCTTTCGCCTGGTTAGTTCTTGTTTGGTTCCGAGAGAGCATGACTAAGTCACCTCCACCTCTCGACATGCAGGGCGAGACCCGTCATCACGGTGGATGTCTCCATCTTCCTCCCGGCCTCCATCAACATCACGGCGCCTCAGTGTCACGATGGGCTGCAGCCTGTGAACTGCCTGAATGTCACCGCCTGCTTCAGCTTCCACGGCAAGCGTGTTCCAGGAGAAATTGGTAATGAGCCACTGAGCGAGGGCTCAGGAGGCCACCTTGGCTGGCGTGGGCTTGTGGGATTGTGGCTGCTGATGGGTTCTTCTGGATTCTTTGCCCTCCCTGTGCATTCCGACTGGTTTTGCGGGCAGCAGGCACGCAGGCCGGATACCCTTTCCCTCTGGGGTTCTTGCTTTTTTCTGCTTCCCATAGTTCCCCTGTTTAGCATAACATCCAGCTCTAGAGCGAATAACATTTGACCCCAAGCATCCTTTCCCCACACGTGTGACCAGACTGAAACCTCACTGGGCCACAGGTGTCACAGGCCAGTGGGACTTGTGGAAAGGTAGTGCCTAGAGCCTGGCCCTTACAGAACATTCCATTCAGTTAGAAAAAAGGAGTGGTGGGTATTTGGAGACTTCCCCTGAGCCTGTGGCACCACCAGATGTCAGGGCCTTAAGCCTGAGGAATCTGAGACCACGGGTCGATGGTAAGATTGGGATGCTGAGGTTTACGGAGGCTTAGGCCTGCAAAAGAGGGGGAGCTGCTTTGTCGGCTTCGGATGATTGGACAGAGACCCCCAGCCCTGCCGTGTGTCTCTGGCTGGGGAAGGCCAGCTTGCTAGCCCAGCTCCAGAGACGGCACCAAGCCCTCGAACAGGATGGGCTCCGTGTGGAGGAGAACTCAGTGTGTGATCACCTGAAGGACACGAATCTGGAGCAGTTAGCTGTGCAGATCAATAGGTGCTTTGTTTTTATTTGAAAGGCTGATTTAATAATAGAAAACAGAGTTCTAGGAAAAAAATAACCCACAACACAATAAGGACCTGGACTTACTGCCTTTCTTAGACATTTAAAAATTTTTTTTAAACATTTATTTATTTTTGAGAGAGACAGAGCACGAGTGGGGAGGGGCAGAGAGAGAGAGAGGGAGACACAGAATCTGAAGCAGGCTCCAGGCTCTGAGCTGTCAGCACAGAGCCCGACGCGGGGCTCCAGCCCACGAACCATGAGATCATGACCCAAGCTGAAGTCGGACACCTAACCGACCGAGCCACCCAGGCGTCCCCCCAAAATGTTTTTAATGTTTATTTTTGAGAGAGAGAGAGAGACAGAGACAGAGAGACAGAGACAGAATGTGAGTGGGAAAGGAGCAGAGAGAGAGGGAGACATAGAATCTGAAGCAGGTTCCAGGCTCAGAGCTGTCAGCACAGAGCCTGATGCGGGGCTTGAACTCACCGCGAGATCATGACCTGAGCTGAAGTCGGATGCTTAACCGACTGAGCCACCCAGGCGCCCCTTCTTAGACATTTTTAGGATCAAGTTATCTTCCTTCCCTACTCACACTGGTCCCTGGCCCCAGCAGTACCAGCCTCTCTGGGAGCTTGTTATAAATGCAGAATCTCAGGTTTTGCGCTAGACCTCAGAATCAGAATCTGCATTTTCATAAGGTCCCACAAGACCCGTGTGCACATTTATGTTCGAGAAGTGCTGCTGGAGTGTGTGTGTGTGTGTGTGTGTGTGTGTGTGCGTGCACGTGCCAACACAAACCCAGACATGCAGAAATACGCTTCCGTGTGCTGGTCCATTTCCCAACTGCACCTTGAATGCTCTGCCTTATTCAACAGTGGGCTAATCCTTCTAGGCTAAGGGTCTCATTGGTACTTTATCTTGATCTTCAGGTGGATTGAGTAAGTTCTGCAATCAAACCTTGAACTTTTTCATGTAAATATTTTTTAGAAGAACTTAGAAATTTCAAAATTGGGTGTACATACCATGAACTTGAGACTTGGTTGGTGACAGAGGAATAACAAACGTTTTATGTGTAGCCCAGGGAGGAAAAGATCATGCTCAATGAGAAAATTGCTCTGTCAGGATCACATAGCTATCGGTGAAGCCAGGAATTGAATCCTGGTCTGATGACACTTAGTTTTGCTTTCCAAAAACGAATTGTTTAAAACCTCAGTCTCTAGGGAAGAAATTTTTTTTTTCTATTGGTCCTGGGACTCCTGTGTCCTCTGCCTAATTAGATGATGTGTGTTCTATCAACTACCAACTCCTGATGTAGTTGGACTCTATTAAAGAATGTTATAAAAGAATTGCTGAGTTGAAGGTTAATGTTGGTGTGCATAAAAATAAGCAGAACTCTTCTAGAACTCTAAAATAAGCAAGTGATTAATAGTTCTTGTGTGTGTTCATTCGACAAATGTTTATTGTGGCCCGACATGTGCCAAGCATATTCTCGTGGAGCTTCTAATGGGAATCGCAGAGTTTCTATCTCTCGATCCTGAAGCAGCATACACAATTCCCAGGCTCTTTAATGACCTCACTGTTAGGGTGAAACGGAAGGTAATTTGGCAGAGCAGGAAGAGAGGAGAAGAAGCCCAAGATGTAAGTTCTGAGCAAGAGGGATTTCAGAGCACAAGAAAGGTAGTAGAGAAAACCCTGATTTGAAGTTCATGGCTGAGCCAGGAGGAGACCTGGCTGTCTTCTCGTGCTGCTCCCCACCAGTGGGCCTTTCTGGGCTCCGGTCACTGGGGCCCCTTTTCATTGACCTCGAGGGAGAATTTTAATGAAGTCTAGGCTTCACCGTGACCCTTGAAGTGTCAGGGAATAAGGAGCGAAACGGGCAGTTGGGGGGCACACGGCAGTGCCCCTGGCGGGCAGCAGAAGCAGGTGCTGGACGTCAAGTAGCAGAGTGCTGTCCCGCTCAGCTCGCTTCCTTGGCCTCCGTCAGCCACATGGGCTCATTGATGAACCCAGACATCCCTTTACAATCTAAGCGGGTCTTCCCTCACGCCTGTTTAAGGCTGGGGCTTCATGATGATGACAACTGGAGAATTTTGGTATTGGCAGGGCAGTGCAGAAAATAACCACATTCTGTTTTTCTTTGTCCTCCCCTGGCATTCAGGGAAATGTGCTGTGTCTCTGTCTTTGCTGAAATCCGGTAAAAGACGAGCCAGCAGTGGAATATGGAGAGACTTGAGGAAGGAGAAATGGGCAGCCGCTATGGAAATGTGATAGAAATCAGGGAGGTGGGAGGTAGCTTGTGTGGGTCGCACTGCCCCGGGGTGTCCCCGAGCCCAGCACGGAAGACAGCGCCTTGGCCCTGCGTGGTCAGGAAGATTGGGTCCTTGGTCTCCAGGTGGTGGAGGGGTGGGGGCACCGCCATCCTCCAGCTTTCCAGGCTCAGTGTCATGGTCACGGCCTGGCCCGCGCCTTGGGAGCCCAGAGCCGGAGGCTGTGCAGGAGCCTTGCTGGTGGTGGTTCTGGCCCCGGGCTGCCTGGCAAATGAAGCCTTCCTCGGGCCCACCTTCCAGGCACCTCTCAAGGTCTGCGTATCCGGGGCTGTGTCTTGTCCCTAGAACCGGCCGCGTTGGGGCCGTGCGGCTGGCGCGGTGCGATAAACAGGCACCCGTGGTGTGCTCGGGACTTCTGAATGGCTGTGAGGGCATAATCCAGCTGCTGGCAGCTTTGCCACAGGGCCTCCCTCGGCGTGGTTTTGGGAGCTATAGGAACTTCGTCTTACTTTAAGAGTCTTGCCTCTGGTTTCTTCTGTCCTTGAGGACCTGATGGGGCTCCAGCACGTGCATAGAGAAGGGACGCCATTCTCCCCTTCGTTTTCTGCGTTAGCAGTGGAAAACCACAGCTCCCACTTGCTCTCCGGAGGATTCGGGGCCAGCTGGTTTGCCGAGCCCCTGGAGGGGCAGGGGTGGTCCCTGGCAGTACTGTGGGGACGACACAGGCTCTCGGGAGGGGTGGCACTGCTGTGGCCCCTGTCGCGGCAGGATCCAGCTGTTGCAACAGAATTTAACATTGGGAACTGGCAAAGCAGGTCATGAAGGGCCTGCTGGTAACTGTAGGAAGCAGCCCCCCACTTCTGGGTCGGCACCAGGTGGGTGCCCGGTGTGGTCCCCAGTCCAGTTGTAGCCCGTGGGATGTCCGGATCTACGTTCCGACTGAATCCAACACTGAGGGCGGGGCCCGGCCCCTGGAATTTAGCAAGCCTCCACGTGGCTTAGACCTGAGAACCACCGGTCAGGCAGACAGAGGGAAAAGGTCACACTTGGGGTGAAATGCTTCCTTGGGGTTGTCAAAACCTAGAAGCTCAGGGGGCGCCTGGGTGTCCAACTTCAGCTCAGGTCGTAGTCTCCCGGTCCGTGAGTTCGAGCCCCACATCAGGCTCTGTGCTGACAGCTCGGAGCCTGGAGCCTGCTTCGGCTTCTGTGTCTCCCTCTCTCTGTGTCCTTCCCCCACTTGCTCTCCTTTTCTCTCTCAAAAAAAAATTTTTTTAATTTAATTTAAAAAACCTAGAAGCTCAGAGAAGGGACCCTGCAGACCTGGGGACCTAAACCTCGGAGAAGGGCCCTAGCTGGTGCTGGCAGTGACTCCGAGGGGTGCAGGGGGGGAAAACTGAGATTGGTATTAAAGTGCTGTTGGAACCAGCTGCTGGGGAAATCTGTCGCTGGGTGAAGCTGATAGGAGTAGGAAGCAGGCAGGGAGATGATACAGTCCCTTCTCCGTCCACCAGCCTTGCAGCCTCCCTCGAGCTGTCCATCCGGGTAGAGCCTCCCACAGAACTGCTGGCAAAGCAGAAATGAGGTTTGGAGAGCCCCAGACCCAGCATCGCGGAGCAGGGGGGTCTGGAGCTGAGAGACAGCAGCTTTGGGAACTGGGGCAGCAGATGGCCAGTCACGTGGAGTTACCGAGGCACCTGCTGGGCCGTTCAACAGTTACTAAGTTCCTAGGAGTGCCACACTGTGCATTCCCTGGCAGCAAGGCAGAGGCCAGGCCGAGCCCTGGCCCTCACTGAGCTTGCACTCTGGCTGCAGGGAAGGAGGCAGACAAAAACCGCCCCTGCTCCCTCGCTCCCAGACCCACGCGTCTGGGTCCCTCTGTGCGGTAGGCCCCAAGTTCAGTGCTGGGGTGCAGGCGCACACCCAACGGCAGAGGTTCAGAGAACGGATTTATAACTTCCTTCACCAAGCGGTTGAAAACAAGAGTTCTGCCCATCCCAGGTCTTATTGCTGACTTCATTCCTGGCCTGGGGAGCAGATTTTCACTCCTCGGAGCCTCCTGGCTGCTGTAAGTAAGGGTGGTGAGCACTGTGCCTGAAGGGTCCTGCCCTTACCCACGGGCTGAGCCTCTACCTACCGCCTGACCAGGCTGATGCCTAAATGCGCTTGTCGGTCTCTGGAGGCTAAGGATCCAGCCGACAATTCTGGACTCTCACCAGCGTGCTAAATGAAAACCAGGAGAGGATGAGCCCGAAGTGGTTGTGTTTTGTGCTCCGATCTGGCGCCCCTGGTTTCCGTGGCTCTCAGCAGAGCTGTGAGCAAGCAGGGGTGCCTGCCCTCCCTCCAGGTCCTGAGAGATGGCACCAGGTCATCCAAGCCAGTAGCAGAAGTAGGGTTGTCCCCAGACCCTTCCTCTGGCTTTAGGGGGTGTGTCCCCTCCAGAGAGTATTTGCACACAGAGAACATTCTCTGAGCTCCTTGTGGTCTCTTGAGAAGCACAGAGATGGGGTAATGAGGCAAATCCATGTTATATGAGGAATGGGGTCACCTCGTCTAATAATTACCACCTCATTCCTTTATGGGATGGAGAGAAAGCTTATGAAAGCTAGTAAAGGGGGAAATATCCTTTTTTTCCCCCTTCTCTTGGGAGACTCCGAGGGAAGCTCTGTAAGTCTGGAAGGAGGATTTATTAGTAGAATTTCACAGCTGAAACCATGTTGTGATGGAGAATGGGAATGAATCAAAACCTTGCTGGGACCTAGCAGAGCTGAGTTGATGTGAGACATCTGGCTCCCTCCTGGCCCGGGCCAACATGGGGGGCCCTTAGGAGCCAGCTGGGGGCAGGGAAAGGAGGAGGCTGAAACATGACTTGGGGCTGGTCAGCTTTTCCATCAACATGACATCATTCGACATGGCATGGACACAAGCTGCCAGAAGGAAAACCTGAAGATGTGGACCGTGTGGTGGGAGCAGGCGCTAATCAGAACCAGCACCCTCCCCGGGATGGGGGCTGGCTGGCCTGGCTTGCATTAGGGGCGGCCACCCTCCCACGGGCTGAACCACGCCAGCTGATTGGCTGCTTCTCTGGGATCTCATCCACTTCTCAGGGACTCCCTTTCAGATACTCTTGGGGTCGGTACTGTTTAGAACTGCCAGTCGAATTCGGGGCTCCAGAATGATCTGCACTACTTCCTGCCACGCTGGTAGCTAGGGTCGACCCTCCTCCCTTGGGCTGGGCTTCCCATGGTGAGTCTTGTGGTGGCTTTCTTCTAGACGAGAGAGTTTGATATGGAGCCGACTTCTTTTTGTGTGATTTAAAATGTCAAAGTAAATTTTAAATCAAGGAGAGACATTAAGCAGGCGGTTCTAAAGATGAAAAGCTTCCAGAACGATCGTGCTTGGCGAATTGGATAATTCGGTCTGTCTGTGACTGTATATTTTAACAGTTTAGAAAAAATCTGATAGGTGAACGTGTTGGCATGCCCGCGCTCTGCCTGGAGCGGAGCAGCGGTCATGGTCCTCAGCTCAGTTTCTAGTAACTGTGAGTTGTCTCTGTCCCCCCCTTGAGTCGTAAGAGGGATCTATCGGGTCGGAGAGTCCATGGCGAGATGGGGTTTCACAGGTGTTTGAAAAGTATCCAGCACCGTGCTTGGCCCACACTGAAGGTTGAATCCAATCCCCTTTCCTGAGCTGCCCCATCTTAATTCGGATTCTCCCAGAAGCAGACCCGTGAGTCAAGGATTCGAGCGCACGTGGTTGACCCGGGTGATGATCAGTCCCAGCGAGGACGGGTAGGAAAGTGTGACAGTGAGACAAGAAAGGAAGGCAGCGATGCCCATCAGGGTTCTGCGGAGAAACAGAACCAATAGACTGTGTGTGTAGTAACACTGGAGTGTGGAGGCGGTCTGAAAGTAGAATTCCTTCTTTTGGGGTGACTTTTGTCTTTTTCTCATAAGGTCTTTGATCCGATGAGGCCCACCCGCATTGTGGAGGGCAATCTTTATTCAGAGTCTACTGAATTGACTGTAATCTCATTTAAAAATACGTTTGCAATGACGTCTAGATTGGGTAGTGAAGCCTAGTCAAGTTGACACATAAAATAAACCATCACAGGGGCGCCTAGGTGGCCCAGTCGCTTAAACGTCCACCTTTGGCTCAGGTCATGATCTCACAGTTTGAGTTCGAGCCCCGCGTCGGGCTCTGTGCTGACAGCTCGGAGCCTGGAGCCTGCTTCCGGTTCTGTGGCTCCCTCTCTCTCTGTCTCTCCCCTGCTCACGCTCTGCCTCTCTGTCTCTCAAAAAAGGTTGAAAACAAACCAACCATCACAGCAGCCGCACAGAAGGTGTGTTGTTGAACAAGTTATCGCTGCAGGCAGCTGGAGCTGCGTCCTGCTGGGGAGCCCTGAGAGTCGGTGTGGAGCACCCTCAGAGTTACCCCAGCCAAGGGATGAGGGACTGTGGCGGGGACCTGGGTTCTCTGGCACTTCTGGTCTGCCATGCGTGTGGGCGGGGCCACCAGAGAAAGCTCTCAGGAAAGGGGGTGAGGGTGCAAGCTGGGCTGGCAGCAGAGGAATGGGACGAGCCAAGAGGATGTGGGTGGGGCACTGATACTGTCTTCTCCGTCTTCCTGGGATCATTTCTACCCAGACTTTCTCTGAGCTCAGCTAGCTCATCGCTGGCAAGAGGGTTCACACGCTGTCTTCTCCCCATGCCCACCCTTCCTAAGAGAGGGCAGCTCTCCCACCCGGGAGGAAGGCCAGGGAGGGCGCTGCCCGGGACGAGGCCCACTCAGCAGCTTCCCACCGCCATGTTGGTTTGCCTGGCCATGGCCTGGCTTGTCTTCCAGCAGTGCCCATCTCTAGCCCTGGAACAGAAGGTGCAAACTCAGTCCATTTATACGTGTCCTTTCCCACTGTTTGGCTGTTGCCCAGGGAAATTGCGATCAGTAGAAAACAAGTGGGCCAGAGTTCAGTTCTGGATCATTGTGTGTGTTTGGTTCTGCTGTGTGTGCATGCAAAAAATGTGACTTTTTGTTTTGCCTTTTATTTTTTTTTTGGTCAGAAAATGTGAAAAATACCCCAAGCACCAGTGTGGTTGGAATAGCCCTACCCTGGAGGTTAGGAGAGTTCTAGATTCAGCTTTGTGGTGGATGGCCCTCTGGCCAGGAGCAAGTCTGGCTCCCTTTTTGGAGACTCAGTTGTATATCTGAAAAATGAAGGTTTTGAGCTGGATGGTCCCCAGATTGCCCCAAAGCTTCGGCATTCTGCGTGTCCACCTCGCTGCCTGCTGTCACTGAGGGAGTCGGTGTGTGACTCTCATCTGGGCTCCATGTTTGCTCTGTCACATTCCTTTCCCACAATGCATTCTTTCCTTCATAATATTGCCTGCGAGTATCCAGGTCTCAGGTCCCACTGGTGACCCTGCCTGGCCTTGGCAATCGGCCGTTTGCCGAAATAAACAAGTTGGGGCAGACCGGCCCTTGCTGACCAGGAATCTGCCAGGGGGCATGGGAAGATCCCTGAGATGGCAGAGGCCCAGGAAAACCATTACACGCGTCAAAAATACGCCCTGTGGCAGCTGCAGAATGCCTGTCCCGGTCACTTTCCTCCCTCCTTGCTTGTACGTACCCTGGTGGCTGATCCCTTTGATGCTATTAAAAGCCAGAGTCATCCCTGCTGCCCTGCTTCACAGACTTAAATGTGGGCAGATGTGAGTGCTTATTACCGGTGCGAGAGCCCCAGGTTCTGAGGGGCTGGTTTGTGGAGACAGGGCATGGGCATTGTTTCCCGTGGCCTCATCTGGTAATTTTGGGGACAGAACGTTCCCTCTCTCTCACTTGAAAAACGCCACATCCCCCTGAATCCCCAAAGCAGTTAAAAAATAAAAAGTATCACAGAGGACTGACCTCTGAAGCAGGGTTCTGTGGTGCAGAAAAGCAGCGAGCTGGGTCCATTGACCCCACAGCCTTATTTGCCAAATAAAACACATTGTTGTAGGGTTACTTACTCTGAACTAATGGAAGTAAAGCCTTTTGGGTTTGTCCAATGTGCCTTCTATGTTGTGACCATCTTTTTTTTTTTTTTTTTTTTGGATGTTTTTTTATTTTTGAAAGAGAAAGAGAGCACACACAAGTGGGGGAAGGGAAGAGAGCGAGAGGGACAGAGGATCCGAAGCAGGCTCCAGGCTCCGTGCTGACAGCAGAGAGCCCCGTACGGGGCTCGAACATCTGAACTGTGAGATTATGACCTGAGCCGGAGTAGGTTGCTTAACTGACTGAGCCACCCAGGTGGCCCTATATTGTAACCAACTTTTTTTTTTTTTTTTTTTTTAAGTTCCAGACCGTGTCACCCTTGCTTTTGCCATCTGCCATCACACATTCAGGTATAGGTGGAGTTTTTGTCTTCAAGAGTGCATTGCAGTACGCCTGAGTTCAGGCCCCACAGTGGTCATGGTTTTGTTGGAACGATGGGCACTGTAATATACATACGTGATCAGTATCCTCACCTACTTGGGAACGAAGTCAGCTTTAGCCTATGTCTGAGTTTCTGTGAGTGTAAGCACCATGAGGGCAGGGCTTTGCCTGCACGGTTCATGTCCCATGTCACATGCCTTTAATAGTGCCTGGCACGTAGTCAGTGCCGGGTGGACCTGATGGCACACGGTCCAAGAGATGTAGCAGTTAGAGAGCACGACTAGGGGCGCCTGGGTGGCTCAGTTGGTTAAGCGTCTGACTTCGGCTCAGGTCATGATCTCACAGCTCGTGAGTTCAAGTCCCATGTCGGGCTCTGTGCTGACAGCTCAGAGCCTGGAGTCTGCTTCGGATTCTGTGTCTCCCTCTCTCTACCCCTTCCGCAGCTTATACTCTGTCTCTCTCTCTCAAAAATAAATGAATATTGGGGCGCCTGGGTGGCTCAGTCGGTTAAGCATCTGACCTCGGCTCAGGTCGTGGTCTCGCGGTTCGTGAGTTCGAGCCCCATGTCGGGCTCTGTGCTGACGGCTCAGAGCCTGGAGCCTGCTTCGGATTCTGTGTCTCCCTCTCTCTCTGACCCTCCCCTGTTCATACTCTGTCTCTCTCTGTCTCAAAAAAAAAAAAAAAAAAAAAAGTTAAAAAAAAACTAAAATAAATGAATATTAAAAAAAAATTTGGAGAGCACAACTCAGCATCTGTGAATTACTGGGTGATTGCTCCCTGTGTAGGGCATATGTCCCGTTGCTTTATAGGAATCAGGATAATGTGCAGCCGTGATCATTTCTGCAGATATTAGTAATAGGCTACAGGTTCACCATGGTATCCCCTTTTCAGGACGCTGTGTTGAGTACGGCTAATTGTTGATGCGTATATCGGTGACTCAGTCGGTAGCTCATGGGGTTTAAGTGAGGGGGGGCCAGGGAGTGTGGCACACAGAGCATCACCAGGGAGGCGGGGGGCAGCCTGGGTGTGTGTTGATTCTGTGAGGGCCCCGGCTGCATGCTTCTCTCCGCGAAGGTGTTGACTTGGGGCGGCTGTCCTCTGTGCTGTGGAGGGCTAGGTGGTGTGCGAAATGCCTGTGAGGGGGCACCGAGGTGGCCTTCTCTGAGTGCGTGTGTCCTTGCTGACATCTTGACCTTATTTATTGGCAGGCCTCAATTACGTTCTGACGGCTGATGTGGCCAAAAAGGCAAAGGGCCAATTGCCCAGGGTCTACTTTGTGTTGCTGGGCGAGTCCGTGGGTCAGGTCACAGAGAAGCTGCAGCTGGTCCACATGGAGGAGATGTGTCACCACTACGTGGCCCACGTGAAGGTCAGTCCTCTTTTTTATTCTCAAGCCTTAATCCCTGTGGGTATTCGTTGCACGCTCGTGGGAACTACTTTTGTTGGGTGTTACGTACGCTCTGCCTCCTGACGCTTTATTTCACAAGGAGGAGAGCATTCAGTTTTTCTTTTCAACTTGGAGCCCGACAGCCCTTTTATTTATCTTACTGTGCTGGTCTTAGCCTCTGAGGCAGGGGCGGGGGGGTCATGGTGGGCCAGGAGACCAGTGACACTCTCAGACCTTGACTTGTCCTTTTGGGAGGCTTCTCGTCCTCTTCCCTCTTCGAAGCTCGGTGGTCTTGTCAGAGGAGAGCCGTGGAAGCACGTGTGTCTGGCTCTGCAGTGGTGCTGGATCACACCGTGCCTGATGGCTTCCTCAGTGGTCCACTACATGTTAGTGCATAGTCATGGCTAAGGCATTTTAAAACTAGTTGGGCTAGGTTTTATCCCTTGATTACTTTCTGTTTATTTTAGGAGTGCTTTTTTTGGCCCCTTTTCCCTCTTACTCTAAATAAACTTTCGAGTATTTTTTTCCTCTTGAGAGTGTTTGTTAAATACACTTTGCTGCTAATTCCGGACGCCGGGCTTTGATTAGCTACAGGGCGGCCTCTGTGTAGACAGGTGCCGCCAGGGTGGGGGTCCCGGTGGTGCCCGATCCTGCAGCCGTGGCTAGGTGCCAACCCACGGGCAGAGAGCACGGGAGATAGAACGACCCATGTGAACCGGCCACATGGGTGCAAAATGGATGTGGGTTTTGGAGTCCCACAGACCTGGTGTGCGTCCTGCTGGGTGGTGCTTTGAGCTCCGTGTGTCTTAGTTTCTGCGTCTCTAAAGTGGGCACGTATACCTGAAGGGCCTTGGGCGGAGTCTGACTCCCAGCAGGCACTTGGCACTATTATTTGTTTGGGCCATATGTAGCTGCCAATATTCATTCTTGACTTACAAAACTGGTATTTTCATGTAGTTCAACCTAATATTAGCCCGTGGCTTTCTGGACGAGAGTAAAAATAGTCCGCAGAGTAGAGTCTCATTCCATTATTGAGTTGTTGGTGCTGGAGCAGGAGGGTAACAGCTGCTTCTTGATGCTTCTGGATCGTATGTAGAGAAATGCCCCACACGCCCATGGCACTCGGTCTGGCCCAGAGCCCGTGTGTCCGTGCCCCTGAGATGCTTTTCAGTGGGGTTGGGCTATGTCTCTTGCCAGGACTCGTGCCGGGGCCTGCCCAGACCAGCAGCCCTATGGCCCGCCCAGACCAGCAGCCCTATGGCCCGGGTGAAGGCCATTTATAAAGTGTTAAGCCAGCCAGGCCCCTCATGCCTCTAGGTCTTAGATTACATTAGTTTGTGGATGCCCTTGGGGGTGGGGGGCTGCCCAGGACAGGCTGTGACACCTTTAAGTGCCTATGCTTGGTGTGTCCATACTTCCCAGAGATGGGACATCTGCCCTCGGCTTCCTCGTGCTGGGTCTCTTCCACAAATGCTTTCCTTCAGGGCTCTTTGCGACCTCTCGCTTTGGTTGAAGGGTTGCCCTTCATGTCAGGCCTCAAGATGGGGCCACAAAGAGCCTGCAGGCCTTTGCAAAGTGCACTCAGGGAACAGCAATGATGAGGTGATGAGGTGTCAGCTGGGGGCAGGGCTGTTTCCGTGGTGGCCTCTGGGGGTAACGAGGGGGGCAGAGCAGGGCTGCCCAAGGCTGTTGGTCCGGCTGCTTCCTGATAGCCGAGGTTGCCAGAGTTTAGCAAATAAACATAAAGCCTTCCTAGTTAAATTCACTAATAAACAGCATATTTATATATATATGACCCAGCAGTAGCACTGGTAGGAATTGACCCAAGGGATAGAGGAGTACTAATGCATAGAGGCACTGGTACCCCAGTGTTTATAGCAGCACTTTCAACAATAGCCAAATGATGGAAAGAGCCTAAATGTCCATCACCTGATGAGTGGATAAAGAAATTGTGGTTTATATACACAATGGAGTACTACGTGGCAATGAAAAAGAATGAAATATGGCCCTTTGTAGCAACGTGGATGGAATTGGAGAGTGTGATGCTAAGTGAAATAAGCCATACAGAGAAAGACAGATACCATATGGTTTCACTCTTATGTGGATCCTGAGAAACTTAACAGAAACCATTGGGGGAGGGGAAGGGAAAAAAAAAAGAAAAAAAAAAAAAAGAGGTTAGAGTGGGAGAGAGAGCCAAAGCATAAGAGACTCTTAAAAACTGAGAACAAACTGAGGGTTGATGGGGGGGGTGGGAGGGAGGGGAGGGTGGGTGATGGGTATTGAGGAGGGCACCTTTTGGGATGAGCACTGGGTGTTGTATGGAAACCAATTTGACAATAAATTTCATATATTGAAAAAAATAAATAAAAATAAAAAATAAAAAAATATATACACATATATGTGTGTGTGTGTGTGTGTGTGTGTATATGTGTATATATTTTAGTGGAAGCGTAGCCCAAATAGTGCATGGGATATACATACTAAAAATTATTTGTTTATCTGAAATTCAGATTTAACCGGGCATCCTGTTGGAAGGGTGGGAATGTGGACTTGGGAGCCTGCCTCTGGAGCTAAACATATATAGTTGTGGATTTAATTGCAAAGAGTTCTTTCATATTTAAGTGTCATTTTCTTTTACTTCTGTGTCCGCGTATAGAACCCAAAAAGAATTAAAAGGCAAAGAAAATCTAAAAACACAAAAGAACCATGGCCGTCAAGAAGAGAGACTAAGGGGGCGGTCAGAAGATTGGGGAGGGTGAGGGCAGCCTGGGAGGGCAGTGCGAGCACATACCTGTATGTGATGATTTGGGTCGTCTTCGGGAGGAACGAGAGAACAGTCTAGTACATTGGACCTAGAGAAATTAGGACATGATTAATACTTGACCGTCTTCTCACGTGAGGACATGGGGCTGGTGGGATGCTTGAGGAAGGCTCGTGCCTCTGTGGCCTTTATGGTTCAAGAAGCAGCATCCCTGTTAAATGGCGCTCAGGTGGCTGATGATTTATATCCACTGAGAAAATGTATTGATCTCTTGTTGTCTGGGCCATAGCAGAGGACCCTGGTGAATGGCAGAGTGAGCCAGTGAGGGCGAGCCCTGGGGAGCTGGCTGTCTGTCCATGGTGTGGCCCAGCTGGCCGAGGAGGCAGAAGGCCTGGCCCTGGTTTGTCCGTCATGGGAGAACGGCTGGGGGAGCCGTGGCTCTTGTGGGAGTTGAGGCAGGCGACAGGGTGGGGAGGGAGAGGCAGGGGGCAGCCTCCTGAAGCAGGGGCTGGAGGGGGGAGGCTGGCCGTCCGGGGACGAGGGCTTGGTGTAGCCTCTGCTGCAAGTGGAACCTTCTCGATGGGCTGGCTCTCAGCTTTGCAGACATTGACGGAAGGTAAATAAAAGCGCTCTGGCTTATCGCACACCATATGGCCAGCAGACAGCGAGGCAGGCGCTAAGGGCTGGGTGTGTTTTGTTTAGGCTATCTTTAGGTATTTTTTTCTTTTTTGCTTTAAGCCTATTCCAATCTTTTTTTTTTTCTTCCTTCTTTTCCCTAGAAGTTTTCCTTCCATATATGGCGATAAATATCTCTATTGTAGAAGACTGTTTGAGCTAACACCTGCCCCCCCCCCCCCCCCAGGCTAGCTGTGTTGTCCCACGCTTTGTTCCCTTCTCGGCCCTGGTGGGGCCTCCAGCAGGGACAGGATTTGGTGATAAGTCCCATCCTCCTGGGGGTCTGTTCTCAAGACCTCGCTGTGGCCCGCGGAGCAGAGGCGGTTCTGGCTGCTTCCCTGGCCTCTCTGACTCAGACTCCACATGCCCCGATTTAACTCCCCTCCTCCCCCAGAGCAGCCCAGTTTGGGGGATGGGCTCCCTCCCGTTAATAAAGTGGCTCCTAGCCTCTCAGGGGTCTTCCCTGTCACTGGAGGAAAGCCATTCAGCCTCAGCGCTCCCCACAACCTGCCCTCGGCTCACACTTCTAGACGCATCGTCTGCATCACGTCATGTGTGCTCTGAGCTCCTGTCGAGGTGAACCGACTCCTTTTCTTCCGGAACGTGCCTCTCAAGCTTCCGCATCTCGGTTCTCATGTTCACCCCAGCATTTCTGGCACCTCAGTGATCATATCCATGTATATAACCACCTACATGGGTGTTGCTTTTTTTTTTTTTTTTATATCTCAAACACATGCCTCCCGTGGTATTTTATTTCATATTTTTTAATTTAAATCAGCTGGCTTTTTGCCTCCAGTAGAATAACTTGAAACGGAAACGTTGTACCCTCGTGTATGCAGAAAACGCACGATTGCATACCAAACAGAAAGTAACTGTAAAAATAAATACATTGAAGACACAACAGCGTCCTCAGAGTCTAACTGGATTTCATCCTTTGCCAAAGTCTGGGGAGAGGTGGCCCACTCTTCCTATGTACGAGGAGGGGAAATTTTGGAGCGCTAGGGACGTGTCAAGGACGTAGTGAACACCACACCGAACTGACCGGAGGGGTACTCCCTGGGGGATAACTTGCCAAACATGTGGGTTCCGAGATAGCCTTGTGGAAAGCCGTGTCTTGAGCCCTGTCTGGGAAGGCCTGGCCGTGCTCTGCTTTGCTTGGATACACCTCCCCCACCCCTTGCCTGCCGAGGGTTGTCTGTTCAAGGCTCCGTCGGGCCACGGCCGGCCGCTGCCGTGGGCCCTGGGGATGCCGCCATCAGCTGCCTGTGTCCCGGGAGCTTGTCCTGATTCCTGCTTTGGGGACGAAAGGCACAGAACAAATGCTCGTCCCGCCGAGCCTCGTCGAAGTGACTGATTGGTCGGCTGGAGCCCGACGGTCCCAGGGAGCATCCGGTCGGGGTGGGGAGTGCCCGCCTCCCCGGGAACCTGCTGCTGGGAGCTGGTGGCATGACGCAGCAGGGACGAGTTGCAGGCCCGTGGCCCCAGCTGAAGACCGAACAAGCATGGCCCGTCACCCGCCCCTTGTTTCCCGGCGCGCGTGCGTGTTCCCTGGGGTGACACCTGGGCTCCACCCTCAAGTCCCGCACAATGTCTGGAGAAGCCAGGCCTTGGACTCTGGATGCGTGTGTGTGCCGGGCAGGTGAGAGCCTCCTCAGGAGTCAGAGAGCAGGGCAGCGGCCGGAACTCTCCAGGGAGGTCGGGGGGAGGCCCGGGCACGGGATCAGTTACGTCATTCCCAACCGTGAGGACCGGCGACCCCGCTAGTGGCCTTCGGAAAACCTTCAGTGAGCAAAGCCACGTGTCAGACACTGTCAGGAGAGCCAAGAACTAGGATTAATGGGATGAGGGGGAAAACCCCGACCCCGCACCAGACAAGGGAGTATGAATGCGCACGGGCTTTCCTGAGGATCTGCAGATGTCCACGCGGCTGTGCTTTTTTTCAGCAGAGTTCAAACCCTAAGATACTATAGCCCCTTTGTCGCTGGTAGGGCCAGATGGTCGGCCTGGTCTGGCAAAGGGCAGGGCATCTCTGGCCACCGGGTCTCCTCAGAGGTCACGCCTTGGGCTCTGCCCAGGTGGTCCAGTCTGTTTCCGTTCTCACATCCAACAAGAGGCCTCCGACCGAGCTCCGGTCACACGACGGGCTGTGCTTTGGCAGGGCCTTTGGATCTCCTGGGTGCAGCGGTCAGATGTTAGAGGGCTTTACTTCCTTTCCTATGAAGCACATAGTTAAGGGAAATTTCAGTTGGATGTGTGAGAACTCCATGAGGAAGAGGAGACAGGAAGACAGCAACATTTCCTTCTTTATCTGGAAAGTAGCACGCTGAATCTTTTTGGTCATCTGGATGAGTGAAAGAAATAGCTAAAAAAAAAAAAGTTGTAGGATTTGGAGAAAAGGGATATAGATGGATAGATGGAGGAAGTCATCTTAAGGCTTATTTATTTGAATTGGTAGTCGCTGTCCATACTTAAAAAAAATTTTTAACTGGTACCAAAAGGTACACGGAGAAGGGACGTATCTCAGCCATTCTGTTTCTCTTCAAGAGGCAGCCGTGGTTCCGGTTTCCTGTGTGTTTTTCAAGAGCTTGTCAATAAATGCACAAAGTTGTGTGCCTACGTCCCCTTTTCACGTCCCTGGAAGTATGCCGTGGCAGACTGCTGAGCGGCTTGCATTTTCCTTTTAGAATTTCCAATTACACGGAGAAGCAGATTTTGGTAAATGTGTACAATGGAATACTACTCAGCAGTAGCAAAGAACTGATGTATGTGACAACACGTGTATGCGTCTATAACGTGCAATAGCGTGTGTGTGCATTGATGCAATAACACGACCAGACCCCAAAGCATTACGCTAAGTGAAAGAAGCCAGACATAAAACACTACTTGTACTGTGGTTCCATTCATACGACATTGTAGAAAAGGCCAACTACAGAGACAGAAAGCAGATCAGTAGTTTCCCGGGGCCAGGGATGGGGAGGAGAAGGGGATAATTAACTGCATAGAGGCAAGAGGGACCTTTCTGGGGGGATGAAAATATTCTGGATCTTGACTGTGGTGACGGTTATATGATCAAATACATTTATTACAGCTCATCACAGTGTATAGTTAAACTTGGTAAATGTTACTGTATATAAATTATATTTCAACCGAACTTTTTTTTTTTTTTTTTTTAAGGCATCTTGAGGGTTGTTCCATATTGGTGCACGAAATTTCCCTGTTCTTTTTCATGGCTGCCTGGTGTTCTGTTGAAAGACTATCCCTTCTTTTATTTAACCTGCCCAGGGGATTTTCTAAATGCCAGCTCCAAGGGCGCCTGGGTGGCTCATTCGGTTGAGCGTCCCACTTCAGCTCAGGTCCTGATCTCGCGGTTTGTGAGTTCGAGCCCCGCGTCTGGCTCTGTGCTGACCGCTCAGAGCCTGGAGGCTGCTTCGGATTCTGTGTCTCCCTCTCTCTCTCTGCTCTTCCCCTGCTCACACTCTGTCTCTCTCTCTCTCAAAAATAAATAAACCATTAAATAAATAAATAAGCCAGCTCCAAGCTCACTTCACCTGGAGTTTGTAGGTTAGTAAGCTCACTTTGCTTCTCTCGATGTGGCGCACGGTCCCTTTTCAGAAGACCCTCAGCCTGCCTAGGGAAGCGGGATAGCCCTTAAACATGCAACAAACGTCCCCTCCAGCTGCAGTCATTTCTTCTTCCCCGCTGTGAGTCTATAGTGTCCCGGTTGAGGGCTTGTTAGGACCCCTGAAGGGGACAGATGGAGGGGCCCTGGTGGTCTCTGAGGTGGCCTTGGACACGTGTCCTGCCTGAGAAGGGTGAGCCTTTCAACTGTGGCGTGCCCGAGGAAAACTGAGGGTATCTTTCTTCATTCCTGCAGCGAGCTTTCTGCCTTTGTCAGGTTCTCCTTGGCTGTAGGTGGCACAGGTAGCCTGAGTGTTTGCTAAAGACATGCTATAAAGTGGGGCAGGGGACGTGGGGAGGCTGAGATGGCTGGAATTGATCGGTGGGAAGGAAGCTGCCATCACTGTTCAGCCCCGTTGCAAAGTGGCTCATGTGATGCACTCTGGTCACACAGATGTCACAAGGAACCAGTGGCTGGGCTTTGGAGCCCGTGCTTGAATTCAACCCCCCCACCCCGGAGTGTGGTTCCTCTGGCGACCTCCTCCGGGAGACTGTTGTGGAGAGCTGGGGGGCACACTGGGGAGTGATCAGGAATTGAAGGGGTGTGGTGGACGTTCCACATGGGTGTGGCTATCCTCTGTGAGTACCATTTGGCCATTGATTTCTTTGCTGGGTGGATTGAAGGGTCCTTGGTCTTCTGCGTTTGGACAGTGTCACCGGAGACCTTGGGATCAGTGACGGAAGCTCGGAAGGTACAATAATTCTCATACAAGGGCTTTGCCCACCTCAAATTTTTTTTTTTTTTTCCTGGAAACAAGGCCGATATAAATACAGAGGCATGGCATCAACACTGATGGTTTTATCATAGGCTTTTTTTTTTTTTTTTTTTTTTTTAGTATGTTGTATGAGACAAGCCTTATATCAATTGCGGCTGAAGTCCTCATTTGAGGAGACAACTTTCTGTTCGTTGTTATTTACTCTGGATTTACCCGTATGTTGTCGATGCCCTTAGAGCACTACTATTCTTTTGAAGCCACACCTGATGATGTGTTTTGTCTTCCTGGTTTTGTCCCTCTATTTGAGATACGATTTTCAAGGGTTACGAGGATTTTCTTTACCCCCTCAAACCTAAACCTTACGTGTTTATTGTAAAAGTGATTTCTTTCAAAGCGATCATCTCTTAGTAGTTCATGTTTTGGAATTTCCTCCATGGCTTAATTATTCCCTTCTTTTAAAAATTAAGATATAATTGACATAGCACATTATATTAGTTTTAGGTGTACTTAATGATTTGCTATATGTATACATTGCAAAATGCTCGCTACAGTAAGTATAGTTAACATCTGTCCCCACATCCAGTTACACATTTATTTAAGATTTAGTCTCTTAGCAACTTTCAAAAATACAGTGCAGTATTATTGCCTATAGCATATGCTGTGCATTATATCCCCAGGGCTTATTTATTTTAAAACTGGAAATTTATGCCTTTTGACCCCCTTCGCCCATTTTACCTACCCACCCCCATCTCGAGTAATCACCAGTCTGTTCTCTGTGAATTTTGTTTTAGATTTCACATACAAGTGAGATCACAAGGCATTCGTCTTATTCTGTATTATTTCACTCAGCATAATGCTCTCAAGGTCCATCCGTGTGGTTGCAAATGGTAGGATTTCCATCTTTTTTTTTTTTTTTTTTATGGCTGAGGAGTAAATTCTTATTTGTGTGTGTGTGTGTGTGTGTGTGTGTGTGTGTGTGTGTGTGTAGACATACTACCTCGTCTTTATCCGGTCACTCATCACCGGACACTTAAATTGCTTCCATGTCTTGGCTGTTGTAAATAATGCTGCAGTGAATATAGGGGTGCAGATATCTTTTCAAATTAGTGTTTTTGTTTTTTCTGGGTGAATACCCAGAATTGGAATTAGTAGATCATACGGGAATTCTGTTTTTAAATATTCACTTTTAATTATGGTAAACTTTTGGAGTTGACTTAAATTTTTAAATTTTTTTTAAGTTTATTTATTTTGAGAGTGGGGGGCAGAGAGAGTGTGCAAGTGGGAGAGGAGCAGAGAGAGAGGGAGAGAGAGAATCCCAAGCAGGCTCTATGCTGTCCACACAGAGCCCGACACGGGCTAGGTCTCATGTACCATGAGATCGTGTCCTGAGCCGAAATCAAAGTTGGATGCTCAACTGGCTGAGCCACTCAGATGCCCCAGAGTGAACTTGAATTTTGAAAGCAGCAGGATTTCTCTGTGATCCTCTCCAGTAGATAATAGTCTATTTGTAAAAGAGTGGGATGTGATAATACCGAAATTAGTAGTAAAGAATTTGGTAAGCACACCCCCTTTGAAAGTGGTTCTCACTAAGAGAATTGCCACGACATTGGACATTCGGAGTAATGGTAACGGAAGCTGCAAACACAGTCACTGTCTGACTGCTTTTAATCTTCGTTTTCTTCTCACACTAACGTGAGAGGTAGTGATTGCTGGTATCCTTATTTGGGGCAGTTAAAAGACGAGGCATAAAGGAGTCAAGGAACTTGCTCGTACCTTACAGCTGACTAGAAGCAGAGGTGCGATTTGAACCCAGCAAGTGGGGTTCCCAAGGCTGGGCCCTTCATTACCACGCTGTAACACCTCTTGTAAGTGTAAGCCACAGCCAACCCAGGACTTTTATGCCACGCCCTCTTCTACGGGCTTGGCGTGGACAAAGAGGCCGTGTAATTTGCCCAAGATTGCAAAGCTCTCCGTTTATTGGGAGGAGCACATGGCCACCACGGGTGACAGCTTTCGATGACCACATTGTGGAGCTGTGGTGTGCTCGTGATGTGTAACAACCAGCGCTCGGGGGAGAGGACCTGACTTAGAGCATTCTGCCAGCTTCCCTGGTATAAATACTCCCACCGTGGCTGATGTCATTGTATCAATGTGACATCATTGCGTTAGGAAGAGATGTACCGTAGTGTGTTATTGTATAGTATTTCTACCACACATGAGGGAACATGCCAGATCTGATAACCTTAAGACCATAGATAATAGTAAGGCATAATAAAATAATTAGGAAGTAATGAGTTTTGAGTATTTATTATCCTCCTTTAACTTAATTCATTCGATTGTAAGCTTATGCAAGTTAAGAATGGCTGTTTTAACCACTGGCTCATGCGCTTTCTGAAAATTGAACAATTGGCTCTTGCAAGCCTGCTATAGAACGTTCCGCTGGCTGTGACCACTGTGTCTGCTGTGTTTGTCTCTAAGCTGGTCACATCACTCAAGTCCTGCCTTACACACAGGTTATCGGCGTCTTTTCATTGTTGTTTCCTGTGGTTTTCTAGATTGACAAATAATCAGAAAGTCAATCTGTGGGGTTAGTTTAACTACCAGACCACAGCTCTTCTATTTGTGCATTGGGTTCAGAGGCACTCTGTGTTTTGATGGAAACTGTTAGGTAGTTTCATAGTTTCCATTCAAAATAATGAAAAAGATTTTATTTAAGTTTATCGAGGTAGCCACTCCTCACTCCCTACCCCATGTATGCATGTTGGGGTTCTGTTCAGCAACCCTTTACACACCAAAGAATCATGGGCTGACTGTGGAGTTGTCTTGGAGGAGGGAAAGGGCCTGGGACAGGGGAGATGATCTCCCTTAGGCCAGTTTAAACCCTGGGAATCCCATCACCTCTGGAGACTTGAGTTTGGCCCAGTCCTGATTAGCGTGGGTTGGGCTGGCCGCTTTCTTCAGCCTCTCGGTTTTTTTGCAAGGTGATCTGATCGAGTAGAACCTTAGGGCTGGTCCTGCCCTTTTCTTGCCAATTACTCTAATCAGAAGGAGCATATCAAGGTGGCCCAAAATGTACTATTATGCTTTTCTTTGTTGTCTTTACTCCCTCCTGAGGCACTCGTTCCCAAAGCCAGCTGAGAGTTCTTTGACCTAATAAGGGAGCTCCACATGAATTAAGAAGTACCAGGCCTGGAAACCACCCTTTGTGGAGTAGCTGGCCCCTCAGTCTACCCCAGGGCTGCCTCCACCAGGCCACACAGCCCTTGCTGTCTCCTCCCAGGTAGAGCATTTGTGTCTACACGTCCAACTCCATGTGGGAGGGCCCACGGTGGCTTCTGGATGAACGTGGATGAGCCCAGTGTCTTCCTACAAAGGCAGCAGACCCTGCGGCCAGCTCACCAATCATCCAGTGCTATCTCCGAGGCTGGCTTGGGGGCTCAAGCCCAGACTGAAAATGAGAGTCATGTGTTTGGCCGGGAGCTGCAAGAAGGGGAAGTGGGGGAAGAGAGCTCCCTTTGTGCTGCACTGCAAGTTGAGATAGGATGTGGATAAAGACATCTGTCAGAGGATGATGACTGTATCTGGTAAGGGTGGCAGTTGCAGGGACGGGGGGGGGGGCGGGGGGGAGGGTCTGTCCAGGGAAAGCTTCTGAGGAAGAATTCCAAGTCAGCTAAGGACTTGAAGGAGACGGCCATAATAACAGGATAACTTGCTTCACCACGTCTCCTCTGCTCCCTGGAGCAGAGGTAAGTTCCAGCTCCTGGGAGGTGATATACTGATTGAGTACCAGTATCATTACCTCCGCAAGGAGCTCCCTGTTCTCCCTGCACTCTGTGGATACAGCATGATACCCTTGGCTTTCACAGGAATCCAGCCAGCCACCAGGAATGGAGACCTGGCTACGGGGGCTTAAGCACATCAGTTGACCTTTCCCCACATTATAAGACTTCTTATAGGAGAGAAGTTTCTGGTGTTATTTCAGTGGCTCAAGGATGCGATTCTCATGACCTTTCACTTAGGAAGTATTTACTGAGTGCCTACTATGTCCCGGACTGTGTGGGTTCTCAGGTCTGGGAGCAGACAGAAATCCATGCCCTCTGGGGGCTTACGTGCCAGTGGAGAGAGACAGACAATAAGTATAATAAAGGGGTAATTTAAATCGTGTTAGGTGATGAGGGCGATGCAAAAAGAAAAGAAATAGAGCAAGGCGAAGCAGGTTGGGGGTGCGGGGTTGGGGTTCTGGAGGTCAAGGCAACCTTACCGAGAAGGTGGGATCTGGGCAGAGACTGGAAGGAGGCAGGCAGCTAGCAAGATGGGTTCCTGCAAGAACCATTCAGAGAGGGTCCTGGGGTGTGAGACGTGTTTGAGGAGGGGCAGAGGGCGGGTGTGAGAGTGGGATTGGAGGAGAGGAGTCTGGGTGGCAGTGGTGGGCATGGGGCAGACCACGGAGGGCCCCACAGGCCATGGGGAGGACTTGCGTTTACCCTGAATACGTGGGAGCAGAGCGGTGATGCGGTCTTACCTTCCACTTTGAAGTAAGGGCTCTTACTTTGAAAGGACCCTTTTGGCTGCCGTGTTGAAATGGGCCATAGGAGATGAGATAGGAGCAGGGATACGTTTAGGGGACTATTCAAGCATCCAGGAAGAAAGCTTGGTGGCTCCCCTGGAGTGATAGCAGTGGAGCTGGGGAGAAGTGGTTGCATTCTCGTTCCTGTTGAAGGTGGTACCTGAGGCTTTGATAGTCAGGTATCAGGGGATGAGATGTCATAGTTGACTCCAAAATTTTCAGCCTGAGTAACTGGAAGCATGGAGTTGTCAATGGTGGTGTCTTCAACTGGAATTGGAAAGGTTGCAGGTGGACCAGGTTGTAAAGGAAAGGTCTGGAGTTCCTATTTAGACACATTGAGTTAGAAGGGCGCATTAGATGGTGAAGTGGCTACGTGTATATATGAACCTGCAGATTGAGTGGTGGTCTGGGTTGGAGGTATAAATTTGGGAGTCATTAGCAGATAGATTGTACCCAAAGCCGTGAGATTTGAAGAGGTCACCAAGGTGAGGGGAAGAGAGAAGAAGCAAAGACACTCCTCAAACATTAGGAGCACCTCTTCCTCATGGTACCAGGATGGCTGCTGAGTTCTAGCTACTGTGTCTGCTTTCCACGAAGGGAGAAGGGCAAAAGGCTCTTTCCATCTGATCTGAGGCCCCTTGGAAGAGTCTACAGTGACTTCTACCAACTCACTGACCGTATCTTAAGGGAGGTCGGGAGGTGACAGTTGTGGCTGGACGTCCTACACACTCTAACAGTGTAGAGCTCTGCTGTCCTGTAGAACTTTCTGAGACGGAAATGTGCTGTTATCTGTACTGTCCCTTATGGTGGCCACTAACCACATATGACTACTGAGAACTTGAAATGTAGCTAGTATCACCGAGGAATTGAATTTTCACTCCAAGTTTAAACTCAAGTGATCACATGTGGCTAGTAACTAGCATATTGGCCAGTGCCAGTATTGAAGTTTGGTTATGATGGGAGGAGGAGGGATGGGCCCTGGGTGGGCAACTTGTAGATTCTGTGACAAGAAGGCATGGAGTCATCACAGGACACGTTGGTCCTACAAGTCAAGCCTCGTAAGCTAAATGGAAATTTAAATCACTGGGTTGGAAGTTACATTGGGCTGCCTCACTTTGTATTTACACATGTTGATTAAAACCTGAGCTTCCAGTCTGTCTTTCCAGGGTCCTTTTGGAGCGTGTACGCAGTCACGCACATAAACACATACACATGCACACACACGTGCCTGTATCCACATGGTGCCTATAGGCCATATACTGCGAGGGGCGGGGAAGAGCATTAGAACTGGAAAATCGGATGTTCCTGAAGGAGTGTCACAATCTTGCATCTGATGTCCTCTGTTTTCTTCTCTGTGGCCTGAAACTGTATAAACGGTGGCAGTATAGAGGAGACAGACACAATTGCTGGGTCCAAAGCAAGAGCATTTTAAAGTTGGAGACAGATTGCAAAACTGCCTTGTGGTTTATAAAGGTTCCCTGTCCTGATGATATGGGGTAGAGTGATTCCTTCTGAACTCGGCATTTGTGAGCACAGGAGCTGAAGCACTTTCCCGCATGGCACAAGCCAGGATGGGCAGGTCTGTCTCATCGTCACGTGGGCATGGGCTACCTGCTTCACCTTTATTGCTCAGCCTCAGTTTCCTTGGCTAAAAATGGGCAAGAGAATATCGACTCCATAGTAGGGGTCCAGTTAGCACTGAGCCCCTCTTTCCTTTTCTAGCCCATACATCTATGACTCTGCCTTGCTGCCTCCCTGTGTGGAATGGATCAAGACTCATTTCCTAGGTGTTCGGGGGATTTTTTGATTTTACTGATTAGCAGTAGATGGTGAGAAGGAAATAGAAAGTGTGGCCCAAACGAGAAATCTACGTGGGAAGAGAGGAGGGCAGATGGTCGCATAACTGGCACCTTCCTTCATCCGGAACGGAGCAAGTTAGAAAGACAGAGTTACCTTCGTGAGCCGGCTTCCCAGGGCCCCTGGGCAGCGTGCACACCGGTCACCTGGGGACCGTGCGAAGTGTCATGTGCAGAGCCTGATGCAGCAGGTCTGAGGTGAATTTCTGCCAAGCTCCCCCGTCACGCCCGTGCTGCTGGTCCACAGACCGCACTCTACGAGGAAAGGAGCTGGAACAAATAGGTACCAAGAGTTACAAGTCGAGTAGGATGAAGACCATCGCTGGGCCGTTTCCCGGGCATCACAAGGCTTCAGAGGGGCCAGAAGCTTCTCCCCTCGAACTGCTGGTGGGAGAGTCCCCCATCAGTGAGGAGGGAATGTAGCTCTGCTGGTAACACTCTGGCTTCATTGTGACCTTGTGCGACCCACTGGGTCACGCGGATGCTTGGCGGTAACAGAGGGAGGGCCCCGTATAGGAGGGCTGGTGCGGGAGCCGGGGTCCCCTGTCCGCTCACTGCCTGTTGCTTGAAAGACAGAATTGTCAGCAGTCAGCTTACGGAGCATAACTTTTTTGGCAGTTCTGTTTGACTTCACCGGAGTGTTTTGGGTACAGCCATGTCAGAAATCCATTTCTCTTCCCCAGAGACTAGGAACTTCTTGAAGGACAAGCTCTTATTAAGCAGAATAATTTAAGATTTTTTTCTTTCTTCCTGTTTTCCTGGGGTCGGCTCACTCGGAGCAAAGAGAATGAGAGACGACTTAGATTGTGTGGGTTCTTCCCGCATTTGACAGAGGTGGTGGTCAAACACGTTCTCCTCCCTTGCAGGTTACAGTGGGACACCAGGCTCCTGGTGACCCCTGTTCTTGAGGATGTAATGAATGTGGGTGGTAGAAAGGGTGCTCCCACATTGCAGCCAGCCAGGAAGCCCCCACCCTGAAAACCCGACCCCTGGCTTTTGGGGTCTTCTCACAAGACCGATGTAGACCTGCGTCATTATACTTGGAATAATGGGGACCCCAAAGTAAAGTCTATCGACGCATCCCACAAGTTTTGTGTGACAGGAAATTGCTTCTTTTTCAAATGCTGCACTGGGGCTGTGCAAAACGAAAAAAAAAAAAAAGTCAACCATAACAGTGACAGTAACTATTTTTATTGAATGTTGACTATTTGCGTGAAGTGTTTTACATGTACATTTAGTCCTTATGAGAACCTAATGACACGATAAATTATACATAAAATTACATGTATTGTCATTCTACATACATAGACAAAATAAAATCCCATTTTAGAGTTGACGAATCTGACACTTGAGTGTTTGATTTACTCAGGACCTCGCAACTGCTCACCAGCCAGGTCTTGGGTTTGAATCCCATGTGGCAGCTCAGTAGTTCTGTGACCTTGGACCAATTACGTAATCATAGCACCAGGGCCCATAAGAAGTGTCGATTGCTGTCTGATGACATCAGATCGGTCTGAGGAAGAGAGGGTCCTGGCTCTGGGAGGCCTGTCTCCAGGCACATCGGTGCTTGGGTTCCCATGTTGGCTGTAGAACTTGACTCAGGGCTGCACATGCGTGTCCGCATCCGATGTGGTCTGTCCAGGATAGGAGACAGGCTCGGGCTGGGTCGGTGAGCCCAGAGCAAGGGTGAGGCCTGGGGAAATGGAGGTTCTCGTCCTCTCTTTGGACTTCCCAATCTGTTTTTGGCCTCAGCCATTTAAAACATACATGTCAGGGGGCACCTGGGTGGCTCAGTTAGTTGAGCGTCTAACTCTTGGTTTCGGCTCAGGTCATGATCCCAGGGTCGTGGGATGGAGCCGCATGTCGGGCTCTGTGCTGAGTGTGGAGCCTGCTTAAGATTCTCTCTCTCTCCCTCTGTCCCTCTCCCCTGCTTGCATGCTCTCTCACTCTCTCTAAAAAAATAAATAAAAATAAAAAACGTCAATGAATATTTTGAAGACCTTGAAGTCTGGTTCACGCATTCGGCCCACCAACACGTATGTCTTGGGTGCCAGGCGCGGCTGAGTTGGGGGGGGCAACAGGGACGGAAAAGCCCTGGGGCCCGCCCTTGAAGCTCGGATTCTCACATCTGCATTCGGATCACGGTCTTATCCGGCCACCTGACGGCTTTGCCCTTCTCCCCCCACGCTGCGTTTTGAGTTCGCTTCGACGTGCATCACCGGCGTGGTGACCTACATCCAGGTGGGCCTGTTGTGGCCTGTTGTGGCCAATCACGTGCACCAGCCACTCTGGTTGAGCACTTGCCAGACGCCGTGGAGCCCTGCACAGATGGAGCCCCGTCGAACACGGCCCCTGCCTCCAAAACAACTCTTGCTCTGCGGGGGCATCTGTTCTGGAAGTGAGGCTCCGTACGTCAGGCCACCCGGGCCTCCCGCACTCCTCACGCTCACCCTTGTCGCTGTCCTCCCACCACCCCCACCTGCACAAACCATCCCTTTCCTGATCTAGCCGTGAGGCTCCCTCTCCAGAATAACTGCCCGCCGCCTTGATTCTCTCCACACCCCCACCCCTCAGGTGGGCTGGGCCTTCTTCCCGCTTGTTATTTGGCGTCCTGGCCTGCTCGGGCCCTGTCGTATCGAAATCCCACGGACTGGGCGGCTTCAACAGCAGGAATTTATATCCGAGGTTCTGGAGGCCGGAGGTCCAAGATCAAGGTTTGGGCAGGGCTGGTTTCTTCCGAAGCCCTTCTCCAAGCTCACAGATGCCACCTCCTCCTTGTGTCCTCCTTTGCTTCTCCCTCCGTGCTTGTCTGTGTCCTCATCACCTCTTCTTATAAGGACAGCAGTCATGCTGGGTTAGGGCCAATGCTAAAGACCTCATTTTAACTTAATTACCACTAATTACCCGGTCTCCAGATAGGACCACGTTTTAAGGCACCAAAGGCTGGGGCTTCAGCATAGGGGTTTGGGAAGGACACACTTTTGCCTGTAACACGTTGGTACTTACTATTCATTCGTCTCCTTTATCAGAGTGTCAGCTCTTTAAGGGCAGGGAACTTACGACACTGGGCATGGTCACTCTGAGCCATGCCTAATATCTAGTAGGACCCCCCAAAACGCTTGTCAAATGAATAAGTTCCAGTATCATTTCTTCCTTACTGTCCGTTTCAAAGGATGAGTAGGGTTCATGGACTGAAGTTCGGAGGAGACGTTTATTTTTTTTTCCCCTGATGTAATGGATCAAACTTCTCTGATCCTGGAAAGAATTTGCTGGATGAAACCGCATGAACACATCCACATACGACATTACCATTCCGGGGTCATGTATTTAAAAGTAACGAGTTTCTTTCTGGATAATCTCTCTTCTTGGCTATAAATGTAATACCGGGAAAATCCAGGGCCCAGGTATTAACCCCATAGTGTCAGTGTAAAGATAAAGTGAGACCTTGCTTTCAGTGAGCTAAACTCAGCACACGAGAAACGTGCAAACGCATTCATAGGAGTCTTCTGTGAATCTATTGAGCCGGAATTTCCAGGCAGGTGCCCTCATGGCCTCTTTTTAGCCCTTGGTGATTTTGCTTTGTGTTTGTGTAACGCCAAAGGCCCACCGGATGGTGATTGTGGAATCACATGTGAACGCTACCCTACATCCCTTCCCAGATTACCTAACCCGGCTCGGAAGGAATGAGGGAGGGACCCAATTTCAGGAAATGGTCCAAGGCTATGCCGTCTTTAAGGAAGCCACACCGAGCTGTCGCCCTGGGGAGAAAGTCAGTTCCATGGCTTGCTGGGTTGCCTAGTGGCAAGAAGTTGATTTAGGTGGTAGGGAGTCGTGCAGGCGTGACTGCAAGGCGGCGGTGGCTTTTTTACTTCGGTCCGGGAAGGGTTGTTGTCCCCAGAGTGGAAACTCTAGAACGGTGCTGCCCAACAGAAATGTAATGGAGGCCACACGTGTAATTGTAAATTTTCTTAGTTGCCGTGTTGAAAAAGTTAAACAGGTCGCATTAAGCTTAATAAGATTTAAATCCAAAATATTATCATTTCAGCATGTAATCAGTAGAAACGTTATTAATGAAACATTCGTTTTTTTTGTACTGGGTTTTTGAAACGCTCGTTTCCTTAACCAACCAACAGAGTACAGCTTCTATCACCTGAGGTTCCGAGGAACACTTTAGTGCTCTAAAGTTTGTCCTTATGCTTCAGATAGGGAGCAGGCTTCTCAGTTTCCGGAGCTGGAGTTTCCGCAGCCCAAGGGGCCATAAACATGGTGGTGAGGGACTGTGAAATCTTCCCAGCGTTTCAGAAAGCCTGTGGGAGGCCCCCTGATTGCCATCCAGCTGTGACAGTGTCAGCATCATTGCTGTCCGCTGGGGTGGTCACCTAGCTTGCAGGTGACCCCGGGCCGCTCAGCTTTTACCGACATCAGGTCAGGCTTCCTGGGGTCACACCGGGGGCCATGGGTCAAGAAGCCCTTGGGGCTGGAGAGGCCCACGTTTCCGGTGACCGCGCTCTCACCCGTGGCGCAAAGACAGACCTCCCAGGGAGGGACTCATCTGTCAGCCCTGTTAACGCTCAGAGGCCCTGGAGGGCACGAAAGGTGGATGAAGTGAGCCAACACTATGACTGGTTAGAGGTGCTTCCGGTGTTGAAGTCAGGCCGTAATCATTTCCTGTGTGCCACGAATAATGCTCTCCACCCGTGTGGAATGCCTGGGAAACGCAGCTCTGGCCGGCCTTCTCCTCGGCCTCCAGCTGCCGTGCTGGGGGGTTTCCCCTGTTCCCAGAGCAGAGAGCCATGAATAGAGCGCGGGGTGGGGGTGGGGGGCGGCCACCCTGGTTGTGGGAGGATTCCGGTGGGTTCGGCAGCCCATCCAGAGCTGGGTGGTGCGGATCACCCGCAAGTCCTTCCTTGCACCGGACCAGAGGCTACCTCCGTGTGATCTCGCCCCTTCTCCTAGTTCTGTGCCTGAGCAGTCACAGGCATTTGTCTGTCTCCCCAGTCCCCCACTTCCTCCTCCCCTCAGGAGCTCAGTGTCCCCTGTTCCTTTGGGTGTTCAGTTTGATATTCCACTGGTGAGATACCCAGCCTTCGTTTTTATTCTTTTCTTCCTTCGTATCCAACCTTCAGCCAATCTGTGCTCCCCACCCCGCTTACCAGGGAAAGAAGTGAAGGAGAAGAAATTCAAAGCAGCCCTATTTCTGTGTGTCCACAAGAGTATGGGGAAGATGCTGTAAAAAGGGGGTTAAATGGACGAGCCAGTTCCTTCCTGTTAGCCAGCTCCCCCCGACTGGTTGACATCCTCTAACCTGGTGTCCCGGCTAGCTCGACTCTTCGAGCACACCGGAGTCTGGGATGGTTGGGTTTAACAGTGACGCTCATCTGTTAGGCTCTCCGGAACCTGACAGTTTTTCCTCGTTCACCCTAGACTTCCCCAGGCTGGATGTCCTTCTTCCCATCCTCTTGGTAAGGAAATGTCAGCATGTAGCAGATGATATACCTCGTCAGTTAATGAGCCCCAAAGTTCCATAAAGCTAGGTTAGGACCAAGGTAGTGCTGGCAAGGAATAGACACGGATTCCAAGAAGTTGGGGATCATTTTATTAACGACAAAGCCATAACAAGCTTCTAAAAGATAAGACATTTGGCATCAGGGGCTGTCTTGTTCTCACCGTGTATCCAGCGCTAAGCAGAGTCGTTGACATCGACTGATCATTCAGTAAATGTTCACTGAATGTTAGAAGCCGGGCTATGTCCAAGATGAACATATGCCCAAGAGAGGCTGCTAGAAGTTTATAGTGTTAGCGTTTACAGTTTAAGCCAGCGATCTGTTTCGAGTTCATTTCTGCGTGTCGTCCAGGATATTGTAACACAGGTGTGAATAAAAATATTCCGTTTGACTGCAATTGTAAGTCAATGAATACCTGTCAGACCATGGGGCCTGAAACCTTGAAAACCAGTTACCTGAGAGGTCCTCCATTTCAAGTATGGCTTCCGAGTGGGGGGCCAGTAGCTCTCCACCTCCCCCTGCCAAATTAGGGGTTGTCATGGTTCCGTCTTGGGCGGAAGCACGGAATCTTCAGCCAGCCTTTCTCGGGGTGCTGGTGTGGGCAGTGCTCAGCTGACACCGCTTAGCCCGGAGCTAGGGCATCAGTGGATGGAGAAGCCCGCCTCCCCGTTCTGGTTGTCCCATCTACCGCTGTTAAAGGTTTCGCTTCCTCCTCATTTGCCCCTTTACTGTCAGGCCGCAGTGCATGTCTTTGGGTGCCTGCCTGTTCTTCCTGGAGAATACATTCTTATCCGTGGCTTTGCCGGCTGCAGCCACTTACCATCCCACCTTTGTTGGCTTTGGTCACTAGAGCTGCTGTCCTCTTCCTCTGCCCATCCATCTGGAAGTCCTGCCTTGCATGTAGAAGATGCTGGGCTTGGCTTGGTTTCTCACACCTTGTCGGACCACCCGTCTGTTTTTGCCATCCTGTGGGTCAGCAGCAAAGTGGAGGCTGATCATTTTTATGGAAGAGTCTTTGACGACACCCCAGATCCCTGTTTAAATCACATCGACAGCTTAAAGAATATTATCTTTGATATCAGCATTTCCCAGAGCTGGGTTTTTTTCTCCGCATGGGATGGTAGCAGGGTTTATGTCAATAACAAAAGTAAAGTTTTGTATTCAGATAAATATTGGAAAATACCGCATTTAACATTGGACAGGTTTGTTTATTCCCGGATCTCCTAGAGCTTTGGAAGCTCATGCACAAGGGGGATACAGTGTTCAGCATTTCCCCAGAGTACCTGACCACTTGACCGCAGAATGCTTTTTTCTCCCGAACTTTAGAAGAGTTTGCTACGGTGTAGCTTTGTTTTCTCTAAGTAATTTGGCTTTGCACCTTCCTATTCCCTTTCTTCCTATTCATACGGTTACCCTTCCTACCCACATGTTTTAATAATAGAAGAACTTAGTGATATTTCACATCTAGAGATTTTTTTCTAGGTCCTTCTCATCGATAAGACCTGTTTAAAGGTATGGCAGGCCCTTGTACCAATCTCTCGGGCCCTCACCCTTTATACATGTCCATCAATCCTGTGGTGACTTCATTGTTTTGCTATATTTTTAGTGGCCTCCTACACTGTGGAAGATTTTCTGAAAGCCCATATCTCATGCTAAATTTAGCTGGGCTTTCAGCAGGCTTGATTGATTGCTGGTCTTAATGGAAGAAAATGTGATCCTCTTTCCTCTCCCCATCATTAGATTTTTACTGATTTATGACCAAAGGAAGCAGCCACTGGATGAGTGGGTGTCTTTTTAAAACTTGTGACACATCACCCAGATGGACATATATTTGTCCCTTTACTCCAACAGGCATCTGTTGAATGCCTTTGAGTGCAAACATCCTGCTGGCCGGGGGCCCTCGGGCTTTGGCTGAAGGGCCAGAGCTTCAGCCACACCCGTCCCCACCCAGACTTAATGAGGAGAAAGTGGCTAAAAGAAGCCCACAGGATTAATGGACATTCCAAAAGACCAACCCTGCAGAGGAGTGGAAATGGGTATTGGGATTCAAGGCACGAGCGAAGGTCAAGGGTTTGAACAAAACAGGCTGGGTCTTGGGCTTGTGTCAACCTGCCCAATGGGTCAGCGGCCGTCCTTCAGTGAGTTATCGGGGAGTGAGGACCAAACTGTTGTGTGACGTCCTCCTCTGCACTCCCTGGCCTGGTGACCTCAAGCACATTTCCCACCTCCTGGGACCCCCAGTTTCCTTCTCTATGGAACGGACACAACATGGGATTATAGTGGGGATTATCGGAGGTAACATGTGCAGAGCACCCCAGGGGGTTGCTTAGCTCATAGCTGGTGCTCCTTATGGTTCATTTACTTTCCCTTCTGGGGCCTCCTGGAGACCTGGGTATTCCCGGGACTGGGGAAGCCTGGGTAAAGGCCGGGTTGGCTAATGCAAATAGGGACGTGCCTCGTATTGTGGATAGTCCTGGGGTGGGGTGGCGTTAGGGGGACTGGCAGATAAACTGATGGGACTTCTCTGGTCTCAGATGCCTATAAAGCGGTGGGTGAGAGGACAAGGCCATGGAGATCATGGAATGTGCCTTACCTTACAGATGGTAAGGACCTCAGAGAAAGGAGTCCATTCACAGAGCATTCCATTACGGGCACATACCCTCAAGGCAGTGACCCTGCCTCTCATATTTGTGTGTGTGTGTGTGTATAAAATTTATTTCTAATTTAATAGCTTCTTAAAATGTATTTTTAATCTGTTTTAAATTTTGAAATAGTTGGACTCATAACAAATTACAAAAATGGCATATCGGAAGTTCTCGTGTACCCTTTATGCACTGATGACATCTTACCTATCTGTAGCACATTATCAAACTAGGACATTGGCATTAGTATAATACCATAATTTTTTTTTTTTTTTTTTGGAAAGAGTACCCAGCTCAAGACTAGGAATGTATTTGCAGCCCAATATTCGAGCTGCCTACTTTGTCTCTGCTTTGGTGACATAAGTGCCTGGGATCCTGGGGTGGGTTAGCCAGTCCTCAGCAAAGCTTGGCCTCAGAGAAATGGGATCTGGACCAGATAGGTTCCCTGTGTTGATCACCTGTGGCTTGTGGCTGATCCAGCTTATTCTTTGGGATTGACTGCCTTGTGAGGTAGTGAGTTTCTCATCAGAAGAGATGCTCAAGCATGAGCTTTAGGATCCCCGTGCCCAGCACTGAGAGGGAGCTTGGACCAGATGCTCCTCGAGTGTCTTGTTACCCCTTGAAAATCTTGTCATTCTCCCAATTGCTTTGGCAGAGTTTGCAACTAACATTGATTAGACTATGAATCAAGTTTCACTGCACGTCGATATAGTTGCCAAAGTGATTAACTTCCTGGGCTGTGGTCTACTTAGTTCATGTGCATTAAATCCTGACACACTACTTAGCAGGCAGTGTCTAGACCTTGGAGTCCAGAGATGAACACATTGTGAGTCTGGGCAGCATACAGTGGGGAAAACGGATACAGATACACAACTCGAATGTAACTAAGTGCCCCGATACATGTGGGTGTGAGGTACTGACAGACTCAGGGAAGTAGTTCTACAATTATCTACAAGGCTGGGAGGGTGCAAGTTTGAGAGAAGAGCTAGACCACAGAAGATGGGTTGGAGTTTGCTGGGTTGAAGAGGAGTTGGGGGTAGAATCGAGGGAAGTGAAGACATCCTAGGGAGAGGACACAGCACATGCAAAGGTCCTGTGGCATGGCCTTTGTATATGCATGGGAGATGTCAAGAAACCTTGGTGTGACAGATTGTAGGTTCCAGGGGGTAAATTAGTGGCTGCACATCAAGCCAGATTAGAATTGGCCACCGCCTGACGCGGATGACAAATGTCAGTCCTGCTGACAGCTTTGAGAATTGACTATTGGGTCATGCCGGTGAGAGCTTTAAAACCATCTGAGGATCATGTAATTGTGAGAAATTAGCTCCCTCAAAGTGGGGTTGGCCAGCAATTTTGCCCTGTCCTGAAGCAGCTGCCTTGATCCCCCAGAGTCCCAGCATTTCTTCGCTGGGCTTGGCTACCCTTGGCCTTGGCTGACCTCCTTCTCAAGAGTGTGGCAGAGAAGAACAGGATGCACCTCTCAAGGGTTTGGCAGCTTCCTGTGGGCTCCTCTTACGTGTTGAGAGCCCGAAAGATTCACAGACTGGATCTCCGCTGGGTGGGACCCTTTGGGACAGGGGCGGGGGAATAGTACAGCTATGAGTTGCAGTGAGCAGTTTGGGGAGCAGACTGTTGTACAAATGTCTTCTGAACCACATGAAGGCTCCGGAAGTAGCCATCCTTTCCTGTTCGGCTGCCCCTTGGTATCACCTCTCAGACCCACTTTGGCATATTTCATCGTAAGCCCGATCGGGGAACCTGTGTGATTCCCAGAGCAGGAGGATCTGCCTCTGTCGCGGACCTGGGTGAGGACCGGGGAGGACACCTGCCACCAAGGCAGACTCACGTTTGACAACTTCCTTCCTTCAGTTCCTGAAAATAGAGGTTCTTATTTTAATACTTTTTTTAAAAAACATATCTGTTTATTTTGAGAGAGAGAGAGAGAGAGAGAGGGAGAACACAAGTGGGGGAGGGTCAGAGAGAGAGGGAGAGAGAGAATTCCAAGCAGACTCCGCACCATCAGCACGGAGCCCGACACGGGGCTCGAACTCACGAACCGTGAGAGCGTGTCCTGAGCCCAAACCAAGAGTCAGACACTCAACCGGCTGAGCCGCCAGACCCCCCCTTATTTTAATACTTTTTAATTGCAGAAGGGAAATAAGAGTGGGATGGAGCAGCTGTGGAGAGGAGAGAGATGAGAAAACATTAGGGAAGAAAACAACAGTCCAAACGTAGTGCTGGATGAGAAGCCAGGTGATGAGAACCCCCTGGTGAGCGGTGGATGGAAATTAAAAACCCTGGTCCAGGAATTCAAATCAGGGCTCCCGTGGAGCTGCTTGGATTGCATGATGAGAGTGTGTCCAGCAGCAGTGGGCTGGATATTAGGCCCACCACTCTCCAATTTCCCAAGACACCGGGGCTCTCCAGGCCAGAAACGTGTGACCCACTTTTTCTGAGAAGGGAATGTGGACTTCTTGTAAATTATATTACCTACAACATAAACCGTTTTTTCTTAACTTCAAAGTCGAACCACTGTGGACGGCGATCACTTCATCAAACTTGATTTGTAAATAATAGTTTGATGGTAAGAACGTACTGACTTTCTGTCAAACACATTGGCTGTTCATACGGTTGTGATGATTTGAAACAGGAGAACAAGCCTCATGCACAGACCCTGGGAAAGTTGGCTGCTGGGAATCATGTCCTCAAAGGCATTGGCTAAGGGCAGACGGGATGCACAGCAATCCCGAGTGCCCAGGGTGGCTGTTTCCTGGCCAAGGATCAGCCCAGGGCAGGGGTCGCCTGGAGGCAGTGTATCAGGCACATGAGTTGTTTAAGAGCTTGGGGAAGCACGTGAGGTCTGAGCTGTGCTCAGGGGTCTCAGTACTGCATCCAGGTCGCCCGTGGTTTGGGTTCAATGACTGAGATGGTAATTGATCAAGATCAAGACCAAGACCATTGGATTAGAAGGCTGCACTTGTCCCACCGGGCTGCCTAGCAAACTCAGGAAGGGCCCTGGTGTGAGGTGATTCAGGAGCTAGGAGCACTACCTAGACGCCGGCCAGGGGTGGGGCCGGGGCTCGGACGAGACGGGATTAGAGTCTTCTTGTGGTCGCATAGCTCAGGTCCGCGGCTCTCAGGTGGGATGAGTGGTTCTCAAATTTTAGCAGGTATCAGAATCACCTAGAGGACTTGTTAATACAGGTTGCTGGGCCCCACCCTCAGGTTTCGGATTCAGGGGGAGCCGGGAACATGCATTTCTAACCACTTCCTGGAGATGTTGATGCCCTGGTCCGGGACCACTGATGTAGACGACGGAAGAGGTCTGGATCCTGGGGAGGGGACCTGCTTTCTACTTCTAGACTCTAGGAAGCCAAGTAGATATCTGATGGTGGGAGGTGACAGGGGAGCTTCCCGTCATAGTCCTGGCTCACCATCTGAAGACCCGCCAGTCTTCGTTTCGTTCTGTCCTTCAGTCTCAGAAATTCTGAAGGGCGGCTTGTGAAACTGCATTTTTAGTTCGAGGAGAGAACAACCTGCCACGTGGGTCCTGGGGTTTTGTAGATTATTTCGGTCGCCCATTCAGTTCTGTGTCTGGATTTCTCCAGGGACCCTGCCACGTGACATGGCCCCCTGATATTCAGCTGGGACCTGCTGGGTCCTGCTTTGTAGCCACGTCCACGGGCTCTGAGGATGTGAACATGTGATTCAGGCCCTGAGTCCGTTGGAGACGGAGCAAACAACCTTTCTTCGCTGTGTTCCGATAAAGGTGCTTTCTGTCATTCCCTCTTCAGGGGAACTGCAGTGGCGAAACACCATTACCAGCACTTTGTTTGTTTGTTTGTTTTAATTTTTGAGACAGAGAGAGACAGAGCATGAGCGGGGGAGGGGCAGAGAGAGAGGGAGACACAGAACGTGAAACAGGCTCCAGGCTCTGAGCAGTCAGCACACAGCCCGATGCGGGGCTCGAACCCACGGACCGCGAGATCGTGACCTGAGCTGAAGTCGGACGCTTAACCGACCAAGCCACCCGGGTGCCCCAGAACAGCACTTTTTAAGTTGCCAGTAACTGGGGAAGAGATGAACCTAATGTGAGGTTCACATCTGGCCCTCAGGAAAATGGCTTCAGGGAAGCCCGACACGCAGTGGGTAAAAGCCTGGCCTTGCTTCATTCAGACTGCCTCATGTTTGAATTCTGGCTTTGCCACTTAACCCTGTTTGGTGTGACCTCCCTGTGCCTCAGTTTCCTCACCTATAAATTGACATAATACTGGAGGCTGATAATTTGCTGTAAAGTAATGCCGTGCCCTTAGAACGGCACTTTTAGAAGAGTCAACGTGCTTTCGTTATTATTCTTGTAAGACTTAAGCCGCCCAAAGGCCTGTAAAGTATGCCATTTGTGTATGTATATTTTTAGGAATGGAATTCTCAGTTTTCCTACCTAGCCAAAACTATGTTTTATAGAAGCAGTCAGTGGGCACTGTAGAGAACGTCAGCTGGAGGGAGGGAAAGGGTACAGTTATAAAAGCCTTTCCGCCTCACCCAAGCTTTTACTGCTGCTCCCTTCATCACTGTCTCTCGTTTGACCTTTCCAGTAGGCTTTGACCAGTGTTACGGAGCCATGAAATTCATAAAACGAAGTCTAAAATGAAGATGTATGTGAGATCGTAAGACCTCGCATGTGGCGGTGATAATAATGCCTCCCACTTGACTCCCTTCAGAGGGTCTTTGTATGCGGTGTTTCATTTAATTCTTACAGTGGTCTTACTAGGTTGCGTCAGTCCCGTGATATAGTTTGTACGATAACGACCTCCGAGAAGTGGCTGGCTCAGGCCCCACAGGTGGACTCTCAGCCACCTGTCTAGCTGTCAGTCTAGCGACACCTAGACTCCCAGCCTCCTCTCGTGCCTCTGGGATCACTCTCTTCCCAGCGGGTGTAACCCCTGGCTCATGTGTTACTTTGGGCTCTCGTGCACATTTGTGATTCTGTTCATGGAGGGATGATATCGAGGTGATTCTCACTCTATAACAAACCTGAGGGTGTGAAACAACCATTTTATTTCACTCATGGATCCTGTGTGGGTCATTCAGATTGGGCACAGTGGGGTGGCTCTCAGAGTTCCATGCTATTTGGGGCCTCCGTGGGGAAGGTGCCCGTGTTGGGGCTGGTATCATCTCGGGCATCTTCCCTCACGTGCATGGCAGCTGCTTGGCCGGGGCGGGGACCTCAGATGGGCTGTTGGCCAGAACACCTACACGTGGCCTCTCAACGTGTTCTCTGTGTGTGTGTGCTGATCTGGGTTTCCTCGCCACATGGGGGGGTATGCCTAGCTGGAGCCTCAGGACAGCAGAGGGCAAATGCATGGGATGTTTGTCATCTGCCCAAGCTCAAAGGGGAGGCATGTAAACCTTGACCTTGTCACTCAGTGGGAGGAGTGTCAAGGTCACATGATAGAAAAGCAGATGATTGAAGGAAGTAAATCCTTTTTTTTTTTTTTTTTTTTTAAGATTGACAGCAGAGAATATGAGCGGATAGGTTCTAGGCCTAGGGAGCCCTTGATGAGGATCCGGAGTGCAAGGTCAGGGTCAGGTCAGTTTGGACATAGTGAGGTGGGGAGTAGAGGAAGAAAGGGAGGCATTCACCCCACACATGTTTGTTCAGATTATCTTGGAGCCAAGCAGAGTGAGCAGGGCTTCCAAATAATCACTTCTCAAAGGAGACCCTGGGCTCTGTAGAATAGACTCATCCTGTTGAAAATTTGACCTTCTTGGAGACCATTTTAAGATTTATTTATACCCAGCACAGGACCTGCAGAGTTCCATTTACTATGTAAAAAAGCGAAAAGTTCATCTCCGTCAGCATCCTGTCTCACTTATATTTAAGTCAGATGGGAAGGAAAAAAAAATCGTTACCAGGACAAGAGTGCTTGTCGAAGTTTATTTAACATTTGTGTGAGGTTTATTTTTGGTCCTGGTATTCTTCGTAGGGTAGGTCTCTCTTTTAAGACTGTTAGTAGTGTATTTCCTTTTCATTTGCCACTCCCCACCAAAAGAACTCTGAGATTTGAACCATCTTCGTATCCTTAGAAGGTCTCACTTTAAATGATGGTTGGAGACGCTCCAGGTTAAGTAGAGAGTAAACTGCTGTTGCGTCTTGACCTTTGGGTTAGGATCAAGTGTGGTGTAATAAAGTGTCAGTCCCAAGAGTCACCTCTGCTGATTTTTTCCTATTATTCTTTCCTGTTATTCCATATTCCTCCAGCTCTTGTGGCCAAGGATTGTTACATCAAGATCCAGCCTAAAATTAAAACTCCAGGCTTTAACCAATAAGCTAGAAAGCCGTTGAACTCCCACTGGGATGTGGTTACCTTTTCCTAAACTTCCTGATTTGTCTCTTAGCCCCAGAGTTGCTTTCTTATTGAGCCTTTGGAAGGGTCCCTGATGTTTCAGTGCCATTTCTCATCAGAGGGGGACTCTTAGCTGTGCAAAGCTCCTGAGGTCCCAGGCTTTTCAGCTGCGTGTCTCCCCTGCAGAGGAGAGTTCTCCCTGGGTGGGGCCGTTCCATCCTTCCTGGTGGGGCAGCTCTGAGGTCACATGGCAGAATGGTCCACGTCGGCACCTGGTCCAGATTTACAGAGCTCCTTCTGGAATTTTCCCAGAACTTTGCCTTGGAATCGTCTTTTTGACCTGTATCCAGAATCTATTTCCTTGAAAGGCGCCTCCCTGAAGGGAAGCCCCTGAGTGAGGGCTAACAGAGGTGGGGGGGTGGGTGGTGACTGTTATACAACATAAGCCACCAGCCTCACACCTGCTAGTGTTTTGTTCAGGCTGTTACTTTATTTGACAGTATCTGCTGTCTCCTATTTAAGAGTAAATAAATGTAGCGAGTGTCGTAACAACAACCTCAGTGTTGATGGCTGCTATTTATTGAATGCTCGCTACACCCAGCTGTCTGCTAATCTTTACCTCCGTCCCACGAAGTGCGGCTGTCATCATCCCCGCTGTACTCACGAGGAAACGGAGGCGAGTGATTCAGCCCGTGCTCTTAGAAGCAGAAAGCAATGAGACGGGCCCCAAGCCCAGTTTATTTGACCCCAGAGCCTGGACGCTGGGGCCGGGCGGTTTCATGGAGCGTCCAGGCCATCCTGGTAGAGCGTGGGCTCTGTGACCCGGCTGACAGAGCACAGCTGTGCGGATAATCGTGCCCCTTGGGTATCTGCTCACCGGAAGTGGGGCTATCCAGAAGGTGCGTGGAACACTGTGGAGCAAGTCATTAAAGCCAAGGGATTGTTGCACTTCATAAAATGTCAAGGTTTTCATAATTGAGTTGGGGGGTTGCTAATTTTAGACCATCCGAAAATCTCAAGAAACAAAGCTGAAGTCAAGGAAAAGGACTCTTTTGGAACAAAGGTGTCTCAGAAGTGGCAAAAGGGTTAGCCGCGACCCTGGGGGAGGCCCACTGCCCAGAGCCCAGAGCCAGCAGGCCCTCCCGTGGCTTTAATTCTGCTGCTGTTTGTGGGGCACCTGCCCTGCATACTATTGAGGCTCCTGCTGGTCTCCAGGGACACAGAGGCCGACCAGCCACGTCCTTGTCCTCAAGGACCTCATCCTCCCAGGGGACGACGTATGATGGTGTGATGGAGCCCTTCTCTGGTGGGCACACAGGGCTGGGGAAGCAGAGGGGAGAAAAGTGTGAAATTGGCCATGGCCTGGGGCAACCTCTTAATGTCTTTTTTTTTTTTTGGTGGGGGTGGGGGCAAGTGAGCGAGGGACAGAGAGAGAGCAGGTGGAGGGGAGAGAATCCCGCAAGGGGCAGAGAGAGAGAAGGAGAAGCGGGGCTCATGTTCATGAACTGCAAGATCGTGACCTGAGCCAAAGTCAGATGCTTAACCGACTGAGCCACCCAGGCGCCCTGATGCAACCTCTTAATGTCTTTTAATAGAAACACTCATAACCTTCCTGCAGTGCACTTCCTGTGAATAGGAACTCTTGAGTTTTTCCTTTTAATAAGAGAAAGCAAGCTTTCGATAAAAATTACACCTAAGCGTTGAGATCTCCACGTGGTTACGAGAAATTTCAGTCCAGCGTGAGGGGGCTCAAGAGAAGTTCCCGTGAGGATCGTCTCCCTGTCCTGCTGGAGAAGTCCAGGTGCGAAAAAATAGCGAAAGACTTCCCGGCTCGTGGCAGGGTGCTGGTGGGAGCCACAGCCAAGCAGGCATCCCTGGCCACGGCTCTCGTTTCAAGATCGCGAAGCAGGAACTAGAGAGTCAAGTTGGAGGGCTGGAGCTCAGAAGCCAGGCACTGCTGGGGTGCCTTGAGATCCGGGCTGCCCGAGGCTGGCCCCCGAGTCTCAGGACCGCATCCTGGGGCAGCGCAGTCCCCGAGCTCTGTTCTCTGAGCCGCGGAAGCTGGCCACAGGCATGGGAAGAGCAGGCCGGTGAGGGCCACGTCCAGGGAGGCCGTTGACTTGCCATGGTGTCGCCCATCACGGCGCCCCGTGGGTGAGGGGCTCCCCCGTGTCTCGAGTCGCACAGGCTGAGCCTCACTGCCCATCCCTTCCTGGGTGGGAATGCCTTGCGCCTCAATTCATTGTTTTGGTTTTCTTGAGTACAAAAAATCTGGCTGGACGTGGAGTGACTCTAATCATAAAAACCAAACGATGACTTCGGCCTCATCTGTGCCAAGGGTGCTGTTCACACCCTCATGGCCGGCGGCTGTGGGGACGGCGGACTTTTACGTGTCCTTCAGAGGCAAGTCAGAGAGTCCTTTTACTTGACTGCCGGGTGGACTTGGGGCTCCCTGGAGACCCATAAAATGTGGCCGCACTGAGCCCCCGGACCAGCAGTGAAACCAGCTCTCTCTGCCTTGAGTGTATCATCCAAACGGCTTTTTCCAGCCCTGTCTGCCATTTCGTATTTAACGTGCCCTTATAAAAGGCCTGGAAAATGGCACAGATGTGGCTAGAAAGGTTAAAAACCCTTTTCAGTGGCCTAATTTTGGAGTGATCAGCTACCCCCCCCCCCCAATTCTTATACACTAGAAGATTCTCTTAATTCTCCTGTTTTAGTTCTGTTTTAAATGAGATTGTAGTACAAGAAGGGCGATTAATAAAGCTTTCTGTTTCTACATCCGCTGTGAAGCTTTGTAACTTCTTCCTGCGTGGCGATGGCTAAGTGAGCACAACATGTGAAATCTAAGTAGACTTGTGGAAACATAAACACATTTTTATTCAGCAGTGAGTGTCGCACGGGATATAAATAGGGCCCGAAATGATTCTCATATTGGTCTTTCCTCCTGGAGGCCTTCAGAATTATCTCGAGCTGTCATCTTTTTGTTGTATTGGAAAAACGTGAGATTCTTTTCCCCTTGGTCATTATTTACGTTTTTAAAAAATAATGTAGTTTTAAAGAATTCTTGCTATTTAATCTCAAGCCCAAACATGGCTCCTAGTGAGGGAGAGATGGAAGTGTGGTATTTTTAGTTCTGAAAAGAATTCTTTTGGGGGGATGGGATGCATCTGAAAGGTGGAAGAAATGTTCAGTGTGGGGAGATATTTTGTCTCCTTTTCCTTTTGTTCTTTCAAAACTTGCATTCGGGGGGGGGGGGCGCCTGGGTAGCTCAGTCAATTAAGTGTCTGGCTCTTGATTTCGACTCAGGTCATGATCTTGCGGTTCGTGAGTTCAAGCTCCGTGTTGGGCTCTGTGCTGACAGTGCAGAGCCTGCTTGGGATTCTCTCTCTCTGTCTCTCTCTCTGTCTCTCTGTCTCTCTCTCTCTCTGCCCCTCTCCTGTGCACTTCCTCTCTTGCAAAGTAAATAAATAAATAAAAATAAAAACTTGCATTTGGGGAAACAATAAAGTTAGATTGTGCAATTTTTTTTTTTTAATTTTTAACGTTTATTTATTTTTAAGACAGAGAGAGACAGAGTATGAACAGGGGAGGGGCAGAGAAAGAGGGAGACACAGAATCTGAAACAGGCTCCAGGCTCTGAGCTGTCAGCACAGAGCCCGACGCGGGGCTTGAACCCACGGACCGTGAGATCATGACCTGAGCCGAAGTCGGACGCTTAACCGACCGAGCCACCCAGGCGCCCCAAGATTGTGGAATTTTTAAGTGTCTTGCTTGGTGTTGCTAAATTTTAATTCATTGCTGGGAAATGAGCTCATTTCATAAACATTTATGTGTCTTATGAGCTGGCATTAGGGCGTGGGAAAGCTTACCTCCTGCATCCTCAGAGGGACGTGGCACAACCTGCTGCTTTTTGGTGGGAAATGTAAAGGCTGGTCTACTTACTTTCTTATTTGAGAGAGTCGGGGAGGGGCAGAGGGAGAGACAGAGAATCTCAAGCAGGCTCCACACTCACCATGGAGCGCGACACGGGGCCCAATCCCACAACCCTGGGATCATGACCTGAGCCGAGATCAAGAGTCAGATCCTCAGCCGACTGAGCTGCCCAGACGTCCCAAGGCTGGTCTACTCTTGGATGAATTTTCAAAGAAGACTGCAGCTGTCCCCTCTTCAGTCTTGTGTTGGAGTGCCCTTGGGAAGTGCCTCCCTTTTATGTGGCCCTTGACTTCTCAGCCTTGTTTAGTGCATCCGCCAATGTGGACAACAGAGACCAACTTCCTAGGCAGTAGTCCACCACTCTGATTTGGATTTATGTGGAATCAGGGATTTTTGTCGAGCATCCTTTTGTCCTTTGAGAGATGAGAGGAACCTACCTCCCCTAATCCATAATCACAAGAATATTTCTTCCTGGCATGTCCCCACTTATTTCCATGCCCAGGTCCCTGAGAGAGCTGCAGGAAAAGCCTCATGGAGGTGGGAGGGAGAAAGGAAGGTAAGAAGGAAGTCCCAAGATTTCCTCCCCATTGCCCTTGAGGCTCAGTCGTCTGTGGCCATGTAAAGTCACCTAGAGCCGTGAAGGGGGAACAAGCAGAAAGAGAGGGGAGAAGGAAGGCTGTCTTGGGTGCTTTGCAACTGATGAGTGGAAGTTCGATCCTGATAAGAGCAAGCTGCTTGCCCCTGCCTCATCGTCCCCTCCCTCATCATGTACTCTCCTGTCCTTCCCAAGAGAAGTTCTGACAACCTGTCCTCTGGTCTCTGAGCAGTGGCCTGTTGGCAGGGCCTGCAGCCCCAGGGAAACACTCTCACTACCCACCCTCCTCTTGAGTCCTCTCCTGGTGGCTACTCTTTTCGGCCAGGCCAGTTGCAGGTAGCAGAAAATCCCAGTAAGAAGTTTATAAGATGCAGGTTTATTGCTCTCACGCGAAAGAAGTTCGAGATTGGAATGGTGGTTCGTGGCCGTCAAGGTGCCAGGACTCTTCTCTTTTTCTGTTCTGCCATCTTCAGACCGTGGCTTCCAGCCTCAACGCTGTTTCATCACCCCGTGTGGCCGTTATGGCTCTAATTATCGCCTCCAAATTCCAGATAAGAAACAAGAGGAAGAGAAAAGAGTACATGTCTCAGCAAAGTTGTCTCCCTTCATAGAAGCCTCACATGATGGTTTCTGCTTACGTCCTGTTGACCACCTCTTCCCCCAGGGGCGATTGGGAAATGCCCCCCTTGAGCTCGTCCTTGCAGGCTGGAATAAAACTGAAGTTCAGTAAAAAGGGAGAAGGGGAGAACGGTGTCGGCTAGGTAAATAGCAGTCTCTACCTTCTGTGTGAACCATAATGTATTCCGCCTGGCATTTTAGCCATTTAGAGAATATCTAACCCTCTTATCAGACCCTGAGCTATTTGGAAGCCCTGATCATATCCCCTTCCTCCTGTATCATCTGTAGCTCCTAACCCAGGGGCATGCATGGTGGGTTCTCAGCCCATCTTTTAGATTCGAATCGGATTCACCCTTGCCCTTCCCTCCCTCAATGGATCTACAGTTAATAAGAAGTCACTTACAAACATTTTTTTTAAAAAAGTAAATTCTTCCCCGGAGGGCTTTTACATAATTCTCAGCTTACACGGAATAATAGTAAAGGTGCTAATAATTGTCAATAAAATGAGAAAAATGCAGGCCATGGAAATTGGTGGTATTAGTAAATACATAGTCATACTATTTACTTTAAATGTAGGTATACTATCCAGATGTTAGAGGAGCAAGAGATACGAATTTGCTCCTCTAACATCTGATTCGGGAGATTTGGCAAAGGGAAGTAATCTGCCCCGAGTTGCATAGCCAATGATGTTGGAGCATACCATTAGCCAGTATGAGTAGAATGCTAGAACTTTCATGAAAAATATGTATGAAAAAGTTTGGCTCTTCTGTGTGAGTTTGAGCAATGTGGGAGGGTGGGATTTCGCTAAGAAAACGTGTGTCCGTCCTCGGTGTTTGTAAAAGGCAGGGAATCCTTCTGAAAATCTAGTTACGTAAATTTATGTTCCACCGCGTAAAAAAAAAAAAAAAAAATTAAGCGGATGGAAAAAAATCAGGATGGTTGGAGGGCAGGGCTTTCCCTTTTGCTCTGGGAGGGAAGGAAACTTTGTGCAGGACATGTCAGTTGGAAAGTGTCTTTGCTGAGCCCTCCCCACGTGACCGGCTGATTCACTGTCTGCTAGGTCCCTGGAGAGGTGATGTAACCAGGGACTGCAGCTTCTAGGGGAGGGGGAAACTCATTGTCAGCCCAGCCCTCTGGCATTAGGAACGTAACAGAGCTCTGGCCAAAAGCAGATGGAGTTTTGCAGCTATGTTTTGTAATTCTGTTTTAAATGTCACTTGCTCCATCTCTTGTTGCCTTGTCCTCATTTTCTCTTCTTCCCTCCTCTTTCTGGCTCTTCCTCTCCCCCACCCCCGGCTGTGGTCCTCTGTGCAACAATTCTGCTCTCCCTGAATTAACTCAGGTGTGACCTTTGGAAATGCATGAGCAAGGAGCTGTGGGGGTTTCCTGCCATCTTTCTGTTTCTGAATCTGGTTAATGTGAGCTAGGAGGGCAGGTGGAAAGAACATGGGCTTCGGGTCTGAAAGACGCAGGTGTCCACTCCAGCTCCAACATCATTGGCTGTGTAACTCGGGGCAGATTACTTCCCTTTGCCAAATCTCCCGGATCTCATCTATAAACTTTGGTTAATGTCTCCCTGAGAGGTTTGCTAGGAGAACCGAATGAGATAATGTAGCAGAAAAGCCCAGAGAAGTAGACAAAGAGCAGACTGTGTTGGGCTGCATAACGCATGCTGGGAGTTTGCACTTTATTTGAGTGCTTTGGGAAGCAGGGCAGTGATGCAATGTGATGTGATAGGTGTTTTCGAGAAGGCCAGCTAGAAGGCGAGGGCAGTATACCAGATGGCTGGGTCAGGGGGAGGCAGACCGACCCGGAGACCTTTTGATGGCAGGGAAAGCAGCTGAGGTCTTCGATGTGGACAGGGAGGGAAGGAAGGGGAAGGGTCAAGCGGAAATCCTGGCTCCGGGGGTCGTGGTGCTGTGGTGCCTGTCATGGAACCTAGCAAAGGACTGCACGTGGATGACAGCTGCAGAGTGGTAGCTGGGGGGCCAACATCATGCGTACCTGGGGCAAAGAAGGACTGCCTGTGCTTGGGCCACGTTGGATGACAAACAGTGGGACAGGCCACAGTCCGCTTCTGCTCTTGCTTGGAAGCCATCATGTTCTGGCCATCCACCCGCTCGGATGGCAGCTTTTAGAAGCAAGTTGGGCCTGGAAAGTAACACAGTCTCTCGAAAGCTTGAGGGGCCTCTGATCTTCACCCTGATACCAGCTCAGGTGACCCTGGTACAGCCAGTGCAGCTGCCCGCTCTAACAGAGTCGGAACAAAGTGAAAGCTAACCCCGCGTTGGATTAGGGACAGACTTTGGCAACGTCCTCAAATCTGGGTGCTGTGACGGCGCGACAGTTACAGGTGGGGTCATGCCCCCACCCATGGGGGTTCCACGTAGGTAGATCTCACGGGACTGGGGAGGGATTGTCACCTGGAAATCAGGGTTTTGAACCACTTGGAGAAACACTGTCCTGGAGGAGGGGTTCCAGGTGACTCCTGCCTGGTTCTTTTCCTCCCACTTTTATTTATTTACTCCTCTTTTTAACAATCCATTTGGTGGTAGTATTTCCTCTTCCTGTTCATAGTTCAGACTCTGGGAGCAATGAGGGGCAGGCAGCTTTCTCTCCGAGGAAGAAGAAATGCTCGACGTGCTTTATGAGTATGTCCCTAAAATGACAAGAGCATCAAACAAAGGCACAGCGAGGACTCTGTATTCACGAAGTTATTGTCACGGAGTCAGAGCCCAGATAAAAGTCTTTGGCAAATCTGTAAAGAACATTTCTGAGACAGAAAGAGAGAACAGAATTTATTGGGTCTAAAAATAGCGGCCAAAGTGCCGCTTGTCGGGGAACCTGTTGAGCGGAGACAGGAAGGGGATTTTATTTCTCCAGCCCTGAGGTCACTTGTCTTGTTTAAGAAGGGGCAGCAAACATTTCCAAATAGGGACTGCTTTTGAAGGGGAGGAAGATGGCTGGGTGCGTACGGAATTTCTCGTTTTCTTCTCTCCCCTTTCCTACCTCCTGCATCACCCCACCCTTCCTCTTAAGAAAAAGAAAGGTTAGGTTTTCTCAGCAGAGTAGGCGGGGGCTGGCGGGGGAGGGGCAGGACTTCAAATGGGGTCTGTGATGTTGCCTGTCGATGGCAGGTTTGATGATGCTGCTCTGAGCAGGGGTGATGGCGGTGGACTCATTGTTGGGTCTTCGTGGGTTCCACACATATCCACTAAGTTGAAGAAATAAACCCACAGTTGGCGAAATAATGGTGTTCGTTCTCCCAGACCGATCGGCTGATTCCTGCGTCTTCTTTGTTCCATTTCCGGGCAGGGAGGCTGACTCTGTCCTCCACAACCCACAAAAGAAGGGTCTTTCCCACCCCTGGCCTAGGCAGTCCTCAGGCCTGTATACTTAACAACATTATCTAATGTCAGCATCCCGAAAGTTGTCAATCAGGAGGGCTTCAAACCTCCTCCTCTTCGACATTTATGAGAACGTTGGCTGGAATTAATTCTATTTATGGTGGAGGGCCCGATGGTAATGCTGCCCATCTGTGTCTCAGCCAGAGGTTGAGAACTGATAGCCTGCAGGCCAGATCTTAGTCATGTTTTGTTGGTCCTGTTTGGTGTTGACCTGTACCGTCACCAGGATGGAAAAGTGGAACATTTTGTTTGCAGATCTTGATTTCCGGATTCTCAGGAGGGGTCTAAGATATGCTTGGTTTCTACTTCTTCTTCTGATCGGGGAGTCCCCAGACCGTAGCGCATAGATGCCTGTCCTCCCAAGGGCAGCCGTCCAGTGGGTCATGATGCGAAGCAGCCACTGCTACTTCTAAGAGGATAATAGGAAAAGCATAAGACAGGTTGTATGTTAAGCACCCAGAAAACACCTGCACACGCGTGGCGAGCACTCTGTAAGCATTAGCTGTTGCTGTCCTCATCATTATGGCATTGAGTGTTTCTGTGAGTGTTCTGTTGAAGATAGAACCAGTATCCAGTAGGGTCTTACGGGGCCCCCAGAGAAGACATGTCTGTCAGAGCTCCGTTCCACAAGATAATTGTCCTTCTGAGTTACTAGCTCATCCGTGCCTTACTCATGCCCTGAATCTTGTTTCTGTCTTTGCCTTAGCTGCTGGGAAGCTCAGAGGCAGCTTGGTGGCTCACATCTAGCCAGATGACATGGCTTCACGGCGGGCACTTGGTTTATCGAGCCCTTGGTTTCATATCCCATCATTTTATCTCTGCTGTTCTTACTTGCTTTTTCTATTGTGGGCATTTTTTAAAGCATACTTCAATTCCGTTTGGAACAAGGCTAGGTGTAAATTAAAAATCAATGATAGGGGCCCCTGGGTGGCTCGGTCGGTTAAGCGTCTGACTCTGGCTCAGGTCATGATCTCACAGTTCATGAGTTCAAGCTTCGTGTCAGGCCCTGTGCTGACAGCTCAGAGCCTGGAGCCTGCTTCGGATTCTGCGTCTCCCTGTCTCTCTCTGCCCCTCCCCAGCTCATGCTCTGTCTCTGTCTCTCTCTCTCTCAAAATAAATAAACATTAAAAAAATTAAAAAACAATAAAAATCAATAAGCAGAGCATCTGTTCCTCTGAGAGACTATTTATGTTATCACTGCAGACAGGCTCCCACATTTGTTGAGGCCCCATGACTAAGCCTTGGTCTCTCTCACTACTGGGCACCACTTTAACACCCACGTTGGACCGGGCTGTATCAGGTGTGCTGTTGTGTTTCTTTTCATCTTTGGCCCCATAGCTTCTGTTCCTGAATTGGGATGGCTTATTTACCTGGCCGGACTGACGTATCAGTCAGCCATTTCTGTGTAACAAACCGTCCCAAAACTCGGTGCCCCAAATGCACCCCAAAATGCACGCAACCAGAAGTATTTCTCATTCTCACATGTCTAAGGGATGCCTGGACAGTTGTGGTTCAAGCCACAGGTCCACAGGCTGGCAGGGGAAGGAAGCTCTTTCTCCTTGTCTCTTGCGTGTCTAGAACCCACGTGCTGCTGGGGCAGACTCTTCTCACGGTGAGGGCAGAAGTGCAGGAGGGGTGAACAGAAACACGCGAGGGGCAGGTTCAGAACTGGCACCGTCGTCTCTTCCACGTTTCCTTGGCCAGAGCAAGTCATGTGGCCAAATCCAACATCAGGGGAGCAGGGGAACAGAGTTTGCCTCTAGTGAGAGGGACTTCAGGGTCCGTGACAAAAAGGCATGAACACCAGCTGGCCAGGGGTTGGGGCGGGTGGGTGGGTAGGGGAAGCAGTTTACCACACGCAATAGATTCAGTTGCAGAGCCCCAGGGTGGGCAGACGGCAGTACCAGGCCCTTGGGAAGTATGTTGGATATTCTCCATTTCCCTCTCCAGATCCATGCTATATAATGGTTCTCCCTGCCTCGTGCCCTGGGAGGCTGACCTTCCCTCTGGCTTTCAGCCTGGTTCAGTCAGAGGGGAACCCTGAAAAAAGAGGGTGGAAGTGTGCCCGCCCACAGGTTGGTGTGTGATCCTCTGCAGAAGGCCATAGCTTTACCAGGTGGCTAGTCCTTATAACCTTGGTGTCCTAGTAACCTTCGCCCTAGGGGCAGCAAGACTCTCTGCTGTTGCTGGCTTGGGGTGCCTTACCACAGGGTCTCCCTGTTAAAACCTGCCCCTCTCTCCTAAATAATCCCTTCCCGGGGCTCTTCTCTCTCTCCCTGTTTGCAAGAGCCACCTGTTCCTGGCAGGGACCCTCGTGGATACATTAGGTGCTCAGTAAGTGCACGGTTGAGTGAGTATCCGGGCTCCTTGTTTTTCCTGCCCTCTGGTTTTTACACCACTTTTACAGAAGTGACTGGTCAGTTCTTCTTGAAAACCCAATGGGATTTCTGCCGTTACTTGTCTGCCATCATCCCCTCTTATAGGAACCTGGCCCAGTATGTTCATCAGAGGGACTTTGCATAGATAGGGTTATGTTTTTTAATCTGAGATTTTTTGGCATGTCCTTTGGGATAATTGGGGATTCTTTCAAGTGCAACGTTTTCTTCATAAATTGTGGGGGGGTTATTTCTGAGGTGTGATTTATGCCATATTATGTTCCAAGAAGGGAATGTAGGCAATGTCTGTGGCTAAAGAGCTCTCAACATAAGGAAGTGATATGTAGATCCTTCCAATAATAAATTCCTTTGTTAATTTCTGAAGGGGGTAATTAACACCACTGTACCTGAAAAAGCAGATCAATGCATTTGTTTTTTGTTTGTTTGCCTGTTTGAGTAGGAAAGGGGCGCCTGGGTGGCTCCGTCGGTTGAGCGAACGACTTCGGCTCAGGTCACGATCTCGCGGTCCGTGAGTTCGAGCCCGCGTCGGGCTGTGTGCTGACAGCTCAGAGCCTGGAGCCTGTTTCCGATTCTGTGTCTCCCTCTCTCTGACCCTCCCCTGTTCATGCTCTGTCTCAAAAATAAATAAACGTTAAAAAAATTTTTTTTTCTTAAAAAAAGGGCCCCAAATTTCAATTTCCCAAGTGAGTTTGGGAACCACTGGTGTAGTTCCCAAACTTCCCCAGTCAAGATAATGTTTTGCTAAAAATTCAGATTCCTAGTGATTCAGGATCACTGGCCCTGGGGTGGGGCCTCAGAAACCTGCTTTCAACGTGGATCTTGGGTGAGTCATGTTAATCAAGTGTGGGATACACAGGGCATGGCTAATGATTCTCACAGGTTCTGGTCTGTTGACTAAGGAGAAATCCAGTGGTGATGATGATCATATACAAGAATATGTAACATTTAGAAAAGCACTCTATAGTTGGCAAAGATTTTTTTTTAACATTTATTTATTTTTAAGAGACAAGAGAGCACGAGTGGGGAAGGGGCAGAAAGAGAGGGAGACAGAATCTGAAGCAGGCCCCAGGCTCCGAGCTGTGAGCACAGAGCCCTATGTGGGGCTCAAACCCATGAACTGTGAGATCATGACCTGAGCTGAAGTCGGACGCTCAATCGAGGGAGCCACCCAGGCACCCCGCTGAGATTTTTTTTTTTTTAATTTCTTTATTTTGGGGAGAGAGAGAATGAGGGAGGGAGGGGAAGAGAGAGGGAGAGAGAGAAAACCCCAAGCAGGCTCCGTACTGTCAGTGCAGAGTCTGACACGGGGCTCAAACTCCCGAACCGTGAGATCGTGACCTGAGCCAAAATCGAGAGTCTGATGCTTAACCGACTGAGCCACCCAGGGGCCCCTAGCTTGCCAAGATTTTGCATATGTTGTCTCATTAACCACACTGACCCCTTGAGGACTTGTTCGTGTCTGGTATTGCCTGTGCCAACATTCTTTGACCAGCATTGAATGGGAAGAACGGTACCATCAGGTTTTTGTTAAGTGTCCTAATTGATGCCACAAGTGAGGGTGGGGGCAGCTCTCACGTTACACATATGCCACACTCCAGAGCCAGCAGCCTTTAGCCCACCCTTTGAGAACCCCCGCACGACCTCTGGACAGGATTCTTTCAACCTCATCCCATGCCTGGATCTTGCAAGAGGAGTTTCTAGAAAGCTCTGCAGAGGGTTTTCCCAGAGGCATCTTCAGGCCAGGGCGTGTCCCATTCGCTGTTCTCCCGGAGAGGAGCACAGATGTTCCCTCCGAAAAAGGGCGTGCAGGGTTGTCTCTTGCCTGCAGGTTGGGAGGCCTGCCTTCAGGAACGCCATCCCAGGTTTCTGTAGCAGTCCTGCAGAAAGCCGGGCCTGGAAATCTGTGAATTACTCCCACAGCAGATGACTCTGCAGCCTTCGCCATCAAACGTGCTGTGAGCGTGCTCTGGGATTCGGGGTGGGGGGTGGGTGTTCAGACTTTATTAATTAATACATTTGGGGAGCCTTCATGTTATTTATTTTCATAAGAGATCCTGGGCTGCCTGCTGACTCCTAGCTCAGCTGGTTATTGTTTCTATGTCCCACCGAGGAAAGAAATGCCTTGCCGGCGAAGCAGAGTCCTCTCCGGGTGCTGACTGCTCCATTTTTCTCTTTCCCCTGTGCGTGACGTTTGTAGCATTTGCTTGTCTCACATTCTTGCCTCCCTCCCTTGGTCCACACGCTTTCTTCTGCCTTTTGCAGAATCTCTGACAGTACTGAACGAATAATATAAGCCTGGGGGGCTCGGTGGAGCGCAGAGCTATGATGTCCGTGCCTTTCAGTGCTGGCGCCTTTCCCTCATCCTTGGTTAAGAGCTTGGATCGAAGCTGATTTACCGGCTTCCCTGGTAGAGCACACACTTCATCGCATGTCTGGGAAGGGTGTGATACCTGTTTTCTCATTCTGCACAGCATTGACCGAGATTGGGGCCTCAATTAGTTGAGCCAGTAATTGTGATATTAATAAAGGTTTCCATGTCCGCAGGCAGAGATTAAGCCGTGGTGGATATGGCGACCCTTGAGGCCGTGAACCTTGCACAGTGCATCTCCTAGAACTGAGCTTATGACCCTTGCTTACGACTGTTGCACATGACCTTATAGCATATGTTTTAGGAGGATATGCTTAAGTCCAAGTCCTAATTCCAGTGATAAATTCCAAGCTTGTTGTTACTGTTTTTCTTCCCGAAAGACAAAGGGAGTTTTATGCCCTGGTATTTGAGGTTCAGTTCAAGGGCAGTGTTGGATAGGGAGTTTTGCGAGTGCTACAAAATTTGTAATGTCCTTTAAAGAATCCAACCAAGAATCTACTCACTGGTCTACTGTCCGTCCGTCCGTCCGTCCATCCATATCAGCATTTACTAATTCCTACAAGGTACCTGACACTGTGTTTACATGCTGGGATTACAATGGAAAAGCATAGTATTGCATCATGTATCACAGCCTGTTATTGCCAGACAGTCTCCAATGTTCCAAGCACCTTTGTGAGGTAAGAATTCTTACCCCCTACCCCCCTCCATGAGAGAACAGAAGCTAAGGTACCTTACCCGGACAGCTCAGCCAGTCAAGGCGGAGCAGGCCGGACGCATCCTTGGGACATGTAGGATGGGAGCAGCCTTGCCTTCTTCTATGTTACCTGGACTCTGCTGTTTGCCTGGACCCAGGCCCACACCGGAGGGGAGAGTGAGCATTCTGTGGCAGGGCCAGAACTGGGTTGTCAGGGCTATCTTCCCGCCATCAGTGAAACAGGGCGAGGGGCGTGCATAGGACGGAACCACGGGGAGGCCCGTCAGCTGTCATTCCCCTGCTTTACCTTGGCAATCTTTTGGAAGCTTGAGGTTCTGTCCAGACTCCCCCTGTCACTGGGGGGTGGCACCTGTGCAAGGGTACAAATGGGGACCCACTTAGCGAGTGTCTAAATGTTAAAAAGACACAAAGGAAGATAGCTGTTTAGAACACTCCGTTCTGTCCTCCTATCTTGGCAAATAGACCTTTATGACCACGTGCAAGGCCAGGTTGGAATGTACATTTTTCAGGCTCCTCAGAGTCGAGTGTAGAAATTTACAGCTTGAGGACAGCGGGTCCCCAGCCCAGCTCCTACGTTGCCTTCCATCTGGCCCCGTCCCACGTTGCAGCGCGTGTCGGTGCGCAAGCAACCGGGGTAGGCATGCATGTGTGTGCACGCCCACCCGGGCTCCACCCACCCATTCCCCGCAGAAGGCTGCCCCGGGGCCCAGGGGGATGCTCGGTAGTGGAACAGTTTGCAGTTGAGGGAATGGGCCTGGAGAAGAGCCCAACATGGACCCTGAAAGTAGGCTCTGGCGTATTCGGGGATCCTGGGCACCCGCAGCTTGCCTGAGGTGGGGAGAACACAGACTCTGTCCTTGGCTTTACCAGTTCCTTGCCCCCCCCCCCCCGGTGGATAAGTATAACTAAAGGGTTCCCCTGAGGGTGGGGTTCAAGGCAAGGGCCCCTTTGCGTGGGTCCTACGTGATGCCAGACCTGCCAAGTCATCGGATAGAGGGGGCTGCATTTTATACAACAAAGAGCCGAGCTTGTAAATCTCAGAGCAGAGTCTGGAGCCCGGTTGCCAGCCCCTCAGCCGGTGCCCTGTGCTCATCTCACACTGTAAGCGTGCCACCTGCACGCAGGTTTCAGAAGGCTGAGCTTCTCGAAACGCCTAGTGAAATGCCTAGCGGCACTCTGAGGTGTGAGCGCCCGAGGCCAGGCCTGCCGTGGGTGACTACAGTTTAGGCAGAAACTGGAGCTTCAGGGACAGGTGTCTGAGGGGCATACCTCAGTGGCAACACTGACGAGCTTAGTGATTTCCACTTCCCTCGTCTGGAAACTGAGGATAAAATGGAATCTGTGGGTGGAGTTGCACAGGCGGAAAGTGAAGTGTGTAGAAACCCAGCAGGTGGCTTTGCCGCAGTGAGTGCTCAGTGAAGGGCAGCTATTGAGATGAGACCTGTTGCTGTTCTCCAAGCGGTTGCCATCCATATGTCCGTCTGTCCATTCATCCATCCAACGCGTATTTACAGAGCACTTACCATGTGCCAGGCACTGTTCTGGGAGCTTGGTCTTCACCCGTGAACAAGAGAAGCAGAATGCCTTGCTGTAACAGAGTGGAGTGGACCTCCTGATAGGCAAAAGCAGAGATAAATCAGAAGCACAGGAATTATGGACGTTGCATAGAAGCCGATAAGCTATGGAGGGTGGAGGGGGGGGGATGTTGAGAGGGGAAGAAGGTTTGGTCACGCCAAGGTGGGCTGTAGTTTTCAGTAGGGTGGTCGGGACAGGCCCTATGAAAGAGGACGTCTGAGCAAAGACTCGAAGGAAGTCAGGGAAGGAGCCATGTAGAAAGATATGGGGGAAGAGCATCCCACGTAGAGGGAACAGACAGTGCTAAGGCCCTGAAGCGTCTGTTACTCCAGGAACAACCAAGAGGCCGGTGTTACTGGAGCAGAAGGAGCGCGTGTGCACGCGTGTGTGTGTGTGTGTGTGTGTGTGTGTGTGTGTGTGTGTGTACATGCACACGGATTGCAGATGAGATTGGAGAAGCGATGGGCCGGTTCAGGGAGGGCCTCATCGACCTCAGTAGGGGTTGGCCTGTTGCTCCGAGTGAGAGGGGCCGTTGCGGGGCATTAACAAGGAGGTGACTGGTCCTCCACACCTCCCCGCGGCTAGGGCCCTCAGGCTGCCTCTGTATCATCAGTGCGAGCCCCCAGACCTCACCCGCTTCCTGTTCCTGTTGCGGACTCACTGCCCCCATCCGTGTTGCGCGCCCCTCTCCACCTATGCCCTGGGTCCCGTTCCCTCAAGTCCCAGATGTCTGTCTACAGCCAGCGATCTGAGGCGTCGTGTTCTGTAGTGACGTTGCCGGTGGGAATGCAGACCTGGGCAAGTTGTGGGCGCTCACCTCGCTTCTGACAGAGCTGCTGATGACCACCCTTCTGCGAGCCTGGGTTTGGCTGGGCTCTCCTCGCTTCCCATGGAGCCCAGTGCCGGGGCTGGCGTCACCCACTGCTCACAGCAGCAGAGGTGAGGGGTGGCTCGGGGACAGAGGGTTTCCCGTTGAGTCAGAGCTCCCGCTGATAGACTCCTCCCTCCCACCACTACCCTCAGTAAATGCCAAGACCCCCCATGGCTCTGTTTCAGGAAGAACTCTGCCAGTGGAAACACCGCCTCCCTTGGTGGAGCCCCATGGGTTATCAGGGTTGCTCAGATTAGGGAAGTCCTCCCCTGCCGCCCTGTGCTGCTCTGCCCCGCCCTGCCCTGCAGAGGGGAGCCCTGCCCATGGGAGAGTCCGGCTCATGCCAGGCAGTGCGGCTGCCCCTCCTGCCCTTGACGCCAGGTCCCTGGGCTCTGCTAAGGGTAAGCTCTGTGATCAGGGCAGGCTCGATTTTTCTTCATTTTCCTCCCACCTCCCTTCCCTCATGTCTGTGTGAAAATGAAAGCTATTGTTTATTTAAAAGGGCCATTTGCCTAATGCCCCTGGAATTTATTTGCTGGAGCATTTTCCGTTTTCATATTCAGTTCAGACCTTAGCCACAGCCAAGAGGTTATGTAACCTGGGATGGAATGAATCCCACTGGCATCCGGGGACCCCCCCCCCCAGCGCACCCCACCCTCTCCATTCCTGTGAGGGTGGGCATCCTGAACACTCAAGTTGCCTCTGGGAGTTGCCGGAGGGAGGGAGCCGGGGAGCGGGGGCGGTTGGCAGAGAAGCACTTGGCAGAATGGAGTCAGGAGGGCAATTTCTTTGGGGGCTGAGTTCTTATATCTTCTCTGGGTCTGCTGCCTGCTCCTCGGTCCTAGACCCTCCTCACGTACAAAGCTCAGACCCTTCCTCCAGCCTGCCTCTGGACCTTGGCAAAAAGCCCGAGCATCACTGTCTGAGCCTTGGAAGGACGTGTGAGCTGTTTCTGGCACCGTCCTTCCTGGCTGGCTTGTGGAACTTGTCTCCATGCTCCTGTGGATCCCCGGCAGAACCCTGACTGAAGGCCACTTCTGCCCCTACATTCCGGCCCCAGACCCCTTGATTTCTACTCTAAAACCTAGGTCTACAGGGAATTACTTTGACAGGGGACAGGGTGTTGTCCTGGGTTATAAGGAGCTGGAGGTTTAAACCGACTTCTAGAGTTTAACAGGAGACAAAGACATAGAGTGGTTTTAGGAACCCTGGACTTAGCTTAGTCACAAAGAGGCCTGGTTGGGGTGGATGAGGTGGGGGGACAAGGGGATGCACCCCCATCCAGGGAGGTGGTAAGAAACCCGTTCTTCACTCTCCCCACCCCGGTCTGGCTTGCGCTGTCTCCCATCGCGTGATTTCTCTGCTTAAATATGCTTGTCGACCGTATGTGTGTGTGTCCATTCCCATAATGCTAACCGCTGTAGCTAATAAAGCCTCGATTTTCAGTGACTTATTTAACCCACCAAAAGTATGCTCACTGCTCATGTATCCATCAAATAAGGCTCTTCCTCCGAGGAGGCAACTTCCTCCCCATGGTGATTCTGGGACCCGGATTCCTTCCATGGCTGGCTCTGTCATCCCTCAGGGCCTCAAGGTGGTCTGCTTTCTTGGGAGCAGGAGGAGAAAGAGCTAGTGAAGGAGGCACGTCCACTCCTTAAACACTCCAGCCTGGACACGACCTGCACCCCTTCCTATCGGTGAGACCCAGCCACACGGCCACTGGCCTCCGAGGAAGGCAGTCCTAGGTTAGGAGCTACCACGGCGATCACGCCACATGGCGTCAGCGGAAGGAGATGGAGAGAGGAGGTGCCCCGGAGAGGCGGCGATGTCAGAGGACTTGGCGGGTGAGCGTGGGGGCAGCGAAGAGAGGTCAGGAGTCCGAGGCCCGTCCAGGTTTCTGGTTTGGGGGAGAGGTTAGACAGTGCTGCCACCCAAGGATGTGAAGTCAGCAGGAAGAGGGGCGGGGTCGAGAGGGGAGGCTGCTGTCTGTCCCGTGCCCAGCCTTGGCTGGGCGCTATAGGGATGTTGTGTGATTTGGGAACGAGTAGAAACAGGAGTGGGTGAACTTGAGGCCCTTCTGCGCACCCCATGGAGGTCCAGTTGGGAAAAGACGTTTGGTAGCTGTACTCACAGCCGGAAACCACAGCACCCGGTGGGGTCGGACCATCAGTGTGCAAGTGCAAAGCTGATAATAAGAATAATTGAGAGGAAAAAGGCATCATCAGTAACTCAGAAGAGGGCACCAGCCCAGGCATCGAGCCCTCTTCAGCGCCGGGTTCTCGTTTCTCTGAGCCAGGGGAGAGAGGTAAGAACCATCCAGATGCGTATCCTGGCCCACCTGACTCAGGTGAGGAGGGCCCGCCCACCTCATACTGGCGCAGCTCCCTCTGCCCTCCTTGGCCTCGGTCTCATTGCCCCATGACGGGCTCTAAGAAGGCCTGGGAGCTGACTTCCCAGGCATCTGACCAGAGGCCACAGGCTGCCCCCTCCTCCCCTCATCAGAAAGAAAGGGGGAGCCAGCTGTGGGCCAGGTCCTGGGCTGCAGCCACAGTCCACTTGGTCACTGGGCTGACCCCAGGTGCCAGGCAGACTGGGCCACCTGAGCTCTGAGTCAGCGGCAGGTCATGGGGACAGGGATTTAGAGAAGCTTTGCAGGGGAGGGGTGGGGGGTGGGGTGGGGTTGGCCCCACTCCCGTCAGACTGGCCACCTTCTGTTACGCCTCTACACCGGCAGCAAGAGGGGGCACCGCCTGACTGGCCCGGGACTGGGGAGCATAGGGACTCACACCCCTCCCTGGAGGGCAAGCCTGGATGAGGGAGGGGAGAGTTGACAGCCAAATTGCTCTCTCACCTCTCCCCTTGCTCTCAGCAAATCCCTGCGCTCCTTCTCCCTTCCTTCTGTTAAAGCCTACGGAGAAGCTTCCACCGTGAGGAGCACACAGACGTTTTTGGAGTAAGGAGGTCACTGTTAGGGAAATTTTGTTTGTTTAAATTTTTTTTAAATTTATTTTTGAGAGAGAGAGAGACGCACAAGCAGGGGAGGGGCAGAGGGAGAGGGAGACCCAGAATCGGAAGCCGGGTCCAGGCTCCGAGCTGTCAGCACAGAGCCCGACGTGGGGCTCGAACTCACAAACTGTGAGACCATGACCTGAGCCGAAGTTGGGCGCTTAGCTGACTGAACCCCCCGGGCGCCCCTGTTTGTTTAATTCCTAAGTGAAGCCCAAAGTGTTTGTAAGGCTGCGTAGCAGAGGTTAAGGGCACAGATTAGGGAACCAGACAGGCCGGGTTTGAATCTAAATTCTGTCGCTTACGTCCTTGGATGAGTCACTAACTGCTCAGTGCCTCAGTTTCCCCACCTGTAAAACGGTGATAACAGTACCCCCGTCCTGAGTGTTGGGGATGCTGTGTCCATTTTACAGATGAGCCAGCTGAGCCTGAGAGTGAGTCTGGCAGTTGGCCCGGAGTCCAGGACTCAACACCTCTGTTTGTCTGAGGAGCCTGATCTCTCCACAGTGCCTGGCTTCTCCTCTCCGCAAATGTTGTGAGCTTCACTTGCCATTTGGTTAAGCGTTATCCTTATACTCGACCTCACATGATGGATCACAGTGTTTATTGAGCATCCGCTCAGTGTTGAGAACTGTGGGAAGACAGAAAACAGCTACAGATTGGGCAGTGATGGAGACACAAGAGATGCGAGCTTGTTGAGGAATGGCCTAGAATGCAGTGTGACTCTGTGAGGTTCCAGGTTCCTTCCTGCCAGTGCTGCTGGGGAGAGCGCTCTGGGGCCCACAGGCCTGCGGAAGCTTCCCCTGATGGAATATGCCCTGCAGCCTTGCCCTGATGCCTGAGCAAGGTTTCAGGAAGGGGAGGGAGGAGGAGAGGCCCTTTGAGCGCACAGAGGGGAAAGAGGAACAGGTGAGAGCCAGCCCTATATAGTCAGGGGGGAAAGGATGCTGGAATAAAATAGTAAGATTGCCAAGTTTGGTTTAAAACTGGGTTAGTGTCCTCCAGCTAATAAGGTGGAAACTTTGGGGGGATATCTTTCCAGTAAACAGAAACCATTCCAGATTATCAGTATTCCACAGATGGACGTTTAACTGTCAATAGTTTGGGCCCTGTTCAGGACTAAATGGTAAATCTAACAAAGGTATCCTCTCCTAGAGTGTCCTGACAAGGCACCTGTAATGTCTTTGCCTTATTCAGATTCAGAAGGTTTTTGACGTTGCTAGAAGTCCAGGCTAGAAGAGGGAGGCATCCAGGAGCCCCGCCATGTCTGGGAGGCTGGTAGGAGCTGGGAGCCTCAGAGGCCTGGGCTTTGGGAGGTAAAGGACCAGCGGACCCCAGGGGGCCCAGGCCACAGAACGGGACAGGCCTGTCTACCCCGGAGCAGGGTCAGCTGCCCTCCTGTGGCCAGCCCCACCATTAGGCCAGACCGTACCCTTGGCAACCCAAGGGCCAGGCTGGGGAAAAGAAGAAAACAGTGAGCAAAAGCCTTTGAAACACGAAGTGCAGATGTCAGGGAATTCTGATGGCGTGTGACCAGGTTGGAGTCCGAAAGCTGCATAGAAAAAACAAGCAAAATTGAAAGCAAACGGACTCTGAGTTGAGAAGCTTGTTCCCCTCATCTCGAGTGCACAGTTCAGAGAATGTAGAAAAAGCATAAACACTGCAAACCCAAGTCGGCTACTTAATCTCTTTATTTTAGTGATCAGAGGCGGCACCGGGAACGCTGGTAAGAGCAGAGTCTGACACAGAGCCCCTTGGCCCCGCTTGGCTTTTCCTCGGTGTCGGAACAAGTTGCTAAGTCTGCCTCTCCTGCCTTTCCTGGCTTGGCGTTTGGGTTGTCAGCGTGATGGCAGTGTTTGCGTGACAAAAGCCACGGGGTGGTTTCCTGCCACCCAGTTTTTAAGAGCATTTTCTCCGTCCCTGTGTGTGGCAGCAAAAAAGCATCTGGCCCCCACAGCCAGGGCTTTGGGAGTCAGTCTGCCTCTGTGCCCAGGCCCGAGAGGCGATGAAAAACACCATCCACTTGTCCCACTGTGGCGGGAGGGTTGAACCACGCTTCCCAGTTGCAGATGGTTTCTTTTTCTTCCGTTCATTCCTCGATACATTCGGTCAGTCAGCAAACATTTATCGAGCACCTTCCGTGGACCAGCACTGGGCAAGGTGCTGCAGATACCGTGATGAGGAAAAGCAGACCTGGTCCTTGTCCTACAGAAGGTTCCAGTGGGAATAAAATAATCCCGTGAGTCAGCGTCTCCTTCCAGCTGTGGTACCTGCTGTGAAGAAACATGTTGCCGTTAAAGCGTAGCCCGGTGTTTCCGTGTGGCATACAGTCGTCAGTCTCCACTGAGCCCCGCGCGGTCACCGCTCTTGCCACATCCTCGGTCGGGATGCGTCGCTACCTGTGAGGATTTGAAAAGAGAAAGGCCACCTCTCAGTTTTGGACTAGCCCCTTCTGGATGCCCAGGATACAAAGGGATTGCCATTAGAGAAGCCCAGGAAGTTTGACTTGGGAGAGGGGTGTTTTTGGAGAAGGCTGATGGTGTGGTGTGGTGGCTTCCCACCTGAGCTTCTTAGGGCAGAGGAGAGGGTGTGTCCCCTAAAGCCAAGAGAAAGAAGACCAGAGTGCTTGCCCAGGTGTCTTCCAGGGTCTCAGGGCACAAAGGGGGATGTCGGACATCCAGCTCCGAGAGGAGGCAGCAGAACCCTGTTCCCGTAGAAGGATGCGTGAGAGCATCACGGGGAGACTTGACCCACTGTGTCACCCTGCCCCATCTAAGAAGGATTGGAGAGCAGTGATCTTCTCAGGAGCCTCAGGGAAGGGTCCCAATGCTAAAGAAGCTCCAGGGAGCCTTGAAACGTGCCTAGAAATTTAACCGGGAACACCCGCCAAGCCAAGAGAAGTCAGCGTGCAATCCTGCCACCCCATGGAACTGTCCAGAGAGAGAAAGAGTCAGCTTTGAACGTCTGCAGTGGCCATCAATACCTGATGATACGTGTTCCAGCCAAGTGTGACTTCCCCTCCTTCCCACCGCCTTGCCCCCAAAGATGTCCTAGGCAGTTGCTGGGAAAGGCAGGATAAGGAAGAAAGTGACCACCTTCCGCCCCCACCTCCTAGCAGCCTTCAAACCTGAAATGGGACACAGCAAAGGTTAACTTCAAATGAAATTTGGAATTTCATACTGTTACGTAGGCCTGGCCATTTTAATACAGGATGGGGTTGTTCTGGAGTGGCTGCAAGACTTTTTGTGATGTAAGAGTGATCCGAGAGAGAACAGGAACTGCCTACGGTTTCACCTAGGGCAGCAGGGAGAAAGGGACCGACCTAGATAGCTAAGCGTTTGAGAGGTGCAGGAGGGCACAATCAGTGTCACATTTCAGGACGCTCATGCTGGCTACAGGTTCGGGAAGAGGCATTAGGGGGTGAATGAGGATTTGAGGAGAATAGGGAGAAAGTTGGCAGTGGTCTGTGGTGGAGGTGAAGAGGGAAGGCAGGCTGCAGAGAAGGCAACATACAGTGATGTATGACTCCTGTGGTCTTTTTTTTTTTGTCTCTACCGTGGACTTGTCTCTATTGTATGAAGAGAATTCTGATTTAGCAACCCCCGTCCCCCCCAGGATCTATGATATGCACCTACCCATCCAGGGTATTCAGTAACTGACCGATGGATACTTCCTAAATAAGGCATAGTAAGAAAAACGAGCATTAGAGTTTGTTTCAATGATCTGTTACAACAATAACGCGTAACAAACAAACGCAACACCTCAGTCGGCGTATAATGTTGAGCACGTTCACAAATCTGGTCGTCCTTGTGCATGTGACTAGGGGTCAGCTGGCTCTCGGCTATCTTAACCGGCCTTGGCTGAGGCGACTCTGGCAGCTCAGCTCTGTTTCACAGGTACCTCATCACAAAAGGCCAGCCCTGGCATGTCTTCATGGCGACGGAAGGGGCCATCGATGGAGTCAAGATTGACGTAGGCTTCAATGTCATCTGCAACACTCACTGGTCGTGTGACCTTCAGCCGGTTGTTTTACGTTTTGTGCCTTAATGTCTTCATCTGTACAACGGGGCTAAGAAAATCGATCTTACCTGGACACGAGGGTTGGATAACAGCAGGAGTATCTCCTGTCATCCCAAGGGGGTAAATAATTCTGCCTATGGCACGAGTATAGATGAGAAAAAGCAGACTCTTCCAAGATGGAAAAGAGACAAAGGGAGGAGAGGCAGCGCTAAGCTGGAGAAGTAGCATCGACACAGGCATGGACGTAAGGTAGCACAGAGGCTCTGGAGTGAAGAGGTGAGAGAGTTTGTGGGAAGTTTGGCTCCAGGGGTGTGGTGCCAGGGAGTCCTAATCTTATTTTGCTAGCTGGGGGAGCCATGGGAGATTCTGGATGCAATCTGGATGCATGGAAGCGAGTGATTTACTTCCTTCTAATAGTGTCTCTTTGGCACTGACTATGTGCAGCATGTTTTTGTAGGTGCAAGGGACACAGCAGTGATTACTCAGTCTTGTGAGAGAGTCAGGTCGGGGGTGGGCAGGGAGACCTTGGCACCCAGTGAAATCGGAGAGGCTGGTTGGCCAGGAGGAGTACCAGCCCTGAGGCATGCTGCTGCTGCGTGGGGTTTGGCCCCTCCTCCACAAGCAGAGCGCCTGCTCTTAGGCCCGAAGTGTGTGAAACCCCTTCCTAGGAGTGCCACAGGCAATGACAGAAACCCCCCACCCGCATCCCCGCACCCATACTTCTTACGGAATGTCTGAAGGCACGGGAGGCTGTGGAGCCTGCCCCATCCTCTTCTCCCTTAACCTGCAAACCTTGGGTGGGATTTAGCACAATACAAACACTAGTTTAATAAATGACATGAAAACTTGAAGCCGTCCAAGGACACCAGTCATGTGCCCGTGGAGGGGAGACTTTGTGCCTCCCCCCTGGACCCAAGATAAGCTCGGGAATCCCTCTCTTCCCCATCACCAGCCCTTCTGAGACCCACCAGCAACTCTGTAAGACTTCAGACTCTCTTCTCACATACCTCCTAGCCTTATTGGAGGGAAAAGGGGAATAGTGGTTTCTTTCTTTCTTTTCCTTTTCTTTTCTTTTCTTTCTTTCTTTCTTTTCTTTCTTTTCTTTCTTTCTTTCTTTCTTTCTTTCTTTCTTTCTTTCTTTCTTTCCTTCTTTCTTTTCTTTCTTTCTTTCTTTCTTTCTTTCTTTCTTTCTTTCTTTCTTTCTTTTCTGTCATGTCTCCATCTTCCCTTGGAGACTTCCCCTCTGTGGCATTTTTGCTGAGTGGTCAGGGTGGGGGGATAGGGGAGGGAGGGTAAATGCGCCAGAAACAGAAGAGAGAGCTCCCTTAGCGGGCAGGAACATGGGCAGGAACATGGCAGTCGGGAGGAGTACAGACAATGAGTGGCATAACCCAGTTGGTGTCGCTTTCAGAAAGCAGTAAATAAAATGGAGAGGTATCAGCATCTTATCAATTCACCTTTTAACACCTCATTAGCATGAGTCTACTGTTGGGTATTTTTCAGAAGCAGCATAATCCTGAGGTAGCTTCACAAGATTTTCAGAAGCCATGTACAGTTAGGAATTTTTCCAAGGACTCCAGATAAAATACTGAAAATTTCCAGATCATCACTTCTGCTAATCACCAAGATGAACAGTCTTGGGCTCTCTTCTCAGATATTATTGAGACTTGAACTCTGTACACACAGACTTTAATGAAATTCTCATATACATATCAGAACTTGCATTTCTTCCTTTCATCAGATTCTTAAAGGCAAAATTGATGGCTTTGTTTTTCTAAAAGATGAAAAAAATATCCCAAAGTACTATTCTAAAAAAAAAAAAAAGAATTCCCATCTTTGTTCTTTTATCCCATCAATTTGCTCAAATAACAATAATTGTGAACCTCTTGTGAACAAATCATGTTTTAGGAGTTGGAGTTACAAAACTGAGTGAAACAGGGAGATCCCTGCCCATTTTACTGTAATAAAATAGAGCTAAAATACAAGTAGCAAATTCTAGGGTCTAAAGTAAATTTCCTTAATTTAATAAAATCTCTCAACCAGAAACTCACAAGTATCTTATTGGTGGAATATAGAAATAATTTTCATTGTAATAGCAACTATAGGCAAGAATGCATGCTGTCCTTGCTACTTGAAGGTTCTTGCCAGTGTAATAAGGCAAGAAAAATAGTTGTACATAGTGGAAAGTGAAAGATAATACTGTCATTGCTGACAGATAATACTATCTACCTAGAAAATGTACAGAATAATCGAACTGTTAGAGTAATAGATTTCAGCAATTTATCTGAATCCATATACAAAAAACCCAATAGCTTTCCTGTATACCAGTACTTAGATAATATTTTTAAAAAATCACAATTCATGATAGCAGCAAGTACCAGAGTATCTAAGAATGAACCTAAGAATTGTGTAAGACCCATATAGGGAAACTTTTAAATTTTTTAAAAGGACTTAAAAGGTTTGACTAAATAAAGAGATATAGCATACAAATCTATCAATTATCTTCAAACACTATGACAGTAAGATTTTTCTTACATGGAACTTGACAGGCCGATCTACAATTCATATATAAAATAAAATGGGTAAAAAGAATCAAACCCTTTTTAAAAGGAAAAAAAATACTGGCAGAAGGAAATTGCTCAGCCAGATATGAAAACATAAAGTAGTATTAAAACCGTATAGAATTGCTACAAAAATAGGCAAATAGATCAGTCAAATATAGAGTTCAGAAACACATGTATATATAAGATTTTAATAGATGATAGAGATTATGTTTCAAGTCTTGGGGAAAGGGCTGAATTATTTATTAAATATTAGCAGAAATAACTATCCATTTGAAAAAAAATAGTTAAATCCCTACTGCATGCCATTCACAAAAATAATTTCCACATGGATTGAGGAGTTAAGTGTAAAAAGCAGGATTATAGGAAACATAGGCAGAAAAAAAGACCATATTTAGGAACTTGGAGTGAGGGAGAGCTGCTCAAACAAGATATGAGATGTCAACACCATAAAAAATAAGTGATACATTTTATTGTATGAAAACCCCTTTTATAACAATTGATACCTTCAACAAAGCAAAATGACTAGTGGAGAATATATATACTAGGCAAAGGATTTCTAATAAGAATATATAAAGAACTTTTTAAAAAATTTTTATTTTAATTCCCCAGTATAGTTAACACAGTGTTTTATTAGTTTCATGTGTACAATATAATGATTCAACAATTCTATACATTACTTAGCGCTCATCAAGATAAGTGTACTCTTAATCCCCGTCACCCTTTTCATCCATCCCCCTACCTGCCTCCCCTAGGGTAACCATAAGTTTGTTCTCTATTCTTAGGGGTCTGTTTCTTGGTGTATCCCTCTAGCTCCCTTTTTCTCCTTTGCTCATTTGTTTTGTTTCTTAAATTCCACGTATGAGTGAGATCATACGGTATTTGTCTTTCCCTGATTTATTTCACTTAGCATTATACTGGCTAACCCCATCCATGCCATTGCAAATGGTAAGACTTATTCGTTTTTTGTGTGTGGCTGAATGATAATGTCTATATATTTACTACCTCTTCTTTATCCATTCACCTATGGATGGACACTTGGGCTGCTTCCATATTTGGCTATCGTAAATAACACTGCTATGAACATAGGGGTGCATATATCCCTTTGAGTTAGTGTTTTTCTTTAATGTTGAGGGGGTAAATACCCAGGAGTATGATTACCAGCTTATAGGGTGGTTCTATTTTTAACTTTTTGAGGAACTTCCATATTGTTTTCCACAGTGGCTGCAACAGTTTTCATTCCCACCAACAGTGCAAGAGCGTTCCTTTTTCACCACATCCTCACCAACACTTGTTTATTGTGATTTTATTTTAGCCGTTCTGACACATGGGAGGTGATATCTCACTGTGTTTTTTTTTTTTTTTATGTTTATTTTTGAGAGAGGGAGGGAGGGAGAGAGAGAGAGAGAGAAAGTGTGAGTGGGAGAGGTACAGAGAGGGAGACACACAGTCTAAAGCAGGCTCCAGGCTCTGACCTGTTAGCACAGAGCCTGACGTGGGGCTCGAACCCACAAACCATGAGATCACGACCTGAGCCGAAGTCAGATGCTTCACCAGCTGAGCCATCCAGGCACCCCTCACTGTGGTTTTGATTTGTATTTCCCTGATGATGAGTGATATTGAGTGTCTTTTCACGTGTCTTTTGGCTATCTGAATGTCTTCTTTGGAGAAAAGTCTGTTCATGTCTTTTGCCCAGTTTTTAATTGGGTTGTTTGTTTTTTTGGGTGTTGCATTGTACCAGTTCTTCCTTTTTCTTTTTATGTCTATTTTTGAGAGAGACAGAGTGTGAGCAGGAAAGGGAAGAGAGAGAGGGAGACACAGAATCAGAAGCAGGCACCTGGCTGTGAGCTGTCAACACAGAGCCTGACACGGGGCTCGAACTCACTAACCATGAGACTATGACCTGAGCCCAAGTCGGCCACTTAACCGACTGAGCCACCCAGGCACCCCTTATCAGTTCTTTATATTTTTTGCATACTAAACCTTTATTGGATATGTCATTTGCAAGTATCTTCTGCCATTCAGTAGGTTGCCTTTTAGTTTTGTTGATTGTTTCCTTCACTGTGCAGAAGGTTATAAAGAACTTAAAAAAAAAACAATAAAGAAAACCATTTACCACTCATAAAAGCTATGAGAGGCAGTTAATAGTCTAGGAAATACAAGAGCCCAATAAGCAAGCAAAAATATACTTATTTATGCTTACTTGTAATTAAGGTAGCACAGAACAATGAGATGCCATTTTTACCATTTTCAAAATTTTTAAATTTTTCAAAGATTAACTCGATCCAAGGTTGGTGAAAATAGGGGAATAGTTACTTGGATTTACCAGTGTTGCATGTGTATTTGACTTCTATCAAATGTTTCAATTGTTCGTATCCTTCAACCCAATGACTCCATTTTTTGACCTCTTTATAGAAATATTTGCACACAGGCTTAAAGCAAGGATGTTTATTACAGTGTTGTTTTTCATGGCAGAACAGTTAAAACCTCCTAGGCATCCACAAATAGGGAGATGGATAAACGGACTGTAATGGAGTAATAGTATGGAATCTAGCATTCGGCAGGTACAGTGAATGAGGCAGATGTATTTGTAGTGGCAATAGAAAGCTCTCAGAGATCATACCTGGAAAAAAGAGAAAAGGGAAATGAAGAAAGCGATATGGTGGGTGCTATAATGCATGACTCATGGCTCAGGTCTGCCTCCAAGAACGATGGACTTCTTCCTCCAGCTGAGGCCCTCGGCTGTCTTCTCCCTTTGGACACCACCTTCAGTGGACCTTGTCCAGGGTCACACCCCGTTCCTGGAGCAACCTGTACCCAGTGGCTGATCCTCACAGAGGAATAAAGGCCTGGGGCTCTTGGCCCAACTTGGAACAACCTTGAAAGGTCATTCCATCATTAGAACTAATAATAATAATTAAAAAAAAATAAAAAAAAATAAAAAAAAGAACTAATAATATATATATATATATATATATATATATATATATATAAAATATATGATACATATTATTTATTATTTCTTGAGTAATTAATAGGTTTGGCTAAGTCCATTGAGACCTCATCACAGTTCAACTTCCGTCTGCCTGGTCTGCTTCTATAACTTCTCCACCAGTTTTGATTCCAAGGGCACCCCTTAATAATCCTCATTAGGGGGGATAATGCAACTAATCGCCGTCTCAGAGTTGACTCCCCAGAACCCAGCCTGTGACAGTAAAGTGGCAGAACCGTAGGCCTATTGGTACCACTTATATGAAAACAATTCCCACACCGCTATATATTCCTTTTTATATGTATAAAGTACATTTTAAAGTTCTGGAAGACTGGGGTGCCTGGTGGCTCAGTCGGTTAAGCATATGACTTCGGCTCAGGTCATGATCTCACGGTTTGTGAGTTCGAGCCCCGCGTCGGGCTCTGTGCCGACAGCTCAGAGCCTGGGGCCTGCTTGGGATTCTGTGTCTCCCTTTCTCTCTGCCCCCCGCCCCTGATCACACTCTGTCTCTCTCTCCTCCAACAATAAATAAACATTAAAAAAATTTTTTTTAAGTTCTGGAAGACTGATCACAGTGACTGTGTACGGAAAGAGGACTAAGATGGACAAGGAAGGGAGTTGATCTCACCTGGTAGGAATATGTTCATGTATTTCTTGAGTAGTTCATACACACCCCCTTAAGTGAGAACGATCTGAAGGGAGTTCAGAGAAGTGATGAGATTTGAAGACTGTCCCAAAGGATAAACTGGAATTCTTTCAAGGATTATAAACTTCAGAAACGTTTTGGGTAGGTCTGGAGTTCTAAACGAGGATCCCCACTTCCTTTATCCCAGCATTTTATTATGAAAGATTTTGAACAATCAGAAGAGTTTAAAGATGCTCACCGTGAACATCTATATAAAATCATCACTCTGATTTGACAATTAGCATTTTGCTGTATTTGCTTTATCACACATATATCCATCCATCATCTTTTTAAAATCAAAGTATATCTCGTGAAATAATATCTTCCTTCATTAGATGATGAGTTTTGCATTAAGATCTAGATTCTTCTGTCTTTCGTATTTGTATCTTTTCTTTTATCATTAAATCAGGCATTCTCTTCCAGTTTTCTACATTTCTTGCCCTTTTGCAAGTTTGGTCAACCACAGAGTTAGTGGATTCAAGCTGTCATTATAAATAAGTTTCTCTTTTAACAATGGCAATTTGTAGTCACTGAGACCTTGTTTGATGTCACGTGTTTTGTGTGCAGCATCTCATTTGATCGAAACCAGCATCTCTGTGATGGCTGCCACCATGACTGTGACTTTGCCAAAGAGAGAACTGAGGGTTAGTTAGAGAGGACAGACAGGTTATCGGAGGCCACACACCCATCCTTTGGCAAAGCTGGGGCAAAGGTCCATTTTATTTCAGAGGTGGAGATGCCAGCCATTATTCTGTAATGTTCTCTCATGAGGGCGAAACACCCATCCCAGAATTTCTCTGAGGAATGGCCACTTTTTCACGATGGTGTGTCTGGACCCAGGACATGACGATCTGGATGCACATAGAGTGGCCAACGCGCTCTTCCCCTTGACCCAGCTCTTCAACTCCTTCACGACTTCACGCGAACCATTTATTCCAGCCCCTCAAGAATCTTTGACGTCCTGAGGGCCACGCCAAGTGGGGTTTGTGTTGCCCAGTATTCCCCACACCTAAGGCTAAGTCCCAGTCACGAGATCACAAGAGGTCCTTGATGCGTGATGCTTCCTGAGAATTCAGGAATGCTGTGAGGCTTTGAATGGAGCATGTGTGTTTCCATTGTGGAGGTAACTGACAAGGGGCTGCGTGACAGGGGCTTTTGCTTCTTTGAACGTGTTGCGATGGTTCCTTTTCCCCCAGTGCGCCAGACGCCGTGAGATGCATACTCACTCACATGTCTTCCTCTGTCAGAGGAGGGAATAGAAACTCAGGCTAAATTCCTTACACAAGGGATCACAGATGAAAGGGTTCAAACCCGAAGTTTCTGACCCCAGGGCCCTGCTCTTTCCACCACACCGTGCTGCCGTTATTTTTACCTTGTTGGAATGGCGAAGGGCAACGAGGAAGCCCAGTGCTAAATGAAGGAATCAGTCGTGTGCCCGATTTGAAGTGTGTCCGCACTATGTCCTTAGTGCTCGAGTTCCCTTATGTCTAGCCCTAGAACTGGACAGCAGGCTACCTATTCAGCCAGAAAGTAGACAAAGGACACAGGCAGGCAAACATTTCTATCAGAATGGAAACGAATTCAGTTTTAAGAAATTTTCGGGTTCCTCCCCTGCCCCCCTCTCCCAGATCACACCCCCTCTCAGCAATGGTAGACGTCTGTGGTTCTTATTTTCTGCAGCATCTCAGTCCCTGAAGCGTCTGAGATTTCAATGGACGAGGAATAGGGAGAGACTGAAAGCTGGATGTGGATAATAGGCTCAGAGAGGTGCTAACAAGATACGGAGAAGTCAAAGCTCCCGTTTCGTGAGGCACTGGTTTTCTCCACTTGCCACCACTTGGTTACAGAGGTAGAAATTCCCACTGGCAGCAGAATTCTAGAAGCAGATTTGCTAGACGCTTGCCTTTTTTGGGGTGTTTTGGAAATAATTCACGGAAATCTGTATCATTTCCCTACTGCGTACGCCTGGGGCGTAAGCAGAAAACGGGCTCCTTGTGAGAATCCGGAGCTCAAGCTGAACGTTGAGGAAAAGCTTGCTTACAGAAGCAAATGTTTAGCCAGAGGGTTTCCACACTGAGGGCTTTGTGTGGCTTCAGGGAACGGTGTAGAAGTCACGTGTGGCTCTAGCTGTGTGCAGCCTTTAATTATGATTCGCCTTTCCTCAATGTCCTCTCTCTTCGGTACTCGCTATGGAACAGAAACCCGAGAGATGTCGTTTTTGGCCGATGTCCTTGGGAGAGTGTGCAGTGTTTCTCACCCCACCCGTTTATGACCTGAAAGGAGAGTTGGTTTCAGAACGTTGAGGGAAACCACACAGAGGTTCTCCTCCTCCGGACCACGAAAGCACCGAGGCCTGTTGGCCAGGCCTGAAAAAGCAGTCATGCATCCAGTGCATCAATTTATTCAGCTCATTTACTGAGTCTTTTTCTGGGCGGGGTGTTGAGGCCGATCAAATAGATGTGATTCCTCTTTGCCAAGCTTAGCATCTAATAGGAATGCTAGATATAAACACGTAATAACTGAAGAAGTAGAAGTTGATTATTACAGCTGGTGTGAGGAAGACGACCAGGGTGAAATGTTTGAGAAGGAGTCGGTCATGCTCAGTGTTGGGGCAAAAGCATTGAGGCAGGGGGAACAGCCAGTGTGGTGGCCCGGAGGCAGGAACGAGTGTTCAGAGGGGCAGCAGGAAGGCCAGTGTGGTGGACGATCGAGCGGAGGAGGGAGGGGATAGCAGAGAAGTCTGCAGAGCCACGGGGCCTGGTGGCCATGCTCAGCGAATGGGTCTAATTAGATGAGCCATGGGAAGTTATGGAAGGGTTTCCAGGAGGAGTATGTGGGTTTTCCTTGTATCTTTTTTTTTTTTAATGTTTATTTATTTTTGAGACAGAGACAGATCGTGAACGGGGGAGGGTCAGAGAGAGAGGGAGACGCAGAATCTGAAGCAGGCTCCAGGCTCTGAGCTGCCAGCACAGAGCCCGACGCGGGGCTCAAACTCACGGACCGCGAGATCATGACCTGAGCCGAAGTCGGACGCTCAACCGACTGAGCCACACAGGTGCCCCTTTCCTTGTATCTTAAGATTACTCTGGCTTCTGCACGGACAGTGGATAAGAAAGGAGCAGGGAGCAGGCAGGGAGGCAGAGAGGAGATTCATGTGGTAGGTCGGGCAAGAAATTGCTGTGCATCCCGGTGACCCAGAGAGGACTCTAATTCTGCCCCTGCCACTCCGTTACAACTTTGGGTAGGTCACCTCACATCTCTGGCATTCAACTGTTCACCCCTCGTAAAGTAAGGACAAGTATTTTCTCATGTGGTCTCTGGAAGGAATAAGCATTCATAAAGTCCTCTATAAACTTGGACCATATGCTGATCTGAGCTATAATATGATTCATATTGAGAGGAGGTGCACTCCTGCAATGTTGGAAAAATCACTCAGCTGCCCCTGTGTGAGCGACATCTTATTACAGCCTGGAGCTGAAAAGATGCTTTTGTTTCTCACTGCTGTCAATGTCTCTCTCGGGGAGGGCGGCTGGTGAAAAATCACATGGTGTGGTCATTTATATGTAGTCATTTACTAGGGTAATAACTTGGAATGGTGAGCCTTCCTCCTCCCCACCCCCCATGAGCTTCATGTCTCTGGTCACCATCTGTGGGGGACACATGCATGTGATAAAGCGTGTAGGTGTGATGGAATGCCTGATGGAGGCCCATTAAACCTCCCCGCAGTCACTCCCCTTCTGACAAGAGACGGCATGCTTTTCGTGGCCCACGGGTACCTGTGGACCATCACCGCCCCGGTCCAGTGGAGTGCTGGGTTCTCAACCCCCAAGCACCCTGATATTCTTAGGGTGAATAGCACTTACCTCGACTTTAAACAAAGCATGTCTATCTTTTGTCACGAGTTTGGGCCTTTCGGAATCCTTATATTACAAGGAAATATCCTGTTTCAAATGCAGTTCTCTGCTAGGGCCCTGAACAGATGCTGAGGTTTGCTGCCCTGACATCCAAGAGGGTCTCCAGAGACCGATTTAAAAATGTTGGCTGGGGACACGCTGCGGTGGTAGGCACGTCCCCTGTAAGCCTTGGTTGGTACGGTAGCCACTGGCCACGTGTGGTGGGGAGCACTCAGAATGTGGCCAGTGCAACTAGCGACGTTGGGTGGCCTTTCGCTCAGTTTCAATTTCAGTGGCCCCGTGTGGCTAATAGCCACTGTATTGGACAGTGTGGTTCTAGAGGAATTTTCTTTTTCCTCATGGAAGACCCCTCCTCCGTGCCCCAGGGGCTGTGTGAAATCCAGGAACTCACAGACCGTTCTGATGCCCACGGAGAAACCTGACCGGGGTTTGTGTCTCTCGTGTCTGGGGGGCGCTGTGATGCAGACTCGTTGTTGGGCGGATACGGGGCGTCGCTTTGCCGCCTCGGCCTGCACCGCTGTCCGTGCCGTGAGATTTAAGCGGTATGGAGAAGGCTGTCCACGGAGGGACGCGTGTCTCCGGCACGGAGCGCTGCTCTGAGCTCTGGCCTTCTCCTGTTGGATCTCTGGGTGCCCGGCCGTGGCTGTGCAGGACAGCAAGTCCCAGGGAGGGCGCTTGTCACTTAGCATTTTAAATTGTTCCCACTAGCACAGACGCTTGAAAGTCAGTGGCTCCGTGGCATGTGCCCGCTTCGTGGGCTGTGCTAGAGAGTTCTGGAGAACAGTGAGCACAGTGCAGGGGCCATATCAACAGCAAAGCCAAACGAACTTCAGGGTATGCTCACTTCCTTGGGGACGGGAGTGTTTCCAGGAGGCCCTTGCTGAATGGCAGGCAGGCAGGTGGACTAGCTAGCAGTGCTTTCCAGAACCGGAGACTCCTGGATTCAAGGTCAGAAATCAGGTAGCTCGCGTGTCCACAGAGGGAGAAGTTGAAGGGGACGCCAGTGCAGGTGAGAAGCAGTGTAAGGACAAAAACTTGGGCTCGGCCTTGTTCTCTCCAGTCTCTAGGTGGGGAAAGAAAGGTTGGCGATGCACCCACACTCGATGGTTGAATGAGTGTTAGTTGTGAATGGCATCTAATTCTCTCCCATCCTGGAATTTGAGGTCTGTGTGGGTCCTGCCCCTCATATGAACGTGTCAGCATTCAGCGTACAGAGGAGTCATTTATATCCTATGCACAGCAAAAGACACTTGAAAGATAACAGATGAATGTTTGACGGAGAGCAGCTTGCCCTGGATTTAGAATATAACTTTTCTAGGGAAGGAAGGGGTTAAAATGCCTGGTGCCGTTTATTACAGGAAAGAGATGCTCAGAGTCCATCACATCTGGTGGAAACAATATGACTGCCCAGCAACAGCTCAGAGCAGGGAGGCCGGGACCCTGTAGACGTGGCTGCTGCGTCTTTTTTTTAAAAAAATTCAAGTCGAGGGGCACCTCGGTGGCTCAGTTGCTTAAGTGGTCCGATTCTTGATTTCTGCTCAGGTCGTGATCTCACAGATTCATGGGCTCAAGCCCCATGTTGGGCTCTGTGCTGCTAGGGCAGAGCCTGCTTGGGATTCATTCTCTCTCTCTCTCAAAATAAATAAATGTCAAATAAATAAGGAAGTAAGTAAGTTGAATGGGAACCAACTTTAATTTGGGGGTAGCCCTGTCTCACCGTTGGTGGTCGTTTCTCAAAGCTATTTTTCTTCCTGCTGGGACAACCAAGCAGGGTTTTTCAATTACAGGTAATTATCCAAATTATCCAAAGGCAGCCACGGCCTTTTCTACTTGGTACATCTTCGTTGAGACCCTGGGTCTGAGCGCATCTGCTTATAGACAGGTGGTTTGGGTGTGTATGGAGATTGTCTGTGGGCTCTGTATTTCCAGAATATGCTTTTAAATACTGTGATCAAATTTACATCAATTGGGGAGGGTAATGACATCATAAAAGCCTCAGTCATTTATGTTTCCCTTCCCAGGATACAGAGTGTTCTTAATTTACCCACTGAAAAAGTTAAGATAAAAGAAATCTTAAAATATAGCATGAATGCTACTTTAAGAACAGAAACTTCAGCTATTTTAAGTAACAGAAAGGGTTTGGGCCAATGTCTTTGAAGGTAACCCCCCAGAAGTGTTAAGTGTTTTTTCTTTTCCATCCTTGTTTTTTCCCCCCTAAGTGACCATATGGAGTATCAGTGCAAATAGGCTTGTATTTAGTGGAAAATGGGCCATTCAACTGAGACTTACATAACAAAAACGTTTTCATCTTCTTTGGCTCTGGTTATGTCAAGGATGCTGGTTCACGTGAATCAGGTTTGTCCTTGTGGCCCCAGATTGTCCATCGGCACTCATGAATCATTCCAGACGAGCTTGTCCTTGGTACAAATAGGGCTGCACTTAGACTTCCTGGAGACTCTTCCCCATCCCGACGGAAAGCTTTTACTGGGCTTTTCAGTGGCATGGAGCTGAAGGACATAAATATTGTTTTTGTGGTGAGAGGGACCCACTCTTTTATGGTGTGTTTTACGGGTCTAGAGGATTTTTTTCCTTGTTTCTTTGAGGTTTTCTTTTAAACTCCAGATTGGTGTAGTCCTTAAAGCAGAGACTGTAAGTCCTGGTGTTATCTGTTGCACGGGGAGGCAGAGGGAGCTGGGCAGGGATGGAACCCAGAAATCTGGGTACCTGGGACCAGGGGCTGGCGTCCTGCTTGGAAGGGGCTGTGCCCTCCATGTCATGCTGTCCTAAGATGTAGGTCAATATCTCCTGAATTTGTGACTCCCCCAAAGTAAGTGATGTTTTACCCTTTCTTTTCATCCACTGAGCAAGAAATTCTTGACTGAAGCCCCAGGCTCAGTCCCTTCCCTGCCCTTCCTGAGAGGCGGGACATGCTCTGTGCTTTTCCGGCTCTGTCCATCCCGGATGCTCACAGGAGTAGCATCTGTCACTCCCCCCTATTCTCATCTCCCACCTGCTGGCATCCTCCTATAAAATACTCCACCTCTCACTCAATTTGATAGGAAGGTATTCTTCGCATGAATTCCCAAAGCACTCTGTGTCTCTACGTTTGCGTTAGAGCTATTCGTAAGCAGGTCTTATCTCCCATGTAAAGAAAATTTGCGAGCTCCCTACAAGGAAGATGGTATCTTACGCATCTTTGTTAACCTTACAGAGGGCGTTCTAAACAGGTGTTTGCTGAACAACTAAATGAGTTCTTCAACACTTACGTGCACCTTGTTGTGCCAGGTACAGTGGAAGGTTTGTCAAAGAATGACATGGTCTCCACCCACGGCACCTGTGAACAACTCTGCATCACAAAATATGGGTCTTTCAATTATCTACTGCTGTGTAACAAACCACCATAAGCTTAATGGGCGGAACAGCAGTGATTTTGTTGTGCCCCTAGGTTCTCCAGGCAAGGACTTTGGGCAGGGCAACTAGAGTCGCTCCACGATGCTGGTGCCTCAGCTGGGAGAGACATTAAACGGTTTAGGGCTCCAGCCTTCTTCATTCACGCATCTGGCACCTCGGCTCAGGGCTGGCTGGAAGCCTGGGCGCAGCTGGGCCTGGCACCTCCAGCCATATAATCTGGGGGCTTAGAGGGAATATGCTTCTTACACGGCCACTGGCGTCTTCCAGAGCAAGCATCCCAAGAGCATTAGTTGGAAGCCACGTGGCTTTTTCTGACCCAGGCTGGAAGTCATATAACACCACTTGCATTGTGTCCTGTTGGCTACAAGTGAGTCCTGAGGCCCATCCAGATTCAAAAGGAGGAGAATTGCACCCTACGTTTTCATGGGGGGACGGGGAGTATCAAGGTCACGTTGTAGAAGAACATGTGGGGTGGCAGATATTTTGCAGCCATCTTTGGAAAATACAATCTGCAGCGGTAAGTAAATGCCCACATGGGCGGCACCAATGGTAATTATTACTGGGTGACAGAGAGGCCCTTGGGGAAAATGTCTTGGAGAATGAGATCTTGGAATTGACCTTGAACTCTGGAAGAGGAAGAGCAAGAGGTCCACAGCAAGGTTCTTTAAGTAGGGATGAGGAGTCTTGTGTAGTGGGAAAAGAGATACAGGCCTAGACTGGCTAGCTGAGTTGAAGGGCCTGTTACGTCTTCTAAACTCGATTTCACATTTTTTCCAGCTTTACTGAGATATAATTGACATGTAACATTGTGTAAGTTTAACGTGTGCGGTGTGACGATTGTGTGAGCTGTATTTCTTGCGGTGTGATTACCAGAGTAAGGTTAGTTAACATATCTATCACCTCACTCCAGAGTTCCAATCTCTTTTTCTGCGTGTGACGAGACATTTCAGATCTATTATCTTGGCAAGATTCAAGTATATGTCCAGTATTGTTAGCTATGGTCACCATATTGTGCATTAGATCCCTAGAACTTGTTCATGTTATAACTAGAAGTTTGTATCCTTTGATTACTTCCCTTCTCCCCACCCCCGCCACTCACAACCCCCACCTCCAGCAACTAGCACTCTACTTTCCACATGTAAGTGAGATCACGCTGTACTTGTCTTTCTGTGTCTGACTTATTTCACTTAGAATAATGCCCTCAGGGTTCATTCGTGTTGTTGCAGATGGCAGGATTTTCTTCTTCTTCTTCTTCTTCTTCTTCTTCTTCTTCTTCTTCTTCTTCCTCTCCTTCTCCTCCTCTTCCTCCTCCTCCTCCTCCTCCTCCTCCTCCTCCTCCTCCTCCTTCTTCTTCTTCTTCTTTTTTTTATGGCTGAATAACATTCGTGTCTGTGTATCTCACATCTTCTTTCTCCACTCATCAATTGAACACTTAGGTTGTTTCCACGTCTTGGCTGTTGTAAATAATGTTGCGATGACCATGGGGAGCAGATATGTCTTTGAGATGGGCATTTCCTTCCCTTTGGACATATACCCAGAAGTGGGATTGCTTGGATCATAAGGTAATTCTGTTTTTAACCTGAGGCGCCTCCATGGGAGGCATGGGAAAGCATAGTAACTGTACCAAGTTACATTCCCACTAACAGTGCCCAAGGGTTCTGCTTTCTCCATATCCTTGCCCAACACTCATTATCTCTTGTCCTTTTGGTAATAACTATTGTAACAGCTGTGAGGTGATATCTTGTGGTTTTGATTTAAATTTCCCTGATTAATGATTTTGAGTACCTTTTCATGTACCCATTGGCCCTTTGTATATCTTCTTTGGAAAAATGTTCAATTCCTTTGACCATTTTTTAATTGGATCATTGGGGATTTTTTAAACTTTGGGCTTTTTTGTTTTTGTTTTTGTTTTTGCTGTTGTGTGAATTCCTTATATTGGATATTAACTTCTTATCAGATATCTGGTTTGCAAATATTTTCTCCCATTCTGTAGGCTGCCTTTTTATTTTGTCTATCATTCTTTTACTGTGCAGAAACTTCTAGTTTGATATAGTTCCACTTGGTTATTTTGGCTTTTATTGCTTGCACTTTTGGTACCATATCCAAAAAATAATAATAATAATTTCCAAGACCAATGTCAAGGAGTGTTTCAGAATTTCATAGTGCAGGTCTTACATTTAAGTCTTTAACCTACTTTGAGCTAATTTTTTGAGTGGTATAAGATAGGACCCATTTCATTCCCTTGCATGTGGATATCCTTCTTTCCCAGCACCATTTATTGAAGAGACTTTTTTCCCCATTAAGTCTTCTTGGTTTCCTTGATGGATATTGACCGTCTATTCGTGGGTTTATTTCTGGGCTCTCAGTTTTATTCCGTTGGTCAGCATGTATACTTTTGTGCCAGTACCAGACTGTTGTGGTTACTGTAGATTTGTAGTATACTTTGAGGTCAGGAAGTGTGATACCTCCACTTTTGTTCTTCCTCAGGACTGCTTTGGGTATTTGGGGTCTTCTGTGATTCCAGACAAATTTTAGGATCATTCTTTATCTTTCAATGAAAAAATGCCATTGCAATTTTGATAGTGATTGCATTGAATCTGTAGATTGCTTTGGATAGTATGGACAGTGTAACAATATTAATTCCTCTGATCCATGAACACAAGCTATCTTTCCATGTATTTGTGTTATCTTCGATTTCTTTCAGTGGTGTCTTATGAATCTTTCACTTCCTTGATTAAATTTATTCCCAAGTATTATTTTTAGTAATATTGCAAATAATAATTGCATTATTTTGTTTTCTTTATATCTTTTACAGAAAGCTTTTAACTTTTGGAGGGCAGGGATGTTTAATATTTATCCAGGAAGTTGAGATTTTTTTCATTCTCTAAATTGTCTAATTAAAACTCATGTCGTCTTAAATTTGTACAAAGTTTCTGTCCAAGAGTCAGGTGGGAAAGGAAATGAGGCTTATCCAAATAGAAGGGGGAGAGATGAGGAGGACACATGAAAACGATATCCAGAAATACAGCAATAATTTGGAGTCTTCTGCTGTGATTCCGGAGAACTTTGACAGTTTCTTGGGATCATATCAGTAAACTCTGAAATGATACATATACAGACTTAATTTGTCTAAGCCTGAGTTTCACTATTTGAGGAAAAGTAATCCCTATGGAGAGGTTATACCAGGTAAGCGGGCAACTGAACATGTGGCTCAGATTGATCAATGTAGTTGAACTCAAATGTGATAGGCGCCAATGCTGAAGGGACCAAAACTAAAGGAGTCCTCACTCAGAGTGTCCCTTTACCAGTGGTTCCAGCCCCTCCCCCACGAGTAAGAAACCAGTCTGTTTTCTTTATTACTGGATTAGGATCCCACAGTATCCAGTAAACCCAACAGTGCTAGCTAAGAGGTGTAATAAATGGTATTTATTAAGTGGTTTAATAAGGTTTTTGTGGATAAGTGTGACATGCTTCTTTTGAACTTAAAGATGTTGAGACTAGCCAAGTTTAAGAAGGAGGGAAGTTTGAAAAGGAAGTTTGAAAAGAAAGAGGTGTGAGGTATATAAACACGGAAAGGAAGTGATGGCAGAGCAAAGAAATAAAGCTAATAATGTACACTCGTGCACATTAACTGTAGGTGTAGGATTGGTCTATTGAGAAAAGCGGCCTTTCTTGGGAAGGGTGATCTCAAATTCAGCCATGCCTTCTTTTTTGTATGAATGTCCGTTTCTTATACACCGCAGCAAATGTTTATTGAGTGTCTGTTGTGTCCCATGCACTGGGACGTGTCGAGATGAATGGGACATGGCCCCCACTCCCAAAGAGTTTTAGTCTCATGTGGGAGGTGGGGAATATGTTACCCAGTAGATGCCAAGTGTTGCTTTGGATATCATCTCAGGAGGACAAGGAATAGTGGAGACAGGAGAAGTGGGCCCTCCCCTGGGTGAGTCAGGGAAGGATGAGCTTCAGGCAGAAGAGACCCAACTACAAAGAGTACCTATGGGGATCAAGAAAGATGAGAACAGAGAGGGGCTGCCCATTGGATCTAGCAACATGGCAGCTGTTGGTGGCAAAAAGGAGAATGGAATAGCCCCAAGAGTGAATGAGTTTTGATGAAATTCACTGGAATTTTGATGACCTTGTTTTATTACAGGTTTGAGGGGAGCTACTTTCTTCACTTGCTAAGCTGCAAATCATTCAAAGAAATTGTGCCCTCAAGCTGAGTAGATAGGCCCACTGTGGTTTTGAGTAACTTAGGAATCTTGTGGGGTCGGTATGTTGAGTCTCTCCTTCATTTTAGTCACGGTTCAGGATTTTCACACACCACCATGGTCCAGGGCAAGCTTCTCAGCTTTCTAGATACCCTCTCAGGGATCGTGAAGCAGCAGGCCTGCCCCAGGAAGGTCAGGATTCCTTTTGCAAAAGCAGTGAACACTACATGTAGCCCAGAGAACCTACTCTCTCTCTCCTTCCCCTCCTACGGGCTCACACAGAGAAACAGATGCTTTCATATAATTCTCAGCATCGAAGCACATTTGCTCTACTCTGGCGCGAAATATCTGTCCAGGACCAAATTCTTAAAACCCCAAGGGCCCTGGTATGATTTTGAGCCCAGGCCTTGAACCTGTCATAAAATGTAATGGACAGTATATTTTTTAACTGCTGAAACCAGGGAGTTCATATAACCTGTGAAGACTGGAACAACGTCATGCTTCTTTCTGCAGTTTTTGAAGCATATTTGGAAGCATTTCAGAAACCACAAGATGGTCCCTCTCGTTGTATCATTTACCATAAAGACCAAAGTTCTTGACCGTTTTTGTACACGGACATCTTTGGCAGTTGGGAGAAGATGTTATAAAGAATAATGTTTTTAAATGCATGTAATCAAATACGTAGAACTTAAAAAGTTTTTTACATTTTATTTATTTTGAGAGAGGAAGAGAGCAGGGAAGGGAGAGAAATAGAGGGAGGGAGAATCCCAAGCACACTCCACACTGTCAGTACGGAGCCCGACGCGAGGCTCAAACTCACAAACCATGAGATCATGACCTGAGCTGAAATCAGGAGTTGGATGTCTAACCAACTGAGCCACTTAGGTGCCCCAAATACATAGAACTTTTTAAACGCTGTAGATTTAGACTGAAATTCAGCTATCAAAGTGTTAAAAAGGAAACCCCCATTTATGATATAGTCTTATACCTGCCTTTTTTTTTTAATGCAGTAAAGAATGCAGTCTGACATTATTTGAAGTATTAGTGAGTATAAAAATATTTCAAGGACTCTGTAACTGTAGTTTAACATGAAAATATCTCAGATTTCTATCGATGACAGAGTCATAAGTCTTTCTAATACTTCAGTGGTTTGCTGCCTACATTTACAATGAAAGGAAATGCTAAATTTCAGCGAAAAGTTAATAAAAATGAAGATGTAATTTTTTCCTTTCCATCCAAGTTCACAGACCCCTAAATTCTCATCTAGGTTGAGAATCTCTGGGTTAAGATGCAATTTTGGTCACAAGTAGGAAGGCAAACAGTTCTACAGGTTACATGATGTGCATCCTACCTCTTCAGGGTTAATTTAAAATTTTTTTTTTAATGTTTTTATTTATCTTTGAGACAGAGAGAGACAGAGCATAAGCAGGGGAGGGGCAGAGAGAGAGGGAGACACAGAATCCGAAGCAGGCTCCAGGCTCCGAGCTGTCAGCACAGAGCCCGACGCGGGGCTTGAACTCACGAACTGTGAGATCATGACCCGAGCTGAAGTCGGACGCTTAACCGGCTGAGCCACCCAGGCGCCCCTTCAGGGTTAATTTTATAGCTACTCCAAGCCCCAGTTCTTTTATTAATTTTGTCCCTTTCTTGCCACTCTGCGCTTTGTAAAACTCGGTGTCATGTGCACTAGAGACCAAGGTGCTTTGTGAGCAGCTCTAAGAAAGAAAGGAAAGAAAAGGTTTGCCTTGAGGAGGCCTGGGGCTGTATCTTTCACCCACCCCCTGAACCCCAAGACTCCTTCATGGAGTGTTCTGTTGTTTTTGAGAATAAATGAAAGAAGGGCACAGTACAACTCCGAGGTGAAAGTTGTGGAGCGTGTAACGGTCAACGCTGTAGCCCATGTGGAACCCCCCACTCATGGCACTGTTCTGGATCTGCTTGTGTTTTAGTCAGCCGTGAGCTCTGGGTTACCCTCCCTGGCTCCTCTCTTCTCTTTAAGGATATTTCAACCAACCAATTCGGTGTGGTACTCACTGTGTGGGATCTCACATCCGCTTCCCCAGGAGCAGAATCTGGGGTGAGGGCTTCTGCCAGATTGACTCGGGGAGGGCTCTCAGAAGTGAGGGAGACAGAACGGGGTAGGGAAAAGTTGGGTTGAGGATGTGGCCTCTGTAGAAGTTGAGCCTCAGCCTAGTTCTGCGAGGGAGCCCGGGAGAATGAATCACAGCACAGAGCTCATGCATGCAGAGGCCAGCAGGCCAGCCGGGGGAATGGGGCACAGTTTAGTTTTCTATGATACATAAAAACTTACAGATCCAGAAGCTTGAAACAACCCACATTTACCATCTCATAGTTTCCGCGGGTCAGGAGCCCGGGCACGGCCGACCTGGGTCCCCTTCCACAGGACCTCAAAGCTGTAATCCGGGTTGTCAGCCAGGTCTTAGGTCTTGTCTGAGGCTTGGTGTCTTTTTCCAGGCCCACGTGGTCGGTGGTAGGCTTTGTCGTTTCTTTGCAGCTTAGAACCATGGTGGCTTGCTTCTTCAAGATTGGCAGGAAGAGTGTCTCCCGAGTCTAGTCTCTTAGCTCAGAGAACGCCTAAGCCCACCTATAAAGGATTCGCCTGAGTAGGCCCACCCAGATAATGTCCCTGTTGATCAACTCAAATTCAACGGATTTGAGACCTTACTTCCATCTGCAAAATCCTTTTGCCCAGTGCCATATAATGTAACATTATCGAGGGAGTGACATATGTCATATTTACAGTCCTTCCTAGACTCAAGGGGTGGAGGGAGGGTTATACAAGAGCATGAGTCATCGGGGGTCACCTTGGAACTCTGCCTGTCACAGAGCGTCACCTGGCAGGCATCTCTGGAGGAGATGGCTCCCATCAGCCAGAGGCCATCCTCTGAAGAAGGTTGTGGATGTGAGCTGCTAGGAGCCAGAGCCTGCTGCAGCCTGGAGTCACTATAATCACTGAAATAGAGGTCGAAGCTGATGTGGGATGAGCTGCCCTGGGAGTCTGATTTCTGCCCCTTGTGCTATTTCAATCCGCCAGTTTGGCAGGCGAGACGGGCATGAGGGCGAGTGACTGCGTCACTCACGCAGCACTGGGCGGGCGGGCTGGAGTCCGAATGGGGGGGAATTTGCCACCTGTGGAGCAGCACCTTCTGGGAGCTTGGAGGGCGCGACTGGGTCACTTTTGAGACCATTCGCAGCTCTTAGGATGCTGCCTTGTCTGCCGCGTTTCCCTCCTGGTCAGAGGCTGGGAGCCACAGGATCCACGGAGCTGCGGAGGCGTTCCTCCTCACCACGTTCAAAGGCTTCCCTGGCCAGAGCAAACCGCCCCCCCCAGACCCTGCTGCATTCACTCCTTCACAGAATCCAGGGGTGCGGAGGAAGGAGGGGTGCTGGTCCTGTGATCTCGCTGAGTCTCTTCACCTCTTGGCTTTTCATCTCTTTCATGAAGGTTTCCCAGGGGGCATAGGGATTCCCCTTGGGTATGCCAAGGGGGTGAGGGTAGGGTGGTGGGCAAGCAGGGACTCTGTCTCCCTATGTCTAAGTCCGTATTTTATGTACCGTGTGTGTATATACAGATGTCTGCTGCCTCAACTTTTTGTAACACTGGGTTGCTATGTGAGATCAGCTTCCCAGCAGGCAGAGTTTGAGATAGGAATTCACTTGCACAGGATTTGTTGAGGGGCTCTCAGGAAAGGACAAGGAGGAGAGCAGGAGGGGACAGGGGAGGAAGCTAAGCAAGGCTTGGTTCGAGCATCCCAGCTGGAGGCCAGCCTCAGCCTGATCCCGCAGAGGAGCTCTGGGGCATCAGGTGCACACAGAATTGTCTCACCTTAAATCAAGGGAGCATCCCCTTTTCTACCCCCGTGGCAGTCCCTCATTGCCAGTGAGGAGGAGTGGAGGGCATAAAGCCCATTTTATGACGTGGCTCCCATTCAACCAAGGACATTTCTCTGTAAGAAGTAGCTGCGAGCTTATGCAGCTGGGGGATGGGTGCTCCAGCCCCGCAAAGGTCCTGTCCTCCCTTTCCATCGACGGTCAGTCGTTTGTGTCACCTCCGCAGTTCTTATCCTAAGGCTGGCTTAAAAAATTCGTGACAGTCCCCATTGCCCACAGAATTGAATGAAAGGCCTTCACCTGGTTCTCAGGTCCCGCCGCCTGGTTCTAGCCCGCTTTCCCCTCCCTGTCTGCAGCCCCTCCCTGCCCCTCACCCTGTGTTCTTGCCCCTTCTCTGGTGGTGCCCATGGTGGTAGCAGTGAGATGATGGTGATGATGGTAATGCAGGTGCCACCGGCTTTTCCTGAGTGCCAGGAGCTCTCCATGGTGCTCGACATGTATGGTCTCCAGTCTTTGCAACAGTCCTGCCAGGTGGACTGTGTCACCCCATTTTACATTCCGTGAAAAGCAGGTTCAGAGAGATGAAGTAACCAATGTCGCACAGTCTGCAGGAGATGGATCTGGGACTCCCTCAGACCTGGGACATCTTATGTCAGCGTCCTTGCCCTCCACCTTGTCTGATGCCTCCGTTCCTCAGGCATGCGGTAGTCTATGAGACCTCCAAACCATCTCCCCCAGCTGCCATGAAAGACCTCTTTCCCATTCCTCCATCAGCCTGCTGAACTTCTAGTTTTTCCTCCAAAGTCACCTCGTCTCCAAGAACTCTTGGTACCCCCACTCACGCCCGACTCTGGGCCCAAAGCAATTCCTTTTCATCAGATTCCCACAGTTCCTGAGCGGGCACCTTCCCCTCTGCATCATGGCCGCTCGCTCACACCCTCCTGCCTGCCTCCTCTCTGCTTCCCTACGCCTAAGAAGGTGCCTGGCACTGGCCCACGGCAACCAAGTGTTGGCCGAAGGCAAACGGCTGACGTGCCGCAGGAGGGTCAACCACAATGTCCACGCACCCTTCCGCCTCTCTGCCATACACACCTGTCATCCCTGGCCCTGGAGGATCCCTGAGTGCCATGTCCTGGCCGTGGCTGCCACCTGCTACCTTGTCAGACAAGAGCATGCTCGGTTCTGTCCAAGAGACACTGCAAACTCAAGGCAGAGCTGACATCCAGTTCCCACAGTCATACTTACCAACCGTGAGTTAGCTCACCCCAGAACTCTGAGCACCCCTATTTCCTCACTCCCGACATTGCTAGCAACGTATGACAGCTGTTCAGGCAGGAGTTGAGGAGGGGAAACATTCTTATGATAAAATGTGTTATTCAATGGTAAGACGCATCCCAGCTTCAGAAACTTTAAATTGGAGGTGAGGGAGAGTCCTTAAAGTCAAGGAAAGACAGTAGGAGAAGACAGAAAATAATCAAGTGCCAGACTGAGTCATGAGGACACTGGGTTTCTGGGGGGCCATGGCCAGAGGGCTGGCATCGTCAAGGAAAGTCTCATAGAAGGAGCAGCCTTGAGCTGGGCCTCGAAGGATGGAATCCTGTCCGGTGGGGAAAAGGGCATTGCAGACGTGGGAACCACGTCCCCACGTCCTTCACCTAACAGGAAGAGACCACCGAGTGGCAGCACAAAGGCCACTTTTCACTCTGGTGACCCCAGAGCGTCTCTCCTGATATAATGACTGAGGCCGACACACCCAAGTGGCTACAGGACTGATGGCTGAGATGATGTGGGAGAAGGGTGGTGGAGCAGGAAAACCTTGGGTGCCTGGGTGGCTCAGTCGTTAAGCATCTGACTTTGGCTCAGGTCATGATCTCATGGTTTGTGAGTTCAAGCCCCACCCTGGGTGAGCTGGAGCCCTGCTTCAGGTGAACCCCACTTCCCTCTCTCTCTCTCTCTCTCTCTCTCTCTCTCTCTCTGCCCCTCGCTCACTTGCACCCTCCTCAAGAAAAAAAAAACCTTCCTGGGTCAGCTATGCTCGTTTTTCTTTCATGGTTTACGTTTTTAGCATTTTCTTTTGTGTTTCTTAGTCACCTACAAATACCTTTACAAGCCACTATGGGAGCTTGGGGATAGGAGATGGGAAGAGAGAATTAAGAGAAGAAGGGCAGGGCAGTAGATTAGAGGCCAAAATTTGGTTGCCCCTGGAGGACACATAGGCTGGATAATCTCTATGCTGGGCCAATTTCATCTGTTTTCATTTAGCTGCCAAATGATGTGTGTAATTATCTATGATGTAATTAACATGTCTCTTGGCAAAGAATGTTACACAAGGATGTGACACGCTCTTAAAAGATTATTTCCAAATTGTCTAACGTTCTAATCCCCCACTAGCATATTTTGGAATGTATGCAGAGAAGAAATGACAATCACAGAACATACAAATCAGCTCGATAAGCAGCACCCTCCCCCCGCCACACACACACCCATACAGAAACTCTCAAACACAAGAGCAAACCATTTCCAGATATCCAGCTAGACGTTGTTTTATCTTTGACAAGGAAAAAGCATCAGCAGGTTATGTGCTTTTCATAGATAATGTATGCAGATATGTCCATTGCAGAGTCATTTTTGGCTTCCTGAGCACAGATGCTTCAGAGAATCCTACATCCCAGACTAATAACGTTGTTTCCATAAGATATTATGTATAAACTAATACATGGTCAGAATTCAAATCTCTAATCTCATTGAGAAACTTTCAGAAATAAGACGTACTGATTTGCTCACCACTTACTTCCTTCTCTTGTGACAGCATTATTGGAGTTCGTTGAATTCAGCTGTTTTTCAGAGCTCCGTCTAGTCTGTGTTTATAAACTGTGCTTGCCCAAAGATAAAGCTTTGTCTCTTCCCAGGGTGAATCTCGTCTCATGAGATTCTTGTAGTCGCTTGTGCTTTTCATAAAGTTTTGTTTAAAATTTTTTTCTGGAACTTTTTCCTTCAGCTTTAATTTAAATTTTTGTTTGTTTGTTTTTAAATGTATAGGACTCTAAGTGAAACACTTGGCCTCAGTATATTCTCTCATAAAATGGGAAATCGGTTCTGGCTACATGTGGAGTTCATAATAAGAATTCATTTTGTAATAGAGCGGGTTTTTTTAACTCTGTTTTTGAAGTTGCCATTTAAAAATCATGATAAAAATAGTAGCCACAGGTGTGCCTGGGTGACTCAGTTGGTTGAGCATCCAACTTTGACTCAGGTCATGATCTCACAGTTCATGAGTTTGAGCCCCGTGTGGGGCTCACCAGTGTCAGCGCAGAGCCTGCTTCTGATCCTCTGTCCCCCCTCTCTCTCTGCCCCTCCCCTGCTTGCAAGCTCTCTCTCAAAAATAGATAAAACATTAAAAAAAATAGTAGCCACAAATAAAGGGGATGCTCCACCTCCCAGGAGGTGGCTCAGTTGGTTGAGCATCTGACTCTTGATTTCAGCTCAGGTCACGATCTCAGGGTTGGAGGATTGAGCCCTATGTCGGGCTCCACGCTAAGCATGGAGCTTGCTTAAGATTCTCTCTCTCCCTCTGCCCCTCCTCTGCTCATGTTCTCTCTCTCTCAAATTAAAATAAAAAAGCACTTATTGCTCAACTACAGTGTGCTAGGCATTGTGTTAGGTTTTTATATAATTATAGAAATTAGTGTATCATTATAAATGTTATTCCTTCATTGTGGCCTCTTACCTTTCTGAATATTCTATCCGTTTTCCTCTCCATGCTTCAGTTTGGATATTTTCTGTTGACTTATATTCTGGATCCCTGGTCTTCTGCTTTGTCTAGTGCACAGTTGAGTATACCCTCTCTTGCCTTCACCACTGTCTTCTGCTTGGATTCCGCCTCTCATAGCCCCATAGAGCTGTGGGCTCAGCCAGTGCCTTGGGAGTAAATATGGTGTCCAATATCAGCCTCGGTGTGCTTCCCTTCTCTTTGGGGTCTTGGCCCTCAAGTCCAGGCGGCCTTAGTAGTGCTTGGCTTTCAGGTTTTATCTTCACAGACTCATACAACTCAGCTCAGAAACTCGGCCTCTTGGCCACCACTTCACATTCACTTTCCTTGCTTCCCATCCCCCGCTGCCTCCAGATCTGTACACAGCGTAAGGGGTCCCCTCACTGTCCTTGCCTTCTTGTTGGGACCCTAGACTCTGAAGTCCTGCCTCTCTTCATAGTTCCCTAGTACCTTTAAACAGGTGTGTGTGTGTGTGTGTGTGTGTGTGTGTGTGTGTGTGTGTGTGAGTGATCCATCCAGCTTTTCTAGTTGTTACCTGTATTGAGGGTAGATCTGCAGTGTTACTCTATTATTATGAGAAATGTGAAATCCTCACCTTGCTTTTAAAAGAATCTTCAAGCGGGCACCCGGGTGGCTCAGTCGGTTAAGCATCTGACTCTTGGTTTTCAGCTCAGATCATGATCTCATGGTGGTGAGATGGAGTGGTGAGCCTGCTTGGGATTCTCTCTGTCCCTCTCTCTGCCCCTCCCCGCTTGTGTTCTCTCTCTCTCACAATAAATACATAAACTAAAAAAATTTTTTAAAAATTAATAGGAAAGAATCTTCAAGCTAATGAGAATTTTAAACTGTTATAACATTTAACTGCCATTTTAATCATTATGATCAAGGACATAAAAAGCATTCCACTTTTGGGGCTTTCTCATTCCTGGCCCTGCCTGCGAGGCTGTCACGGGCAGAAGTAGAGCTGAGCATAGGCAGAAATAGGGAGAAAGGATATAGGAAAGGGACCAAAAAAAAAAAAATCACATGTTTGGAAAAAGAAAAAATACCAAGGCCTCTTTAAAAAACACTTAGAGGGTTTTTCCGAAACCAATTATCTGGCTTAATGCTAGTGGCTTAGTTGCTGACCTTCTGTGTTATTTGCCCATTTAAAGTGAGGCCAGCCCTTCCTGTTTTCATTTAGCTGACCCCTGCAGCTGTGAGTTAGCTAAGAAAGATGAAAACCCTTCATTTCTTGGGGAAAAGCAGCTAAGTAGGGTTCTAATTCACAAGGCAGGTCGAGGGTACACAGTGCCCCGGGCCTGCTTACTTCAGTCTTGGAGCAGGGAGGTGTGGAATGGAATCACCCTGGGTTGGGGAGAGGGGGGGTTCCCCCAGACAGTAGTCCTCTTTTGGGCAGGTCGGTGGGGTCTTGTGATTTGATACTAATTACACTCACCGTGAAAAGTCTAGGATTCTACAAATAAAAGAGACAGAGACTTTGAGGTCTCTGACAGCTGCCTCTGTGCCCCAGGGTAACAGGGCAGGGAACCGCCTCTCTCGTAGAAACCCCGGGGGTGGGTGGCACCTGCCCGTCATGGGCTTCCCCTGCTGGATTTCCCACCTGAGTTACTTGTATTTCATTTTCAGAGCAAGGTAACGGGTTAGAAGGAGAAGCCTGAGGGACACTCCAGGAAGGAACGGGAGTCCATAGGAAGGCATCTCGCTCTGAGGCCCTCACTCCCTCTTGTCAGCAGACCTTGCGAGGCCCCACGGCCCTCTCCAGGGGCCCCAGGAGAATGTATTGACAAGTGAGGCGAGCTGAGGAAGGAAGAGGACCTAGTCCAAAGGAGAGTAGAACCCATCCCTGGAAAGATGGGTGGGTGGGCTATCTTACTGGCAAAGGGCCTGTGTGGGTCTGTCCAGGGAAGGCTGACCCTGGACACTGGGGCAGGGGGACAGTTTTGGGGGAGGAAAAAGGAGGTACCATGTTTTAGGCCCAAATCAGTATATTTGGGGAGATTCCTCGTGGAGTTCGAGTCTGGAGACAGGAAGGGGATTTCTGTGCCGTAGTAAAGCCCAGTATGTCTACGCCCAAGCTCAACGCACCCTTGTCCCGCTGGTACCGTGATGCTGACTGATATGTGTCTGTGCGCTCGTGCAAGCTGAACACTAGGGCATCCGTAACTCTTGATGGAAGAGACGTCGTCCCCATAGCCAGTCCCCAGTCCCATCTCCTCTTCCTCCCAAGTCACCTTCCCGTCCCTCCCCTTTGTTCCGTCACCACTATTGTGTCCTGTCACAGGCCTTCGTGATCTCTCCTCCGAAGCCCAATGGCAGCCTCCTCCTATCCTGCTTACACCCAGGCCTACCCCCATCGGTCTTCTTCCGTGCTACAGCTGGAGGGATCTTTATAGAACACAGCTTCCTCCAGCCTCCTTCCTGGCCTCCCTGCCTCCCACCTATCAATGCAAGACACCAGAGGTGTTCTTCTCTAACACGGCCTCTAGCCTCATCTTACCCTCTTCCCAGTCCTTCCCAGCTCTCAGGATGAAGTCAGCACAACCTGTGAGGCCCCCTGAGAGTCCGTCTCTGCTTCAGCCTCTTCTCTCCCTACTCCTGCCCACAAGCCTGACTTTCCCACCTTTGGAAATCAGATGCGATCCATTGGACACCCGTGTCCCCTCCACCCTGCCGGACCACCCATGCTTCCTGCTTGCTCTCTGGATGATGTGGTTCTGTCTTACAGCTGAGCCAAGGGTATCTCCTCTGGGCAGCCTTCCAACCCACCGGCCGAATCAGATGTCCCCCATTTGTGTCCCCACAGGCTCTTCTGTTTTGTGCATGTTACACTAGCTTGTCATTGCTTTGCCTGTTTCCCCAAAGGTCTTTTACCTCTGTCTCCCTTGGGCCCAGAACGTTGCCTGGCATCTCGTAAGCACCCAATAAATTTCAAATTGAGCGTATGGTAAGTCCCCTGTAAAACGAAAGCCACCGCAGATTCTGCCGCCAGCCCGGGTGTGGTCTCCATGTGGGCTCCTTCAGCTTTTCAAGCATCAGGGGACCCCTGTAGAATTTCAACGTGAAGAGGTAGATTCTTAGGCCTTTTGGCCTGTCAAATAAGTTCAACTTTAGAAGCTTCAGTTCGTAGGGTGGGTTTTTTTGTTTTGTTTGGTTTTTTTTTTTTTTAAAGCAGTAAAATTTCAGCGATTACAGTCCGTGCCAGAAGGCTAAGCCTCCTCTATCCTAAGGAATTCTTCGCTAATTGCAGTGCTGATCTGCGGGAAGCTTTCAGAAATGAAAAGGAAACCACCAAGTGTTACTGCTCCTTTTCCTTTGCAGCTCAGATAAAACAAACACAGCGTGGGAGGGCCGGGGTCCTCTGGGGGGGGGGGGTGTTGGCTCCATTCAAAATGCGGGACCCTCCTCTGCCTCCACCCACAGCTCGGTGTGGTTTTGTTCCCTTCGGCCCAGAGCTACCGGGACATGTAAAAAGAGCCGTTTTCCAAACGTCTTAGTTAAAACAGGTTTGTGCATCAGTGCCAGAGCATCTGGATGTTGGACTTCGTTACTCACCCCGAATAAGCCACACCATGAGTAAGGTTTCCCCCCGCGGTGAGCCAGGCTCAAGGGCCACGCGGCGAGGAGCGGCACTCGCTTGCAGACCCCCGTTTCCTACTTGCCGCTTGTTCACACTCATCCTGGTGTGAGAAACATCCCCCACCCCTACCCTGTGTGCTCTTAACGGATGACTTCTTAGGGTGATGTCCGAACCTAAAGCAGTTGGGATAACTTTTTTTTTTTAAATCTTTATTTATTTTCGAGAGAGAGAGATAGAGTGCCAGTGGGGGAGGGGCAGAGAGTGGGGGAGACACAGAATCGGAAGCAGGCTCCAGGCTCCGAGCTGTCAGCACAGAGCCCGACGCGGGGCTCGAACCCTCGGACCGTGAGATCATGACCTGAGCCGAAGGTGGCTGCTTAACCGACTGAGCCACCCAGGCGCCCCGGGATAACTTTTCAATAGTATTTTATAAACTTCAGGGAAAGCACTTTTGCTTCTGGTTCTAAGAATGAGTCTGGCTCTAGCACTAATTGCTAGCTTTGGGGTGGAGCGCAGTTTATTTGAGCTCCTGAGCCTCTGTTGCCTCATCTATAAAATGGGAGCAATCATCTACCAAGCTCAGGTGTTACGCAGGTTACGTAAAATAACATCTTGGCCAGTCTCTGGAATACATGCATTTGGTAGCCAGGAAATGATGAGTTATGTCTGTCTCCCCCACCCCCGGATTCAACCTTTCCCCCAAGAATAAAAGCATAGGAACCAGCTTATTTCAACATGAAGAATTTAAGTCCAAACCCTGAAGATAGTCAACCTTTAAAAACACCACTAAAGCATTTATTTGTAAAACCATTCAGTTGGCACTCGTCTATTATTCTCCCACCTCCAACAGTCCTTAAATTCTGCTTAGCAGAGTCAGCAAAGGCAGAAGAGATCTGGTTCCCAGGTGTGTGTTTTGCTCCCGGAAAGGACACGTATTAAAGATCTGTTCGTAAAATCTGAAGTCGGACGGAATTTGCTGGAAGCAGTTTATCCAAAAGTCTTCCCCATCACGCTCCTGGAGAGGTCCTATATTTTGTGTATGCTGAACGATTGAATCTGTTCCCGGCTGTGTTTTCTGAACGCAAGTAGAAATTGTCTGCAGGCCCCCCACCCACAGAGTCATTCATCTGTGCCCCTGTGCCCTGTCCCCATGCTCCACAGTGAGCAGCCACAGGTGTGGCCACATCTGGCTCCCTGCCCCACACCGCCCTGGCTTGGGTACCACCCCCTTTCCTGGGTGTGCGTAAGGTTTCTCCTCTGCCCTCCAGTGTCCCTGAGTGTCCGCTCCACAGACGACCTTACCCTTTTTCAGAGGCAGTCGCAACAAAGACAGGAGGAAACAAAGCAGAATAAAAACCCTCTTTGACTTTCCTTAACCTGGTATCTCCCCCTCCCCTCCTCCAACTTGTTTGGTCACAGCCCTTTTATCTATTCCCCTCCTAGGGGACTGAGGTTAGTAGACCCCATCTTGGAGAAGGATGGGCCGTCGCCCATTCTCTTGTTAAAGCAGATTTGAGGACACACGTTGGTCAGTAAGGGCATCCATAGAACACGCCCTGTGCTATGAGAAAAGAGGCACCACGGCCCTCCATCCTGACTGGACCGTCTCCAGGACCCATGCGAAGCACCGAAAACAAACCGCAGGATGCTACAGGGTCCGATTTGCCTGCATACGCCTAGACTGGACGAATATACAAAAACTGACTGGCGTATCTGCCTCTGGAGAGGGCTTCTGGGTATCAGGGAGGGGTGGGAGCAGGCTCCTCGCTGTGCACTTCTTGGGAACTTTAGAACTTTCTGCTGTTTCGAACACAGCTCCGATCTGTTTGAAATTCCACCAAACTTCGCACAGACAGTGGTGTGCGGGAATCCTTGGCTCTGCTGACGGCCCCGTGGTTGGCTTCTGCCCACCTGCCCAGCTTCTCTCAGTCCCTGGCAGGGCCACTCTTCTCCTCTGCTGGCTCCCCGCATGCTGGCCCTCATGGGGGACTACCTACCTCTCCGGGAACCCAGAGACCCCCGGAGATGGTGACGCCTTGTGCCAAAAGACCAAGAACTGCAGGCTTGAACAGATGTGACTCAAAAATCCTTGTCAGCCTTGTGGCCTGAGGGACTTATCCTTGTATCTTCCTTTTCCTTTTTTCTGTATGATGGAGGATGAGAGGGCCTAGTTCAAAGGGCTTGGGCCCGTTGCTCATCTGTCTAGAGCACCTGCCACGGTGCCAGGCATCTTGTAGGTGTTCATTGTATGTTTGCTCCCTTCCCTTCCCTTCCCTTCCCTTCCCTTCCCTTCCCTTCCCTTCCCTTCCCTTCCCTTCCCTGTTGTGACCACCAACCTGTCCTTCCTTTGGGTCTTCAAGCCCTTCGATTTCAAAGGCCAGAAGTTAAGACTTTCAATCCTGACTCCACTGACAACCAACCCTGGGAAGACCCTAGGCCCCCCAGTATCATTGGATTTCCTGCCCCGGCACAAGAGCCGTATTTATGTCAATACAAAAGGCCTTTGGTCACCAAAACGCCACGGATGCAAAGGGTTAGCCTGCAGTGGCGCACAGACGCTCTCCCGCCCGTCAGCTGGCTTCTAAGAATATTTGGAAGACGAGTAAGGTAATGCATTCCATATGCTAAAGAGAAAGACGATTTAGCACTGTGCACAGTAGAGTGGGGAAGGCCCCACTGGGTCACAAGGTGACCTTGGATGAGACATTCCCTGCTTTTGGTCCCAGTTACCTCACCTAAAAGGTGCGAGCAGTAAAATCTTCCCTCACAAGGGTGGCTGTGAGGACCGTGTGAGGCCATCCGTGTGGAAGGCCTCTGTAAACTGTGAAATGCTCCGCACGTGTCGGCCAATATTAGCGGTTAACGCGCGTGCTTGTTTATTGTTTCAGCGGAGAGTTCAGGACGTCATCAGTCCCATCGTGTTTGAAGCCGCCTACAGCCTGGGTGAGCATGTGACCGGAGACGAGGAGAGGGAGCTGCCGCCTCTGACACCAGTGCTCCGCTGGAAAAAGGGACAGAAGATTGCCCAGAAGAATCAGGTCAGAACCTTGAAGCTCTGGACCGGGGCCCGGGGTGGCAGGTGCCTGTGGCGGAAGTTGTGGCCCTGGCGGACTGTGGCAAGGGCACACCCCCTCTCTGCGCCTCCCTTTCCTGATCTGCAAAATGATAGAACGCATGTTTCGTGGGGGTCCTTCTAACAGCCACATGATTTAAACGCATTGAGGGACTATGCCTCATAATCCCTTCGAGGCCATGAACTGGTTCCTTGGCCCCTGAGCCTGACACTTGTTCCTAGACTGCTTCCAGAGCCCAGATCACACAGTAGGTGCTCGCTAAATGTTTTGTTGGTGAGGGCATGAGTGACGTGAAGAAGCAAGAGCATCGTCTTGTCGGGGTGCCGGAGGCTCAGTGGGTTGAGCGTCCGACTTCGGCTCGGGTCACGATCTCGCGGTTCATGAGTTCGAGCCCCGCGTCGGGCTCTGTGCTGACAGCTCGGAGCCTGGAGCCTGCTTCGGATCCTGTGTCACCCTCTCTCTCTGCTCCCTCCCCTGCTCGCATGTGCACACTCTCTCTCTCTGTCTCTCTCTCAAAAATAATTTTAAAGAATTTAAAAAAAAAAACAAACAAGAAAAGAACATCATCTTGTAGAACCAGCGGTTGAGTTAGAAATTTTCAACCCAAGCATCGCAGAATGGCCCAAGCACTGCAAGTGTGGGTGGGCCACCCATCCCGTTGGGTACTCATCAGATTCTGCCGTGTGGAACAGAGCTTCAGAGCAACGTCGGGTGCGGACCCTACAAGCAGGAGCGAGCCTGTGAACTGATTCTGTACTGCAGCGCGGCCCGTCTGCCCTGAGCCATCCGTGAGATGAGCAACACTGTCTACTATACAGGAAATATGCAAGGAATCTGGTCCCAAATCTGTTTTAAATCTTCCCTCAACATCCAAGATCACCACAGATCCAGGACGTTGGTGGGGAGAAGGTCAGGCAAAACTGCTTCTTGGCTAAACCAGACTCCTGTGCAGGTGGGAGCAAAGCTGTGGAACCACACGCTGCCCTCCTCCCCCGCCGACCGCTCTGAGCTTAGAGGAAAACTAGCACGTCAGTGAGCCATGCCTTGCAGATTAGAGCTGTGAACAGAGCCACAGAGAAGTGTCAGGCTTGAGATGTCCATCCGGATGTTCAGTTCAGTAGTGAGGTTTTTAGCAAGGCATCCCAATTCTCTACCAAAGTACCTCCCACGTGATCTTGGGTCAGGTTCCCTAGAAGCAGAGCCTGAGGCAGGCATTTGGGGGCACATGGTCTAATGAGGCTGTGTTCTTAGGAGAAGCTGAAGGAAGGGATGGAAGTGGAAGGGACGGAGCAACGATCTGGCCTCAGCTAGTCTAGCCTTAGCTGGGGAACTCGGGAGCACGAATTACACCAACAGGTTGTCTTCTCAGGGCAGGAGGGGCTGGCCTTTTGTACCCCTTGTTAGTCAACCATCGGCTGGCTGGCTGGTGTAGAAGCGGAGCGTAGGTCTTCTTGAAGGAGATTCTCTTCAGCTTTGGACAGTTCTCTGTGGAAGAATGGGGGGGGGGGTGGTGAGCCGTGAGCTGCCTACACTGCCGTCAGCAGGGGGACGGGTAGCAGTTGTACAGGGATGTGAGCAGGGCGCCCAGCGCCCGCAACACATACGCATACGACCTGCTGGCAACTCTGACTTCAGGTTCTCCTTTTGATTTCAAACACGAACTTCTTTCAAAACACAAGGACCCTGGAAGGTGGCTGGTTATTAACACTCGGAGCAGGCTGGGGGCTCGGTAAATCGGCCCAATCAAAGCCAATGATGCAGGGACAGCTTATTAAAGTGCTGTTCTTGGTCACTTCTGGTTCAAGATGGCTGACCAAGTACGTATGTTCACGGTTCCTGAGACCCCAATACAATGATTAAATACGAGTAAATAGGGACAGGGAGGAAAACACTGCGGGGGAAGGAGCAGCAGCCAATGAGAGAGTCTGTTAATTTTCTGCAGTGAGGGAAGAAGATGAAAGAGTGTTGGTGGGTGAACCTTGAACCATACACAGAGAGGCTGGGTGCCCGTCTACCCAGGGATCCAGAATGCTGCAGCCATGGCCAGGGCAGTGGTTTACAGAAGGGTGCCAGAGTGACAGGTGGGACTGAACAGGGAAGGGAGGTATTAAGTGAAGTTTAGTAAGTGGAAGAGTTGACTCTTCGCCTCTGTCCTTGTCCCCATGTACTTGAGACATTCAGAGTAGCATGCAACCAGGCATTTTCTTCTCTAAAGAATTTAACAAATTGCTTGAGATAGTGTGGCTGGCTCCCCACAGGAAAGCCTTGCTTCTTCTGGCATTTAGAGGCTCCGATGTAAGCCTCCTACCATTCGTCCCCGGATTGTCTAATCAGCCCTTTGGCCTTATTCCTAAATACAAATGGACAACCAATGAAACCTGAGACTGGAGGGGGCGATGTGGTACATTGAGAAGAAGAAAAAGACCAAAATGAACAACAGAATAGCTGACTTAGAAGGAAATAGGTTGTTCGGGGAATAGAAGAGATTATATAACCTTAAAAACCACCTTAAAATGTATGTAATTAACACAAGGAGATTTCAGAATATATTCTGTCCGTTAGGAAATGGTTGGAATTTTTTCTTTAAAGGGAAGAAACAGAAAAAAGAAAAGTTTCCTAAAAATTAACTATATGGTTGCAGAGGCAAAAATTTTGTAGGATTAGAAGATAATGGAAAGAAATCCCCCAGTAAGCAGAGCTAAAAGACAAATAGAAGAGAGAGCTAAATTATCAATTTAAAAGGTCCTAGATTCAAATAATAGGAATACCAGAAAAGGTAAACAGAGAAAATTTTAAAAGTTATAAGAGAGACAAAAGAATACAATTTCCCAGAGTTAAAGGGAAACATTTTTTTTAATTTAAAGGTCTCCCCAACTTACAAGCAGGATAAACCAAAAATATCCTAGATATAATTTCTAAGATATTTGCAATTCACTGCTACTAAGATTCGAGGAAACTTCTAAATGCTGCCAGGCTAGAGAGTTCAGGATTGGCGGGGGTGGGGGGGTGGGGTGGGGGGCGGTGGATATATGTCCACTTACAACATTATTGGAATCATACATGCTAAACAGACCATCAGACTCCTGATTGGCAAGATTAGAAGCCAGAATATGGTGAAATAAGGCTTCAGAGTGCTGAGAGAAAGTGATTTGAAACTGGAATTTTATACTTAGCCTAACAGTAAAGTATGAGGTTGGAATACAGTGATTTTTCAGATGGGCAAGAACCAGATAGTTTATCTCCCTAGGAACCCTTCCAAGGAAATAACTCTAGATGCGCTCCAACGAAACAAAAGGGTAACAGCAAATTTAAAAACTAATTGACCAAATTAGAACAGGGGATCAGTGAACTTCAGGGAGAATGAAGCCGGCAATAGACAGAATAACAGAAAGTAGCAAAACTTAAGATACAGTATAGATGAAATAAATTGCTTCTCAAATAAGAAAAATAAAAGCAATCGAAAACTCTCAGAAAAACAGAAATTTGGTCAATGTGTCATGGTTGAAACATAAAATGTCATGGGATTTTGAGCAGGTAGAAGAGTATAAGGAAGAGAAGGACTTTGATACTAGAAATATCCTCCCCGAAGTGGAAGCTGAGCATTTGCACCTGTTGAGCCTGTTGCAGAGGTGAGCTTTGCACCCATAGAAAAGTGTATGTAATCATGACACTTGTCTCGGTTCTAATGTGAATAATCATGTAGCCATAAAATTAGCATTATTTATTGATTTTCAGTTACGGTATAAAATGTAAATGTCATTAAATTTGACTGCCCGGAGGTCAGAACAGAATGATGATCGAAGTTCTCTCAACATCTTAATCTTTTAAATCGGAGAGTCGAGAGATGGTGCAAAACTTGATGAAATGAGAGCTAGCTATTTACGACCTAAAATTACAAAGGTCATCAGCGGAGTACTACCTCTTAAACTATGGTTGCTGAACCAGCCATGTCAGCCTCTTTGGGGATCTCGTGAGAAACGAAAATTCTTGGGCCCCACCCCAGACCCACTGAATCAGAAACTCATGGAGGAGGCCCCAACAATCCGTGCTTTGACAAGCTGACCAGGTGACTCTAAGGCAGCTGGGGTCTGAGAAGCCATGCAACAGAGGAGCTAAGAGTAATGATTTGCCTGTCCGCCTGTGAAAATTAGGAAGGCAGAGGAGAGGGGGCAATCGTATGAGATAAGTTCCTGTCCATCATGGCGAGAATTCAGTAAGAAAATGTCTAAATCTGACTAATCATCAAAAGAAACACGTGGTCGTGTGGCAACATGTGGTTGCCCCTGGACAGCAGGACTTGGTCCAGGGAGGTGTGTGGCAGGGGGGTCATTATTTTTTCTGAACCATGTGATTCTTTGATTGAAATGAAAATGAAAGAAAAATATTGTTCTTAGCTTGGGGAGATTGTGCAGGAGTCTGAGAAATATTCTGGGAGAGTGATCCTTGCTTTTTCTCCTTTCCCTGATTAGGTGGGAGGGGGACTCATTGAATGATCATCCTCCATGTGTCTTCCAGATGTTGGCTCGGTTTGCGGGGGGAGAAAGATTCTGAGAGCTAGGCCCGCTCTGGCGGACAGAGCTGTGTTTCACCCGCGTATGCGTATATGACAGTTCCACAAAGAGCATCTGGCCTCTCCATAGGGAGGAATAATCTCATGGGAGCTCTTTAAGTCATGTTGCCAGAGAACATTAGGGCTTAAATACTGCAGTCTCTCTAACTAAAAGGCACCGAGCCCATGTAGGTACACAGGATTGTGCAGCAGCATGAACTGAACCCTAGTGATTCTTTGGAGTCAGGGCCTGCCCTCACGGACGGTCTCGTTCAGGTGGTAACTGCACAGACGTGTAGAACCTGGAGACGGTGACGAAGCATGTACAGTTCAGGCTGACTGATGGATCTGCGGTGTTTTGCAGTGACTGGGACAGAGCCTCCCCTCTGCTGGGTGAGGAACAGTGTTGGGAGAGTCTGGGCTGTGGGATAAGGGCTAGGCTGTGGGGTGACGAGTGGAGTTGCCGCCAGTGCCGAGAACTGACTGGGATTCTGGGACCTCTGCGGGCCTCGGTAGGACATTCAGCCTGTTGAGCATACACTTTCCTTAAACATTTAAGGAAAGCAGAGACCTACTTCTCTGTCAGGGGATACTCAACACAAAAGCAAGCAACAAGAATATCAAAACACAACTTGGGGCGCCTGGGTGGCTCAGTCGGTTGAGCGTCCAACTTCGGCTCAGGTCACGATCTCACGGTCTGTGAGTTCGAGCCCCACGTCGGGCTCTGTGCTGACAGCTCGGGGCCTGGAGCCTGCTTCCCATTCTGTGTCTCCCTCTCTCTCTGCCCCTCCCTCGCTCATGCTCTGTCTCTCTCTCTCTCTCTCAAAAATAAATAAACATTTAAAACAAAATTTAAAAAAACAACTTGTTTTATCCCTTAACCAGAAGCGTATTTAAAAGGACTATAAATCCAAGAGCAATTCAGTCATTTGAATGTCTATTTCGTGTAAGACCTTGATAAAAAGATAGAAGATTGCTGGGGCGCCTGGGTGGCTCAGTTAGTTAAGCATCTAACTGGATTTGGGATCAGGTCATGAGCTCATGTTCATGGGATCGAGCCCCACATTGGGCTCTGCACTGACAGCATGAAGCCTGCTTGGGATTCTCTTTCTCTGTCCCTCCCCCACTCATTCTCTCTCTCTCCCTCTCTCTCCCTCTCCCTCCCCCTCCCCCCCCCACCCCCCTCTGTCTCTCTCAAAATAAGTAAAACAAAACTTAAAAAAAGATAAAACATCGCTACCTTCAGTGGACTTACAGGACAGGAATAACTTGTACAGAGCAGACAATGAGATTCAGGTGAGTGTGCGTGAGTGTTTCATTCCAGAGACTATTTCCAGCTGAGGAGACCGTGTTCTGTGGGGAGAAGGAGAATTGGCTGGAGCCCGAAGGAAGAAGTAGGATTTGGACACTCAGGGCTGGAGGGGTTTGACAGACTAACCGAGAAGGAGGGACCGATGGATGCTGACGGTCTTCCACATGGTTGAATGTCTAGTGTCAGGGACAGAGGACGAGCTGTGAAGACGGGGGCTACTTGTTCACTGGCCGTGGAGCTGGACTTGATTCTGCAGGGGACGGGAGACCATTACATCTTTCTGAGTGCAGGGAGATCAGAGGCGTGCCTCAGGGAGACTGGTTGGCCTGGGTTCGGGGGAGCACCTGGGAGCTCTCACGGTAGCCCCAGGAAGGCTTTGCAGGTGGGTTGTCGAAAGTTCGGTGTGACAGACCCAGAGAGTTTTCTCATTAATGGCTCCCAGTCGGTCTCATCTGCTGAAACAGTATGGCACTAAATGAAAGGATCCTGCAAGGCCCTAGTTGGCCTGTGTGCTGGGAAAGAAGCAAGGCTGGCCCTGGACTTGTCAGCTGAGGGGACCTTATCTTTCCCCTTCAGGTGGCTATACCAGTGGCTATGACAGAGACCCTGTCTTCAAACCCTGTGCACCGAGTAAAGCTTTAAAAACTACGATGGCACTCATGCTTCCTCAGGAGGCCCCCAAAGACCTGGCTGCGGCCGGACTTCCAGGTTGCCCGCTGTGTAGACAGAATGGCCCCCGGAGATGTCTACACCCTTATTCCTGGAACCTGTGACTACGATAAACTACACGGCAGAGGGGACTTTGCAGGTGTAATTAAGGTTGTGGGCGCTCCTGGGTCATCCAGCTGGGCCCCAGCTTTCTCCAGCTGGAGGCAGAGGAATGAGGTCAGGGAGATGGAAGAGAAGGAGTCAGATGTGAAGCATGAGACAGACGTGACAGGCCACGGTTGGTTTTGAAGATGGAGGGGCGGTTTGGAAAGGAATGTGGGGAACCTGCAGGGGCTACGAGAGGCCCCCGGTTAGGGTCGGCAAGGAAAGCAGGACCTCAGTCTTACGGCCCCAGGGAACTGAATTCTGCCAACGACCCGAGGAAGCCCGGAAGCAGCTTGTCCCCCAGAACCTCCAGATAAGGGCCCAGCCAGGCGACACCTGGATTTTGGCCGCGTGAAACCCACAGCGGAGAAACCGGCGAGCCCTACAGAGCTGTGAGATAAGAAGTCTGTCTTGTTTTAAGTTGCCAAATGTGTGCTAATTCATATCTGCAGCGGTGGAGAATGAACGTGTCCTACGCCCCAGAGAACCCCAGGCCTTCTTTCTTCCCCTGGCTTCCCTGGGGAAGGGGCACAGTCTCTGGAGTGAGATCAGGGGCCCAGGCCCAAGCAGAGTATACTCCCAGGGCAAGTCACTTACCTCCTGAGAGCCCTGTTTAGCACCTGTCACTTGGGGTGTCATCTGCTCTGCCTCCCTGTGGGGTTCTGTGTAATCACAGGCGAGAAGCATTGAAATGGTAAGGCATTATCAGACTCTGCTCCCTCCCCTCCCCTCCCCTCCCCTCCCCTCCCCTTCCCTTCCTCTCTGCTTGGGCTGTGTTCAGTCGCAGCTAGTCCGTGAGTAGTTTCCCTGGGTGGGACGCAGTGGCACCATCTAAGGGCTCTGGCTGGTTCTTCACGTGGACCTCTTGTGGTCTTCATTACTGGTCCTTGGCTGTCAGGCCCAGAGATGCCCTTGCCTTAGAGGGGATGGTATGGGGATGACCTATCCAACCAGAACCTGAGAGCTGGCTCTCCCAGCACAAGCCTCTGGTCTCCATCCCTGCTGCCACTAATCTAGTCCAGGCCGCCACCATTTCTCACCTGGACCAGGTCATTTCTCTGCATAATGCCTACCGCTCCCTGCCCTCCAACTCTCCTCTGCCCTTAGAAGACTCAGGGGCACCTGGGTGGCTCAGTCAGTTAAGCATCCAACTTCAGCCCAGGTCATGATCTCGCGGTCCGTGAGGTCGAGCCCCGCGTCGGGCTCTGTGCTGACAGCTCGGAGCCTGGAGCCTGTTTCAGATTCTGTGTCTCCCTCTCTCTCTGCCCCTCCCCTGTTCATGCTCTGTCTCTCTCTGTCTCAAAAATAAATGAACATTAAAAAGAAGAACGTCATCCAGACTCATATTAAGGTCCACAGACCCTGCACAGTGGGGCCCTGGCCTCTCCAGTATCATCCAATGCTAGCCCCACATCACACGCCAACCACCCCCAAACTCTCCAAACCCTCTGCTGCTTCAGGCCCTTTGCACATGCTGATACCACTTCTAGGAAGCTCTTACTATGTCTTCCTCACAGCCCGTTCTTCATTCTTCAGGTCTCCGTTTACCTGTCACCTCCTCAGAGAACCGTTCTCCAACTACCTGTATGCCCTGACTTAACTATTTGATTCCTCTATGAAACCCGTCCCAATTTATTACTACTTTGTCTAATTGCTTTTCTGTCTCCCTCACTTGAGTGGAGGCTCAAGAGGGCAGGGGTCTATTTTACCTCATCGTCTGCTGATCCCTAGTACCTAGCACAGGGCCTGGATCAGTGGGCGCTCAGCAAACGTATCTCGGTGGACAGCTTCTGAAAGAACACAAGGCCGGGTCATCCCGCGGAGGTTGGACATCCTATCAGAGTTTCTTCACTGACACATGCAGCAAAGCTGTGTCACTTTGGAAAACGTGCTTTCTGATCTCTCTGGGAATTCCGGTCAGGCAGGAGAACATGGTGTGTGCTTTAGGGAGATTCACCTAACAACCGTAGTACGTTCGTGCACGTGTGGATGTCCTTCCCAAGAACAAGATGGAGGAAATACACCCAGTGAAAGAAGGGACATCGTCTGCGTTGAGAATACTCACTTTGTCACCTTTCAAGTGAAAAGTGAGCTGTTTTACTCTCACGTTAATTTTTAATTCTGCTGAAGCCGTAGACTTTGGGCCTCCATGGTACTGGAAGTCGTCACCATCTGTCCCCTCACCCTAGACCCCTCAGCGCCTGTGTGTGTGGAAACAGAGCCCATGCCGGTGAGAACTCACTGTTTGTTCAGCCTGGACGTGAGGTAATACTTTCCCAGGTGAGGTGCCCAGCCGCGTCGAAATGCCAGCTCTGAGGTTTATTTTCGTTATCATATATGAAGTCTCTGCCGAACGGTGGAAAGCTGGGTGGTTCGGAGGGTGGAAGAGAGAGGGCATGTCACCGCAGACCTCGGAGCCAGACAGGTGTCGGGGACCATCCAATCTCGGGGGGCAGATTAGGCACCTGGATTCAGGGGAGCAGTTTGGCCCAGCGGAGGAGGAGAAGGGGGGGGCGGTTAAAGGAAGAAGTTTCCACCCCATCCCTCTTCCAACCAGATCAGCCCCACTTTTGCAAGCATCAGCTGCTTGGCACAGCTTCTGGGCAATCTTTTCAGAAAGGGCACCGTAGTGAAACACGTGTGAAAGCCATCTACTTCAAGTGTGTGTGAGGCAGAGAGGTAGTTCAGCCCCCACTGACCGCGGAAGCCTGGCTACCTCTCTGTGTCTCTGGCTTCTCCTCCAGGGTCAACCCCGAAAGCAGAGGAGAGGGGACTCCCGTCTCTCAAAGGCTGGGTTGTCCCCAGGAGTGACCTGTTCCACCTGCAAAATTTCTTCCTTGGCACTTCCCCTTTGCAACTCATGCATGGAAGGAGCGTCTCCTGACCCTCCCGAACTCTTTGTAGGGGAAAACAGTGGGGTTTTCTTCCCCAAATCTTCAGGCCTGTCGGGTTTTCTTTCTTCCATTCTGCCTAACGGAAAGCCTCGCCCGCGAGCCTGCGGAGTGTATATAAACGAACGAGGGCGCGTGTCCAGTGGACGGTCTCTGGCAGAGGAGGAAACATCCGCCCCTCCCTTGTTCTCTCCTACGGTGTTTGAGGAAGTCAGAGGCCAGGCATTTGCTCAGAGCCCCACCTGGGGCCCCACCGAGGTGAGGCTCTCGTGAGCGCGTGGGGATCAGTCTTACTAGCAGCCTGTCTAGTTTGAGGGCATCTTTCGCACCCCCAGCTGCCTGCCTGCGTCTGGCTCCGCAGCTTTTAGAAATAACGGCTAGCATAGCCTTCCTTTGCTCTGACGGCACGAGCACCTTTACTGCCGGCTCTGTTTTCTGCCTCTGGTGACTGATTAGTAGGAACCGTTTTAAAAAATAATAAATGAAGCCTAGAACACAAAAGATTCCTGGGCAAACATCAAGGGTGAGAGCATTTCTGGTCCTGGGAGGCAGAAGGTCCCTAGAAGCAAGTTTATGGCTGATACTAAAAGTCAGAGGTTGGGGCGCCTGGGTGGCTGAGTCGGTTGAGCGTCCGACTCTTGATTTCGGCTTGAGTCGTACTCTCACGGTTCAGGAGTTCGAGCCCCGAGTCGGGCTTGCTGCTGTCAACTCAGAGCCTGTTCGGATCCTCTATCCCCTTGTTCTCCTCCCGCCGCCCCCCCACCCCACCCCGCCCCCGGAAATAAATAAAAATTAAAAAAAAAAAAACCCTGAATTTGGTCAAGGACAGCCTTTAGTGACTCATGTTAAAAAAAAAAAAAAAAGTCGGAGGTTGTAAGGGGACGTGAAATGTGGCCTGTAAAAGGCCACCCAGCCCCAGGCAGTCCTGGAATCCAGGTGAGTCCCGATCCCAGTTGCAGTCCCAGGCGGCCCAGCTCAGCTCTCCACTCCGTTGTTCACAGGCGCTGACCTGGATCGCGGAAAGGCCGTCTTGAGGCAGAGGGGACTGTTCTGCGAGGTGCAGGGCCATGGAGCAAACCAAAGGATGCCCTCAGACAGAACTCAGCCACCTCCAGGTTTTCCGTAAAGCAGAACTCGCTCTGTGTCTGTGTTTCGAGGAAACCCAGTAGAGTATTTGCCGTCCCGCGATTTTAAAAATCTAAAAGGACAGTCTGTACAGACCCTGAGCTAGAAGGAGTTCCTCCACTTTAATTTTATGACGTCTTTGTCTTTCACTTGGTCCTTTGGACGTGCTGTCTTTTTAGAAAGCAACGCTGTCTGTATGACCTGATCGTAAATACCAGGCAGTGAGACATCTCCCTTCTTCATCCGGGCACAGGGCTGAACGGAGAAATCTCTGGGACTACCCAGAGCCCTTCCAGTGTGTCACATTAAAGACAGTGCTGGATTCTGGAAAAAGAGCCCACTGAAACGGAATCGGGAAGAGACACCTTTTGCACTCCCGGTCATGGCATTTACACAAACAGCTTTTTAACACGGTACCAGGTGCCGTGGGTTGCAGACATGATTTACATGTGGCCAGGGCCTCCGGGAGCTTCTGTAAAACTGTGGGAGGAAGAGAAGTTCCGAAATGCTCCTCCTGTCATCCAGGCAGAGACCCTTTGCAAAGCCACGTTGCCCATCAGGAAATGCCTCGCTCACATTAGCTTAAAAATAGTCTTCTTGTTTGGTCCCCTTGGGGTGGGATTTCACAAGCATGTATTCCCACCCAGTCCAGTTGTCCCAATTTTCTCAGGCCTCAGCATGGATGTGGTTGCCACAGCAACCCTGTAAACAGTATGTATCTGTGTCAATGACTATATTTATATATCTTAAAGCAAATATCACCAAGTCCAAGAAATTGACTCTCCTGTGAACACGACAGCTGGAAGAGGCAAAGAATCCTACTTCCTATTACATCAGAAGGGAAGATTTTTTTTCCAGTGCAGATTTGAGTAGGAGAAATGGGCACCCCGAGGCTTGAGCATCTAGACCAATGTCCTGTCTGAAGTCGGCCTTGGCCAGGACAGCCATTGAGCTGCCAGCCCTGAGTCACACATCCAGGGCTGCCTTGGCCTTGGTGGCCACGGCATTGGGAAGAAAGCGCTCCCAGCTCCAGCCTCTGTCCTCTGGCTCAGAGAGAAATGTAACTTCAGCCGGGTTCATTGTATTTTTTTTTTTTTTTTTCTGGCCCGAAGGGAATGAGGAAACCAATAGCCAAATAAATATTCTAGAATAGGAAGCCACAAACTATAGCCTGCAGGCCAACTCTGGTCTGCTGCCTTCTTTTATAAATAAAGTTTTATTGAGACACGGCCACACCTGTTTCTTTACATACTGCATATGGCTGCTCTCATGCCACTAGGTGCAATGGAGACCAGGTGGCTCACAAGGCCAAAAGTAGTTACTAGATGGCCTTTACAGAAAAAGTCTGCCAACCCTGTTCTAAACGAAGCAGAGTAAGGATTTGGGGAGAAGCTGGATAAAGGATTTGAAAAAGAAAACTGTTCTCCCGAGAGGCCAGGGTGAGGAAGGAGCCAACAAGGAAATCTAGTCCTTGGGGCTGAAGAGGCCACTGGATGTCTAGTCTACAGGTCACCAAAGTCTGAGGCAGGAAACAGCTTTCTCCTGAGAGAAAGGATTTGCCTCCTTTAACCCGAGAGAAATGAGAGACGATGGCTCCTCGGATCTGTTTGTATTTTCCAGAAAGGCTTCTTCCAGGTAAAGACATTGACCCAGCTTTGCCAACCAGTAGGTGGAGGCTGGAGGGAGGCGGGAGAGACTGCATCCAAGCCGGCGGGGGATTCGTCCTATTCGAGCAGCCAAGCTTGTGTTTGCCGGGAAGACTAGGGAGATGGGGGGAAAAGTGGGCAGAGGAATTTCTTCGGAGGCCCTGGTTGGTGCCGGGGTCGTTCCTGAGAGGGAAATTGGGAGTTTGGCCCATTGGCTTCACAGGGAACCTGTACGCTTTGTCCTTAGTAAAGGAGAAGTAGTTTTTACTTGCTTCTGGAAACTCAGTGTTGCCAGTTGGCATTCTGAGGCTTCAGTCTGCCCCTGTTCTGTCCCGGGACATGCTTTTCGGTTCCTCAGGAGACAAAATGGTCGTTTGCCCAGAGAGACAAATCCAGGCCCAAAGTTGAATCTGAGATTCCACTTCAGCCTCCCTGCTGCGTGAGGCAGGTGTTTGATCCCTCGGTCTTTACTGCTCTGCCTGTAAGACAAGTGCCTCCCCAGCTTGGGAGGGTCTTTGCCTAAAGCCTTGGCTTATTTTCCTTTTATGACTGTGGAAATTGAGTCCTGGCTAATGTCTAAGCTGGTACTTTATCTTCTCAGATAAATTGTGCTTAATTTTAGCTGGTGAGTGTAAGCGATTGCATAACATGTGTGTATACGTGTATGCATGTATGTAAGTATACATACCCCGGCGTGTGTGTGCATATCTATCTATTTATGGAAGACTCAGTTCTTGTCTTTATCGGATGGAAATTTAGCAGCCCTGGAAGACTTCAGCCAGTTTCAGTGACAGGAAATAGAGAGCACAAGGTGCAATAGCATTGACCCAGATCGGGGCATTCAGGGGTCACCCCATCTCTCAGAGCACCGTGTGGTCCTCTGTGTGGCACGAAGCAACTTCAACCTGCCAGGCTCTAGGGACCGGCACAGAGGTGAACAAGACCAATAGAGTCCCCGTCTTCATGGAGCATAATTTTAGCAGGGGAGATAAACGGGAAACATGTAGTGATCCAATCAGCGAGTTACGACTGAGATGAGCAGTAGCAGGAGAAAGTGCCCAGAGTTGCCAGAGCTGACGGCGGGAGCTTGAGCTCCTGGGGAAGGGGCTCAGAGACGTGCTCTTGACTTGCTCCTGGCGGGATGGGAGGACACACGGCGGGTGAACCAGGTGGAGGAACTGGGGACCCCGTGACGCTGGACGGACTCGTGCAGAGGAGGAGCCTGTCAGCAGGGGCAGAGCTGGCCTGAAGCTTATTCAATTGGGAGGAAAGTCCTCTTGAAGAAAAATGTGAAGTTATGAAAGAAGTCAGGTAAAAGGCCTCTGTCAGGGCTTGACAGCGAGAGACCCTCAGGCTTCGGTTTCGTTAGCTTGATGGTAAAGCCGCGTTTGGTGCTTTTCCCTCATTCCCGCCCTTGGAGAGCCCGCTTCTCTCGCCTGAGATATCCCTGTAGCCCACATCCTCTTCCTCCTGTTCTCTCCTTGCTTGAGATGGGAAACAAAGCGCTTCTATTCAACAGTCTTCTACTGAAGTCTCCTGGAAGTCTGGCTCTCTCCCTGCCCCCAGTGGTGTCCAAAAGAACATGGGAATTTCCTTTTTTGCCCAAGCCTTCCGTGAGTTTCTCCCCCGCCACAATCAAGGCAGGGAATGTTGGCTGGGGCGCTTTATTCTTCTGGAAGTTTGACACAGGAGTATGAATTTCCATAGGGCAAAATTACTCTGTCTGGTAGGTCTAGACTTTCCGCTGGCCAGCAAGTTCACCGGAGTGCGCACTGGCGTCCCGAGAGCCGCCTGGACGTACCCTGTGGGAGGGGAGCAAATCACCGGGAACCGTTTTCTGTGGTGGGGAAAAACCCAGACACGAGCAGTGACAGAGGAGAGGTTTAACAGTGAATGATTTACGACTAAAAAATGACAACAGGCTCTTCTCTCCAAAATCCAACAGTGATCAAAGCCGCTTAACAATAGCGAGCAGCGTCTGTCAGTCCGGAACACAGGGAACCTGCTGTCCGTAGATTAGACACGTACGAGAGCTGGAGAGCAGTGTGAGGGAGACATCGGCAAGCCTGCTTGTGGGCCGTGGGGGAAAACCGTAACTCCTCCTGAAGTGCCGCTCCCGATTCCCCTGCCAACCCCCACGGGTAGGCCCAGCCCCGAACACAGGGCAGGCCCTCTGGACACTCCGAGCGTTAGGCCCCAGCACTGGGTGGGGCTTTGGCCGTCGAGGCCCACTCTGGGTTAGAGGCTGCCTCCCCACCCCCGAGACACGGGAAAGGGTCCCTTCCGCCCCGGTGTGCTGCCCTCAGCCTAATGGCGTCATTGCCTTTGACTTTTCTCTTTGAAACTAAGACGATAAAATCCCATCGCTCAGGCGGAACCCACGTCAAGTAGAGATTTTCTGCCTCCCCACTCCCCAAGACAGCGGACAGAAGACAATGACCCCGCTGTCATCGAAGAATTCTTTACACGCCCGGACTCTTACTCACGTCTGAGAGCATTTAAAGACTTCTCACAGGTGGAAAGGACACCTGCCATGTACCTGTGTTGAGGAAACCACCCGAAGAAGCATCTCCGCACACCGAGAAGTGAATCAGATAAGGAACGCGCTCCGCAGTCAAGGCCACCGCCGACTGGGCTTTCTTGGAGCCTGGCTTCGTGGGCGGGGAGGGTGTGGGTGCCAGTTCCCCGGGAAGAGTTCCCACCGATCTAGAAGGATGTGGTTGGCTGGTGTGTACTCCTTTGCCGTTAAATCCTGACCTTCCTGTTCTATCTCCCCCCAGACCGTCTTTGAAAGGAATTGCCGTTCAGAGGACTGTGCCACAGATCTGCAGCTTCGGGGTCAGCTGTTGCTCTCCAGGTAACTCGGGGCTCCTCCCACGACCTCGTTCTGAGAGCTTCCAGGGTGTCTTGCCTCCAGGCCCAAAGCCAGAATGTGCCCATTTCCCCACCGAAGAGGGTAACTAGAGTTGGTGGGTGACAAGGGCATCTTACAGCTTAAAAGAGTGTATGTTCTACGAGCATTTTCACAATAGCTGTCATACGGATGGGATGATTCGCTTTTTGTTTTCTTTACAATTCCACATACCTCCCAATGTAGCCCATGTTTCTCATTCCTGGATCTGTGTGACGTGGGGGAAGGGAGGAGCTGTTTTTTGTTGACTCGTTGTGTTAGGTTGAACCAGAAGAAACTGCCAGTATTTAATTGGGACAGTTCCTGTAATTCGACTTACTGTTATATGAAGATTCTTTAAGAAAAAAAAGAAAAAGAAAAAAAACTCCCCCCACCTCCCGCCACCCAGCACTTAACAGTGGCATTTGCTTTAACAACAGGTAAAGGTTCTATGGAGGGAGGGGGTGAAGGAGAGGGGCAGGCTGTCCTGACTCAAGTAAACAGTCCGTATTGTTTCAGGCTTTCTTCCCACCATATGTGGGTCCCCAGGCAAGGGTAAACCACACAGAGGCCTTCTGTTTCCTCTTTGCCAACCTTTTACTTTAGATTTCTTGTACGACGAAGGTGCTGGTCCTGAGTCATCTGGCCACATTTCAGAGAATGGTGTCCTTTTGGGACAGTTTCTTCTGAAAGATTGTTTTAGTCTGGGGGCCAGAAAGTATCTCCAGGTGTCTGTTACCATTTCTCACAAAGAGTCATCACTTGTGACACTTATTCTCTAAAATGTCATACTATATCCCTTATTTGTTTTTTTGTTTTTTGGGTTTGGTTTTGTTTTAATTTTCTTTAATGTTTATTCAGTTTTGAGAGAGAAAGAGAGAGAGACAGCACAAGCGGGAGAGGGGCAGAGAGAGGAGACAGAGAATCCGAAGCAGGCTCCAGGCTCTGAGCTGTCAGCACAGAGCCCAAGGTGGGGCCTGAATCCACGAACCATGAGATCATGACCTGAGCCGAAGTCGGATGCTCAACCGACCGAGCCACCCAGGCGTCCCTGGGTTTTGTTTTTGTTTTTGACAGAGAAAGAAAGAGTTAAGGGAGGGACAGAGAGAGAAAGGGAGAGAGAGAATCCCAAGCAGATTCCATACCCAGTGTGCAGCCCAACGTGGGGCTTGATCTCACCAGGCTGAGATCATGACCTGAGCCAAAATCAGAAGTCGCTTAACTAACTGAGCCACCCAGGTGCCTCTGTCCCGTATTTGTAACCATGAAAGTTACGTTTGGGTGAAATGTAAGAAATATCCCCTCTTGAACCTCAGTCTATCAGTGCCTCGTCTATCAGTGACGGCAGTGGAATGCTTACTTATGTTGACGAATAATCTATTAGTCATCAAAGGAAAGTAACAGTAAGATTCTTTTGTTTGCGTTTATTGGGCAGAAGATGGTGTAACACCCTCCCCTCCTCCAACAATACTCCCCTAAACCACTTAAATGTTAATTCACATTACTTTTACTTAGGATAAGATTAGTGCATTAAAATGGCATGTGTTTTGCCAAGCTTAGAAGATTACTTCAAATGAATGAAATGGATACTGGAATTTTTTAACGTTAAGAAGAATTTTCTGGAAAGAGAAACCAGTTCTACAGAAAGTTCATAAATTATCAGGTCATTACTCTTAGTTTTAAATAGGTCTTCCAAAAAGTGTTTTAGGGAAAAAGTAACATGAAACAAAACTCTATGAATTCGTTTTGTCTTGAGGCAGACTGTAAATGTTGGAAATTTGTTTTGGATCAGAAAACCCTGAGCGGTGGGAAAATGTCACTTGCTCCAAGGTTAAATATTAGGTTACAGAAGTCCTGATGTTTTCACTGCCCATTAATGGATATGGGCAAATCTATCTGTGTTCAATTGTACTTTTCATGTATTAAGATAAAAACCCAAAGCTCGGGGTCAATAAGACACCTTGTGCTTAAAACCGCCTCCACTGCCCCTCCCTGGCCCCTCAGGGGTGTTGATCAGAGTGAGTTCTGCTCTGTGAGCCCATTAATTGATAATTTGAGAATGACGGGTGTGATGGCCAGGGCCCAGCCCCCCTCTGTATCAGCTAGCTACAGCCACAGAAAAATGCTGCGTAACCAAGTGTCTCCAAACTCAATGGCTTAAAACAGCAATCATTTATTCTCATGGATCTTCAGGTCGGTGGAGGGTCAGCTTCAGCTGGATCTTGACTGACTCGCCCGTGCATGTGGGGGTGAACAGAGGGTAGGTTGATCTCTGCTAGGCTCGGGTGATCCACTTTAGCTCCGCTCCATGTGTCTTTCATTGTCCTGCTGGAGCCAGTCGGCTAGCCTGGGCATATTCTTCTCGTGGCAAGGTGACCCTTCAGAGGGCAAGCAGAAACCTGCAGTAACCCTAAGGTCTAGGCTCAGAGCTGGTGTACTCTCACTTTAGCCTTATTCTGTTGGTCACAAGTCATATGGTCAACCCCAAAGTCAGGGGAAAGGAACATATTCTGTGCCCCTTTAGTGAGAGGAACTGCGAAGTCACACAGCAAAGGGCATAAGTACAGGGAGGGGTAAATTGGGGCCCATAAGGCAATCTGCTGTACCACCACATAAAGAAGAAGGCGGCTCTCCCGGGTGGCTCAGTCGGTTAAGCGTCCGACTTCGGCATGACCGCAAGTCATGATCTTGCGGTTTGTAGCTTTGAGCCCCGCATCAGGGTCTGTGCTGACAGCTCAGGGCCTGGAGCCTGCTTCAGATTCTGTGTCTCTTTCTTATAATTCCGTCATCCTCAACTCAGACATGTAACCTAGACTGGGTGGGGAGATTTTCTGAACCTCAGAAGCAGTGTCCTTGGATGAAAGGTCTAAGCCTCTCCTTAGGATGAGTTATTTCCCAGGAGGCCCCCTGGCCTCTCAAAATAGCCTTTTGTCTGGATCCCCCATTAAACCTTCATTGTATCTTGGGCCCATAGCTGTCCCCAAAAGAGTCATCAGAGGAACATTAATTGGTAATTGGATAGGGAAAGATACCAAACCAAATGGTAGTTCCAATTACATTGCATTTCCCTGGACCTTCACGTAGAGCCAGGCACAAAGTGAGAGAAGGCACAGTCCATAAACTGCTGGTGGAAGCCAGGGTCTGAATTTGGTTGACAAAGGCTTAGTTGCCAGAATCAGAAACAAGCTGCTCTGGTTATCATTTCTGCCCCAGGTGGGTTGCACACCCCTTCATTGTTCAAGTCAAGAACTGGGCTCCAAGCTGCAGAAATGAACAGTGTGTGTGCCCTGCTCTCCTGACATGCACAGTGTGGGTTGGAGAGGACAGCTGGGTGATGGTGGCACCACCCGGTCAGTGCTCGAAGAGAGGCAGATGGGTCATTGTAGGACCAGAGAGCAGCTTCCAAGGGGAGGAATGAAGGGAGTGAGGAGGAGGATGCAGGCATCCTGGGCAGAGAATGTGAGCAGAGGCATGGCAGTGTGGAGGGCTGATTCCCATGAGATCTGCAAGTGTCTGGAGTGAAGGAGGGGGTCAGGAGAAGACAGTGAGAGATGAGGCAAGACCGAGAGAGACTGACGTGGGATGGGTCATTTTGTCCTCTCTTCCACTCAGCAAAAGCTTGGGTTTGGAGTCAGCCATCCATCTCAGTTCTTAGTCCTGGCACGGGTCCATGGGGTGGCTGCCCTTTGTCCAGGCACAGAATCCCCTTGGCAGCGTTGGGCTGAGAAGACATGTTTTGTTGATCTCCACCATGGTGTCTCCCCAACTATCTCAAAAGGGCAACTTGGACATGATTTTTGCATTTCATAGCGTCTCTAGAGCCTGGCTCTCGTGTTCGCTGTGACCCACTGTACTGAGAAGTCGAAGCCAAGTGGTAACCGAGAAAGATCCTTCCAATGACTGGGCGGAGGGTGCAGACAAGGTGTTGTGGCTGGAAGCAGCCAAGTACCCACCAGACTGAGGAGGCTTTGTCTGGAGAGGATGGAGGGAAAGACATCTGGGAATGATTGGGTCCCCCAGAGTGGCGGGGGATCAAGCCAGGAAATGCTATCTGTGACGGGGACTCATGATGTTTTTATTTTTCTCTCCGGAGAGCATGAATTCTGGCAGGCCTGTTGTCTCTTAAAGCAATCAAACTCTTTAATTAGAGTTCACAGCCTTTAATGGTCTTGAGCCTATTTCCAAAACATGCCATTTCCAAAATGTCCAGGAATAGGGATGAAGCTGTTTAGATTGTTTCTATTAAACAGAACTGAAAACTCCATTTGTAAAATGATGCAACTGTTTTGTTTTGTCTGTCTGAATACTTACAGTACCTAAGACTATATCACGTGTGATTAAGATAAAGAAAAAGAAATACAGACCATGGCAGTTGATCTGTCTATCTAGATGCATCCCATAGGAGACCAGTGGAACATTTCAGTGCCTTCTGGCTCGCCAACCGGAATAATGAAAGAACTCTTAAGGGAACTGAAGAGACACAGTAAAATATTTACGAAGTTAGGAGAACCATCTAGTGGCCACATTTAATGGTCCAATGTTTGTAGCCTTAGCAATGCTATTACCACAGTGGGGGTGGGGGGTCAGGAGCATTTCCCAGAATCCTTGGCGGGGAGACCACTGCATCCATGAAAAATCGGGCTTCAAGAGGAGGATCGCTGCACCCAGAGAGCTGTTTAGAGCTTGAAACAAATTATTCTTCTCTCAAAAGTAGCAAAGTGGCCAGAATCATCCATGGCAGGACAGGTAGTAGAAGTAAAGTCTCGTTTGATAAAGGGGAAGAGACCCCTGTTTCTGGAACACCTGCCGTGCACCAGATGCTCTAGAGAGTATTTGGTATACATTAAGCACACCGTAGTGTCTTACCAGCTGTGCAACCTTGAGCAAGTTGCTGAACGTCTCTGCACCTGTGCCCTCATCTATGAAATGGGAGAAATAATAGCAATACCTTAGCAAGTTATTTTAAGTGTTTAATGACTTAAAACATATTTAAGTACTTCCAGAAGTGCGTAGCATACAATAAGCACTGACTAAATGAGAGTTAGCATTATTGTTTCATTTAGTCCTCTCCATGACACTGAGAAGTAAATAAATACTATTACACTCTTTTTAGTGGGGAGGATACAGATGCTCAGGAAAGCTAGGTTACTGGCTCAAGTCATTGAAGCTGGGAATGTCTACTAGTTGCTGTTGGGGTCTGATACCACTGGCTCTGGACCAGAAGTACCATGGCTGGGGACCTTGGGGAGAGAGTCATCCTCTGTGTGAGAAGTTCCATTCAGAAAGGCGGCGGAGGGGTTAAGGAAGCCATTTTCAAGATGGCTTCCGTCCGTTCCCCGCTCATGCTTCCTCATGTGCTGTCGGACATGTGGAGCTCCGCTCAACGGCTCTTCTCCCTGGAGAGGTCCACTGCCCGTCCTGCTGGGTCAGTGGTGGTCTCTGCATTGAGTCACCCATCCTTAATCCACATAGGTTGGCTTTTCCTCTCCTTGGCAGGCCTCGGATTTGACCATGAGCTCGTGGCTGTCACGTGAGCGGTTTCCTCAGTCATTATCATCATAACATCATCATCGTTGTTGTTGTTGTTATTTTATGAAAGAAGATGATTGGAGGCTGGTCAGAAACACGGAAAACGTGTGCCCTTTGCCAGAATATCAACCACGTGATTTACTGTTTCTTTTCTCTTCGCCATCTGTCCCAGATCTGGGGGAGGTGGGGGGGGGGGATGCAAAAGAAGTTTGTTAATTGGGAGCAGCTGGCTTTTGCAATGGCTGTTTCTGGAGTCTCTGGACACAGGGACGGTTTTTTTATCCAAGGGTGTATTCTTGAAAGAAAAATGAAATGCTCCAATGAAGAGGAGTTTTTGAATGAGTCAAAGGATTGCTCATCTTTACTGCCCTCTCTCAGAATGAGTTTGCTTTTGCTCTGATGCGGGTTCCCTAATGGAGGGCAGCAGGCGTGTCTCCCACATTCCAGGAACACAGCAAGGCCGAATGGACATGTGGGTGGTCCTTCGGTGGGAGTTACCTAAGCAGAGGGTAGGATTGAGGCCCCTGGGAAGGTAATCAGCAGAGTCAGGCAAGCAAAGAGACATTCGCACACTGGAAGGGAGATTGAAAGATGCGGTATCGATCCAGGGTAGATAGCTTCTACTCACCTGACGGGAGGTGACACAGTGCTAGTATATTCATTCATGTGACAAATAATAATAGAGCACTCGCTGTGGATATGCCGGGCTTGGTGGAAACAAATGGGGAAGATTCACCGTATCACAGTGCAACACCAACGTACCAGTTACTTACTGCTGTGTAACAAACAGTGCCGAAACTTCATGCCTTGGAACAACTGCCATTTGTTTATCTCCTGATTCTGTGGGTCGGCTCTTTAGGCTGGGCTCAGCCGTTTGGGCCTGGGGGTCTCCTGGGCTCCCTCGTGGATCTGCAGCCAAGGTTAGATTGGCCAGTTGCCTCTGCTTGCAATTGGCTTATTGTTGACTGGGGTTCTGCCATTGGCCTCCACAAGGTTTCTCATCCTCTAGCAGGCTAGCCCAGGCTTATTCTTACTGTGTGGCGGGGGTCTGAAATCCAGAACAGCGACGCACAAAGACTCGTGAAGTCTAGTCTTGTGGCCACATTCTGTGGGCCGAAGCGAAGCCAAAGGGCCAACGGGATTTGAGGGATGGGGACATAAATTTGACTTCCTGACGGGAGGGGCTGCAATGTCACGTGACAAAGGATGTGAACAGAGGCCATCAGTCAGTTCGTCATACCCGGCTACCACTGTGGATAGTAGCTTCATCCTGCAAGGACATGCGAAGGAAAGGTGGAAAACGCTCACCTCACAGTCATTGCAGCAGAGGGGTGAAGGGACCGGGGTGTTTGACTCACAGTCATTGGTTGAGGGCTGCTCTCGGGTTGGGAGGGTAGGGGACAGTTAATTCCCCGGCACTCCCAACCTGTGGCAAGCAGCAGCCTTGTCCCACTCTAGAAAAAGACCCTTGGATACAAAGATGCAGACACTAGCAGCTGGAAGTCAGCAAGGGCATTTGGAACAGTCTGAGGTGGGCGGCAGGTGCGTGGATTATGTCTGCTACACCCACTTTCTCAAAGAATCTCAGTTAATGAATTTATTCTGGAATTTCTAGCAGGAGTGTTATACCACCTTTGACCCCCCAGGCTTCTTCCCTTCAACTTCCCGAGAATGCTTTCTTTCCATGTTTTGCCAAATGCCCAACATTCTCCATTACTATGGTAACTTTCTTTCCTATTGCATTTGTCTGTATTCTATTCCTTTGTCTCTTCTCTTGCGAACAGAACCAAGTATTGCCCATATGTTGAAGAGCACTTGGTTTTAGAGCAAACCCAAGGGCCAGGCACAAGGATAGGAGCTTTGTTCCCATTTTCCTGAGGACAGCAGGAAAGACAGGTAAGGCACACCCGAGTGGCAGAGGATAAGACCTCTGGCCCCTCCATCATCCTGGGAGGGACCTGAGTGGATGGACTAAGTGTTTCTTTGGAGCCCTGACTCCAGCCCAGTCTGGGGATGAGCACAGAGGATCACCCTGTGGCTCTGAGATGCCCTCCCCATTAAAGAGACTCAGGCAGGACAGAAACAAGCCCAGCTCACAGGTCCTTCGTGGTTGGTGGCTTTCATGGACGTACTTGGAACCATAGGGTTTCGGGTGTAGAACAGGAAGCCGGTAGGAATTTGAGTCACTTACCTGAGGTCAAAAAGAAAGTTAAATGGCAGTGGCAGGAAAAATACCTGCTGGTAGGTTCCTGAGTCCCAGTCTAGCGTCCTAGCCATTAGACCCATGGCCTCTGTCTTTAAGTAGCCACGGCAGCTTGGGGAACCTGGCCTCACTTTCACGCCCACTGTGCTGCACTCGCTAACCAAGTGGAAATGACTTGAGGAACTTCCTTCCTATCTCAGGGAGGACCTGATTTGTAGTTTCCTAAACGGCCTGCCGGCCTCAGCGTGAGGTTGCGGACAGTGGGCCACTGATTCTTTGAGAAGGTGAACTCAGGGTCACCGCCTGAGGAACTGACCGTGTTCCCTTGTTAGGCAGATTGAAAACATGGAGGGGAGGTCACTTCGTGTTCAGCACCACCTACCCCCCCCCCCCCACCACCACCCAAGAGCAGCAGAAATCTATCCCAACAAACATTAGATTTCAGGGACAGCCCTCCCCCAGCTGAGCACACATGGGGATTTTCCCTCTGGATGGTGAGAGGTTGGGGAATCCAGAAAGGAGCTTACGGATCCTGCTGAAGGCAGGCTTGTGGGTGACCATGGCAACCACAGACGCTTCTGGGAAAGGGCTTGCACATAGCCCACCTCCCTCCTGAGCGACCTGGGGAGGCTGGGTCTACGTCACCGGTGTACCTAATAAAATTTTATTTGGTAGCATTTTCCTTGGCTTTCAAATACAGCCAACCATCGGAGGTTTTATGTGGAAGCATCTTTCCCACAGGGTCCAAGTGATATGGCTGTTACTTTCCTTCTCCGTGGACATTTAAGCCACGAAAAGGAGCAGCGAAGAGAAGGTGGCAGCTAGATCCTTTGCTTCTCAAGCCGAGAGCAGACAGGGAGCCACCTGCTATTTCTGTGCTAGGACTTTTGCAGTGTCTCCTGTGACTGGGTCTGTGGTCTCTTGCCACAGGTAAATGTCCCCCCCGCCCCCCGCACATACTTTTCTTGTTGCCTTGGTACACACTCCCTTGGTAGCACCTTTCCCCAGTTTGTTCTGAGCCATCTGATGTGGCCCCCGGCAAATCAGAAATTGGCCTTGCTGCTCTCCACAGAGGAAGAACCACAGACAACTGCAGCTGAGGAGGGACCATCCTTTTGCTTTGTCCCCTGCGGCTACTGGCTCCTCCCCCAGAGCCAAAGGTGACAAGCTTGGGCGTCGCATGTCCTGCCCGGAAGTCACGGATCCTTGCGATTGCCCTGCGAAGGGAGATGCTGTGTCAAGAACCTTCTGGATTCCGTGATCCTGCTCCTCTGACTCCATGCTGGGTGCTCTTGACCCAAACGTGATGAGGCTGGGTGGCTGCTGTTGGGGCCACCCCCGGGTCCCTTTTACTGTGCAGCTGCCATAAGTGCTGGCTGCTAAGAGCTCCCAGCTGCCCCGCCTCTGGTCTGGAGAATGGCCCTTTCTCACAGCAGTCGCCCTGCCTGGGAGGTTATACCCACCCCGGGGCAGCTCTCAGCCAGTGATGGACTCATTTGGGGTACAAAACAGCCAGCCTCCCCATCTCAAGTGCAGCTCATTCCATGCTGTACCTTGTGCCCCATGTGAACCAGGCCAAGGCTAGACCCTGCCCAAGACCATAGTCCTGCTCAGCTCCTTCCCCGCCTGTCCTCCTTCCATGGCCCCTTGCCCCTCAGGGCATCCCTTGATAGAACCTCCTGAATCCCCGGGAGAGACTGCTTCCGGAGAAACCCACCCGACAGGCTGTAGCACTCAGACCTCAGGTTTGATTTGTCCATTCTTAGATCTCTTTCTTTAAGACTGTGAGTTTCAGGAGGAAACTAAATCTAATGTATTTGTCAGGTATCAGTGGGGGGAAATAGTTGCCAATGGACTTTTCACCTGCCCTCTCAGAATTGGGGAGGCTTTAGGGATTTTTAAAAACCAGGCCTGTGGAGTGACGTGTAGGAGGTCACTTCAGGGGGTGAGTGGGATTCTGTGTCTTTAGGATTACTTCTGGTTGCTTTGTCCCTGGGACTTTTTTTTTTTTTTTAAAGAGGGCTATGCAGGGGCGCCTGGGTGGCTCAGTCAGTTGATCGTCCGACTTCAGCTCAGGTCATGATCTCGCAGTGTGTGAGTTCAAAGCCCCGCATCGGGCTCTGTGCTGATGGCTCAGAGCCTGGAGCCTGCTTCAAATTCTGTATCTCTCTCTCTCTCTCTCTCTCTCTCTCTCTCTCTTCACACTCTGTGTGTGTCTCTCAAAAATAAATAAACACTTAAAAAATAATTTTTAAAAAAGGAGGACTGTGCAGACACAAGGGATAACAGGAGAGGGGTACCCCTGTGAGAAATGGCTTTCACTGCAAAACGTCCTGAGTGCTAGAAACTGAAAGCAGTTAGAGTCCTCAGTACATGAGGGAACACATGATACTCAGATGGAATAAATCAGCCTTCCTTGCCGGGAGCACTGGGCTCTTTTTTAGAATGTTTCCTGTGATAATGAAATTTGAACAAGACGTGAATGCCATTACTTCTGGCAACAGTTGTGTTTCTTCAAGAAGAAAACTGAAAGACAATTTTTAAAGCGTTTCCTTTTGTCCCCGCCCAGTGTGGCAAAACACAAACAATTTAAGCTTCTAAGCCAAGGAGAAGGTTCTCACTTGTCGACCTCCCCGCCAGCCTCCCCAGGTTCATTGTTAGTCCAGGGACAGTGGAATTGAGGTGAAAGAAATCCACAGCAGTTCCAAATATCTTATTGTCCATCGTTCAAAAATGTCGTTCTTGTCTGTCCTCACTCCCCCAGTGTGGCCTCTCTTTCCCATCATTAAACCAGCCCCCCCACTCACCTGCCCACAAGACAGAGGCTCTAGCCTGGGTTCACATCCCCTTAGTGACCTGTGCCTAGAGTCCGTGCGGTCTGTGAACTTGAAGAGGAAAACAATCAGATCTTTATTTTCACTAGCTCCAAGCTGAAATGCAGCATTTTATTCGATTAGGAACATAGACCCCAAAGCATAGGAATACTAGCGGGACCTGTGACTGTCGCACATAGAAATCACTGATGTTTTCCTATCAACTTACAATGTTGAAGATATTTCAAAATATCACTTACCTTCACCCCTACTTCAAAGTTATGGTGGTCACTAGACCCACCGCCAAATCTTATTACTTAATGTTGTTAAAACAAAACAAAACACATATTGCTAAACCACACATCTTAAAATATAATTATCATATTTTTGTATGATTGGTTTCTTTGTAATCTGATTTTTCATTTTATGCATTTAAAAAAAAATTTTTTTTAACGTTTATTTATTTTTGAGACAGAGAGAGACAGAGCATGAATGGGGGAGGGTCAGAGAGAGGGAGACACAGAATCTGAAACAGGCTCCAGGCTCTGAGCTGTCAGCACAGAGCCTGACGCGGGGCTCGAACTCACGGACCGCGAGATCATGACCTGAGCCGAAGTCGGCCGCTTAACCGACTGAGCCACCCAGGCGCCCCTGTGCATTTTTAAAACATTACTTTGATAAGGGGACCATTCATTTCAGTAGACCACCAAGAGTATCTGGTGCCATAAAAACCCCTATTCAGAAGTTTTTCCTGATTACAGGAAAAGATACATACTAGAGAAGCAAATATTTTTGCCTTGCCCACTGGAGTAGAGAGATTTTTATGGTAATACCCACAACGGGGACTTCATTAGAAAGCTATTGTCATAAACATCCATTCCTTGTTCTTGGGTTATTAAAGGCACAGGTAACTTCCCGTCAGACCTTTGATGAGCTCAAGGAAACTAGTGCCTCAGGCCCACAGCAGAGAAACTGAGCTTGGGGTGAACGTGGCAGCTACGTTGTGGACAGAGGGGCACGTTCGTGGTTGTTGGACATGCTGAATATGCCACGTGTATTCTTGTTTCTAGCTTCAGGGAGATCCAGAGGACCCAGGTGGGCAGAGCTGTTTTCTCCTTGTTCCCATGGCTGCTCACCTCACAGGAAGAACGGTTCCGAATCCAGGGAGGCTTGGAATTTCAACACGTTTTATTGTCTGTGACCATTTATGTCTCCCATTTGCTTCTTGGGCTCGAAGCAAGGAGAAATTACGGCCACGACAGACTTACTTGTCAAGGGACCACAGTGGCCCTGCCGACTTGGGTTCTCTTGAGTTATCTGGCCTGCCAGCTTCCGTGAAATACGCATTAGCTTCTTACATTCTGAGTATGTGGCGGTCAGGTTGAAGAAACGGGGTATGTGGGGTAGAGGGTGGCACCGTGCCATTGCCCGCTCGGGTCCTACTTCGCTGCCCGCCATCCTGTCTTATGACATCAGACCTCTGAGCAGCCTGCAGATTTGGGGAATTCCTTTGTGCCCTCCCCCCACCCACCCGAGTATTCTTTGTCCTTAATCCAGTTGTTACAGTGAGTGGACCTGATTTGTTCCAGATGTCCTAAGATTTAGTGATTCCAGAAACTACTAAAGTAAAGGCTGATGAGGATTTGAATTCCTCTGTGAGCTGAGAACTAGCAGTTCTTTTCACAGTTAGACAGATGGGGCCGGGGGAGGGCGGACCCTCTGGCTTCTCATGTTTGCCTTCTTGGAGCAAGAACGACCATTAAAGCAAATGCTGATTCTACCGCTACCTGAGTTCTTAAATGAGCCAGACCTGGGGCCACATTGATGCTAGCAGAGTCAGTGAGGATATAGGCATGCTATTTTTTTTTTTTTTTGTTTTAAATACCGCGTATTTATGTTCATTATCTGAATGCTGCTAGGGAAACCACTATTTTGGGTCACATCACCTTAGTGTATGCTTTTCTCTCACTTTATGAGCATAAAGCTGGCCCGGGTGGGTACATTTGAGGGAGACAGAGGTGTTTCTGGCTTCATAGAAGTGGTTTTCAAACCAGAAACTCAGTCCCAGGAATCATTTTGGTGACCCCTGTGAACTTTAATTGACGTGCCTTCCCGAGGTGCCTCATGATCTCTCTCTGGAGTTAATAACCATATGGATCTGTTTTGCATGATTAGAAGGGATTTATAAAGCCTGGTGAGATGTGAGGCACGTCTCAAACTATATGGCGTGATAACCCATTTTTGGAGAAGTTTAAAACCTACATCCAACCATCCAGTGCGTTCTGTTTAAGGATAGCATTATCGGGTTGAGGCAGCGTTTGAGAGTATAAACAATATGACTGTTAAAGCTACTTAAAGTTACGGATTTAAAACAAAAGGAGAAATGAAGGTAGACGGTTGCCGTTTATATATTTTTTAAGTGTGTATGGAAGCAGACACGTGTCCAGACAGACCCTGGTAGGGGTCTGGGACAAGCCGTGTGAGCACATCATCCAAGGGAGTCAGCTGAAGCCTGTGGTGTGTGTCCAGGGGGACCAAAGGCAGGACAGCTGGAGGAGGGGCTGAGTGGTGGCAGGGGTAGGGCACGGACATCTGAGCAGCAGGCTGCTCCCAGATGTGGCGCTGAGTTTTAAAGCAAAAATGCGTCATAGGCTGTGAAATGAGAGGGTCTTGAGCAAGCCGGCCTGAGGAGCATCAAACGGGTTGGAGCAGGTGGTTCAGGTACGAGGCTGTAAACCACAGGAGGTGGCTGGAGGCCTGGGTTTCTGTGGGGCCCGCTCTGGGGTCACCACAGGATGAGACTAATAATCAGGCAGAGGTAACAACTCCTAGCATTCTAGAGTATATTAAAATGTAATGCAAGGTTAGATTTGATTTATTAGCCGTATTTAGAATTGTGCCTTTTTGATACAATATCCTTTTTGGATAGTTCTTGGTGATTTTTTGTTTTTTTATTTTTTTGCAAAAAATATTTTTACCCAAAGAAGAAGCTTTTTTTTTTTTTTTTTTTTTTTTTTTTTTGGTGCTCTTGGTTAGGTAAAATAAATTCCTGAATATTTGCCTTAATAGCTAGAACCTTATAAATCTGGAAACTGTAGTGATTTTTCACAGCAGTGAAAATTGGTATTTGAATTCTAAATAACTTATCAATGAGATCTACAGGAAAACTAAGTAATAGGCAGTCACTGACTAAAGTAAGCCAGCAAGACAAAATGATTTCCTATCCCTGTAGGAAAGAGGAATTTCAGAGCTGATGCTGGAACATAGCATGAAGATTGAGTCCTTTTTAGTCCCTTGCTGTATTCCGGGTTTCCTTATCCGGAGTGCTGTCACATGAGAATGACCATCTCGGGGAAAGGATAGCTTCTCCAACTTACTACAGGCTGAGAGAGAGGGATCAAGAGTCTGAAAACATGGTGTCTAACACTCAGCGTGAACAGAATCTGATGAGGGCATTTATCCTGGCATCTTACCTGTAAAGGCTGGGCTTAGCAGCTTTCTTCTGTGGAGCCGCAGAAATGTTGGGGTTTTGCGAATGCTGTTTGGTCAGATGGCTAATTTTCTATATAGAGGAGTTGTCCGTATCACAGAGGAGAGGCTTCGGGTCTGGCTCTTTGAACGCAAACGCTTGTGTTAACGAATTCAGGGGGCCTTTGGAATCACCCTCAGAAGCAGCAGTAGGCTTGACTGTGACAGGTCTCAGCCCCTAAAGGTGAACAGAGGCTGAGGCATGAACACCGTAATGACATTCTGGGGCAAAATGCCGTGACCACCAGTATTGGGCCTTGGCAGAATCAGCGTCTGGCTCCCCAGGCTGGGAAGCTGAGGGAGGTCCCTTACAGAGCACACGCCTGCAGAGATGGGCTCAGAAACTTATGTTTGTTGTCATCTAGACCTTCTCGGATTGATCGCGGGTCATTCTTTCCAAAGTGGATCGCACTAGGTCAGCTCCGGAATATATACCCCTCAGATTTAGCAAGGGTGGTGTCCTTTTGTCTTACTTTAATGTGCACTGGTTTGGGGCAGGGGCAGTATTCAGAACAGTTAACAACCTTTAGAGAATCGGCGTGTTTACCCTTAAGAGCAGTTGCCAGTCACGGACGACTAGTACGGTGCCCCTGCCCTAACCCACCAGCGGCCAGCCCGGGGAACGGGTGTGTTCGTTCACCCATACCACATTCGGCAGGACTGAGGCCTGAGTGGGCTGGAGCCACTCAGGCACCTGAGATGGATCCTCGTAACAGTTGCTCCAGAAGGGAAGTGAGCAGGAGGTATTGCAAGGGGTGGGCTGGGGTTTCTCCAGGCCTTGTGTCCCTTCCAGACTTGCAGGGCAGAGAGGAGCAACTGAGCCGATCTGCCAGCGACAGATCGCTGGGTCACGCTTCCACCCCTAAAGCTGGAGAAGACCCTCCCCCCCCCAGCAGGCCCTGCGTAACAGCTCTTGCAACCGCGTGTTGGCCTGCTCTGCCCGCCGGGTAGCAGGCCGAGGCGCTGGGGACGGACCGTCCCTCCCAGCAGCAGCCTCCGACCAGTGGCTGACCGGCGTCACATGCAAATACCTCCCTCCCCTCGCAGTTGGAATCTTCTGAGACGCACATTCTGTAAGTGCCCGGAAACCCCGGCAAGACGAAGCTGCAGGTGCCCACAGAGGTGACGGACTTGATGTCACGCCCATTTTTGGTCGCCTGTCCCTGCACGTCTCAGTCCATCTTGTCCCTACCGGTGTTTTCAGGGACCACCTCAGGAATAAGTGACTCGTTCTCAGACTTGCGTCAGGGTCTGCTTCTGACAGAGTCAGGCTAAGACATTCCTGATTGCTGAGGTCCACGTGCTGGCTTCCTTTTCTCCCACCAAGTGACACGTAACCGGGAAGGCTTACCTGCACAGTGGACAACTGTGGGCAGCCCACAAAATTACTCTGTGGGGGAAAAAAAGCACGCGTGGTGGAACGCTTTTTCTTTTTTGACATTTCATAATATTTATTAACAGCATTTTATAAGCAAGTGAATTTTAGGAGCTGAATATCATCAATTTTATTTTTTTAAGAATTTTATTTTTACCCGTGTACTTTATTTTCCCCGAACCTCTACTTGACAAGTAACGTGAACAAATATGTACCACTGAAGATAAATCATAAACCAACCGTACGGTTGAAAGTAAAATACATAGAATTTACTGAAAGTCTGGAACAGTCCTGACCAGTAGAGACAGAATGCAGGCCACCTATGCAATTTAGAATTTGCTGGCAGCCACACTGAAAAATTCAAGTGAAACAAATGCATGGAAAAAAAATGTTATTTAACGTATTTAAAAAATCATTTAAGCTTGTAATTACTATGAAAATGACCGTTGAGGTTCTTTACATCCTTGTCTTTATTTTATTGTGCTAAGTCTTAGAAATCTGATGTGAGTTTTACACCTGATTCAGAGCTGCTGCATTTCAAGTGCTCGGAAGCCGCACGTGACCAGTGGCTACCACGTGGGACAGCACAGGCTTGGAACACGTACTTCGGAGTTGGCGCGCCCGGCAGGCGAGGGGGCTGAGGTCATTGCACACCGGCCGCCATCAGTCATTGGTCGAGAGCTGCTGTGGGCCTTTAGGGACCCTATTCTTCGGCACTCTGCCAGCCTGCAGAGGAAAGTCCTCCAGCAAAAGATGGGGAGGCTGGCAGATGGAGTTGCTGTCTGTGCAGACCACAGTGCTGAGACCCCAGGGACAGGGGGAGAAGCACCCATAGCCAATAGGCTACAATACTTTCACCTTGGTGCCTTATTATTTGTTAACTAATTACTTAGAGCACCGCCCGACGCTGGTGACTCAAGATTACATGATGAGGTTCACTGGCCTAGAAGGTCAACCCCAAACTGTGACATTCGAGATTCGTGGGACTCTGGATGCCTCGTCTATATCCTACGTGCCTCTCACTTACCTTACTGTTAAGGGTGCCCTTTTCTTGCTCCTTTCCATGTTATTTCAGAGTCACGTCCATCCTTTTATCTGTTATTCATTTCCTTCTATGTCTGAAATCTACTTCCTGTTTCCACCCGTGTGCTCCTCATCCTTTAAGACGTGGCTCAATTCGTACCTCTCTCAGGAACGTCTTATGGTAACTACAGTCCTACAGTGATTCCTTTACTCGGAATTTTTTTTTTTTTTTTTTTTTTTTGCACCTTATTCTGCACCTGTATCTTTGGCATGACTCATCTTCTCAGCTTTGTGGTATATGTCCTTCACGTCGTAACCAATTTGTCTGGTACTTTTGCACATATCCCTTCTAGGAAGACTTCAGATGAGCAAAAAAACCCACACCAGCGGCTTTATGGTTTTTTCACGTTTGTGATGTTAAGCACTTATAGTTGAAAACCTCTTGATAGTTGTCAACAAAGTGCCAAGGAGGAGGTTGCCCACAAGAGCTGCTAAAGGCAGGCACAATCATTTCCAATTTCAAGGACACTGTCAAGAGGAAACTAAGCACCTCGGAGAGCTTTTGTAAAGAGATGATACCTCCCGAGAGTCTAAATATTCTAGGTGCCAACAAGGCAAACATAATTTCATTGCCCATCTTATCATAGCCAAAGAAGCTTCATGTGAATCTTAGTCTGTTTAATCGCATTTTTCTCTACTTTAGGAGCACTGAGAACACAGGGAGGAATACCAGACCTCCCACGGGAGTTGGGAGGGCTGCCTGGCTTCGCCGCTGTCTGCCGAGTGGCCGCAGGGACGCGGTTCACTCTCTGGCCTCTCTGCAAAATGATGACTCAAGCGAGTCCCCATCCAGCTGTCAAATTCCATTTCTGATTTTATGATGTCTACCCATTTGTAAGAATAGGAAGCATTGTCTGTGATTATAAGTTGCAGTGGCTATAATTTATATCCGTGCTTTTATGACGCATTGTTGAGGATATCTGTGATTTGTTGGATGCCGAATCCTTACTCAGGAATGCCGCCCCCAGTTTTGACATTTCTCCTATGGGAGAATATGATCTGCTTCACAATGCCCTTCTTAATATGATTTCCATGAGTGGAAAACTAAGGATTCTGTGTGTGTGTGCGTGCGTGCGCGCGTGTGTGTGTCTGTATAATCAAGCTTAGCAACAGTTTTGTTGGAAGAGCTGTCTTGCCATTGCTGTAGGACTCATGGTTCGTTTGCCTCCTCAGTAATACTTTGCCAAATACCCCCACCCTCCCCTCCCCTCCCCTCCCCTCACTGACCTGAAGAATCCCTTCTTTGTACTCTCATAGCATAGGGGACCTCCTAGGAAGGTTTTTGGGTCAGCGCTTCACACATGTTGATGTTAACTCATGTCTTAGGTGTTTGTCCCCTCTATTAGACTGAGAACTCCTTGGGGTCTGGGACCTGTACCCTGATGCCTATGTTGAGAATATAGTCTTAAAAAAAATTGTGGATAGATGGATGGATGGACGGATGGATGGTTAGAAGAAAGGGAGGGAGGGAAGTGGATGAAAGAGTGAAGGCAGGAATTAAAAATGGATGGACTTGGCTGCCCTATACTATTATCCTGGTTGTCATTATTAAGTATAGCTGTGGGTGGCAAGTACATGATCAGTGATGATAATGATGTAACAGGTTTTTAAAACTTAAGTGCAGTTGACTAGAATGCACTTGATTAACTCCCACATTAACATCCTTTACTCAGACTAGATTGAAGCTAGCAGTAAAAGAAAATGAAAGTGCTACATTTTATGTAAGGCATTTTATGGAAGGTAGATTATAACCACAAATATTTAAATAAGGTCACAGCTTTTATCTTTAAGACTTAAGGAAAATCTAAGATGATCTAGTGGATAATTAATAATTAAACACCCTTAAGCTACTTTGGTTTCTTCCCTTAGCATCTTCTCAAAAAATTACCTGCATAAAATTGTTTGCTTGATGGCAGAGGGGAAAGCATTTACCTCAGTGGCCTTCGTCATTCAGTATATGATGACTGATATGGAAACGTATTGCATTTACCCAATAAGGAATTTGGAATGGGATGCACTCTTATTTTTTTTTTTAAGTAGGCTCCATGCCCAACATGGGACTCAAACTCAAGATCCTGAGATTAAGCGTCGTGTGGCACTCATCCTTACCGTATGGTGATGAGTGAGGTCAGAGAACGGGTTCTACAGTGACTCTCGGGCACCACACAGCTACCGAGATGGCAGCAGTAACATCAAATCAATGCTAAACTTAAATATAAGCCCAAGGTGCTGTAAGATGTATTAGAGCAGTTACATATGTTATTTTTTATAAGAGATGAGCAGTATATTTCCATTGGGCTATATATGTGCTGTAAGATAAGCTTTATAGAAACTGTATGATTTGTGTCATATGTTGACTATTATTAGTAACACTTTCCACATAAGAATACACCAGTGATTGGTGTACAAAGTGATATGACTCATGTAAAAGACTGCAGAAGCAAATTAGAATTCATGGGAAAATTTCTCAGGGAATAAGATTTCCTGAAAATAAGAAGGGTGGTTCTTTAGTAACTAAGCACCCATGGGATGTTTGGCAAAAACCCCTGTGCTCGATTGTCTTACTCCTTCAGTCCTGTCAAAGGGATTGGTCTTCATGGAGTTCTGTCCTTGTTAGACGCCATCAAAAGCCATTTCTTGCCAAAGCCCTTCCCGACTGAGATGGAGTTTATGTAAGAGCTGTGGCTCAGACAACCTTCATGTCAAAGGGAACTGGGCATTAGTGCTAGCTCAGCCACTGCATGGCTCTGTGACCTTGACTAAAGTGGGTTCCCCTTTGGGGTAGGGGGGCTCATCTTCAACTGTAAAATACAAAGATTGAGCTGGTGAGCTGTTGTGGGAACGTTGGGCATTTCCATTCATTCATCAATTCCATAAGGGTTCACTGGACACCTGCTATGTGCCAGGCACAAGTCTTGAGTCTCGAGGACTTCACTGATGACCAAAACCAGACCAGGGTCCTTGCCTTCTGGGGCTTAGATTTTAATTGAGAAGAGAGATTTCTTAATCAAATAGCCACACAAATAAATGTGTCATCCCAACCTTGGTAAGTGCTGTGAAGGACTGGCAGAGCACATGGGCTGGAGGGGTTTATAATAGGGAGATTTATTCTCCCCCAGGAGAGAGATCAGAAGGGGCTTGCAGTGGAGGGGGGCGGGCTTTGAAGGCCTAGGAGGTGCTGTGTTCGAAGCCCAGCACAGCTCCTCGGCCAGCCTCTGTCTCTGCTCCTCGATTTCCTCACTTCTAAAAATAGGACTAACGTCAGGAACCGCTCGCTCGCAGCGTTGTAAGGCTTCAGAAAGTTGACATGTTTCAAAGCACCCAACACCAGGCAAATTACATTTCATTTCATTTCATTTCATTTCATTTCTAAGAATAGTTTTGGAAGCGGAGACGTACTATTTTATACATAGGTTTTCAGCTGTGGAGAAAGAGCAAAACCAGCTTTCAGGCTCCCCTTTTTAAAGAAGTCTGAGTTCGCATTCCACCCTGGAAGGCGCCTGGCTTCCCTTCATCATGGAGCCATGTTAGAATCACTCGACTGGAAGCCCAGGGACGACCTTGCTCGCCTGATTAAGTGACAGAGGCCCAGGCTCCGGGGGCTGGAGAAGGTGAGACATCCCAGGCCTGATCTCTTGCCATTTACACGTGAGGAAAGGAGGCTGATCACAAACAACAAAATGGGAACGAGGAGGCAGCTCCCTGCCCCCACGGTCCTGTGCTTTTCTATATTGTTTCTCTATGTTCCATTTGGAAACTGGCTACTTTCTGAGGCGACTGGGCTACCTGTGAGTGTGTATGCAATTCCTTCTCGAGAGAAAGCAAGCCTATCAGTCCCTCATAACTCCTCAAGGCCTGAGGATTACTTCTGTAATCTCACAAAAGCAAACAGGAGGACAGAAATAACCCATCAATCGTTAAAAATTAAAATGGCCAACAATAATAAATCATTGCCGTAATAGCTTCAGGTCAGGGTCTTAATTTATTGGAGGCCACTCAAGAATTCAAAGCTTTTTTTCTGAGTTAATTTTCCACATCTTGTTTGGATCCTTAAAGCTCGTGCTTCCAAAAGCAAGGCCATCAGATCTCTCGGTGCACATGTTAATTCTTGCTGATGCAGGAAAGTGAGGCCTTGTCCTCATGGCTGGGTAATGAGGATTGCTCTCCCCAAAAGTCTGTGCTTCAAAGTATTATAGCCTACTGAGATTTTGGATCTTTCTCTTCTCCTTCATGCTATATTCACCATATTAATGCTTACAAACAACAATAAACATGTGCTGGTTATGCAGAAAAGGAATTTATTGGAAGGCTATGGGCCAGTTCGGAGCATAGGCAGGAAGCCTGCAGAACCAACGGGGACAGGAAACAGGGGAGATAAGGCTTAGCTCAGGATGTCACCTCAACATCTCAGGAGCCACCTCAGATGATCTCAGAGGGCCCTGGTGGCTGTCTTTGAGAACCCCTCAAAATTCCTGGCCCTGGCTGGGAGCATCTGCGCATACTGAGGCCACATGACCGCATACAGTCAGGTGTCCACACTTTAGCTATCAAGAAGGGGGGGAATGGGAGGGACTGCCCCTTTTCTTCTGATGTGCCCTTCCCATCTATCTTGAGATTCCTCCCAAACAGGAAGGTGTCATTTAATTATTATTATTTTATATTGTATTTTGTATTAAGTCATACCTTTATATTATTATTTATTATTGTTATTATTATTTTGCTGAGCAGCCCAAAATACCAACTGTCCATTACACGAACCTGCATGAGCTTAATCACGTCATCCCTTAAGTGGTTGGCCAGAGATTGGCTACCGGGGTGAATTTACTTCGTCCACAGTGCGCGTCACATGATAGTCCGCCACTTCGTATTGTCCTCGTCCCCTTGTTGTCCCACTGACGGCCCACTCGCTCCCCCACTTGCCAGGGCTGCCGTTTCCCTCCTCCTCTTCGCCCCTCAAACATTCCCTCCTCCTCCTCTCCCTTCCCAGTCTTTGACTCTACTTCTGTTTCCGTGCAAAATGTATGTAATCACAAAGGAGCCTCCACTTTGTTTCTAACACCTGTCTACTAACGCATCTGTGCCATGGGCTTGTTTCTCACCTGGCCCCATCTGGTCCCAGCCCCCCCCATTTGTTCACCAGGCCATCCAGCAACTGTCCCCTCTGTGGTGCGTCCCTTCCCTTTATCGTGCACATGTGCGACCATAGTTTCCATCTTGAAAAAGATAACGATTCCCTTGCGCCCACTCCCCACCCCCAGCCCTCATCCCATTGCTCTGCTCCCCATTACAGGAAACCAACTCCAAATGGTTGAGTGTTCTCACTGTTTCCATCTGTTCGGCTATTCCAACACTTAAACCAATTCCAAGCTTCCATCCCTATCACTCCAGTCAAGCAGCTCTTACCGAGATCACCAGTGACCTTCAGGTGGCTAATTCCAGTGGCCAATCCTACTTCTTCATGTTATTTTGGCCTATCTGCCAACATTTGACAAAACAGGCAAAACATGTCTTCTGTGGCCACAGAGAGACCATCTCTCTTGCTTTTCCTCCTACCTCCCTTGCCATGCTTTTTCTTCACCTTGGTGGCTCCTCCCCATCTGCAGTTCCCACGTGTGAGACCTCTTCTCTGTCTACACTCATTCCCCAGTGATCGTATCCAGTCCATCCCAGATGTGTATCCCCGGCCTAGACCCTCCTTCAAGACGTATGCATCCAGCTGTCCAACACCTCTTCTTAAAGATCCAACGGTCATTTTGGATTTTTTCTGCTGAACCTTCTACACCTATGGCCTTTCCCATGTCAATGAATGACAGTTCTTCCCTTCCACGTGTTGAACCTAAAATCCTTGCAGCCATCCTCGACGCCTCTCTTTCCCTAATACCCTTCATCCAATCAATCTGTGAGCACAATCTGTTGGCGGTAACCATGGAAACACATCCAGGACACGACCTCTTCTCACAACCTCAGCTTCTGCCACTGTGGTCTGAGCTGCCACCTGGTTTATTGCGAGAGCTTCCTAACCAGGCTCCCTGCTCACCCCTGACCACATACTCCACGGACCGTTCACATCACAGCCAGTGTGAGCCTTCAAATGTGGAAGTCGGGTGACACCACTCCTCTGCTCAGAGCCCTGCAGGAGCTTCCTCTCAGAGTCAAACCAAGGTCCTTGTGGAGGTCCCACAGTGCCCCATATGCTCTGCCTGCCCCCACTCCCTTCATCTCTCTGAGCCCGTTTCCTTCCCCACACCCCTTTGCTCACTCCTCTTAGCCACTCTGGCCTTGTTGGCATGTCTTGAACGTGCCAGGCCCAACTTTCCCTTGCTAGTTCCCAGATGTCTATGTATCTTGCTCCTTTTATGCCTTCAGGTTTCTACTCAGAGGTCACCTCACCAGTGAGCCTTCCTCAATTACCCTATTTGAAATCACAACCCACTCTCCCTTCCAATATGACGTTCTCCACCCTTCATACTCTCTGAATTTTCTCCACGTTCTGACCATGCTTTACGTTTGCTGCATTGTGTATGTTTTCTGTTTCCCTAAAGCCACACGAAGGCAAGACCTCTGTCCACTGTTCTTTCTTCTAGCACGTACAGTAGTAGTGATTGGCGTTTAGTAGGTGCTCAAAAATACTTGAATGAATACATGACCGAATTCCATGTCCAGGGTATTAAATGTCTTATGATTTTCTGAGTTTGATGTGAGCCCCAGAAAAGCCTAGCAAGTTAGGCTGTTAGATGAGGAAACTGAGGTCCATGGGAGCTAACTGCTTACCCACGAATGCATGGCCAATGAATGAGTTTCCTGGAACTTGTACTTCTGACCCCAGTGGAGTTTCTGCCCCCAACCCTCAGCTACCCTCTGATGCCTCATATGATGTTATGAAAGCTTCAAGGCATTCACTGCTGTTTATTGCTCATTGCAGTGTGGATGAGAAAACCCCATACCTAGCTTTGGGAGCTGTGAAGAATATCTCCCTAAACATCTCCATCTCAAACCTTGGGGACGACGCCTACGATGCCAACGTGTCCTTCAATGTTTCCCGCGAGCTCTTCTTTATCAACATGTGGCAGAAGGTAAGGAAGGCACCCCCGAAAGGGAGCCTTTGTTCTGTCTGGTGCGTTCTCTGACTTTCATCACAGCTTGGAACGTGCAGTGGTTCTGCAAAGCCTGTTTCGTTATGTGGGGCATCATTTGGAACTCTGGGGATTTTTCCTCCTCCTGGACTTAGAAGTTGCGTTGGTGCGGCCAAAGAAGAAACTGTAGATACCTACAGGGTGCTGGAGCGATATCCATATCTAACATTGCCCCCCATCCGTTTTGTCTTGTGGAACCCTCCCCCTCCTGTTTTGTCTAACCACTTCTCCAAACACTCGCATGTTCTAGAGAATTCCAGTTGTACATCGGTAGTTACAAGGAACGAGATAAGAAATGAGGACAAATCGCTGCCTGTTATCACCCCTGGTGCACTTGATGTTTTTCATGAAAGGGTCACGTATGTCAGCCTAAGCTTTGGCACGTTTATTTACGATATATTTGAGTGAATTGAGGAAATTAAATTACTTTCATGAAATGAGTAAATTTTTCAGCATGAACTAATGTACTTGAATGAATTGAAGTTTAAGTCGAGTGACTCAGAAGGGAAAAAGCAGTTGGTATTCTCTCCTGTCCTGTAATCCAACTCAGTGAACCACCTATGGGAAGAAGGAAGAACGAATCACCAGGAGGCCACAGGAATGAGTGGGCTCAGACAGACCTCGCCCTTCCCGGTGGTTGCTCTAACTCTTGACAGCAGTTTTGAAGGCAAATCTTGTCACTTTTCAACGTGTTTACAACATGGAACTCAGTACCTTGACATCTGTGTTAAACGGAACCAAAATCACTTTCGGAACAGTCGTGCCCTGCCCACAGAGGAGCACTGAGCGTGCCTTCAAGCCCGTGGGAAAACGTCTGTTCAGACACAGATCCTGGCAAGCTCACCAGTTTTGACAGGATTACACCAACCTTGCCCAGCTTAGGGGGCACCTGAAGGCTATAGAGAGATCTGTAGTGATGGGGCTCCAAGAACTTCACAAGAGGTTATCTCAAATCTCTGCTGCTTCATAGCTTTTAGGAATGCCAGGGTTGGGAAGGTCACAAAAGCGGTCAAGAAGGACTATGAGAAGGGCACACTTCCCATCCTCTGTAAGCTAAAATTGTCCTGGGGTAAGCCCAGTCAAGAGAGAACCAAGTATCTCTAGGGTTCTAGTATCTCTGGCTCCATACAGAATGTCTTTTATAGGATTTCCTGTGCTGTGCCATCGTCTTGTAGGGGGTGGATTTGGGGGAGGGGCAGACTCAAGGACAGATCTGGAAAACTCCTCTCTGGGGTAACTGAAAGGATGTGGTTGGTGACTTGGGTCATTACGTTGCAGGCTCCTCTCACTTAGGACCCACCGGAGAAATTTCTTTCCGGCCTCAGAATTAGGAAGAGCTGTGTCTCCCCAAGTACCTTGGCTTATTTTTGCCTATAGACACAGTCATCCTTGTGACAAAGCTTTGTTCTGTCTGTTGTCTGCTACAAAGTTGAGAGCTGGCCCCGCTCTTTCGGTATATAGGATTTGGTAGTATTATTTCATAAACTGTATAACTGCCTATATCTTACTTTACTTCCTTCATCATAGGTTTCTTTTTAGCATGGAGGCTATATAATATTCTGTCATAAAGTATTCTATGGGATTACCCTTAAATTCCTGTTATGTAGATATTTCATTCTAGTTTTATTCTCTTTAATGCTGTGATGAGGGGCGCCTAGGTGGCTCAGTCTGTTAAGCATCTGGCTCTTGATTGCGGCTCAGGTCACGATCTCACAGTTTGTGAGATTGAGCCTCATGTCAGGCTCTGTGCTGAGCATGGACCCTGCTTGGAATTCCCTCTCTCTCTCTCCCTGTCTCCCTCTCTCTCTGCCCCAACCCTGCTCGTGTGCGTGCCTGTGTGCTTTCTCTCTTAAAATAAATATTTTTTTAAAAAATTGAAAAACAATACCGTGATGACTGTCTCTCACAGAGATTGCCCTGAACAAGTGATTTTATCTTTAGTCTTGTAACTATCTGGGGGATGGGCCACAGCAGTGATTGACCACCCACTATATACCAGGGGTTTCACACGCATCTTCCCATTCCCTCCTTACTGCGTAGGATCTGGGCACATCTGCCATATTGGAGGAATGCTGCAGGAGAGAAGTGAGGGAGGCAGGGAAAGGGCTGAGTAAGGGGAGGCTGTTGTAAAATGTAGCCTTAGTCTGAACGATAGGGTGGAAAGACGTGGAGGAACGCGCAAGAGCATAAATCACTCAGCAGAATCGTCCCCTCTTGAAGTGGCAGGAGAGCACCATTCCCACCCTTGTATCATACTGACTACCTTGAGGAGTAGTAAGTAACCCCCTGGGCATTCTTGATGAGGGGCTCTAGTCAGGTGAGGACAGTGTACCTGGGAAGGCCACAGGTATGTCATTAGCTCCTATAGCCGATCATTTTTATCTCTTCTCCATCGAATCCCAATGAGCTTTGGCACAGGGAGCCCTGGTTTCAATTTGGCAGAGAGTTGACAAGGTTTCGGGGGCTCTTCTGGATGTGGGACGCATTAGCGTGAAAAGGTGGCAGGGTACAGAGACAGCACGTAGCGGCCGTGGGGGCAGGACTGTCTAGAAAAACAGGGAAGATGACCCTCAATGTGATAGGAGAAGGTAAAGAAACAAAAATTCCTCTCCCATGACCACAACTGCACGTGGAGATGTAGATGGCATCGCTCAGCCCAGAGCAAGATTCTAATAGCACCCAGATGGGTGGTACAAAGGAACCAAGAAAGCCCACCCACCCCACGTAGGCCTAACAGAACCAACATGGACCCTACAGAAAGATTCTACCACATAAACTAAGACGAGTGTAACTCAGGACACAGAAGAAAAGCATACCCTTTAGAAAGATTGTTAATAGAAAACAAAAGTAAATTTTACAGAGCACCCACTTTTGTTCTTGATGAAATTCAAGAAAAATATGAGCACCACAAAAGATCAGAGAGTAGAATGATAAACTGGGATGAAAAAGGAATGAACTGAGAGGCCAAAAAAATAAAGGTTGTAGATAGGATAAGGAAATATAATGAAACCAAGAAAGCAATGGCAGAATTAAAACGTGCTGTAATTAGGAAAGAGCAGAATTAGTAGAATGGAAATCTGATTCATTGCTGTACAGGACATATTTGAGATGGTCTCTGAGGATTCAGAGAAAAAAAAAATCAGTGAAGAAGGATGACGGTGAAAACTATACATGTAGAAGGTGGAGACTGGAGAATCAGCATAGATAAGTGGGTCCAGAATACTTGGAACAGAAGACATGAGTAGATACCAAAGAAGGATCTCCATTCTCTTGAATGGTCTCTGCAAATACCAGGCAAAAATACTGAGAACACTTTAATGTCAACACACAGCTTCACGAGATTTTTAATTTTCAAAACGTGAAAGTGATGCTACTGATACCTAACAGAAAACAAAGAAACCAATGTTCCATAGACTTCTTTAACAGTATTAAAAAGTCAGAGTAGGTTCTTGTCAATTAAGAATTCTATACCCAGCCAAGTTGCACTCCCTCGTGAAGGCAAAATGAAGACATCCCTGAATATGTGAGAATTCATAAAGTCTGTTAACTCTCCTAGTTTAGATTTCCCCAAAAGCAGACTCTGACACTATGATGTAGGTACAGGTGGTTTATTTGGGGAGTGATCTCAGTAGGCACGTTGTGGGAGTGGTGCGTTTAGACAGGGAAGGGATGAAAGCTAGGAAAGTGTGTGCTGATGAGCCGTGAGGAACTTGGGCTGTGTCCTGCTGCAGACCTTCTCAGACAGTCTCTGTGGAACATGCTCTCAGAGTCACTCCCAGGGGTAAGGAAGCTGCTAGAGGATTTCTCCACCAACTTTTTTTTTTTTTTTTTGAGAGAGAGAGAAAGAGAAAGAGAGTACACAAGGGGCACCTGGGTGACTGAGTCCGTTAAGCCTCTGACTTTGACTCAAGTCATGATCTCACAGTTCCTGAGTTCGAGCCCCGCATCAGGCTCTGTGCTGACAGCACAGAGCCTGGAGCCTGCTTTGGCTTCCGTGTCTTTCTGTCTCTCTCTCTCTCTCTCTCTCTCTCTCTCTCTCCGCCCACCCTTCAAAAAAATAAACTTTAAAGAAAAACATGCAAGCAGGGGAGAGGGACAGAGAGGAAAAGAAAGAGAAAGAGAAAGAGAAAGAGAGTGAGAGAGAGAGAATCTTAAGAAGGTTCCATGCTCTGTGCAGAGCCTGACATAAGGCTCCATCCCACAACCCCAGGATCATGACCTGAGCCAAAATCAAGAGTGACTGAGCCACTCAGGCGCCCCAGATTTCTCCACCAACTCTCGCCATTCATCCACAGAAAATCACTCCAAGGGCTTTAACACCCTGGCACTTCCAGCCTTCTCTGGCTATGAGCCATACTCCCTGGGGTGAGTGAACAATTCCAGCAGTGAGAAGTTGGAAGCCTCTGGCCCAGAGGGCACTGGCTTCAGGTGACCAACCCTTTGGTTAGTTCTAGGGAATGTGAGCAAGGCAGCATCTGCTTCAATAACTGTTGAAGCTTTAATAAGCATGAAACTATTCCTGAGAAATAGGATACTTACAGATAAAGCACTCAAGAATAGAGTCGTCGAATAAAGTGTTAGGGCCAAAGAAACGTAGAAGTAAGAAAAAACAAATTTTGCAGACATTTAAAATAGGAAGCAAATGTTAAAAAAAAAAGATTTATTGCCCCAGTAAAGACATAATTGAGACAATTAACTTAAAAACTAAGACTGTAATATCAGTTGTACCGTACAAATTTGGGAAGAAACATAATCTCATCACTGTTGCTGCTTCACATTCTTCAGAAGGGAGTTTGGACTCCTCAGCTGTTGGTGAGAAGCCATTCTGAGCCGCCGCTTCCTGCCTCCCCTCTTCCCCAGCCTCGGTGTTCGCCATGCCCCACATATGCGCTTGAATCCAGTTATAATTCAGACCCAAAGCTGCCTTTATCCTAGAATTCCCTCCGTCCCCATTTTCTTCAGCAAACTGCCCTGCCCTCAGATCTCTGCTCCGATGCCTCCCCTGGCTGCATGGGTGATGTGGGTGGGTGGGTGGGTGGCTCTCCCTCTGTCCAAAGCCACAAGGCGGCTCGGGGCGTAGGCCTCCAAGGTCTCCGGTCTTCTCTGTCATCACCCAGTTGGTGATGTGTTCGTTTCTGAGACTGGACAAAACATCTCCCCTAACACGGACTCTTCTGTCCTCTGTAACGCAGAACTGCTTCCAAAGATTCACGCTGGTTCTTTCCTGTAAGGGAAGACTGCTTACAAAAATGTGGGATGCACACTGGATAACCATCTGCTGGCTTTTCTCTCGCCTCCATCAAGCTAACGTGAAAACACTCCGTAAAACGGGGCTTTGAGTGCCGGTGGCCGCTCATTGGCCGGCACGTGCGGGTTGGCCGGGGCGCAGCCCACGGCGGTCGTGAAGTGGCCGTCTGTGAAGCCGTGTGCCGGGTCTCATAGGGATGGGGGAGGGGCACAGTGGAAAAGGAGAGTAAAGAACAACGGAGACGATGCACTTGGAGCACATCTGCACCACACAGCCCCAGGGTCACATTCAGGTTAGATTCTGCGTGAGCGGCACCCCCGGAACACCACCCCACAGGCTACGTGGATGGTGCCACCCCCCCTCCGGAGTTGTACAACCATGTGGCTGTGGGGTCAAGGGAAAGTTGAGTTTTAATTTCTCGCCGCGATGCCGCTCGGCACACAGCGGCTCTTCTTGCCTCCGTGGAACAGGAACGCGTTTGTTCAGACAGCAGTCGTTAGGTACCTGCTAAGTGCCAGGGGCCGTGCCAACGGCTGGGGGACCCAAAGACGAGTAAGGGCCGGTCCCTGCTTGCGAAGAACTCCTGGCCTAGTGGGGTGCGAGGCATGTCAGCAAACAGCACCGGAGGCCATCTGCTGTCCAGAGCACTGGGACGTGACATTGCTCTGAAGCACGCGATGACCTACACCAGCTAGTCTCGGGTTGCCTGAAGCTCCCAGATAAGTGCTGGGGAAAGAGGATGGGCCTCCTCTGAAGAGTTGATATCAGCTGGTGCTGCCGTCGCAGAGCTGGGATGGATGAGTGAGTTTATTCGGTGAAGGGGAGAGCTGGCTGGAGCCCCGTGAGAGGGCAGAGGAAGAGGGACAGGAGCGATCCAGCAAGGTGGAAAAAGGCTACCCGTGTGGGTCTAAGGGCCAGCGACGCTCCGAGTGGCAGCGTGGCCTCTGGACGTTTTAGGAATGCAGATGGCTGCTGTCCTATGCTGAAGTTGCTTGTCGGTTGGGGCTCCGGCGCTCAGGAATGCTTCATGTGGCCAGACAGATAAGCTCAAAGAAGAGGCCGGGTGCGTGGTCACGTATCTTCATGGCAGTCAGTGCCTGTTAGGGCCCGCATGGGAACAGACAGGGACATGGACAGTTGTAAGCTTGAAGATAGTGCAAGGGTACTCCCAGGTGACCTTTGGGTCCCAAGGGGGCGTGGTGGCTTGCCACAGAGTTACAGAAGAGGTCGTGCTTGGCGAGAAAGAACGAGGAGGGGTTCCCTGACCTAGCATCCTCTGTGGCGTGAGTGCTCTCTTGGTTTGGATCTCCCAGACGCTGACCTTGAAGCAAGGAATTGAGGGCAGTTTGTTTGAGAGGTGCAAGAAATACTGGGAGGGAAATGGAGCAGCGACAGACAGGTGGAGGCGGCTAATGCAGGGGGTGCTGTTCAACCAGCTGCCACAGTGGGCAGTGGGACTTCATCCCAGGACAACCCTGGGAAGCAGTGTAAAACCCAAACTTGGGGGCTGAGGCAGCTGGGGGAGTCAGTGGTTGAAGCTTTCTAGGAGCACGCATCCCCCAGACCTCTATCCTGTGCTGTGCGTGGCCAGAACAACCAACCTCATTCTGGAAAGTTCCATTCAAGCACAGGGTCGCAGCCGCTGGCAACTGGAAGTGGGGTGGGGCACCCTGAAAGGTGTAACACGTCTGTGTGAGGTTCCCCAGAACCTGTAGAGATGCCCACAGGGTTGGAAGCATTTGCAGCCTAAACACCTCACTTTCTAGACTTCCAGAAGTCACAAGTTAGCGTAATGGAACTTTGCCAGGGTTCTAGCTCGAGAACTAGCGATGCACACCTCACGGTCTTACGGGAGTGGCGCAAGGCTAGTATTGTAAGTGGGACACGGGGCCCAGGTGTGGGACAGTAGGAGGCAGGGAAGACTGTGGAAAAACGGGGCCTCATCCAGAGAGAGCAGGCCACGGTTCCCAGGTGGGAGTGAGGGCCGATGCAGCCAGATTTCCTACTTTTCAAGAAAAGCCAGAAGTCCACATTTTTATGTGAAATCTCATGACTTTGGCAGCTAATTAAAATGTTTTCTGAACATTGTATGGGCCAAACAAAACATATCCAACTGACTGCATCCAGTCTGTAGGCCACCAACTCGTGACCTCTGACTTAGCTGTTTTCCATATGCTGTAGGCAGTTCTCCCGCCTGCCTGTTGTCACGTGGATATGTATCTGGGGTAGACCCTGGTGTGTGTGCAGGCGTGACTACATTTCACACCTGTCCCTGGGTGGCAGGTTAGCTAGCCAAAGAGATTTGGGGGTTCAAGTGTGAGTGTCTGCTTGGGGGGAGGGAGGGTCAACTTACAGGTAGTATGCATGGCACTTTAAAGCCAATGATGTTCTCAAAACCCTTGCACGATTGCAAGAGGCAGCCAAGCCGGGGGTTGTGCTTCAGAAATTCTTAGAAGTAACACAGCAAGCCGCCAAGGTGGGGGAGAGGGAAGGCGAGGCTCTCGCTCCCGTCCCACGCAGATGCAGAAACTCAGCTCTGTTTCTTGCGCTCAGCAGGACCTTGAGCCAAGGGTCTTCTCTCTGTGACTCAGTTTCCTTCTCTGTGAAATGAGACGTGCCGAGGGTCAAATGGCGTCTGTGCAGACTACTCGTACGTGATGCGCGGCTACCATGGCGGCCCCCGCCACCCACAAGCACCAAGTCTGTAATTCATTCATTTACTCAGAAGGTGTGCATTGGTCACCTACTCCAGACCAAGATTACATGCTGAGGGGGAGGAGGGGGAAAAAGCAAGAATACTAGACGGTGCGCTGTCAGTCAGAGGGTGTTGACTCTTCCTTTTTTTTTTTTTTTTTTAATGTTTATTTTATTTGGAGAGAGAGAGAGAGGAGTATGAGCGGGGAAGGGGCAGAGAGGGAGGTTAGACAGAATCCCAAGCAGGCTCCGTGCTGTCAGCACAGAGCCCAACACGGCTTGAACGCTTGAACCATGAGATCATGACCTGAGCCAAAATCAAGAATTGGACGCTTGACCCACTGACCCAGCCAGGCGCCCAGACTCTTCCTTTTAAACTGAAAATCAAGACCTGTGGTCTTAACAAAGGGATTGCAGGAGTGTGTGTGCATGGGCCTTCATAACGTCAAAAAATAGAGCTAGTGTTAAACATATTTTTATATTTAATTAGTTACCTTTATTTAAAAAAATGAAATTACGTGAAAATAATGGAAAATTTGGTGTATATATGTGTGTGTGTGTAAATATACATATATGTGTATATGTAAATATATATATATGTATATATGTATGTATATGTATATATGTATATATATGTATATGTATATGTGTATATATATATATATATATACACATATACACGTGTAACTATATATATCAGTTAAGTAAGTGGGCTAACTTTTGTAGTCCCCATTTGTTTGCTTTTAATAATGCCTGTTGATTGGGGCGCCTGGGTGGCTCAGACTGTTGAGCGTCCGACTTCGGCTCAGGTCATGATCTCAGAGCTCGTGAGTTCGAGCCCCGCATCGGGCTCTGTGCTGACAGCTCACAGCCTGGAGCCTGCTTCTGCTTCTGTGTCTCCCTCTCTCTCTGCCCCTAACCCACTCGCATTCTGTCTCTGTCTCTCTCAAAAATAAATAAACATTAAAAAAAAATTTTTTTAATAATGCCTATTGATTTTTTTTTCATTACTATTTGCCAAAGTGTTAGAATTTTTGGTTTGGGGATGTTGACTTTTTAAAATCCAAGATCTATAATGGTTCAAATGTGTGATATGTGTGATGAATATCAGAGTTTAGAGAATGAGGAAAATAATGTACTCGCGAAACAATGTAGGGCTAGGCCCGGAGTCTTTAGGCAGGGAGAGTGATAAATTTGGAGGGTGATGGGGGGTTCGTGGGGTCTGGAGCCAATGAGCAAGAAAGAACTCTTGAAGATGTCTTTGGTGCAAAAAGGTGATTTTTTTTTTTAACGTTTATTTATTTTTGAGACAGAGAGAGACAGAGCATGAACGGGGAGGGGCAGAGAGAGAGGGGAACACAGAATCGGAAGCAGGCTCCAGGCTCTGAGCCATCAGCCCAGAGCCCGACGCGGGGCCCGAACTCACGGACCGCAAGATCGTGACCTGAGCTGAAGTCGGACGCTTAACCGACTGCGCCACCCAGGCGCCCCGCAAAAAGGTGATTTTATGAAAGCATAGGGACAGGACCTGGAGGCAGGAAGAGCTGCACTGAAAGTGTGGGGGGCGGGGGGGTGACGGTTTCATGGAGTCAGAGACAAAGTCAAGAGGGAGTTTCCAGAGAGACGTGCATGTGCTAAAGACTTACTGGAGGCCTAGCTGTTGTCAGTCTAAGGTTGTTTTTCTCTCTAGCAAAGCATTAACCTTAAGATTGTAGGGAGTTCCTGGACTTTAGGCTGTGGATGGGATTGCCTTTTTCTTAACCGTTTGCTTTTTGTTTTGTTTTGTCCTTTCCTGTTTTGGGTAGCCGGGGGTGTCCAAGGAATACCACACATGTCCCACCTAGGGAGGGGGGCGGTGCTAGCTTGTGCTTGCCCCTTAGCCTGCATCATGCTCCCTCAGCAGAGAGGACCGACCCAAAGGTCTGCAGGCCCAGTGAAGCCTGGTGGGGAGAATGCAGCATTTTTATCAGCCAGGCAGTGATGGGCCCTATGTGTTCTCTACTGAAAATACGGACTAAGAAAATAGAAGAGAGGACAGAGGTTTGTGACATGCTGGAGGAAGAACCAAGAAAGAGCAAACAGACCAGGGAAGACCGGGTGAGACTCAGTCTTGGGATTGCCGGAAGGAAAGAGACCAGTAAGGAAACAGTAGAGTCCTGAATCCCGCTGGGAAAATGGAGACCTACCACTTACAGTGCCTTTTAGAGCTTTCTGCCCTTTCAAGTTCATAAGAAACATAGTTAGTGCCCGGCCCCGGTTGTTTGTAAGTCACTGAATCCCACTGACACACTGTGGTGTCACCATCTAACCTCCCTGAGAGACCGAGGTAGCGAAGTGGGCCCTGGGCCCTTCTGTCTCCTCCCACGACAGGGCCCAGTGTGGGAAGCCTGATGGTGTCCATTAGAAGTGGTGTGAAGGAGAGCTTAGTTTTGCTCTTTCTGAGGAGTGCTTTGCATTCCAAATTAAACTTGGCCTTTGAGTTGAAAGCACCAGGTCAGCTTTTGTGGCGTTCAATGGCTTGTTCTTTATGACAAAGGCAGAGGAGGGCTCATAAGTTTGTTTTTCTTATAAAGTGATTCTTCCAGTTTGTATCTACCTTTACCACAGAAAGGCCTTCTCTCAGGGGCTTCTCTCTTCTTCCTTTCAAGGCAAACCACTCAAGATGGCGCCAGGCGATAAAAATGATCCCATTTCTAACACAAAGAAGAGTGGGAAAGATTAGGTACTTACGTGTTTGTATGCCTTTATATTTGTGGGAGTGCCCTGGCCTGTTCTCAGATAGAAGTTTGCACACAGGAACTGCACCTGCACCAAGGAACACGATGAGAGTCTTCCGTGGAGCTGGGAAGGCCAGCATTGCGTCAGGAAGGGTTTGCAGGCAGGAGCGCGAGTGGCCGTTGGTGTGTGAGCACATTTCAGAGAGCCTGCCTTCCCTCTGCGGCTGCTCTCCTTCGCGGCCGGAACTGATTTTCATTGTGTTCTGCTTTCTCCCGTCTCTTGTCAAGTTAATAGTCGCCCCGAGTAAAATGCAACCCTTAGATGTTTATAGTCATCTTGGCCCGGCCATTAAGATGATGAATGAACTTGCTTCTTGCCCTTGTAAGGGAGGCCTGAGGGTGGATAGCGATACTCAGAAAATAATAAGTCTTTTCCGCCCCTTTTCTGTTTTTAATCCAGTGCCCCAAGCCCCTCGGTGACTTTACCTTGAACTTCCTGCATAATGCCAGGCAGAAAAAACTCACCGGGTTCCAAGCCTATCTGTGGCTCTGACACAGCAGCGAGTTCTTTTCCTCTTTCTTCCCTTGTCGGTCTTCCCCATCCCGCTTGCCGAGGGTAAATCCCAAGTTCCCTAGTGCCTTTCCCGTTTCTGAGCTCTTTCTGCTGGTTGCTGCCCTTCCTCCCGGAGAGGACAAGAGTGGGTGGTAGGGAGCAGGTACCCTGAGGCCAGGTTCCTAGTTCCTCACCTGGATTACTTGGCCTTGCGGCCAGGTCAGAGATTCTAACCCCTGGAGAAATTGTGCCTGAGAGCCAGCCTGGGCCCTTCCTGCCCCAGTCGGCAGTGAGAAGTGATAGAAAAACCCAGATGTCCATTTCCCATCACAACGTGGCCTCGGTGTTCCACGGTGGGGCTCGTTTTTCACATATATGAAAAGCTTCATTTGTGTATTCACTGTGTTTGGAAGGAAGGCTACGTTTTGCTTTAGAAATGTCAACAGAGCCTTAGCTACAACAAGGATCAATTAAGAAGGACGTTTCCCAGAGCTGCAGGACTTGGGTAAATCTATGGGGGGAGGGGTTATTTTAGCAAACATGTGTTAAACCTCTGGATTTTTTTTCTAATGAATTGAAAAACAGCAATTTAATAATTTCCTCTTCTAAGGGGAAGGAGAGTCTTGGATTTTAAATCTTTTTCATAAAGCAGTGCAACACCTCTTAAAAGGAAAGCCATGAAAATGGACTGCTAAGCCAAGGCAAACAAGAGAAAGCGAAAAAGATTAAGGAGAACAAGGGTGCCTCGGGCTGGGTTTCCCTGAAGCAGACGCAGAGGGAGTGGGGAAGCGGGACAGGGCAGGGGTGATCTCAGGCTCAGTGCTGCCGAGGGTGGCCTCTGCCTGATCCTGCAGGGGAGCTGGGAAGTGTGAGTCCCACCTCAGCGAAGTCCTTGTCGAGGTCAGGAAGCTGGGCTTTTGTTCCCCCACGGCACCAGTCATTGGTTAAGGGCCCCTACTGAGGAATCAAAGTCCCAGCACTTTCCGCCCTCGGTGGGTGAGGTGTGGACATAGTGGTCCAGTAGCCTGAGGGCAAGCCTCCAAGGAAGACGCACAGATGCTGGCTCTTGGAAGAAGACACATACTGGAGCCAGAAGGTGGACACCTAGACAGGGTCCTAGGGGATCTGGTGGAACCCTGTAAGTGTTTGCTATAGTAGGATTGCCGCTGACTGGTGTTCTTTGCATCCTGAAGGCTGTGTTATAAGCATATTGACAAAGATCCAGCTCTTGACGCGCGTGTGTGTGTGTGTGTGTGTGTGTGTGTGTGTGTGTGTGAGATATTCTCACGCGATAATGTCAGTGGCACACAGGATATTTCTGCGAGCATCTGAATTTGGGAACAAATATATGTGCCCTTGGAATTTCACAGAGAACGTGAATACATAGCTACGTCCTGTTAAGATCCAACTTGCCAGAACTGTTATTTCATCCCTTTGAGGCCAGACTTCCCAGTAGCCTCGCTGCTTCCTGATGGCCACTTACCCAGGCACCTGAGTGTAACTGGCCAGCCTGTCCTCTACCCTAGGCAGATGGGTTAAACCACTGATTTTGAAAATAGTTAGGAATGTGTTTGGCTGCATGAGGCCAACTTTTAGCGCCGATCCTAATGGGACTTTTCTTTTGTAAAGATAAATCCAGAAGTGGTCCGTCCAGGATTGGGAGGCAACCGTGTGATGCCATCAGGAAACCTAGTTCCTTTGGTCTTTCCGCACAGCCTGCCTACATGCATGTTGTTTCCTGGTTTCCACTTCCAACACCTCAGCTGCAGTAAGATGAGGAAAGAGAACAGCCCTGCCCCCTTTTATTTTTTATTTTCTTTTCAATAGCTAACATACAGTGCTATGTTGGTTTCAGGTGTGCAATATGGTGATTCCACACTTCTGTACATTACTCAGTGCTCATCGTGATAAAGACTCTTAATCCCCTCTTTCACCTATCTCCCGGCCCCCCCCCTCCTATCTGGTGACCACCAGTTTTTTCTTTATATTTATGAGTCTGGGGGTTTTTTTGGTCTCTTTCTCTTTTTTAATTTGTTCATTTGTTTTGTTTCTTAAATTCCACATATGAGTGAAATCCTATGGTATTTGTCTTTCTCTGATTCACTTATTTTGCTTGGCATTATATTCCCTAGATCCATCCATGTTGTTGTAAATGCAAGATATCATCCTTTTTTATGGGCAGGTAGGATTTTATTATGTAAAAATATTTATAATCTCTACCCATTCATCTATCAGTGGACACTTGGGTTCCTTTCACAATTTGGCTGTTGTAAATAATGCTGCTACAAACATAGGGGTGTGTGTATCTTTTCGAATTAATGTTTTTGTATTCTTTTGGCAAATACCCAGTGGTGGGATTACTGGATCATATGGTAGTTCTGTTTTTAATTTTTCGGAGAAACCTCCATATTGTTCTCCACAGTGGCTGCACCAGTTTGCATTCCCACCAACAGTGCACGAGGGTTCCTTTCTCTCCACATCCTTGCCAACACTTGTTGCTTCTCGAGTTTTTGATTTTAGCCATTCTGACAGATGTGGGGTGGCTTTGATTTGCATTTCCGTGATGATTTGTGATGATGGACATCTTTTCATGTGTCTGTTGGTCATCTGTATGTCTTCTTTGGAGAAATGTCTGTTCGTGTTCATTTTTTAAATGGATTATTTGGGGTTTTTTGGTGTTGAGTTGTATAAGTTCTTTATATATTTTAGATACTAACCCTTTGTTAGATATGTCATTTGCAAATATCTTCTCGCATTCAATAGACTGTCATTTCGTTTTACTGGTTGTTTCCTTTACTGTGCAGAAGATTTTTATTTTGAAGTAGTCCCCACAGTTTATTTTTGCTTTTGTTTCCCTGGCCTCAGGAGACATATTTTTAAAAATGTTGCTTTGGCCAATGTCAAAGAAATTATTGCTTGTGCTCTCTTCAAGGATTCTGATAGTTTCAGGTCCCACATTTAGGTCTTTAATCCACTTTAATTTTTTATGGTGTAATTAATTTTTTTGTTTGTGATGCATTTTTTATGGTGTAAAAAGTAGTCCAGTTTCATGCTTTTGCATGTAGCTGTCCAGTTAGGCCTGCCCCCCTTTTTCTTTTTTAATTTTTTAACGTTTATTTATTATTGAGAGACAGAACATGAGCATGGGAGGGGCAGAAAGAGAGGGAGACACAGAATCCAAAGCAGGCTCCAGGCTCTGTGCACAGAGCCTGATGCGGGGCTCGAACTCACAAACCACGAGATCATGACCTGAGCCAAAGTCGGACGCTCAACCGATTGAGCCACCCAGGCGCCCCAAGCCTGCCCCCTTTTAAATAGCTTTCCTGAAGCTCCACTTGGCATTTTCCATGTACCTCTCATTGGCCAGAACCCTGTCACATGGCCAACCCTAGCCACAATGAGGGCTGAGAGAAAGTTTTCTTAGCTCGGCACGTCGCTGCCCCCAAACACAGGTTGTTTTGTATGAGAGGAAGGGAAGAGTGGCCGTTGAGAGACATTGATGGAGTCAGCCATAGCAGAAACCTGAGAGAGGTTGTTTACAAGGACGTGTCTCTGAGAAACATAGCAGAAAGGGGGAAGGAGAGAGAATGAATCACAAACAGACAAATGACCCCCATGATCACCATCTTATTTTCTGTTTGCTAAATTTCTTTCAGACTCTCCATTACTGCATTTAGGATATTTTAAATATATATTTTTTAAAATTTTTTAAATGTTTATTTAGTTTTGAGGGAGAGAGAGAGAGAGAGAGAGCGTGCACATGAGTGGGGGGAACGACACAGGTAAAGAAGTAGACAGAGTCCAAAGCAGGCTCCAGGCTCTGAGCTGTCAGCACAGAGCTCGATGCAGGGCTCAAATCCACAAACCATGAGGTCACGACTTGAGCCGAAGTCGGATGCTTAACTAAGTGGGCCACCCGGGTGCCCCATAAATATATGTATTTTAGTGTTTCTTTATTTTTGAGAGAGAGCGAGCAAACAGGGAAGGGGCAGAGAGAGAGGCAGACAGAGGATCCAAAGCGGTCTCTGTGCTGACAGCAGAGAGCCCGATGTGAGACTTGAACTCACGGACTGTGAAATCATGACCTGAGCTGAAGTTGGCCATTAACCGACTGAGCCACCCGGGCACCCCTTTGGATATTTTAAAGTCATCGTCAAGGATACCTGTTGGGGAGAGTAACAGAGCACCTGGTATGAACCAGCAGGTGATATGACTCAGTTCTGTCTTACCAGGCAGCACCCAGTGAATCTACTCCAGCTGATGTCAGACCCGGATAAAGTGTAAGATCATCTTTACACTGTCTACCTTATCTATCTTCATTGACGTATACATTTCTTATTTTCACAAGAGGAAGCCATTCCAATGCTGCCACAGCTCTCTGTCCAGCCAACAAGAGAGGCCAGCATCCAGTACCCCTGGCCTTCTGACTGTTTGCTGTATATATTTCCAGTCCCTTCCTCGCTGTTCTATTTCTGGTTTTGTGCTGTGTCTGGTTTGGCCTCTTCCTTCTTAAAATGTGGATCCCAGACCTGAACTGCCGTCCAGTGAGCCTAGCATAGATTTATGATTGCCCCAGTTCTAAACATGGTATTTCTGTTAATGTGGCAGCCACAGCACAATTATATTTATTTGTGATGCATTTACTCTCTATTTTTCTTCTAGTCTTTTTATGCTATTTGGAAATCTAGTTGTGTTATTTATAGCTTTGTGACTCAAAATATGGTCATGGACCAGCAGCATGGCATCACTCAGGAGCTCGTTAGAAATGCAGACTCTCAGACCTGACCATCCCCAACCTGCTGAATCAGGGTCCGCATTTTAACACAATCTCTGAGTATTTATACACGGCAAAATTTGCGGTTGGTCGTAGCTCCTGACTTTACGTCATCTGACCTGGTAACTTAGCAAGACATTGACGAGAACCCTTAAATGCACTTGGAGGAAGGGGCCTGGTGGGCTCCAGGTGTGATTGCCCAGAGGACGCTTGCCGAGTGGACTGGGAGAGAAGGAGTAGGTGTCTATGGAACATCCTTCAGGCACTATACCGGGTGCTTTATCTCACTGAAACCTCACCATGGCCCTGTGTGATGGGTGCTTTTATCCCCAACGTATAGATGAAGGAAGAGAAACTCACAAGACTAAAGGAACACAATCGTTTTATGCTCAAGACTCAGAAAGGTTAACAAGACTGAGGTCACACCAGAGAGTGGCTGAGCTGATGCTGACGTCACCTTCTGGCCCAGATTTCATTGTCTCATCCGCCAGGAAATCTCTCAGAGGCTTTGCCAACAATGTGGTTGGCTAACCAGGGAGATCGGTCTCTGCCTCTACTACTGTTTCTCCCCAGCATGAAAATGGCTGCCCATGTAGGAAGCGATGAGGTGGGCTCTTCCCTAAAGGGAAAGAAGCTAGCTGGTGCATATGCTGGAGCAGAGAGAGAAGCCCAAAACCAAGGAGAGGTCTGGAGGGACCCAGAGCAGAGCCTCGAGACAGCTTAGAACGGTCAGGGGAAGGTGCCCTTCTTCAGGGTGAGAAAGTCACGCGCAACCATGAGCCCAGCTGCCGCGGACTAAGACTGAGAAAAAGAAAAGGCGAAACGTTCCCTGGGCCAAGGAGGGGGCTGTGCTGGAGATCAGCTGTGTTACTACCAAGACAAGTAGGACTCCACCTGGCTAAATCCAGTCCTCTTTCTGAGCCCAGCACAACGGGTAGCACACTTAATTACCTCCCTTTTTCGTCTGCTTTTGGTTTTAGTCTTTAATAGCATGTCCTTTTTTTTTTAATTTTTTTTTAAATTTTTTTTTAATGTTTATTTTTGGCAGAGAGAGAGAGAGACAGAGCATGAGTGGGGGAGGGAGAGAGAGAGAGGAAGACACAGAATCTGAAGCAGGCTCCAGGCTCTGAGCTGTCAGCACAGACCCTGATGCGGGGCTTGAACTCACGGACCATAAGGTCATAATCTGAGCTGGTCAGATGTTCAACCGACTGAGTCACCCAGGCGCCCCTATAATAGCATGTCTTAATTGAGATACAATTTACGTAGTGTAAAATGCACACGTCTTACGCATACAGATCCATAATTTTTGTATGTGTCTATACCCATCTAGCTACCACCCACATCAAGAATGAGAACAGGGGCGCTTGGGTGGCTCAGTCAGTTGAGCATCCGAGTTCAGCTCAGGTCATGATCTCACGGTTCGTGAGTTTGAGCCCCACGTCAGGCTCTTTTCTGTCGGTGCAGAGTCTGCTTCTGATCCTCTGTCTCCCTCTCTCTCTGCTCCTATCCCTCTCTCTCTCTCTTAAAAATAAATAAACATTAAGAAAAAAAAAAGAATGAGAACATTCCTAGTGGCACAGGAAGATGTCTGAAATGGGATCCTAACTCCACCAAAGCTTCCATTTGCAGGAAATAGCAACTCCCTTCTTCTTGCCCCACCCCTCTTCCTCTCACATCTGCATCTGTTGCACAAATGGCCTGTTGGCTGGACCTGCAGAATATATCCATGATCCAACCCTTTGCACCATTACCACCGCTTATATCCTGGCTCAAGTCCCCACCTTATTTTGCCTGATTATCGACTGCAGTAGCTTCCTTCATAATTGGTCTCCCTGCTTCCCCTCTTGCCCCCTTACATTCCTTTGTCCAGAACCCTCCAATGGCTTCCTATCTCACTGTAAACTTCATTCTTTGCAATACCTAGAAGACTATAAGATCTGGCCCAGGTGTGGTCTCTCTCAACACATTTCCTATAATTCTCCCCCTTGCCCTCTCCACTGTAGCCACAGTGGCCCCCTTGCTGTTCCTTGCGACACACCAAGCTTGTTCCTATCTCTGGGCCTTTGCACGGGCTCTTCTGTCAGATACGCACATGGCCCAATCCCTCAATTCCTTTCCATTTCGGCTAAAATGTCACCCGATTAGAAATACCCTACTGTCGGGGCGCCTGGGTGGCTCAGTCGGTTGAGCGCCGACTTCGGCTCAGGTCACTATCTCGCGGTCCGTGAGTTCGAGCCCCGCATTGGGCCCCTGTGCTGACAGCTCAGAGCCCGGAGCCTGTTTCAGATTCTGTGTCTCCCTCTCTCTGACCCTCCCCCATTCATGCTCTGTCTCTCTCTGTCTCAAAAATGAATAAAAACGTTAAAAAAAAAAATAAAAAAAAAAGAAATACCCTACTGTCTCAAACACCCCTATCACATTCCCATACCCTGATTTTTTTCCATAGACCTTATTACCATCTGATATACCATTTGTTTTGCTGATTGTCTTAGCCCTCCCACTGGACTAAGCTCCACATAGTATGGAATAAGTTTTTTTTTTTTAAGTTTATTTATTTTTGACACAGAGAGTGAGCGGGAGCCAGGGAAGGGCAGAGAGAGAGGGAGACACAGAATCCGAAGCAGGCTCCAGGCTCCGAGCTGTCGGCACAGAGCCCGATGCGGGGCTCGAACTCGCCAACCGTGAGATCATGACCTGGGCCGAAGTCGGACGCTTAACCGACTCAGCCACACAGGCGCCCCTGGAATAACTTTTTATTCATCAGTTCATCCCTACCGCCTGTAGCCATGCCTGGGGTATAGTCACATCTCAATACTGTTGCCTGAATAAAGGAATGGCTGGCAAATGGGTATACAGATAGATATACCTATATGTAGAGATATTTCTTTCTGGGTACTTTATGGTCACTATGTGAGTCGTCATTAAATTTTATATTGCCCTAGTGCTTTTTAAGTGCTAAATGCTCTTTTTGAACAACTTGGAGGTTTGGAGAGTTATGCTGATCTCTTATCTCCCTGGAAAGGCAAACCACAAAGAGTCAGAGAAACGGAGAAATGCTACCCCCACCTGGTGAGAGAGCCTTGCTGTGGAGAATCAGGCCTGACCCGAAGAGCGAATTCGGTTCTTTGGTGCTGAAAGCCACCACTGGTGCTGAGGGATGTTGTCTGTGCCTTGTGGGGGTGACAGACCATGCGGGTCCCCCTGCGCTCCCTCATTTGAGGCCAGCAGCTTTTCCCTGCCAGAGCAGTCCTCTGTCCATGGGTTTCTGCCCTAGGTTTGTAGGCCCATGATAGGCCCGGGCATGTGAGCGACGGTCCCACGGGCTTGAAAGCCATCTATGCTGTGGGTTCTTGCAAAGAACAAAAAGTAACATGCATGTCTTCATTAGGTTTCCCCGAAAGTAAACCCTGAGATGGGAATTCAAATGCAGGGTATTTGTTGCAGAGGTAAAGGCAGGGGGTGATGAGGGGAGAGAGGAAAGAAAGCAGCAGGAAAAGGATAGGTTATCAAGGCAGGTATACTCTTGGCGACTGGGTCCGCTCCCACTGGGGAGCTCTGCGCCCATAGATCAGACAGCTGAGAGCTAGGCTGCCCAAGGTGGGTGAGGGCCTTATCCACACCTCCCCACAGTCAGTGGACGAGGGCCGCTCCCGAGGGCGTTACACTGCTGATCACTTCCAGCTTGCCTTGCATGGAGGCCGCAGCGGCTTTGTCCCTAGAGAAAGCCCGCCAATGCAAAACTGCGGGTGCCACAGCTGGAGAGAGAGGGGCAGGGATATGGACCAACAGCGTCTGTAGTGACTGCCATCACCCCAAAAAGAAATCGCGCAGCCGAGGCTGACCTCTGACTCTTCAGTCACTGGCCACATTTCTTTCTTTTTCACTTGCTTCTTTCTGCTGGTCACTGAGACAGAGTGAAGCATCTACAAGAGCGGTCCAGGGGCTGTAGGACTGAAGGAGACTGGAGTAAATGCAGGCCTCATACTGAGCTATCTAGAAACATCGGCCTCAGGTTGACAGACACGAGGCAGGCCACCTCTGCCTTCAAGGAGTCCCCAGACTCTGCGGGACAGGTCACATGGCCTCACCTGCACGTGACCCACCAGAAGTGTGGCGCAGGACCCAAGGCGGGTGTTTGGCAGGCCGAAGAGCAAGTTATTTGGTGCGTGAGCAGCCTAATTGTAGCCAAGACTACCAACACACGTGAGCCGCTAACAGGGCTTACGCGGTGGGTATGCAGACCTATCTGTGATAAGGAGGGATATGAAGACTCGTTCTAAGCACCCACTGTCGCCTCTCAGCAACCCATTTTAAAAAGAGGAATCTGGGGCACCTGGGTGGCTCGGTCAGTTAGGGCTCAGACTTCGGCTCAGGCCATGATCTCACTGCTTGTGGGTTCGAGCCCCACGTCGGACAGCTCAGAGCCTGGAGCCTGCTTCGGATTCTGTGTCTCCTTCTCTCTCTGCCCCTCCCATACTCGTGCTCTGTCTCTCTCCGTCTCTCAACAATGAATAAATGTTAAAAAAAATTTTAAAAATAAAAAGAGGAATCTGAGGCTCCTAAAGAAATCAGGCAGTTCAAGGAAACAGCATAGCTGGGATGTGAGCCCAGTCTGCCTGGAGGCCAAGGCTGGGCTTTGTCCACTGTGCTCATGCTGCTCCCAGGTCAAGGTTTCCCTTCACCCCGGCGGATGTGTGTGACAGCGACAGCCCCTCGGGGGTCCCTCGGGTTGCAAGGTGGTTAGAGCTGTGCATTGAGAGGTCTCCACCAAAGTTTTGGTTTTTCCCCCCCAAGAAGATGAAAGAAGGACCTCTCAGAGCCCCCAGCCTTTGGCTGCAGGGCTCTGTTCCCTTTGCCCTGGCTGGCCCACCTCAGCAGATGGGTGCAGTTCCCCCAAGGCTTGGCCAGAGGGCAACGAAGAAACCTGGGGCTGCTGGCGTCTGGGGCCGAGCAGGGAACGGTCCTGGCAGGAGAGGTGGGGCTGTACTGGGGAGGGTGGGAGCTGTCCCAGAACACCCTGCAGTGAGGTCAGCCGCGGGAGAGGAGTGGCCAGCGCTCCTCCCAAGGGTGCCACGTTCCTGAAAGCCACAGTTGGGAAAACCACACGTCGTGGTGGGGTGCCCCCTTGGCCAAGCATCTGCCTAACGAAAGCTCGGCCTTCCTGAATGCAGCCTAGCTCCTCTAAGCAGAGGCGTGAGACTTCCATAGACCTCCACTGAACACCTCGGTGCTATCTGGAGAGGCCGAGGACCCAAAGACGGAGCAGGTGTCGGCTCTGTGCCTGGGAAGAGGGGTAGGAAGAGGTCCTGTTGCCACTCGAGCCTGGAAGGGGCATCGGTTCTGCTTAGCCGAGAGATCTGCTGCGACCCCACAGCACCACGATGACCACTGGGAGTTGTTGGCGTAGGTCTCAAGTTTCTTGTATTTTTATGTACTTGAATATATATCATGTGAGAGGACATGTGGAATATTTTATGCACATCATACCAGGAACTCTAATCCTTTGCCAATGACATTTGTCCCCAATTTGTCCTTTGTTTTTTAACTTTTTTTTGCGACAATTTGCCCAACAGAAGCCTTTAACTCGTATGTGGTCAAAGTCATTCATCTTTTTCTTTTTCTTTTTTTTTTTTTTTATAAAGAACTTTTTTTAAGTGATCTCTATGCTCAGCATGGGGCTCAAACTCATGACCCCGAGATCAGGAGTCACATACTGTACCGACTCAGCCAGCCAGGCACCCCTATTTGTCTTTTTCTTTATGCATAGTTTCTTTTTTGTTGTTGTTGTTTTTTTAAGTTTGTTTATTTTTAAGAGAGAGAAAACATGCGTGCATACACTTGAGTGGGGGCGGGGTGGGTGGGGGACAGAGGATCTGAAGCAGGCTCTGTGCTGACAGCAGAGAGCCCCATGTAGGGCTCAAATTCACAAACCGTGAGATCATGACCTGAGCCGGAGTCAGATGCTTAACCAACTCAGCCACGCAGGTGGCCCTTTATGCATAGTTTCTGACTTTGGTGTTGGCTTAGAAATCCTCCAGTCTCCAGATATCTACCCAATATGTACCTGAACTGCCTAGTTTTATTTTTCTTACATGTAAATTGTCGGTGGAATTTACTTTGGTGTAAGGAGAAAAACGTACAGATCCAACTTTATTTTTTCCAAATAGATGTCTCCAAAAGATCTGTTAAACACCCCCTTACCCACCCACACCGCCACTGACTTGAAGCCATCATCTTTGTTCTGAATTCTCGTTTACATTTGGATCCATTTCTGGATTTCTCTGTTCTGTCCTCTGACCTCTCTACGTCAGGGTCACCAAATGCAGCTTTAATTGCGGAAGCTTTATATGACCGTCGAACATCTGGAAGAAGCAATGTCTCCCTTAGCACTCCACGTTGTCAACTTGTTCTGTCCAATGTCACATGTTTATTGAGATCATTCTTTTAAGTTCCGAAAAATTCCATCGCAATGTGACTGGAATCATTGTAAATATGTACTTTAATTTTAATGTTGGAAGAACATGTACATTTTTCAGTTTTCAGGTTTCTCATCCAAGAATCTACTCTGTTCATTTACTCTTCCTTTCCATCCCTCAAAAGAATATCATCATGTCCCCAGTGAGGTCCCCCATCCTCTTGTCATTCTTGGATATTTGCCGTTGTAGATGGGATCCTTTTGTTACAATTTTTGGAAGATCCATTATATTTTTTAACTGGCTCTTACATATATATGGGGGGAAAAAGCTTTCAAGTTTGGTGTAAGTTCAGCAGGTGACTTTACTGACATGCATCTTAGTTTATCAGTGTCCTTTATCTCAACCCTTTTTAGGTAGAAATTGTATCCTATGCAAATCACGATTTAACCCTCCCTTTTAACATTAAAACCTCACTCCTTCCAGAGGAACACCTTGCCCTTCACTTCAAGGCAAGGTTGGACAACAGTGGGCACAGTGAGCATCCTTCTCATTGTCAACTTGAATGGGTCATGCTGGCGGTTAGAGACCTGAGTTCTATATTTTATTAGCCACATTAAGGAAGTGCATTAACATGGATCAGCGTTGACATATTGTCAGATATACTTTCAGTCTATTTGTAAGATCCTTGCATATCTGAAGACTTTTTATGCATGAAAAAGAATGGTCACTTCTATTAGTGTTATATCTCATGTCCAATCCACTTTCTTTCTTTTTTTTAAGTTTATTAGAGCGAGAGAGAGTGCATGCGTGCAAGCTGGGGAGGGGGCAGGAGAGAGAAGGAGACACAGAATCCGAAGCTGGCTCCAGGCTCTGAGCTGTCAGCACAGAGCCCGACGCGGGGCTCGAACTCACGAACTGCGAGATCATGACCTGAGCTGAATCAGACGCTTAACCGACTGAGCCACCCGGGCACCCCACCAGTCCACTTATTTTCAAACAGCTACCACTTTACAAATATTCACACAGTACTTACATAACTTGTAAGGTAAAAACGTGAATTTCAGGGGTTTACATTGAACGCTATGAAACTGATTTGGGGTAGCTCAAATATTGGCAATGCGACGTGGTTCAGTCTAATAGATTTTCCCATTCAGCTTTGAATCGCTTGAACTTTTTCACAGTTCGTAGACTCTCTTAAATGCCTTCAATACTTTAAAAAGCAAACTCATGATTCACCGATCAATGGGCTAACACTGAAAAACAACTACATAAGTGCTGCTTTCAGAAATCTAAATTTATTCTCTCTAGCCTGGTTCTGATTCTGACTTTGGTTCTGACTTCTCCCTGGCACTGCACGTGTACGAACGTTCCCAGAAGAGTGAGGGCTACCTGCTCAAGCCTGAAGCATTGGTGGTGGGAGATTCGGACCCAGAGACATGAGGATACTACTCTGGTCCATTATCCAGTTGGCCAGTGTAGCTAACAGTGTTTGTGTTCCGCCTGGTCCCCTCCAGGCCCTTCCTGCCATCTTTGTTCCTCCATACACACACGCCCCACTTTGGTTTTCTTTTAACACCCAGGAGCTGTGACTCTTTTATTGAGGACTGACCTCAGGTTCCAGAAGCCACTTTACCTGTAGTTATGAAGAACCCAAGTGCTTTGACCTGGACGGTCTTTGACCGTGACTGTGTGGTACAGATCTTATCAACGCTCAGCACCCCAGATCAGGACATCTATGAGGTGCCTCACTCCAGAGCTCCCCTGTGGGATCAGGTGAGGCCACCTTCTGTGGGACTCGGCCTGAGCTTACATCCTTGCCTGATTCCTCCATTCCCCAGATCCCTTTTCCTGCTTCCCCCACTTTTTTGCCGGTTCCCTGGAACACAGTTTTTAATGCATCTTTTGAACAAGAACCCTCATCTCAGGGTCTGCTTCTCAGTACCCAGACCTAGAGCAGACAGGCCCCCTTTTCTATAAATAGGCTTTGCTCATTATAGCAGAAACATCCCAAATTACAGATCTGACCAATCAGTTATGTTTTGTTTTGTTTCTCTGTTACCACAGCGTTTGTCCTCAAATGACCTGTTTGGAATATCTTATCGTTATAACACAACCTAATAGAAATCCTCTTTATAAGTATTTGTTTTGAGTGATTTTCTGTTCTGAATGAGGCCCAGTGCAGTTCAGTTAAATCTAAAGTTTTTGACCGATTTGGGTCACTGAAATTATTTCTTTTCATTACTATTCTTCAAATATTGGCCTATGAAACTATTCATATTGCTTCCCTTTTTTGACCTTTTAATAAGATCAAATGTATTTTAAAATCTCCAACCTATGGAACGCCTGGGTGGCTCAGTCGGTTAAGCGCTGACTTTGGCTCAGGTCATGTTCTCACGGTTCGTGGGGGTTCGTGGGTTCGAGCCCCGCGTCGGGCTCTGTGCTGACAGCTCAGAGCCCGGAGCCTGCTTCCGAACCCATGTCTCTCTCTCTCTCTCTCTCTCTCTGCCCCTCACCCACTCGAGCTCTTGTCTCTGCCAAAAATAAACATTAAAAAAAAATTTTTTTTTTTTAATAGAAGCTCCAACCTCTACTTGGTCATTGTGTATCATGCCCTCCCTTTTTGCCCGACTCATTTTGCGAACATTTTGTTTAGTATTGTTGTTCCTGGTTTCATAAACAAGATTTGTCTGGCGTTGTCTTTCTTGTGTGGCCTCTGTCAGATCGGTGTCAGGCTTTGGCCAGTGTTCACAAAAAGAAGCAGGAAGTTTACATTCTTTCTCTGTACTCTAGAAACATACATGCATGGGCACAGCAACAGGCCGCCGGCGCTGACCCTTACTGCAGGACTATTATGAGCCTCTGCCCGGGACTGAACTTTTATTAACGTGCGGCACCCTCACACCGACCCGGCGAGGGGTGTCCAACCACGAGCTTCGTTTTCCCGATGAGGAAACCGAGGCTCCAGGGGGTTAAGGAAGAGCCGGAGCTCGTAAGTAGCGGAGTGGGAATTCAGGCCCAGACGGGCCAACCCCAGTGAGCTCAAGTGCATCTTATTTGCATAAAGAGGCTTATTTACATATCCCGAGCAGCGTGATATGGTGCCAGGGGCCATCACCCGGTGGAGGGCCAGGCGCTTTGGAAAGCAGGTCTTTTTCATTACACGTCATTACCAGTGTTTTGTGCGGGAGGTAAGGGGCAAGGAAGCATTGATGAATTTGCAGAGACGGCTGCAGTTTGAGCAAGGCTGTCTTCGGTCTCCCAAGGATACTGGCACGGAGACCCAGCTCCCTACCAGTTCCTCCTGGAGTTAGCTTTCCTTCGGTGCCTGCGTGTCTCCACGCTGGATCCTGGAAGACTGGCAGGAGCCTCACCCTTGGGTTTTCCTCCCAAGGAATGGGAGGAAATGACTTTGTCCCCGAGTGAACCCAACGTAAGAGGAAGATCACCTGGGAAGGCTTTGCCTTCAGTGGGATTGGAAAGTTGGAAATAGCACCATCCTCCCTGTTTTTACATTTACCAGTTGAGCATTTCGCAGGTGGGAGAGGAGCTGCTGGTGCTTTGAGCTATTGGCCAGGGAGTCTAACAAGGAGACCAGTGGGCTATTGAATGATAGCAACGGCCGGAATCCTGTGACACGTTCTAATTTCCTGCCGTACTGTGTACCATGGAGGGATACTGGGTTGTAGACCCAGCTGTGATTTTCATGAGATAACAGCCTTTATTTTTGTTTTGCTTTACTCTCAATAAGCCAAAGGCTAGTTGTACCAACAAGAAGCTGAATGAATCACATAGAGCCCTCGTTTGCATCGTTTAGTACAAGGCTTGGGAGGTAACCATTAATCTGGATCCTAAGGTCTATAGTAATCAGTTCTGCAAGTACTGAACTCACAAATGGCCAGGTGGGTGTTTAGAATGGCAGAAATGGCGGCTACCTGGGTCATGACTGGGATCACAGTGCCATCCATTCACTCAGCAAACCTCAGTCGTGTGTTTAACGTGGATCAGGCATAGGAGATACATGAGTGAAACAGACGTAAGCCCTCCCCTCGATCTGCTTACAGTCCATCAAGGAAACAATCCTGCATGGGGTGGATTGTGACCTTGGTGACTGGAACTTACTTGGCTGCCATAGAAGATGTTCCTGAGGCGCTGTGGGAGGTTTCCAGTAGAGACGCTGAGACTGGGAGGAACACAGACCCTGCAGGGAAGCTCGGCGTGCCTAAGATGGGTGGGCGAGTGAGCTGGGGAGAGACCAGGATGAAGCGAGGGACTAGTGGGGCCGGATGGCACTGGCCGACTTCAGACCCACGGCCAGATGTCCCCGCATGAGCCGCAGGGAGGGAGGCTGTGTGTGTATTTCAACTTCTGCTTTTCCTTATTATTGGGACCTCCAAATAGGTTTACAAAATACCATAAAAATGTTTATGTACCTATTTATTATAAAGCTCTAGTCCCGCGGTTATATCCAAGGAAGAAAGGGCCTACTTTTGTTATTTTTCCTTACTTTAGAAAATCAGCACTGCCCCCCCCCCCCGCAAAAAAAAAAAAAAAAAAAAAAGCTGTCCTTAATGAAAATAGAAGCTTTTTAATTGAGACCAGAATTGTCATCATAAAAGAACCATTTATACATTTGGTTGGTGCTGATGGTCATTAGCCAGCTGACGGATCCAAGCTTTAAATCTCAACCGTGTCATGGGGGAGGGAAGCTCAGACTCTAAAAGACCTAAAACGTTAACGTTTTACCAGTGGGACAAGCCCCTGGAAAAGGAAATGGTGCATTGAACGTCACAAAGGCACACGCATACCGATTTTTTGATCCTTGTTTCAGAAAACCATAGCTGGGTTTCGCATAACAGTTCCCTCTTTCTTCAGCCCCTCTGAAAGCGTAGCTTGGTGCGGGAGAACCCCGAGGCTCCCCGCTCTGGTTTCCAGGCTCAGGGTTACGATGTGTGTTCCCTGAAATGCTCTACCTGTGCTCTGCATCGGCTTCCAGCCAGTTCCAGTATGCAATATTAGTTTTGGCTTTGGGAAATAAGGTCTCTTTCACTTGGCTGGAAGTATAACAGCAACCATTTTATTTTGCTTGCGCCCCATGAATTAATTGGGCAATGAGGAGAAAGGGTACGCATACTGGGCATCTGGGTTTTCTTAAACCCACAGTCCACCCAGCTTTCTAGAACCCGTCTTGCTCTCTGGCAAGGAAGGAGTGTGCTCTACCAGTGCTCTAAAGGGGACTTTGGAGTGGAGGCGGCAGAAAATGAAAAGGTTGACCGAGAGTCTGGCAGTTTCCATGGGCTGCGCTTGACATCTGGGGCAAAACGGATATGAAGGATGAAAGGAAGGCCAGAGGAAGTTTGGTTTTGCAGAACAGGAACCCGAGCGGGTTAATTTCTTACATTCTTGCTCTGCTTCCCCCTGCACACACACTGGCCGTTTGTCCAGAAGAGCCGTTTGTCCTTGCGTATCTTGCCCGTGAGCCCTTTAAGCTGTCGGGATGGCTCTTCCCCGTGAGCTCCCTCTGGACGTCTTCCTCTCAGCCTCGGTGGGACTGTTGGGCTTTTTGATTCAACTTTTCCCCAAAGTGATGTTTTCCAGACCATTCCTTTTCCTAAGATCTACTGCCCTCCCCCACCCAGGCAAATGATGTCTGCCCTTTGCCAAGTCTGAAATGAGGATGTGGGTGCAGGTGGTTTATTGGAGCAGGGTCCCAGGGAACAGGAAGGAGGGAAGAAAAGCCCATATGAGTATAGGTCTCTGCTGGTGGTGCCTGCACCTTCTAGAGGTGTGCAGAAAGTCACCAGAAATCTCGGTTAGAGGACAGGAGACTGGGCATTCATTTACCAGCTCCTCCCAGTCGTTTGAGGGCTCCCTCTGAAGGATGAGATGGTCCTGCCTTGGCAAGGGCGCAGTTGAGTGTGAATGCCCTCGGGACCATCTGCCGTGCCAGAGCTGAAATCAGAGTTGGGCCAGGAGCAAATGACGCAGGGCATCTGAGGCATATGCTAAACCGGTTTCTGACCCCAACCCCAACAACTCCCACAACACGAGTTCAACCCATAACTGCCTTTTGCCATTTGAACAAAAGCATTGGTTAACTCTCCTCCTGGCCGTAATCCCTTCCTGAGATTTTCCATGAGCCCGAAGGGAAGACAGTCTGCATTCTAAGTAGAGGTAAACAGATAGGACTTTGTGTTTTGGATGGAGATGGGTGGAGTTTGAATCTAGACCTTGACTCCTCCTGATCACTGTGCTTGACGCTAGATATAAATTAGGAAGCAATGTAAATGGGAAAATGCCTGAAAAGTTATGACATTTCAACTATACTGTGCAAGAGACCTTATTTTGAGCTAAACAAATAAAACCCAGGCTTTAGGAAAGGTAAATAAGGAATTGATTACTTCAACCACAAACTCCTTCTGTTTACAAGAAGATCAATGCTGAAGAAATTTTAATCTTAACATCTTAACAGAGGTCAGTGCAGCACAAATAAAAAGTTAAATGTGGTTCAATAACTTAACAAATACTGAGGTAAAGAACAGTCTTACCGGTGAGTTATCTTCTGTTTAAGTGGGACTGAGGAAAACCATCTCCTTGAAGAAGTTTATGAAACACCTCCCTTGTTTTTGTTCTGTTTGTGTTTTTGTCCCGTTTCTTTCTACTTGAGGTACCCTCAAGCACTTTGAAGGTTTGGGGACAGTAAATAAAACTGATGGCCATTTTTTGTCATCCATCTTGAGTTGGTATGTTCTCCCGTGTTCCGGAGTTCACTCCTCGGTCCCCAGGGACACAAGTACAGTGGAATGCGTTGATGCCCGGGTTTCTTGTGCACGTCCCGTGTCTCCAGGGCCCCGTCTCCCTTAGCTTGAGTCAGTGGGCCCAGTGGGGACCCCACCCCTCAGAGCCACTCTGCAGTTGTGTTCTTATATTCTGTCTCTCTCCTCTTTCTCTGCTCTCCTCTGTGGACGTCCGTTCTGCCTCTCCATGGGGGCTAACCAAAGAAGAACTGACCGTAACTTCATAGCAAGAAGAGTAGGGACAGGCCAGGGCTTTCCTGGGCTGGCAGCATGGGCTTGGCGAGGCGGATGGGTGGCCAACCACGTCATCATGGCCACCCCTTCCTCAGTGCTTCCTGCTGGCCAGGTGGGACGTCAGTAACTCACAAGGGCCCTCATGTACCCTTCACAACAACTCTGTACCCATCGCTGGCACAGACCACCCCCAGCTGTAGTGGCCCAATACAATAACAGTCATCTTACGTTGCTCATGACCCTGGCGGTGGTCCCGCAACACCAGGCCCAGCTTCTGACTTTGCGGGGGCATCTGTGGGGAGCCGGCAGGCCCGCGGGCAGTTGTCTGGGGCCATGGGAGCGACAGCTCTGTGGTCTCGTCCTCCAGCAGGCCAGCCCAGGCTCACGTGGGCTTCCCGAGAGCCAGCGGAAGTTCCAAGCGCTCCGGAGATGAAGCCTGCCACAGGCAGAGCATCGCTTCTGCTGCGTTCTGTTGGTCAGACTAAGTCACGGGTTCCACCCGGACCCGAGGTGGAAAAATGAAGTCTACTTCCTGCTGGGGGCAGCTGCCAGGAGGCGCGGACTTGGGGAGGGATGGAGGGGGGTGTCATTGTCTTTACTTCTCAACCTTACCTCAAGGATCCTACAGGGAGGAAGTAGAGCACAGCTCTGGGAGGTTTTGGAAAGTCGGGAGCAGAGCTCGAGAATCCGGTGTTTCTAAAGAATGCTCCCTGGGTGCCCCTGGGGGGCTCCGTCAGCTGTGAACAGGTCACGATCTCACAGTTTCGTGAATTCGAGCCCCGAGTCGGGCTGTGCGCTGAGAGTGCAGAGCCTGCTTGGGATTCTCTCTCCCTCCCTCCCTCTTTCTGTCCCTCCCCTGCTTGTGCCCTCTCTGTCTCTCTGTCTGGGTGAAAATGACACCGGGAGGAGGAAAGGACCCCATCCAACTCTTTCTTGTGATAGAGAAAACCGAGTACGGGTTGGCTTCCGGCTCTGGCTTGATTTTCACAAAGACTCAGCAGAGCCGTGCTAGGGAGAGGAGCACACCCAGGGTGTGACAGGGACTCTGTTGGGCACAGTCACAGACATTGTGTCAGGAAGCACCCCTGCTGATCCTCAGGAGATGGAATGATCATCTCTGTTTCGCAGAGGGGAAGACTCAGCTCAGGACGATGGTGGTTTTCTCCAAGTCACCAAGCTACCAAGTGGCAGCGTGGGACTACACCCCCCATCTGTCTGATGACAAAGCTTTTCTGTTGCCATCCTGCCTCACAGTTAAGGACAGGGCCTAATCCTTGACATCAGGAAACTGCCAGGAAGTAAATATTGTTGTCCTACCTGCTGCCGTCCCCTGCCCAAAATAGAGAATGAGATAAGATAGGGTTTGAGGATGAGCTCACAGGCGTGGGTCAGGTGGGAGGAAAGTGAGCAGGACTGTCACTTGAACACTGAACAGAGTCATTCTGGCTTCAGAGTGTCCTCCAAGAGGGTTCCTTATTTCTGGGGTGACCGTAGAGTCTATCAAACTGGGACACTTCAGGGACTTACTGGGAGCATCATTAATAATTAGCCCCAGGAAAACAGGCATAACTTGGGACTGTCCCAGGCAACTGGGATCCACGGTCACCCTACCTATGACCAAAATACAAGGAAGGCTTGGTGACTCAGCACCCTCCCTGGAGTGGGCACGAGGAGAAGACTCTGGCCTTGGAGCCAGATAAGGTGGGCCTTAGTCTACCCCCTTCCCCAACTGTCTGAGTCTGGGTCTCTGTACCGCAGCCCTAACGATGCCTACGCATCTATTGCTGTGCAGCAAATCACTTCAAAACCTAGTCGCTGCAAACAACGGTCGTTATCGTTCACGGAGGGTCAGCAGTTTGGGATGCTTCTAGCTCAGGGTCTCTCACGAGAGCTCCATCAGGATCTGATTAGGGCTACAGCTGTCTAAGCCTTGGCTGGGCTGTGGGGCTGGAGGATTTGCTTCTGAGGTAGCTCCCCGCGTGGCTGGCAGGTTGGTGGTGGCGGTCGGCGGGAGGCCTCACATTTTCCGCACCAGGGCGCCTGCAGCAGGTGGTCTGAGCGTCCTTACAACATGGTGGCTGACTTTCCCCAGAGCGAACCAGGCAGCTCACCTGCTCACGACCTTCTCTCAGAAGGTCACACAGAATCCGTCACTTGTGCCACATGATGTTATTTGGACGTGAGTCAGTAAGTCTGGCCCACGTTCAGAGGCTGGGGACTGAGACTCCACGGTTTGAGGGGAGGAGGAGCAAATAATTTACAGACACACTTGGAGATCACTGTCCCTATTCAGGATGGATGTTCCGGACTTATAAGCTAGTGCTGTCTGTAGACTGCCAGCAACAGTTCCTGGCACTCGTTAAAAACAAAGATTCTCTTGGCCCTCCAAGGTCCAGAAGCAGCATTCCCAAATGACGGTGGACAAGGACGGGGTTCAAGGTCCCGCAAGCCTAGGCGTGCCTACCAGACACGAATGAACCTGAGTCATCTTTACAACTAAAGGGCTGATGGTATTAGGTCAGCTCTGAGGCCGCTTCAGATATAGGCCATTCCTCTGTGGGATCCAGATAGAAGACTCCATCTCAGTGTGGAATCTAACACATGTCCCCCTAAAACCCTCTGATGAGAACCCCCCCGGCCCCCCTCTGGTGCCTGGAGCCATCATGGCTGAGTCTCCCCGCCCTCTCCAGGGAGCTGGGCCCCAGAGCTGTAGCCCATGGCCCTACTTTGGGGACCCCTCTCCACACCACCCTCTGCTAGGCCCTTTCAAGGGCTTTTACTCAATTTGCTTCCCAGAACACTGAGATAGGTACTTATACGTGTTTTAAAGCTTTTTGTGGCAAGTGATGAAAACTGGCTTGGGTGAAAAAGCAATTTATTATTTTGCAAACTGGAAAAAAACAAAAAACAAAAAAACTTAGGGTTGGCGTGAGCCACAGTCTGTTGTTTGGGCCTCAGAAAGTTGTTACAGTGTCTCTCCATCTGTCAGCTTCTCTTTCTCATTTTGGTCCATTGCTCAGACAGGCTGTCCCCTCAGGGTGGCAAAATGGCTGCCAAGCTGCAGTGAATGAGCAATCTCATGTCATAAAAGTCCTAGCCTAGGTCACATGCCCCACCCCTCGGGGGGTGGCAGTTGGGGGGGGGAGTGCCACCCACATTTCCTGGCTCCCCAGAGGGGATTTGTGGTAGGTTCTCACAAAGCTGGATGACAAGCATTGTTATCCTCATGTGCCAGGGCAAGAAACCGGGCTCAGCCCAGGTGAGTAACTTAGCCATAGACACAGTAGTTGAGGGTTCCTACTTCCCCTGCTCATGTTGATGAAGGAAGAGGTTCTCCCTACCCCAGCCTTGACTCCTAAGTGCTCTGTGGCCATCTTAAGTCCACTTGTAACTCTAGGACACGACCAATGGCTCTAGAAATGAGTGGGTTAAAATGCCAATGGTGGGATCGTGACATTGGATGGTATCCACCCAGGGGAGGAGCCAGAATTTCCGGTTCTTCTCTGAAACCCTTGAAACAACTCGGGCCTGGACAACCCAAGTGCGAGCTTTTGTTGTCTCAAGGTTCGTGTGACTTTTCCTGTCGCTTTTTAGTGCCAGCTGTAAGATTCAAACACAGAATTCTTCCCCCGCGTGTCGTTTCTCAGGAGGGCTCTGAGGAGGTGCAGAGTTGGTGCTCGCAACAGAGGGGCCTCCCTCCTCTGTATCCCTTCATCCGGAAGGTTCCAGCTGAAAGGACAGCCTGTCGTCTCCAAGCACAGAGGAGGGCAGGACTGAGCCACGGATGGAGGGAGGAGGGCCTGGAGAAGACAAGAAACAAGCTCTCTCCCCAAATAAGCAGAAAGCCTGAGCTGTGAAACCGAGATTGTTGGCACTGGGGAGGGGTCCGAGGGCGCTTCCCTCGTGAGGTCATTGGAACAGGGCAGGAAATCTGAATCTTGTGCCAAAGAAAACTCTCTGTGCTCTTTGTAAAAAGCCTGCTGTGCTCTCTTCGCGAGGGGGCTGCTGGTTGAGGCTCACGGATGGGCACGTTGCCTGCCACCATAGGCATCTGCTGGTCATTTCTGAAGGCCTGGGGCCACCCTCCTTGCAGTCACACTGCTGTTTCTATTTGGGCTGAGGATAAGCCGTGGATCCCCCAGGCAGGTGAGACACCATCTGGCCCTTTTATTTCTGGCCGGGAAACCCTGCATAGACCAGAGTCCGTTTCATGGCTTGAGACGCTGTGTGTGAAATGTTTCCTTCTCCAGCAGAAATACCACACGGGGCCCCAGGCCTCTCTCTCTGCCGCCTGCTCGGGTCCGGTTATGTCTGAGACAGGATGCCTACCATCCAGACGGTCACAGGGGCGCAACCCGGGGTAGAGGAAGCTTAGGTGCCGAGCGGCCAAACTGACCAGGGTTGGAATCGCGATGTAGCTGCCCACATTATGGCAAGTTGTCCAACTTCCTGGGGCCTCATGTTCCTCATCTGTAAAGTGGGGGTTATGAGCCCTACCTCACAGTGGCAGGCTCAGATAACATGGCACTTCAAGGTCCAACATGAGAAGACATTCGGTAAATGTTTATTCCCTCCTGCCCTTCTGTTCTCTTCAGCATTTCTTCACCACGGTACCGTCATGTTAATCTTCTGGCTGCATTTTGGGGCTTGAGGGGGGTGAGGGGCAGTGTAGAGAAAGGTGATGTGGGGGTATCCCGGTGACAGCGGTTGGCCCGTGCAGGGCTCCCATACGCCAGCAGCAGGGGCCCCACAGACTTCCTAGCCTCCCTGGAAGGGGCCGTGTCCCGTGTTCACTGGCTGAGCAGACTGAGTCCTACTCCCTCTTTTTTTTTTTTTTTTTTTTGTTTTAAGTTTATTTATTTTGAGAGAGAGAGAAAGAACACGAACAAGTGGGGGAAGAGGCAGAGAGCAAGGGAGACCGAATCCAAAGCGGGCTCCATGCTGTCAGCCCACAGCCCACACGCAGGGCTCAAATCCTGCAGGACCATGACTTGAGCCGAAATCCAGAGTCCGATGCTTAACCGACTGAGCCACCCACTCGCCCCAAGTCCTACTCCTTCTCAGGAGGCCGTCCTCCACTGTGGGCCGTGCCCAGGGCCAGTGGCTCTGAGAATGCAGCTTGGCGCTACTCCGAGCATGGCCTCCTGACACCAGCGGGACACCAGCGTCCGCATCACCTGGGACCCGATGAGGAAAGTGCATTCATGGACCGTTCCCCAGACCTGCTGAATCAGAAGTCCTGCGGGCGAGTCCCAGCAGGGTCCGTCCGATGCACAAGAGACTTGAAGAACCTCTGCGCTGTAGGCGCGTGATTGCACAGCAGAGGAAGGAAAACCTGCGCACCCCGTGCCCTGAAGGCCCCCTTGCAGACTGGTCCCGGTGAGGAGCTATCCGCTCTGGGGTCGGTCGGCCCCAGTCGAGTTCTGGTGCTACCACGCAGCTGCCGGGGGGGCCTCGGACCAGTTCCTTCACCCTCCCTGGGCCTCTGGATGCTCCTCTGCAAAATGGATGATCTAATACTTACCTCGCAGGGTTGTTGAGAAGCATAAACCTGTCCGTCCTGACAAAGCGCCTAGGGCGGAGCCTGCCACGTGGTCAGAGTTCAGTGCACGTTGATTCTGTCACTTAGTTTTCAGGCAGCCCAGCCAGGTTGAGGGTCGAGCTCTGGGAGAGGCTTTAAACAGGCCTAAGGATTTGCCCCCAAATGTAGCGGCTCAGAGCGAAGGAAGCACTTGAAAAGTCCCCCCCGGTGGAGCTGAGTAGCAACCACCTGCACCTCGGTGGCAGCACCAAAGTGATTGGCTAAGTCCTTACAGCAAGCTGGTGGGGTAGGAATTCCTCTCTGTGTTTTTACAGGGACGTTCTTAAGGCACCACTGGACAAGTGGTAGAACCACGACCTGAACCCAAGGCAGTGTGAAAAAACTCATTGTGCGATCACAGGTCGAGAAGCTCACGGGGCCCCGGGGCCCTCCCCCTGGAAAGCTCTGTAAAGAGGAGAGTGGCTTTAACCCGCCCGCCGCCCGCCGTTCAGGGCCCCTTCCCGGAGCCTGGTGCAGGCAGCGTGGGAGGCCTCCTTCCCAAAGTGGACAAAGAGAAAATGCTTAGGAACGTTAATTAAATGAGTCTATGTTTAAGAGGCACTTAAGTGGATTGAAATCAATATATGAGTCACAGAAGTCTGCACGGCCGTCTTAGCTTGCACCCTTAACGCTGGGCGGGTGGAATTCTTTGTTTTAAAAGATCCCGGTTTGCTCGGTTGGAACGGACATTCCCAGTAAAGCAGCTCAGCGCTGCATCGTGCGTTAGAGAGAATGAGAGCTTTTCTAAGGCCCGGGAGGCCATGTGCTCACATCCTGAAGTGTTCCCACTGGCGCCTTCCCCCTACCTGGAGTACAGACAGAGGGAGGGAACCTGGGTGTTTCTCTGATGGTCTCTGAGTTCCCTGGATTGAAATCCTGAGATAAGGCATCCTGCAAAAGTAACATACTAGGAAGTGTTCCCAGGAGAAACCAGTAGGGAAGTGGAGAAGGAGGCCAAGCAAGGTATATTGAAGTTCTCGGGGCAGTGGGGGGGGGGGAAAGAAGGTGGGTAACTTCGGCCCAGAGTTACAAGTCACATCTCAGCGCATCCCCATCAGGGTAAGAGTTCCCCCGAGGGGATGGGAATTCCCAAGCACGGCCATCTCTCTCTCCCCTTTCACAAAGAGTTGCTGTGTGTGCACGGCCGTGTGTGTGTGTGTGTGTGTGTGTGTGTGTGTGGAGAGGTGCGTGGGGAGGGGGAGGGGGCCCTTCCAGCGCTGTGGACCCTTCCTCTGCTCTGCTGTGAGCAGGGCGCTGTGTGGTCAGTCTAGCCCGCTGAAGTGGAACTAAAACCCAGTGTGGAAAGCAAGACAAATGAAAACGTTGTCCAAGGGAGAATAAAGAACGAGCAAAAACTGTCTGTGGGGGAGACACCCAGGAGATGACAGACAGACGCACAGAAAGTGCGGATCAGCCGATTGCTTTTGCAGCGTCAGGGCTTGGGAGGTAATAAAGAAGGCAGTCCATGCGTTGGTCCCCTGCCACCAAAGCCAGCTTCTGACATCATGAGTGTCACAACAACAAGTTCAAAATAGACGGGCCCCGAGAAAGGTTATGAACCTGCGGCTCACCTTTTTTTTTTAAGAGAACCAGGAAAATTCAGATCTTTTACAAACAACTCCAGCAAGATTAAACTTAAAACCTAGTCATTAAAACAACCAAAAGCAACCCTTACTCTTTGTGTGTGTGAGTCATTTTAAATAATTGGCCAATTAACTGAAAATGTTGAAACCAAATATAGAGAAAGCCAACCATAATCCTAGAAAACCAGGACACTCCCCATAGCGTTCTTGAAAATACAAAAAAGGACACATGACATTAGCATTTAGTTACAGTAGAGGGCCCTTCTCAGTTCAGTGCTGTAAAACGGGCTTCTTCTTGTTCTTTTTTTTATTTTTTTATTTTTTTTAACTTGAGTTTATTTATTTATTGAGAAAGAGAGAGAGAGCGAGCGAGCAGGGGACAGGCAGGGAGAGAGGGAGAGAGACAATCCCAAGCAGGCTCTGCGCTGTCAGCATGGAGCCCAATGCAGGGCTCGAACCCACGAACCGTGAGGTCATGACCTGAGCCGAAACCAAGAGTCGCGGGCGCTTAACCGACCGAGCCACCCGGGTGTCCCAACTTGCTTTTGTCCTAATCTTGGTATTGATACTCAAGGTTCTTGGTACCAGGCTTTTTCCTTGGCCTGTGAGCAATCGGAACATCCTGAGATACAGCCTGTGCTCTCCTCTCTGACCTTCCCGTGGGCATTCCCTACACCTCGAGTCCTCAACCGGTGTATGTTGCTCTGTTAGATCAGCCACCAAGGCAGTCGCTCTACGTCTGGTGTTTAACAGGAAGGCTTGCTTAGTACCTCCATGCTTGGCACCCGACATCAGTCCACTAATGCCTGTTGAGTAAATTAATAATGGAGCGTAAGTCCCACAGGGACCTGTTTGCCTTATTTAGTCTGCTAGATACAGTTCTGAATAAGAGGGCCCTCAGCGAGATCTTGCCATTTTAGGAAGAGTAGTTTTTGAAAATTTTTTTAATGTTTATTTATTTATTTTTTTTACATTTTTTTTTAACGTTTATTTATTTTTGAGACAGAGAGAGACAGAGCATGAATGGGGGAGGGTCACAGAGAGAGGGAGACACAGAATCTGAAACAGGCTCCAGGCTCCGAGCTGTCAGCACAGGGCCCGACGTGGGGCTTGAACCCACGGACCGTGAGATCATGACCTGAGCCGAAGTCGGACGCTTAACCGACCAAGCCACCCAGGCGCCCCAATGTTTATTTATTTTTGAAAGAGACAGAGACAGAATGCGAGTGGGTTAGGGGCAGAGAGGGAGACACGGAATCCGAAGCAGACTCCAGGCTCTGAGCTGTCAGCACAGAGCCCGACACGGGGCTCGAACTCACCAGCTGTGAGATCATGACCTGAGCCGAAGTCGGACGCTCAACCGACTGAGCCACCCAGGCGCCCCTATGAAGAGTATTTTTTAATTTGAGTTGCTCGTCATTTGTAATAGTTTTTGACCTCCGTGTTCTGGATTTGTACAGGGAGCTCAATTTCTGCCCATCGAGTGCACCACTCCCGGGCAGCCATCATACAGGAGTGAGTATACAGGGGTCTTTCCTCCAGCAGCTGGGTCCTTCTCCCTCCCCGCAGGCTGGGAGCACCTCCTGGGAGGCAACAGGGGCCTGCTTATAAGAGCAGCGAAGGACAGCAGGGCTGCTCAGCAGACAATTATTAAATGAGAGGACGAACAAAAGAATGTGAGACGTGACAGAAAACACGCGTCTCTCGTACATAAGAATTATTCTGCAGGAGCTGTTTCCCATTTGAGACAAAATAAGAAACGCTTGTTGAATGAATGGATGGGCTTCCTCGGGGGCAGCAGAAGGCGGGCACCCATGTTGGCGCTGGCCTTGGTCTCTGGAGTTCGCCTCTCTTTGCCACTCCCTGGAGGGCATGGGGGTCCAGTGTGTGAGGCTCCCGTTTGAGGCAGCGTGGGACCTTTTGACAGGTGTTCTGTCCTCACGAGTTGGAACCCAGGGAAAGCACTTTTCCCCACCCCCCCCCTCCTTCAGTCTGGGTCTCAATCTCTTAACCTCCAAAAAGGCGGTGGCTATCCTAGCCCTTGGGGTCTGTTTCAAAAGCTGGCATAGTACATGTGCTTCAGATGATTCCAAATCCACGTGTTCTGACCCTGCTTCTGCTCTAAGGAACCCCACTCTGGAGGGTGGGGCCTGCCATCTGCATCTTGAACAGTGGTTATAATGTAACCTAACCTCTGAGGGTGTTTAACTCGAGTGCACGTTGGAACCCCCGGGGAGCTTGTTCAGCAAATGCTTGCCTGTGCTGTGTGCCGTGATTCAGTAGGTCTGCGTCAGGGCTCCACCTGAGTCCTTTTTAGAAAGCTTTCCACGTTAGACATGGTCTTTCTAGCACTTGTCATGCAAATTGGAGAGAAGTGCCCCCTCTGGTGGTCCACGGCCTCTTGGCCAGGAGCAGGATTGGAGAGCAGCCGTGAGCTGCTTTTCAGCCCTTCTCCCCCTCAGCTAGGTCTCTTGTGCAGTAAACAGCCTACACAACTGCGCATGATATCCCTGGCTCCAGCCGGTTCCAGTCGGCGTGTGCTATGCTCAAGCACCGAGGGGCTGGGAGTGCAGGACGGTCAGCGTTCCTGGGACAACTCAGACAAGGAGAGTTGGATGTTGAAGGGTAGACGCCCCAGATTTCTCACCCGTCCGTGGCATTCCTGCCCTGGGGTTGCCTCCCAAATAGAGGACTTGCAGCCCAGTCCTTGTCCCGGCGTCTGCTGTGGGGGGGACCTAGATAAGGGACATGGGAATGGGCAGATCTCCAGCTCCAGAAGAGTGTGTCCGCACACACGCAGTAGCCCTCAAAGAACATCAGCCGTGTGCATATTTTTCTGGAGGGCGGGGAGCATGAGGAAGGTGGTCTCCACTCTTGTTTCCCGAGCGGGTGGGTTCAGTGATGTAGAGCAGTGCTTCTCACATGGTCACGATCACAGAGGCTACCTGGAGATCGTGTTAACATACAGACTCTAATTCAGCAGGTCTGGGGTCCGACCTGAGAATCTGCATTTCTAACACGTTTCCCAAGTGTCGGTGATGCTGCAGGTGCAAGGACCACACCTTGAGTAGCAAGGCCCTTCCTGGCACAGTCCTTTGAAAATGGGTTTCGAGGGGCGCCTGGGTGGCTCAGTCGGTTGGGCGTCCGACTTCAGCTCAGGTGGTCATGATCTCGCGGTCCGTGAGTTCGAGCCCCGCGTCTGGCTCTGGGCTGATGGCTCAGAGCCTGGAGCCTGTTTCCGATTCTGTGTCTCCCTCTCTCTCTGCCCCTCCCCCGTTCATGCTCTGTCTCTCTCCCAAAAATAAATGAAAACGTTAAAAAAAAAAAAGAAAAGAAAAGAAAAAAAAGAAAATGGGTTTCGAGTGGACAAGAGTGTAAGCGGGTTTGTAGGTGGGGTAAAACTCTTCACTGTTAGTACATCTCTAACACCAAGATTCCTGGCCAGGATTTTAATAAGTACCCCTCAAACCCTGAATTCCTACAAACACTTAATTCCTTTCTCGTGCAAACACCACTCATACATTGTTTTTATGCCCCGATGTTAAATTCTTTCCTGCAGGTTCCGAGAGGCCCTCACCTTATTGATTTTCCAGCCAACCTGTAGGGAAGAGGAAAAAAGAGTGAAAGAAAATCGAAATAATTTGATTTGTGAGATAGAATTCAACTCTGAATTCTTAGTTGGTTGATGAAGAATTTGCAAAATCTGGGAACTATTTTTTTTTAATCTAAGAATAGAAAGCGTGTTTTTAAAAATCTAAGAAAGGACGTTGCTTCTGTTTAACAGGAGGGCAAAGTTCCTAGATGAAAGTCAAATCATTATGTCTTAAGGCTTAAAAGGCATGGCTTACTGATCTTTCTTCGAGGGCGTCTGGGTGGCTTAGTCAGTTGAGCGTGTGGCTTCAGCGCAGGTCATGATCTCACGGGTCCTGGGTTGGGGCCCCGCGTCGGGCTCTGTGCTGATGGCTCAGAGCCTGGAACCTGCTTCAGATTCTGTGTCTCCCCCTCTCTCTGCCCTTCCCCTCCTCATGCTCTGTCTCTCTCTGTCTCTCAAAAATGAATAAACATAAAAAAAAATTTTTTTAAATCTAAGACAAGACATTGCCTCTGTTTAACAGAAGGACCAAGTTCCTAGATGAAAATCAAATCATGATGTCTTAAGCCTTAAAAAGCATGGCTTACTCACCTTTTTTGCACTTTGGGCTTTTCAGTTAGAGCTGGCTGATTTCTTTTTATTTGTTTGTATTCTCAAGTTCATATCCCTGTGGTTCCAAAGGGAGCAACCCCCAACACGGAGGGAGGTGTTTTTATTTGTGTGCACTTTGTGAAAATATAACGATTCGCTCTATATGGGGTTGATATAATGCACCAAAGGGGGACATGTTACAGGAATAAGCTTATTCAACTCATTTCTAATTCATATTGGCTTTTAAAATGTAATATTTTTACTCATTTTAAAGCTTTCAAAGCACTGTTTTCTAAGGGCCAAGGGAAGAAGACGCCTGGCTCCACTTGGATCAGATAATTGCTCCTCCCTCCCGTGACCATCCGACCTACCTACCGCTGACATCCCCCTGCCTGTGACTGGCTCAGAGTTGCTTAAAGTGCACTCACCAAATTCCTCACCAGATTCTAGGACTTCACGTCAGAGGGGAATTTTGCATTAACAGTTACACGGTTCATCCGCCTCACACATTTGTCCCGACAGTAGTTCCTGCTTGCTTCACTTTTTTAAGCGTGAAAAGACCAAACCCAGCATGGTCTGCGCCCTGGCTGCCCAACGGGGTTTTGACAAAATTTGAGAAAGGCACTTGTTTTGTAGCGCTCTCTTTACCCCGTTCCTCCAAACGCCCCGTGTGTGTGGGTGATGATCCCTGGTGCCTGGGCTGCTCAGCTGCCGGCTCCCGCCTGGCAGGAAGTCTGTCACCACGGACCCGGCCTTGCCAGGCCGTCAGCCATATCGGGCATCTGTAACGTATGTGCCAGGTTCGCCGGGTTGTGCTCCCCGCCTTTAGGCTTGGTTTCCATGGATTCTTTGGGGGAGGGGGAAAGGGGGGCCTTGTCCATTCCTTGTTAGGTATTCCCCACCCAGGCCCCTTCTGATCCATTCTTTCGGTGCCAGCTAGGAACGCCTGGGCAAGCGATGTCCCTACTTGGCATTCCAGTTTCCTCCTTGTAAAATGGCATCAGAGGGGAAGCTACCACACAGAGGAGCCACTTGGCACGTAGTAAGCCATTACTGAGTAGGGGCCATCTGTGGATTCCATGCTTATGGCCATCGGCACCAGCAGAGTCCTATAAGGCAGGTGTTTTGCCTTCCTTTGACAGGTGAGGAAACAGAAGCTTAAGGAAAGGATGGTTAATTTCCCTGAGGACACATAGCTGTCGCAGACCTGAGCCAGCAATTAAAGTTGGGATGCTAACTTGTGCACTTTCTATGCTGTAAGCCCATGTGGTTTTCTTCTTGGGTAGGAATTTCATGGGCCCCGTCCCAAAGGATTCCCTTCTGGGAATAGGACTGTTTTTTCCGGTGAGGCTCAGGCTGACTCACGGTCAAATGGGGCCAATAAAGTATTTCCTGGGAATAAACTCTCTTTATGTTAACGCAGTTGGCCAACTTATTGGGAACCCCCGCTCACCTCTGAGCCCTCGGTTGATTAGGGAATTGGGGATAAAGTGCTTCTGAAATTTACCCGAATTCTGTATTAGCTGAGTTAACATGGAGGTCTCTCTCACCAGCTCACAAGGATCACACCTCAAGTGCCTAGAAGGAATGGGGAGGGGGTGCCTGGGTAGCTCAGTCGGTTCAGCGTCTGACTCCATCTCATGTCTTGATCTCAGGGTTGTCTGTTCAAGCCCTGCGTTGGAGTCCCCACTGGGCATGAAGCCTACTTAAAAAAAAAAAAAAAATGGTGGGAGGAGGGGATCTTAGATGAACACTAAATTGCTAGACTGGCAGCCAGACATGGGGACATGAGTGTCACCTTCAGTTTGACAGACACATGAGGAAGCTGGAAAACGAGAAGTCAAATTTCAAACTTTTGCGGGTGCCTAGCCCTTGCCGGGACCTTGCAGATACGCTGCTCGCAAAGAGCACTGTGTTGGTAGTCAAATAAAGCACACTCCAGAGTGAAATGAGATGGCGTGTGATCGGGAGGAAGGAGTCCAAGGAGGCTCCCTAACCTCATTATCTGATTCTTCTTGCCAACCACTGCACGTTACAAACAGGACTGGGGCTTGACTCTACCGGCCAAGCTCCCAGGCCTGGGACAGCTGAGGTATGTCTGGAAGAAAGCGGGACTTTGCCAAGGCAAGCATCGCCCCTGCCAGGCAGACCAGCAAATGAACTTCTTCTTGCAGTCCCTCCATCCGAATCCTCGACCATCCAAGGCCCATTCATTTAATAAATGCAAACTCAGGAGCCTCTAAGTGCCAGGCACGGTGCCAGGCATCGAGGATACAGAGGCAAATATGCATAAACCAAGTATGCTTTTCATCACGTGTTCTAGAAAATGTTCATTGATGTTTTCCTGATCCTGAGAGTAATGCGTGTCGGTTACAAAAAAAAAAATTAATTTAAATTGAATCACTTAATCTCCAGGGAGAAGCCCCGATAGCATTTTATGGTATTGGATATCCTTGTTAGCCAAGGAAAAGTGGGACTGGGAAAAAGGCCAGTTATGTGAATCTTCTTAGAATAAGATCCAAAATTTCAGAGTAAAAAACTTTTTTTAGATTTGATTGGGTGTTTACTTGAAAAGTAAAACTAGGGGTGCCTGGGTGGCTCAGTTGGTTAAGCGTCTGACTTCTACTCAGGTCATGATCTCATGGTTTGTGAGTTCAAGACCCATGTGGGGCTCTGTGCTGACAGCTTGGAGCCTGGAGCCTACTTTGGATTCTGTCTGTCTGTCTGTCTGTCTCTCTCTCTCTCTCTCTGCCTTCCCCCACTGGTGCTCTCTCTCTCTCTCAAAAATAAATAAAACATTTTAAAATATTTTGTTAAAAGAAGAAGAAAACTAAAAATTGTGGAAATAAGTTTATATCATCCTACATTTAACAGCCCTTGTTGCACTGGAATTATGTCAAGGATATCTTAGACCCAGGGCAAAAGCTTATTTGCTTTATTAGCATCTTTAAAATAACATGTTAATTTTGGAGATGAAGAAATTGAGTGCTAGATAGGCAGGTTTTGGGTGTGAATATTCCTATTATATCATAAGGTAATATTCTTTGTTTCAGATTTTGCCTTTTTTTTTTTTTAGGACAATCACAAAAGGGTCATTTTACAAGGGTGTATTTTTTCCAAGCACTTCTCTTGATCTTTTTTATTTAAATCCATATCTTTGGAAGCATCTTAAAGTGTTGTCATCCAGGGATAATTATCAGTTAACCAACCTAAACTCAGCCAGATCGAGATTTATCAGTGGCTTTCGGTGGTTTCAGCAGTTTTCCAACATCACTTTCACTGATTTCATGAAAGCCTGCTTTTTTTTGCAGCAAGGGCTTTGTTTCCCTCCGCAGTAAATTTGTACCGTATTTGAATTGGGTCATCAGATGTCTACACTGTCTGGCAATCAGGGACAAAGGGAGACAGTTTGTTCACTGGTCCGTGTTCCCAGTCAGCTGAGAGCCGGTCATCATAAGTCTTGCGACAGTGACAAAGTTGTGTTTTCTAACCCAAAGTCAGGGTAAGCAACGACTGGGACATGGGGAAAAGCGGAGCTAAGGAGACACCTGGGGTCTGGAACCTCGCCCACCTACCTCCTGGCGGTACGGTACCAAGAGCCGGGCAGAAGTGATGAGCAACCCCCAGTAGATGACTATTTTGAAACTTCACTGGGTCTCTCTGTGTCTACAAGGTGCCTGCCCCTGCCAAGGGGGCGAACGGCTCCATAATAAGCCTGTTTTTCAGTTCTGCGCTGGGCATAACGTGAAGCCAGAACAAAGAGGACGCGATGCTGCTTTGGGGTAAATTGTTCCCCTGGCTGGGCGGGGCTGTACAGATTTTATTCACTGCAGATAAGAAAGCTTTCTCTTGGTGAGTGTGGATTTAAACGTGATCAAGTAGCATTGTAGGTTCCCCTTGCATTCCCTTTCCTCACCTGAGACCAAATGCCCCGTACTTTCCAGTGACTCCCAGTGCCGGGAGCCTCAGCTCTACAGAGTATTGTGTGAGGTCAGACTCACCAGAAGCAGAACCCGAGCTGGGCGTTTCTGTGCAAGCGATTTATTAGGGAAATGCTCTGGAAAGAAGCGGAATGAATGGAGCAGAACGGGACAGAGGAAGGAACCAAACGGATGTGCTGTCAGCTGGAGGCTGCTTTAACCTAATCCCACTGGAACCCGAGTTGCACAGCAGAGCTGGTCTCACCTGGAGGCAGAGGGATGGCCTTTTGCACCCATGCCAATCACAGGCTGCAGAATCCTTGCGGGGAAGGGCGTTGTAAGCCCCCGGGCGAAGCGGCTCCCATTCAGCCGGGAGCTGATTGAACCCACGTAGGAAAGGGGTCCTCGGGCAAGCACCCACACCATCCATACAAGGAGTCACGGTGTTTGCGTACTTCACAACTGTCGTAGGAGAGCGGGGTATGGAAATAAATGACCCCAGCAGGGCTGTATTGGTGCTGACAGGCAGCAGGAGGGTGATGCATGATATCCCTTCCTGTAGGACCACCAGGAGCTCATGAGTCATGAATCGTACACTGAGAGCTCTGAATCCCAGAGAGGTCTGTGGCTTTTGCTCTTTCTGCTGAGCCCCACCAAGATCCAACCAGAATTTTATAATCTCCAGTAGACTGAGTAGAGTGACCGAAAGAGTTAGACTAATGCAATAAATGCTGGCTTCAATGTTATTTTCTAGCATTTTGGAATTAACAAAAAGAAAGAAATTCAGCAGCTCTTGAATAATCAATCAAAAGCAATCTTAGGCCAAGGCCAAGAAAACCAAGGGCTTCTCAAGTACCAGAGCAAGTTTTTGAAGCCCCGGTCATTCCTGCACACTCACGCAAAAACTGAAAAGGTCTTTGGGGCAATAAATCTTTATTTCAAGAACAGATAGACCTTTGACTTGAATTGAAAACCTCTCTCCTGGAGGCGTCTGGGTGGCTCAGTTGGTTAAGCATCCAGCTCTTGATCTCGGCTCAGGTCATGATCTCATGGTTCGTGGGATTGAACACCACGTCAGGCTCTGTGCTGATATTGCAGAGCCTACTTGGGATTCTCTCTGTCTCTGCCCCTGCTACACACACTCGTATGCTCTCTTGCCCACGTGTGTGTGCTCTCTCTTACTTTCTCTCACCCTCTCAAGTTGAAGGAAGGGAGGGAGGGAGAAAGAAGGGGAGGGGAGGGGAGGAAGGAAGGAAGGAAAGAAGGAAGGAAGGAAGACCTCTTTCCTTCTTTGAAAGGGGTTTCTAGTGGGGTATTGAACTTCACAAAGGGAGTTTGGAACTAGGTTGAATAATCGTGTAATTTATATACATGCTGGGATGCTCTTGAGAGTAATTATACCCATGACAGGTATGAACGGGAACTGTGCCAGGGAAACTGAGAGTCAGCGTCACCTAGGCTTGGGCTCGCTGCCTCTGATGCCCACAGGCTGATTAGCTAGGATTTCAAGGAGCTTCTCCTTGGGCCAATGTGGACTCTGCTTCTGTAGGGAGGAGTATGAGGAAGGGGATGGTGACAAAGCCACCACAGTGAATCATTAGGACCAATCTTTGGGATATGCAGGTCTTGAGACAGCATTTGAGAAACTGTTCTCTGGTTTCCTTATGGAAATTGCCAACACATACCCCTAGGCTCCAAGAGCAGCCCCTCACTCTGACGTGTAAATGTCGGTTTCTCTGCTGGGAGGTCTCTTCTTTCTAAGCTATGAGCTCTTCAAGGACAGGACTGACATCTTTCAGACCTGTGCCCTTCACACTGATCATGGTAGGTGATATGCTGACTCAGCTAACCCAACAGATGCTCAGGGTCTGTTCTGAATCCTGTGCCATTTCCATACTCTGGGTGTGAACTTGGCACCCATGAGTATTTGGTGCCAAGATGCACGAAGTAAGCCTTGGAAGCAGGACTGAGAAAGAGTGTTCCTGATAGTGGGGACAACTTAAAGAGAGGTGTAGAATAGTAAAGGGTGTTCGTAGAATAGTAATGTGTATGCTTATTCCCTCTAGAAAATCAGAGCTGTGGAATGGAGAAGGAGACAGGCTTTAGAGGGCACCAAGAAGGCACATGACCTCATTGAACTTTGGTGTCCTGGGCTCTAGACACACAGCAAGAGCTAGTTCTGTGCCTTTGCCTTCTCCAGAATCTGCAACATACCGTCTCCCCTTGGAAGTCTTGATTTGGCTTCAGTAACTTGGATCCTGTGGGTTCTGAAGAGCCTCCTGGCTTCCCTGTGTTGTAGACACAGGTGGAAAGACAGCAGCTCGCCACGACCCCTCTCCTGGCTTTCTCAGGCCACCGTGTGTAGGGTCCAGCCCTGGTGGGCTACACAAGGAAACTCCTCCTTGTCCTTGTACCTGGGCAGGCTTGCAGGGGCCCTGCTCAGCCCTCACACACCTCCTTGGTGTGTATTTTCCTTGGAGTCTGTCTTTCCAAAACTAGCAAGACCTTGAAAGGCAGGATTCGAGTGTGGGCTTAGGAGAAAGCGTCCAGAAAGTGTCCTGTTGTCTTTAAGCCAAACCTTTGGAGACATCCAGCTCACGTGCGGCTGGTTCAGTTTACCAGGAGAGCACCGGGGTTCAGAGCCGAAACATTAGTTAAGAATGTCCTGGGTACCTGCTTCCCTTCCCAGGGGGACCATAGGTAGGGTGGGCCACCAGAGGAGGGCTAGGGGACTGGGCCTGGTCCCAGGTTCCCCTCCCACCGGAGCCAGCAGTGACCGTTGTCTGGGAACTGCCCCAAAGAAGGACCGTGTTTGCTAAAGTCTCGATCTGCCCCTCGGAGGCCACTTACACATATCTGTCCACACAGCCAGCCCATCCGTTGGTGCTTTTTCTCTTTCAGGAGGAAATGGGCATTTCCTGTGAACTGTTGGAATCAGACTTCCTCAAATGCAGCGTGGGATTTCCTTTCATGAGGTCCAAGTCAAAGGTAAGGGGCAGATACAGGGCACTTCCTTCACAGAGGCCCCCGGCCCTTCCCATCAGCCACCTGCCCGGTCAGCTGCACCCCCACCCTCAGTCTTCCTCCACAACCCTGCCCTGGGCAGTGGCGCCCCAGGGGCCCTGGGCACATGTTCCCCTTTGATCCACGTGACGTACCATGAATGTGAGAGACGCACCGTGGCCTTGGGACTTTGGCAAGCCCCGTCTGGTTGGCCTTCTTGAAAATCTTTCTCTGGGACATTCCATGCCACTGTGAGAGAGACAACATAGGAGAAACGTGGTCTGGGCTAGTGACCTACTGTTCTGTCACTCCCCTGGGTACTCAAAATTTTCTGAAGAGACCTCATAAAATTCTTAAAACATAAATACTGGTATTGCATTTTGTTTTTTTAAAGTGAAAGAAATTAGAGTCACTTTGGCATTTATAGGAACCCAAATTTTCTGAGCTTAAATAATGTGGTCATGGTCCAGTATATTCAGACATTCATGGAACATTCTGGTGTATGCCAGCCTTATAAGAATATGCAAAGATATGTAGAAGATGTGATTTTTGGAAGCAAAACTAGGATCTAAAAGATCAGGTCTGCCTTTTGAAATGGAAGCTATTTTTTTCCTGCTACGATTTGAAGGAAATTTCACATTCCTTTGTCGAACACCCCCCCAACCCCAAGAAATGAAAATTTAATCCTCCCCTCCCCTCCCCCTTGTCATAGAATCAAATTGTTTTAATCTCCAAGGCATTTTGGTCCCAGTACCTGGTAGCTGTTTTGCAAACCATTTGTGAGAATATTCTAGTGAGAAAGAAGGTTTGCTTATTTCCTAGCAAATCACTCAGACCCTTCATTGAATATGTCTGCTCCAAACTACAGTGGCTCTTACATCTGTGATTTCTAACCCCTCTCCTGCTCTGTTGCTCATTCTGTCCACAATCATCCCAGGAGAAGGGATGATGTAGCTTCCCTTAGAAAACGAGTTACAGGGGCACCTGGGTGGCTCAGTCAGTTGGGCGTCCGACTTCAGCTCAGGTCATGATCTCACAGCTCGTGAGTTCCAGCCCCGCGTTGGGCTCTGTGCTGACAGCTCAGAGCCTGGAGCCTGCTTTGGATTCTCTATCTCCCTCTCTCTCTCTACCCTCCTCTGCTCATGCTCTGTCTCTCTCTGTCTCGAAAATAAATAAACATTAAAAAAAAAAAAAAGAAAGAAAACGAGTTACAAATAGCCGGCCGGACCCTGGCCACATCCCCTTAGACTCCAGATAGGGTGAGGAGAAGGAGGAACACCCTGAACCCTGGACATGATTGCCCTGTGGAAACATACATGGCACCTCCACACACAAATTTAATTGAAATCTTTTCAGCAACAGAAAATAGACTTAATTGAAAAACAGTGGCAATTGCCATTTCATTGTAAAATCCAGCCTGTATCCCAAATCAAACCTAAGGTGTGTCTGGCTAATTTTAGTTTAAAGATTACGTTAAGAGGAAAATGTTATCACTTCCATGTACGGATCCTGGATCGCTTACCATAAAGAGAGGGTATGTAGTCATAAAAATGAATATAGTGAAAACAAAGCCACGTTGAATTCGGAAGCATTCAATTTTGTCAAAATTCATTAACTCTCAAAATAGTCATGGGAACCGACAGAAGTATGAATGTTGGAAAGTTGGATTTTTTCCCAGCTTGGTAATGCCGCTACCTTCCTCCCACATACAGAGGCTGAAACCATAGCGACCCTAAACCTGGAGACAGGAGGTCTAGGGGTGAGTCCCTGGAGAAGGCCCAAGAAATGACACAGCGGGGACAGGAACTGCCTCTCTCCGTGCCCACCTTGCCCTCCCCTGTGCCTGAGACCCTGTGGCTCATCAGGCTGCAGACCACCTGCAGAGCCTCGTGATAACACCGTCAGCTTGCTTTTTTGGCCACGAGTTTCCCTCGGTCGTGACCAGCCCACCCAGTCTCCGGCCTTCCGTTCTCCCAGGCCCCCGTCTCTGGTTTTGGTTTCTGACCTCGCCTGGGTCTTTAGTGTGTTTAATTCCCATCTCCTGCCAGTTCTGACCCTGTGCTGGGACAAGACCCTTGACTTTCCCTTCCTTTGTGTCCTCCAGCTCTGCGTCCCATCCCGTCTCCATGCCCCACCCTCCCTGGAAACTAACAACCCCTGCTGCAGCAGAAATTTCCGTCCAGAGAGGGATGTCCAATATACATTGTATTTGACGGTCCAACGTCCATTATTTTCAGGTAGCATTCAGGGCAGTTGAGTCCAGTGTTGCAAAGTTAGACCAGTGCCTAGCATTAGTCATAAAGGAACCCAAATATTTACATATTAAATAATCAGAGACTCTCAGAGCTTGGTGGAATTTAAGAATCATTTTGTCCAGGGGCACCTGGGTGGCTCAGTTGGTTAAACATCCGACTTCGGCTCGGGTCATGATCTCGCGGTCCATGAGTTCGAGCCCCGCGTCGGGCTCTGTGCTGACAGCTCAGAGCCTGGAGCCTGCTTCGGATTCTGTGTCTCCCCCTGCCACCCTGCCCCTCCCCTGCTTGTACTCTGTCTTTCCCTCCCTCCCTCCCTCCCCCCCACCTCAAAAATAAACATTAAAAAAAATCACTTTGTCCAACCTCTTCTTTTTGTTGAAATGCAAAGAGGTTGAATGTCTTGGCTAAGATCACATCGTTTGTGGCGGAGCCTGGTTTTATAACCCTTACCCAGAGGCCCCTCCCACATTCCCACACATGCCCAGTATGTACCTGGTGAAAACCATTTGTTCAGGGCGGTCTGCCCCCAGTCACAGGATGCTCACCCCTGGGAGTACCTGAGACGATTGTAGGTCCCGAGATTATTTTAGGCAGAACAGGGACGCTGCACTCAACGACATTGACTCTCAGTGAGACAGTCATTACCTGGTCAACACCCTTTCTCCCTAATCGTATGCAGGAGGTGGTCTCTGATAGTGCTGGCATGTGTTTAACACCTTCCTGGCACTTGCTAATCTCCCTCTCACCAAAATAGAGCGGACCTTCCGGCTCAGGGCCTTCAGCAGGCAACAGAATGCTTTGTTTTCATTTATGTTTATGACAGTCCTCTCTTAATGGTAAGGGACCCTGGTTCCCATCTGTGATCGGGAATAGAAAGTTTCCTGTCTTTAGGGACCCCTAGGTGGCTCAGTCGGTTAAGCATCCGACTCTTGATTTCAGCTCAGGTCATGAGATCAACCCCTGCATCGGACTCCTCGCTAACAACACGAAGCCTGCTTGGGTCTCTCTCTCTGTCTCTCTCTGTCCCCCGCTACGCTCTCTCTCTCAAAATAAATAAACTTAAAAAAAAGTCTTTAAACAAAAAGAGTAAGGCGGGGAAAGTACAAAGTAAATGACACAGGTGATACGATATGCAGATGTTGCAGACTTTAGGAAGATGGTGTGTGAGTGATAATTAGAAAGGTGTCTGGTTTAAAGGACAAGCCTATCATTTCCTAGGGAACCCCAGTTGCTGAAAAGGACAGCGTGCCTCTCACCAGAGCGCCCTCCGGGCTTGGCTTTCCTGCGAAAGCTGTATCTCTGGCCTGGCAACCAGAAAGATACACGTGAAAAATAAAGCTTGCCATGCAAGTGGGCTTCCAGAGGTCATAAACTGCAGAAGACTGTAGCGGTTAAGTTCGGAATGCCTGCTAACGCCAGGCGTCACTTTCTTTTCCCCCTAGTACGAATTCAGCGTGATCTTTGACACCAGCCACGTGTCTGGGGAAGAGGAAGTTCTTAGCTTCATCGTTACCGCTCAGAGGTAAGGGGGATTTCTTTTTTTTTTTTTTTTTTTCCAAAGATAACAGAGTTATGCACATGGGAGAGGACACGGCCAGGTCATGCTTTGATGAGGCTCAGGACGCTGAGGAGGAAGAAACGGTTCAGCAATGAAGCCCCAGGCCGCGGGGTGGAACCACATCTCTCGGGGGGTGGCGCTAGTCTAGGTCCGCTTATGCGGCTACCGGGCCAGACAGAGCTCGGAGTGTCTGGGGATCATCCAGTCGGAGCTGATGGTTTTTACAGCCAAGGAGAGACAGACCGGGAGAGGTGAGGATTCTGAGCCAAGCTCATTCGTTCACAAACTTCCCCCGTGGGTTGCCGGACGGAGTCAGCTGTTTCTCACCAGCACACCGTCGCATTCCCTGACGTGGGGAGAGGGCCCTGCGGTCGGAGGGCCTGGCTGAGCCCGTGGTCAGAGGCCCCGAGACCTACTCCGCAAGAGAGAGCTTGTCCTGGAAAACCTGTGGGCCGATAGTGAGGGCGGGGGGGACGATGCAGGGCGGCTCCTGCCCTCCGCACGGTGCTCCCGCCCCTCTCTCTGCAATGTATCCTCGAGCCCCAAGGGCCTTGGGGGTTGTCAGCTGCCTCCACAAGCCAGGACCCACACGCACCTTGAAGCGCCATCGGGGTAGCGGTCGGCTGACAGCTGGGATGGACGGAGAGGTATTTAGGTGGGGGAAGAGGGGGGAAAAAAAAAAAAAAAGCTTCGATTGAGCTGTAGGGTAGACACCCAGGCCTATACCTTTTGTGATTTGAATTTTCTTTTTCTGGAAATGATTTTTTAAACTCACCGGAAACGTTGCCAAGTGTAATTCAAGGAACTCCCACATAGCCTTTGCCCGGCATCACCCGGCGGCCACACTTTGCTCCATTTGCTTTCTCATTCTCTGTGTGTGTGTGTGTGTGTGTGTGTTTTTTTTTTTCTTAATCATCTGGAAGTAAGTTGCAGAAGTCATGCCTCCCTCCCGTAAGTACCTCAGGGTGCACGTCCTAAGAAGGAAGCCATTCTCTTAAATAACCACATAGAGTTAGCAAATTCAGGAAATTTGACTGCCGATACAAGGCTGTTATCTACAGTCTGTGTTCCAGTTGCCCCCAGTCGTCCCAGTGACTCTTCAGTCACTTTTCACTGGTCCACAGTCCGGTCGAGGATCACGCATTGCGTTCAGTTATCATGTCTTATCTATAGTCGCCTTAACCTCCAAACAAACTTTCATGCCACGAGTCCTAAGTCCATCCTGGAGGTGGTCTGGAGATCTGAACCAAACTCCCTGAAGGCCAAGGTCAGGCAAGGACCACTGAAAAAGGTGAGAAAACAAAACGAAGAACCCGCATGATTCATAGAGGCCAGGAAGTCGGAAGGCCAGACACCGAGTGAGCGGTCAAGGACCGGAAGTCCACCAGGGAGAGATGCTCTGTGGAGTCACGAGGTTGTTGGCACAGGGTTCCGACCTGAAAATGCGCAGGATCTGGGGTGCAGAGGGAGGCAGCGAGCTCAGCTTCATGAAACTAACCCAAGCCTTCCCATGAGGAGAATGCCCTCAGGAGCTGAGAATGACAATTCTAGAGAATGACACGTCCTGGACTCTTCAAATGAGCCCCGTTGGGGCCAGCTCAGGGGCGACGTGCCGCACGGGATAACAGGCACCGGCTCAGCCACGTCTCCGGCCCCCAGATACAGCAAGAGTCACGCTTGGGACCATCTGCCCACCCCCCCCGTGCACGATCGCCAAGTGGCTGTCATGGGCAAAGGACCGAGCTGGGGCTGAGAGGGATCCTGGATGAGTGAGGGGGAGTCTTGCATCCCAAACCGTCTCAAGAAGGCTCCAGTCTAGAGTTGGAGGCAGACACGCAGCTTCCTACAGGGGAGGAGAGAGGAACTAGCGAGGGCAGGCACGCTTCGCCCCTTCAGTCTGCAAATGTCCGAGCACTTCGCACAAGCCAGTGTGCTGCGTAAGACACTGGCACAGCCCTCCTCTTGGGGAGCCAGTGGGCTGGTAGCAGGGGGACAGATAATGAGCAAATGACCGCGTAACGTCAGCGAGAGACCAGGAGACAGCGGGATTCATCCAGCAAGCGGGACGCATTCGCCGGCAGTCCTAAAGCATCTTCTTTTTGTCCCGTACTCTCTTTAAGCCCGCTCGGGGGGGTTGGTTCTTTGGCTGTCCTGGGAGGGGGTCCAGGACAGTCCTGTGCATTCTGAGGTCTCAATCCCTTCAAGCCTCACAGCGGATTCACAAACCTGTGATTAAGGTGTCCCTTGAAATAATCAAAATTTGATTTAAAGTGAAGGCTCTCACCCCTTAGGGTGGGCAAGCGGCAGAAGGGAAACCTACCTGCCTCTCTCTCTCTCTCTGTCTCTGTCTCTGTCTCTGTCTCTGTCTCTGTCTCTCTCGGGAATGGTCTTGCTTTCCTCCAGGGATGCTGCTCCTGCCCCCTCGTTCCCTGGGAGAGTTCCTGAGCCCCCGAGGCTCGCAGCAGGGCTTGTGGGAGGTGTGTGTGAAGCAGGAAAAGTGCCCGTCCCTTAACAGGTGCTGGTGTCTACACGCCCCCGGCCGCAGGGGCGTTTGCAAGCTAACTCTTGCTTTTGCACAGCCAGCCCCCTGCTGCGGGTTCTCAGCCGCTCTCCCTCCTCATATCCTCCAACCTCAGCCTGTCCACAGCTAGAGACCCGTTCAGCTGAGGCTACCCTCAGGGACGGGACCAAAGGGGACCCCACACTGGCCTTCACACAGAGTCCTTCCTCAGTAGCCTCAGCCCTGCTGGTCTCTGCATTCTTCATGCCCCTCTCTCTTCACTGGGCCAGGAGAGGGAAAGCCAGACGCCTTCCCCTACGTTCTCTGGGGATGCACCCCACCCCCCACCCCACAGCAAGGTGCCCTGAAGCCTGAAAGGGCAGACACCCTGCCCCCACGAGCACTTCTCTCTAAAAGCTGTTTCTCCAGAAATCCTCCTTTCTCTGCTAGTACATCCTTGACGTTTCAGCTTGGATTTTTTTGCCCCCGACCATAGGAAATCCTGGTCTGGTGCTTTCCTCTGAATCTTGGCATCTTTGATACCCCAGCCAAACCATGCATCAGAGCGAACATACTGTCACCCACCCCCCACCCCCCCAGTGATTGTTGAATTTTCACAGATGCACCAATTCCCCAGAGTCTCGGACTGAGATCCTTCCCAAGCCCTGAGTCTGTCCATTCTCTGCAGTCCATGCCGGGCCCCTCACTAATGGCTTTGCCCTCAGGTATCCCATCTCCATCTCTAGCCGCTGGTTTGGGAAGCTCAGGTCGGTCCCCAACAAGCACAGACCAGCAGGCACCTGCGGTGAGATGCAGACACAAAGAAGCCCTGATTGTATCTCCCACTGCCCTTCGCTTTTGTTTTCCTTTGAGGCCTTCCTCAGTCTCCGTGTTATTTAAAGCTGGCAGCGTTCAGATTCACTTTCCCTTGGGAATGACTGGATGCCAGAAGCATACATTTTCAGAGCCCCTCGGTCCACAACCACAGTCGCCTCTTTTGGCTTCCGTGCCGTTTCTGTATCTTCTTTCTTTCCTTTCTTTTTTTTTTTTTAAAGCATTATCACTAACATTTCGGAGAATGTTCTCTCTCCTAAAACTAAGAGCGCCGCATGTCACAGTGTTTATTTGGCTCTCTTTCCCTCGCGTTTTCGTGCCCGACTTCCGCTCCAGAGGCAATGACTCTCTGGCCTTCGGTTCAGCGCTAGTCGGACGTGGTGAACAAACACTAAGCGCGTGTAAAAAGTAGACGTCAATACCGACAGCCGTGATTGTTCGCAGCCAGCCCAGCAAGGCCGGAAATGCTGCAGAACCTTCTAGCCTGGCAAGGGGGGACCGCGCCACGGGCTACTAGCGTTTCGACGCCGATGACCATTGGCGGGGCTTGCGAGCTTCGGGCTTGTGTGAGACTTGGTTATTTCCCATGCGTACTGTTTGAAGATCACACAGTTCCCGGCCACTTAAAACGTGACTGCGACCTAACAGAACTGCATACAAAGCATAGAGAAGATGGAGTCTGTTCCCATCGCTAGAACCCAGAATGGCTTCCCCGGGGGATGGCATTTACCAGAAGAGTGTGTTTTCAGGCTGAGGACGCAGAGGCACGGCGTCGAGAGCTCACACAGGAGAGCCTAAGACCCATTGCAGGTGGTGGGCATTGCAGGGTTCGTGAGCCATCTCTGGGGAAGGCTGGGGAAGACGACTGACGGAGGAGATCCGGCTGGGCCACGGAAGGCCCACGTAGCTCAGGAAGTCCGCCCTCCATCCCAAAGGCAGAAAGTTTTTGAAGCGGGAAGTGACGCGTGCCACGGTTTGCCCACAGAGCACGAGATCGTTGAATTTAATAAAAGGAGGCAAATGGCCGATCAAACCTGGAAATTCTCATTCTCCTGCTGAGTCTTGGATCCACAGAAAACCCTGTGGTCGGGCAGACCCATCAGGGCGCACTCTCCGTCCCTCTCCACCTGGGACAGTCGATATTCCTGGGCAGGAAATAAATGACATCGGAAGCGACTTCCCTGGTTAAAAAGAGGGAACTCCACCTGCCTTCCAACCCCACCCAGAGCTAATCAGTGGTCAGAGAAGGAGAGCCCAGGGCACCCCGGTGAAAACTCTATCTGTTAGAATCACATGTCTGTAGACTCCAGCTGTGCCCATTGGAATCACCCCAGGGGGCTTTCAAAGCTACCTATGTCTGGTCCACCCTGCAGAAATTCGGGTCTATTGGTCTGCATGAGATCTGAGCTTTGGCAGCTTGAAATAGTCTCATCGGGTGATTCTAAGAAGCAGCCAAGGCTGAGAACCACTATCCGGGGTCCCTGCCTCTAGACTGGGCACATTTCCACTCAGCAAACACCTATTAAGTGGGTAGTACGTCTCAATGCAGTGCTGGGCACATAAGAAATCATGCTAATAACTTACTAAAATCAAGAACACCCCCTTTTGTGCATTAATACTGCTACATCGCATCAGGGGACACGTAGTAGTGGCAGCTTAAGTAATTGAAATAGAATCTTCTAGCCTTTGAATCACAAATGTTAAGGAAGCTGTATTATATGTTAAACATGCAGCGGAATATTAGCCAGCACTCATTTCTTGCCAGATGGTGGGAAAACTGGTCTCACTGCCCCAGAGGGCGGCCTCAGCTCTTGACTCCCTGTTATGACTGAAAGATCCCTAAAGCCCCTTATCTTGAAAGCCACAGTTAAAATATCAATCGTCCAGTCCTCCCCGTCACCACCCTTTGAAGATCTCCTGCCTACTTGTGGATTTAGGAGGACATAAAGTTGAGGCTAAACAGTCCTCCAGAGCTCTCTCAGCAGCCTGGCTCTGCAGACCCTGGGAAAGCATCCCAAGTCACGAGCTTGCAGAGTGACCGGAAGCCTTTTGATGTCTGGCCTCTGTATCTCAACTTTTCAACTTCAGTCGGTCTGGAGCAGTCACTCGATGACAGATGAGACCGTTGGGCCCGAGCGGCCAGCAGCCACAGGTGGCTGCACAATTGGTAGGGCAAGGGGTGGCGCTTCCTTCAGGAACCCATTACTCAGACCTGGCAGGATGCCGGGTGTGGGGAGGGGGCAGGCCAGGGCGTGACTGTCCCATCCATTCTGCAGCCTGGTGGGCCTCTAGCAGTGATTCTAAGGCTTTTATTGCCCCCCCCCCCCCCGGGAAGGAGAGGCCAGGTGGACACCTGACAATCCGGCTTCATCAGACTGGCTGCCCTCTGAGTGATGGATGTCACCCCAGATGCGGAAGACGGATGAAGAGCCAGGGGTCAGAGTCACAGAGCACCATTGTTTCAGAACAATAGGAGAAAGAAGGAGAGGGGATGTGGGCTGCTATTTAAGTATTGTTGCCTTTAGCACTTTCTGGTGGGAGAGGAAGGCAGTGGGGGCAGAAGGAGGGCAGGGAGCAGACAGGAACTCTGCCTGCCTCAGGGAATGGGGGTGGTGGGGAGCGATCCAGTGAGCCGTGCCCAAACCTCAGCAGGGCTCCGGGCTACTGCATTCCACCCCTGGAAGATGAGCTTGGCTTCCAGCCGGGGTCCCACACTCAGGCCATGTGGTAGAACCCATCATCTGGGAAATGTAACAAAATAGTAAAAGCAAGTTCCGTCTTCTCTCTCCCTCTCCTCCTCTTCTTCCTCCCTCTCCACAACCTCCCAAATCTCCTATCAGATTTGGAGGAGGAATCACAATGGAAAAGCCCCTGACCTGGTTTGCTCTGGGTCCCTTTGAGCAAGCTCCCTAATCTGTCTGAGCTGCTCCTTACCTGTCAGAGGTGGGTAATCCCTTCCGGGTTCCTCTTAGGACCCAGTGAGATCATGCTGTGCAATACGCCTGGCACAAAGCGGCCACCCAACAGCATCAGCCTCCTTGCCCTCCCCTTTCCAGAAAGACCTCACAACACTCCCCTTTCTCACTCCAAAGGGGACACCTGTGTGTGGACATGCCGCAGCCAGAAGTCTCCAGAGGGAGCCCCCGTGATCTTTCTCATGACAGGATTGGCCAGGGCCTCTCTCCCGGGCTCGGCTGCTCGGCTCCATGGCTGGTGGGTGAGGCCCCCAGCTGGGCAGCAGCTGCCCAAGTCCAGCAGACCCTCTCCCAGCGGCAGGGCCCGCACCTTGCCGGCCCGCCGCTCGCGGAACAAGCGCTTACAGAAGTCGCATGCGCTGGCGGTGTCCCGCCATAAGCGTTCAGCACTCCCCTTGCCCCTGCACCCACCGGCCAGCTTTCAGCTCCCAGCACCTGCCCCTCTGCCGAGGCTTTCTCTGGCCAGAGCCCACCCACTTGGGTGCGTGGGGCAGGTGCCAGGAAATGCATGCTCCCTGTCCCCCGAGTGGCGGGTCTCAGGAGTCCGTGGACCAAGACCCACCTCCCTGGGAAGACTGAGTTGGGAAGACGAGCTGTGTGTTCCACGCTGCCTCCCAGATGCCCCTAGCGAGACCAACCCCAGTACAGCGCCGACCGCCTGCACCGTGTGCCTTCTTTGTCTTCCTTCCCTTCCCTGTCTCCCTCCTCCACTCCCAACTGGTGTCTCCGGGGGTCACCTCCCCGACACACTACCTGTACTCACATCTTGGGAAGGGGATCGCAACTGGGACAACACAGTGCCCACCGTGACTCTGTACACGGACCGGAAACAGAACTGAGGACACGTAAGGTGCACAGTCAGCCCTCGGAGGGTGACGGACTGAGGTCTAACTCGGAACAAACAAGCCTGCTGCCGGGTAGCTGGCACTGACCAGCACTCACCCCCCTCTCCCTCCCGCGCAGTGGCAACGTGGAGCGCTCCGAGTCCCTGCATGACAACACCCTCACGCTGACGGTGCCGCTGATGCACGAGGTGGACACGTCCATCACTGGGTGAGTAGCCAGGCCGGCCAAAACACAGCGGGACCCCGCGGTGGCACACCGGGCCTTGCTTGTATTTGCATGAGTAGCCGGGAGTCCGGGGCCCTGCCGGTCCCACTTCTTCCCAGCTTTGAAATGCAGGGCAAAAGCTAGAGCTACTGGCCCGTGCCCTCCTCCCTCCTTGTTTTCTCCTCTTTCCCAGCTACCCACCCACCTGCTGGGTAACACAAGAAGTTGGACGGCAAGGTGAAGCCCCATAATTTCTTTGGGCGTTCTGTACACCTTAATGTGCGTGTTTTCCCGGCACCCACCCCTCCAGAGTGTCATGATGTCTGGGATTCAAATCTCAGCCGAACGCTGCTGGGCCAGAGGTTACAGCCAGATGTGTCCCAGCGACCCTGGCTGGCTTGCAGAAAGGTCCACCTTTCCGATTAGCTTCACAGTCAGCGCTGGCTTTGCACGCTTCTGTTAACCCCTTCTGCAGAGCCTGCGGTGGCTCTTCCCGACGTCTGTGGTGGTCCGGAATGGGCAGGGAACAAATCCAACGGGCACGGCGTCTGCCCAGGGGGAAGTCCACGGCCACTCAGCGTTGCTGGCGTTGGAAGGCAGGGCTGCAGGCCGCAGGCTGCAGGGACCCAAAGCAACCCGGGTGGTTTTCAGCCAAAGCCCAGGCCTGGAAAAATGAGAACTCAGTTCCTGTTTCTGGCTTCAGAAAACAGAGCACATACCTCTTTGATAGTGGAAAAAGAATTTGCACAATTAAGTGTAGATCAAATGAGGACCCACTGAACCCCTGCCCCGATGCAAGCTGAACTTTCTAGAGGTTCAGAGTTTCTCATTTTTCACTTCTCAAGTGCTTCTGGGTCCCAGCCTTGGCTAGAAGCGGAAGCGTTAACGCATTGCAGAAGGGCCATTCTGCAAGAGTTCACATGCCGCTGGGTGCCTGCAACGAGCCTCTGGGCGTGCTTGCACTCTGGGCGTTTTGGTCAAGTCTTTGAGACAGGAGGCATCAGAGGAATATATTTGCAAGTTAGCATAGATCTGCCTCTGTTCTATTTTTAACCACGTGCGGTTTATTTACTTGCCTCATCAGAGGCACGGTGAGAATATGGCCTGAACCAAGCCCTGCCCTTGGGGAGGAAAGAGAAAACACTGGATCCTGCTGTCAGGCCCTAGGAGGCCTCATTGTGGAGGCGTTAACAGCCCCCACTGAAGCCATCAGTTACACACCCGCCAGTCAACCTCTGACCTTTCCAGGAACGTAAAACAAGGCTAGTTTAAAGGAATCAGTTCTTGCCATTTGGTCACTCCAGAAACTCACTACATTTCTAAAATAATACATGTAAGTTGGAAGTAGATGAATTGCTGTCCGTTCAGGTTTGGTACCAGATATCTTACATTACCGTGTCTGGGCAAGTGAGTGGCTTCTAGAATGTCATCTAGAATCCGTGATTTGTCTCGGAATTCAAGTGAGTCCGAGCTTGGTTTTGTCTCAATTTTGTTCACATGGGCAATGTGGAAAGCATCGCTACAAACTGAGCTCGAATTCTTAACCACATCTTAAATAGCCACTGTTTGAAGTCTGAAGAAAAATGCTATCATTGAACAGACTCAGCTTTTAATACCTAATTTCTCGTGGTTTTGGTGGTCTGACATTTAAGTTGTTTTAATGAATCTGTCGGAGTGGGGTGTAGGACGCCAGATACATAATTCGTTTATATTTATTTCTTAAAAGCTTGTCGTGTTATTCCTCAATCCCCAAAATGTTTTTCAAATGATAAAACAGAACATGTATAATTTTGTGATCCACTTTAAAAAAAAAACAAAACAACAAACAGCTGAACTCAAAGCTACCATTGTCATCGTCTTCCTTTTAGAAATGTAATCTCAGTACATATTTGTATGTGTAGTTTATTGATTTAATATAAAACAAGACACTCCTGGAAGCTTCTGTTTAGGAAAACATAAATCTGGCTGTGTCCACTTATAGGAAAAAGAAGTAACAATTCCAGAAGGGAAGGGTTTGGTGAAGACACTGGAGGGAGCAAGGTTCTAGATTAAATAGAGACAGAGGTTTGGGTTCTCAGGACAACTGTGACCGTGGATTGCTTGACCGAGGTTTAGGGTGACGGATTAAATGCTTGCCTCTTTCAGAATCATGTCTCCAACCTCCTTTGTGTACGGCGAGTCTGTGGATGCATCCAACTTCATTCAGCTGGATGACACGGAGTGTCACTTTCAGCCCCTCAACATCACCCTTCAGGTACCCACCCCTGGAGACTGTCTCTGTCACTGAGGGCCCACGGAAGGGCCCATGAGATGGATCTTCTACTGAAAAACAGCTAAAGAACTAGGCTCTTTCCGGGAGAAACTTGTCCCAGCCTGCTTGGCTAGAGTGTAGTGTGTGTGTGGCCAGGGGAGGGGGGGGGGGGGTGTTTTCCGTAACCACGCAGAATTAATCCCTTCCCTGTCTGCTGTATAGACCCCTCTGCTTTTCAACACTTGGAAGGAGAACTATGTGATAAACCCCAGCTTTCCCCAAGAAGGCCTCTGGCCAGCATCCCAACCCAACTGGCCCCAAAGGATCCCTTTGAGTTCTCCATCATTATTCAGCTTATGGAGAGGGCAGCCTCATGCATTTGCTTTGTCCCCTTTTTCCTGGGGTTCTTCATGCTGACTCGGCCTGAAGGGACAGGGACAGCCATTCACAAGTGCTGTCTTCCAATAGCAAAGTGGTGTGAGAATGTGTAAGCTCCCCACGGGAGGCAGCGTGCTGCTCCCTCATGGAGCCGTGGCTGGCTCTCCCTGGTCATAGAAGCACCATTTTCAGCAGGCCCACCCGGCGTGGACCCTGGACATCATAAGGAACACCATTCCTTCTCTAGATCAGGGTGGGCAAACATCTTCTGCCAGGGGCCAGCAGGTAAGGATTTTAGGCTTTGTGGGCCACGCAGTGTCTGTGTGTGTGTGTGTGTGTGTGTGTGTGTGTGTGTGTGTGTATATATTTCCCAACTATTTGACAGTGTAAAACCATTCTTAGCTTGCAGCCCATGCCAAAAACAGGTGGCAGGCCAGATTTGGCCTACAGGCCAGTTTGCCGACCCTCATTGTGAAGTATAAATTCTCAGGCCAGCGCTGTTCAACATGAACATCTTTGTGTGTTAAGCTAGAGGGACCTCGGCCTCATCCAGTCCATCCTCCTCAGTTAGCAAACACTGGTCAGGCTCTGACGGGACAACCCTGTGTGGCCCAGCCCCCTGCCAGGAGCTGTGGATGAAGTGAAGGGAGATGAACCTGGCTGACCCATGGTGCACTGGAATCTACACCCCACATCCCTCCATTCCAGCTCCTAGAGCTGTCCCCGGCCTCTACCCGTTCGTCCCCATAGAGAAGATGGTTTTCCGGTCTGGCATCGACTGCCATGACCAATAATTACTATTTTCTTTCCCCGCGGCCACTCCTAGGTGGACTGAAGGGATGAGAAATAATCATGGGGTGTGGGTCTAGAACGAGGCGGTGAAACATTTGTGGGATCTCCCAAACAATGGTCTTCCTCTCTCTAAAGTGTTGTCCCAGGCAAGAGACCTCTAAAACTGTGATGAGGGACGCATGTTCCCAGCTCAGAGAGGAGGTGCTTCCTGACCAGCTAAGCCCCTACTGTCACACCCTGTGCTTAGTTTCCAGGGAAAAGGGGAAGATGGGGTTAGACCTGCTTTCGAAGCCTCACAGTGATTGCTGTGAGTAGGACCTCTGAGTTTCTGAATCGCTTCTCAGAATTAGTTTATCTTTCTCCATTGCTTTTTGTAATTGGATAGAAAACAGATAAAGACCAGATGGAGTGATTTCGTTCACTTAAATCACTTTAATTACTTACCCACTCTTAGCGGTAAGTTTTGGAGGTGTCTTACAACAAAAGATACTGTCCAGAAAATGATTCAGAAGGGTTCACGTGACACACACCATTAATGAAGAGGGTATAGGTGTTAAGAGAGAAGACAAGAGTCAGAGTTATACTGAAGATCCAAAAATGTTCTTATCACCCTCTAAAATGAAAGAAGGAAAGAAAGATCCATGCATCTGAGGGCATGCGGTCAAGTCGTGTTTCTCTGAAGGCATTTTTGCAGGGAGCTTAAAGTCTGGTATTCAGGCAAAAAGCTTTCTTCACATCTGACCCGACATAGGATACAGGCTGGAGAAGGGGGCCAGGAATGAGTGGCCGGGCCATGCCCCTTAGATAAATCTCTTGATTAGCAGTTGCCTGAGGAAGTACACGGCATTCCGTTCAGGATTAGGGGAGCTGACTGAGTCCGAAAGATGGATAGCGTGTGTTGTCGATTAGAAGGCGATCCTCTTGTGCCAGCAAAGCTGACAGTTTCCTTGAGGGTGCTCTGGTGACTCATCTTTCTGATCTAATCGTCACTGTTATGACTGAAACGTAGGATGGCCACCGACCAGGCTGATGGTCCTAATGACCAAGGAACGGAGCTAGTGGGGGAGGGTAAGATCAGGAATGTGGATAAATCTGTTCCGTATTTCCTTATTCTGGCAGCATCGCTGCTGAGGAAGGGCATAAGGCTTTCCGTAGAGCGTGGTCTTTCTGTCTTTTCCAAAGCTATTATTCAACAAGCTACTAATTGTTTAAAGACTTCACTGCAGATGCAGACAGGTGAAAGGCAGAAATACTAGCCTTGGGCCTGCCTTCTACCTTCCATCAAACTTTTCTTAACAGGAACACAATCATCTGTTGAGCCCTGATAGGCTGTCTTTTTTCCATCGAGAGTTCATCCTTTTTCTCACCTGAAAAATAATGGTGGAAAAGAACACGCCTGCCGCACGAGAACATTGGCGGAGAATCCAAGCTTAAGGCGTTTGTTAAAAAATAACCGTGGTAACACGGGGCCCTCTCACCCGTCCTGCGGTAGTGAGTGAACTAGCACAGAGCAAAACCACTTTCTTCTTTCTCCCCCCCCCCCAACCCCCCCTGCCTCATGCTTTTCGTCGGGATTCTCTCAGACAAGTCAATAATTGTCTTTTCAATTCTGCGCGCTCATGTTTCACTTCCAATTCGTTCCTTCAGTTGTGGTTAGATACTCCTTGCTTTTCTTGCGTCTTGGGGTGGTTGTCTTTGGTGGATTTTGTTCTTTTTGAATCAAGAGCTGGCAAGGACTGCTCCTCCCCTCCGTCATGTCCCTGCGCTTTGAAGCAGAACCAACTACTGCAGAAACAATGAGCATGTGGTTTTCTAGGGACGAGCTGGCTGGAGCTCGATCCTGAGACGTCCTGTCGGTGTCTGCAGACCTGGCCAGATTTCCCTTCCCCTCCCGGCTCTGCCCTTCTGACCCCAACTTCAGAGACGCCTTGAATCCCCGAGTTCTGTCTCTAGTCCCCAGGCCCCAGAGCAGCCTTTAGCTGCTTCTGTCTCTTGATTCTACCCATGTTTTGGTTTTTTTTAAAGCAATAACATCTTTATCGAGATACCGTTTTTCTCCCGCGAAGTTCACCCGTTTAGAGTGTGCAGTTTATGGATTTTTGGCTTGTTTACAGAGTCGTGCAACCATCACCGTCACCTAATTTTAGACCGTTTTCATCACCCCCCGAAAAGGAGCTCCACAGTCTTGAGCAGTCACTCCCCGTGTTGGCGTTTCTATTGCCGCTGTAAGAAATGACCACAAACTCGGTGGCTGAGAACAACATAAATGTATTACCGTACAGTTCTAGAGGGTCAGAAGTTCAAAATGGGTCTCATCGGGCAAAAATCAAGGTGCCAGCAGGGCTCTGTTCCTTTCTGAAGCCACTAGGGGAAAATCTGTCTTACTTTTTCCGGCTTCTACGGGCTGCTGCGTTGACTCATGGTCCCCTTCATCTTCAAAGCCGGCAATGGCCAGCTGCGTCTTTCTCAAAGTTCACCCCCCTGATTCTGACCGTCTCCCTCTTCCCTGTATAAGGACGCTTGTGGTTACATTACACCCACCTGGATAGTCCAACGTAATCTCTTCATTTTAAGGGACACTGATTAGCAACCTTAGATCCCCCTTGCCATATAGCGTGTTCACGATTTGGTTCCTTGGATTTGGGGACAGGGACGTCTCCGGAGGCCATTCTTCTGCCTGCCACATTTCCCGTATCCCGGCCCCAGGCAACCACTAATCTACCTTCTGTCTCTACACCTCTATCCATCTTTTTTATTCTCCTTCATACTCCATTTTTGCCTTGAGTTCCATTCTCGACCTTTCCTCCATCCCCTTTCCCTTATCTGTCTCTTTGCGGCCACTGTCTTTCCTCTCATTTCTTAGGACATGATGCGATTCTGGAGACAGAAAACAGAGAGGACTATCGGGGGACGGGGGGTGGGTGGGAGGATAAAGTTTTGCAGGACCAAATGCTGGGGCAGAAAAGAGGTACACAGATGTCCTCAAACGGGATTAGCAAGAGATCAGCTGTAAGTTATGGAGAAACCCTGATCAGCCGGGTGGTGTAGTAAGAACAGCCCTTTCTGTAAGTTACATCATTTGGTTTGGGGAAAATTCACTTCGTCTCCTCTGTTACCTCAAACTGTAAAAGCAGGACTTGGACCAGAGCAGTGCTTCTGAAACTACAGTTCCTGGGCCAGTCGCGTCAGCATCTTCTGGGAACTTACTAGAAGTCCGTAAACCCCCTCACCAACAACACCCCGCCCCCAGCAGATCTACTGCAGAAACTCTGGGCACGACTCTCCCCCAGTATATGTTTTAACAAGCCCATCTGATTATTCTGATGTACGTTAAAGTTTGAGAACCACGGGACTAGACTATGTTTATATTCCCACCAAGTGTAATAGCCGATGAGTAATTCCTAGGTATGTAAAAGGAAATAAAATTTTTAGCAGGAAGAAGACAAAGACATGCTGAAAGGGAACAAGGTAATTTGGAAGTTTGGGGGGTTTAAAACGTGTATTAGGAGGATTTCTGTTTCATTAAAACCTGCCATTATTCAATATCTCAGATCACTTGAAGTCATGACCTTTTAGATCCCGAACCCTACAGTCTCTGTGGGAGTATCTACTGCATGCCATGAAACGAAGATGTGTATTTCTATTAAAACTCACTGTGTGTGTCTCACACCCACAGGTCTATAATACTGGGCCAAGCACCCTTCCTGGGTCATCTGTCAGTATCACTTTCCCCAATCGACTATCATCTGGAGGTGCAGAAATGTTTCATGTCCAGGAGATGATGGTGAGTTCTCGCTTATTGTCACTGTTGCCTTCAGATTCGAACTAGCCCATTCACATTTTGCCTTCCGCCCCGAGGACCCAGAAAGTTTAGCTCATTCCAACCTTTAGAAACATACCTGGAGAAGCCGGGGACCCTCGACACCTGAATTTCTGCATTGGGACAGTTTGGTTAATGCCATAAGACCTCTCTGGGGATGGGGAAGGGTTGATGATGAACATGACTTCTGGGATAGACTTTTCTGGTTCTGGAAACTCCTGGCAACCTTAGGTGTGGCTAAGGCTACATTTTTCTGAGGGGAAGATCCACAGCATTCAGGAAGATTCTCAAGGGGTCACCGAGGCCTGGGGGATGAAGGCTTAGTTCCTAAGACAGAGGTGTAGATTGAAACTGACATTTATATACAGAATGTGTAGTTCTACTTGATTCTATGTCAACTGTCGATTTTATCTCAAGGGTAAGTTTGACAGCTAGTATGTGATCATCCCTCCCACCTCCTTGAAACAGTCTCCTTGGTTCCTCCTTTCTCACTGGCTTTTCTCCTCGTCCCCCCAACATCTGTAGGGTTCGGGGTCAATCTCAGAGACCTCACCCAGACTCGTGGCCTTGTATTCAATGTGTGCTGATGACATCCAGCCCAGACTTCTCCCATGAAATCCAGACTTGAATGGTTAACTGCCTTCAGGCCATCTCAATCTAGATGCCTGACAGGAATCTCAATCTTCTCCAAAACTGTGGTCTTCTCAGTGGTCCCCTTCCAAATCTGCTGCTCCCACAGCCTTCCCCGTCTTTGCAAATGGCTGCTCAGTCTCTCCAGTTATTCAGATCAAAGACCTTGGATCATCCTTGACGCCTCTCTTCCCATACTTCACTTCTGATCCGCCAGCACCCCACTCGCAGGCACCATCATCTGTCTTCGGTTATCGCAGTAGCCCCTCACTTGTGTCCCTGCTTCCTTCTGGGCCCCCCTGCAGTCTGTTCCTGGCCCAGCAGCAGAGCGAGCCTCCCAAAATGTGGGTCAGGTCATCTTAATCCAATGGCTTACCCACCCCCGAATCTTCCGGCACCCCAGCTGGCCCACAGTCTGTCTCCTGTCGCTCTGTGACCTCAGTTCCTCCTCCTTGACCACTCTCTCCACTCCTGCCACACTGTCCCTTGCTGGTCCTAGAGCACAGCAGACACTTTCCTACCTCCAGAACTTGCCCTTGACCTTCCCTCTACCCAGATACCCTTCCCCCAGGGGGCCACATGACCTCCAGCTTACCTCCTTCAGCTGTGTGCTCAAATACCACCTGCCCAGTGACACCCTCCCTGGCCGGCCTTGGTCCCGGCACTCCTCATGCCCTTTTCCTGCTCATACTTCACTGTCACCTTCATCACCAGCTGACATTCCATGTGTTTTCATGTTTGACCAGTTTATCTGCCTCCTCCTGGCCCCCTACAGTATAAGGACGAGGGTTTCTCTCTGCTCACTGTGATATCTCCAGACCCTAGTACGATGCTTGGCATGTAATACATGCTCAATGAATATCTGTGGGCTGAAAGAAAAATCTACAGTCTGAAACAGAGTTGTTCACTCTGTCCACGTGAATTCAGGAAGAGAGCCATACTGTTCAAAACTGCCTCAGGCTGATTCAGTCTGAAGTGGCCGGGTGTGAGGGGGGACCCTTCCTGGGAAGGACTGGGGCAGGATGCTCAGGTGAGTCAAGGCATGCCGTCACATTGAGAGAGTCACGGAATCATTGCTCTTCACGCGGGCACACGAGGGACGTAGCTCTAGCCAGACGAAGGGACAGTCTCTCCACTGAGAGCTTGAAAACTGGGGTAGCAAGGCCCACCACATGTCACACATCTGAGCCGACAGTTGAAGCAGACGCTGCCCACAGGTGTGGAAAGCGTCATGTGATGGTGACAGCGGCATCTGGCATCTCGGTCCGCTTGGGTCTTGTGGCCTGAAAACCCAGATCGTGTGAAATGTCGAACGTAGAACAGGTCGCCCCGTCCCGAGTCGCCTGCTCGATCATTTCCTTCCCTCACGATATTCCATTCCTGTTCCGTGAAGGGCCCACGTCTGTGAGCTCTGCTGACACGGAAGAAAAGAGCCCACGTTCCTTCCCAGCGGTGTGCCGTGGCTTGAACCCGGCGTAAGGTCACGCGTGCTCTTGTCTACCCCCTTAAATGTTATCAGTCATACCCACCACTCCACCTATTCCCCAGGGCCCAGGAGCGTTTTCCTCTTCAGCGTGCCCTGAGAGTTGTCGGCAGAAACGTCTGTAGGGTGGCAGAGAGAACTTTTTTCTTCATAGACAGAATTATTTATTTTTAAAAAAAAATTTTTTTTTTTAACGTTTATTTATTTTTGAGACAGAGAGAGACAGAGCATGAACAGGGGAGGGGCAGAGAGAGAGGGAGACACAGAATCTGAAGCGGGCTCCAGGCTCTGAGCTGTCAGCACAGAGCCTGACGCGGGGCTCGAACTCACGGACCGCGAGATCGTGACCTGGGCCGAAGTCGGCCGCTTAACCGACTGAGCCACCCAGGCGCCCCATAGACAGAATTACTTATTGACCGAAACAGGAAATTTAAGGCACTCAGATTCTGAGGGGATCTCAGAACCAACTACACCCCTCTTTCTCTTGACTGATCGTCGGACCAAGGAGGAGCCACTGGAACGGACTTTGGAACACATTTATAAATAGCTGGCTTGCCTGGGAGGCGTGAGACGTGGTTTTCCTGAAGATCTGCAGAACTGCATGGCTGTTAGTGTAGCTGAGTGGACGCTCAAAAGCCCACGTGGTGTCAGCTGGCCTCATTCCACTGTTGGAGTCCTCAGAAGCAAACCCGTTGGATGTTCAAGGCCGTATTTAGAATTTTCATGAAGTCTGTAACAGAATCCGCAAGGATGGCCAAGCCTCCCGTTGGATACGCCAACCCGTGGTCAGAGGCTGACGGCCTTTTCGTGGTATGGAAAACCCAACTCGCTGGCAGACCTCGCTAAGCAGGTAGTGACGCACCTCTTTCCCGTGAACAGTCATGGCTGGATTACGACGACCCTGGTAATGTAAAGGCGATGCAGTGATGAGGCGAGGGTCCCCGGGTACCTGTTTCAGAGGCCGATGGGCAGGACATCCTCTGCCCTGAAGCCCTCGGGGCTGAGAGCGAGGGCGTCCTGTCCTGAGGCAAGCTCAGCGTGTCCCCAGCTTCAGCCCCTCCCTTCCTCAGCAGAGCCCGAGAATGCTCCCTGGGACAGGTGTGGCCCCTAAAGCTCATGGCGTTCTCCACGTTGGCCCTCCGGGACTGCGAGTGGAGTAGGGCTTTCATTTGGGAGATTTGGGTGGCGTGGTGCAAGTGGAACTCACCCGTTTGGGGAGAAACCGGCCCTCGTTTCCTATACCGCACAGGAGGTGACTCTCCAGCCTGGTGGCATCCCCTCCCCAGGCCACCTCCATTTCCCAGCCTGGGACGGCTGAGCGGCCAGCCGCCGGCTACGGTTAAGCCAACCGAAGCGCCCTCTTGGGAGAGGGCCCTCCGTCATCCCTCCCCACACCCCGTGGGACCCTCAGATTGTTTCCAACATTGCCCTCAGTGTCTGTTTTGCCTGTGGTCGCCATCCACGTAGAATGCTAAGGGTGGGCGTGCCGTCCCCATGGGCACTGGGCCATCACCCCACCTCTGGCCCTGAGTCTGTGGCACAGGTTTCCAGCTGTTGGCTCAGAATTCATTCAGGAGCGTCTGGATGGCTCAGTCGGTTAAGCATCTGACTCTTGATTTCGGCTCAGGTCATGATCTCAGTCGTGAGTTTGAGCCCCACTTATGGGCTGCGTGCTGCGCGTGGAGCCTGCTTAAGATTCTCTTTCCCTTTCTCTCTGCCCCTCCTCTCCTCGATCTCTCAAAATAAATAGAGAAACATAAAAAAAATAATAATGATTCAGGGGCATCTGGGTGACTCAATAGGTTAAGCATCCGACTCTTGATTTCAACTCAGGTCACGATCTCACAGTTTGTGAGATCGAGCCCCAACATCAGGCTCTGCACTGACAGTGCAGACACTGTTTGGGATTCTCTCTCCCTCCCTCTCTCTCTCTGCCTCTCCCTGCTCTCTCTTTCAAAAATAAATAAATAAACATGAAAAAAAGGCTTAAAAAATAGTAATTCGTTCAGGCCCGTCTGGGGCTAGAGCTATGATCCCTGGGCAGGACAGACCTGCCTCTAGGTTTCACCAAAGACTCTGTGTTTTCCCGGAGGGTTTCTTAAGGTCCAGGTGCTGTGAGTGGAGTGTGGCTTTGCTCATGTGGGAGAGATTTTTCTAGGGAGCCTAAGGAAGCGTGGCCCCTTCATACTCCCAGCTGTGGTTCATGATCTTTCCTTGTAGCAAATGGTCTAAGCCCCTCCACTCTGCTTGTGTTCTATTTAGAAATAGACCACAGTGGTGGTCCGAGGAAAGACTTAATTTCCACTGCCTCCCACCCATCAGCGTTGCGCGGTGCCCTGTGGGGACACACTGACTTCTCACAGCACAGCAAAAATGTGGGTAAGCCGCGGTGAGCATAGTATCCATCAGGAAGCCAAGGTGCAATAACCATGAAAGAGAGTGAGAGGGAAAGAACACCAGAAATTCAGACTTGCAGGAGACTGACCTAGGAAATGTCACTGAAATACCATGTGACAGATGCATGGAGGCATGCCCAGACCCAGGCACGTGGTACAAAGGTGCAAATCCCACCTTGGGAAGGGCAAAGGAAATGCAGACTCTTTGAGTCAGGGCTGAGAGGATGTGTGGTTGTTCACCAGGAGAACACGCGAAGGGGAGAACTTTCCAGACAGGGAGAGGTCACCAGTTGTATGTGTACAATGGAGGCAGTATCTGATTCTCTGTTCTCTGTGCCTAGTCTTATACAAAATTGGCAAAGGTAGCTGTTTTCTACACCTTCTCCAGAGCATACTGCAGACAGATACCTGGGCAGTGTGATAGGAAGTCATTTCCTGTGACAGTTGGTAAGTTAACCATTCCTTCTGGGGTGCCTCATTTCTGTGTACTTGTGGGTCACTCCATCTCTCCTGACCTAGGAATGGGAAAGGCCAAGCCACTTGCCCCCAGAGGCTGTCAAACCACACGTCATGGATGTTGCCAATAAATGACCTGTGGACAGTGGCTTCTGTGGGCCAGACAGCCCTTGTGAGGCAAGCGTTTGCTCCTTAGAGAAAGTTCCTATTGGAAGTGAGGACATAACCTCTCATACAGCTTGATGGGAATTGGCCTGGAAAATGTAACGGCTTTCACTTTGGTGTAGTCTGTCTACACGGACAAGCCTTTTAGCAGAGCCCCTGGGCACGGGCCTCAGAGAGGCTAAGTTAGCACGTAGGTTACAAGCATTATGGCTTACGAAGGGGCGACCATTTGAACTTGGGTGGTGGTCCCACTCCAGAGTTAAGTTTTACTCACAATGCATGAAGTTCAAGGACAGGGATGGGAGGTTTGTCTCAGGATTCAAGTTTTATTTGCTGACATTGAAAACCTATGTGTGCAGCTTTCTGATGCTGGAAGGGGGGCTTTGGGGTTTGGCTCTTGTAAAAATGCAAGATGGAAGAAAGTCAGACATGACAGTTTACAGAGAATAAAGGGCTGGAACCGTATGCTAGGTGAAAGCCTGGGTCTTTCAAAGAACTCTAGTGTTAATCTAGAGACACTGAATATGCATCCCATTCTTTGTTCTCCCCCCCAAAACCATCTGAAAAGGTTTACCTCTCTGGCCAGCCCTGTCCTTGCTTTGGGACAGCAATTCTGAAGAACTGACCTGATTTCCAGGAGGCAAAAGAATGTGGAAATAAGGGATGATTTTCTGAGGAGACACATCAATAACTTTGCATAGGGCATCGTTAGGATGTTGACATCAATATGATATTAATAACTAGTATCCATTAAAATATATCGAAGTAAATTATAAACCCCCTCCCACGCTGTCCCTGCAGACATATCAGACGGGACTGCCCATGATCTAATTTCTGCCAGAATGAGTTGGTTGATATGGGAGCTTCACCTGACTTGTGATGAGTCTATATCCCTATAAAGGAAAGATGTACCTGATACATCAGTGACCACACAGAAGCTTAAACTTAGAAATGGAGGACTGAATTGCTTTCCCCTAGAATGATCTGGAAAAGCTTCTTTTTTTTTTTTTTAATGTTTATTTATTTTTGGGAGAGACAGAGCGTGAGCAGGGGAGGGCCAGAGAGAGAGGGAGACACAGAAGCAGAAGCAGGCTCCAAGCTCCGAGCTGTCAGCACAGAGCCTGACATGGGGCTCAGACCCACAGACGGCGAGATCATGACCTGAGCTGAAGTCAGACGCTTCACCAACTGAGCCACCGGGGCGCCCCCGGAGAAGCTTCTTAAAGACGGTGGTGTTGGCACCATTAACTCGATCACATTTAATCAATGACTAAAGAATGAAGAGCTTTCTCCTAAATACCTGACAAGATAACATACCACTTCCTGCTGTCCTGAGGCTTTCGTGGCCTGTGTTCATGAGCTGTCAAATTAAATCCACATAGCACCTCTACAAGGGGCGGGGGTGGCGGTGGGGTAGGGAGGGTGGTCCTTATCCCAGGTAGAGGAACCAGTCTCAAAGACTGGCCCGGCGTTACACAGCTGGTAAGTCAGAGAGAAGGGTCCGTGATTGGGTCTGTCTGGCTCCAAAGCTCATGCATTTCCTACTCCAGTGTATTTCACACCCCTCCTCAGAGCATTGCCCAGCCACCAGAGGCAGACTCAATCAGTAGAAGAGACAGATGATGAACAGACCACCAGGAAACACTCACTGAATTGCAGCACGTCAACCCCAGGACAGAGAGGCACCAACTGCTGCAAAAAGAAAACCTCAGCCCAGACGGTGTAATCATGATGCAGACGGAAGATGGGGGAATGAGCGAGATCGGTATCTTCAGAGAGAAGCAAGAAGACAGTGTGTCCATGAAATAGAGAAGCTCGCGTTTCGTACATTTAAAATTTTGATCCCTCAGACAAAAACCTCAGCCCGTGAGCTGTGTCGTAGAATGGATGTAAGAGAATAAAGCATCGGGTTGGAAACTTGAGGGGTTTTCCAATAACGTAGCGCTAAATGACCCCCAAAATGCCAGTCAAACTTATTCCGTTATTTTATAACAACCTGAAAGGGAGATCCAAATGATCTCAAGATGAGAATTAGAAGGCAGGAAAAATGGAAATGAAAGCAAGTCAAGATTCTGGTCTTGTTTGGGGAAGAGTTTCTGTACCAATTAGCTCAAGACTTTGATAAAATAAAAAGTCTAAATACATGAAAATTTTAGTGATGCCTTAAAAGAATGAAAGCAAAGACATCCAAACCACTAAAGAAGCATTTTAAAAGAACTCATGGAGGTGCCTGGGTGGCTCAGTCAGTTAAGCGTCTGACTCTTGATTTTGGCTCAGGTCACGATCTCATGGTCGCGAGATTGAGCCCCTCATCTGGCTCTGTGCTGAGTGTGGAGCCTGCTCAAGATTCTCTTCCTCCCTCTCCCTCTGTCCCTGCCCCCTCTCATGCACACTTTCTCTAAAAATTAAAAATTAAAAAAAAACTCACTAATAAATACAACACATGTTTATATATAATACGATGGCAAGAATAAATCCAAACATATCAATAATCAAAATAACTGTGAATGAAATAAATGCCCTAGTAAATGACAGAGCCTGTCAGGTTAGGGTTTTTTTTTGTTTGTTTTTCTTTTTTTTTTTTTTTAATGTTTATTTATTTTTGAGAGAGACAGAGACAGAATACAAGTGGGTTAGGGGCCGAGAGAGAGGGAGACACAGAATCCGAAACAGGATCCAGGCTCCGAGCTGTCAGCACAGAGCCCGACACGGGGCTTGAACTCACGGCTGTGAGATCGTGACCTGAGGACCCGAGCCAAAGTCGGACACTCAACTGACTGAGCCACCCAGTCGCCCTAGGTTAGATTTTTTTTAATCCAAGCGTAAGTTACTTACAAGAGGCACACCTTTAAAATGACCCATAAGGTTGGGCTGCCTGGGTAGCTCAGTCGGTTAGGCTGTGCTGACAGCCTAGAGCGTGGAGCCTGCTTCAGGTTCTGTCTCCCTCTCTCTCTCCCCCTCCCCTGCTCGCTCGCTGGTTCTCTCTCTCTCTCAAAATAATAAACACTAAAAACATTTAAAAAGAAATGAATAACCTTTATTGTAAGGAAAGAAACAGACGTATCTCTATGGCAAACAATGTTGCTCACCCCCAGGAAATATAAGGTAATCAACTGACTGGATGTGAGGCCTTGTGCATGCGGAAAGTAAAAGCTTGGGACACGCTTATAAACTGCCTGACCTTGCATTCCTCAAGCCACACACCGGTCCACTGGCTAAGGGTGGAAAAGCCTTACGAGACCCAGGTGGTTATGTACAGCCTCTGGCCAGTCATTGGCTGATCACCAGGCTATGCTGATCCAGGACAACCCCTAGGAAACCAGGCTTAAAAGTAAAACAAATGTAAACAACAACAAAAAAAATAGCAGAGACATCAGAGATTACACATTGCAGAAGACACAGATTCACAGAATTAGTCCAATCAAGGCACTAAACAAATAAGCAAAACAAAAAAAGTAATGACTACCTCTTCCCGAAGGAGGGTAAGAACTCAGAGTTGCCACAATATTTATCTAAAACTTTCAGTTTAGAAAAATACATATGTGAAACATGCAAAGAAGAAGGAACAGGGTAAACAGGGCGCAGGGGGAGAAAAGGAATCAATCGAAGCTGCCTTTGAGAAGCCCAGATGTTAGATTTAGTAATCAAGGACTTCAAAGCAGCCATTATAAATATGTTCAGAGAACTAAAAGAAACCATGTTTAAAGAATTAAAGGAAAGTATAATAACAATGACTCATTGGACAAAGAATGTCAGTAAAAGATGGAAATTATAAAAAGAGCCAAACAGAAATTCTGTTCCAAAAATTCCAAAAAATACTTTTCTGGAGTTGAAAGGAAAATACCTGAAATGAAAAATTCATTAGAGGGGCTCAGTAGCAAATTTGAACTGACGGGGAATCAGCAAACTTGAAGATCAGTAGAAATATCCCATCTGAAGAACAGAAAGGGAAAAAAAATACAAAAAATGAGGGAAGCCTCAGAGACCTGTTAGACATCATAAAGTATACACATAGAAATACTCATAACTGGAGGTCCAGAAGGAGAGGATAGAAAGAGGCAGAAAAAATATCCAATGAAACAATTGCCCCAAATAGTAGAGATGTTTAGACTCCTTCACAATAAAAGATATGGAGGCAACTGACTCTCCATTTGGAAAGAAGTTACAGAAAACCTCGACCTCACTGGGGGGGAAAACAGGCAGATTAGAAAGTTATATGTAAAAAAGGAATATTAGCAGAGAGTACTGAATATTTTCATAATATTTGGATGGGAAAGCTCTTCTTCCTAATCAAATCATAAAATCCAGAACCATTAAAGGAAAGATTGACAGATTTAAATCTATAAAAATATTAAACTTTTGTGTGATCATAAAACATCCCAAACAAACTAACAGATTATTTAGGAGAATATATTTGCAACATAGTTGACAGACAAATATGTAAATGTCTTCTTCAGATCAATAAGGAAAAGGCCAAAAAGTATAAAAATGGGTGAAGGGATATGAACAGGCGATTCACAGAAGTTTTCATGGCAAATAAACATTAAAAAAACAAATGCAAATAAGCAACAAACATTAGCCTCACCAGTAATGAGAGCAGTATAAACTCAAATGAAACCAAGGTCCCTCCCCAATTAAACTGGAAGAAAATCTAAAAGATTGTTAATATCCATAATTGGTTAAGATGAGGAAAAATGGGCACTCCTAAATACCATTGGTCTAAAAGGCAATCTGATAGGGGCGCGTGGGTGGCTCAGTTAGTTGAGCGTCCAACTCTTGGTTTTGCCTTGGGTCACGGTTTCATGGTTCATGGGTTTGAGCCATGTACTGGGCTCTGCACTGACAGCGAGGCGCCTGCTTGGGATTCTCTGTCTCTCCATCTCTCTCTGTCCCTCCCCCACTCTCTCTCAATATAAGTAAATCGACTTTTAAAAAGCAATTTGGCAGTAACTATCAGAATGTAAAATGTGATTACCAGCAATTTCACTTTTAGGAACCTGTCTCAAAATTCTCACATAAATATATCCAGCAGAAACTTCTGTTTGATGGTAGATATGGATGTCATTGTTCTCAGCATGAAAGTAAACTCTTCCTATTTTGGTGAAGTAGCAAATAATATTCCACAAGGATTCTGAGAGGGAGCTGTTAGATTCAGGCTTAAAAAAAGTAGTAATAATAATAACTTTTTGTTAAGAACTTGTAACAGATGAGGCAATATACCAAGTACTTTTTCTGGACAAATTAACTTAATATTCATTAGAAATTACCAAGGAAGCAGAGGCACAGGGATGTGCCTAGGTCACAGAGCTGATAAGTGGCTAAGTTAGCGTTCACTTTTTTTTTTTATGTTTATTTTTGAGAGGGGCGAGGAGGTGCAGCGAGAGCGGGGACAGAGGATCCGAAGCAGGCTCTGTGCCGACGGCAGTGAGCCCGATGTGGGGCTCGAATCCACACACTGTGAGCTCATGACCTGAGCTGAGGTCGGATGCTCAAAGTCAGTATTCACTCTTAACGACCAGACCGTACAGCCACGCGCGAGGCCTTGTGACATCTCTTTGTCTGGACGTCAGCATTACCTGGAAGTTAGAATTGTGGTCGGGGAGGTCTCGCGGAGACCTTCATTCAGGGTGGAGGCCCCGAGCTGTCTCGGGAGGTTGTAACGTGATCTTTGCGCGTGAAGGTTCAGCTTGGCGAGTCTGTGTTTCCTGAGAATTCTCTCTCCTTGCTTTCAGCCCTCTGTGGTTTCTCTCCGGTGAAGCCCCGGGCCCCATGTTGCCCTTTGCGGTGTCCAGACTGGACATCCAGGAGCCTCCGTGTGTGCTTGCTAGCCCTCACCCGGGGGGAGCTTTCTGCAGCAAAGGAAATCACTTAGTTCGCTGGCAACAGCAGTTGGACAGTAACACCGGTTTCTGAAACCGGCCGGTTGTTAAGGCACATTTTGCAGGAGCAAAGGCCTGGGCCCCGTGACTTAGTTACACACGGAGGATAATTGCCACAAGAAGTCTCCCCTGTGGCAGGCTTGCTGGAGGCCAGAACTTGTGCACCAGCCAGGTCTGGTGCTCCAAACCAACCCAGCAGATAACCCAACATTGAACCACTCACTTTTTTTTTCACGGTCTACTACTCTCCTCCATAGTGGACCCATGCTTCTTTTATTCCCCCTTCTCCACTCTCAGCTTTTCTGTTGAAATGCGAGGGCTTATCCTATACCAAACCAGCGTTCATCCGGGGAGCGGCTTTCCTACTAACAAGAATTCAAGGCCTAGAAACCCCAGGATGCGGAGTCCAGGGGGATGTTCTTCTTCTCCTTGAGGACCTGGTTTGCCATTTGAGGACTTGTATTAACTTATCTGTGTAACTCTCAGGGACACCCCTGGGGTTCTCTGTAAAAAGATTAACAAGGAGGTCTGAATGGTCAAAACCACGTGGTCTAAAACCCTGCGTGACCTCCCATTCACCTTTCCAGGCCATGTCCTCCAATACCCTCTGCCCCCGACCTTGTCTTCCAGCCACTCTGGACCATGAGGGCTGCTGATTCACCCACCACGCACGTCGCTGGGCCTCCTGGCCTTCCTAGTGGTTCCTTCCTTCCCTCTGGCTACGGAAAGCCCACTCATTCCTCGACACCTAGTTCTCACACATCCCCTCTCCCATCAAGCCTTCCCAGATACCTTCCTGGGTAGTCCTGCCCAGGGCCTTTGCACCTGCCTCTGCTGTGAGAGCACTCTACCCCCAGTTCTTTGCATGGCTGGCTCCTTCTCATAGTGTGAGCCTGAGCCCCAAGTTCACCTTTTCACCGAGGTCTTCCCTGGTCACCTTAGCTAATGTTGCAAATCTCCATCAACTCTATCCCATTTCTGTGTTGCTTTCTTCATAGTACTTGTCACCGCCTGAAATGACTATTTTTCAATTGTCCTCTTCCACAAGATTGAAAACACTATGACAAGAAAGTCATGGCTGCCTTGTGTCCAGCATTTGGTGGCCCGACTATAATATGTGCTCAGATAAATGAAAGAATAGAATCGACATTAAGTATTTCTTTCTGCCATAGGACAGGGTGGTGTCCTTAGACCCCTGCATACCCTGCAACACATCTAACGAGCACCTCATATGTCCTCGGAACTCAGGAAATTTGCGTTGAGTTGAAATCCCAAGATGTTTTGGCAACTTCCCTTGACTCACAGCAGAGGCTGCCTTAATTGTAAAGTGGGAATAAGTAACAAGGTAAAACTTTGAAATAAGGGGCCAAATCTCTTAACAGAAACGAAGGCCTCGCAGAACAAACTTGAACTCCACTTTCTCTGACATCGTGAAAACATGCTCCTTTTCCCTCACAGACATGCGCGCGCACACACACACACACACACACACACACACACACAGTCAAGTCCGCTGATCTCAGCAGTGGCCTCCAACCATTTTTTTCTTTTTTTCTTTTTCCCTTGGTTCTGCATGTGTCTGAATGTGAGCTGAATAGTCAAGTTCCTAAAATGAGTCAGGATTCTGTTGGCTTCAATTTTTTTTTCTTTCTAACAGAAGCCAGACACTTAAAAACGGGGAGACGGCTGATTGAATTCTGGAGAGAGAGTTACGTTCCTGGGCTCTTGGGTCAATTTTAGTTTTGGCTAGAGGGAGGAAGTGTGTGTTTCTTTGAACAGCTTACGTTCGGCACGCAGCCTCTGGAAGGTGGCGATAAGCTTCAGCCGGGGCTGTCCCTGCACAGTGTGGTCCAGAGGCTGCCCTTTAACCCGTGTGGGCGGAGCCAATGAATCAAGTCAGTGACCTCTCCCTGCTGACTGAGGGCGCCAGCTTATCAAGGAGCCCAGGGTCCTATACTCACGGCCGCTGTGACATCTGGAAGCATTAATGCTCCGTAGCTGGCGTGTGGGCCGGTCGGAATGCCCACACTTTGGGACAGGATTGTTCTGGTCCCTGACATGGATAAAGGTTAGAAGTGAGTGATTCTACCATTTACTTTCCTTCATTCCTTAAGAGCATCATGACACAGAGCCCTGTCGTTGCCGGGTGAGCAGTTCCTGGAGCTGCTAACAGGAAATCTCCCTGAGGATAAACAGAGCTGTCGGTCATTGCCTAGAAACACGTGGTTCTCGTTGAACCTGCCCAGGACTTACTGTGGATGCCTCAGAAGCACCAAAACAGGAAGACTCCTCTCTGATATACACACCAAGTTTCTTCTGACCGAAGGGAACTTTCTCAACATTGTTAGACGCTGAGAAGTGATTCTCTCCCCGGCTGTCCGGGAACCAGCTTCACTCGTCCTTCATGAGGACCGGAAGCACATTTTAGGCGTCTCACAGTCTTGAAACTTTAGACCTAAGGATTCTCTTTTCACCGCTCTGACGAATATACTCTCAGAAAGTTGGAAGGGAGGTTAGACAGATGGCTCCACGGGAGATAATCAGAAAATGATCGTTCTTTACTTTTTGAGAAAGGGATAATTATAAAGGGATACATCTAATAAATGCAGCGATAACTCAGTGAATCAGCAGGTGTGCTACTTTATCTTTTCATGGAAGATGGGGACGGGCTTTGTTCTTTACCATAAGATGGGTCTAAGAGCTAGACCCGGAATCTGAATAAACCGATCCAAATCCAAGGGCTGTGTTGTGTCCCACATGAGGGCTACCGACTCACTTATTATCCACATCAACAGATTGTTCTGTTTCCAAAATGTTTCATTATCTGTGGAAGGAAAACATTTTTGGCATGCACGTTAAAGTGCTCAGATAACATATTTATGTCTCACTTTTTTCACTGGAGAGAATCTGACCGCATCTGGAAATTCTTCTGTTGTCACCGCTTCTCTGAAACTATTTCCCATCTGTATCCCTTTAACTCCAGTAAAAGACCATCCCGGTGCTCGCGAAATGGGCCTCCTCTGGGAGATTTGGCTTTCTCCGATTAAATGTAAATGAATTCTGTTCTACTGGGCGGCCTGGTGGTGCCTGAACTATGGACTTTCCAGCCTGTTGGCCAGCACACCCAGAGGAAAAGGGTGTGGGGGAGCGGGGAGGGCATGCCATTGTTTTTGCCAAACCCTAGAGCTGGTGAGGGGGAAATGATCGTTGGCTTTTATCGTAAGAAGTGAAATATTGTATGAAATAATGGCGGGCTCACACAGAGGTCACATTGTACAATGGATTATGCTCTCCTTTTCCTTTGGAAGATTGGTTCTGAAGCTTTGCCCCTTGATTTCCTGTTTCAGTTTTGTTCTCTGTAACACCCTAACATTTCACAGTGGTGGTGGCGGCCTTGAGGGATGGGAGCTGAGACTGGGTGACATGGGGAGTGGGAAGAAGAAAGCTTTTTTTTTTTTTTTTTTAAATGTTTACTTTTGAGAGAGAGAGAGAGACAGAGCACAAGCAGGGGAAGGGCAGAGAGAGGTAGACACCGAATCTGAAGCAGGCTCCAGGCTCCGAGCTGTCAGCACAGAGCCCGACCTGGGGCTTGAACTCTCAAACAGCAAGATCGTGACCTGAGCTGAAGTTGGACGCTTAACCAACTGAGCCACCCAGGCGCCCCAAGAAGATAGCATTTTATTTAGAGGATAATTTTTAATTAGAAAGAGAGGAGACATCTAGAGTGAACATTATGATCTTTTCAGTCTTTTTCTTTTTTTTCTTTTCTTTTTTTTTCCATTGGTTGTTTTTTTTTTTAATTTTGTTTTTTTTTTATTTTTTTAAATTTACACCCAAATTAGTTAGCATATAGTGCAACAATGATTCCAGGAGTAGATTCCTTAGTGCCCCTTGCCCATTCAGTCTCTTTAAAAGTAACCGTCTTTGCCTGTCTGGAAAATTAAACGACACCAGATCATTCTTAAACCCCCTCGTCTTCCTGCTCCATCCCCAACACTGCCAGTCTGGAGGCGGGCTGTTGTTTTATGGAAGGCTGCTAGGCCCTCATTTAGCTGTTTCAGTTCAGACACAGGGTATTCGCTTCATTTGGGGATGCAGGCTGGGAGGGACTGGCCAAAGCCAGCACCTCATGTTAACGTACCTCCTGTTGTTGAGATCATCAGAGTGTCTGTCCTTTCTGTGTGTCCGTATGAACACAGAAAGCGTCTAGCTCCACGCAGAGGTAAATATCGGAAAGTCAGAACTTGCTGAACTGATAAACAAGAGGGCCCTTTTCGCAAAGCAGAAGAATCCGTGCTCCGGGAGGGTCTACCAAAGGACACCTTTGAGAACCCCTTCCTTCGCATGAAATGATGCGTGCACACAAAAACTGTTTCCAACCTTTCAAAGACACTCGTTACATAAAGGTAGGTCTATCTGTTAGGGGGAACTACCCAGGATTGTTAGTGGTTTCTCTGCTCATGTTAAATAGTGTCCTTGCAGTCAAAAAATCAAGGTAAATGAACGGAGCCTTTGGGCAGCCAGCCTCTTCTGCGTTATTCTGGGTCTATATTCTTGCAAAGACTTGAAGTGACTGGTAATACGTGAACATGTTTGTTTTAGGATTTGTTCGTAAAATGTTAGCCTCTTGTACCATTCTTCGGTCAACACCAAGAAATAATAGTGAATCAGAGCAACGTGATTTAACATAAGGCATAACATAAAGAGCTCTATAAGAGGAAAGATGGTCTATCAGTTTATATTTTGCTGAATGGAAAAGGCATAGTTTCAGTGTATCTTTCTGTTAGTAAACCTCTTAGGTCAGCCTGATTAGCCAGTGGGTATCATTTCTCAAACATTTTCTGAGTACTATTTTTATTTCAAATCTTGAAGTCCTAAAATTAGTATCACCAAAGCCACTGTGGTGAAGGTTCTGCCTCCTGTGGCAGAAGGGGCCTATTATCTTTTGATACTTGCTTCCAAGATTGGGCAGTAGGTAATTGAATTAGCAAAGTAGGCATTCGAAACATTCTCTGGGTTTTCAAACTCCAGGGGTGTGTGAATCCAGAGGAGCAGGTGGCAAGTCAGGGGACGGGTCATGTTTACCCAGTTGCCATCCGCTGTGATTGGTGGGACATGATACAGAAAAGTGGCCCCAAGATGTAACAGAGAACACAGAGTCACTGATTAACAGATGAGTGTGAGTTAACGTGAAACACGTGTTATTCAAAAATGAACCTGTGCCCTCTTTAATCCGAGTCAGTTCAACAAACATAGTTTTCGAATCAAACTTCATCTAAGACCCACGTTGGCAAAGACTCTGAGCATCTTTCATAGGGAGCACTAATGTCATTGAGTTTGCTCCCCTGCTGATCTGATCCCCCGTTTCTCTTTTATTGGCTGTGTACTGTGTTCAAGGCAGTTCACTTTGTACATCAAGCCAGGGACACTTGGGTGAACTTTCCCATCCCTGGACCCCAGCCAGCTGGAGGATGGTCAAGAAATGGGGCTGATTCTGGTAGAAAGGGGACGTCTATGCCTTAGCCCGTTAAAAATCTGCAGTAATATCACACGCCCCGGGTGAAAAGTGGTTCCTTCACTTTGAGACTTGTTCATCGCCTTCTAGGTGGCTGTCCCACCTCCATCTGAGATTTGTCTGCAGGACCCTCCTCTGTGTCAAGGCCCACCTCTACTGCCTCCTTTCTGCCCACCGCAACCCAACATTCGTCCAGTGCGTGAGCCATGTTGAACTCAGATACTCTCTAGTTCAAGTCTGCTGTTGGCACCTCTGTGCCCTTGCACATGCTATTCGTCCCTGCCTGGAACTGCCTTCCCCTTCTCACTCTGCTCTCTAGGAGTTCTCTTTATCTTCCAAGATCCACATGAAGCACCACCTCCTCTGAGTCAAGAATGCAGATCATGACAGGCCGACTGCCGGTAGAGGGAAACATTTCTGAGGGCTTGTGAGAGAGCAGACGATGAGATTAGGGCCCGGGCGTGTGGGGGACAGAGGCTCTGCAGCCTGGGCCCAAGGAAGGAGGAACAGGAAGGGGGCATCCTGGGGGAAGCTTTGGAGATGGCACTCCTTCCATAATCAAAGCATCTAGGTGTGTGACAGGCTGCTTAAGCCCTCTGGGCTTCAGTCTTCTCATCTGTAAAATAGGAGTGAAAGTTAAGGAGACCAGATGGCCCAGTTTGCCTGGCACATCCCTGATATGTGTCTCTGTCTTGTTCGTCCATCTGATTAAGTCTCCCACTTCACTCTCGAAAATATCCTCGTTTGGACAATAAATTATATGATCACCCCACTGATAGCAGCACCTTCTATGCATGGGTACTATGAGGATTCAGTATGTGCCGTAGCTGTTAATGGTTTTTGTTGTTTTTTTTTTAAATTAATTTATTTCAAAAAAGAAAGCATGAGCAGGGGCGGGGCCCAGAGAGAGGAAGAGAGAGAATCCCAAGCAGGCTCCACGCTCATTGCAGAGCCCGACTCAGGGCTTGATCTCATGACGACGACATCATGACTTGAGCCAAAGTCAAGAGTTGGATGTTAACCAACCGAGCCACCCAGGCACCCCCATAACTTTTAGAATAGTACCCACGTTAGCTGGCGTAATTCCTGTTTATATCTGAACTCCGTACAGGGATGGGGCCGTAAGCAGCTGGGATTGATTTCGAGGGTGATACGCTTGGGGAATGAGACTCCGAAAACAGATTAGAGGACTGCTCTGCCCCTCCGGTCTTGAGGCCCAGGGACAAGAACTGCCTTAGGGTGGCTCTGTTCTGGGGCCCCAGGAGAGACCTATGTCCTCTCTCTACCTCTAGGTCAGCAAACAGCTCAGAGGTACCCTAGGCAGGCCCCTCTCTTGAGGCCACAACATGGGAGTGCTTTGTTTTCTCCAACCCCTTTATCAGACCACCACGGCCTGGAGAGTCTTTAGTAGAAGCTCTAGACGTTCCTCTGAATGGTAACGGACTCTCTTTTGCAGCATCATGCCTTTGGAATCGTCCCGATTCATACTTTGAACCCCGTAGTTTATGCAGGGAGGTTTGGCTAGACCACGCCAAGTGTACCAAGCACTTCGTCCTCAGATGGGCCTGGGACCTCGGAGGCTTCTGACCACAGAGGCTCCTGACCGAGGCTAACTCGGACTCTGCCACCAAGTGATGTCCACATTGTCCTTGGGCTCCTGACAGTTTCCCAAATCACCACCATCTCCTGGTTTTGACTTACACAGTGTTTTCTTTGGGGTCCGGACAAGGGGAGTAAAGGAGACCAAATGCCAGCAGAAAACCCTCATTAGCTGCCTTGGCCGAATCCAGCCTTGACACTGTGGCCCACATCCTCTTGTCCTTGTGTGTGTTTGGTGAAGACCTATTATTCACATTCCAGTAGACGTGGGCCTCATCCAGCTCCCAGAGGTCCTGGAAGATAAGCAGCCGTGTCATGGGAAGCATTTGGACTCGGCTGGTCTGGAAAATAGATGAGAATTGAGTGGGCAGGGACGAGCAGAGGGCAACGGCCACAGAGTCCTTGGCCAGCCACAGAAATGAATCTGTTGGACACGAGCGCCGTGGTGTTTGGATCGTCTGCAACGCAGGAAGAAAACAGCGTTTCCCTTTGATTTTAAGCAAAGAAGTGGCGAGGGAGCACCTGGGTGGCTCAGTTGGTAAGCGTCCGACTCTCGATCTCAGCTCAGGTCACAGTCTCATGGTCATGAGTTCGAGCCCTGTGTCAGGCTGTGTGCTGACAGTGCTGAGCCTGCTTGGGGTTCTCTCTCTCCCTCCCTCCCTCTCTCTCTCTCTGTCCCTCCCCCCACCTCTCAAAATACATTTTAAAAAAAGTATGCAAAGAAGGTGTTTATAACCAAGCTGGGAGTAGGAGATGTCGGCAATTGCTTACCTACATGACGTGAGATCAGGTGGCCCCCTGCTGTTACAAAAGGCACGGGTCGTCCTCAAAGTATGGAATAAGCAGGTGAAGACAACCTTAGTGACCACCTAGGCGACCACCCTAATTGAACACAAGGACGCTGAGACCCCGGGGACTCGAACGGGCAGCTGTTAGCAGGCAGAGCTCGGGCCGACGCCCGGGACTGTCGAGTGCCCCCCAAGGCCCTCTGGGCCTTCACTGGGTGTTTCTTGCCGCCAGCAGCCAGTCACATGACCTGGACAAGTCCTGGAACTCAGGGCCTGTGGTTCCTTATCTGTCAGCTGAGGCCAAGGGACGGCGTGATCTCCAAGCTGCCTCCCAGAAACCACATTCCAGGATGCTCTGTTCCCCTTCCAGGCCGAGACAGCATGGAGAAGCCTGGCCTCTCAGCCAACAGGCGCTTTTATCTCCTACACTCTGGCCAGGAGTCAGTCTTTGGCTCCAGTGGCAGAAATGGGTCAGGATGAAGGGTTCTGGGCCTCCCAGACTTTGAGCTAGTGCTTTCTTCTTCTTGATCAAGGGAGGAACGGGAAGGTCTGGTTTTCCCCCCACCTGTGCCTGTGCATGACTGCCACCCCAGCCCCAGCCTCCTCTGTACCTGAGAGGCAGGGACATGGTTATAAGTACGGGCTCTGGCGCTGGATGGCCTGCCAGCTGAGAGACCTCAGGCGGACCTCCGGCCTCCCCTTGCCTCTCAGTTTCTACATCTGTAAAATGGCGATGGTAATAGCACTCACCTCCCAGGGCAAGGACTGCACGCGCCAATGTGTGTAAAGCACTCAGAGCCTGCACACGTGTTAGGTAGTGTCGTGGCTGTTGCATACAAACCTACCCAACATAGAAAAATCCTGCCCTTCCACGACCCGGACAGGGACTGGGTTGCTCAGTTCTAGCTGAGGGAACATCTACACATCGGCAACAGGATTAGGTCGATCGGAATCAGACCCATCAGAGCACCAAGCGACCTTCGGTCTCCCTTTGAACGAGGACCACCCTGAACCTCCCCGAAAAATGTCATTTTCCCCCAATTGAAGCGATTCCCGTGTAACCACAGTCGGGAGCACAACTGGCTGAGATTTTCATTCACCACAGACTCAGTCTCCACTTCCCTTCTCCACATTCCCCTGGGCCAGATCAGACGTCACACGGGGTCACATCACATCGCTGTCAGCACCCTGTTCGCAGGCCGCCCAAGGCTGAGCGCCGAGGCTTCGGCTGGTGCCTACCCCCTCGCCCTGCCTCCCGGCTTCCTCCTGTTTGGGGGTATTCACAGTGCCGGGCTCCTTGCACCCAAGGGTAGCCAACTTGGCTGGTCTGGGGCTCTGTTCCCGCCCTTCCTCTCCCAGCCTAGAGACCCAAAGCACCAATTCTCAGAGCCAGGAGGAACTCTGCCTCCACGCCTGATTTCAATCGGGGACAAATGCATCGCACAAGACTCAGAGATTCTGTGTCTCTAAACCCAGACCAAAGTGTTTGTGTGCCCAGGCCCCGCCCTCTCAGCAGAGGCATGCAGGTGCCCCGGGGCTGCAGCAGGACCAGTTTTCACAGTGACCTTTCGGCAAGTGTCCATCCAGAAGACCAACAGGTTAAGTGGAGGATGCTTCAGAATGAGAAACGAGTGGAATTAAGAACATGAGCACAACACGTGCAAATTCTCAAAGGCTCAGTGAACGAAATGCTTTCCATCCACCCACCGTGTGCCCTCCGTGCCTAAATAGAGGGCAACCCCCAGATAACACAATACCCCGCTTCCCTAATGAGGTGCATTCAACACTTCTTTGGGCCAGCTTAATAGGAATCAGAAATGGGGTTGCCTTGGAGGTGGGGGATGGGACTGGACTGGAAAGAGGCAGGAGGGAACTTTCTGGAATGAGAGACAGATTGTACCTTCACTGGGTAGGTGGTGATGTGGGTGACTTCATTTGTCAGAATTCATCAAACTACACTCTGAAGATCTGTGCATGTTAGTGAATATAAACTTTACCTCAATAAAAGAAGTTAGAAACGCGAATTAAATAACTTCGACTCACAATATTTAACCTAACTATGCAGTTGCATTCTTTTTTTTTTTTTTTTTTAAAGTTAATTTTTTAACGTTTTATTTATTTTTAAGACAGGGAGAGACAGAGCATGAACAAGGGAGGGTCAGAGAGAGGGAGACACAGAATCTGAAACAGGCTCCAGGCTCTGAGCTGTCAGCACGGAGCCCGATGCGGGGCTCGAACTCACGGACCGCGAGATCATGACCTGAGCCGAAGTCGGCCCCTTAACCGACTGAGCCACCCAGGAGCCCTGCAGTTGCATTCTTAAAATTACGTTAAGAATAATATGTCGGGGCGCCTGGGTGGCGCAGTCGGTTAAGCGTCCGACTTCAGCCAGGTCACGATCTCGCGGTCCGTGAGTTCGAGCCCCACGTCAGGCTCTGGGCTGATGGCTCGGAGCCTGGAGCCTGTTTCCGATTCTGTGTCTCCCTCTCTCTGCCCCTCCCCCGTTCATGCTCTGTCTCTCTCTGTCCCAAAAATAAATAAAAAAAAAAAAACGTTGAAAAAAAAAAGAATAATATGTCAACTTACATTATTCTTCCCATTCGCACATCTCACAAAATGGTTTTATGCACACGTACATCCTTTGACATCAGCATGTATCATGACAAAGCCACTTTTTAAAAATTTTTTAAATGTTTATTTCTGAGAGAGAGAGAGAGAGCGCGCGCACACGTGTGCGTATGAGCACAGGCGGGGCAGAGAAAGAGGAAGAGAGAATCCCCATGCAGGGCTCAAACTCACGAACCATGAGATCATGACCTGAGCCCAAACTGAGTCTAATGCTTAACCAACTAAGCCACCCAGGCGTCCCTTAAAGACCTTAATTTTAAGTAATCTCTACACCCAACATGGGGCTCAAACTGGCGATCCCGAGATCAAGAGCTGCATGCTCTACTGACTGAGCCAGCCGGGTGCCCCGGGAAATGCAGTACATTTTCAATCCAAGCTTCTTATTGAAATTTTTTTTGCAAACCGTGAATGCCCATTTCCATAACATTGCAACGGTTTTTCTCATTTGTCTCGTGATTATTCGTGATCCTCACTACATCAGGGACGTGTGTTTTGCTTTCTAAAAGGGACTTTCAAATAGTTGTCACAGTTTGCCATACTCACTCCGAAGAATAATTCCCAAATCTGTGTTAAATCTCATTGCCTTCTTCCCATTAATTCCCTCTGGTGACCTCGAAAAGCAGCCAAAACCAGGGCTGATTGAGACTGAATCAGGCTGATGTATCTTCCCAGATTCTGTGGTTCAAACAAAGTAATTGAGACAGTACCAAATTATGAGATATTCTTAAAGAATAAGAAGTCCTAAACTAGGAGAGATTTGTAAAGGCAGCACACTCTTTTGTAATAATTAATTGGAGGAACTAGAACATCTTATTTGTTTTCAGATATATTATAGTAAATCCTGGCATATGTGTTTAAACCAAAGATAAAATCGAGATTAATGCAGCAAATTTGGGGATTTTATTCTATAGTTTGTTATTAAAAGATTAGCACTGTTGGCTTAAGTTAGAAGTTTCTTGCTGTAAAAATTTTAAGTTTTGCTCCCTACTGTGAATGGGAAGTTGAAACATTCTTTTTTCTTTTTTAATGTTTATTTGGGGGGGAGGGGCAGAGATGGAGAGAGAGAGAATCTCCAGCAGCCTCAGCACTGTCAGCAAAGAGCTGGATGTGGGGCTTAAACCCACAAACCATGAGATCGTGACCTGAGCTGAAACCAAGAGTCAGATGCTCAAACGACTGAGCCACCCAGACACCCCTGAAACATTCTTGAATAAATTCAGACACACTATATTTTCCTTAAGAGCTTTAAAAATGAGAGAGTTTGATTTAAACAGATGATTCTGGTTAGAAAAGGGATTATAAACGCAGTCCTAAATTATGAATTACTAATTACAAATTTTACAACTTGACCTTAAGTTATGTCCAGTCTTCAGCGATAAGCAGGGTTATGTAATGATGTATGTAAAGAAGTCTTTGTTTTTTTCACCATATCCTCAATTTAGGCATGAAAAATAGTGTTATTCTTAAAGAAACCACCATGGAAGGCTTACACTGTTGTTTTGGTTTTTTGTTTTGTTTTTGAAATTTTTTTAATGTTGAGTTTTGAGAGAGAGAGAGACGGGGCACAAGCAGGGGACGGGCAGAGGGAGAGGGAGAGGGAGACACGGAATCTGAAGCAGGCTCCAGGCTCCGAGCTGTCAGCACAGAGCCCGACGTGGGGCTCGAACTCACGAACTGTGAGATCATGACCTGAGCCAAAGTCGGACGCTCAACCGACTGAACCGCCCAGGAGCCCCGCAGAACTCTGATTTTAAATGACGTTATAGGTCATTCTCTAGTTGGAGCAGAGAAAGGGGCCCAGAGAAGTCCTGCTGGATGCCTCTTCTCCTCTCTAGGGAGATGACTAAGGGGGGTTGATAGCACCCTAGGTATTCTGTGGAACACAGTTTGAAAACCTCTGGCAGTGGACCATGCATGAATGCTTGGTCTTAGAAGACCTGGGTTCAAAACCTGGGTTCTAGACTCTGTGATTGCTGGCAAGGACTTAACTTGAGTCTCATTTTCCTCCTCCAGACAAGGAGCGTGAAAGCTCATCTCCAGGAGTAGCTACCGGGATGCTTATAAATGTGCTTTGGAAACCATGAAGTATAAGGTTTATTTTGTTCCTTAGGTCTTACCGTCTCCTAGTGACATTTCATTCGCATGTTGCGTGCCATCTCATCTCAGTTATTTAGGGACTTCGGATTATCTGGCCTGGTTGATGGTACTACCTTCACCCTTCAGCTTTGCAGCAATATTGTCTGCTAGAGGATGGTCAAGGGGGAAGGGATGACTTTGCGGTAAGGGATTCCAGGTTCATAATTCATTCTTGGGATGGACCACTGTGACAGGTTTCTTTTCCCTTTCAGGTGGGCCAAGAGAAGGGAAACTGTTCTTTCCAAAAAAACCCAACCCCCTGCATCATCCCTCAAGAGCAAGAAAATATCTTCCATACGATATTTGCCTTTTTCACAAAGTCTGGAAGAAAAGTCTTGGTAAGAATTTGCTCACTGGTTGGGTTAACATGGGTGGTCCTCACGAGGAAGGCGAGTAGGAGATAGACTAGTTTTCTATTTGGCGTTTATTATTTTCCAAATCTGGTTTTAATCAATTGACGTCTAAAGTCACAAGGACTGTGGTCAAGTCCTATTTTTCAGCCTGAGGTTTCAATCAAAGTGTTAAATTTACATTCCAAATTCCATTGCCTGGCAAAGGGAAAACCTTTGCAGCCCACCAAGCGCAAAGTAAAACATTTCTCCAACGAGTATGAGTCTAATCAAGACTGATGGTTCTACAACCACTTGGGAAAACTCCTGGGCAGTCTCCACTAAAACTAAACATCTCCGTATCCCGCGACCCAGCAGTTCCACTCTGAGGCGTACCCCCAAGAGAAATGTGTATTTATGTGCCCTAAATGACATGGATAAGAAGGTTGACAGCAATCTTCTTAGAGCTAAAAGCTGGGAACAGTCCGGATCCCCATCAACAGGAGAATGGGTAAACAATTGTGGTGTAGCCCCACATGCGGGAATATTACAGAGCAATGAAAAATACTACCCCACGCTACAACAGGAACGCATTTCACAGACATAATAATGCCTGAAAGAAGCTGGAGCCAAAGCACACATAGTATAATATTTCACTTACAGGAAGTTCAGAAAAACCAAGGCTAGCAATAGTAATGAAGTTCAGGATAGTGGTTGCATTTGAAGGAATGTCAACAGGAGAGGGCGTGAGGGAACCTGCTTCAGTACCAGAATTATTCTACACCTTGATCTGGGTATAAACATGAAAAATATATCAAGGGGGACCCTTCAGATTTATTCCATCTACTCTATGTAAGTTATACCTCCATTTTTTTTTAAAGTAAAGGTATTGAAGATACAGTTACATGCTTTCCCCAAGCCTCCTTTCCCCATATATTTGGTTATATCTCTTTAGCTTATTATTTCAGGATGGGCACATCTCACTTTTCTTTTTCTCTTTTTTCCAAAAAAAAAAAAAAAAAAAAAGGAGGACTGTTTGCCACTTGCATTATGGGTTCTTTTGGTTTGTGTTTTGTTTTTAACTTACCTAGTGCTGATGATACAACTATTTTTAAAAGCCCTTAGCATTATTAGGTATAGTGATATCTCGTTGTTTGACAGACACAACTCTGTGTGCGGCTGGCAGTTTTACCCCAGCCACGAAACATCATGCCGGTAGGTGTGTGCGTTTTGGATTCTACCATACGAAAGAGAAGAATTCCTCTTTTGTAACTTACATTTGGAATTTAGGTGTCTGTTGGTGATTCGCGTGTTTTCTTGGTCAAACGTGCTTTTCTTTCCTCCTGTGTTTTCTTGAGTCATGATATGACTTCTGAGCCCTCTAATTTGCTCTACCTGGAAAAGGAGCACGAAAGTGTGTTTGCTAACTGCACAGGCAGAAATCACATAATGCAGGAATTACATCCTGTGCTCAAAACTCAGAAGAAAAATTCCTTTGGAATACGTAGATGTGTGTCTTTTTGAAAACAGTCATCTGTCCCTGTGAAATCCAGTTTTCGGGTAGTGTAAACCAGTGAGTGGCTTTTTCCCATTTGCTTGACCTGAAGCCGTGTTCTGGTGCCCGCAGGGGCAGGAAATCCCTCCATTGCCCTCTGGTGGCAAGAAGGAATGATCACGATCTTCCTTTGGAATTCTCTGCCTAGGATTGTTTTAGTCACCGGAATAGAAGCTCATGGAGCCCTCTGCTCCAGAAACTGCTGCGCATTTGTCTTTGTTCTTAATACCGTTTGAAAGAAAGTTCTCTGATTTCTCTTCTCAGGACTGTGAAAAACCAGGAATCTCTTGCCTAACAATGCACTGTAACCTTAGCGCGCTTGCTAAAGAAGAAAGTCGTACTATAGACATTTACATGCTGCTGAACACAGAAATATTGAAGAAGGTAATGCCCTTCGGTTCATTTAAAAGCATTGGTATTATAGGGGCGCCTGGGTGGCTCAGTGGGTTAAGTGTCCAACTTCGGCTCAGGTCATGATCTCGCGGTCCGTGAGTTCGAGCCCCGCGTCGGGCTCTGTGCCGACAGCTCAGAGCCTGGAGCCCGTTTCGGATTCTGTGTCTCCCTCTCTCTCTGCCCCTCCCCTGCTCATGCTCTGTCTCTCCCTGTCTCTCAAAAATAAATAAATGTAAAATAAAATTTTTTTAAGTAAAACATTAAAAAAAATTCTTTTAAACATTGGTATTATTATTAGGTATAGTGATACCCAGTATGAATACGCTGTATGCTAGCTAACTTGACAATAAATTATATTTAAAAAAATAAAATAAAACAGTTTTATTTAGCAATGAAAAAAAAGAGATTTTAAAAAGAAAAGCCTTGGAGTAGGTTTTCTCATGAAACACTGCCTGCCCCTTTTAAAACGTTTCTGGCAAGTGCCATTGGTAATTCGCTGCAGGAAGATGCTGGGGTAGGGGTGGGGGACACTAGACCCTTGCTATTCTACACGCGGTCTGAGGACCAACTGTATCAGCAGCACTTGGGATCTTGTTAGAAATGTGGAATTTAAAAAGAAAAATGAAAAGACATGCAGAATCTTGGGCTCCGTCCCAGACTTCCTGAACCAGCACCCTTCAGTTTAATAAGCTCCCTGGGTGTTTTGTTTTGCACATTTAAGTTTCTCCCGACTTCAGCTTGCATCAGAATCCCCTGGAGACCTTGTTAAAATGCAGATTCCTGGGGGCTGAGTCTGAGATTCTGTCGTTCTGACAAGCTCCCATGCGATACCTCTGCCACTGCTCTGCGGACCCCATGCTAGATCAGGGGTCAGCACACCTTTTCTGTGACGGGCCAGTTGTAAATATTTCTGGCTTTTCAGACCACACAGTCTTTTGTCACAGCTCAACTTGGCCATTGTCTTGTGAAAGCAGCCATAGACAATACGCAGATGAATGGGCATGGCTGTGTTCCAATAAAACTTTATTTACAAGAACAGGCAAAGGGCCAGATTTGACCCACGGGTGGTAGTTTGCCAGTCCTTTGTTTAGATGACACTTTATTTCAGGGAAGTCCAACTTTTGATCTTCAGGTCACTTTGCTATTATGAGTTTATCAAAAGTGGCTCATTTAAAAATACCTCAGTCCGTGAATTAGCGGTTCTCTAAAAATATCATACAAATTCCCTGTGATTTATTTTAACATAAGAGCCACTGAGTATGAAAGGCCACAGCCAACCAGCTGCTTTAAAAAGAATCGCTTGGGAAGATAAAATAAAATATGCATGTTAGCTGCAGAGATTCTATTTATTTTCCTCTGGAAAAACTGTGTGTGTTAGTCGGTATAAACCTGAATGAATATCTTTAGAAAAGTCATCCCAATGTTAGTTTTAAATTAAGCATGGCAGTAGCATGCTGACCTGAGAAGTCACAGGCACGAGAGATTCAAGATGTTTCGCCCACTTTTCCATCTGTGACTGGCGCGGCCCCCACACGCCCAGGGAGAGCTGCGCACAATTCTCTTTTCCTTGGTTTCCTTTGCAGAGAAACCAGTTTGGGGCCAGTTGGGCTCTCCTGGCAGTGTTTCCCTGTTGCTCCTCTCCCTGAAAAAAGGACAGCGTTGGGGGGTGGGGGGCAGCACCCGGGTGGCTCAGTCGGTTAAGCATCTGACTCTTGGTTTTGGCTCAGGTCCTGATCTCATGGTTTGTGAGTTCAAGCCCCGCCTCAGACTCTGCCCTTGTCAATGGGCAGCCTGCTTGGGATTCATTCATTTTCTCTCTCTCTCTCTCTCCCTCCCCTTCCTCCCTCCCTCCCTCCCTCTCCCCCTCCATCTCTGCCCCTCCCCCACTCACTCTCTCAAAAATCAACAAATTACAAAAAAAAGAAAAGAAAAGGGACAGCGTTGGGAGAGGACCAGGCGAAAGCTAGAGTCCCAGTGGCCATCCTGTGATTCCGGAAGCGTGTCTGGAAGCCCCGCATCGCAGGAAGTGCCTTCCCCACGTGGGCCTCCTGGGTCAGGCTGAAAGATCAGGCTTCCGTATACTTACCTGTCCCGTTCATCTTCCTGACAAATGGCCCCGGTGACCGTTTTATTCGCCACGCCACACTCGTCACTGTGGACGAAGCCCTGATCCGGGCCCGGACGGCAGGGGGGAGGCCATCCTGATTCCTCCTGCGCCCTCAACCCAGATGTTTGCCGCTTGCACTCCGTCATTTGTCCTTAATTGAATTGCAAGGCCTCAGGCCTTTCTTGTGTACACGGCTCAGTGGCCTGGCCTTCTGCGTGACTCTCCCTGTCAGTGGCCAGGGGTAGCCCTTTGCCAAGGATCATGTCCCACTGACCGCCGTTCCCAAGGACCATCCCATCCAGTCTGCGCCCTGAGAGACAGCCGTGGGGTGTCGTGTGTAGGTGCTGGACGATCGGTCTCCCTGAAAGTGCCCTTTCTGCAGAAGCCAGAAATTTCAGGTGCAGAGGAGAGCCTAAAATGAGGCTGCCCTGGAACCAGATGGGTCCCCAGCTGCTCCTAGAGCTTGAAATGCAGAATGTCAGTCCCCTGAAGCCAGCCATGACCTCCCTTGGGGAGTGAGCACCAGACGAGACGCCCCAGAGCCCTCTGGCCTCCCTAAGGGTATGGAGCCGCTCCAGCCTTGAGGTTGGCCTGGGCCTCCAGTTGTGTTTATTTTCCTTTGACCTCAAGGTCCAGCCCCAGACAAGGGAATTTGAGGTTTTATTGTTTTGATCTTAACTAGTTTTCATTTGAAATGCAGGGTCTGACTTTTTAAATTATCAGAGGATTCAGATTGCTCTGAAAGTGCCCTTCTCCAACCACAGGGAGGCCTGTCCTGGGGCGGGCTGTTCATCTGCAATAACAATCCTCATCATTGTTATTATCCTTGTGATGATGAGGATCCACGGTGAGGATTAGTCAAGGTTGCGAATAAACCACACATTTGCAAAACTGTTAAATAGGTAAAAGATTATTCGCACACAGAATTATTTACTGCTGGAGGAGAGCTGACGGGAGCGGTTCATTTGAGTGACAAGCTTCCCAGAAGCATTGAAAATCGGTTTCACCACCGTTTAAAAAAAAGGGACAATAATTAGCACATACCTCCCAGGTGAAGCAGGCAAAGTGGCCTCCCCGTGTGCCCTCCCGGGAGGGTCTTTGTGGTTTCTTTGGCAGAGATGAGCAGAGGGAACTGTTTTCTCTGAGAGGGTCCTCTGCTTTCACTTTCGGGGGGGGGGGGGGGTAGGTTTTACCAGAAGTGGGTCAAAGCTGGCATCTGATACATACCTCCTTGTGTGGCAGGCAGACTGAGGAAGTGTGGGTGGGTCTACTGCAAGTCACCTCGCTGGCAGAGCCCCAGCCACCCCCACAGGTGGGCTGCCGAGTGTTCCAGTTGCCCGCCTGTCCTGCTTCCTCACCAGAAGCCAGGCTGGTCCTCCACCCACAGTCAAGGCAGCACTGTCTGTACCACTGGCTCAAGCTGCTGACCCTTCCCTGAGCCGCAGTTTTGCCCTCTTTCCAGATCCCAACCCCATCCCTGCCTGGTGGCCATTTTCTCATTCTGTGGATCTGAGCCCACACCAAGGCCACTGCTGGTGGGCTCTTCCTGAGTCTTGGATGTGCCCACGCCCACCCCAGTCTCCTTACTCCTCAAGCCATGGCCTGATTTATAAGCTAGATGTGTCCCTCTCTCATCACCCCATCCAGCCTCCTCTCTCCATGTTAAATGGTTTTGACCCCCAGACAGCCTCATTGAAGGGTAAAGAAAGAGTTAAAAGTAACTCATGTGAAGGGTTTGAGGGTTGTGGTCAGAGCAGGAAGATGCTTGAGAAATAGAAATCAGATGCCTTCCATGGAATGCCAGGCCTGGATTTGTTGTACACAGTTAAGCAGTTTTATTTATTTTCTCCTCTTTGTGAGTATGTCAATATCAATATCCAAATATCTGGCTCTTACCACTTGGAAACCATAGCACACAAGCTTGCGTGTATCGATGACTGGCAAAACTTCAGCTTTTCAGCATCCGCCATAGCAGGAAAGAATTCTCGAGAGACAGACTGGAAACCTCTGTTTACGTGGGTGCCTGGAACGGGGAGGTACCTAGTTCAGGGATAAAATTTTCGTCCGGCCCACATGGAATCTTGGAATTCAGTTCTTCCTGCTACTTTGAGGCCCAGCCGTTGTCACTGAAAAATGTGTCACTGAGTTGTGTTGTTTCCTCCACAGGACAGTTCATCTGTCATCCAGTTCATGACCCGTGCCAAGGTCAAGGTGGATGGTGCCCTGAGGGTGGTGGAGATAGCCAATGGGAACCCAGAAGAGATGACGGTGAGTCAGCCAGCCTTAGAGCAGCCCTCTTGGGAGGGTGAGGGAATCTGGGTGGCTTGGTGCTAGAATTTGAGGGTAAAGACAGTCTCTGAGCCAAGATGTTGGCTTTGCGGTAGACCCAAGACCATGCCTGCCTTGGCTCCCAGGCCCCCACGGAGAACTGCTGCGGTCTGCTCTTGTGATAGCATTGTTCTTTACTGTGCCATCATTATGTGAAGGCTCTCTGCTATGACCAGCTCAAGGAAAAATAGTCTGGAAGTACCCTTGACAGGGCTTGGATTTCCACGCTGAAAGCCAAGACTATTTTTATCTTTCTCAGACCTTTCCCTGAAACCTCATCTGCCTCCCCAATCATATTGCTCCATGGATAAACACTAGGCATCTTAAAAACAAGTGGTTTGAATAACTTTAAAGAAGTCACATCCAAATTTCTAAGCCCTACAACCTTCTGTCACTCTCTGCCCCCTTGTCCTGCCTAAAGTGCGGGGGATGCAAGCTTCAGAGACACAGGAGGGTGCGGCAGCGGGAGGCGTGGATGTGGGGGTGTGGGGGAGGCTGGAGGGGAAGTGTGGCCTTGGGATTGTGCTGCCTTTTACGGGTTTTCAGGGGTCGGGAGGGGAGGTGCATTCTTGACACTCACTGTCAGATCCCGGGCAGATAGAAAGGGTCGAGACAGCAGCCTGCGAACGGGTTTTGCCACCGAGCGAGGCAGTGACGCTACCTCTTTGCATCTACTTCCCTGGAACTCACCTCCTCTCAAGGGACTCTTGGAGGGGTCGGTGTTGCCGTGACAAATTTACAAATGTGATAAAGTCATAGAGGTTGTGTACCTGCAAAGAAAAGGCTGTTAACTTATTTTGCAACAACAATAGGAGCACCACGTGTCTCAGTGTTAGGATATGAATCAGCCCAAAGCCCATTCATGTAAGACCCTGAAAAAAAAATAAGTCTCCGGGGACTGCAACGAAACCTCAGTCCTGCTCCTGTGTGTGGTGAACAAGAGCCAAGAGCACCAGCTAGTGCGGAACGAAGGTGACTCTGGGAATGGGGGAGGGTTATTAGAGCTGCACCAGGGCTTGGGCATACCATGTTCAGTGTGGGCAAGGGCGGCCAGGTGCAGAGCTGGACTCCTCTGTTCACTCTGAGAAATTGTCCAGGCACTAATTTTAATAACAGGAACCAGAAAGGGTGACTTGGAATGGCACTGGCGTCTCTCACCCTCTAGGGCGAGTTTTTCCAGCGGACCAGGTGTTCGGAGCTGGCTTTTGCCTTCCCCTCGCCGCCTTTTGGCCATTTCACTGCTAATTCAGACCCTCGCCTGAGAAGTGAAGGAGACTGGTTCATCGCTCATTGTCATAGGTCTGGTTAAAAAGTTTTAGGGGCGCCTGGGTGGCGCAGTCGGTTAAGCGTCCGACTTCAGCCAGGTCACGATCTCGCGGTCCGTGAGTTCGAGCCCCGCGTCAGGCTCCGGGCTGATGGCTCGGAGCCTGGAGCCTGTTTCCGATTCTGTGTCTCCCTCTCTCTCTGCCCCTCCCCCGTTCATGCTCTGTCTCTCTCTGTCCCAAAAATAAATAAAAAAAAACGTTGAAAAAAAAAAAAAAATTAAAAAAAAAAAAAAAAGTTTTATAGCCCAACATGTGAGGTTTGGAATGTTTGAGTAGACCACGGTGTTCCCGCTTGAGAGCTAAGGGATGTGATTTAGCAGGTTTCCTACAGGTGGAATCCCTTGTGTAGATGAAAAAACCAATTGACTGGGCACATCGCCCTCAGTGAGAACACTGAGCTGTGGGGTCCGGGAGGACGTTGCTTAACATCCCATTGTTGGCCTTCTGAGTCATCTGTATGCCCCCAAAATGCCACTTCCATTAACTACTGTTCCATTTTGAGCACTATGGTGATATTTTCATTATCAAGAGCTCTGTGAAAGCAGCTCTCACTTCCAATGATTTTGCTTTAGGACTGACCCATCAGAATCCTACAATGTCGCCTTCTCCCTCCTTTCCAGGACTTTGCCTTTCAACCCATGAGCTAGATGAAGTCCTACAGTCTGTTCTCAACTTTCCTGGCAGGAAAAAAAAAAAAAAAGTCTTTTCCGAGTAGGAAGGTTTACTTTTTTAGAACAAACACGTTCTTCCCTGCATGAGTCTTCTGAAGGCCTGGCTCTCTGTCAGCTATCTATTTGAGGGGAAATTTCCATGGAGGCTATAGCCACCAAATTTAAACCGGGCAAAGTTTCACAAGATTTTAGATGAGATACCAAATTCTGATGGCCTTGGAATGAACAGGAAGTGTCCTTTCAGCTGGTAAGGAGCAGGGTGTGGGTGAGAAGGGGAAATAATCTGATTTGTAACCACATAATGTGTATACCGTGGTAAATTTCCCCAATCGGGAAATCAAGTGATTTTCCTGGGACTCTTTGGATCTTTTCTTTTTATGCTATGGTCTGAGTGCTTTACAAAGCATTTGAGTGAATAACTAGAAATATGTGATCGATTTTTGAATGTTTATTAATAAATAGGTCTGGAGGGTACTTTCGGGGGGGGGGGGGGGGGGGAATGTCTACGACCAGCCCCATCAAGCTCACCTGTACAGATCCAAACCTGAGAGCTCCAGGTGAGATCTGTCGTGTTATAGTCTGTACTGGTTGCCAAGTGCCAGTAGTATGCTGAATTTCCTATTCTATTCAACCCAGCCCTTTTTTTTTTTAAGTTTATTTTTATTTATTTTTGAGAGGGAGAGCAAGCGGGGGAGGGGCACAGAGCGAGGGAGACGGAATCACAAACAGGCTCCACCCTTTCAGCACAGAGCCCGATGCCGGGCTCAGACTCACAAACTGTGAGATCATGACCTGAGCCGAAATCAGCTGCTTAACCGGCTGAGCCACCCAGGCGCCCCGACCTGGCCCGTCTCACTTTTCAGGGAGATTTGCCAACAACTGAGGCTAGAAACTCCCCCAGGACAAACCAAGAATCTGGAGGATCAGCTTTACTACTGCAAGCTACCATCCCCAACCCCCTTCTCAGGCTGGATGAGAAGCTTGTATGAATTACATAGCACACCGATTTTCTTGATATTTTCCAGCTGAAGAACATAGGATACACACATAAATCCACAGGTGAAGAAGTCATTGCCATGTGGAGTGTATACTGGGCTAAGACCTTAGGAGCAAGCGGGAAGGACTGATTCTCTTTTTGGCAGAGTCAGAATGGGTTCGAAGGATATATGGCAGCTCTCAGCATTGCCAGGAAGTCTGGAGAACCAGGCTGAGGGCAGGAGAGGAGTCCAGAGACCTGAGGAGCCAGGACCACGGGCTCAGGCCATGGGAAGAGTGCACGTGATGCTTTGGACACAGCTGTCCCTGGCTTCTCTCAGCCTCTTGCTCTGGAGTCAGTGGGGAGCCTCTCACTGGCCGAGGTTGGGTCCCTGTCGCCGGGAGACCACACCCCAGGGAAAGCAGACGACTAGCATCTCTGTGACACCATTGCCCTGAGACTTACACAGAGGAGGATTCCCCAGCACTGGAAGGGAGGGAGGGGGTCAATACAGGGCTGCCAAGAAGTGACAGTTGTCCCCTCTCGTGGGCCTCTCTTATCCTGAGGATCAGCATCAGGCCAGCTAACCCCTGGCTCTTCTTGGGGCGCCCATCTGAGCCACGCTTCGTTCAGTCATTGAGACCACTCTGTTGCTAGTAACTTCCTGGGCCATCTGCAGCCTTAGTGAGAGAATGTGAAAATCTTTGTCCAAAGATGGTTGAGGAGTGTTTGGGCTTTTTTTCCCTTTTTTTCTGTCTTTCTTTTTTTAAGAAATAGTATGTTTGAAGGGGTGATACTTCCTTGCGTATTTGACAGGGCAGGCGTTTGGGGCCCGTCACCTTCTGCCATGGTGCATGGGAACCATCTGTCCACACTGGGGCGTTCACCTCCCTCACGCAGCCCACTGCCCTCAGCACCCCTTCAGATGGGTCAGAATTTTAACAAGTGCCTGGAGATTTCCTTGTGCCCCCCCCCCCCCATTAGAACCACTAAGCCTCTGCCTCTAGTGAACGAAGGACCTCCGACACTTGGGAAGAAGAAATGACTTGCCCGGCATCTCACAGTGACTGAGGCAAGAACACCGCGTCCCGGCCTGAGGCTCCTTCCCCCTCCCCGCCTCAGCCAGCCAGTCCCCCAGGAAGTCACTGAGCCTTTGTGGGTGAAAGGGCCTGGACAAAAGCAAAGTCTCCAGCATGGAAAGGAAATCGTTGACTTGTTTTAAAGTATCTCTGTTAAAACCGCCCAGGTGGCCTGGGAGCCCAGCCAGCTCCTTCAGGCTGGACCTGGCTGTCCTCACCCCAGAGGGGGCCTTCCCTTCTCGTTCTAATCAGACCCCAGAATGAAGCCTCAGCATTGCAGCCACACTTTGGCTTCTAAAGTCACCTGCCCAGCCAAGCACTAACCGAGCAGGGCAGCAAGTACAGAGTTCATTTTCTCTGAAGCCATTTCCATCCAACTCCCAAGCTCAGCCCTTTCGAGAAGCCAGTCCTCTGTGAATGCAGAGGACTGCATCTCCCCTCGGGAGTCAGAAAAGCCGGGGTTCCAGCCCTTCTCCCTCCCTGTGACTTTGGGGATCAGGTAGGCTGTGTGAGCCTCAGTTTCCTCATCCATAACACGGGAAAGCTGCTTTCTCCGTCCTAGAGATCTCCTCCCTTGTTCTGCAAACCGCCATTGCCCCCCAACCAAAGACACAAGCCGGGGCATCTCAACCAGACGGGCGTCACCTAACGCGGTAAACAGAGACTATTCTCAAAGATGCCACTTGTGGTCCTTTTGTTGTGCTGCTTCTTGATGGCAGCTTTACAATTTTTACAGTCACCGAGTAGATTGTGACCTGTACTTTACCGTTTACGTGGCCAGTTACACTTAAAATTAGGTTCCACGAGGCAAGAGTTTTTCCCCCTCGAACCTCAAGTTACATTGAGACGTAGGTTGCAGAAGAGGGTCATTGGAAGGTCACCACCGGTCCTACTCTGCACCCACCAGCCCCACAAGTGAGAATTAAGTTATAACCATAAGAAATTGAGAAGTATTCCAGCAAAGTTTGCCAAAATATGAGTCCTACTTCCTAATAGTCACATTTGCTTATTTGTTTGATGAATATTTACAGGGGCCTTGCTAAGAGCCAGGTACCGTACTAGGCAGGCACTAGGGATGAGATGGGGAACAAAATAAACGTGGCCCCGGCCCTCCCAGGGCTGATTGAGGGGACAGAGGATGGGAAACAGGGAAGCAAAGAAGGATTTCATTGCAAATTAAGGTTAGTTCTGGGGCGCCTGGGTGGCTCAGTCAGTTAAGCTTCCGACTCTTGATTTCGGCTCAGGTCATGATCTCACTGTTCGTGAGACTGAGGCCTCTCTGAGTCGGGCTCTGTGTTGACAGTGTGGAGCCCGCTTGGGATTCTCTCTCTCCCTTTCTCTCTGCCCCTCCCCTGCTTGTGCACACTTGCTCTCTCTCTCTCAAAATAAATAAGCCTAGGGGCGCCTGGGTGGCGCAGTCGGTTAAGCGTCCGACTTCAGCCAGGTCACGATCTCGCGGTCCGTGAGTTCGAGCCCCGCGTCAGGCTCTGGGCTGATGGCTCGGAGCCTGGAGCCTGTTTCCGATTCTGTGTCTCCCTCTCTCTCTGCCCCTCCCCCGTTCATGCTCTGTCTCTCTCTGTCCCAAAAATAAATAAAAAACGTTGAAAAAAAAAATTAAAAAATAAATAAATAAATAAATAAATAAGCCTAAAAACATTTTTTAAAAAAACAACAACAAATTGAGGTTAGTTCTATGGGAGCAACCTGCTTTCTTTTCTTTTTTTTTTTTTTTAATGTTTATTTATTTATTTATTTTGAGAGAGAGAGAGAGAATGAGTGGGGAGGGGCAGAGAGAGAGGGTGAGAGAGAATCCCAAGCAGGCTCAGTGCTGTCAGCAGAGCCCAATGTGGGGCTTGATCTCACGAACTGCAAGATGATGACCTGAGCAAAATCAAGAGTCAGACATTGAACTGACCGAGCCTCCCAGGGGCCCCCTGGGAGCAACATGCTTTCTCTTAAAGGAGTCAGGGAGTCTTTCTCCAAGGAAGGTGAGACCTAGAAAATGAGAAGGAATTGGCTTGCCAAGGATGGGGAGAAGCGCCCCAGCTCAGGGGGAGAGCTGCTTAAACACCCAAGTAGCCCACTGTGCTCACAACTCAAAGACCAGTGTGGCAAGAGCCCGCGAACGGTGAACGCATCTGTGGGGAAACACACGGCAGGTCTGCACTGTGTAACACCAGAGGGGGCAGTGGCGAAGGGAGGCCATGAAAGCTTCTGTTTGAAGAGGGGAATGGCATGATCTAATACACAGTCGACCTTTGAACAACACAGGGGTTAGGGGCACCAACCCCTGTTGCTGTCACAAATCCACGTAGAACTTTGGACTCTCCCAAAACTTAACTATTAACAGCCTGCTATTGACCAGAAACCTTACTGATAACGTAAGCAGTCAATTAACATGTAACTTGTATGTTATCCGTATTATATACTATGTCCTCTGTATTATATACCTATATACGGATATGTAATAATCTGTATTATATATCTGTGTCCTTACTATGTATAAAGTAAGCTAGAGAAAAGAAAATGTTATTAAGAAAATCATAAGGAAAAGAAAATACATTCACAGCACTGCACTGTATTTATTTTTAAAAATCCACACGTCGGGGCGCCTGGGTGGCTCAGCCGGTGAAGCGGCCGACTTCGGCTCAGGTCATGATCTCATGGTTTGTGAGTTCAAGCCCCGCGTCGGGCTATGTGCTGACAGCTCGGAGCCTGGAGCCTGTTTCGGATTCTGTGTCTCCTTCTCTCTGACCCTCCCCCATTCATGCTCTGTCTCTCTCTGTCTCAAAAATAAATAAACGTTAAAAAAATAAAAAATAAAAAATCCACATGTAAGTGGACCTCTGCAGTTCAACCTGTGTCGTTCAAGGGTCAGCTGTGTATTCTTTAAAAACCACAGGCTCCGGGGCGTCTGGGTGGCTCAGTCAGTTGAGCGTCCAACTTCGGCTCAGGTCGTGATCTCACAGCTCTTGAGTTCGAGCCCCACGTCGAGCTCTGTGCTGACCTCTCAGAGCCCGGAGCCTGCTTCGGATTCTGTGTCTCCCTCTCTCTCTGCCCCATCCCTGCTTGTGCTCTGTCTCTCTCTGTCTCTCAAAGATGAATAAACATTTAAAAAAAATTTTTTTTGCTCTTTAATAAAAAAAAAAAATAGTGGCTCTCACTGCATGGCCAAGGACAGGCTGAACCACATGAAGAATAAGCCTCTTCCTCCCCCAAATCCTCAAGAGTCTTGGTCAGTTTATCCTAAACCGATGATTTCTGGTTATCATCGCGATCGCTATCATCGTTGTTATTTTTGTAAACAACAGAACCCACTCCTAGGTTGAAATACGCTTCAGTTGTCTCAGGGGTGGGGAGCCTGGCATTTCCCCCTTCTCCGTTTCCCTTGGTGGACGCTGTACCCCACGCCGAACCCCTGGAGTCTAGAGAGTTCTGCTACGAAAGGTGGTATTTTAGGACAAGACTGCCGTCCGGTCCATCAACTTCTCTCACTAGACACGAGTTGAACCCCCAGTGGGTATGAACCAGCATCACTCTATACCCTCAAGACTTTCACAGCACACGCAAGTGGGCACGCAGACATGCTCGCAGCCCGGTGTGGTTATGTACTGTGAATGCCCGGCTGAAGAGGTTAGGGCGGGCTGCGTGGGAAGAAACAGCGACCCCTGAGCAGGCGCCGAAGGAGTCTTCTAAGGGACGGGCGAAGGACAGACATTCCACAGGAAGTCGTGTGGTGTCCTAAGCTAGAGTCTCAAGGAGCAGACGTGAGATGAGCGTGTGCGTGCAACCGGTTTATTAAGGAAGTGCTCCCTGTGAGCCCAGGAAGGGAAACTGAGGCTCCAGGAGGTGAAAAGACCTTCCACCCTGAGGCGCCACGGCTTGTCGGTTGAAGAGCCAGGACGGGCTGCTGGGGCTGGCTGTTTGCAGGCCCCGAGCCTTCCTTACCCCTGTGCTCCTCTGCCCTGTGCTGGCCCGTTGCCCCGCGCCCACACGCACAGTGGGAAGGCCATTCTGAGCAGGTGGTAGGGATCACAGTCCTGGGTGGTAAGCAGCTGGCCCTTTGTTTCAGGAGCGACCCTCGGCTCTGGTGGCCTGAGCAGCGCATCACGTGCCGACCCCGGGGTCTGTTGATTCTGGCGCTCTTCCTGGTGAGGCCTGGTGCCTCACCAGATGCATAGCTCCTCGTCCGGATAGCCTGAGGTGGATGAGCTGTCCTCTAAAGAGCAGCCGTGAGGATTATCAGCAGTGGTGGCTATAAAACCTCTCAAGGCGGCGTCGAGAACTCAGCCCTTTCCCAACAGACGCGGCCCGTGATTAACCACAAGGGGATTATGGCACCAGCCCAGCTCTCGCCTCTGCAAATTCTAACAGAGCAGGCCATCTCCGACACCCGCCACCTGGCAGCCACGGGCACGGGTGACGTCTCTGTTTGTCACAGCACAGACGTATGATGCTGATCTCGCCAAACGCGCAGTTTATTTTCTGTTCATTGATGTGGTCTCCAGAAGTGTCCCTGCTCCCCTGAGCGGGTGTGCTTTCCGAGGGCTGTGTTCTGAGAGCAGTTTAAGACGTGGTTCTGCTGAGAACACTGCCTCCCCCCTCGCCTCCCCCCTCGCTGGCTGTTAGATGTAATCAGAAGCAGGTGGAAATGTCATTTCATCGTCCCAGATGTTCCGTCCCCTCCACTTTTTCTCTTACTCGAATTCCTGCTCTGTGAGGTGTGTGTGAGGTCGACTGCAGAGAGCGTCTTGCCGTCGTAATTGACCTTCAGCCGACCTGGGTCTGAGGCTGAACCTCCCTTTGGGTGGTGCCGACTGCACCGTCCCCTCAGCACCGGAAACCCTTGTCCCGCAGGGGCCTGGGCCAGGCGCACCCCGTTGTGGTCACGTCCTCAGGCCTCACAGAGACCTGAGCGTTGCCAGCTGTGACACGAGGCCTACTTGCGGCGGTGGGAATTTGAAAGTTTCCAGAAACACAGAAACGAGTCCAGCACTGTGATTCGGGTTTGCCAGCTGCCTCAGACCGGAAGTTGGCTTCCGGAGGTTCCCAGACACCGGCTCGCCAACCTCAGGTGCGTGAAACTCCCCAGCAGCCGGCGGGACGCCCAGGATGTGGGCCCGCTCTTGCCCCGGCCCGACGTCCGTCCTCCTCAAAGCCTCTGTGGAGACAAATCCTCAAGCCCCTCCTTCTCTTACGCGTTATTAGTTCACGTCCGGCACACGAGCCTCCCGGCTTTCATCCACGGCCGTGCCATCAGCCACCCCCTCGCCGGGCAGAACTGCCACCTCGGGTCTCCCGGCCTCCACCACCAGACCCCCCACCGTCCGCAGATCTTTTCCCCTTTTTCCTCACCTCCTTTCGTGCTGGAAGCACAACATCTCCCCTGCACCACTTCCCCTACAACCCTGCTACCAGGGCTGTTTGTTCCTTGAACCGCCCCCCCCCCTCCCCCCCCCCCCCCCCCCCCCCCCCCCGTGCGAAGTTCTCCCTTCTCATCTACCGTCGTTTTTCAGCTAAGTGCTCCCGGCAAACTGTGAACCATATCCCTCCCCGGGTCCAAACCCTGCGTCGGATTCCCGTTTCTCTTAAGATGAAATGTATGACTCTTAACCCAGCCTCCAGCCCTTCCTGTCTCTCCAGCTTCACCTTGAACGTCTTCCTTTGGCGCCTTGTTCATTCTGCCTGCTCCGGCCCCGCTGTCTGCTGGCCCTGTCTCACCCCTGCCGAGCTTACTGCGGCCACAGGGGTTTTGCATATGCTGTTCCTTCTCTTTGGAATGCTGTTCCCTCCCCTCTCTTTGACTCGTCGCTCTCAGCTCCAGCAGCTCCTCCAGGAACTCCTTCTGACTGCCACGCCTATCTCAGAGTCTTTTATAACCATGAACCTCTGCCTTGGGGCACTGGCCAAAATTATAATTTCACATCGATGTGTCTAATTGATCAGTATTCTCTAAAAGCCAGAAGCTTCGTGAGGACAACACTATCTGCTTGATTCATCAAGGACCCCCTACAAGCGCCCGGCACGTAGCAGCTGCTACATAGACAAACGGATGGATGGATGGGGTGGACAGACAGATGAATGGATGGACAGATGGGCGTGTGGGTAGGTGGGCAGATGGATGCACGGATGGCCAGAACTCCCCGCCGAGAAATAACATTTGCAAATATATTTTTGAGGTAGAGAAGAGAACACTCAGAGACTCCGGCTTCAAACCCCAGCATCTTCTGTTGCAGACTGAATTATATCCACACTCCACCTGATGTTAGAGCCGAGAGGACGTTGCATTCATGAACCACACCATGAATCACAATCCTGGTTTAGGTGACTGGAGAACGTGCATTTGAAGCCTTGTTCTGTAGGAATTCACAGGGTGCTGGAGCCCGTCAACAGGAAGATGCATCGTTACCTTACAGAGGGATAAGGACTAAGAGACAGCACTGCTCGGCTAAGGTTTTAAAACTAAGTCCTGTGGAGCCATGGGGGTCCCTTGATCCGGTTCAGGGCCTGCTGCAGCTGGGGTAGGGAGGGACGGCGTAGGAAGGGGGTGCTGAGCGGGCTGGGCTCGGGCTGCCTACCTTCTCTACCACCAGAGAACCTCCGTTTTCTTCCGTTTTGTACATTGAGATGCCACAATAGGGCTTCTCTGCTAACAGAGGCTGAAAATGGCAACGTTTCCAAAAGCTCAAAGAATGACTAATTCTGCCAAAAAGTCAGGTTTCTTGGAACAGCAGATGTAGGAGCAGAGTCTCTCTTTTTCCATTTTTTTTTTCAACTTGGCTTTAAAACACTGAGTTAAAAAGAAGTTTTAAGAGCGAAAAACAGAAAAAAAGGAAAAAAAGCCCCATAATCTCAAAAAAGCACCTGTGTACTTTTAAAACTTCCTACCATGTTTCTGCAAAGCTGACGTCTTCTAGATATTAAATTGCTATCTTGATTTTTTTTTTGCACTTAATGTTGTAACATTTGTCATTTCCCCGTGATATTATCCTATTTTCAAAAGTATTTAAAACTTGGAAATCAGGCGAAAAGATGATCGCATGTCCTTCCGATGGTAGACTGGAACGTTCCCTGGCCCCTTTCTGCTCCAAGTATGGACCAATGGCATTGGCGTTACATATGCACCAGAGAGAGAGAGCACATATGCACGTGAGCAGGGGAGGGGCAGAGAGAGACGGAGAGAGAGAGAGAATCCCAAGCAGGCTCTACCCTGTCAACACGGAGCCCGAAGTGGGGCTCCAAGCCATGAACTGTGGGATCATGACCTGAGCCAAAGTCAGAAACTTAACCAAGTGAGCCACCCAGGCGCCCCTGAATACTTTTAAGATGAGCAATATTGGATTTTGTCAAATGGACAAGAACAGAAAGGCATTGCAGGCGGCCAAAGCAGCCTGCAGAGGCCGGAGAGCACAGTTCTGGCTGGCGAGATGATGCAAACCAACAAGGATGGGAATGATGGCCCGGCAAGGGGCTGGCAAGGTAGGAAGGAGACGAGACTGTAAAGAACTTGGGACCCTGGAATATGTATTCAGCGTAAAGGGAAGTCACCAATAGCGTAAGCAGAGAAGCAACATAAGACCTGCGTTTTAAGAAGACAACTCCTGGGGCACCTGGGTGGCTGACTCTGGCTCAGGTCATGATCTCACAGCTCATGAGTTCAAGCCCCGCATCAGGCTCTGTGCTGACAGCTCAGAGCCTGGAGCCTGCTTCAGATTCTGTGCGTGTGTCTCTCTCTCTGCCCCTCCCCTGCTCACATTCTCTCTCCCTCTCCCTCTCTCCCTTCTTCCCTCCCTTTCTCTTTCTCCTAAAATAAATATTTGAAAAAAAAAAAAAAAAGACAACCCCTGATGGCCTCTCCGGGGCCCCTGAAAGGGTGCTATGAGATCAGACCAGGACTGACCTGGAATAGTGACTGGGGATGGGAACAAGAGAATACAGAGAAAAGATACGTAGAGAGGTCCAGGGGCATGACCAGGATCACCAGCTCTTTAGTGGTATAGTCGAGGCTTCCTGGTCACTGCTTGTTGACTCCCTGCTGTAGTCCAGCTGCTGTGCCTTCCTTTGGGGTTTTATCTGAGATGTGACTTCTTAAAGCTGCAGGACGCTCTGATTTTCTCCCCCACGTGAGCTTATTAGGGTCTTGACGCACGGGAACCCGCTCTGCCAAAGCACGAGACATGCATCCAAGAAGACGGACAGCATCACTAAAAATAAGAAAGGATTAAACACGCATTCTGGCGAAGTGACAGGGCATTCTTGTGGAATTTGCTAGACTAAACTGCTGTGGATACTGTTAGCTGTGCCTGTATCCACAAAACCAGATCTCCAGCATGGCTTTGCCAGGACGCAGATTTCTGATGCGGAGGGCAGGCAGCGTCCCTGAGAAGCCATCGGGGTGATCCAAGGGGCTCGACCACAGCTGACCCACACTGAGCTCACAGCCTGTCTCAGCAACTCTCTGTCGATGAGAAGGTTCGGCAGACTTATGTTACGTGACCCTGCGGTGGGAATTTTCACAACGCTATCTGATTTTCCCCCTCAGACCCCCGTTTCACAGAGGAGGAAACAGAGGGCGGTATCTTGGCTGTCTAAGACCGTACCTGTTGGCCATAGTGCCTCAAGGCTCATCTGTACAAGACGCCATGAGAGATTCTGATTGTGGGGGGTGACCCAATCCACAGCCTTTCAGGGGCAAGAACCCAAGGGCGTGAATCTTTCTTTAAAGACCTGAATCTCTAGTCTGAACAGATGGGCGCGTGATGGCAGACTTCACAGTTGACGCTGTGCCATTCCAGGTGTACTGAGGACAAAAGCAGGTGCAGCTAATCCAGGCCCTTAGAAGTCAGGGTCACGGTTACCCGTGATGGGGAGGTGGTTAGCCGGAAAGGCGTGCAAAGGGGACTTCCGGGGGTTCTGGTCCCATTCTGTTTCTTATTCTGGGTACTGGTTGCACCTGTGCATTTAGCATGCGTGGGATAAGAATTCAGTGAGCTGTGCACTTGGGTTGTGTTTACTTTTCTCTGTGTATATTAGACATCAGTAAATAGTTTTTAAAAATGGAAAAGTAGCCAACCATGCCCAACCTCAAAAATACCTCCCTGCCAGCAGTGATGGAGAAATCACCTGTTTGTCAGAGCTGGGTTCTGCCCGGTGCCAAGCTTGGGGCTCTGTGTGTCTTAGCCCCTTGAATTCTCTGCAGAGCTGCTGTTTTACCCCTATGTTGCAGATGAGAGAAAGGGGGCTCAGAGAGGTTAAGTACCTTGCCCAAGGTCACATAGCCAGTGAGCACAATACAGCAAAGAGGCCTCCTTTCCGTTCCCAGAATGACTATGTGTGTAGGCAGTTTTCTTTCATTTGCCCCCGTGTAGGAAGGGATGGTCTCTGCTCTGCCTGATTTTCTTTGAGATGAGGTTCTGGATTCAGCGTCTATGGGTGCAACTGTGGCAGCTTGTCTGCCTCATGACTGGCCATCCGGCCCCTCCCCCCAGCACACACCCCTCCCCTCCTACTCGGGCTGTGGGAATGGATGCAATGAGATCGAGATGCACACCTTTGCTTTTCTTATCACCAGGGCGCCGTCAACAAATGACCTATTTAACCAACAGGTAGTCTTTAAGAAGAGCCATCGTCATCTAGGCACTCAGTGGTGCAGTGTTGACAAGCTCAGATTTGGGGGGTTGGGGTTGGCTGGACCTGAGTTCAAATCCTGACTGTGTACTTCAGCTACTTGGCCCAGAGAAAAAGTCTTGTCCTCTCTGGGCCTCCATGGTCCCCCTCTGTAAAATGGGCGTTGAATCCCTCATCGGGTAGTTGTATAACGTGGATAGGAGATTACAAGACGCAGAGGAGCATTTGGGAAGAGTTAGCTGGGAGCCAGGCCCTAAAAGGGGCCATAAGCAGTGCTGGTCACTGTAAGGTACTGTGCCCAATCACCCCATGAAGCTTGAGTGGGGAATCCCTGGGCTCCCATGATTAGTGAAGCTTCCAGGCAAGGTGGAAGCCACAGCCGGCCTCCAGCATCTGGCTAGGTTCAGACAGGCTCTCCCCAAGGAGGGGATGGCCCAGCGTGGACAAAGACCCAGGGATGGGCCAGCTGGGCAGCCAAGGGAAACAATGACTGCCCAGAGCTGGGACTTTTGTCTCTTTTGCAGCGAGCTTGAGTGGGCAGTGATCGTTAGGGCAAGGTTACTATGCGGCAAGGACACAATGGATGCTTGGAATTCTACAAAACCAAACCCCACCGTGCCCAGTGGGGCTGGAGCAGAGCCAAAGGGTCCAATTAGTGTCGAGCCCATACATGTTAAGCAATCCGTTCTCCAGCAGGTGGGTGGGGGGCCCTGACTTGTCTCCCAATTTCTGGAGTGTAAATGCCCCCACGTCGATGCGGCCAGGAAGAGGAGCACACGGCTGGCCCTTGCCGGCCGATGGCCAGTTCCAGCACACCACTGACTTCCCATAAAACTTGGGGAAACTTGCCTCACGGAGGCACGGGCTGGGATTGCACATGGTTCCCACCGAAAACCAGAGCCCGGCGCTTCAGGAGTGAGGGTCTCCAGTGTGCTAGGCATTGCCATGAGACCGGAGACGGATGGCGTCCCGGCCCTTGGGGAGTGACAGTCTGTCAGGAAAGTGGCATCCGTCAGATGCTTGCGCTGAGCGACACGTTGAGCTGAACACTTGGAAAGAAGCCGGCACGGCCACGTCCTCCATCGCAAAACCGTAATGCACGGGAGGCCGTTGTTGCCCGAATGCAGAAGAGTGCGTCTTCTGAGACTTTCGCCACACTTAGGTTCACTTCATGATATTGAAGTCAGGCTTGTTGTTGTTACAACCCTCTCAAGACCTGGGGCTTGGATTTCAAGTGGCTTTTTCACCCCCTGATGGTGAAAAATCCATCAGTCTACGACCAGGAGAGAACTGCACAGAGTCCGGTCTTCGGTAACAACGGTCTGGACTCCTCTGTAGTTCGCTCCGAACGTCAAGCCCAGGCCGGGCTCCGTCACGCTATGGGCACTTCCATCTGAAAATCATTCCCCCTTCTGCTTTGCCTCCTAGGTGGTCTTCGAAGCCTTGCACAATCTGGAGCCCCGTGGCTACGTCGTGGGCTGGATCATTGCCATAAGTCTGCTGGTGGGAATACTCATCTTCCTGCTGCTGGCTGTTCTGCTCTGGAAGGTGAGTCTGGTGATTGCAGGGCCCTGTGGAGCCCCCAGCCATGGATGCCCAGCCCTCCTGCCTCGCGAGGATCCTCTTGAAAGGAGCTTCCTTTTAGAACTTCCTTCATGGTGCAGGTACAGTGAAGCAAGGTCAGCGTCCCCCTCAGGTTCGAATGGACTCCTGGCTCCACTTGAGGCCATTACAGCCGAGGCCTGGACCTTTAGAGCGAGAGCAGACGTCTCAGCCCCACCCTGTTCTTACCTTCTCACTGGTCCCAACAGAAAGGTGGGAGCCCGACTCCACGACAGAAGCCTGGGAGGAACAGCAGGGCCTGGGGTGGTTCACCGTTTGCTCGGAGAAAACACCAGCAAAGCAAAAGCTGAGCGACTCTTGGTTTTCTTCCCATGTGGAACAGGAAAAGGACTTTTGCCCCGAGGACTCGGGCAACTAAGATGAGATATTGTCCAGAGTTCCGCCTGGGGAGCTGCGTGGTCCGTTCTCCCAACCCCGGGTGGTTCACTTGTAGGTGAGCCCGGGGATACACTTGCCCTGCTTCCTTCACCAGGGAACACCGGCCCCTCCTTCTCGCCTCTTGTCACTTTCTCAAGGGGAAAGGGGTGTCCACACCCCAAGTCTGAGCTGGCTTCTTTGCCTCACACTCTCAGAGGTCTGGAGTCCCTTCCCTTCAGAGCCTGTGTGCTCATCAGTAACAACCTCAGAGTCATTATCTAGCGAAGGTGTGCCCCTCCTTCTGAGCGCTCATGTCCCAGGTAAGTGGGTCCCCGGTTGGTCCTTACGTCTCCAGGTCCTAGAATAGCACCAGAGGGCAGAGCTGGGACTTGTTGCCACCAAAGCCCTGCTTTGCTAGTGTTCCGGGTTTCAGATGCAGGTGGGAAGCAGCCTCTTATATTATTATGGACGGATGCTTTAAATTCAAATCATCACTTTCTTGGGGGTCACAAAATAATTTGTATTCATTGATCAGACATAACCTGTCAATAAGAAAAAAAAAGGTATATGGGGCGCCTGGGTGGCTCAGTCGGTTGAGCGTCTGACTTTGGCTCAGGTCTTGATCTCCCGGCTTGTGGGTTCGAGCCCCGCGTCTGGCTCTGTGCTGGCAGCTTAGAGCCTGGAGCCTGCTTCGGATTCTGTCTCCGTCTCTCTCTGCTCCTCCCCACTCGTGCTCTGTCTCTCTCTCTCTCGCAGGAATAAATAAACATTAAAAAAAAAGGTATAGGGGCGTCTGGGTGGCTCCATCGGTTAAGTGTCCGACTCCTGATTTCAGCTCAGGCCGTGATCTCACGGTTCGTGGGTTCGAGCCCCACATCAGGTTCCATGCCGGCAGCGTGGAGCCTGCTTGGGATTCTCTCTCTCTGCCTCTCTCTTTGCCCCTCCTCTGCTTGCTCTGTCTCTGTCTCTGTCTCTCTAAATAGATAAACAAATAAAGAAAGAAAGACTTAAAAAAATTTTAAGTCTCTAAAAGAAAAAAAGTACAAAAACACTCAGGAGTCCGCATCTCAGAATAACCACGATGAACAGTATTGTCCCTTCTTGACCTTCTTCTCTGTAGAGATGTAGGCCAAGCATTCTCATAGCACCTATTTATTTTTGAGAAGGATGTTGAACTTCCCAGTAGTACACACGACATGTTTAGAGGGACGATACCTCTAACGTTAAAACAGTGGGTCCAATTATTCATCTGAAATAAAAGCATAATACACGCACTTGTATCCAAGAAGTCGAGACACAGGAAACACCGTGTTTTCACTACACATTCTTCAGACTGACAATTGGGCTGATTGCTGTAAGTGGAGGCCTACGTCACCTGAAAAAGTTCTGGAGGTTTAAAGAAAACTACATGGAACACATTCCTTGAAGAGAAGTTTCTCTTACGTTCCCATGCTTCTCAGACATTCCGTGTGCTCTTTTCAGCCTCCCCCGCCCCACCCCGGACACAATACTGCAAACATCTTTCCATGTTGTTAAAAACCCACCTCCAGGCGGCCCCAGTGTCTGCATGCACCCATCCTGTCCCCCGACGCTGGGAGCCAGGTGGTCCTGGATTCACACCCCCTTTAAACGGGGCCACAGTGAATATCCTTAGAGCCAAATATTTGCACAAATCCTTCATTATGTACTTAAGATGAAACCCTAGAAATGGAATTACTGAGTCAGAGGAAATGCATGCTTTAAGCCTTTTATTACATCCTGCAAATCGCCTCTAGAAAGGTTATACCCATTCCCCCTCCCACAAGCGCCATATCAAAAGTGTCCATTTCCCTATATATTTGCCAGGAGTGGCTATTACCTGTTCAAAAAGAAACAAAAAATAATGTGCCAGTTTGTCGTTTGTTTAATCTGCGTGGCCAGATAGGTTCTCAACTCCCCCTTGTGTCCTCCGACTCCTTCCGGCCGGGACGGCCTCAGGTCTGCAGGCAGAGAACAAAGCCAGCTCGGTGTTTGATCTGAAAAGACAGTAAGAGCTTTGGTTGGGGTGTGTGTGTGTGTGTGTGTGTGTGTGCGCGTGTACTCCTTCCTTCTGCCTTTGGGCTCCTCAGATGACAGGAAGTCCTCCAAGGCTGGGTACGTGAGACCAGACAGGGACAGAGAGTGGGGAGTGTGGTGGCCATGCCCTGCTCGTGAGGGAATGCCCTCCTTCTGGCCACCCGCCTTGGCCCTGCCATTCAGGTCTGTGTCCCAACTCTGTGTCCACACTCGTGCCTTCTTCCGCCTGCCATCTGCCTAGCTTTGCTTCTGCTGTGTTTGTTTAAAGAATGAGGTTGCGGGAGATAGCTGCCGTGGGTAGTCAGGACCCTGATGTCACCCAGCTGCTGTGTGATCCGAAGTGCCAGGACCCGAGGAGGCGGACCCCACCCTCTACCACGGACTGGGCGAGGGGGCAGAGTGGTGGCAGTCAAGTGGTGGCATTACCCCAGACGAGGTCTTGGCATCACTAACGAGGGGGGAAGCGCAGGGTCTGACAACACCTTTAAGGAAGCAGTTAAATGACTCCAAAGTGGAAAGCCACTTTGCTCATCCTCCAAGAGCAATATTTCATTTCAGCTCAATTTATTGAACGTTTGCTTTGAACCAAACGCTGGGTAGGCACCTGGATACGACGATAATTGTGACTCCTCCCTGACCCTGAATGCTTCGCCATCTAGCACACAGACCTATAAATGGACTAGGGGGTGATAAGCGTGTGCAAACTTCTCTGGAAACTGAGACGAAGGTACCGTTGAAACCTGGCTCTCACGTTTGCCAGCTGTGTGGCTGGGGACGGTCACCCTCTGCGACCCTCCGTTCCCTCAGTAAAACGGAGACCGCAACCTCTAACTTGAGGTATAGGGAGGATGCAGGCAAAATGCTTAGCCCCGAGCTGAACACACGGAAGCACCCGAGAGAAGTCAGAGGACATTTCGCAAAGGAGGTGTCATCCAAGCCTGGCCTTGGATGTGGTTTGAGTTCTCCAGGCAGGGAAGGGCGGGTGGATGTTCCCTAAGAAGGAAGAGGAGGTGAGAATGGGAGCCGCGTGGGAGGCATGTCACGGGCAAGCAGTGGCCCGCGGTAAGATGGTCGACCCCGACTCTCTGAAAGCGCCCACCACCCAGGGGAAAGGGGAAAGGGGGGAGGGGTGGGTCTGCGGACAGAGCAGTGGCATGGCCAGAGCTGTCTCGGGAGAGAGATCTGGGGACAGTACGGGGGCTAGGGCAGTGGCCACGGATGGAGGAGAGGAGAGCCAATTAGAGCGGGATTTGGTGGCCGGTTGGACTGGGGAGGTCAGGAAGGAAGACGGTCCCTCACTGTTTTCACTAGACAGTGGACGGTTTCCCTTGGTGAGAGTAAGGAAGGTGCGATTTGAATTCATTCCGGAAGAGAGGCAGCTTGGGGTGAGGCATTCTGAGTGTGCGGGGCCTACAGGAGACTAGACTGGGCGTGAATCACTCCCAGGCCCCCTCACCCAGCAGGCGGAAGGTCTACGGAAGGACATTCCTGTCACCTCACCGGCCCGGCCCGCTTTCCCTTCCGTTTCCCACCTCAGGCATCACCAAGGCCCTTCTTGTCAGTTGCCAAAAAAAAAAAAAAAAAAGCCCAGAAATCCATTCACAGCCACTTCAGCAAGAATTGTAAGGGCGCAAGAGTACACACAGGCCCCAAAGGAGATGTGTGCATCCAGACCCAGAAAGTGTCCAGAAGCCAAGCCAGATAACCCCCTCTCCCTCCCTTTGTCCCCCGCAGCCCCTCACCCCTGCCCCTCTACACTCCTGCATCCCGTTCTCCCCGAGCTGACCTGCCTCCCCACACTTCTCTGCACACGGGAAAAAACGGGTGCCCCCCGCTGCTCCTGAGGGGTACGTCTCAGTGACTCCTAGCCCCAGACACAGACTGATCGGCCACCTCTGACGCCCAGCTCTGCAAGTCCAGGGGAGAGAATGTCCACCGCTGTGGCTGGAGGCAGGGAGCTGGCAGGGAGAGAACTTGGCTCAGCTTGGGTCCCATGTGCCCTACTGATCCCAACAGCTAAGACTCGGGAAGGAGGAAGATTCAAGATGGCACTTTGGGAGGCGGGGTGGGGGTTGGGGTGACTCTCATAAAAGAAGGAAGTTAGACAGGCATTCACCCCTTTAGGGTTTCATGGTTTCCTGAGGTGCCGTTGCTCGAGCTGTGGGCTTTTATATCGTACCTTTTAGCCGCTGCTGTGTAACATACTGCCCCCAAATTGAGGGGCATTGTATCTTATAAATGTGTGGGGCGGGAATCCAGGAAGGGTTTGCCTGGGTGATTCTTCTGCTCCCCGTGGCATTGAGTGCGGTCACTCGGTGGCATTTCCCTGGCGGCCAGGCTGGTCTGAGGAGTCTAAGACAGCTCAGTCACATTCCTGGCACCTTGGTGAGGATGGCTGGGGGGCCAGACTCAGCTGAGCCCCTCTCTCTCTCCATGTAGACTTAGAGCCTCCCCAGGGTGGGGTCTGGCTTCTTACGTGGTGGCTGAGGCCCCAAGGGAGCATGGTGGAAGCTGCTCGTTCTCTCAAAGGCTGGCCCAGAACTGGCGTAGTATCATTCCACCATACTCGGTTGGTCAAAGCAGTCACCTGGCAGCCCAGATTCAAGGGAGGGGAAATAGACGCCACATCTTCACGGGAGGGGGGGGCCGCCTTTCATCTGCCACATTCATGATGTTCAGAACTAGGGGCAAACGTTCAATCGTTTCTTCAAAAGTCACGATCGTGGGCGCCTGGGTGGCGCAGTCGGTTAAGCGTCCGACTTCAGCCAGGTCACGATCTCGCGGTCCGTGAGTTCGAGCCCCGCGTCAGGCTCTGGGCTGATGGCTCGGAGCCTGGAGCCTGTTTCCGATTCTGTGTCTCCCTCTCTCTCTGCCCCTCCCCCGTTCATGCTCTGTCTCTCTCTGTCCCAAAAATAAATAAAAAAAAAAAAAAAAAAAAAAAGTCACGATCGTTTTCAAGTAGATGAGACCTCGCCTCTCTTCCATAGTGTCGGGGAAAATCGTGATTGAGCTCCTTTGGGGAAAAGGGGGTAAAAGCAAATCTTGGTGCAACATTCATGAGTGCACTCGGCATTCAGAGTGGGTAATCTCTTCAGGCAAAGCTACAATGCAGGAAGGAGGTTGACAGAGGAAGTTTAAGAAAAATATCGTTTTTCTTTTTTTTCTTTTTTCCTTTTAGAGAGAACACGTGCGTGTGCATGTGCCTGAGTGGGGGAGGGGCAGAGGGAGACAGAGAATCTTTTCTTTTTTTAATATAATTTATTGTCAGATTGGCTCCCATTCAACGCCCAGTGCTCATCCCAACAAGTGCCCTCCTCAATGCCCTTCACGCACTTTCCCCTCCCCCCCCACCCCCCATCAACCCTCAGTTTGTTCTCAGTATTTAAGAGTCTCTTATGGTTTGCCTCCTTCCCTCTCTGTAACTTCCCCCCCCTTCCCCTCCCCCATGGTCTTCTGTTAAGTTTCTCAAGATCCACATTTGAGTGAAAACATGTGGTATCTTTCTCTACCTGACTTATTTCACTTAGCATAATACCCTCCAGTTCCATCCACATCACTGCAGATGGCAAGATTTCATTCTTCGGAGAGAGAATCTTAAGCAGGCTCCATGCTGAGCGAGGATCCCACAGGGCTCGATCCCACAACCCTGGGATCATGACCTGAACTGAAATCAAGAATCAGACACTCAACTGACTGAGCCACCCAGGTGCCCCAATATCTTCTTTCTTAAACAGCTAACTAAATGTGATGACTTTCTAGGAGGTTGAAAATGGCAAACGAAATGTAGGATTATTGTGATGACCTATAGACTCCTAAAACTTCACCTACAGACCTCTTGTCAACTGTGATTCCTATATCTATAACCTCAGAATGATGCCTTACATACAGTGAATTGAGATCTGATATCGTATGGACAGTCCAGTGCCTAGAAGTCTGTTGATTAGTTGGATGAAAAGCCAGCCTAATATGTAACTTCCATGGGAGGTCTTAATGGTTTGGGCTTATTGCCACAGTTCGTATATATTCCCCTCTCTTCCTGTCAAGGGGAAAGCCACTGAGTGGTCCCCAGTCGCTACTGTTGACCAGGGGGTGCCTTCCTGGGGCCTTTGAAGACAGGTAGGCGGCGTTCAAGTCCTCTGCCTTGAGGAGCCACATCTCTTGAAGTTCCCTTTCGAGTGGCTCCTGACATGGCTCCCTGCGGTCGTTGGCCGTTGCCTCGAGCCGATGTGCCAAAAATGGCCATTCCCCACAATGTGCCACGTAAACACAAATCGTAGCGTGGTTGGGAGACGGAACAAAGCAGGTGGCTGTGCTGATGTATTCATTGTGCCACACGGGCCTGCGGGTCAGCACGTTTCACACTTGGAAGATGGCTAGTCCCTTCACTCAGCAGACAGTATTGGGTCCCTACCAGGCGACAGACTCTGGGCAAAAGGACAGCGGTAGACAGAAGAGGCCTTAGTCAGTCTGGAAGACCTCTGGGAAATGCGGTTAAGTGACCAGAGATGGTGGCTGAGCCACATACACACACCCGAGCAGGACTTGGCCGGGCCAAGCTTGTGCCACCAGCTCCTGGGCCCTCCCGCATGTCCCTGTGGGGCCGCTAACGGGCCCATCATCCACTGTTGCTCTACGTGTTTATCTGAAAGAAACCCCTTACAGGTCAGCAGATGGCCTGTTCCAGAGCGGGGCTCCAGACCCCCCTCCGCCCCCCACCCCCACCACTGGCCTCCTCCTGTGCCTCTGCGCAGACCCAGGGCCTTCCCGAAGGTCCCCCCCCCCCCCCCCCCCCCGCTGCACCTCAGGCGCCCTCCTGCTTGGCAGCCCCAGGCCCTGACTCCAGTACCAAATCCACAGTGAGGGCCCTGAGCTAACCAGCCCCTTCTTCAGATACTGAAATGGATCCTAATCAGCTTTGCCAAAGCTGGGATGTTAGCAGACGCCGGGAGCCATAATTTAAACTGTGTGTGTCAGGATTACGGTAGCCTGCCAAACCACCATGCAGGAAGAAAACTTTGAAACGTGAGACTCTTTTTAAGGGAGAAAAATCCAAATGAGTTCCCTCCCCTCTCCCTTAGCTCCTGCCCGGGCCTCGTGCCTCTCCAAGACCCTCACAAAGGCCTGTTTACGGAAGAAAGCGTGGTTGCTCAGAGCTACGGTAGGGAGAACCGCTTGGTGTGGGACTCGGGCACGTTAAGAAGTGCCTTCGGCTCCTTAAGCCAGCCTCTGAGTCAGGTGGCAAGCGAGTGAAGACGCCGGGAGGCTCTTCCGTTGGGAGAAAAAGCCGCGTCTAGGGCCCCCCGCTTCTCTCTCCCCCCCACCCCCTCCCCTGGGCAGTTGGCCGGAACCCACAGGCCGCCCCTCGGTGGAGGAGAAACCCTCTGCCCCCTCCTCTCCCGTGTTCAAGGAACCGTCCCCTCCCTCCTCTTTGCCCCTTTTGCCAGGCGAGATGACCAGCGAGATGAAGCGCCACTCCCCTGCCAGCCCTGTGGCCAGCCCCTTCCCACGATGGCCGGGACCCCCGGCCCTCCCCTCTCCCAAGCACCGGGCAGGCGGGCTGCTCCCCGCCCTCAGCTGGGCCCGCTCCAAGAGCCTGCCGCTTTCGAGCTGGCGTTGGGTCCGTGGTTTTTATTTGAGAGCGTTACTTCTGACCTCAAGCCGAAACCCTGAGAAAAAGAAATCTGTGAAAGGGCTCAGAGAACGCGCAAGGTTTGGCGGCCCCTCCGGGGGTCGTTGGCCTTCTCGCCTTCCCTCCGACCAGGCCCATCCTTGCCTCGCCTCCGGAGAAGGAACGCACAGATCCACGCGCACGTGTGCAAACACGCGCAGCCACCAACACCCTTCACGCTGCCTCAATTAAAACCGTGTGCCAGAGACAGTCAGTGGGGACTTATTTATGCTTGGAAGTAAATATTGGGCTGATGTTGCCCTGCCGACATCTCCAGACAGAGACGTGCTGTGTAAATAGTCGGGTAACCGGAGAGACCGTACACATGAGGCCCCGAGCTAGTCCAAAGAAGGAGTGTGTCCGAGGTCCTTGGAACGGCTTCCCGGGAGGTAACCCACGGGCCGGGGGAGGAGGGGGTGCGGATCTCACAAGAGCACAGATACTGTGGAGTCGTGCGGTCCAGTTCCTCACGCGCTGCAACGCGGGCTGGGAAGGAAGAGGCTGGTGCAGACCCCAGAACTCGGTCAGGCCTTCTTCTCTCTTCCTAGGCCTCGAGCCTCCCACAACACCTCCCTGATGAGGGCTATCCTGAGGAAATCTGCCGTTTCCCTAGTTGTTTTCGGGTAGGTTTTTGATAGAAGGTTATATCGGAAAATTGTGAAAGTCTCTCAGGAGGGCTCAGGGCGATCGATGCTCTTCGGGGCTGCGGGCTGCCATCAATCAGGGCCGGTGCGGACAAAAGCCAGAAAGCAAGCTGAGCCTCTGTCTGCAGCTGAGCAAGGCTTGGCTTGAGTCCTCCTCGAGGGTTTCCGTGAACGTTTCCTCCGCTGCAGACAGAACTGTTTTAAACACGGCCCTCTGCCCTTCAAGTGGCAATGCAAGCCCTTGGAAGGTTCCAGAAAAAAAAAAAGTGCAGGACAACATTGACTCCACTGGATGGGAATGGACTGTGGGGCTGCTGAGGGTCCAGCTTAAACTCATTATGAATCATCCCCCAGGGGGCGCAGCTGGCAGCCAAACCAGGTTTGCCCAGCACTTCTCAGCCGTCTCCCCCAGAGTAACCAGAGCGAGAGGAGGTGCCTAAGGAAGGCCTGCTGCCAGAGAAATGTCTTTGAAGTCTCAATTTATCTTCGTTCTAAGAATTTTATAACTCCTTGTGTGTATCCATCCTGTAGCATAAACATGGAAAATGCAGTTTTCCCCAAATTTCCAAAACCTCCTCGAAAACGATCGCCACCGGACGAGGGCTCCGTGTCTTGGGCCGCCTTCGCGTGAACCCTGGGTGTATGCAGCTGTGTGCCCCCCAGGCTGCAGCCCCGGGGTTGCTCTGGGAACCCGCCGAGGTCTGAGAATGCCATCGGTGTCTTAGAGCCAGGAGATGACCTCACCTGTGGCCCAGGAGCAGTCATCAGGACTCGGGGCTCCCCCTGTCGCGTCTCTCCCGTACACCGCTTCCGAGAAGGTCCTATGGCAATGGGCAGACCTGGCGTGACGCAGGTGTTGGGGGACCACTGCTCGGTAAACTCAGAGCCTGGGCTTTGGGTTCTGTACCAAAAGCCACAACGAGGCTCTAAACGGCCCAAAGCTGATATTCTCTTTTTCTGAAACGGAGTTAGCTTAGTTGTGCAAGAAACAATATTAGTTCGACAGAGAGCCACCACTCACCTTTGTGCAAACTAGCAAACAGAGCCCCTTCGTCCAGAAACTGTACTCCCATCCTTTAGAAAATTCAGGAAACCTGCGGATTTTGTTGAGGGGGAGTGGGGGGAAAGACACTCTACTGCCATCTGCTGGAAAATAGTTGTAATAAGTGGACATGTCCATGATATCCACGGCGTGAGGGGCACTGCCCCCTTCTTACAGTGCACAGCCTGCACCACTGTACCCAACTCCCTAGCCGTGAGAGTGGACTGAGTTTTAAGAAATGGTCTTTGGGCTGCATCGAAGAAGGGCAAACGCCAGTGGCCAGCTCCAGCCTTCCGTCTAAGAGGCCACGCCCGGGTTGTGTCGGACACAGAGCGCTTGAGACCCCGTGGCGTTGCAGTGGGGCATAGAGTTTGCAAGGCTCTTTTGTTTCTGAGAGCGGCGTGACAGCCGTCCCGGGGGTGGGGAGGGATTCTTAGGACTGAAGCTGACACCACTCCACTTGAGAGAAAAGAGCTTGCTTCTGGATGCCTGCAGGAGATGATGGTGCTGTCACCTCGTTGGTAACAAGTATGACACTTAAACATGGGCACACGGGAGCTCCATGTGACCGTGCATCTGGCTGCTCTAGATCCTTGCTCGATTGCTTGCACACTCTATTTTAAATCCTTATGCTAGCACAGCTGTGAGAAAGTGAGCCGACTTTTGTGCTGCTTGGAGACGAGCAAGAAAAGTCTGTTCAGCAGGACAAGGCACGGCGCTGCTCCTTCGGTCTAGAACCCTACCAGCTGCCCCTGCCTCTCTTCCTGCGAGGAAGACTTTCAGTAAGTCAGACAGAAAACACGGGGTGCCGTATGGCTTGACTCACGCTGCGTGACAAACCATCCCGAAGTTGAATGGCTTAAAAGCAGCAAACGTCTGTCTAGCTCACAAGTCTGTGGGTCGGGCTGAGCTTAACAGGGGGGTTCTCTGGTCTCGGGTAGACTCGTGTCTGCGCCTGCAGGCAGTTGGGGGTTGGCCGGTCTTCGGGGGCCTCACTGAGCGCACTCGCATCTAGACCAAACTCGTGGAGGCCGGGCAGGGCTCTGGGAAGTGCGAGAGGCCTCTTGAGGACCAAGCGGGGTACCGACACGGCTTCGCCTCCACTGCGTCCGGTTTTCAGAACAAGTCACAGTGCAGAGTCAGGGGGTGGGAACCAGCCCCCCTCCTCATGATGGGAACTCCCGCAGAGTCACGTGGTGAGGGGCCTGGACGCGGGGGACGCAGGATTGTGGGTGTTTCTGCGGTTACTGCCAAGTACAGGTGATACGCTAAGCTCCGGGGACAAAATGCACAAACCCTGCCTTCAAGGAGTCCTCAGACTTAAGACAAACTCGAAGGATAATGAGGGAGCCGTTGAAATTCCGCCTGACTGGAGATGAGCTACTTATCTGGGATCGAAAGTGAGTAATCTGGGATTAGTGAAGCATTGCACCATCAGCAGGCAGAGTTCTGTGCTAAGGAACCTTATTTCCATCTTACACCCAGCCTTACTCTCGTGATTATGTCCTCCTTAGCACAGAAGGTGCTCATGACATATTTGCCCAGTCAACCACATCTTTTAACGGTATTTCAAACAGTGACTTCTGAGACATTTCCAGTAAGTCTTGGGTTGCTCTCCTGACCTTCTGCAGGCGTGCTTTGAGGGCCTTGACAACGGCCTTTTTCCAGAACATCCAGACCAAGCCCTGATTCCACATTCCTTGCAGAGAGGAGAAGGTGATAGGGACTTAAGGAGAGGAAAATGTGTGTGGGCAGGGGGGTGGAGGGGAGTGCCAGAGAGTGGGGTCCTGGCAGATGCAGTCTTATGCCGAGAAGAAACTTCCAGGGCCGAAAACACTAGGAACTCAGTGTCCGAAACGCTGGCCGTGCGGATTGACACTCAGAGCCGCAAACCCTTGGCAGTTGTTTTAAGAAAGCTTCTTCCCCGTCATTCAGCCCGCCTCAGCCCCTTCACTGACTGCACTCTGAGTGCGCTCCCAGGATTCCCCTGGCAACCCGGAGAGGCCCATCAGCCCCTTCTCTGGGGCGAGGAATTCCGCCCATCGGATGACGGAGGACGCTCAGCTCACAGGGAAGGAGTATGAGGACGAATGGACAGATAGAGAAGTGGGCGTGCCCGTGAGAGCTGGGCTGGCCTGACGACTCGCTCGGTGCAGGTTTCAGATTCGCTCCTGGCGGCACACTGCAGAAGTTCCTGGTCGTGAGCGCTTTCGAACGTGGCCACGGGGGTCACGAGCTCATGACGGTGTGGAACCACAAACCTGCAGGACAGCAGGCTCACCGACAGCAGACTGAACGCGTGCGGCCGTTTGAATTCCTCCATTCGAGGGGATTGAAACGGGGATTTGAGGGCGGGTCACTGATTTGCAAGGTGACCGCAGGAAACCCTGATCAGAGCAGGAAAGCGAGACAGCAAAAGAGAAGGAGGCCCACCAAGACGTGGTAAGTAAGGCTGGTTACCGCTTCGGGCAAGTTCCACCGGGGAACTCTGGTAGGTCGTGCACCTGAGGGTTGTCACAGCCAAGAAGAGGGGGTGTTGGAGTACCCTACTCCAGCTGGCCACGTTTAAGGGCAGAGGCAGGGAGGGATGTCTGACGTCAGAAACAGCGGCCACGAATGCTGGCGACAGAGGACGAGACGTGCCGGGTCTCTCCGAGCATGGGAGAAGGTCAGCTCCCATGCTTAATGTCTGTGATGCCTGTGCGAGAAAACCCAGAAACTCGTCTTGCCGGATGTGACGTCAGAGGGGAAGGTCTTTCCAGAACTGAGCTGAAGGAAACTGCCATCCCGGATCCGGTGAGATGCCAGTTTTCGGGGAGTTCACACTGCCGGGTGTGGGGCAGGTACTGCGTGTTTTGTAGGTTTGAGAGAAAGATCTAGAGGAACAGCAAGGTAGAATGCAGACTGACGGACGCTTTTCAAAGCCTGTTCTGTGAGAGCAGTATTTAGCAATTCCCCCACGATGGCTGATGTCTCCCCGGATAACAATAGGTTTATCAAAAGCCAAATGAGCTCAGGAAATGTCAAGTCCCTGAGTTTCTTAGATCCTTTACTAAGGGTCTATTAGATCCTTGACTTTCTACCGTGCATTACATACGTCTTAAAGGAAGAGGGGCGCCTGGATGGCTCAGTCGGCTAAGCGTCCAGCTGCGGCTCAGGTGATGGTCTCGCCATCCATGAGTTCGAGCCCCACGTCAGGCTCTGTGCTGCCCGCTCAGAGCCTGGAGCCCACTTGGGATTCTGTGTCCCCCCTCTCTCTTTTCCCCTCTCCTGCTCGTGCTCTGTCTCGCTCTGTCTCTCAAAAATATATATTAAAAAAAAATTTTTTTTTAAGGAAGAAAGAAGGCAGCATCTCCCAAACTCATTTGACTGTGAATTTTATTCGCAAATCACTATTTTACTCCCAAATGCCTTTGAATAACTCTCGGTAACTAGTGTTTGCCAGCACACCGTTCAGAAAACACTTCACCAAAAGCACTTTATAAGGAACGGTCATAAGAGAACCTGCAGAAAGTCCGTGCATTTTGAAAAGTGGCCCCACAATAATGCTCTTCCTAAATCGGTCTAATCTGAGGGGCTTTCCAAGCCTTCCCAGGTCTGTGAGTACAGGACTTTTTCTCCTCCTCCCCCAGGCTGCCTTGGGACCGAAAGGGCTGATTCTCCAGCATTCTGACCCGGCTTCTCCTCTCTCTGCCTTTTAGATGGGCTTCTTTCGCCGAAGGTACAAAGAAATTATTGAAGCTGAGAAAAACCGGAAAGAGAACGAAGACAGTTGGGACTGGGTCCAGAAAAACCAGTGACCTGCCACACCAGTCACGTGACCCAATCGGCCGCCTGTCGTCCTTGATCTTTGTATCTTCCATATTTGGAAGAAAGAATCTTCTCCAGATTTTTCGGAGGCCCCACTGATGCTGTTCTCTTCCTCGTTTTTTGTCAAGCCCAGGAGCCACCCTGAGGCAGCCGCTCTGGCCAGGTCACATGACTGGAGCCACCACCTGTTTCTTCTTTTTTTTTTTTTTTTTTGGTGGCAGCGGTGGGATCCACCTGTTTCTTCTTAAAGGTGAACTCCGAACTTGGGAAAGCAAGCTACAGAGGTGAACGATATTTATGGATGCAACGTGCGTGGTCAACCCTCAGGGGAAAACTGTTACCTAAAAGTATTTTTATAAATATAAGCCTTTTATGTACTGATTATGTCTTTATATTTGTATCGATGTTTTATTATTTCTATTAAATAGTTATATAATTCACTCAAGCACTGATCTCCGGGCTGAAATCTTGGAAGTACGTGTGCATTCGTACAGATCTGATCGTACTTTGGGACTTGCTGTTAAAAAGGGACGTTCACATAAAATAACCTGAGGAGACCTCGTGTGAGCCACGAAGCAGGCGGCACCACACGTATACTGGTTGAGGTCAGACCCCTAAGACAATTCGCATCTTTGTTGCCTGGAGTCGTTTGAAATAATGTGCTAAAGAACTCTAAGCGGTTTTTCATACATACCTTGCATCGGAAGGCTTCCAACAGGACTTTGAATGGAAAAACCTGCCCCTAGCACAAGTCTGCTCGGCATCACCTGTACGGACATCACACCCTCCTTCCACTTGGATTAATGGACAAGAGCTTGGAGCAAGGCCATTGGGTCACCTGGCAAACCTCAGCAAGGCATCTCATCCTGGACGTCATGCATCCGAGTCTGCTCGCCACGAGGACTAAGTCAGTGCCCACCAAGCAAAGACTTGTGTCAGAATGCTGTGATGTGTTGCCTTTTCGTGGTAATTTGAGGTCAGAGGTCTCCGCTTCCCCTCCCACTCTTGCTGCCCCAGCTGATGGCCATTGCAGATTCCTTCCCAGAGATGACCGTTCAACCTGTCCTTAGTTTTTAAAACAGCGTCTTAAGGGAGGTTCCCCGAAAGCAGACTCCAGTACAAAGATTTGCCTGCAAGTAACCGAATAAGGTGGTGTTCTGCCCATAGGAGAACGGCCCGTAGGAGACAGGAGACGGCAGTAAGGGGGTGAGGGAAGCAGGACGGGGAAGGGGAGGAAGCCAGGCAAGGGTGCCATTTCAGAGGACATCCCGAGGAGGGCAGCTTCAGCCTGATCCTGCGGGGAGCTCTGGAGGGTAAGTTATGTCCCAGAGTCGCCCCAACCCGGGGCAAGGGAGCTGATCTTTCAGATTCTTGGGCGCAGGGGAGCTATAAATTTCCCACTCTCAGCTCCGGCTGGCAGAACGGCTCCGACAGCCCAGAGGCAGTCCTCTGCAGGAGAGCTGCAAATGCACCCCCAGCCCGGGGAGGCATCCAGAAATGATGTGAAAAAGAATGCACTGGGACCTGGGCGCAGCGCTGGCACTTCCCTGCCCACCGCGCGCCTGAATGCTGAGTTGCTGCCCTTGGTTCCAGTCTCCCTGTTTGCCGGTTGGTGTTTATCATCAGCCGCGCTGTGCCGCCTGGTTTTGAGTGCAATGTGATTTTCTAGAAGGGCAATGAGATGATGCGTGTAGTGTGCCCAGCACAGCGCCTGGACCGCAGGGGACACTCAGTAACTGGCCGCAGCCCTGGCCGCGGTCGCCACAGACCTTCTGATGAGAGAAAAAACACGCGGCTGAGAACAGGGTCTGGCAGAGTCCTTAATGGCTTATTACAGCCCGCTGGAGCCCCAGGTGCATAAAAGATCGTAGCAAATGGGACCGAAAGAAGAAACAAGACGGGGATCTTTCTTGTAGGGCCTTGTCTACTGGAAGCTAACATGTTGGGGGGGGGGGGGGTCTGTGAACATCATTGCAAAGACGCAGAACTCCAGAGGAGACAGGCTTTTCCACGCACATTCCAGGCTAATACTTGGAAAGATAGCCAAAGTTTAGGCAAAATCATGAGGATGCCGGACAGTTGTGAACCCGGCGTGGAACAGAAGCGTCTTTTCATTTCTTATTATGCAGTTGACTCTGATGCGGAAAGACAACGAACGTATCATGTGTCCCTTCCTGGTGAATCTGGGAATAGATGTCAAGGCCAGAGGGTCAATGGCATGAACTAGGCTGATCTTAGAATGAAGGCGGGGATGTTGCTTCTGACAGGGACGGAGGCAGAGGTAGCTACCGGGCAGATGCAGTCAAAGACACCAGTTGTCAAAGTTCCCCCGTGAGTTGTATCAAAAGTAGTGAGGGCAGTTTTGAGGGGGTCTTGGTCACTCGCTTAAAGGACACTTTTAAGCTGTACATCAGGAGCTGCGTTAAGTGCTGGGGCTTCCCCAGAGAACTCCGCAGCACATTCTGCCCGGAGAGCCAAACCCTCCCGCCAGAGGCGGACAGAGAGTCTCCTCTATGAGACCCCATGTGCGGCTTTCCCTCAATGGACTTTTGCTCGTAGTATCATGCAGTCCTTTAATAAGCCATTGAAGATTGTTAGGCGGTAGGCCTGGGTCAGCTCCCTCAGTGGCTTTGGACAAACGCATTTACAGCCTGTAACCATCTCCCTTACGAGGGGTGCAGACGCACTGGTGGCCACGTAGAGGATGACTCCTCCTGTTCCCGTGGACGGTCTCGGAGCCAGGATCTGTTTGCCCCTGGTCGATTCTGAACGGCAGACCCACATGAGCAGTCATACGCTCAGGAGATCACTAAGACTTCATAAGGCAGCCACTCCAGGAATCTGTCCGGAGAAGGACGGTGCCTCTGCCCGTCTGATGGTGCTGAGTAGCAGGTGGGGCGACAGCAGGAAGTTAGCTGCTTGACACGGTGATAAAGAAGCCCAGCCCACCGTGAGCCCTCTCAATAGGCTCTCAGGGGAAGCAGGCAGGGTGAATGGCATCTGTACAACTTCTCCAGAATATTCTTTTGAAAGTCCACAGTGCATTCCGGTTTCGAACCCTCCTGCTTCTGTGGGTTCACTGTGGAATCCTATCAGATATCCTCTTACACAGCATTAGTTCAATCTGCTTCGGCTTTTAGTTATGTATTCAGTATGGTTTTACCTGACGGGAAGATTGAGACACTTTTTAAATATGAAAAAGGACCTTTGTAAAAATTGAAAATAATGCCCGCTTTTCAAGAATGGTTGACTTATGCTCCGTTGATATGGGACTCATGAGTTGGGGACATCCCCAGAGTGAGTCCTAGAAAAGAAGACCACAAGAGTGAGCCAAGAAAAGACCACAAGGTTTAGGAATAAGGAGATACTAGAAGAAGGGGGCGGGTCCATTGGCTTGATGCTGACTGACAGGCACACGTCAGGAATCCGCTGTCTCAGTCAGCTGGTACCAGCATCAGCATCACCAGGAGTATTCTCACGTTCGGTGAATGTTGTAGAAAATCCACTAGAAAGTCGTCTTTCACCAAGTCATCTTTGAGCCAAAGGCAAGGGAGTTAAGAACAAACAGAAAAGCAGCAGGCCTCCCAGGAATATCTGGGACCTGTTTTCAATGCAGAAGTATAGTAGATCCCCCCAGTGATACATGTGCTGTGGGCTACCTGTTAAAACCCTAGCAGAGTCCTTTTTTTTAAAGGCTGTTCCGCTGCTCTTATTCTTGGAAAAGACATTGTGGCCAGGGGAATGCAGTTACACATAGGTTACATACGAAATGTGCATCTGGTGAAACGCACATGCACCTGACCCAGACTTCCGGAAATGTAGAGGCACTGCAAAGGATTGTTATGTCGGGGAAATGGCCCTTTAGCAGACAAAAGGCAGCAAGTGAGTGTCATTTCAGAAGTGCTCCGACGTACAGGGGTCGAAGCAATGTGTTGTTCTGCTATGTGGAGCAGTGGTACACACAGCGGGTAATATTTTCTGAAACAAAGAATGGCTGAAGGGAAGATACAGATGCCACTAGGGCCAAGATGAACCTACTAGAATGTCTTCCGATTTTCAGCACATTGGGATAATGAACAAATTTCCCACATGGTGCAATGCTTTATAGCACAATGGTCTAGATTTCAGACTTTGTTGTTGTTGTTGTTGTTTTTCCTAATGTGCACGGTGTGACGGGCAGAGTGAGTTTAAAAGCTTTAAGAGTGATTAATTGCATGGCAGACACCCACGCTAACTTCACTTCCAGAACTTGACTGATGCATCCATGTACATTTACGTTGAGGAATTTTGGTGGGAGGGGTGTTCCTCCTCCCAAAGTCATTAAAAGTGTATTAAAGTTTATGCAGTCACTTCTAATTCACTTGCACTGTTAGGGGAATGCAGGTTTACAAAAATACATGTTTGGAATAAAAAATGGCTGCAGATGATTCAGGAGTTTGGTCTGTAATTTCTTTGCTAGTGAAGAACTTGAACCTTTTCAGGGTGTTGAAGATGCGGTTTGAATGTAATACGTCACGAGCGTTAAAGAGCACGTGCAGGTCTATCTAATCGTGCGTGAACAACCCCCTCCATGTGGCCGAACTGTCCCCGATCCTTGGCCTCCATTCCGTAGTCACCACTTTCTCTGTGCATCACCCACCTGCCCAGGGCCACACCTGGGACTTTGATCTGCAGACAAACGTGCCCAAATTAAATGGAGTGGATTCCTTGTTGTTAGTAGACTGCTTCCACTAGTCACCAAGCATTTCCCCAGAAGCTTTCTGGTAGCATCCTTACCCATTTACAAACATCGTGTTCTCTTACATTTGTAATCTCCATCTGTCTAGTTACGTCCCTGTTCTTATCTCAAATGCTGTTCACTTCTGTGTGTTTCTCTTTTTTCCCTGGATGAGACCAACAAAGATCTATTTTGCCAGTGCTTTCAAGAATAAGCCTTTGGCCATACCAATCAAACCTACTGGGTTTTGTTTTCTGTCTCATTCATTACTGCCTTTATACTTATTAAAAGTTATTACAGTGCCCCGTAGTTAAAATTCATGCACAAACACACCACACAGTATAGAAGAAGGGTATGAGAAGATACACGCCAGGGGGTTAAAAATGGTTACCTTTAGGTAGATGGGAATGGCAGTGAATTAGCTTTGTTTTTTGTTTTGTTTTCCCTTGCCTGAGGTTTAGTGTAGTTCCAGGCATTTTTTAGCGTGTATTTCTTTTGCAACAATGAGGCATATGCAAATTATTTTTTAAATAAAATCACATCTGGGAGAATATGAATTGCTAAGCCAAAAGAGATCTCAAATTGCAAGTCCAGAAAGGAAGAGCTTTGTTTGCAGCAAAGAGCACTGATGAGTCTGACTCTGAGGACAATGGTCCAGTGAGTAATTTCAAGCTTTTTAATTCCAGATACTTCCTGGCTTAACAAGAACTGCCGCCGTCACGAAGACTAATTAAATACATTTCTCTAAGGTTACCCAACCTGTTTCCTTAAGCCAGGAAGAGGTCTGGACAAACTCAAAGGAATCAAAAGACACAAAACTAAGAGGAAGAAAATCACCAGTTAGCAATGTCAGGCCCCCTTCGGTCAGGAGTTTTTCAGTCTGCCAGATTACGTCTGGTCCTTATAGACTGTCTGTTCATCAGGTTACTGTGCTTGGTAATCGAATTAATGTAAGTACTTACTTAGAGCCCCGCCTACGCTATGAAACCAGTTGGCAGCTATCCATCAGCAAAGGCGCCTGACCCTGAGATCACGTCCATTCATTCTACGTACACGTCCAACTGAAGTGTGTTTAACAAGGTATCTCTGACTCTGTGCCGAAATCTGAAGCTGTGCCATCTGGGCTTGCTACCAAAGCCCTGCTTTGCCTCAAAGTCGGATCCAGATCATTTTATACTTTATTTGATGTGATTCTTCCACAATTGAAAAAGATCCTAAAAATTAAAACAAATCTCATCAAAGGTACAACTACTCGCCAAACAGATGAAAAAGCAGGGGGCATTTTTAAAGTATTTCCAGGAAACCTTTCTTCTAAGAAGTGACAGATTAAGATAAGTGAAATTATCTCCAAATCGACATCTATTCAGAACCCACCTTATCAGTTAGGAGACTCTCTGGCTCCATATAATAGAAAAAATCCAAAATGACAACGTTTTAAACACGATAGAAGTGTGTTCCTCTCTCACATAAGAGAAGACGAGGTCTGAGTCATCAAGATCTCATATAGCAGCTTCGTGGATCATCAGCACATCAGCTCCTATCTTTCGAGGCATGTGGTTTACATCCTTAAAGTTGTTTCCTGGTTCCAGATGGCTACCAAGGAACCAACCACCATGACAATATTCCAGGCCAACAGTAGGGGAGGAGGATAAAATGCCACATGCCTCCTCCCTTCTCACTAGCCTTGCCAGAAGTCCCATACAACACTAACCAGAAATTTGTCGTAAAAATCCACCCGCCCGCAAAGGAGGATGGGGAGTGGATTATTAAGGTCTAAGAGGAGTGCACATGTTGAAGGTAACTACGTCGCCACACCCACCATGTGTAAGATACTCAGAATGTAAGTGTCCTAAACCCTAAGTGTGTAGGGCTGGATGTAAGCAAAGGGAAAGGCTTTATTTGGGGTCAGAGTGGGAATCTCAGGTACACAGAGTTGGTTAATCAAATTCACGTCCACGCAAAGCCTTTTCTCATTTTGTGTCATTTTTCTCCTTTATCCACCTGGCTCCGTCCCCACTTACATTTCCCCCTCTTCCCGAGGCACCAAGTCTAGTGGATGGAGTACATGTCCTTGGAAATGTACATAGTATTATTTTTTTAAGTTTATTTATTTTTATATATTTTTATTTTTTTTCATTATGAAATTTACTGTCAAATTGGTTTCCATACAACACCCAGTGCTCATCCCAACAGGTGCCCTCCTCAGTACCCATCACCCACCCCTCCCTCCCACCCCCCATCAACCCTCAGTTTGTTCTCAGTTTTTAGGAGTCTCTTATGTTTTGGCTCCCTCCCTCTCTAACCATTTTTTTTCTTCCCCTCCCCCATGGTCTTCTGTTAAGTTTCTCAGGTTCCACATAGGAGTGAAAACATATGGTATCTGTCTTTCTCTGTATGACTTATTTCACTTAGCATCACACTCCCCGGTTCCATCCACGTTGCTACAAAAGGCCAGATTTCATTCTTTCTCATTGCCAAGTAGTGTTCCATTGTGTATATAAACCACAATTTCTTTATCCATTCGTCAGTTGATGGACATTTAGGCTCTTTCCATAATTTGGCTATTGTTGAGAGTGCTGCTGTAAACATTGGGGTACAAGTACCCCTATGCATCAGTACTCCTGTATCCCTTGGGTCAATTCCTAGCAGTGCTATTGCTGGGTCATAGGGTAGGTCTATTTTTAATTTTTTGAGGAACCTCCACACTATTTATTTTTAGAGAGCGCACGCACACGGGGGCGGGGAAGGGGCAGAGAGAAAAATCCCAGAGGCTCCGCACAGAGCCCAACATGGGGCTCAATCTCAAGAACCATTAGATTATGGTTCTCATAATTAAGACCCGACCCCAAATCAAGAGCCAGACACTTAACCGACTGAGCCATCCAGGTACCCCTCATTTCCCTGATTTCTTTAGTTTGTAACTACAAGTTTGTACCTCTTAATCCCTTTTGTCTGTTTCAGCACCACTTCCCCCGTCTACTTCCCCTCTGGCAACCGCCAGTTTGTTCTCTGTATTTAAGAGTCTGTTGTTTGTCGATTTGTTTTGTTTTTAGATTCTACAGGTAAGTGAAATCATAAAGTATATGTCTTTCTCTGTCTGATTTGTATCACCAGCATAATACTCTCTAGATCCATCCATGTTGTTGCAAATGGCAGAATCTCATTCTTTTTTATGGCTGAGTGATAGTCCATTATATCTATATCTATATATCTCTATCACCTCTTCTTAGTAACTCATCATGGATGAATGCTTGGATTGTTTCCCTGTATTTGCGATTGTAAATAACGCTGCAATGAGCATAGGCGTGCGTGTAGCTTTTCCAGTAGTGTTTTCGTTTTCTCTGGGTAAATACCCAGTGGTGAAAGTACTGGTTCACAGGGTAATCTTATTTTTAATTTACTGAGGAACCTCCATACTGCTTTCCACAGTGGTTGTACCAATTTGCATTCTCACCCACGGTGCATGAGTGTTCGTACTCAATGATCAAAAACTCAGATCCCTCTGTTCCCTCCTTCGTCCCTGCAAGGTTAGCTCCTTAGCCTGGGGGCTTGCAACATGAGAATAACAACAGATACTGCAAACTCCAACGACAGTGAATAGTAGTGAATAGCTTTCTTGAGGGATCCTGTATTTTCAGGACAAGAGATAGCTCTAAGATGCTATACATTCATCATTAAAACATTTAGTGACTCCTTACACAACAGAAATACAGACTATTGCCCAGGCTCTTCTGAGGAATGATGACCATCCATGGACTCTCCATGTAAGACCTCCCCAGGATATTTGTAATATCAAATATCTAAGATGCTCTCATTGCCATGTCCAAAACTGTTGACAGATGACGTGTGGAATGTACAGTGTAGGGGTGTGTTTGAGAAGATGAGCTATTGATTTAAGCAGATCATGGGCCAACAGCCAGCAGGAGAGAAAAGGAGCAGAGGACCATACCCACCAGGGCCCTGAGAGACGGGGGACTTGCAGAAGAGAGCCCTGGTTATTGGTGGGGCAGTACCCCGCCCCCTGCCCGCCAAACTACCACTACCCCACCACATCCCAGAACCTTGCCTAAGGGAACTTGGGAAGAAAATAAGTTCACCTAGGACCCCCAGGGCAGATGGACACAGGGAATAATGCAGCTGCATATACACATGACCATCCCCAAAGAGGGGATTCAGGAACATCGGTTGAATGATTCTGGCTGAATTATAGATACTTGCATATGGTGTCATTATGGCTTTGTCTACCCACTCATTAGCAGCAAGCTCTGGCCCGTATCAGTTACCTCTAGAATTTGAATCTTCGAACTGTTACCTATTCTGGACATCACTCATTATGGAAGTTTTTTCCTCAGCAGTCCGGAAATTACATTCTTCCAGCTTCTGTTAAACACTCCATTTGATGGAACGTTCGCGTGATTTCCCCGCCCAACTGGTCAGCGCTCCCTGAACCTTGCGAGCTCCCTCTTTTTCCCCAGCCCTCCCAGCCATCTATCCCAAGCCTCCTTTTTTTTTTTTTTTTTTTTTTGCTTTAAAAAAAATCATCATGAAATACACATAATATATATTTTACCATCTTAACCATTTTTAATGGTATTAAGCACATTCAAATTGTTGTTGTACAGGCACCACCACCATTCATCCCCATAACTCTTTCCGTTTTGTTAAACTGAAACTCTCTACCTGTTAAGCAAGTCCCATTCTCCCCTCTCCCCAACCCCTGCCAACCACCCTTCTATTTCCTGTTTCTATGATTTTGACTCTTCTAAGTACCTCATGTAAGTAGAATCCTACAGTGTTTGTCTTTTGGTGACTGGCGTATTTCACTTAGCATAATGTCGTCAAGGCCCATCTATGTGGTAGCATATTGCAGAGTTTTCTTTCTTCTTAAAGCTGAATAATATTCCATTGTATATACATCCCACATTTGGCTCGTCCATTCACTGGCCAACAGACCACTTAGGTTGCTTCCACCTTTTGACTACTGTGAGGGGTGCTGCTGTGAACATGGGTGCACAAATACCTCTTCAAGACCCTGCCCTCAATTCTTGTGGGTGTATACTCAGAAATGGGATTGCTAGATGATATGCTTAATTCTATTTTTAAGTATTTGAGGAACCACCATATTGTTTTCCATACCGCCGCACCATTTATGCCCCCAAGCATGCACGGGGGTTCCAATTTGTCCACATCCTCACCAACACTTGTTTTCTGGGTTTTGTTGTTCGTTTGTTTTTTCACAGTAGCCATCCTAATGCGTATATGGCAGTATCTCATTGTAGGTTTGACTTAACGTTTCCCTAACAATTTGTAATGTGGAACGCCTTTTCATGTGCTTGTTGGCCATTTGTAGATCTTCTGTGGAATAATGCCCACTCAAACTCTTTGCCCATTTTTGAATTGGGTTGTTTGTTGTTGTTGTTGTTGTTGCTGAGTTTTAGAAGTTCTCTATTTATTCCGGGTATAAACTGCTTATCAGATATGTGATTTGCAAATATTTTCTTCCGTTCTGTGGGTTTCCTTTTTACTCTGTGGACAATGTCTTTTGAAGCATAAAATGTTTAAGTTTTTGTAGAGTCCAATGTTAATAGAGTCCAAACTGTCTATTTTTTCTTTTGTTACCTGTCCCTTTAGTGTTGTGTTCGAGAAATCATTGCCAAATGCAATGTTGAGACACTTTTGTCCTGTGTTTTCTTTTAAGAGTTTTTTTTTAATGTTTACTTATTTTTGAGGGAGACAGACAGAGTGCAAGCAGGGGAAGGGCAGAGAGAGAGGGTGACACAGAATCCGAAGCCGGCTCCAGGCTCTGAGCTGTCAGCACAGATCCTGACGTGGGGCTTGAACTCAAGAACCATGAGATCATTACCTGAACTGAAGTCAGACGCTTAACTGACTGAGCCACCCAGGTGCGCCTCTTCTAAGAGTTTCATTGCTTTAGGTCCTTCCTCCATTTTGAATTAATTTGGGTATGTGCTGTGAGGTATGGGTCCACCTTCATTCTTTGCCTGTGGATATCCAGTTGCCCCAGGCCCATTTGTTGAAAAGACTGTCTTTCCCCTCCATTGAATGGTCTTGGCATCCTCGTCACAAATCATTTGATCATATGTGTGAGAGTTCATTACCGGGTCTCTGTTCTATCCCGTTGGTCTATTTGTCTGTTCTTCCCACTGTCTCCCCAACCCTCCCCACCATCTGTCCTAAGCCTCCCTTAAAAAAAAAAAAAAAGTTCTATTTTGTCTCCATGACAGCACTCAAAGCATATGAAAAGAGCTGCTGTATAACCTACAAAATTTCTCTTTCCTGCATAAAGAAATCTCCAGTTCCTAAGACTATTTTTATGACAGTTTCCACATCCTGCACCATCTCTGACATAGAAGAAACTGCCACCCTGTAATGAAGCCACCCCTCAACTTTCCCTCCTTGCTCTGAGTTGCCAGTATAGAACTAAATTCAGTAACTAGAATTTTTCCACGTTTAATTTGCAGCATTGCCATCCTGTGGACTCATAAGAAGGTTGTGGGCAACTCGTTGGTATTTTTTAATCCACTGCTACAAAAGAAAAAAAGAAATATCTTCCCTATGCCATTTGTCTTAATTCTGGGAAATATTTCAGGAAAGTGCAAACATGATTACAACAAATGCCTGGACATCTACCACCATTGTGTCGTGTTTGCTTCAATTATTTTGTCGAGTCATTGGGGTTGTTTTTTTTTTAACTTTTGGGGGAAATAATGATAGACTCAGGCAGTTGACAAATAGTACAAAGAAGTCCTGTGTACCCTTCACCCAGCTTTCCCCAGTGGTAACATCTAGCATAACTATAATACATACAATATCAAAAAAGAGAAATGTGTGCTGATACGATCTACAGATCATATTCGGATTTCATCCCTTTTTATCTACATGCACGTGTGTGTGTGTGTGTGTGTGTGTGTGTGTGTGTGTGTGTGAGATCTGTAGCTTTCAGCAATTTGATCAGCCATAGAGACACACATAACCACTACCACAATCAAGATTAATCACCACATTATTTTGTACGCCTGAAACTGATATAATGTTATATGTCAATTTTAACTCAATTAAAAATGTTTTGCGAAGATTAATCACCACAAAAGGACTCCTTCATGCTACCCCTCCCCAACCATCCCTTACCCCTGACAACCATTAATCTGTCTCCACATCTTCTAGAAGATGTTTTATAAATGGAATCATAGCGTGCATAACCTTCTTCTTTCTTTCCACTTGTACATTCTAGGCAGATATTTTTCTATTCACAGAAACCGTTCCTTTTTCTTTCCTCTGAAGAAATACTCACTTTACATATGTGTCTTCCATACAAATGTCCATGTGTGGAAAACCTTCTTCAGCCATGTGGGGAGAGTGGGAGAAGGGAGATTCCCAATTTCACACTTGGTAGTTACTTTCCACAGTGGTAACACTTGTTTTCTGGTACTAGCCTATAGACACATTATATGGTTTCAGTAGGCTTTTATTTTATTTTATTTTATTTATTTATTTATTTATTTATTTATTTATTTATTTATTTATTTTACTGGACCAAGCTCTACCCATATCTCAGAGAAAACTGAGATATTCCAAAAACTGGAATATTTTCCAAAGGCTGAAGTGGAAAACAGTCTGTTAGCAGGTGTTTGCAAATACTCTGTTGACACTGTGTAGACAAATTTGACTTTGGCAAACATTGTGCAGATTGGGGATGACTTACCTGACCAGGATCAGAGAAACAAAAATGTTTGAACTTCTTTTTTTTTTTTTTTTTTAATTTTTTAACGTTTATTCATTTCTGAGTGACAGAGCATGAACATGAGCAGAGGAGGGGCAGAGAGAGAGGGAGTCACAGAATCCGAAGCAGGCTCCAGGCTCTGAGCCGTCAGCACGGAGCCCGAAGCAGGGCTCGAACTCACGAACCATGAGATCGTGACCTGAGTCGAAGTCAGGCACCCAACCAACTGAACCACCCAGGCGCCCCTCTTTTGCCCATTTTTGAATTGGACTGTGTCACATATTGCTGCAGAGTTTGGGCAGTTCTTTATACATTTTAGATAGTAGTCCTTTGTTACATATGTGGCTTGGAAATATTTTCTCCCAGTCTGTAATTTATCCATTTATTATTTCCTTTATGGATCATATTTTTGGTGTCCTAGTCTAAGGACTCTTCACCTCACCTGAGGTTGTGGATATTTCCTTCTGCTTTTTTTTTTTTTCCCTGAAAGTTTTTGAGCTTTGCCTTTTCCAGAATGTCACATGGCTGGAAGCATACAGGATGTGGTCTTTTCAGGCTGGCTTCTCTCACTTGGTGAAAAGCATTGATGTTTCCTCCACATCTTTTCATGGCTCGGTAGCTCACTTGCTTTTAGCACTGAATAATATTTCATTGTTCTGGATGCAGCACAGTTTATACATGCATTCATCTACCAAAAGACATCTCAGCTGCTCGCAAGTTGTAGCTGTTTTGAATAGAGTTGCACAGATATCTGTGTGCAGGTGTTTGCGTGGACTTAAGTTTTCAGCTCATTTGAGGAAATGCCCCGGAGCGCAAGTGCAGGATCGTATGGTAAGGGTGTGTACAATTTTGTAGGGAACTGCCCAACTCTTCCCAAGCGCCTGCACCGTTCCGCATTCCCACCAGCAGTGGACGACAGAGTGAGCCCAGCCAAACCGAACAAGTCAGGAGGCTCTGGAGATGTGGTTTCCTCAAGAAATCAGTGCTGAAGGACACTTAACGTGTTTGGTCGCCAGGAAGGGAGATATAAACAGGCTGAGCAAAGTTCGGGGATGAATTCGTGAGCAGTACAGAGAAAACTAAGTAAAAGGGAAAATAAAGAGAGACAATTCTTAACTTCAGGGAAAACGAAAGTTGAACAGAAAAGGGAAACAGATGCATCTAGCCTCAACCCCTGCTCCCCACTTTCATGGTCGCTGAAGAAACTACTGATAGTCACAGCTCCCACTGTAAAACATACAGTATCAGCCTAGAAGTTTCTTGTGAGTTTGGGTATAGAAACAGGTCTCGGGGTCTCCCAGGCTAACACCGCACCCCTTGGCAAACTACGAGAAGGCTGTATAACTATGGTTACTCACAATAACCATATAGATGGTCATTCAGATAATCATATCAAAAAAGGGTGTTACTCATAACATAATACAGAAGGGTTTTCCTGTTCTGGTAGCAGAGAAGTCTTCCCTAAGGAAGAAATGATGGAGAAGGAGAAATAACCAGGTGGAAAAGGAGGGGAAAGCATTCCAGGCAGAGGGAATGGCATGTGCGAAGGTCCAGTGGCAGGTGCAAACTTAGATTATTCAGGAACCTGTGCAGAGCCCAGTGTCCAGACAGGAGGAGCCAAGAGATACAGGTGTGTAGTGAGGCACGGGAAGCAGGCACACTGCTAGCAGGCGGCTGGAAGGAAGCTTCTGCCTATTTGGAAGCTTCCAAGGAAGCTTTTTTGAGGCACAGCTCACCCTCAAAAGTCTGAATTAACTGGGTTGAAAATCAAATAATCTGGCTCCTGGCTGGCCCCCTGCTGGTCAGGACAAGTCAGGACTGCCTTTCTCACGACTGCTTCAGAGACTTGTGGATATTTTTGGTATTTATGGTAGCGGAACATTTAACTTCCTAAAACGTCAGTAAAGTAATGCTGAGGGGCAACATGAAAAAAGAAATTAAGTTATGCAATTAGTGGGAATAATGGGAAAAGAAATCAAGCAGCTTTTAAAAGAACAACAAAAAAAAACCCCTTCAACCGTAAACTTATAAAGGCAATTTTTTTTGCATATTAATTTTATTTTTTTAAATTTACATCCAAGTTAGTTAGCATATAGTGCAACAATGATTTCAGGAGTAGATTCCTTAATGCCAATTTAGCCCTTCCCCCTCCACAATTCCCCAGCAACCCTCTGTTTGTTCTCTGTATTTAAGAGTCTCTTAGGTTTTGTCCCCCTTCGTTTTTATATTATTTTTGCTTCCCCTCCCTTATGTTCATCTGTTTTGTCTCCGAAAGTCCTCATTTGAGTGAAGTCATGATATTTGTCTTCCTCTGACTAATTTCACTTAGCATAATACCCTCCAGTTCCATCCACATAGTTGCAAATGGCAAGATTTCATTCTGATCGCTGAGTAATGCTCCATTGTATATATATACCACATCTTCTTTATCCGTTCATCCATCAGTGGACATTTGGGCTCTTTCCACACTTTGGCTATTGTTGCTAGTGCTGCTAGAAACACTGGGGTGCATGTGTCCCTTCAAAACAGCACACCTGGATCCCTTGGATAAATACCTCTTAGTGCAACTGCTGGGTCGTAGGTAGTTCTATTTTTAGTTTTTTGAGGAACCTCCGTACTGTTTTCCAGAGTGTCTGCACCAGTTTGCATTCCCACCAGCAGTGCAAAAGACATCCTCTTTCTCCGCATCCTCGCCAACATCTGTTGTTGCCTGAGTTGTTAATGTTAATATAAAGGCAATTTTTAACATAGGCATTCATTTCAAGTTGCCGGACAGTAGAGAAAGGGAAAATTAGGATGACGCGGGGAACTCGATCCTTACTGAAGTGGGGCCATTCTCTGTGCGGTTTTGTAATGTATTTCCCCCACTCCTCCTGCAAAGCTATAGCATGGTGAAGATTCACTCTTCACCTTTGTAACAATGGAGGAAATGCCACAACCAAGTCAACGGGGGGCTCTTGGCAACATTTTCTCTATAATGTCATCTCAGTTACTAGGAAAATCATTGGAAACCTGTCTTAGAAAAGTAACAGAGGCATAATCTGATTCTAAACACCTTACATTGTTTCATGGAGATTCTTTTCCGGGTCTGTGCGCATGTGCTAAAACTTCTTTTCATTGCACACAAGTATCATTATTCCCAGGTGGTTCGTGCTAAAGTTTTTTGAAAGTTAATATTCTTCTACTTTGAATACATGACCTTGAGCTGTAGCACACTGATTCAAAACACCAGTATTTTGCCCACCGAGAATGTTAAAATTTGCTTGTTGTTTGATGCCTACAAGGATGGGAAACAGAATAGCTTGTATTTGAGAATTATTTTTAAAAGAAGCTAATAACTCCAGAGAAGCTGGCACTCCCAGAGAAAAAATTAAACTATAAATCAAAAAGGGGCAAAAGGCAAGTTATTGAGACCTACATACATCAAAAATATTATCTGCCACAGTATTAGTTCTAATTATTCTCTGGGCTCCCCAATTTAAAATATTTTGATAAATGCTATGAGAGATACAGATTCATCTATTTAATTTAATTTATTTGAGTAATAGCACTCAGCTTCATACATTTCCTTTTTTTTTTTTTTATTCACTTCACATTGATCATATGCCATGTGCCAAACCCTATATAATATATAAGGTCTGTTTTATTCTCTGCAGATTTCCTGAATTTGCATTTTAATATTTTAGAAGATACAGCCTTCGATCATTCTAGAACTATAGCTACTCCATAAATTCTTTCTTTGCTAAATTCCTAAGTTCACTAGCTATAATATTTCACTCTTTTATCATGGAGTATTTGGGGGAGGAGCGTCCTCTGTGGCATGAATATCAGCATTCCATCTTGGGTTTTGCTCTGTTTCTCCACTGGGTGAAATGGTTTATTGACTGTCAATTTGTAAAGTGCTCTCTGGGAGTTTCTGGATGCATGATAGTAGGACCGGAAACATATCTCATTGCCTTTTCTGTCCAAATTGAATTAACATGTGCAATATATCATCTTTTAGCAAGAGTGGATGAAATTCCGGTGAGTGGCCCTATCGCATGGCTGTCCCTACAGAGAGTCCTGACGGAATAGTTGTGGTCTCCAGGGGTCTGATGACTTCCTCTGCTATCTTTTTAGTTTAATAGCTGTTTTCACACACACACGTGTGTATGCATATAGAAGTACTTGGTTTAAAACCTACTCCTCAAGGTCATGGAAGGAGAGAGGAGTTTCCCTCCCACCCAATCCCCATTTGCTTCTTTTCTTTACCATACTTCCTCTACCCCCTGACCAACCATATTATTTATTCCTTCTGAGTGCATTCAGATTTTCCTTACATACTTACAAGCAGGTATAAATATGGACCTTTGCTTTTTCCCTTTATAAACAAAAGGCAGCCTGCTATACCTATTCTCCCCTCTCAGTAGAAAGTATTCTTTTTTTTTTTTTAATTTTTTAAAATGTCTTTATTTATTTTTGAGACAGAGAAAGACAGAGCATGAGCAGGGGAGGGGCAGGGAGAGAGGGAGACACAGAATCCGAAGCAGGCTCCAGGCTCTGAGCGGTCAGCACAGAGTCCGACGCGGGGCTCGAACTCATGAACAGTGAGATCATGACCCGAGCCGAAGTCGTACACTCAACCGACTGAGCCACACAGGCACCCCTTGTAGAAAGTATTCTTATTCTTTTCATTACCTGTATGGTGTTCAATTGTTTTAATGTATAGATAAGCCATAATTTATGTAATCAGCCCCCCTTTGAAGAAAATGTAATTTCTTTCCCATCTTCATTATTACTGCAATAAATAACCCTTTATGTCATCATGTTGCATATGTGCAAACACATGCGAGGCAAATGTCAGAAGTAAAACCGTGAAGGGCGCCTGGGTGGCTCGGTCAGTTAAGGGTCCAGCCCTTGATTTCGTCTCAGGTCATGAACTCTCCATTGTGAGACTGAGCCCCATGTCGAACTCCGTGCTGGGCATGGAGCCTGCTTAAGATTCTCTGTCTCCCTCTGCTCCTTCCCTACTCGTGCTCTCTCTCTAAAATAAAATAAATAAAATAAAATAAAATAAGTAAAATAAAATGAAATAAGTAAAAGTGTGAGCACTACTGATCTGGGCATTTGTAATTTTGAGAAAAATTGCCAAATTGCCCTCAGTAAGGGTTGTACCAACTTACCCACCCATATGTGCTGGTTTTCAGTGGTCTCCTGAAGAGAGAACACATTTTGGTCATTTCTTGTTTCCCATCTATAAAAATCCATTCATTGAACAAATATTTACCAAGTGCCAGCAATGCCCCAAGCTCTCTTCTTAGGCCCTGGAAATACAGCAGTGAACAAAAAAATTGTCACACAGAGAAACAGATGACAAAGGCAGTCATGGAATATAACATTCGTGGTCATTTAAAGCCTGTGTCACCAACTCACAGGCCACACAAGGAACTTCCATGTGTGAAGGTCATAGGTGAGAGGTCAGAGGGAGGGGTGGGCCCTGTGTAGCCCCGGGGACCGCAGGCCTCTGTGAAGGCCGCAGCTACTGCTCTGCTCTACACCATTAGGTGGTGTGCAAAGAGAAGGCCCATGCTGATAAACCATCCCAGTTTTCAAGAGAAACCAGAAGTCCATATATTTTCCCCCATTTTAAACACTGGGAACTAATTCAAAATTTAGGAACATTTCGGGGACAAATCATTTTTTAGTGGTGCTACACGAGTCGATACTAAAATTTATATGGAAGAATAAATATCTAGAAAAATACTTCAGGAAAAAAAAAACTTTAATAAGGGCTCAGGGACTAGCCCTACTAGACATTATAACATCCTTTAGAGCCTTGTAATTAAAACAGTGTGATATTGGTGCATGAAGAGTGTCCGGCAGAACAGAATTAAAAGCCTAAAAAATCAACCTGAATACATATGGAAAATTTGTATACAATAAAGCTGAGATTTCAAGTCACTAGGGCAAAGATCGACCTTTTAATAGATGGCATTGGGACCACAGGGTAGCCATGGAACAAAGGAAAAACTAGATCTTTATCTCACACCCCACAGGAGAATAAACTCCAAATGGATCAGAGATCTAACTGTAAAAGATGAAACCATACAAGTACTAGAAGAAAATATGGATGGATTCTTGCATAATCTAGGTGTAGGGAAAGGCTTTCTAACTACGCCTCAAAATCTGGTGGCAATAAAGAACAGATTGATAAATTTGACCACATAAAACTAAAAAATTTCCTCTTGGCAAAAAAACACCGTAAGCAAAGTCAAATCATAAAACGGGAGAAAATATTTGCAATCTATGTTGCAGATAAGGGCCAATATCCTTAATATAGAAAGAACTCTAAAACATGGAGGAGGTGAGATTTAACAAAATATATAGGGAAAAAAATGGGCAAAAGACATGAATAGACAGTTCACTAAAATATATAGAGATATTTAAATGGGCCTTAAACATATGAAAATATGTTCAGCTCACATTATAAGAGAAATACAAATTTAAACTATGCTGCGATACCATTTCTCTCCCAGCAGACTGGCAAAAATTTGAAATATGACAACACATTCTATTGTTGTGGCTGTGGGGAAAGAGGCGCTTTCATACATTGCTGGTGGAAATGCAAATTGAGACAACCTTCCTGGGAGGAAATTGGCAATTCCTAACAAAACTATATGTGTGTTTACCCTTTTACACAGTTATTCAGGAATGTATCCTTAAGATACTCCTATGCAGTGCAGCTAAAAAAAGAAAGATACGAGGAAGATCTCTGTAAACTGAAATGGAGTTATTTGCCTCTACATTAAGTGAAAAAGAAAGGTATAAATGAGGGGTGCCTGGGTGGCTCAGTGGGTTAAGCGTTTGACTTCAGCTCAGGTCATGATCTCACGGTTCGTTGGTTCGAGCCCCACATCGGGCTCTGTGCTGACAGCTCGGAGCCTGGAGCCTGCTTTGGGTTCTGTGCCTCCCTCTCTCTCTGCCCCTCCCCCCACTCGTGCTCTGTCTTTCTCTGTCTCTGAAAAATAAGACTTTAAAATATTTCTCTGTCTCTGAAAAATAAGATCTTTGAAAAAAAAAAGACAGAAAAGAAATTAAAGAAGGGCCCAAAGAATAATGGGAAGATGTCAAACACACACAAAAGCTAACTTAAACCAATTCCCACTTTTCCCAAACCAGGAAAATCGGATGGCAGTAACTGATTCAGGCAAGAATCAACAGATGATAGAAACAGAGGGTAAATATTTGGCGGGAATACGGATATTTACATGATCTCAAAGTACCTCCCCACAAAATGCTTTTTATTTAGAAAGGGGGAAATACAAAGGGACAAAATTTGCAGTGGACAAACCCCTAGGGATGCTGTCCTAACCAAGAGATCGAAGTGAATGATACCAATGCCACAAAGCAACATGGTGGGCCCCTTCACATGACACACCAGTAAGGAAACAATACTTCTGGAGTATTCCTGCCAAAAATGCATAGCCCACATCTGATCATCAGGAAACAACAGGCAAACCCCTAGTAAGGGATTTTCCACAAAATAACTGGCCTGTACTCTACAAAACTGACAAAATCATGAAAGACAAAGAAAGACCAGGGAACTGTTCCAGATTAAAGGAAATAATAGAAACATGACAACATGATCCTAGAGTGGCTCCTGGACCAGAAAAACTAAATTTTCTCTTTTGCTCTAAATGGCGGAACAAGTCAACTGGTAAAAGGTGAGGAAGGCCTACAGATCAGATAATAATACTGTGTCAATGTTGATTTTCTGCTTTGGGAATTGTACATGGTTATGTAAGAGACTGTGCTTGTTTTTTTAGGAAATAGTCACTGAAGTGTTTAGGGGTAAGTCTGCAACTAATTCTCACGTGGTTCAAATGATAATAATATGGGGGGATAAAAAGCAAACATTTGGGGAATCTAGTTGAAGGGTATAACAGGAATTCTTTATTTTTGCAATGTTTCTTTAAGCCTATAATTATTATTCTTTTTAGTCCATTGTGAGAGTCTTCCCTGTACAAGCAAAACCAAACAACAGTGAAAACAACAACCAACCAGGTTTGCCTCCAGCATGGACGCCTGCGCTGCCAGTGTGCATTCTCTGGCTTGGATATTTACATGATTTTGAGTGAGGTCCTGCTGACAACAGCCAGTGCTAGGGCTGGAGAAGGCTTTTCCTGCATCTGGAACTTTTAAACCGACTTAGCACCAACAAGAAGGCTGCAGAGATGGCTCTTATATAATAATAAGTAATAAAGCATTGTAAATCTGAATCAGCCTCTGTTCTCAGGAACGAGGAAAAGCGGTTGAGGTTCAGACAGCCTTGCCCTGTGGAAGGCCTGCACTGCCTTTGGAGAGGTGCAAGCAACCTTACTTCCTGGTTTCTGGTCTTAGCCGTTAGAGTGGTGCCTCATGATCTATCAGGACCTCACCGTTGAAGAAAATATGTTTGTAGGGGCGCCTGGGTGGGTCAGTCGGTTAAGCGTCCGACTTCAGCTCAGGTCACGATCTCACGGTTCGTGAATTCGAGCCCCCTGTCGGGCTCTGTGCTGACAGCTTGGAGCTCAGAGCTCGGAGCCTGGAGCCTGCTTTGGATTCTGTGTCTCCCTCTCTCTCTCTGCCCCTCCCCGACCCCCGCTCACACTTTGTCTTTCAAAAATAAAACAAACACTAAAAAAAGAAAATATATATAACCAAAAGGCAAAAAGAGACTTTAAAGTTGAATGAAGTTAGGAAAGAAGAAAAATGTGTTTCAGTGCTGGAAAGGGAAATGGTCTTGGCATATCAAGCTTTTCTGGGTAGGAAGGAGAAACCAGGTGAGAAGCAGGGGCCCCATGCAGCATATGGGATGGTCTCATCTGAGGGTGCAGCCGAATCTGCTAGAGCCAGGATGTGTTAAATCAGTTTGCAGACCGATTCAGGGGACATTCGTGCCACCTCTCCCTTCTCACCCTGCAATTGCTGTTTCCAGATTAATCAGTCCAAAGGCCAAGGGAGCACATACCAGGAATACTAAACTCAGAAAAGGAGGTCCCCTGATATCTGGGCCTTGGGAGGCAGGGAAGTGTTACTCAAGGAGCAGAGCAGGAACAACATTCTTGGCAGAGGGAATAGCATATGCAAAGGAGAGACACAATAGATAGGACATAACTTTAGGGCTATGTCATACTCTCTTGCCGCTTACCTCCATCTCCTCATATTTCTCTTGGAATATTCCACAGATAGGCAGTCTGCAGTTGTGAGCTGAGAACATGTCTCCATTACCTAGCGAACACCCATCTAGCAGGTTCTGGGTCTCAGGCCTCGTTAATCAGAATGTAGGAAAAAGAGCCCATTTCAGTCCCTGATCACGTGCTACTTGTCCCAGATGAATGTGTCCCCACTCAGGTTGAGGAGGCTTTATTAACTATTATGTTTATCCCTGAACCCTTTCCTAGATTTCTGTCGACGCCATTTCTTCCTCAAATAAATCAAGTGCACTCGCCTTCTGAGCCATACTATTTTAGGCACGGGATCCAGATCTGCAAACTCTTCTGGCAATTCCTTGCCCTGTAATCTCAAGCAGCTGCTTCTTGGACCGAAGGAGGCCCAGACGTGAGGGAAACCATTGCCATCTCAACTCCTCTCTGGCTGTGTGACTGGGCGAGCCTCTTGGCCTCTCTGATCCCATGTCCTGCCAGTAACAAGCCATTATTAATTTCTACATCTCACAGAGAGGTTATGAGCATTGGTGAAGACAGAGTCCCTTGTGCTTGACATACCTACAGCCACCTTGGGCTCTCCTTCAGGCAATCTTCTACACCCCAGGAAATGCCACCACTCCCCAAGAGCCAGCTGGACAAGGGAAGACCCAATTCTGACATTTGTGGGGAAAGAGAACAAATGGAGGCCCAGATTCCGCATGCTTCGCTCCGTCCAATCCATTCCAGGGAACTGCAAAGGAACACAAGGCTGGAAGACCAAGTTAAGTTTTTAAGTGATCAGATTCCTTGATGTTCTGCATGGGGGCATCCCCAAGCCCCTGGTCCACAGCCTGCCTTCCTCCTCCCCCTGACATGTGAGGCACCATGGCCGTGCATGGGGACTCTCCTCTATCTGTCCATTCCAGCTGTACTCTTACCCCCCCCCCCCATGTTTGCAAACAGCCACCCTTTGGTCATTCCTCACCAATGGTGAGGTCAGCCCTCAAGAAACAGATCCAGGGAAGACATGCCTACTGATCTTAGCGGTGGGTTGAGAGCTGTTTGGGTAGGAAATTCCAGGGTTGTGGGTGCTCTGAGTATGTTCTAAAACAGGGCTGGTGGGTACACAGATTATAGGTAGTCACATGCCCTGTGGTCCTGCAAATTCCTCCTCCCCTGAAGAAGGGGAAGCCTGGGGTGAGGGCATGGATAGTGCACTCCACAGTGCCAGGCCCAGGGCGAGGGCTCCTCTTGCTCAGGTAGGACAATACTGAAATGGGACTGGACATCTGACCTATGAGCAGGCTAACCAGTGACTGGCCGGTGACCTAAGAGGTGGCCTGGCGCGAAGACTTCTGCCCAGAGAGGATGATTTGGCAGACTGTACTTGCCAACACTTGCCGCCTCATTTCTGTTCACGTGTCCATCTGTCACCTCGCCATGCCCGCCAAGAGGTGGGGTCTATTTCTCCTCCCCCTGAACCGAGACGGGACTTTGCGGCTTCCTTGGTGAGCAGAAAGCAACAGAAGCCGTACCGGGTATCTTCTGAGACGAGGTCATGAAATGTGATAGGACTGCCCAACTGGGCTCTCTCAGAGGGCACTCGCTCTGGCAGGTCGGCTACCAGGATGTGAGGAAGCCCACACCACCTGAGAGACCATTGGTTTAAAATATGGGTTTTGTTATCATTCACATATGGTGAGGCCAACGGATCAGAGGGTGACTGCCATTGAAAAGACAATTCGTTACACTCATAGTTCCCAAGAGAAGGGGGTATACCAGGCCATGGGGTGGGGGCTCAAAAAGAAGAGCCAGGGTTGGTCAGGAAGCAGACTAAGAGAATGGAAAGCTGTGACAAGAGACTTTATTGTGGTTTCCATGGAAAGGTACAAGTGAGACAGCGTCGGCCGGTTAAGGATTGGCTAGTTTGAATAGTGTCCGTGGGCTCTGGGATGCACTTGGCCCTGAGGTGATTAGGGAAAGGGAAAACTGGCCTGGAGTGTAAAAGCTTCATAAGGGAGTGGTTGGGGCGGGGAGATGAGCTCTGGATTGGTTGGTTTGCATAGGAAAGATCTGCGCGCAGGCGAGCTACTCGCCATCTCTAGGAATGAGCTAGCCCTGGGAGGTGCAGTCCATCCAGAGTCAGCAAGATCCCAAGATGTCAAAACGTCAGAGTACAGCAAGTGAAAGGCATGAGTAATACAACCATTAGATTTTCCAGTAGCCTAAAAGTCTCAGCCAGCGTCAACTGTGAGGTGAGAAAGTGAGCCTTCTGACGGCCCCAGCCTCAGCCTTCAAGCTGTCCAGATGGCACCATGTAAGGCAGAGGTGAGCTATCTCTGTCAAGCCCTGCCCAATTTGCAGATCATACGCAATATAAATTTTTTTTAAGTCACTAAGCTTGGTAGTAAAATTTTACATAACCTAACTTGAACAATGGTAATGAGCTGAACTAAACAGCCTATCTCTCTCTCTTGCTCTCGCTCTCTCTCTCTCCCCAGAATTGAAAATGGGACTTGAGAGCATTAGTAAGTTGCTAACAGGAAGACAGGTGATTAGACCCAAAGAGAAGCAGGGATGGAAGATTTGGCTGAGTCACACTCAAGACAAATGACAAGAGGGCTGGTCTGGAGTGCTTCTGATCCTGAATGACCCAGTTTCCTGAGGTCAGCAGCAGGACCCAGTCAGCCCCGAGGGCCGTCGGGCAGTAGGTTTCTCCAGAGTCTAAGCTAGGTTCCCATGAGGCTTTAGATGGGGCAGAGACCCCTGCTCTGGGACCCTCACCCCTGTCCTTCCCTACAAGTGTCTCCATTCTTTGCAGCCAAAGGAGCCTCTCCCCCTTGGGGACACATGGTACCCAGTCAGAGCTTGGCATAAGGTAAACAGTCAAGATGGGTGACACCCACCCACCTTCTCTCCCACCAAGAGCCGCCAGGGACTTAGAGACAGAGACAATGTTAAGGAACTCTGTGGACTCTCTAGGTCTGGCCAAATCTATGTGACTCGTATCTTCATTTCTCAAAAATTTGCTTTGAACATTTATTTTTTAACTAGTTTTTTTTTTATGTTTATTTATTTTTGAGACAGAGGGAGACAGAGTATGAACGGGGGAGGGGCAGAGAGAGAGGGAGACACAGAACTGGAAGCAGGCTCCAGGCTCTGAGCCATCAGCCCAGAGCCCGACGCGGGGCTCGAACTCACGGTCCGTGAGATCGTGACCTGAGCTGAAGTCGGAGGCTCAACCGACTGAGCCGCCCAGGCGCCCCTGCTTCGAACATTTAAAACATCATTGTAGTGGTTCCAAAATGTCTGGACATTTTACTTCCTCAGTCCCATCTCCAAGCTCAGACCAGGATAGGCGTCCCCTTCTGGTCTGCACTCATTCTTTCTGGGCCAACAGGCCATCATCTACCTGAAAAGCAAGGCCCAGAGAGAGAGGAACCTGGCCTGCGGCCTCCTTCAGTGGAGACAGGGTCCCCAGCCTAGCACTCAGGTGTGGAGCACAGGGAGTGCCTCCCACGGCCACCTCGGCAGCAGAGCAGGACCGCTGGTTCATTGGGGTTAAGAGCCCCATCTGGGAATGGGCTTCAGCGGTGCATGTGGGACGGCTGTGTAGAAGGACAAAGGGGAGCAGGTGCACCTGAGAGTGTGCCGGGGGGACGAAGATGTGTGTGGCTCGGGGTGGGGCTGTTTGTGTCAGAGGACAGGCTAATATACTGACATCCTTTTTTCACGCTGTATTCTCTCCCCCAGTTCCAAAGCAGAAAGCCCAGCCCTCTCTCCACCCGGGCCTCTGGGGAAGTTTGTGTGAAAAATAGAAATTGCTAGCAGACGTTTCCTTGCTTTTACTTGTGATCATGTACGGGAGGGACGGGCCAAAACGACCAGGAAGGTAGGAGGGGAACTAAACAGTTCAAGGGGAACTGGAGAGGCACGGTAAGGTAAGGCTTGGCAGGGCTGGACTTCGAGAACCAGAGGCAAGGGAGAGAGAGAGAGAGAGAGAGAGAGAGAGAGAGAGAAAGAAACAGGCATGCCAAGGTGGAAGAAACCAGCCTGGGCAGAGACAACCTTGTCATGTGTGTGCCCTCTGTCCCAGCACGTATATGAGCCTGTGTACAAATGAGTTTGTACCTGTGTGTGCCAAATGTGTGTCTGTGACCAGACCTGCCTGTGAAACATCTCATGCCACAGACTTTGGGCATGTCTGGGTTTGTCTACTTCAGCTCCAACTCAGCCACTGCAAACACAAGTCAGGGAATAAAGGGGGGACCTGTGGCTGGGCCAAAGCCCGGGGCCTGGGTAGCCTGGGTAAGAGAAGCCAGATGCCATCAGCTAGGCTAGAGCAGGCTCTACTTGCCTGGGCAGGTGATGCCTGGTACCTCGGGACATAGGAGAAGCATTGAAGGGGCAATCCATGGGGTGCTAAAAGTGTGGGGTCCCACTTCAAGGAGCTCATTGGCTCCAGAGTCACCAAATCAACCTGGGACTCTGGGACTCTCTGGCCCTTCAGGAACCAAAGCCACTCCCACCAGTGGGCTGAGGGGACACAGGGCTGCCTTACCCACCCTGTTCTAATAGCTATTCCTTGGTAACCGAGTTTCAGGGTAGGACCATGCCCTCCCTCCCCCCAGGAGTCCCAGGGAGGATGTGAGCACAGGGCCGTTTCCCCTTATCCTACCCCAGTTCTCTGGGCAGGGCAGGTCTGGGAATTGGGAAGTAGAAGGAAAGTGGCTAGGATGTCCTCCTCCGCGAAGGCTTCTCGGATTTCTGGGTGCCCTGAAGATGCACCAACTCAGCCTCACAGGCCCGAGAGTCTGTCTCAGGCCAGGACGTGTCTTGTTTTCAAATTCCCCAAACACTTCCTAACCACCTACTTTTTGCCTAGGGTCCTCTTCTCAGTGTTCAGGACCCCAGCTCACTGGCCTGTTCTTTATCGCCTGTGGCCAGCATCACCAATGCCACTTCATCTTCTAACCAAGACTGGCTGCCAAGTGGGGCCCAATGCTCGTTTCCCCTGCCCTCCATGCCCTAGACAAGCACATGGGCCCTCACGTTCCTGAGCTCTTTTCTGTTAATACCCTGGGGAAAACTGAACAGGAGTGCAGCCCACGACAGCTCGGTGAGGCAGGGGACAGGAGCGAGTCCACTCTGGCTATGGTACTGAAGAGAAGGGAGAGATTTCCCTTGGCCCAAAGTTCTTCCAGCTGCATGAAAAATTAAATTGACATGAGACAGATTAACGGGTGGAAAAAAAAACCCCAAGGTTTTCTTATGTGTAGATGAAGGCCCAATAATGAAATGGAGACCCAAAGAAATGACCAAAGCAGGGTCTTTATACTTTTTTAGACAAAGAGATAATAAATTTGTGAGGAATTGACAAGACAAAGAAAAAACTTTGGGTTGGAGTAGTAACTTAGTAAAAGTAGCAAAGCTTGTTCTGATCTCTAAAATTCCCATCTCTGGTGATAAGGATGTCTCCTGGTACAGGTAGGGTACCTTTCACACAGATTTCTTTCCTGATTTCAGGGGGACAGAGGGTCTGAGTGTCCTTCTTGCACAGGCTGGCTTTCAGGTAACTTTTATTTAAAATAACAACTATGCCAGGGGCACCTGGGGGGCTCAGTAAGTGGAGTGTCCAACTCTTGATTTCAGCTCAGGTCACGATCCCAGGGTCATGGGATCAAGCCTTGGGTACCTGAGGAGACTGCTTAAGATTCTGTCTCCCTCTGCCCCTCTCACCATCTCACACACTCTCTTGCTCTCTCTAAAATAAATAAATTAATTAAATAATCAATATGCCAACGTGGCACATTCTGGAGCAGCCTGCCCTTGGGCCCTACATTATTCATCAGGGAACAGGCAGGCAGTGAATCCAACTTCCATAGCCAACTGGCACATGAAAAGGACCTCACAACATGGGGGCCACCAGGGGGCAGGCTGCACCTGCTGGACCACTGGCTCATCTGGGGGCCTTATTCTTGGCAGTCAAGTGTCTATAGGTGGCAAGGAGGCTTTGCACAGGTCCCACACACGGGGACAGATGGAAAGCATCCCTGGGGATGACAGCAGAGGGCAAAGCTGGCCAGGATGCCAGGTGTCAGTGGACATCGGCATTTGGTTGGAGGAATCTATGTGTGATGAGGGAGCAGGAGTCTTGGAAAGGAAGGATCAGGATGTTGTGGGAGCAGCATGGATGTTAAGGACAAAAAGATGAGCTTTTGGGGAGCCCTCAGGAATGATGTCCTGGGCAACCTGCATGGGAAAGACAAGACAGGGCGTCTTGGGCATAAAGAAGCCCTCTGGCTTCCCTAACTATACCTGGATCTTCCAGCTCATAGGAAGTTCATAAGTTCCCCCTGGGGCCTCCACATCCTTGAGTCAGAGGTGCTGTTCCCAGACCACTGCAGCCCAGGCACGTAACCCTTGTTTGGTTACACAAGTCAATATAGTCCCCGTTGTTGCTTAGCCTGGTTTGAATTGTTTTCCACTTCAGCTCACAGATCTGAACAAGTTTCTTAAATGCTACCTGTTCCTTGCTCAAGAAGTATCAATAGCGCCAGATTACCCACAGGTTGAAGTCCAGACTCAACCTGGCTCTCAAAACCCCAATCTCTTCCTCCGTCACGACGTCCCACTCTTCCTCAGATGGAGCTTTCTCTGTGGGTGCCGTGGTTGGAAAAGTCCTCTTAACTGGGACACTGTGGGCTCAAAGATGCTTTTGCCAGCATCATATCCTCTGTGGGGACTCCTGGACTACCAGGAGAATAAATCAGTTCTACTCTGTGCCATCCCGATTTTCCTCTGCGTCTTCCATCAGGCCATGAGTCTCTTGAGGGCACTATGTCTACTGCATTTGGCCCAAGCCTGGCACACTGAAGGCATCCAAAAACATACCTGAAGAATAAATAAACGACCTCTGTGAGTGCAGCCTGTCCTGCATAGCTAGAATACGCCTTTTTTGGAGCTGATCAGACTCTGGGCTGGTCCACTGTAGGAGAGAACTGCCACCCACATCTAGGTCCCAAGGTCCTAGGTCCCAAGGAACCACATCTAGGCAGAGAGACTTGTGAGCAGACTCAGGTTTGTATCCACTTAACTGACCGCCAGGAATCTCTGCCCAGATCCCACTTCTTCTACTCCTTTCCCAGCAGGAGACTTGCTGCCCTGAGCCAGCAGCACGTGCAGCTGGAATCCAAGAAAGACCAGAAAAGCTGACACTGAGATAGAAACTAAGTAACAGACACAAAACTCAAGATTGAGATGCCCACAGAGAAGACAGAAAGCTGACAAAGCACAGAGCCTAGACAGCAGAGATTCAAAGACAAAGAGTAGGGCCAGCCAGGCTGGGAATGGCAAGTCCAGAGAGCATCCCATCATCTCCTCTCTTGATTAACGTGACATCTTCTGCGGGTTTTTCCTGCCTCTTGCACTGCCTCTGACCCAATCTGTTAGTAGGATTTTTTTTTTTAATTTTTTAAATGTTTTATTTCTTTTTGAGAGAGAGAGACAGAGTACAAGTGGGGGAGGGGCAGAGAGAGAGCGAGACACAAAATTGGAAGCAGGCTCCAGGCTCTGATCTGTCAGCACAGAGCTGGATGTGGGGCTCGAACTCATGAACCGCGAGATCATGACCTGAGCTGAAGTCAGACGCTTAACCGACTGAGCCACCCAGGTGCCCCAGGAGGAACCTTCTAAAGACATATCTGAATATGTCATTCCCACAGCCCTCAGAGTAAAGAAAACCCCGATACCTCTCCTGAGTTACAAGGCTCTGCTTGACATGAGCCCTACACATCACCAGAGCCTTCAACCCCAACCACTGTGAACTTTCCCCCAGGTATGCTCTCCCTGGCCGCTCAGCCTGAAATCGAGCTACTGTTCCCTCTAGCTGGGACACTCATCCTCCCATTTGCCTTTTTTTTTTTTTTTTTTTAATCTTATCCACTAATTTTCCATTTAGATAAAAATTAAGTTAATTTAAAGAAAAACATTAGATCGGGCATATGGTACAAGGACACTGCATTATAATAGTTTGGGGATTGAGACTCAGATAACATTTCAGTGCTCTGTTCAGACCCCTGAGATCCCTTTTACTGTTTCTGGGCATCTCTCTCTTGGACTTGTTGTGCTTTGGCCTCCAATGGCTGGTACCTGTCCTCAGGTCACTACGTCTGTTTTGATTCCATTCCTCAAGAGCCCAAAGTGTCTGGGGGCTTTAAGCCCCCTGAATTCCAGGGACAGCCCATAGCTTTAACTGGACATGTGGGAATAGGACAGCCCATTTCCCTAACGCTCATTTCAGACAACTCTGAGAGCCTGCCTAGAACAGAACCTAACACATAGTGGGCATTCAATAAACGTTTGTTGAAAGAACAAACGTAGCCACATTTATTAATCTTATCCTCTGTAATTTCTGTATTTCGTTGTAATTTGTGTCACTCTTAGCTTTTCCCATCTGACATCAAAAAGCATTCACCTATATTTGTTTTATTTATTTATGAATTAATTTTTTTAAATTTTATTTATTTTTGTATTTTAGAAAGAGAGCGTGTGTGTGCAAGCAGGGGAGGGAGACAGAGGGAGAGAAAGAGAGAATCTTAAGCAGGCTCCACACTCAGCATGGAGCCCAACGTGGGGCTCCATCTCAGGACCCTGAGATCATGACCTAAGCCAAAATCAAGACCAGACACTCAACCGCCTGAGCCACCCAGACGCCCCTATGAATTTTTTATATTTAATTATTTGATCCTTCTGGATACGCTGTTAAGGACTGAGATAAATGTATTTTCTTCTCATGACCAATCAGTTGAACCAATAGCAATTCTTGAATCTTTCCTTCATCTATCAAACCAAGATACTGTCTTATCTAAGACTCATTCAGTGAGGCATTATGCAATCATTTATTACGGTAGTTATAAATGATTATGCACCGCATGGAAAAATGCTCACCTTATAACTTTAACCATGATATTTTTATAGCTACATAAAATTATGTCAACATATTGGCAAGGACAGGGAGAAGTAGAGAAAACATAGATTTAAGGATGCTGATAGGGCTGTGGGTGATTTTTCTCTTTGATTTCTGTGAATATTTGCGAAATTAAAAAAGCCCTGAAACTTTAAATGAACATAATATGGAGGGTAAGAAGAACTTTAGAAAGATAGCAAGCTGTTTTCTTGATTGAGCTTGAGACAAAAGCTTCGGTGAGGTAGCTTTTTGTTTTTTTTCCTTTTTTTGGAGGTGATCTCATAAGTAAGCTGAGGACAGTGAAGGAAACTGGAGGGTCCGGGGGGGGGGGGGGGGGGGCGGGGTGTGGATCAGTGAGTCCAAATGCTCCCATCACCTTGCCCTGGCTAAAGGGATGCTGCCTCAACCAGGCAGCAGGGATACAGATCTCTGTGGTCACACACTAAGAACTGTAGAACAGTATCTGGCTGCAAGACCCCTCTGACCCCTGAGAATTCTGCAGTTTTTTAGAAACTGAATTCAGAGAACATTTGAATTCACCAGGCCCTGGGCCAGCCCTACCCTCGTGACAAATGTACAGAGCATCACGAGTAGGAACACGGTTAGTCCTGGGTGCCATGGGGCCCCAATCTGGTCCGTACCCGGGAGGGTTAGGCAGGGCATGTCCTGGAGCCTGGGCTGTATATACCCCAGGGCTTCCGTTCCTAACCGCCAGGGCACTTCACTTCAACCTTCATATCTCAGCTACCCCCGGCAATCCACTGGGTCCCAAAGGTGCTCTTAGACGAACAGGTACACAAGCATCAACACGTACCAAGGCAACCGGCACAGGACCCATCCACACGCACAGACAGCCAGGATGTCACTGGAGGTCTTGGATTTGGGGGCACAGCACAACCACAGGCGGCCCCGACTACCTCTTATAGCAGCTCTCCTGCAGTGCCTTCCCACCTGCCTGGCCACAAGAGCCCTGTCCCGGGGACAGGTCTCCCACACCGAGACCCTCACTGCGCTCCACCTGGCGCAGAAACCGGTGAGGTGGGCCGGTTGCCCCCGGCCAGAGGGCTTCCGGGAGTGTACTTGAAAACTTTGGAGAGGCTCGCTGGTTCCCTCGGTGCGCACGCCACCTGGCTGTCACCAGCTCCGGGAGGTACGGGGGAGCGAGAAAGGACCTACCAGCGTCACGTCTTTTAAGTCACGACGGGGTTGAACGTGCCTACGAGGCCCGGGGTGCGCGCGCAACCCCGCGCGGCCAGGCGAGGCTCTGTAGGCCGCAGGTCGCCCCCTCGGCCTTGCCGATCACGTCACGCTCCGCAGGCCCTCCCGAATCCTCCTGATTGGTGGAGAGCGCGCGCGAGCGCTGCCGCTCCGCCCCCGGATCCGCCCTCCTGCGGCACTGCCCCGCCCCCTGGCTTACAAGGCTGGCCGTGTGGCTTCCAAGTTGGAACGCGAAGGCGCGGGCGCGAAAAAGCTCGGACCCTCCGAGGCCGAGGGGCCACTTAGCCGTCATGCACGCCGTCGCTCCAGGCCTGACAGTAGGTGGCTGCTTTTCAGAAGCACAGTGCCTGCTCAGCTAGGCCCCCTTCTTCTCCATAGCCCACGACCGGCTCCCCCACCCCCCTTATTGCAGAGCACCCGGAAATGCCCATTGCCCAGGCCCCCCTCGACGCCGATACCCACACGTACCAGGACACTGGTCCTCGGGGACCCGCCGCCCGACTCCCAGGCTCGCCCGACTCCCAGGCTCTCAGGCCCGATGCGGATGCGGGTTCCGCCGGCACCTCACGCCTGGATCCCCCAGCCCCGACCGCGGACGCCCCTCCTGACTCCCCGCTCACCCCTGGCTCCCCAGGATTCTCCGCACTCTGGGACCCCTCTGCCGCCCCGCGCGCCCCCGGGTTTTTCCTCACACGAGCGTCCGGGACCCCTCAACGGACCTCCTCGGTGTATGAGGGACCACCACTCCTTAGCAGCCTCCGTTGCCCTCCGCGCCCTGATCCCTGACTCCTCGGTCCCCGCACCGGGACGCCCCTCACCCAGCATTTCCCCCCAGACACCCCCACGGAACACCCTCCCCCCCCCCCCATATTCCTCCTCCGTTCTCCTCGCGGTAAACATCCCTCCTCAGGGCCCAAACTCACTCCCGCAGCCGTGCGAGCCCCCCTCGGCCCCCGGGTCCCACAGTGCACACCCCCTCTGAACCCCACCCGCACGCCCGCAGGCCCCCGCTTAGCTCCCAGCGCCTGCCAGGCTCCCCGCACCTCTTCCCCCAGCCCCGGGCCCCTCGCATCCACCGCCAGAACCCCGCCGAATCTCCCGCACCGCGAGCCCTGCGCCCCAGTCCTCCGCCCGAGACCCCCTCACGCACACGCGCGCGCGCGCACACACATACACACACACACACACACACACACACACACACACACACACACCCCGGCGCGCACGCCCCTCCCGCCCTCCACTCACCCCTCCGTCTCACCCCGCACCCCTCTCCCCTCGGGCCCGGCGGGCAGCGCCGGGGGCGGCGGCGGAGGCCGGTCCCCGGGCCGGGACACACCCACCCGCCCGCCCTCCTTCTTTCCCTCGCTCCCTCCCTCCTTCCCGCCCGCCCTCCCGCCCTCGCTCGGCGCTCGCTCCTTCCCCCTCGGCCGCTCCCGCTTCCCGCGGCGCCGGGCCTCCCGCTCCGCCTCCCCGTGCGCGGCTCTCCCGGGCGCGGCTCCGGGGTTCATGGTGACGAGGCGGCGGCCGCTCGAGCCCAGCGGCGGCGGCGGCGGCGGCGGCGGCGGCGGCGGGAGCTGGGGCGCGGGCCCGGGCCGCCTCTCCCTGAGCGCGGGGCCGGGCGGCGGGCGCGCCCAGGCGGCGGCGGCGAGCGCCCCCCCGGCCCGCGGCCCCGCGCGCCCCCCGCGCCGCGCCCCCGCGCGCCTGGCTTGCGGGGGGCCGGGCCGGCGGGCGGACGCCGCGCCGCGCACCCATGGACGGCCCGGCCATCATTACCCAGGTGACCAACCCCAAGGAGGACGAGGGCCGCGCGCGGGGCGCGGGCGAGAAAGGTGAGCAGGGGCGCGGGTGGGCGGGCGCGGGCGGGGGGCGGGCGCACTCCCCGCGCCGCAAGAGTTGGCTGCCGCGCGCCCGCACGGGCCTGGGGGAGGGGTGTGCCCGCGCAGGAGGGTGCGTGGGTGTGGGGGTGAGCCCGCAGGCGAGGCTGTGAGCGGGTGGCGGTGACCCTGACGCGCTGCGAGTTTAGGTTTGCGCTCCACCAACGGAGAAGTTGTGAGCGTGTGTGTGCGTGTGTGTGTGTGTTGCTGGCAGGTTGTGAGTGCTTGTGCCCTTTGGGTTTTGTGTGTGCATGAGACAGAGAGGTGGTTCAGGGTGTGTGCGTCTACCAGAGAGGTGCGGAGGATGCTGTGCACCTGACAGGTTGTGAGTGCGTGTGTGTGCACTTAAACGTGTGTGTGCAGACACGCCAACTGAGATTGTAGGGGTGTGTGTGTGTGTGCACCTCTCGCAGAGGTTGTGAGTGCGTGTTCTCCTGCCAGGCCATGAGGTTCTGTATGTACCTTATGTGCAGGTTTGTATGTAGCCAAGAGGTTGTGGAGTAAGTATGTGTGTGTGTGCATGAGCGTGAGCCTGCAGAGAGGTTGTGTGTGTGTTCCCTACTGACGGGAGTTTGTGTGTGTGCATGGTGTGCCTACACCACCAGCTGGCAGGTTGAATACGCTGTGTCCATGGACTGGAAGGTTGTGTGTGTTTGTGCACTCACGCGAAGGCTGTGGCCTGTCTGTGCCATATGTGTGCACCAGTGAGGCCGTGTGCCTGGGTGTTTTAGTTGGTTGTGCAAGTGCTGGGGAGGCAAGGGGTGGGGGGAGGCATTGCCTAAGCCATTCCCCCTTTTTCGACTTCTGGTCTCAGTGACAACAGCCTTTTGGGAGTGTCTGCTTGGTCTGATGCTCCCTGGGCCCTTTTAGGGCCGACCTCTAACACAGACTCAGGGAGCCCTTAGGGTGCCGGGTGTGTCCCTTCTCTCTGTGCTGCAATGCCTGGTTTGGTTGTAGCACATTTGACCCCATCACCCACTTTTGTCTCCTCCTTGTTCTTTTTCTTTGTGCCTCTGCCCCCCTCTGAGACTTGATGTCCCCCTTTCTTATGTGCCCTGCTTATTGTCCCTCTAGTGAGTTGTCCTGAGGTCTTTGAAGGGCCAAGGAATCTGGCTTGGTCTGTTTAGGTGACTAAAGCCATCCTCCCTCTCTTCCTGCTGTGCGTCCCCCAAACACCTAGACTGATGTCAGGAGCAGCCCACAAGGACACCCTCCCCCCACCCAGCCTAGCCTGGCTACTGCCAACTCTGGGAAAGAATCAGATTTCTTTCCATGTGTTACGACCCTTGCTGTGCCAGCGGGGTAAGGGGTGCAGCCCATCTGAGGAAGTGGGGTGAAGGTGGGAGGAGACAAGCCCCTGTCTCTTTCCAAGCAGGGACCACTGGGCAGGCCCATCAGAAAAGGCAAGAAACCGCCAGAGGGACCCCCAGATTGGGGATTTGTCAACCCATTTGCACTTTCGTAAACCAGGAACATTATGTGTCTGCAGACGTGTTTTCTTTCATGCGGAATTAGAAATCAAACTCCCCCAGGCATTTTTCTGTGCCTAACAAAGTAGCTACAAAACTAAGCGAAGAGGGTGCTTCAGGTCCATCTGTATGTCTCTTTGGGCCCAAGTGGGCAACACTTGTTCTGACCTTTCTGCCATCAGGACTGTCAGTTGGAGCCCTGGCCTGTGGGCTCTGGGCCGGGTGTGTCCTCTCATCGAAGGTTTAGTGGGAGGCACGAAGGTGGTTTGGTGCCTCTGCTTCTCACCCACTCTGGATCGAGTGCTTTGCGTGATGCTTTGCCAGAGCGAGAATCCACAGCTGTTGTGAAGAGAGGTGTGGCATAAAGCAGGGAAATATTTGTCAGGACCTTAGCCCTCCTGCCGCCCCCAACCTGAGTCTAGGAGTGGGGTCCTCCCCAACACTCTCTCTTCCTCTAGCTGCTAGGCTTTTTAGAGTCAATCTATCCAAAATCCAAGCCACGCACAAATCGTCAAGGACGGTGCTTATTCTATTCAACCTGTTTACGTTACTTTTCATGGCGATCTTTTATTATCTTTAACAGCTTATTTTGTTTGTTTTCTAGTGTCTGGCTGGCTGATTGTTATCTGATTAGGCCAATACTGGCTGCTCAGGGGTGGGGTGGCTAGCCAGTAGATTCTTCTTGCCGAAACATTAAATAATACTTGATTCAGTTTTTCACTTTTAAGAAATGGAAAAAAATTGGTCAGTTACGACATGGCAATAAACTTCAGAGCCAAAATTTGGAACAGCTTCTTCATACTCGTACATCACTAAATAGGTTCGGCGATGTTTCTAGCTTAAGCATGTTGATCTGTTTAGATGGGCACAATATATTTTACATAATTTTAATTTTAGGTAAACACTTAACCACTTTGTTTTTATTTGTGGGGCCTGGAATGTTGTAAGATTTTGTGGGAGGAAAGAGACATACTGTGGGTTTTAAAAAAGTTTACTTTATCATTTATTCTGTAAAACAGGAATAGTAATGACTGCTTTTGTGTTTGATAGGAGGGTTAAATGAGATGATGTATGTTAAACCTTTCTTTAGGTATGGATTTGTAAAACGAAGAATAATAATACATAAATACTCAACGTTGGCTCTGGTGTTTTGCACGAGTTGAATTACTCCTTGACACATTGCCACGTGGTGGTGCACTCCTTGGAGACGACTGTCACGATTGCCACCAACAGCCTGGCCTGTCAGGGAAGATTTATTTCTTAGCTGTGTTTGATTTGGTTGACAGTATAAAGATGCAGAGACAGATTTCCCTGTTAGTTCAACTCAGCCTGCTTTGCTGTCTAGACATTTACTCTTGCAAATCAATAAGAAAGGTTAGTACGGTGGAAAAGTGGACAAGCTCATGAACAAGGAAGTCCTAGCATAGAAGAGCCAATCTGTCCCATAAATGTATGAAGTGATGCTCTACTTCATGTGACATAGTTGCATGCATCAGCTCGGTTAAGCACTTAAATGACAACATTCAGAGTAAATAAAAGTTTTGGGAAATAGATACTCTTACAGACTTTTGTTGGAGAATACAATCAATACAGACTTTTTAGAGGATAATTTAGCACTGAATTGTTTAGGAACCTTTCTGGCTGCAAGTAACAGACAACTGGGCTTAGCCTAGGGCGTAAACCAATAGGATTTTATTCCTAACAGCTAACAGTCTGGAGGTAAGCTCCTGCTGGCTTTGGTTCAGCAACTCCTTGGTACCAGGCCTGACATCACCATGATTCTCTTGGCTTCTGTTCTTGTTGTAACGTAGCTGCCACCCCTCCAAACACCACAGCCACCTTCAGGGCAGAAAACAGCGACAGTCATGTCTGTCCCTTTTACCTGGAAAGCAAAAACGTTTGAGGACTGGTCAGCAAACTTTGCCGATGTTTATTTAGCAAGAACTGGGTCACATGGCCACCCCTAGCTGCAAGCAGAATGAGTTTCCAGCTTTTCCAGCCTTTGTTATGGGAGGCAGGAGATGATTAGAAATAGGTGGGAACAAAGTGTTGGTTCAGCCAATCAGCGATGTTGGCCCTATCTTCAAACTTGTAGTTCTACTTCTGGGTGTTTCTCCTGGAGAAGTGCCCTCCTATGTGATCAAAGAAACACGTACAGGAATTTTCACTGATGGGTACATTGCTTGCAGTAGCAAAAAATCCATTCTGAGTTCACTGTTTTATAAGATGAGAAATTTAGGTTCAGTTTTTTGCTGTTGAAGCAATTAGACATAAATTGTTGGAAAGGCTATCCTTCCTCTTTTGAATGTCCTTTGTATCTCTGTCAAAAATCAGTTCAGCATATTAGTGTAGATCTCTTTTTAAAAATTTTTTTTAAATTTTTATTTATTTTTGAGATAGAGACACAGAACGCAAGCAGGGGAGGGGCAGAGAGAGAGGGAGACAGAATCTGAAGCAGGCTCCAGACTCTGAGCTGTTAGCACAGAGCCGGACCTGGGGCTCAAACCCACCAACTGTGAGATCATGACCGGAGCCAAAGTCGGACACTCAACTGACTGAGCCACCAAGTCCCCCCTGTGTAGGGTCTCTTGTTCACTGATCCACCATAGCTATGTAGTAAGTCTTGAAATAGGATGGACTGATTTCTCCAATTTTTTGTTCTTTTTCAAAAATTATTTTAGCTGTTCTAGTTCTGTTGTTTTTCTATATGCATTTTACAATAACCTGGTCTATATCTACAAAAGATCGTGCTGAGATTTTGATAGGAATTGAATTTAACTTGTATATAAATTTGGGGAGAACTGACATCTTTACTATGTTGAGCCTTCTAATCCATGAACACGTTATGTTTCTGTGCTTATTTAGACATTCTTTGATTCTTTCATCAGAGTTGTATAGTTTTCAGCATACAAGTCCTGTTGATGTTTTGTTAGACTAACACTTAAATGTTTCTCTAGCTTGTTTTAAGTGATCATATTGTACTTTTAATTTTGGTCCAAGTGTGCATTGCTATATAGAAATAGAATCGATTTTTGTATGTTTGTCTCATATCCTGTGACCTTGCTGAGCTCACTTATTAGTTGTAAGAGGCTTTGTAGATTTCTTGCAGTTTTTTACACAAACATATCAAATAAGAACATTTATATTTCTTCATTTCTGATTTGTATGCTTTTCTTTTTCTTGCTTTATCGCACTCACTAGAGTGTTGAATAATATGTGGGGAGATTGGACAACCTTCCCAGTGGGAAACCATTCGGTCCTTTACCATTAAATATAATGTCAGCTGTAGGGTTTTTTTTTTTTTTTTTTTTGATGTCTTTATCAGGTTGAGGAAGTTTCCCTGTATTCCTATTTTTCTGAAAGCTTTTAGCAAGAATGGATATTATTATTTTTGGGTAGTACCTGGGTAGCTCAGTCTGTTAAATGTCTGACACTCGATTTCGTTTGGATCAGGTCATGATCTCCTGGTTCATTCGTGGATTTGAGCCCTACATCGAGCTCCTCAGTGACAGTGCGGAGCCCTCCCATGCACTCTTTCAAAATAAATAAACTTTAAAAAAAATTTTTAAAAGGATGTTATTTTGTTGTGTAATTTTTTTGCATCAACTGATATCGTCCTGTGAGTTTTGTCTTTAGTCTGCTAATGTGGTAGATTACATTGATGGATATTGTTAAGAGTTTTTACATCTGTATTCATGAGTGATATTTGTCTGTAGTTACTTTTTTTTGCATCGTCTTTATCTGTTTTGGTGTCAACTTCACAAAATAAATTGGGAAGTGTCCTCTCTTCTTTTTTCTGGAAGAGATTATGCAGAATAGGTGTTAAGTCTCCAGTGAAATCATCTGGGTCTGGAGTTTTCTTTGGGGGAGAGTTTTTAATTACAAATTTAATTTCCTTAACAGTTATAGAGCTATTCAAATAATCTCTTTCACGTTGGCTAAGTTATAGGTGCTTTTTTTTTTCAAGATTTGACTATTTCATATAAGTTGTCAAACTTATGTGTAGAGTTGTTCATAATATTATTCTCATATTATCTGTTTGGTTCCTGTAGGGTTTGAAGTGATATACTCTTTCATTCCTGATATTGGTAATTTTTGTCATTCTTGCTATAGATTTCTCCGTTCTCTTGATCTTTACAAAGAATCGGGTCTTTGATTCATTAATTTTCTCTATGCTTTTATGTCTTCAACTTCAATGATTTCTGTTCTTTTATTATTTCCTTCCTTTTGCTCGATGTGAGTTTATTTTGCTCTTTTTTTCTTGGTTCTCGAAAGGGAGCTTAGATTGATTTGAGACTTTTCTTCTTTTCTAATGTATGCATTTAGTGCTACAAATTTTTCTCTTAACACTACTTTTGCAATGTCCCACAAATTCTGATGCTACATTTTCATTTTCACTCAGTTCAGTGTATTTTTTAAAAATAGACTTTATTTTTTTAGAGCAGTTTCAGGTTCATGGCAAAATTGAACAGAAATTAGAGTTCCCATGTGACACTGACCCCACACATGCACAACCTCCCCTGCATTGACACATTATTATCACCTGAAGCCCACAGTTCACATTATGGCACACTCTTGGTGTCTTACATTCTGTGGGTTTTGACAAATGTGTAGGGACATGTATCTACCATTGTAATGTCATACAGAATCGTTTCCCTGCCCTTAAAATCCTCCCTGTTCTATTTATTCATTCCTCCCTTCCTGCAGCCCCTGGCAACCACTGATCTTTTTACTGTCTCCCTAGTTTTGCCTTTTCCAGAATATTACATAGTTGGAAATCATACAGTATGTAGCCTTTTCAGATTGGCTTCTTTCACTCAGTAATGTGCATTTAAACTTCCTCTGTTTCTTCCTGGCTCATTTTTTTTCTAGTACTGAATAGTATTCCATTGTATGCATGCACTGTAGTGTGTCCATTCACCTACTAAAGAACCTCTCAGTTGCTTCCACGTTTCAGCAGTTGTGAATAAAGCTGCTATAAACATCTGGGTACAGGTTTTCCTGTAGACACAAGTTTTCAACTCATTTGGGTAAATAGCAAGGAGCACCATTGCCGTCTAGTGTGGTAGGAATATTTTTAGTTATGTAAGAAACTGCCAAACTGCCTTCCAAAGCGGCTGTATCATCTTTAGTTTTCAGAAGTTTAGTTATGATATGTCTTGGTGTGGATTTCTTTGGGTTTATCCTGTTTGGAATTTGCTCAGCTTCTTGAATTTGTAGAGTGTGTCTCTTGCCAAATTTGGGACGTTTTCAGCTATTATTTCCTGAAATGCTTTTTCAACACTGCCATGTCTCTTCTCCTTCTGGGACTCTAATGACACAAATATTAAAATCCTTTGTTATAGTCCATGGGCTTATCAATGCTAACTATTCTTTTTTCGTTTCTCTCTGTTGGATAATTTGGATTGGATAATTTCTGTTGTCCTGTCTTCAAGCTTTTTTATTTGTTCCTAGTTCCCTCCATGCTGCTGTGTATCTCCCATCCACTGAGCTTTTTATTTCAATTTTTGTATTTTTTGGTTCTAAATCTTCCATTTAGTTTTTCTTTCTATCTTGTGTTTCTCTCCTGAGACTTTCTATTTCTTTGCTGAAGCTTTTTATTTTCCTCATTTGTTTTAAAGTGCTCCTAATTGTTTTTATCATAGCTGCTTTATTTTTTTCTTTTTTTTTAATTTATTTTGAGAGAGAGAGAGGGGGAGAGAGAGAGAACTCAAGCAGGGGAGGAACAGAGAGAGAGAAAGAGGGAGAGAGAATCCCAAGCAGGCTCTTGATTTCCAGCCCAAATCAAGTCAGATGCTTAAGCAACTGGGCCACCCAGGTACCCCTCATAGCTGCTTTAAAATCTTTGTCAGAGAAGTATGACATCTCTGTCATCTTGGTGTTGGCATCTATTGATTGTCGTTTTTCATTCAATTTGAGAATTTCTAGTTCTTGATGTAAGTGAATTACAATTGAAATCTTGACATTTTCATACTATGTTATGAGTCTCTGGATCTTATTTAAACCTTCTGCTTTATTTGGTTTTCTCTGAAACTGCTCCAGCAGAGAACGGAGGGGAGGGCACTGTCTCATTATGCCAGATAGATGTAGAAGTCCAGGATCTCTACTTGGCCTCTTTTGACACGCTGCTGTGCAGGGAGGGAGTTTTCAGCTCCCACATGGTCTCTACTGAACTGCATTCGGAGTGGTCTCATGCCACTGGGTGCTGGGAAACCCCTGCCTCCTCCTGTGCCTCCTCTGGCACCGCTCCAGTGGGAGGAGGGCTTCCTTACTTCTAGGTAGGGATGGAAGTCCAGGCTGGCCGCATGGTCTCCACTGACACCTCTGGGAGACAGGGGAACTCTTTACCAGTTGTCAGGTTTGGAAGTTCCTGCTCCCTACTTGGCCTTCTCGGACACTACCCTGGCCTCCTAACACCCTGATGAGGGTGGAATTCTAGGTACTCAGCCAGTTTTGCTGGCACGGGTGAGGAAGGGTGTGTGTGTGGGGGGGGGGGGGGGGGTGATTGGCTGCTGTAGAGCAGTTGTTGTCTGAAAGTTTTGTGTGTTGCCAGACTATCCCTTTCCTGGTCCCTTAGTTATAAAGAGTAGTCTTTGGAGGGAACTCCCGTCTGCAACTGTTGGTGTTCGCCTTACCACCTTCTTCAGCTAAGTCTGGGCTGTTAGAAAAAGAAACCCCAGAGATCACTGCAATGTCATTTTAAGTTTCAGAGCCCCTAGCTGGTCTGTCTTCTTCCACCTTTCAGAATCTTCTTATGTTTACTTTATAAACAGTGCCCAGGGTTTTTAGTTATACTTAATGGAAAGAACCAGAAGTATGTCTACTCCATGTTCCTGAAAGCAGAAGTCCCCTGATTGACTTTTAGACCGCTCCAAATTAAGTGTTTTAAGGAAGACTGGAGTTGGAAAGTTGTCATTTTCAAGGTTTATTTCAACATTGTGCTTATGATCAATGTAAAAGTCAAAGTGACTTAGTGCTTTGAGAATCTTGATTGCCCCCTAAAAAGAGAATGATAATTAATTCAGTGGGAAATCAAGGCTAGATCAGTAGGGCTTCAGTGACAATTGTTGTTTAAACAACCTTAAAAAAATGCTTCCATAAGCTTTGGTCTTAACACCAGAATTTTTTATCAGAGTTCATAGTATCCTGATTTAAATATATTTTTGATCTAATATTCCATTTGCTTGGCAAGCATGTTTAAACTTCTGTCTCTCATTTTATTTCTCAAGCAAGAAAGCATCAATTTAAGTCAATAGAAATGTCTTCATAGGATAAACACAAAGGAGCTCATCTCTGGATTTAGCACTCATGACCACCACACATGGCTTGCTGGCCAGTGACTGGAAAAGTCTGCTTCCAGCCTGACTGCTCTGGAAGGAGGTTTTAGAGCTTCAGGAACTTGTCCCAGACCGTACTTGACTGGCACGTCCAGGTTGGAGAGGAACCCCATTTGGAACGGACTAGGTTTTCAGGAGGGACCACAGAGCTTCGAGCTTAATTCCGACATAGGTGTATGTTCGTATGTGTTTACTTACCTACTTATCTGTCTTCCAGTTTTATTAAGATATGATTGACATACAACACTATTTAAACTTAAGTTGTACAGCGTGATGATTTGACGTGCATACATGTTGTGAAATGATTACTCCAGTAAGTTTAGGGTGCATCCCTCACCTTGTATAGTTACAAAACAGAAAAACCACCTTTTTTGTTCTTATGATAGGAACTTTTGGGATTTACTCTCGTAGCAACTTTGAAATATACCCTACAGCAGTGTTGACTGTAGTCGTCATGTTGTATGTTACATCTCTGATGCTTGTTTATCTTACAGCTGGAAGTTTACAAGTTTGTACTTTATGGTCACTTCACCCAGTCCCCCTCCCCCACTCCCTGCCTCTGGCAACCACAAATCTGATCGCTTTTTCTGTGAATTTGGTTTTTTTAGGTTCCACGTATAAGTGAGATCACACAGTATTTATTATTTTTGTCTGTCTGACTTATTTCACTCGGTATAATGCCCTCAAGATCCATCCCTGTTGTTACAAAGGGCAGGATTTCCTTCTTTCTTATGGCCGCGTAACATTCCATTGTATAGGCATACACCTGGTCTTTATCCATTCCTCTATTGATGGACACTTAGATTGTTTCTAAGTGAATAATGCTGCAGTGAACATGGGGGTAGGGAGGGCAGGTGTCTCTTTGAGATAGTGGTTTTGTTTCCTTTGGATATATACCCAGAAGTGAGGAAAAGGCCTTCCTCTCTTTTACTGATGTGGAGGGTAGGGGAAGTAGGATACATGTTGCAAGTAGATTCACTGGGTCTTTTCAGCCAGGAACCGGCAGAAGTCAGGATATACTCTGGCGACCAATGATTCTAGATTTAAATGTACGTGTATAGTTTTAATATATGTTTTTTTCACTTGCTTTGTCAGTAACGTATGATGCCAAGGTCAGGGAATGTAAGGAGTCTCTTGGGTAATATTAAAGGCATAATATATACCTTCAAATTTATTTTCTAGATCTTGATTTATCAGACATTTAGAGTTTAGTATTTTTAATGACTTATCTTTCTGTTTAAAGTCTACTTTCTTTAAATAGTTTTCTTTCCTTTAATCTTTTCACATATATCCTCCTATCTTCACAAAGTGAGGATGCATATTCAGTGCTATATTTAAAATAAAATTAAGCAAATATTTGCTTTTATGGCTCTGCATAATGGAGCACTGGGTCAGGATGTGGACATTTTTGTATTGGGGATCAGGACTGAAAACACTGGTGGCATAGTTCTCTGAAAGCAGGGAATAATAAACACTGGTCTTTATGGATGCTAAGGATTATGTAATCACCTAAGTAATAGCTCATTTTGATTCTGAGTAGCTGCTTCAATTTAAAAACTGAAAGGTTTCTTTGTAATTATGATTTGTATTAAGGCTCTTTGCCAGAATGTTTTAAAATCTTGGTACTTAAAAGCGCTTTAAAAACTGAAGAGAAGTGGCTTAGCACCTGCTGCCCAATAGTGTTCTTACTTTTCATAGTTAGTATTTAACCCAGGCTTTAAATGTTTTTAGGGTCTCTTGAAGAACAAACTGTACCACCTTGTCAACATGGCTTGAATGAAACATAGCCTTTCAGTACCAGAAGTCAGTATTCCAATAAGAATTTATACTGTACTTTACATTGTACCTAAAACCTCCTTCTGCAGTCTGATCAAGATTAAGCTTTCATGCTTACAATGTCATTAAATTTGTTCTAAGTATTTGGCTCACTTATGTTCAAGTCAGAAACCATTGACCTTAATTCCATAGACTTCAGTCAGAGCCATATTTTCTTTCCCCTTTTTGAAGAAACAGCTCAACACGTTCATTTGGGTTTTGGTTAGAACAGATACATTTCCTAGCAGTCATCAAACAGTGTGCAGCTTGAGTAGCTTATTAATAACTCTGTCAGATATTTATGTATGTATTTATTTATTTATTTTTAACTCAGATTTTTTTTTTTTTATTTTTTTTTCAACGTTTTTTATTTATTTTTGGGACAGAGAGAGACAGAGCATGAACGGGGGAGGGGCAGAGAGAGAGGGAGACACAGAATCGGAAACAGGCTCCAGGCTCCGAGCTGTCAGCACAGAGCCCGACGCGGGGCTCGAACTCACGGACCGCGAGATCGTGACCTGGCTGAAGTCGGCCGCTTAACCGACTGCGCCACCCAGGCGCCCCAATTTTTAACTCAGATATTTATTTTTTCCAACGTTTTTTTTTTTTTTTTTTTTTGTTTTTTTTTATTTATTTTTGGGACAGAGAGAGACAGAGCATGAACGGGGGAGGGGCAGAGAGAGAGGGAGACACAGAATCGGAAACAGGCTCCAGGCTCCGAGCCATCAGCCCAGAGCCTGACGCGGGGCTCGAACTCACGGACCGCGAGATCGTGACCTGGCTGAAGTCGACCGCTTAACCGACTGCGCCACCCAGGCGCCCCAATTTTTAACTCAGATATTTAAACAGTTATTGGTGAGCATTAACGTTTCTACTCCATAGCACACCCTGTATCATTGCCGAAGGCCTGACTTCTCCTTTTGAATTTTTTTGAGTTTGATTTTGTATCGAGATAAATTTGCAGACAATAAGAATCACTCTTTTTGGCCTAAGCCAACGTTCCCAATTTCTGTGTTGACAAACTCAGGCAGCTATATAACCAGCCCCACAGTCAAGATGGAGGATATTAACATTGGTGTCAAAATACTCCCTGTGCCCCGTTGCAGCTGTTCTCCCTCTACACTCAGCCTCCGACAATAATCTGTTCTCTTCTCTATTGTTTTTTGCCTTTTCTGGAATGTCATATACTAAATGGAGTCCTGCAATATGTAGCTCTTTGAGTTTGGCTTCTTTCACTTAACCTGATGCTTTTGAAACTCATCCAGATGGCTGCATGTGCTAGTGGTTCGCTCACATTTATTGCTGGGTAGCGTTCAGTTGTATGGAAACATCGCAATTTAAAAGTGTATGTTTCGCTTAAAAAAAAAAACCTGCCAAACTACTTTCCAGCGTGGCGGTACTATCTTGCATTTCCATCAGCAGTGTGTGCTCTGCATCCCTGTGGGTCCTTGGTACCATCAGTTTTCTATTTTAGCCACTGTAGCAGGTATCTATCTATTGTCATGGTTTTAATTTGTATTTCCCTAACAACTGTCAGTGCTGAGATTCCTTTTATGTGCTTGCTTGCCATTTAGATGAAGTCTGTGGTTAGTTGTCTGTTCAAATTGTTGCCCATTTTTTAAAAATCGGACTGTTTGATTTCTTCTTATTGAATGAGAAGGTTCTTTGTATATTCTGGATACACTTTTCTTGTTGAATATGTTTTGCAAGTATTTCCTCTCAGTCTTTGGTTTGTCCTTTCATTCTCTAAGCAACTTCTTTTATTTTCCAACTTTTTAAATTGCAGTGAAATACAGACAACATAAATTTTACCATCTTAACCATTTTGAAGTGTACAATTCAGTGGCATTAAGTACGTTCACACTGTTATGTAACTATCACCACCATCCATTTCCAGAATTCTTTTCACCGTGTAAAACTGAAACTCTGTCCGCTTTGAGCAGTAACTCTCCTTTCCCCCTCTCCCTAGCCCCTGCAGTTAGCATTCTACTTTCTGTTTCTGATTTTGACTATCCTAGCTACCTCATAGAAGTGGAATCCAGAGGTATTTGTCTTTCAATGACTGGTTTATTTCACTTGCTTTAATGTCCTCAAGGTTGATCCATGTCGTAGCATCTGTTAGAATTTTCTTCCTTTTTAAGGCTGAATAATATTCCATCATATATACAGTTGACCCTTGAATAACTCCGAGGTTAGGGGCACTGATCCCCTGACGCTTTTGGAAACCCGTGTGTAACTTTTGCCTTCACAACAGCTGAAACTGCTAATAGCCTGCTGTTGGCAGCAAGGCTTACTGATAACATGAACCTTTAGTTAACACATATTTTGTATGTTATATATTATGTACTCTATTCTTACAAAAAAGTAGGCTACAGAAAAGAAAAATTTTTTTAATCTTAGCAGTTCTCGTTAAAAAATTTTTTTTTATTGTTTATTTATTCTTGAGAGAGAGAGACAGCATGAGCAGGGAAAGAGAGAGGGAGAGACAGAATCCGAAGCAGGCTCCAGGCTCTGAGCTCTCAGCACAGAGCCCGACATGGGGCTCAGACTCACGAACTGTGAGATCATGACCCGAGCCGAAGTCAGATGCTCAACCCGCTGAGCCACCCAGGCGCCCCAAAAAGAAAATATTTTTGAGAAAATCGTAAGAGAAAGTACATATACAATACTATACTGTAAAAAATCCACATATAAGTGGGCCCATACAGTTCAAACCTATGTTTTCCAGGGGTCGACTGTATTATATATATATTATATATATAGTGTATACGTATCATACATACTGTATACACTTATGTATATGCCGTATATAAAATATCCCACGTTTTGCTCATTTATTCATTTGTCAGTGGACACTAGGTTGCTTTCGTGTTTTAGCCATTGCGAATGGGTATATACCCAGGAGTCGAACTGCGGCATCACATGATGATTCTCTTTTTTTAAATATTTATTTATTTATTTATTTTTGAAAGAGACAGGGAAAGGGTATAAGCAGGGGAGAGCCAGAGAGAGAGAGAGAGAGAAGGAGAGAGAATCCCAAGCAGGCCCCGCACCATCAGCGCAGAGCTCGTTGCGGGGCTCGATCTAATGAACCGTGAGATCATGACCTGAGCCCAGTCAAGAGTTGGATGCTTAATCAGCTGAGCCACCCAGGGGCCCCTCATATAGTAATTGTATATTTAATTTTTTGAGGACCAACCATACTGTATTCCATAGCAGCTACACCATTTTACATTCCCATCAGGTATATAAGGATTCCAAATTGGGGTGCCCGGGTGGCTCAGCTGGTTAAGGTCCGACTTCGACTCGGGTCATGATCTCATGGTTCGTGGGTTTGAGCCCTGCATTGGGCTCTGTGCTGACAGCTCAGAGCCTGGAGCCTGCTCTGATTCTGTGCCTCTGATTCTCAGATTCTGTGCCTCCCTCTCCCTCTACCCCTCCCTTGCTCGTGTTCTGTCTCTCTCTCTCTCAAAAATAAATAAACATTGAAAAAGATTTTTTTAATTAAAAAAAAAGAGGATTCCAAGTTTTCCACATCCTTGCCAATACTTGTTATTCTCTGTCTTTTTGATAGCAGCTACCCTAATGGGTATGAGATGTTGATGTCTTCTGAAGAGCAGAAATTGAAGTTTATTTGTTTGCATATGGATGTGGCAATTGTTTCCGCCTCATTTATTGAACAGAGCATTCTTTCTCGATTGTATTGCTGAACCTTTAGTAAAAACCAATTGACTGTATATATGTGGGTCTATTTCTGGATACTGTACTCCTTAAATTTTGATCGCTTCCTTAATGTGAAGTGGTGTTAAGCTTAATATAGTACCAGTCCTCCCTCAGAAGTAAATTTTTGGTCATGATTTAAGCGGAAGAGAAGACCAAGACATTTTACAATCTGGCAGGAAAGATTTACTCTGCATTTTGCAGTGAGGAGGTGGGGGGCTCTAAAAGACAAAACCTATGACTTCCTCCACTCTTTTTTTAGGAACTTGCCCAAACAGATTTTGTACGGTATATCTTTTTTGCAGATTTAAAATCGGCGCTGAGAATTTCTTTTCATCTTGAGCATCCTTATGGACAGACCTAATACAAAAGTATGAGAGAAGATAAACAAGCATTAGAGTTTAAAAGACAGCCTCCCATCGTTATACAATAGTATAAAAATAGTGACTATCTTGATGGAGTCTAAGAGAACAAAGGAATAGAAAAGCACCAGGAGAGAGAAATGTGCTGAAACCCCAGCTCTGCAGAGAGGGCCTGGGCTCTGGAGGGTGTGAGGGATACCTTTCAGGCTTTCCCCATGTGTCGGCAGGGAGGGGGAAGGAAGTGCTGACACTGCTTGAAACAAAAGGGCAAAGCCAGTTCATTAGCTGGGTAGCTTCATTTCTGTTGCCCCCAGGTAAGTAAACAGGTGAAACTTTCCTGAGAAAGAAATCCTCATCCAGGAAGTGTGACCCAGTTTGGATAGAGATCACAGTTGTGCTGGCCGCTAATGTTAAGATGTCACTTAGAAAATAGTATAGCGATGATCAGAGCCTCAGAGGTGGGAAAGCCTGGGCAAATGGCTAATCTCCTTTTCTATCTTCCTACCCCCTGTCTGGGCTCTCATTCCAGTTCTTCCTCTGTGAGGCTGCTGGAGGTGAATTTCTGAAGCACAGCTCTGATCATGCTGCTGCCTGCTTAAAGCTATTTCTCAGTGATTCCCCATTGGCCCCAAGAGAAGAACATGATGTTGTATAACCTGTAAGCCCTTCATGGACTGACCCTAGGCCACCTTTACAGTCTCCTGTCCAGGGACTTCTCTTCTACACCGTCATGAACTAACATGCTTTTCTTTTTCGCTCCATTGTGTATGTCCTGGTTCACCTTACTGAGATGCCTTTTTCCTTATGTGCCTGATGGATTCTTAGTCGTCCTCTAAGATCCAGCTCACGTGTTACTTTGTCTTGTACTGTACTTGTTACTTTCTTCTTGTACTGCCCGAGCAGGATGCAGTAAATAGAGTGTAATATTTAAAGGCATAGGCTTGGGGCGCCTGGGTGGCTCAGTCGGTTGGGTGTCCTGACTTCCGCTCAGGTCACGATCTCGCGGTCCGTGAGTTCGAGCCCCGCGTCGGGCTCTATGCTGACAGCTCAGAGTCTGGAGCCTGTTTCGGATTCTGTGTCTCCCTCTCTCTGTGACCTTCCCCTGTTCATGCTCTATCTGTCTCTGTCTCAAAAATAAATAAACATTAAACAAATTTTTTTTAAAGGCATAGGCTTGCGTTTGAATTCTAGCTCCATCACTTATGAGTTGTGTGAACTTTGACAACTTAATTAACCTCTCTGAGCCTTGATTCCATAGTAGTTAACACTTCCTAGGATTATTGTGAGGATTAAACAGTATAATATACGTATATACGCATATATGTATTGCATATCAAAGTACATAAATATGTAATAAACACTTCTTCTTATTATTTATATTATTTCTAATTCATTTATTCAGAAGCATTTATTTAGCACCTTCTGTGGTATTCACCCATACCTGGTACTTGGAATGCACAGATGGGTGAGACCTGCCCATAGATTTGAGGTGCTCAAACATAATGTTCTAAAAAGAGGCTATGCAAAGTGCCATGGAAGCTACTATTTATTTTGTGCCTACTGTATGCCAAGTACTTTGCATGCGTATCTTACTTCATCCTCGAACAACCTTTAGATGGAGGTATAATAATGCCTGTTTTATTTTATTTTAAAAAGATGTTTATGTATTTATTTTGAGAGAGGTAGAGAGTGAGGCAGCGGGGGAGGGGCAGAGAGAAAGGGAGAGAAAGAATCCCAAGCAGTCTTCAAGCTCAGCGCACGGAGCTCAATCTCGCAACCATGAGATCATGACCTGAGTCTGAATCAAAAGTCGGACACTTGACTGACTGAGCCACCCCCCCCAACCAGGTGCCCCCATAATCCCTATTTTATGTCCGTGGAAACAGAGTCTCAGAGAGGTTAAGTAACTTGCCTGTATGATGTAGGTATAGACCTACCAAATAGTAGAGCCAGGAGTTAAATGTAGTCCGTCTGACTCCGTTAAAAGGAAATGTAGGAAATCTTTGGAGAATATGGTAAGCTCAAAAGATTTACATCTTGAAAGACAGCAACCATATTTTTCCAAAAGACGCTTCTTTTTGCTTCTGCCAGAGGCGACATTTTTAACAGGATAAATTCTAGGGCTCACCCAAGTTGACAGGCCACATTTTCTTACAATTTGTGCTCTGTTATTTATATAACAAATTCTGTGTCCTTGAGTCTTACTGTTAACTCTTCACCCGATTCATATTCACTTGTATACTGTGAACAGTTAGAAGTGAGAGAAGGTAAGGGCCCAGAGTCCAACAGCTTTCATCTCTAAAATTCTGAAAGTGATAGGTTTCACTCTTATCATTTACACTCTTTCTAGGTGTGTGATTAAATAAAAGTGGAGTTTTGAGGTGCTTTTGGAAGGAAAGAGTGCTAAGAAGGCTCTTAAAGATGCCTCAATCCCATGGTATTGGTCAGAGTTTTTAGCAGCAAACCACAGAAACCATGTGAACTGTTTGAGACAGAAAGGAGTTTGTCAAAAGGTTTTAGTGACTTGTAGGCCCTCTGATTTGGCCAAAGAATTAGATTTGGCTGTTTCACAGCTAGGGAAGAATGCTTAATTACACCTTAGAGTTATTCTAGTAAAATAATATACTGCTGCCCTCACCTGCTGATGATTCAGCTTAGCAGCATCACCAGAACAGTACTTGTTCTCCCTTAAACTTGGTGTTCATTTTCTAGAAACTGTAAGAAACAAAACGAAGCTAATTGTTTTTTGCTTTTTAAAGTAAGCTCTATGGCCACCATGAGGCTTGAACTCGCAACGCCAAGATCAAGAGTTGCATGCTTTACTGACTTAGCCAGCCAGGTGTTCCAGGAAGCAAATTCTTATAGGCCTGCTTGATTCTTTTTAGGTGGATGCTTTTGAGGAGCTGGGCTGAGGTCTAGTTAGAAGAGATCTTATAGAAACAAAATCTTAGGTAAATAAATGGAAGCATGCTCAAACAATGAAATCATATCAGGCAATTAAAGGGAATAAACCAGAGCCACACCTATTAACATGGCTAATTTTAAAATGTAACATTGAATGAAAAAGCAAACCCCCTAATAACAGCTACAGTGTGATGCCATAAATAAATGTGAAAACAGGCAAAAACAGTTTTTGTATAGTGTGTGGATATATGCATATATAATAAAACTACAGAAACGTCCGTAGGAATGATGAATGACAAATTCATAACAGTGGTTATTTCCTTTTTTTAATGTTTATTTTTGAGGGGGGGAGGGGCAGAGAAAGAGGGGGACAGAGCATCTGAAGCAGTTTCCAGGCTCTGAGCTGACAGCAGAGAGTCTGATGTGGGGCTGGAACTCACGAACTGTGAGATCATGACCTGAGCTGAAGTCTGACACTTACGACAGCCACCCAGGTGCCTCAGTAGTGGTTATTTCCCAACAGGGAGAAAAGGGAGTGGAATCAGGGATGGCTATATAATTAATTCCGGGTGCATGTTGAACATTTTTTGTTTTTGTTTGTTTGTTTTTATGAATTATTTTCTTGAGACAAGATTTTAAGCAAGATTTTAAGATGTGCTAGAGCTGGGTAGTGGGTAGCCTAATATATAGTTGTCTGTTATCTTTATTCCTTGCACTTCTGTTTAAATATTTCATAATTAATAATGTTAATCCTGGACTTTGAGTATTAACATAAATTTTGAAAAGTACTGCCTCCTTTACATAGAGACAAATTCAAAGGAAGTGGTAAAAAGGCAGTTACTGAACTTAGTTGGTTCTTTTCCCAATAGGAGAGTGTTCAGGAAGATACCCAAAAAACTTGGTCATTGAGCTTTCCAGAAGGGGTTCAAGTGATCTCATTGCTAACTCAGGCTGTGCCAGATACGCAGATTGGAGCCAGGTCATACCCCAGTCCTATTATGTTTCTCTCAGGTGACCTTCCAAAGGGTGTCGTGAGTACTTGGTCTGGAGTCAGGTTGGCTTTGTGTGGAGTGCTGGCCACAAAAGTCTATGTTGGTTTAAACCGTCCTATTTACAAACGTGTAGTCAAATAGTCTTGGTATCCTCAAAGGGAGGATTTGCTTGATTTGCCAATTCTACCCCGTTATCGTGGGAATTTATTTTAGGAATAAAGGAACTGAGATGTTTAGTCAAGTCCTTTATATTAAGCGAAGGAAAATCATACTGGAAGGAGAACAAAGAGATGTGTGAAATGCAAAATCAAAAGGAGTCATCTTAAAAGAAATCAGCTGAAAAAACGTTTGAAGACCTGTGGCATCCCTCGCACAGAGGCCCTCACTAAGGCTTTGAACTGATGCATCAGCATTTGGACTGGCGCTCTTGTGCCCTAGTCGTCCGGGCTGCCTCCAGCACTGGTTTTTCAGTGCAAGGGTTTCCACCTGGAGTCCACTCCCAAGTGGTCCGTGAGTAGAGTTCAGGGAGTCCCATCAACTTGGTTAGCGGAAGATATTACTTGTTAATTTTCATTGACCCCTAACTAAAATTTAGCATCCTTCTCAGTTATGAAGATAACTGGCGATAAACCGCTGTAGTGTTAATAGTGCCTGTGACTTTATCATCATGTCTGAGAGAGATTGACCTGTGGTTTTCTTTTCTTTAAATGTCCTTGTGAGGTTTTGGTATCAAGGTCATGCTGGCCTTAAAAAAGCAGATTGGAGAATTTTATTCTCTGGGAGAATTTGTGTAAGGTTAGTTTTATTTCTTCTTTAAATATTTAGTAGAATACCTTGGTGAAGCCCTTTGAGGCCTGGAGTTCCTTTGTGGAAAGGTTTTTTAATGTAGATTTAATTTACTTAAAAGGTACAGGGCTCTTCATATATCCTATTTATTCTCATATAAGTTGGAGCAAGTTTCTTTTTCCTAGGAATATGTCCATTTATCTACATTTTCAAAATAATAGAAGTTGTGAAAGTTGTTCAAACTGCCCTCTTTTTGTTGATGTTGTTGTTGCTGTTGTCGTTTTTAGAGAGAGAAAGCAAGAGAAAGAGCAGAGGAGGGGCAGAAGGAGAGGGAGAGAGAGAACCTTAAGCAGGCTCCCTGCCCAGCTCAGAACCCAGTGTGGGCTGTGAGATCATGACCTGAGCTGAAGTTAAGAGCAAGATGCTTAACCAGCTGAACTACCCAGGTGCCCCCAAACGGTTCTCTTTTTAATGTCTGTAGAATCTGTAATGCTGTACTCTTTTTCATTCTTGATATTAGGTAAAACTTTTAAAAATGAACAAAACCCAGAGTTCAGAAGGGTTTAGGGAAATGACAACTATTGATGGGAATTGAAATTAGTACCATCTTTCTGGAAGACTGTTTTGCAGTGTGTATCAAACGAAATGTGAGTATATTTTATCCAACAAACCATTTATTTATTTGTTTGTTTACTGTTTGTTTATTTTTGAGAGAGAGAGAGTGTGTGCACATATGAGTATGAGTGGGGGAGAGGCAGAGAGAGAAAGAGAGAGAATCCCACACAGGCTCCACACTGTCAGCTCAGAGCCCAACACAGGGCTCAATCCTTTGAACCATGAGATCATGACTCCGGCCAAAATCAAGAGTCCATTGCTTAACTGAGCTACCCAGGTGCCCCTATGTAACAACCCTTTTAAAAAGGAATTTGCCGGGTTGCTTGGGTGGCTCAGTCGGTTAAGGTGTCCAATTTTCGCTCAGGTCATGATCTCATGGTTCATGAGTTCGAGCCCTGTGTTGGCCTCTGTGTTGACAGCTTGGAGCCTGGAGCCTGCTTCAGATTCTGTGTCTCCCTCTCTGTCTGCTCCTCCCCCACTCATGTTCTGTCTCTCTCTCAAAAATAAATAAACATTAAAAAAATTTTTAATAGGGACGCATGGGTGGCTCAGTCGGTTAAGCGTCCGACTTCGGCTCAGGTCATGATCTTGCAGTTTGTGAGTTCGAGCCCCGCGTCAGGCTCTGTGCTGATGGCTCAGAGCCTGGAGCCTGCTTTGGATTCTATCTCCCCCTCTCTCTGCCCCTCCCCTGCTCACGTTCTGTGTCTCAATAATAAATAAGCATTAAAAAAAATTTTTTAAATAGATTAATTAAAAGGAACTTGCCATAAATAATTTCGCAAATGCAAAAATATTCACCACAGTGTTATCCATAACAGCGAAAAACAAACAAGCAAACAAAAAACACCTGGAAACCAATCAATAGGGGACAGGGAAGTAATTATGTTAATTACATTCACTAGAATCATTTTTGCCAGTTACAAAAGTTAGGATATTGACATGGAAAAGTACCAGAGACATACTGTTGGTTACAAAAAGCAAATCACAGAAGAGCATGTAGAGTGTAGCCTCTTCTGTGTTAAATACATACTTCTCTATGTGAATGTATCCAAAGAAAATAATTTGGAAGTATAGTCACCAAATTTCTTTTTGCTTTTCTGTATTGTTTAAAATGTTTGCATGAACATGCATCATTTCTACAAAAATAGCAAAACTTTCTGACAAGCTTGGCAGTCACAAGATGAGAGGGTGGTTGGGGAGGGGAGTGTCAAAGCATTTTTCTTGCCTGATGGAGAATAGCCAGGAAGGAAGGAAAGCTTGAAACTATAAGAAAGAGGGGACAGTCAATTGAGTAAATCCCTTAGAAAGACAGGAGGGCCTGGACTCAGACACAGAAGTTAGCCTTAAAGGAGCAGGACAGCATTTCTTCCCAAAAGGGAGGGAAAGATGATTGGAGATACAGAGAAGTTCAGAGCCAAAAAGAAGGGAGATACGAACATTCACAACTCATGGCTGCCGACTTCTTAGTGAAATCGGAGGTAAGGCCATTTGCCAAGAGTGGGGAACGAGAGTAGAATGAGGTCTTGAGACAAGAGGAGGGGGATGTGGGGTGTGGGCAGCAGAGCAGACTGGGGGCCTGATGAAACTTTTGAAAGGGCCCAGTGGTATGGCTGGGCAAGTTTTCTCTAGCAGAATGCACAATTGGTGCCAGGTTATAGGGCAGCACAGCACGCTTAGCAGAGCTTTGGAGGATGACAGAATTCAGGGTAGTGATGAGGGCAATTTAAATAATTGCTTTGGAATCTAGGACGCTTGGGAGGAACATGAATTAGAAAGAGTGCTAAGGAAGGACTGGATATTGAGTTGGAATATGGAGTTCCAAAAAGCCAGAGGACAGGCGTTCCTGGTCATTGTGGGGTTTCAGAGTATGACATGTTCCAGGGGACACAAGGTCAGCTAGGTGGTCATGGAGTATCAGGAATGGTTGTGGAAGTTGGGAAGGTCAGGGTTGTGATGTTGGGAGTTTCGGTGGTCTTCCTCATGGATGGAGCATTTTCTCAGGGTGGTGACAGGAATTCTGGTTTCAAGGATAGAAAGAAGGCTGACTCCTCAGAGAAGGCTTAATGAAGAGAGGCGGGAAAGCCCTGGTCTGGAGCCACTGCAGGAGAGCAGGGAGTTTACTGACTTGCCCTCCTAAAGCTCAGGACCCTCGGTGCCAGGAGAAGTCTCAAGGCAGAAGACCTTCAAGGCTGATGGGAGAAGCCAGGTTTGCAGTGCAGGAAGGAGGCTGACAAGAGGAATGGGCCAGAAAAGGAGAAGAAACGCTCTGTAGAAGCCTCTTTGCAAAGGGATCAGGGGCAGGGACAAAGGGGTACAGATGAGTGGGCAAACAGTATGAGAGAGGGGGTTCTAAAGAGAAGTGAGCCGACAGGAGGAAGGTCTGAGCTGCAAAGGGGTGGAGCTTTGGCTGCTGGATTCCCAGAGGAAATGCTGAACTGTACGTTTCTTCGCGCAGAGCGGTACCTGCTCACTACAGAGAGAACAGCAACTACAGATAAGCAAAAAGCAAAAACAAGCAAACAGAAAGCCGTAAGAACTACCCAGATCCCAGGGTCTTGGAGCTTTTCCCATTGACATGTTCTTCCCTCCTGTTCCTACTGCCGTAAATCCAGGTCAAGGCCACATCATCTCTACAATAAGCTTGTCCTCTAGGTCATAAATCTCTCTCCCTGGCTGAGCCCCTGGGCCTTCCCCAGCCCCTCTCCCCCCCTTCCCGTGTATAAACCAACACAGCCATCTTCCCCAAATACCACTTTCCATTGTTGCTTCTCTTTGCAGGTTGCATCATATACTACATCCCTCCCTGGTTTTCGAGGGCGTCTCTAACACGGAACCATCTTATTTCCCCACACTCATTTCCAAATATTTCTCTTTTCTTAGACATGCTTTATTTCCCTCCCAGCTCACTTTCCCACATCCTCACATCTGGTTCTCTGTCCCCTCACTATGATGCCTGGCCTGTTAAGGATGACCACATCTTTCCATACTATTCCACTCCCCCCCAACCCCCACCACCATGTGAAGGCCTGGTGCCTTACTCCAGCCCATAATGACTGATGTTTGGCCTTCCAGGTACTCATCTGACCACCCCTTTTAGGAACTTATCAGTTGCATTTCAGTAAACACTTAGGTGTGTTGAGTATACTTTCGGTACACCGAGGTGAGAGCACAGGATTTAGAGCCGGGAGGAACCAAGTCCCCTGATATTACTGATGAGGAGCCTAAGATTCAGAGAGGCCAAAAGACATCCCCATAGTCAATCTGCAAGATGTTAATAAAGCGGATCCCAGAACCCTGATTCTCAGCCCTAAATACTACATGTTGAATTGAAATCTGCTCTTAAAATACAGCTTTTCTTTGATACCTGGGTGTGGAGCCCCAGAGACCCAAAGCAATGGTTATCAATTTTTACAGTATGTTAGAATTAGCTGGGGAGATTTCTAAAAATCCAGACTTCTAAGCCCAGTAGGGGGAAACTGATTCAGTTGGTGTGGAGTAGGACCTGAGTATCTGCTTAAAACAAAACAAAACAAAACAAAACCAACCAAACAAATGAAAACAGCTCTCCAGATGATCCTGGTAAAGATGATCCTTGGATCACCCTTCTCAAAACAGTTTGTGTCTTTCTCTTTTGAGCTCCCTAACATTGCCCCTGTAAACATTGTTAAGCTTTCCTGAAGCCTCCCATGTCAGGAGCAGGTTTGAGTTAAGCCACAACCATGTTCCCATCCAGAACGCACAAGCCACCAGCTCTGTGCTGTAACCTGTGTAACTTCTCAGGCTCCAACTGGCCTGGGGCCCGGCTGCTGCCCTCCCTTAATATGCTTGGCCATTTGGCCCCGGGAGCCAAATTATTCTTCAAAATACTTTTAGGCATACCTTGGCAAAATATTGATCATAGTGGAATTCTTGTTGGAAACACCCCACTTGCCAAGGTGTTTCTGAGCACCTTCTGAAGTGTGGATGCCCGGCCTCTGCAGCCTGCCAGCTGTCTCTGCCACAGGACACCCAAGTAAACCAAACCCAAACAGGCACCTAGAGCTCGCCAAATCCCAGCACATGCAGCCCTGGGCCCATATGACAAGGAGGAAAGGCACTTTGTGTAGCAATTGGGACAAGGCTCCGGAATCTGTGTTGGAATAATGAGGCTCTAAAGGCATGACTCACTGCTCTCCACAGTTATCAGTCTAGGAGTTATCAATGCCCTCCTTGTTGCCTGAGCGCACATCAGAGAAATGACTAATAACGTGGTAATAGCTCTTCAAAATGCTGCCCGGACCTCTGAAGACAATTCAGATATGCCAGGTATTTCCTAGCAGTAAGGGCAAGCCTTGCATAATTTAAGAAATACACAGCGGTTTCGCATTTTGGTGCTTGATAAGTGGCAGTTACATAACAGCCTGTAACCACGCAGATGAGCAGAGCCAGAGGTGGGGGAGAGGGTGCTTCTAAGAGAGGTGTTAGTGCTGGAGCGAGGGGTGCGATAGCCGACAGACGTGGCGGCAGCTAAACCTTCACGAAGTTTGGGTCCGGGAGATCCACGCATGCCCATCATGGCACACGTTGGCTCGACAGCAGGAAAGACATCTCTCGACATTTACTATCAGGCTAACACCAATGGGAGGTATGAAATTTTTTCTCTCATGAGCCATATTGCCAGTGTTTTTTCACTCCTTGGTAATGTTTTTAAGCTAAAAGTAGGATTGCCTCAGTCTCTGAAGTAACACAAAGCTGAATTACTCTCTGAAATCATATGTTCTTCAGACTTTTCTGTTAAAAACTCAACTGATGGGGTTGCCAGAGCATCACCTCGCTGCGGTCATAGAGCCCAGTTGACCTTTCTTGGTGCTTCACATGTAGTGGTGCCATACTTCAGATTCCACGTATAGGAGAGCCCTACAAGGGTGCTAAAAAGCAGGTTCCCACGGCTTATTTCTTTCTGGGGATGGGAGATGCTAGTCTATGAGCACCTACCAAGTGATCTCATGTGCTACCAAAATGCTTCTTGGACTGCCCTGTTTGAGTTGTGTCATATTCTTGAAAAAAGGACTGACTGATTTAAATAGACTGCTTGGTGTTTGTCACAACACAAGGCTCAAACATCTAGAGACCAGAAAGCCAGTTTGTTTCTGGAACCATCTTTAGGACAAGCATCATTCTCGTCTCCTGGGAGGAGCCAGCATGGCTCATCTGTTGCCCTTACCTTTTGGAGATGATGCTCAAACCTGGGGTCTTTAGATCCACGGATGGGGAGATTGCTAGAAGGGGCTGCTCTGAGCCAAGTCAGGCTGAAAGCCTCCACTCGGCCTCTGCACTTGGTAGCCTGCCATTTGCCTTAGCAGGAAGCTGCCATGGAAGGAGCCCCTGAAATGGATGAGGTCCTGGAAAACCTTGTTGGACTGAAATACACAATCTTGCCTCAGGGTCTTTTAAGATAAATAATTTTTTAATATTTATAAATGAGAACAGAATTTGAGATGAATATATTCTTTTTTTATTGCAGCCTGTCCAAGCAGCGTGGGGGATCAGAAAGCTAGCTTGATGGATGGGTGGCAGGCAGTAGCCAGGAGGCCTTAGCTAGCTGTAACTTTTACTTATTCACGTGATACCCCCCACGCAAGACAGGGACCACACTATGCCGTAGAGGAAGGGCGATGACTGTACAGTCTCACTGAGCATCATGTACATGTATGTAAGGCATTATTTTGAATGCCAATCAGTTTGAAATTTTTCAGAATAAAATTAAAAAAAAATTTTTTTTTTTACATTTATTCATTTTTGAGAGACAGAGACAGAGCACAAGTGGGGGAGGGGCAGAGAGAGAGGGAGACGCAGAATCTGAAGCAGGCTCCAGGCTCCGAGCTGTCAGCACAGAGCCCGACGTGGGGCTCGAACTCACAAACCGTGAGATCATGACACGAGCCGAAGTCGGTCACTCAACCAACTGAGCCACCCAGGCGCCCCTCATAATAAAATTTTTATTGAATTAGCATATTTGAATGAGCATATTTGAGAAGAAGAAGAAGATGTTGAAACATAGAAACATAACTAACTTAAACACTTAAGGATGACAGAAAGACTGGAAAACAAAATCAGGGAGTTTCCAGAAGGTAAAATGAAAAGATATAGAGAGAAAATAGGGGGAAAATAATAAATCAAAACTGTAATGTTTATATTTAGAGAGAGAGAGAGAGCAAGCGCACCCTAGTGGGGGAGGGGCAGAGAGCGAGGAAGATAGAGGATGCAAAGCAGGCTCTGTGCTGACAGCAGAGAGCTCAACACGGGGCTTGAACCTACGGGCATTGAGATCATGACCTGAGACAAAGTCAGATGCCCAAGCGACTGAGCCACTCAGGCACTCCAGTAAATAAAAAATTTTAGTGGCACATCCAAGAGCTTTAATATCTGACTAATAGAAATCTCAAGGAGAAAGAACACAGAGAAGGAAATTATCAAAGAAATAATACAAGAGAAATTTCAGAACTGAAGGTCAAGTCAAGGCGCTCTAGATTAAAATGTGCAGGGAATGAGGGGCACCTGGCTGGCTCTCTCAGTAAACAGAGCATGCGACTCTTGATCTCAGAGTTGTAAGTTTGAGCCCCATATTGGATGTAGAGATGACTTTAAAAAAATAAAAGCTTAAAAAAGTACACCAAATGAAAAAGACATTACCCATACCTATACATAGTATCATTAGCATTCAAAACTCTAGAAACAGTGAATTATAAAAGCTTTTGGAAGGGGAAAACCTGTCACAAATGAATGAAAATCAGAATATCAGAGTTCTTAACATCAGTACTGGAAGCTAGAAGACAATGAAATAAAAGTCAACAAAAGTTCTAGAATTTTATACTCAGCTGAACTTTCAATCAAATGTGAAGATATAGCAAAGACATTTTTAAATCTGCAAGGACTCAAAATTTTGCTTCCTGGGGATCCTTTTCTGTGAGACAACCAAAACAAATACATAAACAAAATGAAGAAATAAATAAAAAAGGAGAGAGAAACAGAATCCAGAAGGCAGGGAACCAACACAGGAAAACAATGCAGAGAAGACCGACGTGTATACAATGGGCTTAGCTGTTTTGGAATTCACAGATTATCTGACATACTTGGCCATTTGGAAAATAATACTTACTGATAATTCAGGCAGGGTGTTTGGAAAAATTTAAATGAAAGTGAATAGAAAATTAAACAAATGAAATTAAAAAGGAAGTGTTGACTCCAAGGAAGAAAATGGTACTTAGGAAAAAAAAAAAATCAGAGTAAACTCCTTGGCTTTTCAATGAAAAGTTCTTTATCATAGTAGTGTAAGGGAAGGGGGAATGTGGTAGATTATGTAAAGAGCTAAAACCTAAACTGTTAAAACAAAATTAATAGATGAAGGCTAAATAGAGAAACCAAGAAATGGCAATATTAACATAATTTGGTCTTTTTTTTTTAAATTTTTTTTAATGTTTATTTATTTTTGAGACAGAGAGAGACAGAGCATGAACAGGGGAGGGTCAGAGAGAGAGGGAGACACAGAATTGGAAGCAGGCTCCAGGCTCCGAGCTGTCAGCACAGAGCCCGACGCGGGGCTCGAACTCACGGACCGTGAGATCATGACCTGAGCCGAAGTCGGATGCCCTACCAACTGAGCCACCCAGGCGCCCCAACATAATTTGGTCTTTTAAAAAAACTAAAAACATTGAAAGTGTTTGCCTCAGGGTTGTGTTTTTTTATTTCAGTATTTTTGAGCAATTTGCTTTAAACCATGTGATTTTATCTGCTCTCATAAAAATGAAAATTATTTGTAAGAAAAAGCTCCAAAGTCTGGCCATCGGTGGGAAATTCCAGCCTGCATCGTTCAATAAGCTTTAGCCACCACAGGCATCACACACATGGTGGGTGACGGCACACAAAGTCCCAGTTGGATTTGGACTCTCTGTCTCTAGATTCCTTGTCACAGGATATCCTTCCTGTCCGCTGGCAGGTTATGGGCTGTCTCCTGCCAGAGTCATACCAAGTTTCAGGTGAGGTTATAAGACTGAACAGGGGTGTGTGCCTCTTAACAGGAAGGTGGGGAGGTGGGGAGGGAGGGAGGGTGGGAGGGGGGAGGGAGGGAGAGAGGGAGGGAGGAAGGAAGGGAGGAAGGAAAGGAGGGAGGGGAAAATCCCCTTCAGAGATGAATTTAGAAGACAATTTGCCACTTTGCTATTGAGACAGCTTCGGGGAAATTCTGTCCACAATACATCCAGCTGGATGTGGCATCTCATGATGATTCCACTTTTTGACTTCGTGAAGCTTGTGGGCGTGTCTCAAGGCCAGCCCTAGGGAGTAAAGCTAACCGGTGGGCACACCAGGCCATCCCATGCCACCACTGCCTAGGTTGGAGTTGGGGTGTGCTACTGAGGATTCCAGGCTGGCCCAACCTAGTGATGGCCAACCCAGGCACGCTAGAGAACAAACACAGGCTGGACCAGATTTCCTTCCTAGGGGTCCCAGTATCAACAGTATCACTTCTCTTCAGTATTACCACTGCTCACTGGAGATGCCTTATCATAAGTCTGGGATCTATCCAGTCCAGATTAATCCATGTCCGGGATCACTGAGTCTCCTTAGAATTAGACTACCCTAGAGCTTCTGGATGGCTCAGCGGGTTAAGCATCTGACTCTGGATTTCGGCTTAGGTCATGATCTCACGGTTCGTGAGATCAAGCCCTACATTGGGCCCTGCACTGACAGCGCAGGGCCTGCTTGGGAGTCTCTCTTTCCCCCTTTCTCTCCACACCTCCCCCTGCCCATTCTCTCTCTCTCTGTCAATAAATAAGCATTTAAAATAAATGAATAAAAAGTTTTTTTTTTAAGAAAATCATTTAAAAAAAAATTGGACTACCCACAGACCATGGTAATATTTAAGCAGCCATTCAGTTCTCTATACCCTACTCCTGATGACCAGCACCATCTAAAAAAAGTGACTGCACAGGAAAGAGCCTTTCTACTCCTACACACAGGTGTGCAGGGCCCCAGGCCAGCCACAAGCTAGGACACAGCTGTTTGTGTACACGGGTCTGCTGTAAAGCTTAAAGTGTCCTCCACTGCAGGCTTGGAGTGCATTTCACCATTTTCCAGTGAAAACGACTGTACCAAGGGACCCCTTGCACTTTCAGTTAGTCGGGATTAACCTGTTTATGGAAGTGTTTTCCTTTGGAAAGAACATCTTTTTTTAGGTAGTGAGCCATTTTTTAAAAATCTTGTTGGTTGGGGTGCCCAGGTGGCTCAGTCGGTTAAGCATGCAACTCTTTTTCTTTTAATTTTTGTTAACATTTATTTATTTTTGAGAGACAGAGAGAGACAGAGCATGAGCGGGGGAGGGGCAGAGAGAGGAGACACAGAATATGAGGCAGGCTCCAGGCTCTGAGCTGTCAGCACAGGGCCCGATGAGGGGCTCGAACCCACAAACCATGAGATCATGACCTGAGCCTAAGTCAGATGTTTAACCGACTAAGTCACCTAGGCACCCTTTAAGCATCCAACTCTTGATTTCAGCTCAGATCATGATCCCAGGGTTGTGGGATCGAGCCCTGAGTCAGGCTCTGTGCTGAGGTTGGAGCCTGCTTAAGATTCTCTCTCTCCCTCTGCCCCTCTCCCCTGCTCACACACTCTCTCTCTCTCTTAAAACTAAAAAAACAAAAAACAAAAAAAACGTAAAAACGAAACAACTAGAACAAAAATCCTGTTGGTTTATTATAGATTGAAACATGCTTATATAATAGATTGAAACAGTCAGAAGTATGTTAGAAATTTCCCTCCATCCTAATCCCATCCATAGGGAAAAAGGATGGTATATGTGTGTGTATATACAACTTTATATAACATATGTTGTATATATACATATATATACATATATATATATATATACGTATATATACAACATATGTACATACACACATATCTTCGCAACCGTGACTCAATGTATACAGTTATTGTTCAACAAAAATGAGATCTCACCTATGCAATGCACATTGTTTTTTCTGCTGACATATATTATAGACATCTTTTCATATCATATAGATTTACCTCATTCTCAGAAATATTCTTTATATGGATAGATAGTACCTTAATTTATCTGATGAACTGATGAACATGTAGACTCTTCTAGACTTTTGTTATTAATTTTCTTGATGCAATAACATCCTTAACTCTGAAATCAGACAGCTTTAATTCAGATTCCAGGTAGTCCATTTACTTTGTGAACTGTAGCAAGTTATTTAAACTCTCTATGCCTCAGTTTCCGGGTATATAATATGGGAATCAAAGTGTCCCCATGAAAAAAGAGCTAAGTAAGATAGCATATGATACATTTAGCATATTATAATAGTGATAGCTAACATTTACTGAGTACTTACTAATCAGCCAGGCTCTGTGTGGTTAAACAAATACCACAGTTTCATGCATTAGCCGTACAGCAAATTTTTTAATATCTTCAAAGAAAAGTCTTACATTAATATTACTAAAATGACGTTAGCTATTCCTATGCATCTACTCCTCCAGGTAGATTTTTAAATCAACTTTCCACCTACCTCCCATCAATATGACAAGTGTTTTTTTTTTTATCTAGTTGGAATTTTGAAGGGTGTCTGTACCCTTGAAGGTTGCCAGAGTAGAAAGACCCTTGGACTTGAGTCAGAGAAACCTGGATAGTGTCATGGTGTCCCTTCAAAGACTTGTGACCGTGGGCAGTTCATTTAAATACTGCAGCTTCCCTACCTATAAACCAGGAAGAATGAGCCTTATGGGAGTGGGGGCGGGGCTCTCGTAAGAAAGCGCTGGAACGGCACCTGACACTTAATAAATATTTTTTAAATGTGCTTGCTTCTGAGACCAGTGTTTTCACGTTGTCTTCTGGTCCTTTGTCATCAGCACCGTTTTCAGTGGCAACTCTAAGACGATCATCAGTGGAAAGAGCTTGTGTCAGATCAAGAGCTGCAATGAGCGAGCAGGATGAAGCTTAAGGCCCCGCTTCCTGTGCAGGGCAAACTGAACGTTCATGACCAGTGAAGATTAGCCAAAAGGGAGGAAAGGGAATTGGGACAAACATAGCCTGCTCCGTTGTGCTGGCGTGTGCCATTAGCCGGGGCACGGACTTCCTGCTGCAGGACACAGCTGACCTTTGGAGAGTCGCTGTCCGGGCGAGGCTGTCCTTTAGCAGGACAGAACACAGCTGTTGTTTAGATGTCAGAGGCTAGTTAATAACTGTGTTTGGCGGTCAGCTTGGGATGTTAACAGTTTGGAAAACAGTCTGCTTCTAGGTTTAAGGAAGGCGAGTATGAAGGGACTCTTTGTGTTGCGAACAGCTTGTCTGGTAATCCTTCTTTGAACAAAAATTAACACTTAGCAGCTTTAAAAAACGTTAAGAGAACTCATAAAAGTCAGAGCAGATGTGCAGGAGAAGGTCACACTTCCAGAGCTCTCTTGGGAACTATGTCTGGACTAACAAGTCCAACAGACGTGTTAATTCAGGTTGAGATTTCTAAGGCAAATATTGACTCGATCTCAACCTTTTGCAGTTAATTCTCCAAACTTGAATGTGTCCTGTCAGGCTACCTCGGCCTGTTTTCTTTCCTCCTGCCCCATACTTTGCTCACCTTCATTTTGAACTATTAGTAGGTGAGCTTTTAATAGTCAGTTCTGCATTCTGTCTCTAGGTCTGATAATGTTAGGAGGCATAAATTTAACTATTCCTCACTTTCCCAGTGCATGCTTGTGGGAAAGGAGGGAGGAGAAGAAACGGTCTGTTGAGACCAGGAAATCTTGGCAGAATGTAAATGGTTCCCAGACTTAGATCAGATTCCATAGAAATAACTTCTTACCCACTCTTCACCATTAAAGAAAAAAACCGAGGACAGGTTGTTTTGTTGATTGCTACCTCCACCCAATTCACATGATTTTTTAAAAATTATTGTTCATTTTTGGGGTGCCTGGGTGGCTCAGTCGGTTAAGCGTCCGACTTCGGCTCAGGTCATGATCTCGCGGTCCGTGGGTTCGAGCCCCACGTCGGGCTCTGTGCTGACAGCTCAGAGCCTGGAGCCTGTTTCAGATTCTGTGTCTCCCTCTTTCTCTGACCCTCCCCTGTTCATGCTCTCTCTCTGTCTCAAAAATAAATAAATAAATGTTAAAAAAAATTACTGTTCATTTTTAACCATGCGTTGCAAAGTTTCTGTGAATTGGTGTGCGAGCTGTTGTACCGCTGCCCAGCTTTTAGTGTAAAGTAAAAAGCTTTGACTAAAAGGTATGACAAATATAATGTATATTTACTTCACCTTCATTCCTAAAGGATATTTTCACTAGCTATAGAATTCTGGGTTGAGGATTTTTTTCCCAGATGCTGTTACACCATCTTCTGGCTTCCTTGGTTTCTGATGGGAAGTCAGAGGTCAGTGGAATCGTTGTTACCTTTAGGTAATTTGTCCCTTTTCTCTGGCTGCTTTCAAGATTTTTTTTGTCTGTACCTTTGGTTTTATTTATCCTGCTTACAGTTCATTGAGTTTCTTGAATCTGTAAATTTAGGTTTTGTACCAAATTTGAAGAATTTTCAGCCATTATTTCTTCAAATATTTCTCTACCCCATTGTCTCTCTCTTCTCCTGAGACTCTGGTTATACCAATGATAGACAGACTTGTTTGTTTGTTTATTATCTTAATTCCAGTGTAGTGAACGTACAGCGTTAGCTTAGCTTCAGGTATACAATATAGTGACTCAACAAATCTACGTATCCGCCGGTGCTCATCACGACAAGTGTGCTCTTTAATGCCTGTCACCTATTTAACCCTTTTCCCCACCCATCTCTCCTCTGGTAACCATCAGTTTGTTCTCTGTATTAAGAGTCTGGTTCTTGGTTTGTCTTTCTCTCTCTCTTTTTTCCTTTGCTCATTTGTTTTGTTTTTAATTCCACAGAGGAGTGAAATCATACAGTATTTGTCTTTCTCTGACTGACTTACTTCGCTTAGGATTATACTCTCTAGCTCCATCCATGTCATTGCAAATGGCAAGATTTCATTTTTTATGGCTGAATAATATTCCATTGTGTATATATACCATATCTTCTTTATCCATTCATCAGTCGATGGGTATTTGGGGTTTTTCGTTAATTTGGCTATTGTTGATAATGCTGCCAGAAACATAAGGGTGCATTTATTCCTTTGAATTAGGTGTGTGTGTGTGTGTGTGTGTGTGTGTGTGTGTGTGTATTTTGGAGGTAGACACCTGGTAGTATCATTACTAGATCGTAGGGTAGTTCTATTTTTAACCTCTTGAGGAACCTCCATACTGTGTTCCACAGCGGCTGCATCAGCTTGCATTATCACCAACAGTGCAAGAGGGCTCCTTTTTCTCTGCATCCTCACCAACACTTTTGTTTCTTGTGATTTTGATTTTTAGCCATTCTGACCAGTAGGAGGTGATATCTCATTGTAGTTTTGATTTGTATTTCCCTGATGGTGAGTGATGTTGAGCATCTTTTCATGTGTCTGTTGGCCACTATGATGGACTTTTTGATATTGTCCTACATATTTGATGTTCTGGTTTTTTTCTTTTCAATCTTTTATTTCTCTCTGTTCTTCAGATTGGGTCATTTCTATTGGTCTATCTTCAAGATCAGGGACTCTTTCCAATATCACTTCCATTTTATTACGCTCATCCAGTGATTCTTTGAAAATTTTGTATATTGTATTTTTTAATTATGGAACTTCCAGTTGGTTCTTTTTTATAGCCTCTATTTCTCTGCCAAGGTTTTCTATATATTTCATAAATTCTTTTATGCCATTGAGCATAATTATAATAGCTGCTTTCAAATCCTTATCTACTAATTGTAACATCTGGGTTACCTTGGGATTACTACTGTCTCTTTTTCTTGAGCATGGGCTGCATTTTCCTATTTCTTTGTATGTTTAATAATTTTGGATTGTATTTTGAACATTGTACTAGGACATTATGAAGACCCTGGATTTTCTTACACTCTTCTGATGAGGTTTATTGCTGGGGGGAGGTGGTTATTGTTTATTTTGGTTTTTGTCTTAGCTAGCAGTTACCTTGATTGAACTAACACCACAAACTCTGTCTCTTGGGCAGCATCTTAATTCTTAACCCGTTATTTTATCCTTAGTTAGATTGCTGACAGTCTGCCCCATGCATGCATGTCTCAGGAGACTCAGGAAGAGTTTTTTACATAGGCTTTCTCTTTCTGGCTCTATTCTTTCTAGGATTCCCTCTTCACTTTACAGTGGCTGTGGTGGTCCCAAAACCTGTCTCCAGAATTCTGTCTGCTTTCTGTTGGCATTTTAGCCACCCAGCATGGCACTGACTGCAGCCTGCCACTAGGCTAAAAGCCATAAAATTGAGAAACACGTCTATCTACATCTTTTCCCTTCTTCCGCATCTCAGCCCTCCTACAGAATCTTCTTATTTTTTTGTCTTTCTACAGTGCCTTCATGCAATTGTTTTTATGTTTTGGCCGGAGTATATAGCTTTCTCTGGGAGAATTGGTCTAGTAGGACCTTACTTGGCCACACCAGAAGTGGAACCAAAAGCACACTTTTTAAAGAACATTTTAAGTGCCGACTGTTCCTTTCTATAATTAGTTTAGCAAATTTGAGGGGCACTAGGTGGCTCAGCCGGTTTGGCCTCTGACTTTGGCTCAGGTCATGATCTCACGGTCCTTGAGTTCAAGCCCCGATTCAGGCTCTGTCCTGACAGCTCAGAACCTGGAAACTGCTTCAGATTCTGTGTCTCCCTCTCTCTCTGCCCTTCACCTACTCATGCTCTGTCTCTCTCTCAAAAATAAATAAACATTAAAAAAATTCAGATTAGCAAATTTGAAAAATAGATCTATATGTAGATAATGGCATGGGACTTGAAAATTACTAGAGGAAATACTTATTTGTAGGGTCTTAGTAAACAACACTATTGTTAACAGCTGAACAAGCAACATCATTCATTGTATACTTCAACATATTAATGAGATACCAAAAGTTTCTTTGCTAAATCTTTTAGTCAAAGTTTCTATTTCATATTAGCTAAGTAAAATTTGTCATGCAGCGACTCACATACCAATTCATAGAATTAAAGGGAGAAACAAAATATACCTCAATCAGAGTTGGAGATTTCCCCACTGTCAGCAACTGATAGATCAGTTATACAAAAAAAAAAAAAAAAAAATCAGTAAAGGCATAGATGAAGATATAAACCAGATTGATGCTTGTAGAATACAACATTCAACAAGAGGATACACATTGTTGTCAATTGCTCATGGCATGTTTCCCAAGTTGGTCAAATGCTGGACCATAAAACAAGTCTCAATAAAGTGTAAAGATTTGCAATATGTAGAGAATGTAATATGACCCCTTACTACATTGGAATTAAATTAGAAATTAATAACGGAGGCGTGTGGGTGGCTCAGTTGGTTAAGCTCCAACTTTTGATTTGAGCTCAGGTCATGATCCCAGGGTTGTGGGGATCGAGCCCTGCATCGAGCCCAGCCTCTCTCTCTTTTTCTGTCCCCGCCCCCCCACTTATCTCCCTTGCCCCTCTCCCCCATTCACGTGTGCTCTCTCGCTCTCTCTCTAAAATAAAAAAAAAAGCAATAATGTCTTGGGAAACCCCAAATATTTGGAAATTCAGCAACACACTTATGAACAATCAGTGGTTCAAAGAAGAAATCACAAGTGTATTCAGAAATATTTGTAACTAAATGATAATGAAAATACAGCATATTAAAATGTATAGAGTGCTGCTAAAGCAGTACTTAGAGGAAATTTTATAGCTTTAAATGTTTGTATTAACAAAAAGAAAGGTCTTGGGACTCCTGGGTGGCTCAGTTAGTTGAGCGCCTGACTTCAGCTCAGGTTATGATCTCACATTTGTGGATTCGAGCCCCACATCAGGCTCTGTGCTGACAGCTCAGAGCCTGGAGCCTGCTTTGGATTCTGTGTCACCCTCTCTCTCTGCCCCTCCCCTGCTCACACTCTGTCACTCTCTGTCTCTCAAAAAATAAAATGTTAAAATAAAAATATAAAAAAAAGTCTTAAATGAGCTGTACAATAGAACTTTCTGTGACAATGGAAATGTTCTGTGTCTGTGTTATACAATCTGGTAGCCACTAGTCATGTGTGGCTTTTGAGTTCTTGAAATGTGGCTAGTGTGAATAAGAAATTGAATTTGTAATTAATTCAATTTAAATTAATTTAAATTTAGATACCCACATATGGTTATTGGCTACCATATTGGACAAGACAGGTCTAAAACTCAGTGACTAAATGTTTTCTCTTAAGAAAAATATCCAGGAGCGCCTGGGTGGCTCAGTCAGTTAAGCGTCTGACTTCAGCTCAGGTCATGATCTCACAGTCAGTGAGTTCGAGCCCTGCATCGGGCTCTGTGCTGACAGCTCAGAGCCTGGAGCCTGCTTCAGATTCTGTGTCTCCCTCTCTCTCTGCCCCTGCCCTGTTCATGCTCTGTCTCTCTCTGTCTCAAAAAAAGAAAGAAAGAAAGAAAGAAAGAAAGAAAGAAAGAAAGAAAGAAAGAAAGAAAGTATCCAAAATAAGTAGTAAGAAGAGCATGAAAAAGGTAAGAGCATAAATCAATAAACTGGAAAAAAGATTTAAAAATATAGAAAAACCATAAATCCAAATGTGTGGTCTTATAAGAGATCAATAAAAGTGATTAAATATATAGAGAGAATTCATTACCAATATCCAGAGTAAAAGAGGGGCTATCAATCCTATAGACATTAAAACATTAATAGAGGGGGGTGCCTGGGTGGCTCAGTTGGTTAAGCAACCGACTTCGGCTCAAGTCATGATCTCGCAGTTTGTGAGTTTGAGCCCTGCGTCGGACTCTGTGCTGACAGCTCAGAGCCTGGAGCCTACCTAAAATTCTGTGTCTCCCACTCTCTCTACCCCTCCCCTGCTCACACTCTGTGTCTCTCTGTCTCTCAATAATAAATAAATGTTAAAGAAAAAAATTTTTTAAATAAAAAAATAATAAATAAAACATTAATAGAGGAATATCATGAACAAACTTAGGCCAGAAAAGGTTCAGCAACTAGATGAAGTCTACAAATTCTTTGAAATATACAATTCATAAAACTGACACTGATAGAGGGTGCCTAGGGGGGTTCAGTCAGTGAAGCATCCAACTCTTGGTTCTGGCTCAGGTCATGATCTTACAGTTTGTGGGTTCAAGCCCCACTGTGGGCTCTGTGCTGTCAGCGCAAAGCCTGCTTGGGATTTTTTTCTCTCTCCCTCTTTCTCTGCCCCTGCCCTGATTGTATTTTTCTCTCTTTCAAAATAAATAAGTAAACTTGAAAAAAGAAACTGACACCAGATGAAACTGAAAATCTGAATAGCTCTACATCAATTTAAAAAAATCTACTTCAGGGGCTTCTGGGTGGCTCAGTCCATTAAGTGCCAACTCTTGATTTCAGCTCAGGTGATGATCTCACAGCTCATTTCATGAGATTAAGCCCCATGTCAGGCTCTGTGCTGACAGCTCAGAGACTGCTTGTGATTCTTTGCCTCTCTCTCTGCTCCTCCCCCACTTGCACATGCTTTCTCTCTCTCTCTCACTCTCTCTCTCAAAATAAATAAATATGTTTTTAAAATGCTACTTTAGCATCAAAAACCTTCTCACAAGCAATTTGGAACTCTCAGATAATGATGGTAGGAATGTAAAATGGTATAACCACTTTGGAAAAAGTCTAGTATTGCTTTTTTTTTTTTTGTAGTGTTTTTTAAGGTTTATTCACTTATTATTTGAGAGAGAGAGAGAGAGAGAACAAATGGGAGAGGGGCAGAGAGAGAGAGAGGGAGACACAGAATCCAATCAATGCAGCCTCCAGACCCTGAGCTGTCAGCACAGAACCCAACATGGAGCTTGAACTCACAAACTATGAGATCCTGACCTGAGGGAATTCAGATGCTTAACTGAGCCATTCAGGTGCCCCTCGAGCATTTCTTATAAAACTAAATGTATCCTTGTTTGACTCAGCAATTCCAGTCATAAATACTTATACAAGAGAAATTGAAATATTTGTTGACAAACACATATGAAGCCTAGGTGTCCCCATCAATAGGAAAATGGATATACAAATAGGGGTATATTCATACAATGGAATGCTATTCAGCAATACATATCAAGGAGAAAATTACTAATACATGCAACATGTGTGAAACAAACAAACAAACAAAAAACACCTAAGTGAAAGAAGCCTTCCACCAAAAAGAGTATATATTATTTTATTCCATTTACATGAAATTCTAGAATAGGCAAAACTAGTCTACGGTGGGGAAAAAATCAAAACAGTTGTTCCTTATGGGGGAGTAAGGATTTTTTTTATATAACTTTTTAAATGTTTATTTATTTTTGAGAGAGAAAGAGAGTGTGAGCAGGGAAGGGGCAGAGAGAGAGGGAGACACAGAATCTGAAGCAGGCTCCAGGCTCCGAGCTGTCAGCACAGAGCCCATCACAAGGCTTGAATTCATGAACCATGAGATCATAACCTGAGCCAAAGTTAGAGGCTTAACCAGCTGAGCCACCCAGGTGCTCCAGGAGTAAGGGTTTTTTTAACTCAGGTGTATATATTTATGTATACCAGGTGTATATACACTGAAGATTTGAACACTTCATTGAATATAAATTTTACCTCAAGAGAGAAAAAATGAACATTGAACTGTAGTTAATGATACACATGATGAATTATTTAGAGGAAGTAGAACGATACCTGAAGTTTACTTTGAAAGACATTGAAAAGATTAGCTGGATTAATGAATGGATATGTGTATAGGTACGTGATATGATAAAGCAAGTACGGTAAAATGTTAATGGTAGAATCTAGGTGACCTTAAACATACTTTTGTGTATGTGAAAATTTTCAAAACAATATGGGAGAAAAAGTGAGGAAAAAGTTTGCTTCTAATTCTCTGTACGCAGAATTACAGTGCAGTGAATTGATCCTTCATTGGATCTGCCTTTATAGACAAGAAGAATGTGTTATGAACACATTTGTTCTGAGTTTCTTGAGCACTGCTAATAAACAAAGGACCGTGGAATAATTAACAAAGTAATTAATATGAATCAAGCATTTTCTCTGTCCTCTGGAAACTTGCAATCTGATGAAGGATATGAAACAGCATACTAAAAATAGAGTGCAGAATGGGATACATTCTCTAGTAGACCTAGGGACCATCCGGTGTGATTGTTCCGGAGAACGAGAGCCTATCAGGTTGGAGGAGCCACGGAGGCTGCGTGGAGGACGGGATGTATCGAATACCAGTGGACAGAGGGCTTCAGCAGAGGAGATGGTATCCCAGGTGCAGGTGTTTGGATAGTGTGAAATAAAGGTAGAAAAGTGGGACTAGGGCCTTGAAAACCAGGTCTGGATTTTATTCAGTAGATAGGTGAGAGAGGGCAAGGTGGGGAGACAGATGCTTTAACGTAAATGTTACTTAGTGGACCTAGAAATGCCGGAAACCCAGATGGGGGCCCTGACCGCCCCCCCTCACTATCAAGCTCCCTTGCGGGGGTGCCCCGGCCCCCGGCTTGGATTTGAAGGAATTAGAGGATCTCCAGGGCCCTTCCAGTTCAGCATTCTGTGATCTTGTGGCCGCTTGAAAAAGTTGTTGCTCAAACAGAGTAAATATTTCCTCTTGCAATATTATTGTACTGTATTAGCCAACCCTTTCTTCATCAAGTCTGGATTGTACTGTGAGGTATATTACAAATTCCATATTCAGAATGTCAGAGCTCTGAGCTGTTGCTGGGTGGTAATGCTGCTTTTTACAGAGCTGTAACATTTCAAGCTGTTGAACTTTCACATTACGAGAAAAAATGACTGTGATGTTAAGCCAGATGGGGGTTAGAGGGGAAACCTTACAACACTTTGTGGGAGCTGGGAGTGCTGCATCTGTCTGCCTAACCCAAACTTGAAAGGAGATTCTTCACAGAATGCTTATAGCGCTCTGGTCATTACTGAGTGCAAGGAAATAGAATCTTAAAGTTGTGTAGGACAACACAATTTCTTTGGATGAAAAGAATATCTTTTACCACGTGAGTTTTTAATAATGGATTTTTAAAAAAATTTTTAACATTTTTTATTTTTGAGAGAGACAGAACACGAGTGGGGGAGGGGCAGAGAAAGAGAGGGAGACACAGAATCCGAAGCAGGCTCCGGGCTCCGAGCTGTCAGCACAGAGCCCAATGCGGGGCTCGAACCCACGAACCGTGAAATCATGACCCGAGCTGAAGTCGGATGGATGCTTAACCGACTGAGCTACCCAGGAGTCCCAACAATGGTTTTATTATTATCTCTGATGTGTTCTGATCTTTGGTCCCAAAGAATATTTTGAACCGTTGAGTGTGTGGTGAAAAATTGACTTTTCATCTCTAAGCATCCAGGCCCGGGTGGACACCTGCTGTGTCAAGGGTGAAGGAAAGACAGTGGAAATATTGTCACTTCCAGACCACTGGGTTCAAGTGTTCAATGTGCGGAAAGAAGTGATAGGCTGAAAAACTTGTGTGGTACGGGAACACAAACTCTTCGGGAGGAAGGACAGAAAGAAAGGTGGCCCAGAGCACTTCCATAGTCAGTCAGCCATGGCTGTGGTGGTTTGATGGCTGGCTTAGACCTAGTTCCAAAGACTCCAGCTTGATCATTATGGAATGCTTGTTCTATAGGGGGCTGTGCTGCAGAGAAAACGTGTCTCCTAACATTTGGTCACTTTTCATCTTATTAGGGAGAGAAACCATGTTCCAGTCTCCTCAAAACACCAAGCCACACCTCTCCGTGTGCCTCGTGTGTTTGTGCTCTGTGAACTTGACAAAGGTAGTCTTTTACGAGGAGGGTCTTCTCTCAGGGAACCCCGGTGAGAGTGGTCTCAGATCAGAGCTGCTTCAAAGAGGGGAGGGATGTGCCTCTAGACCTGGGCCGCCTTTTGCTGGGAAATGAGAGCCATATCAGAGACCGTCTTCGATTTTAAAAACATTTCACTGAAATGTATGCTTTCTGGCTGTAGCAAACAGCATGTTTTGCGGCCAGATATCCTGCCCAAATACTAGTAACAGTGTCATAACTTCTGTTATTAACACCCTTTCCCCTTTCTTCAGCTTATTTGTAAGGAGTTTTCTTGTGGTTATAAAAGAAACTATAGAAATCATAGAAAATATCCAAAAGCGTATAGACAAAAAAGTTATCCATTAATACCACAACTTAAAGATATTCGTCATTGTTTTTTCTTGCATTTTAAATTTCTCTTACATATGTATATGCCTAAATGTCATAAGGGAATCATGGGAAATACAGCACATAGATAGCTTAATATGCCACCTGGTTTTCACATAACAGGAGAATTTTTCCCAAATTATAAAAACCCTTAGAGAATATCATATGTAATGACTACAGAATATTCATTCCCTTTTGCGGACGTAGCATCGCTTTTGAAAATAATACCTCACTGTTAGGCTTTCGGATTGTTTCCAATGTTCTGTTGTGAAAGCAACACTATCTTTGGTTTCAGGAGACACACTTCTGTGTCTGGGGAAGAAGAGAAATGCATGAGTTTGCCAGGGTGCCCGATGCCCCTTACTGAGCCTTGTCAGGGCCTTTGGCTGGCTCTCTCTATGTGCTGGGTCCAGACTGCAGGAACAGGGAGCGAGTCTTCTGATCAGCTAATGGTGGCAGGGATCACTGTATCTGTACTGCCCTTCCCAGGGGACAAGCAGGGTCTAGGAATGGGAGTCCGTGTCAGTGGACAACCCTCTGCTCCCAGGAGCCCCCCTAGGCCCAAGGACCTAGCGCTTCCTCACTCTGTCTTCCTCAGAAAGAAAGACAACTCTTTCTGGGTTCCTACTTGACTGTGGTCATAGGTACTACAACAGGAGCTTGGAGCCGTGTGGAGCCTACTCGGCCTCGTAATAATAGTAATAACAGTGGCTGATATTCACTAGGCGTCTGCTAGGATATGTCAGGGGCTTTACAGACAGCATCTTATTTAACTCGCAGACCCCTTGTTCTGAAAGCCAGAGGTAGTGTGCCCAGAAGAGAACAAGCAAGGTGCTTCTGGAGTTGTACGGACCTTGCTTGGAGCCCAGCCCCACCGTTTACCAGCAGCCCTATGACTTAGGCAGGTGAATCAGTCAGGAATGCATTCAGCTGCAAAGCTCAGAAAACTAAGCCAAGAGTGGCTTAAACAAGTAAGTCGTTATCATGAGAATTCCGGAAGGAGCCAATCCAGGGTTCACACGATGTCATCAGGGACTCAGCCTCTTACCTTCCTACCTATACTGTCCCTGGCAGGTGGCTTTCCTCCTCCTGGTGGCCGATGGCTGCTGCATCAGAGGCAGGAAGAAGAAGAGTAGAAAGCCGGGACGATCCCTGGATCAGGAATCAGAAGCTTTTTCCCTACATGCTCAGCTTATGTCTAATTGGCCAGAACTCTGTCATTTGGTCACCTAGGTATAAGGGACTCTGTGGAGAAGTGTCAGCTGCCTGTGTTGTCATCCCTAAAGAGATAAGGGTTCTGCTGAAAAGGGACGCAAGGGAATGTCTGATGGGTCAGCAGCCATCAGTGGCTGCGTCAGCAAGTCACTTAATGTCTTGGGAGTTCAGTTGTTCCTCCGTTAATAATTCTTTCCTACTCTGGTCAGGCTTTTTCAACTTCCACTAGGCGTGCCCAGTTTGCCTCAGGGTATGGGAGTTCCTCGGGAACATCCCCAGGGACAAGGAGAAACTCAGGCGTGGGTCCTAGCCACACACACCCCATTCACCAAGGGTCTCTTTACTTCCCAGCAGGCCCATTAACACCTCACCCTTCAGGATGTACCGGGAGCTCTAAGCACCCACTGTCATGCCATCACTTTAGACCTGGGCATCCATGACTGCTTACCCTTGGGATTCTTCTAGGCGGGCAAAGCTGAGCTCTTTGTTACTTGTTCCTCTTGCTTCTACTTCTCTCTCTACTGTCTCACCCCAACTGCTGTCTCTGCTGCCACTGCATCTCATAGTCAAACCCCCCAAAGAGATGATGTCTTGGGTCCGTCACCACTCACGAGGAACATCACCGTCAGGCAGGGTCTTACGCCCGCCCACCCCAGTACCCCAGTCACCCTTTAGCCACAGGACACACTGGGGCTTCTTTCCTCGACAGAGACCTGTGGACGTGGCAGGTGTTAAGGACCCCAGGTCCTCTTCAGTACATTATGTCAGAGTCTCAGACATATAGCTGTGCACAACTATAGGGGCCCCATGCACGTTGAAACCCACAAGAGTCGCGTTCCAGGAAACCCCGGTCCCCTGAAGTTGAGCACCAGGGAGGTACAAGCCCCAGGTGGGCCTCCCCTGTGGTTTAAGACCTTGAGGCCGGGGTGGGGTGAGGGAAGGTGGGGGAGATGGTGGGGAAGGGGGTGTCCTGTTACCCGGCTAGCCCGGTGCTAACTCCAGGGCGGAGTGGAGAGTGCGGGCTCTGTGAAGGGGGGAGGAGAAGTCTCGGGAAAAGGCAGCTGGTCAGATTGCTGGCATTCCTGAGGAGGACGTTGCTTGGAAAGGAAGCCGCTGTCAGCTGCACCCTTCGTCCCCGGCTGCCCAGAGGTGAGGGGCAGTTATCAGGACAAATAAAACAAGGGAATGTGTGTTCACATACTTTGAAAGGGTGACTCATTCCAGAGGCCTCCTTCTTGCTGTTATTTCAGCTGCTGCCGCTGCCTCTGCTGCTGCTGCAAAACAGCTTTGAACCCTGAGGTGTGAGGCTGCCTGGAGGTAGGGGCAGGGAGCAGGGGAGAATTGCCTGGCAGCCCGGAACCGAGAGCCTGTGGTCAGTGGGCGGGGAAGGGGCCCGGAAGATGGACGAATGAGGCTCGTCTGTCTCCTCAGTAGTGGCTGTCGGGCATTTGTGCGATTCCTGGCGCAGATGGAGAGCAGATCTGGGCCCTGAGGGTCAAACGCAAGGCAAGGATGCCCTTGTCATCACAAGGCGATCCAGGCAGACAGTCGGCAAAGGGTGTGTCAGACCTCCACCAGATGCTGTCATCGTGGGCCGTAAGAATCAGGCACGACGAGCTCACAGCCCCTTGAGACAAAAGCTCTGCCGTCCACCCTGCATCCATCCTATGCCGCTGAGACGCTGCAGTGGGCCAGAGCCCCACCCCTGCTGGGCAGCGTTTGCCAAATCCATGCAGTGGCTTCCGGCTGGTGCCAGGTCCCCCAGCCAGCTTCCCGCAGCCAGCCGGCCGCTGGGTGACTGGTTCGTAGAAGCTGCACACGCGTGAGCTGGGACAGCGTAAGCAGAAAGCGACTGGGTGGCGCTGCCTTCCTCCCCCGATCCCTACCCCACCCTCGCTGGCTCCTGGACTTCGCCTGCAGCCTGTCCAGAGCGAAGAGCTGTACAGTCAATCTCCCGAGCGTGAACCAGTCCGTGGAATAAAGTTGGCTCCACGGGCTGGCTGCCTGTCACACCGCCAACAGAGCGGCCCTTTACTGGAACTCTGAACTTGATTATGTGACATTTTCACTTGAATCAGAGAGGAAAGCCAGATTGCTGAGCAGAGCCAAGGTGGTCATGGCTCTTTTTTCACCTGTCTCGCACTAATTCCCTTTGGGGGAGGGTCCTCACTCGGCCCCTTTTTAGACACCCAGGAGAAGAGGGAGAGGTGCACTCTATCAAGCTTCAGGGGACAAGCCCCACCCCAGCAGGTGGGAGACCCAGGGTTCTTGTCCCACCCACGCTGAGAAAGAGCTTGATGGTGTTAAGAGCTGTGTGGAGGGAGAACTGACTCGCCCGAGTGCAGACACACTGGAACAGAGGTGGGATCAGGGGGCGCCCATCAGGGGTGACAGGTCCCCTTCCAGTCCCTGGCCAGGGCAGGACCCCTCTCCACGTTCTGAGACAAGGCACTGGGAACGGCTCAGCTCTCCCTTGTCTGCGCGCTCAGCCCACAGCTCTCTGCTCAGCCCCCTTGCCGTGGAGAAAACATGTCTGGCCATGGGTCCCCTTCCTTCCCACATCCCTGGACACATCTCCCTGCTGCGTCATGCAGACCTTGTCCACATCTCTGCTCCTTCCTTCTCCACCTTCTCCGATCTGGAAAAGTGGTTTTTCTGCCCATCCTTGCATCTTGACTGCAATATCACAACAGCCTCCTAATGAGGCTGCCTGCCTCTGGGTCTCAGCAGCAGCAGCCTGTACATATGTCCAGCATAACTTGCCAAAGCGTGATGCAGTCTAATCACCCTTCTGCTGGGAAGCTGTCCGTCCTCCTCACTGCCTACAAGGGACAGAAGATGGGAGAACATCCCTTTGGGATTTGGTGCTCACTTGCTACCCTGAGTCTTACTTACTCCACTTTGTTCTGCCCACAGCTCCAAACACAGACGCTCGGGAAGCATTTAGAGATGGAAGGAGTGAATAGAAAAATTAGGAAGCCAAACAAGAGTTCTCTGGTGTTTTTAATTTTATATAGAGGTACCATGCTAATATATGCATGAGATTAATCACTGATGATAGTCTTTTCATGGTTTTCTTGAGATGAGTCTATTATCCAAAGAATGGAAAAGCCTGTCTTATTTTATAAAGAGAGCAAGGTTTATAGAACAGATAAGGAAATTCAGAGTCAGATAACCTTTTGATCTTTGATTTTGGATTGGTAGCTCAGATGATGCCTCCAAAAAGGATCTCAATAATTTCCCTTTTTTTTTTTTTTTTTTTTTTTTTTAGCCAGCCACTTCTCCAGTCAAATTTTAAAAGGCTTAGAAGAACATGTGATTTTTAAAATATCCTGGAGGTCTTTTCCAGGCCTGGGCAACTCATGGGTCAATGCACAGCTATTTCTGTATTCAAGTAGAGTGGGGAGGGTGCCCTGACGGTTCACTGAAGGTCAGGGGCCCGACTGTCTGAACTGGGAGGTTGGACGGACGAACTTCCTTCTTCCCTCTTGTGCCGCAGCTGGGCTTCACTACAGTACTGCAGACATGTTCTCGCGTGCCTGTACCTGCTGCAAGGTATTTTCTTCTGAGCTGGTCCCTTTAAATTGTGGGGACCCCGACTCCTGTGTCAAAGGTATAACACACAGGTGTGAACAGAGTAGTCATTTGTGGAGTAGTGTAGACTGAACCGTGTAGGGGTAGCTTTGCAATGCACAGTCCCTAAATGAGAAATAAAGTTTCCAGCTGATTTGAAGCCCTGTTCTTTTTCGAGGTTTGAGCCATGCTTATAGGAAAAGAAATGCTCTGGTCAGATGGAGAGTGGAGGTGTGTGGACTGGCGCCCAGGGATTGAGTTCCCAGCCCAGCTCTGCAGTTCATCTGTTGATTTTCTGGGCCAGGACTTTCTCTGGAAGTTACAGTACCTTTCAAGTTTGGGGGTTGGGGCAGTTTGTTCTTGTGCTAGGCATTTTCTCCTTGCCCCTCCAGATCCTGTCTCCAGCCTTCTCCACCCTGTCCTGTGCCCTGGAAGCTGACCGGTAGGGACTAAACTAATGGGTCCCCTTGCTTCCTGGCCCCCTATTGAGTTCCTTACCCTATAGGGAAAACCGACAGGAGATTGAGAGGGGAGTAGAGGAGGAGTGGGGCCAAAGTATTGATTCTCCTGGCTCCTCCCTGAGTCTGGGCTCCTGGCAGGCAGCCCTTTTCACAGGGTGTGCTGTCTCAAGGTTCCAGTTGCCTCTCCGCCCTCACCCATTTGGTCCCAGGGATGTAACTGTGGCAGTGTTACTGACCCCAGAACACTGCACTGTGGTTCCCCTACTCCCTGCCCATCCCTTATAAATGGCCCCTTTATTAAACTCTCCTCAAATTACCCAATTTGAAAGTGCCATCTGTTTCCTGCCAGAATCCTGATGGATACGGTTCCTAAGATCTTTTCCACCTCCGAAAAAAGATGCCGGCAGGCAGGGGAGGAGCTGGCCCTTTGGGGCTCCCATTTTTCACTCGTGCCTCCCTTCACGGTTCACCAGGATCAGGGGAGGGACGGACCGGTAGAAATACGATCTCTAAAGCACAGAAGTCACTAGGACGAGAATCACCCGTGCCTTGGTAGGCACAGGCTGTTAGAACCCTGGTGTCCAAAGAGTACGCAGGTGTGCTCTCCCACTGTGGTGGAGGGGTAAGAGCAAGGTGGATCACCCCGCCCGAGCCTGGGCTGTCCCTCCTCCCCCTTGCCGCCTCTGTGACTGTGGGCGAGTGACTTCACCCTCCGAGCCTCAGCGCCTTTTCCCTCCTAACCCAGAGTTGGTAACACCTATCCTGGCCGACACGGATTGTTAGGAGGTGCAAAGGAAGGAGCCTGTGGGAAACCGCTTTGATGAACATCAAGTACAGGACGAAAGAGAATTGTGGTCATAAACAGCTTTTACTGTGGTAGGGGTCACAGACAGGGCAGAGAGCCCAGTGGGGACATTACCCCTGCTCCTGACCTAGCTGCAAACCCACCTCCGTTCTCTTTTCCCTGCTATGTGCGCTTGCCGAGACATACGTAGCTCCCAGAGAGTCAGTTTCAGGATCAAAGTGTGACCTCAGAGATACCAGATTACAGAGTCATGTCATCAGACAGCAGCAGCAGCTCTCTGACATTTCTGGAATTCAGATCCTGACCTTGGGGGTCTTAGGTGGCCATTGACGGCCCTTCTAAAAGCAGCTGCTTCAGAATAGTTCCAGGAGAGGATAAGGGAATGGAGTATGCTTTATTTATTCATTTTTAATTATCAAATTACCACAGAGACTTCTTGGCATACAAGAAAAACACGTGCTTGTAAACGACATACGTCGAGTGCAATTTTTTCTTTAAAAAATAATCAAGGGACTTAAAGAATTTCAGTCATATCGCCTTGGTACCATTGGGAGTATGTTAGGCCATGCACATACAGTCCACATGCAGCACCCGTGCAGACGGGGGGAAGAGTTGAGGAAGGAGAAAACGGGTGAAGAAGTGACAGGCTGGGAGTCCACAGCCTTACATGTCCTAGTGGATACGTACGTCACTGTATTTCTTACCCAGCAGTTCAGTGCTGTGCACAGAGCAACGAGAGTGAACGTCAAGAGCATAGTACTTAGTGGAGAAAATAAGAATGAGATGCGCAAACTGATATTTCCGTAAGTTAAAAATAGGTGCACAGAAGCACCCATTGCGCATTTTGTAAGTGCTGTTGCAGACATAAGGATACACCTCAGGCACATTAGAAGATTTCGCTGTGGGGTGAAGGGAATGGAAATGGGCTCGAGGCATAAAAGGAAAAAAATGCATATGTGCATAAATACAGGGCTTTTGCCTAGAGGGCGTTAATCAGAACTGTTGTGTATGGTAAACGCAAGCTCTGTTTTTGAGGTAGACAACAAGCAAAGTCCTCGGTTTTCCTTTTCCTTTTAGGTTTTTAAAAATTTTTTTTCTTTTTTTAATGTTTATTTATTTTTGAGACAGAGAGAAAGACAGAGCGTGAGTGGGGGAGGGGCAGAGAGAGAGGGAGACACAGAATCCCAAGCAGGCTCCAGGCTCCGACGTGGGGCTCGAACCCACGAACCGTGAGATCATGACCTGAGCCGAAGTCAGATGCTCAACCGACTGAGCCACCCAGGCGCCCCTTTCTTTTAGGTTTTAAAAGAAACCTAAAAAGGGTTTTACTGTTAGGTTTGAATGCTCTTCCGCCAGAGCCCTCAGAGTAGCCCCTGAACCACAATAGTTAATGGCACAAAAGTAACATCTGTCGGGTCAGAACGCGAGCACAGCATAAAAGCCATGTAGAAACCACTGGAAGGAAAGGATGCCGTGAACCACACCTCAGGCTCACTTCTGGAAACTCACGACCCGACCCGGTAGTGCCCACCAAGTGGGCCAGTGTTGATGCAGCAGGCAAGACTATTCCAAATAAGGTTCTCTTTTGTTAAAAAAAAAATGCTTAAGGGAAAGTGGAAGATATGGCAAATGTGTGTAAACGTAACAGAAGAGCCTGTGTAAAATATTTTGAGCAACATACCTTTTTCTTTTTTTTTTGGTGAATTTCTTTTTAGTGTCTTATGGGTAATTTTTTGCAAAAATGATATCACACGTCTATGTAATCCCATTTTACATTAATTACATTTTACATCCTTATCTCAGTTATTCTTTCCTTAATGTTGCATTTAATAGTATTTTTCCATTTTGCTACATACTCTGTCACCATCATTTTTAATGGCTGTGTAGCACTTTATTGACTAAATATACCAACATTTGTTAGAATGACATTTAAGCTACTTTCAACTTATCCCTGTTTTACAAGTAATGCAGAAAATGCTGCATATAACCTTTCATATTTTAAATTAATCCCTTAGGATAGTCTCAGGAAATGGAATTACTGGATAAACTGGCGTACAAAAGCATCTATACTCTTGGTGCAAATTACTAAATTGCTTTCCAAAAGGATGGTAGCAATTTGCACTTAAAACAGTAATACGTTCTTGCAGCAACATTGTGTTTAAAAGTTCTTAATTGCCTCGGCGCCTGGGTGGCTCAGTCGGTTGAGCATCTATCTGACTTCAGCTCAGGTCATGGTCTCGCGGTTTGTGAGTTCGAGCCCCACATCGGGCTCTGTGCTGACAGCTCAGAGCCTGGATCCTGCTTTGGATTCTGTGTCTGCCTCTCCCCTACTTGTGCTCTGTCTCTCAAAAATAAACATTTTTTAAAAAAATTTTAAAAAGGTCTTAATTTAACTGCTAACATGCATTGCTTTCATTTTTGCACTTCTTTGATTAATAACGACGTTGACAATTTTCCAAGTTTGAGATTAGTGTTTCTGGGCTTTTCTTTTCAATTTGTATGCAGCCTTTACCCAGTGTTTAGCTTTCGTCAAATTCTACGATTTTCCCTTGAAGATTTTTTAAAATTTTTATATAAACTGTTTTTCTTTAAAGAAACTGATATTGGCCCGTTGGTGGTTTTTGTTTTATTTTGTTAGCAAAATAAAAATCATGATGAGAACTGTTTGTTAAACTTGAGAGCTTTTACAGTATGGCATAATGAAAAATGCACTGAATTGAGGGCTTTGTGGGCAGACAAAACCAGGTTCCAGTCCCCTCCTCTGATGTCCTGGCTGAGCACATCACTCGAGCTGTCTGAGCCTCACTGTCTTCAGGTATGCCGTGGAAATTATGACCCACCTTCCACATGTGGGACTGGGGTCATCAACAAATGCTGGCACGGTGGGTGCCCAATACACAGGGATTTTCTTCCTGCTCCTCGCCTTCCAGATCCTGGGGCTGAGCGGGCTGAGCGGGCCGCTCAGCGTGGCTGAGTGGCTGGTTCCGAGGAAGGGGCTGCCGGCTCGCCCAGGACTGCCTGCGGCGTGCCCAACCCTGCCCAGGGGCTGGCTGTTTCCTTCCAGGCCGGAGGCAGTGGCTGTGCTTCTTACCAGTGGCTCTGAACAGTGGGGTTGTTGTTCTGGCATATCTGGTTACCAGCTTCCTGTTTTTCCTGGTGTAGCAATGTTCTCTCAGTCAGCAGCAGGAGGGAAAGTAGTCCTGGATGGGGAACTTCAGTTCTCTAACTCCTCCTGCAGCAGGGGCTCTGTGATCACCATCACGGGGCCGCGTGACCGGGAGCAGGACCTTGACACTGAGTCCCATGTGTGGGGAGGGAATGAAGGAGGGGACAGAAAGTCACCGTTGCTTGGAATTCAGGACAGTGGTGGCCAGGAACTAATGCTAATGGGTCTCAGACGTATGCTAATTAAACATGAAACTTTCATTTCCCACAAAGTGAATGTGTCACATGTTCTAATTCTCTTCCTATTCTGGGAACAGTGGTGAAGTCATGAACAAGATTCAAATCCCAGCCCCACTTACTAGCTGTGTGACTTTGAGCGAGTGACTTAACCTCTCTGTGCTTCAGTGTCCTTATCTGTAAAATGGGAGAGTAACATTAACTACCTGGTAGGGGTGTTGTGAGGTAGTGTGAATAAAGTATTAGCAGAATTCTAGGCCACATAGAGTAACCACACGGTAGTTTGCATAAGGTCCTAAGATGTTACCTGCTAAATTCCGCTTCAGTCTATGGTTCTCCGAGGTTGGACTGCATTCTTCCGTTCAGAGATCTGGAAATTCAATTCAAAGGCACTTTGGTGAAATTTCTCAGTCATTAGAAGTAGATAGTATTTGTGAAGGATGTGCGTCAGGAATATAGCAGACCTCTTCCTAAAAAATTAGTTGTAGAACATAATAAGTAACTTATTTTTATTGGCTTTGATTTTTTTAAATTTTTTTTTAAATTTAGGGCTATATTCCTATGGAAGAAGTTTGCTTGCTGCTGAAACAGATGTCCCTTTGTCCCAGACAAATACACAGAGGCTGAATTACTGCCTCTCAGGGTGGGGGCCGGGGGCCCATGTGAGATGTGTGAGCTCACCACATGTGAATGTGAGCCCTGCTGTCTGGGGGAAGTGAGACGGTGGGTTATAGCTCTTCTCAAGCTCCACTAGTTCCAAGGTCGAGGCCCCTGCTCCGTGTGCAAAATCCTGGCCTCTGCCCAACTTCATGACCGTAAACAGGGTTTCGTTAGGTGATGATGTCGTCCGGTACCTTTCATGGGTGCTCGGACAGATGCAGAGGCTACAGTGAGCATGTGGGCAGTTGAAATCACTTACTTCCCTTGCTTCTTTCAAAACGGTGTCTCAGGGGCTGACTTAGTTTCTTGCCATACTCCTGAAATCGAAGCAGAGGGTGAGCCCTAGATGTGGTTACGGCGGCTACTGCATTCGCTTTTCCGCAGTGTGGTTTGCCGAGGTGACTGAATACTCAATCAGAGTATAGTGCTTCTTGGGTTTCACAGACTAGGGGAGATCCCTTTTGGTAACAATTTGCAGGGCATTCAGAACTGAGTTGAGGCTGCGCAGTAATGACTTCCTTTTTGTTATGCAGCAAGAACTGGGAGAGAATTCAGAGAAGGGCCAGTAAGATGTGAGAGGGAAGAAGAACTGTGTAGCTGGAGCAGAGAGGGGTAAGGGACGAAGGACTAACCGTCTTCTTTACCTGGGGTACAGACCACCTGCTTCTTGTTCCCCTGAACATCCAATGAGAAGAACCTTCGGCAAACGATAGGGATTTCTTTGCAGGAGAAGGAATTTTTTAAACACTGTAGTGGATTTCAGGTTCTCTTTGTGGTAAGGGCAAGAGGGGAGGTGACAGCAAGAATCAGGAAGGTGTCCAAAGAGCTGGGTGACAGGTGAAAGAGGGAGGAGCAGGATTCTGATATGCTTACAAGTCAAAAACTGTCATTAGGAAAACCTCTTCGGTTAATTACAGTTTAGCAAATTCATTTGTAACTTTAAAGCACCTTGATTTATGGTGTCTTGGGTGGGGTGGGGTGGGGGTCCAGAAGTGAAATGACTGTCCCAGTAGGGAAGCATGGAGAGTGCTGTGGCTCCCCCTGGAGGAGAGAAGGCCAGTCCTTCTGCAGTCAACCCTAGCCACTCGTTCTTGCCAAGCAGGTGTTTTCGGGCCTCAAGTGTAAGTTCTGGAATAGGGCGTTGTAGCACCTAGCCTCTTCCTGGTTTTGAAATGGTTTCCTTTCTGAGTGGTCTTGTATTAGGAGTCTCTGGGTAAGGTGGACCCTCAGTCAATCAATTAGGTGTTAGCCAGGCTACAGGCTACCCAGGTACAAGTTTACCACAAGAGGCAGAAGGGTTGCCATGTGTTTAGGATGGGAAGAAGGGAAAAGATGTTAGCTGAGGTCAGGTCTTCAGCTGTGTGTGTGTGTGTGTGTGTGTGTGTGTGTGTGTGTGTGGTGTTGGGGTCGTGAGAACCAGCCCAGGCTTCAGTAAAATGGGAGGCAGAAATGTATTAGGAATCCAGTTATCATTTCAAAGGTAGTCTGACACTATAAACAAGGGGCCTTAACCACTGGTAGGATTTGGGAGAGTCTGGTAAATTAGTAACCTCCCCATTCCACAAATGTTTTATAAACATTAACCACACATTAGGCACTAGTGATAAACTCTCACGAGTCTACTTTGTTATTTCTGTTACTCTTGTCTTCATCATCACCATAGCCCCAACATCCAGCCCTGGTATATCTTCAGCAATGGCTTCCACATTTTATTTTACTTATTTATTTTGCTGTTAATTGAAATGCAGTCGCCATATTTGCTGCAGCTGCACAGCATAGTGATTTGACAACCCTGTGTATCACTTGGGGCTCACCACGCCAAGTGGAATCAACGCTTGTCACCACGCAGTTATTACAACGTTATATGCCCTATGCTGTCTCTTCCTTACATTTTAAACTTTTTAAAAATGTTTTTTAGTTTATTTTTTGAGAGAGAGAGAGTAAGCAGGGGGAGGGGTAGAGAAAGAGAGGGACAGAGGATCCGAAGCAGGTTCTGCACTGACAGGCTGACAGCAGTGAGCCCAATGTGGGGCTCGAACTCACGAACTGCGACATCATGACCTAAGCTGAAGTCGGACACTCAACTGACTGAGCCACTCAGGTGCCCCTGCTGTACTTTTCATCTCCATGACTTGTGTATTTTATAACTGGAAGTTTGTACCTCTTAATCCCTTTCACCTATTTCTCCCAGCCCTTTCTTCATCCCCTCCCTCTCTGGCAACTTTCTGTTCTCTGTATTTATGAGTCTGTTTCTCTTTTTGTTGTTGGTGGTGTGTGTCTGTTCATTTGTTTTATTTTTTAGATCCCACATATAAGTGAAATCACAGGGTGTTTGTCTTTCTCTGTCTGGCTTATTTCACTTTGGCTTCTACTTTTTAAATGCTTACTATGTGCTGACACTGTCCTAAATGCTTTACAAGCATTATTCAATTTAACCTTCACAATAACTATCCTTTCACAGATCAGGATAACTGACACTCAAAGAGCTTAAATGGTTTGATTAGAAACTTGATAGGCGTGTAAATGAAAAGTAGTATTTTAAAACCAAGGTCTACTTGATTTATCCACTACCGGTAATGCCTCCTAAATGAGCAGACAGTACAAGTCTCAGCAGGCTGTACCCTTTATATTCAGCCTGGACAGCCTGGAATATTTTGGACTAAAATCTAGAACTGGCAGAACAGAGGGCATAATCCCTGCTTTTCCTTTTTTTCTGGAAAGCAGAGGGAAAATGGTTTCCTGGAAGATTGTCTTGCTTTCGGATGGAAATGAGACACACTGCAAACTGGAAATGCTTATTAACCTGTCTTTATTTCAAATCAGAATTTTGTGACACAGACCAGGTTACAGATGAAGAAACTAACGTCTACACAAGGGACGAGACTTGCCCAGGATTACACAGGGAGGAAGGATGTTGCCTCAGGAATCTAGCAATACTGCTCCCTCTGTATGTGTACCTATATCTGCCGGTGACTGTTTCAGGATTTCTGTTCTATTACATTGGTAATATGTGATATTTCGGTACCCAGTGGATCAAGTCTATTACTAGCTCTCTGCATTTCCACTTAAATCTTAGAATCAGCTTATCTGTTTCCAGTTTCCATAAAACAAAACAAACAAAAAACTGCCATGGTTTTCTTTGAGATTGCATGGGACCTATAGACCAATTTGGGGAGAATTGACATCATTATAACGTTAAATCTTCAAAACCATGAACATGGTATATCCCTCCACTTAAAAAAAATTTTTTTAAGTTTATTTATTTATTTTTGAGAAAGAGAGAGAGAGAGTGAGAGTGAGAGTGAGCAAGGGAGGGACAGAGAGAGACGGAGAGAGAGAATCCCGAGAAGGCTTTACAATGTCAGCATGGAGCCCAATGTGGGGCTCGAACTCACAAACCATGAGATCATGACCTGAGGTGAGACCAAGAGTCAGACACTTGACCGACTGAGCCATGCAGGCGCCCCCCCCCTCCATTTTTTTATAGATTTTACAAATTTCTCCAGATAACATTTTAGAATTTTCTGCATACAGGTCTTGCATATCATAGTTTATTCCTAGATATTTTATATTTGGATGTTAGTATAAATTATAACCTTAAAATCTTTTTCCTTTTCTGGATATTTATTATTGGTGCTTAGAAATACAAAAGATATTTCCAGACTGACCTTATATCTCCCAAGTAATTGTTCACTCTAGAAATTTGTCTGAAGATTCTTTTAGATTTTCTGCACACACAATCAAAAAATCTGTGAATGAGATTTTTGCCCCTTTCTTAATACCTCGTTTTTTCCAGTATGATGTTGGATAGAGGTAGAGATACAAGCAGGAAGCATTCAGCATTTCACCATCAAGCATGATAAGGGCCACATTTATTTATAAATACCATTTATCAGATTCAGGAAGTTCTTATCTAGCCCTAGTTTGCAAGGAATTTTATCGTAAATAGATACTGAATCTTATCAAATTATTTTCTGACTCTATTGATATTTTTCTCCTTTATCCTGTTAATGTGATGAATTGCATTCCTCCATTAAACCCATTTGCTTGTGATATGTTATCATTTTTATATGTTGCTGGATTTGTTTTCCTGGTATTTTCAGAATTTTTTACATCTGTGCTCCTGACGAGGATTACCTAGAGTTTTTACCCTTTGGTAATGTCTTTGCTATGGTTTGGTTAGTCTCATAAAATGTATTGAGAGGTGCCATCCCTGCTGTTCTCTGGAAGAAGTCGTGTAAGATTGGTGTTATTCCTTCCTTAAGAGTTTATTTAAGGGGTGCCTGTGTGGCTCAGTCAGTTAAGCACCTGATTCTTGATCTCAGCTCAGATCTTGATCTCAGAGTCATGAGTTCAAGCCATGCGTGCTGGGTATGAAGACTTACTTTTAAAAAAAAAAAAAGAGTTTATATAAAATTGGTGTTATTTGTTCTTTAAATGTTGGATATTTTCTTTTAGTACTTTGACAATATTCCAGTGTCTTTTGCCTTTCAGTATTTTCATTAAGAAATCAACTATCTTTCTCCCTTGATAATCTGTTTTCCCTCTGGCAGTAGTATTAAAAGTATTTAACTTTTTCACTTTGTCTTTGGTGCACAGCAGTTTACTGTGAGGTGCTTAGGTTTAGTTTTGTTTTTATTCATCCTGCGTGGAGTTTATCCATTTGGGATGTTAGATCGGTGCTTGATGTCTTTTTGCAGTTTAAAAATTTTTTGGCTACTTTTTCTTTTGTCCAGTTCTTTCTTTCCCCTCCTGTGACTGTAATTGAATGTCTGTTATTCATTCCATTTTTCCCTGTCTCTCTTATTTTTTCGTCTTTATTTTCTATCCTTTTGTCTCTCTGAATTTCAAACTAGATATTTTCTTTGGACCTATCATTTAGTTCACTGTATTTAAGCTCCTCTTAAACCCATCTATTGAATTCTTTTTTAATTTTTATTAAAAAAAAAATTTTTTTTAACGTTTATTTATTTTTGAGACAGAGAGAGACACAGCATGAACGGGGGAGGGGCAGAGAGAGAGGGAGACACAGAATCGGAAGCAGGCTCCAGGCTCTGAGCCATCAGCCCAGAGCCCGACGCGGGGCTCGAACTCACGGACCACGAGATCGTGACCTGAGCCGAAGTCGGACGCTTAACCGACTGAACCCCCCAGGCGCCCCTTAAAAATTGTTTTTTAATGTTTATTTTTGAGAGAGAGAGAGAGAGAGAGCACAAGCAGGGGAGGGGCTGAGAGAGAGGGAGACACAGAAACCGAAGCAGGCTCCGAGCTGTCAGCACAGAACCCAATGTGGGGCTTGCACTCACGAACCCTGAGATCATGACCTGAGCCGAAGTCGGATGCTTAACAGACTGAGCCACCCAGGCGCCCCATTATCTATTGAATTCTTAATGCGAGTTATTTTATTTTTAAGTTCCATGGTTTCTGTGGGGGTTTTTTTTGTTTGTTTTATTTCGTTTCTAGTTCTCTGAGAAACTTTTCAATTTTATATTTGAACATATTAATCATAGTTTTAAAAAAATGCTGTGTCTGATAGCACCTTTATTTTTAGCCCCTGCCAGTCTGTTTCTGTTACCTGTTGCTTTACTCAGAATCCATTCGTATTGTCCTGTATCTTCATACAGCCAGTTAGTTTTGGTTGAGTGCCAGCTGTTATAGATGAAAACTTACAGAAATAACGTGAGGCCTTCAGTGATGTTATCTTACTTTCAAGAGAATTTAGATTTGCTCTGTCAGGCCCTGGAGCACAGCGATCTGTTATCACTGCCATCCAGTTTCAGGGATTGAGATGGCCTTTGTACCTGTGAGCACAGCCTGTTTGTGCTTCATCTTTTTACTCAGGGTGTAGCACTTGGGGAATAGAAGTCGAACTTGAGATCCCCGGTTCTACAGGCTGTCCAAATCACGGTTCAGCCTTTCAGGCTCTTAGCCAGTTCTTCCAGAAGAAGCAGGCACTCCTCTTAGAAGAAGTGTCCCCAAATGCCAGGCTTGCCTTTCTGGTTTTTCTCTATTCTGAATCTTGGCTTCATTATTCTTTACTGCCTAATAATCCGACATAACTTAAGCAGCATTTTAAAAAATATTTTTCCAGCTTTTTTGTTGTTCTTGTTGTTCACAGCAAGAAGGTTAGTCTGAATCACCTAGTCTGACACTATTTCACTGGTTTTTAAATGTGGTACTTTTTTTCACATGGTGCTTGCTGTGGATTAAATTGTATTCTACAAAAAGACATGGGGAGAAGTCCTAACCCCCAGTACCTCAGAAGGTGACCTTATCTGGAAAAAGGGTCATTGCAGATTTAATTCATTAAGATGAGGTCCTAGTGGAGCAGAGTAAGCCCTTAATCCAATGGACTTGTGTCCTTATAAGAAGAGGAGAAGATACACAGAGATAGAGGCGCACAGGGAGAAGTCCATATGATGGTGGAGGCAGATGTTGGAGTGGTCCATCTACAGACCAAGGGGTGCTAAGGATTGCCAGCAAACACCAGATGCCAGAAGAAGCAAAGGATTCCCCCTGCAAGTTAAGGAGGGCATATGGTTCTGCCAACACCTGGATTTCAGACTTCGGGCCTTCAGAGCTGTGAAATGGTAAATTTCTGTCATTCTAAGCCACCCAGCTTAAGTGCCTTTGATATGGAAACCCTAAAAAACTAATACATTGCTGTATGCTGCACAGAGGACTTTCCCAGAAACCATGCTGTTTGTTCTGCACAACTATCCTGACATAAGGTGGGCAGGTGGGTGGTGCTACATGAGATAAGTTTGAGAAACTGAGGCCCAGAGAGGAAGCATCTAGGCGGCACATTCTAGGTGTACAAGTCACAGGCTAGGTGCACGAGTCAGGATGTATGTAGGTGTCCCGCTTCTTTCTGCCCACCGAAATGCCATCATTTTTGTTCAGTTTCATCACATCTCTCTAGTGTCCTAGGTCAAGAGAGACCAGCCACCCTGTGCTGATGCTCATTTGCTTTGTAGTTGAAAAGAATAGAACATTTACCTGACTGGGCAGTGCACGCACTCATTTTTGTGTTCATTCATTTGTTCAGCAGACACTTACTGAGCACTAAGGTCCTATGCCTGGCTGAGGTCGGGCATAGTACAGGGAAGGACAAATGCAGGGAGGATAGAACGAGAACTCACTTTCTTTCCTCAAGAGCTCACAGTCCAATGGCAGAGAAGATACATCTTCACAACTAAATCATTATAGCTTTTAAAATGGAACTTAACAGAGTATGAACGATTTTACTCATACAAAGTGAGTTTTCCACTCTGGTTGATGTACAAATGAAATGTAAGAAAGCATTTGTATATCCAGTTTAATATGTATGGCATGTCTTTTGCCCTGAAGTGTTAGAAACTCTCATTCTCATTATTTAGAAAATTATCTGCCGATAAATTGTCCTAAATTACAGCCCAATATAGATTAATAAATTTAGACATTATTGGATTGATGTCATCTAGTTGAAAATGTAGCCTTCCAGCCAATGCCAGACTGCAGTGTACTAGATCTAGTTTTACTATTAAATGTTTCTGTTTAGCGCACAGTGTTACTCAGTCATCATATGTTTATTTATAATTTTCAAAGGAACGTTAAAGGAAGTGTCAGGCAGTTCTTGTCCTCAGCCAGAGACAAACTGTAAGTGATGAAACCTTCATTCTTTGATTCGTTCAACCTTAATTTGAGTGTCCAGGCAGTGGGGATATGGTGTTGAATAAGACGCAAATAAGCAAAGCTTATATAAAATTCAGTGCTGTTGCATTTGACAGCAAAAATTTGAGAAAAGAGCTGGATGAGCCAAATGCCCAAAGGCATGGTAGGAATTAAGGAAGAGAAATGTGGGTTGGATGTGGGGGGAAGAATGTCGGAAAGTTTCACGGAGCTGGGCCTTATGTGAGAACAGGTTAGGGGCTAGAGGAAGGCCTGGCAGGTGTACGAAGCGAGGAGAGGTGGGGAGCAGAGGCAGAGGCAGGGGCAGGGAGGAAACCCGAAGCATACAGAAGGTGCTCCAGAAAGGACATATGCTCAGTATACTCAGTTTAACATGCATTTTTGCTCCGTTGAGTAAGAGAACAGACCTCAGGCCTGGAGCTCGAAGTTAGTCTCTGTCCGCCCCTAACCAGCTCTGACTTTGCGCAGGTCACTTCATTTCTCTGTACCTTTAGTAAGGAAATGAAAATCTGCCTGGTATCAGGACACTGCTAACTTGGCAGAGCCCCTTTGTCCCCTGCGCAACCTGCCTTCATTGCTTGCTTCGTCAAGCCAAGGCTTTGCCAGCTCTGGAAGTCTCAATGTCTGCTGGGGCTGGCTGGGGTCCCTGTGGGCCCTGTACCTGTTCTCAGTGCCACGCCCCTGCTTCCAGATTGGCTCATTCCCTTTAGGGACACTTGTGGAATATTTCCCAAGCCTTCTTGCACTTAGTGTATTTCTTGGAGCACACCCCCCACCCCCAGCCAGCCTATAAATGTGGTTTGCCTCTCCCTAGGAATATCATCTGGGCTCCCGTTTCTAGAGGATTCTAACTTTATTCTGTCCTTCCAATCACATTCCGTGTTCATATCAACCAGTTCTCTTACTGGTTCTCCATCCCATGTTCCCTTGCCTGAATAAGATCACAGACAAACAGACTAAAACTTGTATTGCTTTACGGTGACTAGACATTGTATTCTTCAATTACGGTAGAGTTGTTTTTTGTTTGTCTTTTTGCACCAGGTAGGATCTTAGCTAAAGAACAGTGCCTGGAGCTTGGAAACAGTTTCAGTCATTCACCCAACAAACAGGAGGAATTATCAGTGATCGGGCCCTCTGCTGTTAGCCTGTCAGAATGGTGAAGAAAGTACTGTTTCTTCCCTCCAAGCTCCCGAAGGGGAAATAAGGCCTGTAGAACAAGTGGAGAGAACCCTAAGAGACACTGTGGGAGTGGCAAGAGCACCTTTTATTGTAATAGGATTTGTGTCCATGGGAATATTTGTTACTTAAAAGAGTATACATAAGGGGTGCCTGGGTGGCTCGGTCGGTTAAGCGTCTGACTTCGGCTCAGGTCATGATCTCACGGTCCGTGGGTTCGAGCCCCGCGTCGGGCTCTGTGCTGACAGCTCAGAGCCTGGAGCCTGTTTCAGATTCTGTATCTCCCTCTCTGTCTGCCCCTCCCCTGTTCATGCTCTGTCTCTCTGTCTCAAAAATAAATAAACGTTAAAAAAAAAATTTTTTTTTAAAAAGAGTATACATAATATAAAAATAGATAATGTGTGATATCCATTTGATGCATTAAAGCATTATTTGATGCTTTAAAGTTTGGAAACTGTCCTTTTCTATAGAAGAAGACACTCCACCGTGGATTCTGGACCCTTCGGAAACCGTACTTAGGGGTCTCACGATCAGAGGACCCTTGCTATTTCCAGGAGTCTGCTCCAAGAAGGGACCCCCTCACCTGAGAACATTTCAAACAGTTTCCTCAATGTAGAATTTAAAGCTTTTCCCTTCCCTGGAGAAACAGTAGTGGAATTTTGCCTCAAGTTCATAATTAACAACATGATAGAACAGAGTCTCTGAATATGTTTTCACCTCCATCTGTATTTTAAAAGTGAAGTGTGAGGTAGAGACCGGAATAGGAGTAGGTGGGGCAGGTGTGGAGGACAGTTTCCAGGGAGATTTGATGACAGTAGCTATTTGCTAATCCCAAAGCCGGTCCCGGAGAAGCTGGAGGGATTGGTGGGAGGCTGCAGTTTCAGGAGTTGGGGAATCAGTTAGCAGATGGGAGCCTGCAGCCGAGGGAGGGTCATCAGAGACCAAATGGGAGGGGGACCAGGGCTCCCCTTCTTCAGGGTAATGGGCTGGCCATCAGCCTCTGCCCTCCAGCTGCTGGAGGGCCCCAGGGAAGACAGAACGTGCTTGGCAGGGCCTCAGGAGAGACAGAACGAAGTTCAAACCGGTTTGCAGGGCATTCCCCTCAGTCAGTGAGCGCGGTGAAGGTGCCCACAGGGTGGTTGGAGAAGGGAGCTGGCCAATGCGGGCAGGAGCCAGAGAGCTCATTTAAGAGGGTGGAGAGTTCTTGAAGCCCTGAGGGTGATTCCTTCTTTCGGGCTCTGCTAGAGGCTTAAATAACACTCATATATTCTCCCCTAGTTCTGGAGGTGCGAAATCAAATCCATTTCGCTGGATGAGAGTCAGAGTGTTAGTAGGGCTGGGTCCTTCTGTAGGCTGGACGAGAGAATCTGTTTCCTGACCTTCTCTGGCTTCTGGGGCACCTGCGTTCTTTAGCTCAAGACCCCACCCTTACTTTACTTCAGCCTTTTGTTACTTTTTCGCATCTCCTACTTCCTATGGTGACCTTCTCGGCATCCTTATGATTATATATAGGGTCCATTTGAATAACCAGGGTAATCTCCCCATCTCTAGATCCCTAATGGGATCGACTATGCTAGTTTCCTTTGCCAGAGAGGTTCCAGAGATCAGTATTCGGCGGGGAGTATCATTCAACCTACTGTAGGACAGAAGGGATTTAGCTAAATGGTGAGAAACCGTTTCTGGATGAAAGACAGGAATTCCTGTCTCCGCTTGAGGTCTTTGAGGGTGCGGTGCGGCACCCTGTCTTGGGGGCTGAACTGGCCGGGCCGCCAGAGCTGAGCTCCTCAGACCTTCCCTCCAGCAGACGGAACGCCGCCCGGCCTGTGCCAGGTCTCGGTGAGACTGAGCACCACCGGGGCAGCTCTCTCCAGAGCCGACTCGTCTGCTCCTGGAAGCAGGGGTGTGAGCTGCGAGCACTGCTCAGGAAGGAAGCAGTCTTGTCTTCCTTCTGATTGGCAGGCTGGGCTGTTCTGTAGCTTTGCTCCCCCTCAGATCAGCTGTGCTTCCGCAGGCTGGGAACATCTGCCCCGGAGGTTTAACATCGGAGCGGAGGGCGGAGAGGCCCAGCTGGGCGCCCTGGCAGGAGGTGTGTGGGAGGCCCGGGCTTTTCCTCACTTGGGTCTGTGGATGGTCCAGGGCCAGGCACAGGGCATTTTCAACTTGGGAACATCCTCATAAAGAGTGGTATTTTCAACGAGCGACCTTTTTTGAGAGAAGACCAGCACCTGGTTCATGACCGCTGGTCCCTTTCAACCCTGCCCCCCGGTGCTTTCAGTCACTCGGGATTTAATGTGGATGCCTCCCACTTGCCATATGGACGGGGCAAGTATTTTGGCCTGATTAGCTCACTTAGGTGTAAGAGGACCTAATGGTTCTGCCCAGGTCTAGTCTCTTCCCTGCCCCAACTTCCATGAGCCCTGCTGCCCTCTGCATTTCTTAGCCCCGTGGGCCCGGCTCCAGCAGCCATGGATTTGCATCCATGACCCTCGGTCTCTGCCAGCCTCGGTGAACCAGAACCCTCATGACAGGAGCAGGAGAGCGGGGGAGCCGAGAGAGACCTCCTCAAACTTTCTCGCCCGTGATTTTCTCTCTCACATCCTCTGGAGGTGACCAGCACAGGGCCTTTATTTCCCAGGTAACAGAGTTTCCCTTGCCTGCGGAAAAGGATGTCGGGGACTGATGCTGTCTGGGATTCTTTGCACTGCTCACATCTGAGGAGTGGCTCTTCCTTCTGTGCTTGACTGGCTGGCGAAGCACATGCCCCGTGGCACCGTCTTTTCCAGGCGGGACAGAGGCCGAGAGAGCGTGCGGGACCAGCGCCTGGCTGCTGGACACGTTTGACCCGTGCCGTGGTCGACGCACCCATGCTTAGAGGCCGTGTTATAGGTAGTTGGGTGTCTGTGTGCCTGTCGCCTCCCACTAGCTAGTATGGGTGTTTCCCCAGGACAGAGTCATTTCTTCATTTAACTGCCTTTAAGCTCTCGGTGCCTAGGCCGCACCTGGCACATAGCTGGTGTGAGAAAGCAGTCCCGACCCCTACAATGACCAGCACCACCGCATGTACACAGTGCGTGCAACTTTTATGTTGATACGCAACTGTTACGACTTTCTGAGGCCTGTGAGGCCTTACCTCTGTGGCAAGTGAACATGCCTCCCGTAAGGCAGCGGTCATTACATCGTCCTGGGACGGCGCGTTTCTTCTCTTTGTGCCCTGTTGTCTTGGGCCTTGCCTCTGGGGAGTTCACATGTGCTTGAGGACTTCTTCCCAGGCCATGGGGAACGAAGACCTCTGCTTGGGGGAGGAGAGGTATCCAGGCACAGTCCCGTGGAGGGGAGTGAGGGCAGCCACATCCAGCAGCTGCCGCAGGTTACTCCGTCCTGTCCTCAGACCTGCAGTGCTGTGGAGCGTAAAGGCCAGGCTCTGTCCCCAGACTCAGCCTGAGCGGCCTGAGAGGAGTGCCCCGAGGTACGTGAAGCGGCAGCCAGGGCCAGCCGGTTTCCCAGAGTGAAGTCAGCTCTCAGGACAGGAACTGGACTGAGAACTCCCCATTGCTCTGTCCCGTGGAGAGATTCTCCCCCCTCTGCCCAGGCTAGAGGATCAGGGTATTACCTTATTAAGGGAGCTAGCAGGCATCCTTGTATCTAGTGCCAGATAAGTCTTTACTAAATACGTTGCTACTCTTTTTCCTCGTAAAGGCAGCTCTGTTGAGTTATGGGTTAAATCAGCTTTTATGGGCACCTTATCCCTCTTTGTCACGCAGTGTTTATGGGATAGCGTTCCAGATCCCAGACAAGCGAGGCTGGTGAGCACAGCCTGCTCTCCAACCGGGGCCTTGCCACCTCCCGGCTTGGGGCGCTGAAGCATCTCTGCGGAAGGACCACCTCCAAGGCCGTAGTCCAGCCCAGGCTCAGAGCCCGCAGGCCTGCAGGGCTCTCCCGGCCTCCGGCCATCTGATGAGCCAGGGCCGCATTTCCATCACAGACAGTAAGGGGTGAGTTCATGAAGCATCCTTACCACTTACCTTCTCTCCTGTAACATTACCGCAAGCCAGTCTGAGGCAAGTGGGCCCCCCGCCAAGGGGGGCTGTAAGCAGCAAAGAGCCTAACCACATCTGCATCTCAGAAGAGACTGCTCTGAAAGGGGGGGGGGGGGGGAGTGCAGAGAGACCTGTCACCAGTCAGGATGTGGCACAGGTCCCGGGGAGGGAGGAGTGGTGGCGTGGGCCACGATGACAGCTGAGCAGCCGGGAGAGGAGCCTGGGCCTGGCAGCAGGCGGACCGTGGGGGATGCGGATGGAGAAGCTGAGCTCACTGTCTGTGTTGCTGGTGTTCTTGAAGTGATAGTGATGTAGGCAACTGGAGGAAGGAACCCTGAGCTCTTCTTCTGGGGCACCCTGAATGCTGTGAAGAATTCCAGGGGACTGCATCCCAACGGGTAGTTCAAGCGTGTTCTTAAAATATCTGATCTTGGCAGAATGGAACTCTGTGTAGGAAGAATCACATGGTACTTCGTATTCCGTGTTCGGTCCCCAAAGTGTGGGGTTTATTTTGAAATACGTGGTTTAAGCATTTTTCATCTTGAGAGGTTTCTTGGGGTCGTTTGTTAATATTTTTTCCCGTTTATAAAGGTTATATACCCTAGAAGATTCCTGGTTAAGGAACAAGTAGCTAAAAAGATTTCTTGTGAAGTCACGCTCTTATGGAAATTAAAAATGTACAGTTAACAACTGTAGACTGTCGACAGTGACATTTAATGTGCATATTTCCATCTGAATTATTAAACGCTTAGCTAGTTGATGCGAACAAGCCTTCCAGGTATTCCTTGCTTTTCTCTCTTGTTTTTTAAATGAAACAACACACTTACAAAGCAATAGAAAATCCAGGCAATATTAAGTCACTTATTTAGGCTGTCAGGAAAACTACAACCGTAGGAAGGGAATGACACAAACATATGATTTTATGAAATTTCAAAACTAATCTGAAAACGTCTGTCCATATGCATGAGAGCTGATGCCTGTTTTCTTCAGATTGTCACAAGCACAGCCTCTCGTGTTTACCTTTCCCTTGTTAAAACGAAATGGGGGAGTTTCTGTGTTTGAAAACTGGGAACAAGGACAGCTGGTCTCTTGCCATATGCTTCAGACTGGCCCAAGGTGAAATTTTCCTCGTCTGGACATTCTTACGGTAGGAAGTGAGAGTTCATCGTGATTCGTGCTGAAGCTGTTTCCATTATTTGGCCTGAGGAGAGAGAAGGAGCGCTGTGTGTCCTGTTTATGTGATGAAAATAAATTTCTCTGGGCCGGCCATTTGCTCTTTTGAACCTTGTGGTTGCTGTCCCACAATTGGGAGGCTTGTTTATCCATGCGAAAAGGGAATGCGAAGGGGTTATGAAGTCCAGAGTTGATATTTGGGAGACTGAAAAGGATGGATGGCCCCGTGCCAACAACTTTTACTTTTTACTTGGAGATTCCCCGGTATTGTAGTTACCGGCCTTTCCAGCAACGGTCTACAAAAGGGCACCGTGAGGAATTATCCCGGTGGGTAATGCGTAAAATCTTCTGGGCTCATGTTGATCTTCCTGCCTCCACAATTGCAAAATAACGACAAAAGTAAATATTTGGGACCAGGTTTATTTTGGTCAGACGAGTTCCAGTCTGGTTTCTAAAATTAGGAATTCTGCGGGATGCACGTGGTTTGGGGCATCCTGCCAGAGAACTTTGTCTCAGGGATGTACAGTTCTCTGATTTGTTGTTGCTTGCTTGGAAATGTGCATCCAAAGCTCCTCTCATGTCTGTCCATCTGTGCAGGCCCACCGCCGATGCTAGGAAGGCTCTACCCAGCTAATCTGGGTAGGCTCCCTCCCTCCTGTCCTCACCCCTGCTTAGAGGAGGATCTGAGCCTGCCGTCTGTCCTTCATACATTGCCAGACAGGCCTTCCAAGAGCACAGCTTTCCTCCTGTCACTGTCCCTCCTCAGAGCATTCACCTCCCCCCTCAAACACACACGCTGCCTTCGGGCTAAAGGCCCTCCCCACTGTGGTGCTATCTGGTGCGGGACATCCTCTGCCACCAGCCAAATTGGCCTCCTCGTTGCCCCTCGAACACACCGGCTACTTGCTTGCCCTTGTAACTTTCTGTTTCCCCCATATAAACGTCCCTCCGTATCCCCTCTGTCCACCTTTCCGGGCCCAGCAGCAGCCCCATTCCCCCCAGGAAATTGTTCTGTCCAAGGGAAACCTTAGCCAACCACTGTGGATACTTGCCTGCATCATCCGACGTTGTCGTGTTCCCTCAAGCCCAGGAGGTACTCAGGAGGCATTTCTGTGTAGCCCTCTCTTTGGGTGTCGGGCTCCCCCCCTCAGGAAGCTGTCCTATAAAAGCTGCCCTCCCACTGCTGGTTCCTCGGCTCGTCTTTCTCCTCCACGCAGACTCATTCAGCGCTTTGGAGGATGTAGTAAGGGCTGCTGTTATTCTGCACCTCTAACTGGGGCTGTGTTTGGGGTGGGAGGAAGGCCTCATTCACAGGGCCTTGCCTTCATCTGCCTTCTGGGGTAGAGTAGGAGTAAGCACGGCCAGCCTCGTGGGCGTGCCTCCTGTGCTTCACAGAGTGCCCCACGCTTGGTTTAATGCTCTGCAGTTACTGTCTTGAAATTCTTACTTTTTTAACAACGGGCCCTGCATTTTCATTTTGCACTGGGTCCTGCAAAGTAAGTATCTGGTCCTGGGAGTAGGGCAGATGCTGACAGATAACATAAGGTTATGGAGACATTCTAGAAGGAATGCTGGGTGGGGTATGTGCGGAGGCCAGTGAAGGGTGGGTAGCAGAATGGGAGAAAGAGAAGTGAAAGAGATACATCAGTTGTGAGGGGCCTTCCTTGTAGGGGTGACAGTTCTCCAAAGCCATGGGTGGTGACTTCACAGGACCTGCCCTTGACTCTAAATAGATTTAAGTTCTTTCTTTTAAGTCCCTCTCTTTCACCTCTTTCCTGCTTTGCTTTGATCCACAACACTTACCACCATCTGACGTACTCTATACTTTGCACGTTTATTTATTGTCTGTCTCTTCCCACTGGAACATAAGTAAGCTCAGTGAAGGCAGGGATGTTTGTGAGTTTTGTCCACGTAGAATACTACCCGAAGGACAGGAGACGCTAACTAAGCATGTGCTGGTGAATTCACTGCCCTCTGGGGGCTGACAATACTGTTAACTTGAGACCAGAAGGATGCCACCGAGGGGAGGTCTGTGAGGCCAGAGCAGGGTCACAGAGGAGACAGCAGGCTGGCTGACAGAAGGAAATTAAACAGTAACACAAGGTAAGTAGGGATAAAACTCGACGAGCCCAATTCAGCAGAGCAGCAGAGCGAGGAAGAGAGCTTCTCTGAAGCCGCGCCTGGGACCTGAGAGGAACGGCCGTGGTGGATGAGCTCACGGGTGTCCAGCCTGCACAGGAAACACCATTATTTTCTTATTTCTGCCCCCGTCATGGACCCCATGTCAATGCCACCAGATAAGCTATTAGGGAATTAATTTTTGTTCTCATTGGTGAATAGAGACATAATTATTTAAGGTGATTTTTTTCCCCCAGTTTTGAACCGGTATTTGGTACGATTGGATAGAGAGCAAGATATAGGTATGGTTACACCTTAATTGCAGAACCAACGTAGAAAACTCTTCCGGGTGAGCTGGCTTGCTGCTTTGGCTAGTGATTCTAATTAAGTACACTGGGAGAAGTTTGATCCAACGATAGCAGTTTTCAGTGGAATTTTACCGATGAATTGTGACTCTTACCCACAAGAACGAGCATTCCACAAGCAAATGCAGTCATTATGTCGAGGACGCTTGCAATGCTACTGCCCGGCGACAGGGGTGATGAGCCGGAGTGAATGAGCCCCACCACCCGCTTGGGTCCCCCGTAGGCCAGAGGGGGTGAGGCAGATACCCCATGGTGTGTTAGTCGTAATGATGGCGGGTAGAAAAGCGCACATAGACTCTGCAGTCTGGCGGCCTGAATACAAACTGCTGTTCAGCCACATGGTGGTTGTGCCTCCTTGAGCGAAGTCTAGGTGCCCCACTTCCTGGACTGCTGGAATGAGGGTGATGATGCCCGCGCGAGGTGGGGATTGCGCACGATCAGTTGTGGGAGCTGCTGGCACAGGGCAGGTGACGTTCCATCAGCGGTGGTCGTGGCTTCCTTCCGAAGCCACTCTTTTGGTTTAATGTGATAAAAAAGCAAAACAACACATACAACGTGAAATCTACCCTCTAAATGAATTTTAAGCGTGGGACAGCATCGTTGACTGTATGAACGGGGTTGCACGTTAAATCTCCATAGAGCTTGAGAGGTGAAAGAGAGGGACTTAAAAGAAAGAACTTAAATAAATCTATTTAGAGTCAAGGGCATCATCTTGCATGATGAAACTCTGTGCCCATTGAACAGCAGTTCCTTCTTTCTCCTCCCCCAGCCCCTGTCAACCAACATTCTACTCTCTCCTTCTGTGAGTTTGACTACTTTAGGTAGCTCATAGAACTGGAATCGTATACCGTATTTTTTTTATGTCTAGCTTATTTCAGTTAGCATCGTGTCCTCAAGGTTCACCCATTTGTAGCACATGACAGTGTTTATTTTTTTTACGGTTGAATAATATTTGATTGTATGTATATACCACATTTTCTTTCTTCATCCATTGTTGGACATTCCAGTCGCTTCTGCCTCTTGGCAGTTGTTAATAGTGCTGCAGTGAACGTGGGAGAGCAGATATCTCTTTGAGACCCTGTTTTCAATTCATTTGGATAAGTACCCAGAAGTGGGATTGCTGGATCATATGCAGTGATCTTTCTAATATTAAAAATATGGGACTTTGGGGGGGGCGGGTGCGCCTGGGTGGCTCAGTTGGTTGAGCTTCCGACTTTGGCTCAGGTCATGATCTCACGGTTTGTGAGTTCGAGCCCCACGTCAGGATCTGTGCTGACCGCTCAGAGCCTGGAGCCCGCTTCAGATTCTGTGTCTCCCTTTCTCTCTGCCCCTCCCCTGCTCACTCGCTCTCTCTCTCTCTCAACAATAAATGAATGTTAAAAAAAAATTTGTTTTAAATATGAGATTTTTAATTTGGGGGGAAACTTCCATATTGTTTTCCACAGCAACTGTACCATTTTACATTTCCAGCAACAGTGCACAGGTGTTCCAGCTTCTCCACATCCTCACCAACACTTGGTCTTTTCTCTTTGTGTGTGTGTGTGTGTGTGTGTGTGTGTGTGTGTGTGTGTGTGTGTTTAAATAATGGTCATCCTTACAGGTATAAGATAATATTTCATGTGCTTTTGATTTGCATTTCCTTGATGATTCGTGATGTTGAGCATCCTTTCATTTGGCCATTGTATGTCTTTTTTGGTTGGTGTTTATTTATTTTTGAGAGTGAGACAGAGCACAAGTAGGGGAGGGGCAGAGAAAGAGGGAGACACAGAATCCAAAGCAGGCTCCAGGCTCTGGGCTGTCAGCACAGAGCCCAATGCAGGGCGTGAACCCTTGAACTGAGAGATTGTGACCTGAGCTGAAGTTGGACGCTTAACTGAGAGCCACCCAGGCGCCCCCATTGTATGTCTTTTTTAAGAGAAATGTCTATTCAAGTCTTCTGCCCATTTTTAAATTCAGATTATTTGTTTTGTTTGTTTTGCTGTTGAGTCATAGGAGTTCCTTACATATTTTGGGTATTAACCCCTTACCAGATACGTGGTTTGCAAATATTTTCTCCCGTTTTGTAGGTCTGTTGATGGTTTCCTTTGCTGTGCAGAAGCTTTCTAGTTTGATGCAGTCCCGCTTGTCTGATTTTTGCTTTTGTTGCCTATACTTTTGGTGTCCTATCTAAAAAAATCATTGCTAAGACCAACATTTTTCCCTGTTCTCTTCGATGAGTTTTATAATTTTAGGTCTTAAACTTAAATCTTTAATGTACTTTTGAGTTGATTTTGTACATGGTGTAATATAAGGGTCCAGTTGTATTATTTTGCCTGTGGGTATACAGTTTTCAGAAATACCATTTGTTGAAGGGACTGTACTTTCCTCAATGTGTAGACTTGACTCCATTGTTGAAGCCCCTTTGACTATGTATGTGTGAGTTTATTTCTGGGCTCTCTGTTTTGTTCCATGAGTCTGTGTATCTGTCTTAATGCCAGCACCATACTGTTGGATAGCTTTGTGATATATTTTCAAGTCAGGAAATGTGAGCCCTCCAGCTTTGTTCTTCTTTCTCAAGACTGTTTTAGCTATTTGAGGTTCCATATGAATTTTAGGATTGTTTAATTCTATTTCTGCCAGGAAAGAAAAAAGGCCATTGGGATTTTAAGAGATTACACTGAATCTGTAGATTGCCTTGGGTAGTGTGAACATTTTAATAACATTAAGTCTTCAATCCATGAACACCTGCTGTCTTAGCATTTATTTGTGTCTTCTATAATTTCTTCACATTTTTTTTAAGTAGGTTTCACACCCAACGTGGGGCGTGAACTCATGACCCTGAGATCAAGAGTCACATGCTCTACTGCCTGAGCCAGACAGGCGCCCCATGTTTGTATCTTCTACAATTTCTTTCACCACTTGTAGTTTTCAGTGTACAAGGCTCTCGTCCCCTTGATTAAGTTTAACCAAAAAAATGAAAAAACTTTTTTGATGCTATCGAAAGTGCAATTGTTTTCTTAATTTCCTTTTCATTGTTGGATTGTTTGTTGGAAGCAGGTGGAAACGCAACCGATTTGGACACATTGATTTTGTACCCAGCAACTTTGCAGAATTCATTTATTCGTTCTAGTAGTTTTTTATGGGATCTTTAGAGTTTTCTGTATATAAGATCATGTCATCTGTGAACTGAGATGGTTTTGCTTCTTTCTGAACAACTTAGATGCCTTTTATCTCTTTTCCTTGTCTAATTGCTCGGACTTTCACTACCTTGTTGAATCAAAGTGGCAAGCGGGCACCCTGCCTTGTTGCTGATCCTAGAGGAAGAGCTTTCAGTTTTTCACTTTGAGTAGGATGTTAACTATGGGCTTTGGGCGGGGGCGGGGGGAGGGGGAGGGGAAGAACCCATAGAAAGTCATAGGAAAGACATGTTTAACTGCAGCATAATAACAGCAAAACTATGGGCTTTTAGTATATACCCTTTATTATATTGAGATTATTTTCCTTTAAGTTCTATTTTTTTTAGTATTTTATTATGAGATGGTGTTGAATTTTGTCAAATGCCTTTTTTTGCGTCTGTTGATGTGATCTGTGTTTCACTCTGTTAATGTAGTGTATCACGTTGATGGATTTGTGTGTGTTGAATCATCCTTGCATCCCAGGGATAAATCTCACCTGGTCATGGGACATGATCCTTTTACTATGCTGTTAAATTTGGTTTGCTAGTATTTTGTTAAGGATTTTTACATCTTTATCCATCAGGGATATTGGCCTGTGCTTTGCTTTTCTTGTAGGTCTTTGGCTTTGGTATCAGGATTGAAGATGCCCTCATAAAATGAGTGAAATGTTCTGACCTCTTTAATTATTGGGATGAGTTTGAGGGGAATTGGTATTAATTCTTCTTTAAATGTTTGATCGGATTCTCAGTGAAGCCATCTGACCCTGGGCTTTTCTGTGTTGGGAGATTTTGATTATTGATTCAGTTTCCTTATTCATTATTGAACTGTTCAGGTTTTCTGTTTCTTCATGATTCAGTCTTGGTAGATTATGTGTTTCTAGAAATTTATCCATTTCTTCTAGGTTATCCAATTTGTTGGCATATAATGTTTCATAGTAGTCTCATAATCTTTTTTTATTTCTGTGATATCAGTTGTTAATGCCTCCTCTTTCATTTCTTATTTTATTTGAGTTTTCTCTTTTTTTTTTGTTAATTAGTTTAGCTAAAGGTTTATCAGTTTTGTTGATCTATTCAAAAACCCAACTCTTAGTTTCATTGATTTTTTTCTTTTGTTTTTCTAGTCTTTATTTTGTTTATTTCTGTTATAACTATTTTTTATTTCCTTCCTTCTGCTAACTTTGGGCTTGGTTTGCTCAACTTTGGGCTTGGTTTACTCTTGTTTTTCCAATTCCTTGAGGTATAAAGTTAGGGTGTTTATTTAATAACATTCTTCTTTTGTTTTTCAAGTTTATTTATTTATTTTGAGGGGGGATGGCAGGGCAGAGCGGGCGGGGAGAGAGAGGATCCCAAGCATGCTCTGGGCTGTCAGCCGGAGCCTGACATGGAGCTTGAACTCATGAACCAGGAGATAGGACCTGAGCCAAAATCAAGAGTTGGACAGTTAACCGACTGAGCCACCCAAGTGCCCCATAATTCTTCTTGTTTAATGTAGGCATTTGCCACTCTAAACTTCCCTCTTCATACTGCTTTTTCTACATCCTGTAAGTTTTGGTATGTTGTGTTTTCACTTGTATTTGTCTCAGATATCTGTGATTTCTTTTTTGACCCATTGGTTATTCAAGTGTGTGTTGTTTAATTTCCACATATTTGTGAATTTTCCAAATTTCCTTCTGTTGATTTGTTTAATTCCATTGTGGTCAGACAAGTTATTTGGTACGATTTCAGTCTTCTTAAATTTGTTAAAACTTGTTTTGTGACCTAATGTGTGATCTGTCTTGGAGAATGTTCTTTGAGTACTTGAGAAGAATATGTATGGTGCTGCTGTTGGGTGCAGTGTTTTGTACATGTCTGTTAGGTCCATTTGGTCTCTTGTGTTATTCAGGTCTTCTGTTTGTCTTTTCTCTAGATGTTCTGTCCGTTACTGAAATTTTCTACTATTAATGTGTCACTGTCTGCTTTGCCCTTCATTTCTGCCCATGCTTGCTTCGTATATTTGTGTACTCTGGTGTTAGGTACATATATATTTATAATTGTTGTATTTCCAGTGAATTGACCCTTTTACCAGTAATGTTCTTCTTTGTCCCTAAGTATAGCCACTCTCCTCTCTTTTGTTACCATTTGCATGGAATATCTTTTTCCACCCTGTCACTTTCAGCCTATGTGTGTTCTTAAATCTAAAGTGAGTCTCTTATAGACGGCAGGTAGTTGGATCTTATTTTTTTGTCCATTCAGCCACTGTATGTCTTTTGGTTGGGGACTTTATTAACATGTACTGATAGGGAAGGTCTTACTATTGCATTTTGTTTTCTGTCTTGTAACTTGTGGTCTCTCGTTTTTCTTTTTAGCTGTCTTGTGTGTCAATGACTTTTTTGTGGTGACATGTTTTTAATCCTTTCTCATTTTCTTTCGTGTCTCGTCTATAGGTATTTTCCTTATTGTTACCATGGGAGTTGTATAAAGTATCTTATAGTTACAACAGTCTATTCCAAGCTGATAACCAAGGCCACTTTTAATCTTGGCACAATTTTAAGGAATAAGGTACAACAAATGGATTGTTTAAACTTTTTCGTTTTAACCTTCCTTTAATTACTTTAATGGAATTAACTAGAGTTAGTGGATGTATATTTCATGAGCCTAATGCAACCAAATCCCAATGGTATTTTTTTTTTTTAGAACTTGATAAAGTGATTCTGACATTCATCTGGAAGCATAAAGGGTTAGACTGTCCAAGAAATTTTCGAAAAAAATATAATAAACGGGGACCAGTACTGTTAACTATAAAATAGTGTATCTGCAGTAGCAAAGCTTTGTGTTACGGGCACAAGCAGAGGACTGGAGGGGAGCAGAGAGGGATGAAGACAATGTCCCACTCAGTGTATGAAGATGAATTGTTTAATAAATATTATTAGGATATTTACCTTTGGGGGGAAGCTAGGTAGATTTCATATATCCTCCTATGCACAGAATAAACTCCAAACAGATAAAATTTTTACTTTAAAGATACTTTAAACTGAAAAAAGAACTAGAAGGTTGGCGGGCCGGGGCGGGGGCTGGGCGTTGGCATGCCTAGATGGCTCATTCGGTTAAGTGTCTGACTCTTGATTTCGGCTCAGGTCATGATCTCACGGTTTGTGAGTTTGAGCCCTGCATTGGACTCTGTGCTGACAGCATGGAGCCTGCTTGAGATATTCATTCATTCATTCATTCATTCATTCTCTCTCTCTCTCTCTCTCTCTCTCTCTCTGCCCCTACCTTGCTCGTGTGCTCTCTCTCTCAAAATAAATAAATAAACTTAATTAAAAAAAAACTAAAAGAAAATGTAAGCGAATAGTATATCATATTAGGGTGGGAAGAAATCAGTTAAAAAATCATTTGATGGGGCACCTGGTTGGCTCAGTTGGGTGACCGACTTCTGCTCAGGTCATGATTTCACTGTCCCTGAGTCCGTGGGTTCGAGCCCCGCGTTGGGCTCTGTGCTGACAGCTCGGAGCCTGGAGCCTGCTTTGAGTTCTGTGTCTCCCTCTCTCTCTGCACCTCCCCACGCATGCTCGGTCTCTCTCTCAAAAATAAACAAACATTAAAAAAAATCATTTGATTTGACTCCCTAACAACTTAAAACTTCTGCACATCTACAACCACCGTAAAAAACAAAAGGCCTAAAACAAACTGAGACTATTTCCAACGTACAGAACAGTCCCAAGGATTATGTCTCCAATTTGGACAAAGGAACTCTTAACAATCAAAGAAAAAAGTGGAAAAATAGGCAAAAAATATATAAGCCCAGTTCTCAGAAGCAGTAGAAATGGTCAGAGGTGTAGGAGAGGTCACAGAACTCGGAGGTCGGAGGGTGATTGAGGAAATGCGCATGAAAGCGACATTGTTGCCATTTCTACCTTGCAGACGGGCAAAGGCTGTTTAAAGTCTCTGTGTTGGTACAGCCTCCGGGGGACACCCCACGGGTTGGGGGTGCACCGCGACGCCGCCTCTCTAGGCAGCAGATGGTCCGCAGGATCTAGAGGCTCAACATTTCTTCAAAGACTTTGGTCCCAGCGATTGCACTTCTAGGAATGTCTTCTAATAGGATAATCAGACACATAAAGTTATGTACACGTCCTCGCTGTAGTATCATTTTTCATGCTTCTTACTCATTATAATGCATGGTACATTACATAGAATTTCCACTTTAATAGGTGGTACAAAATTCAAAGGCTACTGAAAGGAAATGGAGTGAAAAATTTTGCATTCTCCCTCCCTCCCAGTTCTGTCCTCCATTTCTCTCCCATGGAGCAACCAGTTGCTTATAAATCCTTCCAGAGGGACTTTTAGCGCAGGTAAGAATGTACACGTGATTGTGCTTTTTAGTTTGTTAATTTGTTTAACTTTGAAGGTCTGTGGTAGCACACTATCTGTACCATATGTACCTTGCTTTTCTCATTTAATAAATCTCCCAATGTGTTCCATTAGTAGTAGGCAATATAGTACAGAAGTTAAAAAGCACGCATTAGTCGGGTTGGAACAAACACTACTGTTTATGAGGTAGGTCATCTTGGACAAGTTTCTTAGCTTCTGTGGGCCTTAGTTTCCTCATCTATAAAAGGAGTATAGGATTAGCTCTTACCCATAAGATTACCGAAGTGATTCGGTGACTCACTATATAAAGTGCAGGAATAGCAACTGGCACATCTTACATAAGTCTTTGCTACCATCAGTGTGCATAGAGCTGCAGCCTTTTAACAGCTGTATAATACTCCACGCCAGGGATCTATTCCACTTTGTCCCATATTAGTGAACAACTAGATATTTCCTAACATTGCTGTTGCAAACAAATTGCAGCATTTGTTGTGACACTTCAAAAAATTTTTTTAAAGCTTATTCATTTTTTGAGAGACGGAGACAGAGCACAAGTGGGGGAGGGGCAGAGAGAGAGGGAGGCACAGAATCCAAAGCGGGCTCCAGGCTCCGAACTGTCAGCCCAGAGCCCGACGCGGGGCTCGAACTCACAAACTGCGAGATCGTGACCTGAGCCGAAGTCGGACGCTTAACGGACTGAGCCACCCAGGCACCCTTGTTATGATCCTTTTTTAAAGGAAACCGCATAAATGTCCAAAGTGAGTTTAATTATGGCACAGTATATAGGCACACATATGCAACATAGCCCATCAAAGTAAGGTTGTAGAAGGGTACCACATATGCAAAAATGTTCCCATATATTTTTTAAGTAGAAACAAACATTTTTAATATTTATTCAATTGTTTTCCATTATTAACATGAAGTAGATTATAGAAACTGGAAAACAATAGAAAAGTATAAAGTTAATAAAATAATAATTGACCCAGCCCTATGATCCAGAAATTGCCATGCTTACCGAACGTATTGGTGAATTTTACTTAATCTCTCTCTGAAGATTTGCACCAATTATTTCCTAGGAAACAGAGGTTGCCACTTTGATTAAAAACATCTGGGAGCTGAGAGTTGGATTCCTCAGATAGGTTGGCGAGACGTGGGGGGCATAGGTGAAGCCAGCTTGGAGGAGGAGGCTTGCTGTGGACAGGAGGGCTTCCCAGGAAGCAGTGTTGCTTGAGCTGACCTCTCTCTGAAGAATCACAGGCGCTGTTCCTTTTTGGTAGCATCCCAGAAATGCTCATCGTTCTCTGTTTTGTCTCATACGTACACTCATTCAGTAAACATGTGTCACCACGGGCCCGTTCTGTACCAGCACATTTCTACGTCCGAGGGGCTTGGGCACGAACAAGATGCGTCGCAAGCTTGTGCGCCTGGAGCCTGTGTTCCAGATCTTGTCCAGAGACACCTGACAAGGCTGAAGACATAAGGAGTGTACAGCACCAAGAGGTTTCACCTGCCAGTGACCATGAGCACTTTTCCACGCTCTTCCCAGTGGCGTTTTTTGTGGCTGCAAGGTTTTCTGTCCAGCTGGTACGCATTAGTTTAATTAACCGTTCCCACTCTGCTGGGCGTTCGGATGGTTTGCGGAAGACTTCATGGTCTCCGACACATCGCTCGCCTGCTTTTCAAACGGATCGTTCCAGTCTCCAGCGTGACCAGCAACGTGTGAATGAAGGTGCCTCTGCCATCAAAATCTTACCGCCATCGGCTGTGTTTTTGTGTTCGTCATTTCTGTTCATTGAATTAACAGGCACAAAACGGAGCTTCATCGTTTCAGCGTTCATTTATTTAATTACCGTTAAATTTTAACCTTTACTTCCTCTTAAGTGCATTTTCTGTTTGAGTCCTTTGTTCTGTTACTTCTTTTGGCTCTTGCTGTGAAAAGCGGACTCTGTACAGGGACGGCTGAGAGCTCCGATTCTGGACTCCCCCAGACCTGGTTTCTCTCCAGCCCTGTTACTTAGGAGCCGTGTGGCCTTGGGCCAGGGGTCTGGGAGGTGCTGAGGCGAGGAGGGCATTCCCAGCACAGGGGCACTCCTTGGAAGCTAAGTCACAGAGAGTTTGCCTGGGTGCGTCCGAGGCACAGTGGACCCACTGTGTCTGGACTGACCTCATAGGGCTACCACAAGTATCCCTGGCTCACTGTGGAATTTTCTCAAGTGTGGCCTTTGGCGTGATGACAGGCAGCACAAGGCCTCATATCAGCTTTTTCTCCCTGGAAGTAAAACCCAAACCCAGAAGAGTACAGAGGAGCGAGGCAGGGAGGGCTAGTGGGAAGGCTGGAAGCTCTGTGGTCGGGCTGCTCTGGCTTTGAACCCCAGCACCCTCACCGCACAGTTGTAAGTACTCCGAGTCTCGGCTTCCTCGTCGGAAAACCGGGTGTCATCTCTGCACCGCACGCTGGGAAGGCCAGCCACGATTTATGTCAAGGGCCCCCGGCAAAGGAGGCGGCAGCTGATGAGGGCTGTTAGGAGCCAACAGGGAACAAGGGAGACATCCTACCATCATGGAAGGATGACATCGGGACTCCTCCTGCCCAGCCTTTAGTCACCAGCCCCTGCTCCTCCCCTGGATTCCTCACGGGTAGTGCCGCCCCCGCCCGTCGTGGGCTGTAGTGGGAAAAGAGCGATCAAAGGCACGTTTCTTCCAGAGGGCCGGGTGCAGTTCCCAGGGGAAATTTATCACTTGGAAATTGGAGAGGGACCGACTGGGTATCTCAGAAGGTGACCCTTTTGGTGACTAAGTCCTTTTTCTAGGAGAAAAGGATGTTTGGATGCTCAGCAGCCACATCTGCTTTTGAACTCTGTACGGTCTGTGCCCTGGCCTCTCCCCACCCCAACAGTCCCCCCCCCTTACCCTCCTATTATTCAAACAGAGGAAAGTTGTGTTTGTTGACCACTCTTTCGGGGTGGGAAAGGAATGTAATGTATGCATAGACTGCCCAGAATTTCCTGTTAGACACCCACTCCAAACCACGGCCCTGGGCTGCATTCCAGAGATTTGCAGCCCAGTCCTACAAGAGAAGAAAGGGTGCATTCATTTAAACGCCGGCGGCCGGCGAGAGGAACCCCCCCCCCCGCTCCCAACTCAAAAAAAGGTGTCTAGCTTGTTCCCTAGTAATACAGTTGTGAATCCAGCTGCGTGGGCTCTTCAGGGTGTGCTCTGACATCCCACACGTGAAGAAGCGTTTTTTCCTTGGGAGACTCTGGTGTGCACTTTTGCACCCTTAACAGCACCGGTGTCCATGCCGATGCTTGGACATGTTTTTAATGTTCTGCTGTGAATACTCAGACGCTACAAAGCTGCTGTGGAATCCTTTCTTGATTCTGCTCTTGCAACAAGAAAGAAGCTAGCATGGAGGGCAGGTGTTGGTGCTTTGACACATTAGCAGTAGATGTGGTGTATCAAGTCCGTTTTCTCCTAGAAACTCTGTGGTGCTGGGTCTTTGGCACGGAGGCCGGCTTGGCACTGTGAGAGTTAAAGGCCAACCTTTGTTGTCTGTAGCTGCCAAGATGCAGTTCCTTGGCTTGGGGAGAAACCCGAATGACTTGGGATGGATTGATGGTAAGTAGCAAACACTTCGACCAACCAACGTTCCCGCTTCTCTGAGCTTCATCCTGAACTACTCTTCTGACTGTGTAGGGGTGTGTTTGGGGCAGTGGGAGTTTCAGGTCAGATGTGAGATAAGGACAGGTGGGTGGGGTGTTGACAAAGACAAGTTACGTGAAGCTCGGAGTTGGTGTAGACCCAGGAGGTTTCGGTCCTGAGACCAGGGGTTCAGGAAAGAGCCAGGGCCTCCTCACGGCTGTAACCCAAACCAGGTCAGAACGCAAGAACGGTTTAAGGGCCCGGGTTATGTGGCATGGGCTGCTCCCACACTGATGGAGAAACACTGGCTGCTTGAGGGGCAACAGCTCAGTTTCTGGATGCAGGAGGGAACCAGTTAGGTCAGGAAGTATCAGCGGAGGGCTAGAAATGCCCGTCTTGGCCTGTACATACCAACTGGCTGTGGATTCACTTGCACCCTCCATGCGTTGGCATAAACACCGTTTGGTAGCTCCTCGGACCCGTCCCCTTCATCCCACCAGGGGACCGAACCGCACCGTCTGCCTCGGTGGACTTTGCCCAGACATTTCATGTGTTTAATTATAACACTTTCTTTCTAACCGGATTTCATATAAGAGTTCCTAGAAAAGGCCTGAGCCCTAGGCCTTTATTTTAAGCTTCACATGGGGAGCTGCTTTTTATTTGTTTAGTTTCTATGATTATTATTATTATTATTATTATACAAAGAAACTTTGGATAGGAAGTAAAGTTTTAAGGAGCTACGTCAAGTTCTAAGTTTAGAATTCACATAACCAAAACCAAAATGGTTCTGCCTACGTGTTTTTTCATAAAGCCAGGCTGTTTTTGTAAGGACTGTTGTCTGGATACACGCTAACTTCCGAATGTTCACAGGGAGACATTGCTCAGTACCTAAATCGATCAATCTCTTCTTGCTTGTATCTTAAGCTGCCGGTAGATCTTCTCTCTTGAGCACCACACGTGCTTTACAAACACGCGTGTTTTTGCTGCATCCACACAACAGCCCTGCAGACGTAGGAATGAAGTGGTGTAGCTTAGGTAGATGAAGTCACACTGGCTGACGCGTGGCAGGGAGGGACTCAAACCCCAATAATCACTCCACGGCCCATTTTCTCTCCGTGTAATTTATTTTTTTTAATTTTAATTTTTTTATTTCTTATTTCCATGTAGCTTGTACTTAAAGTCAATTTTGGGGGCACCTGGGGGGCTCGGTTAAGCCTCGGCTTCGGCTCAGGTCAAGATCTCACGGTTCGTGGGTTCAAGCCCCGCGTGGGGCTCTGTGCTGACAGCTCAGAGCCTGGAGCCTGCTTCGGATTCTGTGTCTCCCTCTCTCTGCCCCTCCCCTGCTCATGCTCTCTCTCTCTCTCTCTCTCTCTCTCTCTCTCTCTCTCTCTTCTTCTCAAAACTAAACATTAAAGTCAATTTTTAAGTAAGAAATTTCCATTCTAGGCTCTTTACCCAAAACGGTCCACATCTCTGATTTGCAGATACGGTATCCTGGAAATCTTTGATATGGATTGATAGCCTGTATCAGTCCATTTAAAATTTAAGCTCGGTGGTTCCAGTCGCAAGGTCAAACCGTGACATTTGCGGTACAGATCTGCTCGTGCCGCTCCCCATTTCCATAGAGCCAAATGCAGACTCATCGCATGGTTTACAAGGCTGTCGTCAACCACGTCCGCACCCCCTCGCCACTGCTCTGACTTCTCAGATACCTCGTGCTGTCTCTCACATCAGGCCCTTTACCAATGGCTATCTCCCCACTTTCCTGCCCCCTCCAGCAATTTTATGAAACCGTCAGCCCAGCTCAGAAAGCATTTCTTCTAAGAAATCACTCCTACCCACCCTCCATTTCTTCTAAGAAATCACTCCTACCCACCCTCCAGTTGGGACTGTGTGCCCTGTGCTGCCCGTCATAGCAAGACGCAAACTGTACCAGAATCTCTTGTTCGATGTCTCTCGTGCTAGACGTGAGCCACGTGAGGTGGGGACGGTGCCTGTGTGGTTCACCAGTGTTTGCACACCACCTCGACAGGGAGCTTACGTTTCCAGGGATAATCTTTTCCATCGGGCGGGGAAAGGCCGTAGGATTTTTAGACCCGGCCAGTCAGCATCCTGAGCCCTTTCAGAACTAAGTGCCAAGGAGGGGTGAGGCTGAGCAGCTCCATTCATTTCCCCCACTGGCCTGGTTTTGAGAGCACCAGACAAGTCCAAGAGTGTTCAGGAAATTAGACAGCCCCCAGCCTCCCAAAGCTTCCTGTAGGCCCTAGAACAAACCTTGCTTAGTGGGAAGAGGCCCGGCTCCTCCCTCAGTGTGGAAGCGAGGCCACTTTGGGCTGCTTCACCTCCTGGTGCAGAGAAGGGAAATCCTGAGCGGGCTGCCACTTTCCTTTCAGGGTGATGGCCTCCCCGGGGACTCACTCCTGCAGCTCTGTTTGTGGCTTCTACATGGTAAGCCATCTAAGGGTAGAGATTATGAGTAGCTCGCCATCTCCAGGTTTAGGATTTTTTTATCCTGTAAGTTAGTCTGTTAATTTGTTTGTTGGTTGTGGGGAAGACGTATATGACCCGAGGATGAAAATGGGATCTGGGGGCTGCGGGTGCTTTTTGCAAAGCTATGTACTGCCCTGCTTGGGCATCAGCTGCTCAGTGTCCCTGGGACATAAACAGATAGCGTGTTTACTTGCAGAGAAATGTGCCATTGGCCAGGGAAGAGACCGCTTTTCTTTTTCTTCCCCTGACTAAATTATTTGACTGTGGCATAAAAACAAACACCATGAGTTTATCGCAGTCTTTTCTCCCCCATTTGGCATGTTCCCTCCTTGATCTGACCTGATCGGTCAAGACTGTCTTCAGCATGGCACATGGACTTTGGAAACAGGCCCCCTTGGGTTCAGATCCTGGCACACGCGGTTACTAGTTGTATTTCCGCCGCGGTGAGATGGAAACCGAGGTGTTGATCTCCTTGGGTAGCCGTGCGGGTCACCTGAGATGAGAACTGAGAAGCAGTGGAATTCAGAGGGCTGGCCCCCAGTGAACAGTGGTCACCGTCCCTTCCCCACACTGCTGCTTGGAAGGCCTGTGTGCCTGGAGGTCCCCGTGGCCGGGCCTGGCCTACCGTGGGGGGCCCCAGGTAAGAAGACGGGGGTGCCCTATGACATGCACCCAGCCGTTCTCAAGGAAGATAAAACAGCCATCATTTCCAGGGGGTTATGGTTCTACAGCTCATCATTAGCAAATCAGGACCTTAAACTCACACTTACTTGGCCACTCGCCCACGCCTGTCCATGCCTGTCGAGTTGCTGGCAAAGACAGTTTTTCAGTCTTTTCTCAGAATCTCCATGTGAATGCGTTTGGTTTTGCCGCTGGCAGAAGAGTACCCCAAGACTTTTAGCAGAAGTTTGGTGATCTCACGACGGGGAAGGTGGTGCACAAATCACTTAAGTACAGAAAAAGGGGATCGTGCCAAAACTGCTTTTCGGGATAGATAAACTCCAACAGTTACCACGCGGACTCAGTGATTTCCTACGCTGGTACTTTCCCCATTAACCCTAAGCACGGGCCCTTTGTGGCCTCTGCCCAGAGTACGTTGACCCACCCAGAGGTGGTTTGTGGTGGGACAGCCCTGGATGCATTCCCAGGCACTGCTCCTGCCCCTCCAGGTTGTCCGTCTCCTCCCCTGAGGTGTGTTTTTCGTTTTATTCTCATTTTTGCCTTTGATTTCTGACTTGCGGCAGCTTGTCTTGAGGCCCAGATAACAGAAAAGATAACCTCACTCCCTCCGGAGGGACAGGACGGGCCGGGGAGCGAGTCCATGGCACAGGGTCGCCCTGGGCTTCAGGAAGAGGGACTCTGCCCTGGCCAGCCCTGCCCCGGCCGAGCGCGTGTTCTCTGTCCCACATCTGCTGTTTGTGTTTTAAGTGCAATGGAAGACTTCAGTCCTCCCATCAGTTACTTGACAGACAGCAGAGTTTAAGAAAGGGTCTTCATGCCCTCACACATCTTATTTCTTCATGAGGTCAGGGTTGGAGTTAGGAGCGTCCAAGGACCTAGCTTCAAAGTGACTCTTTCTTGGCACTGCACAGAGTAACGCTGCTCGGAGAGTGTCAATTCTGACTCGTGCCTGAAAGGATCTTTGTTTTGGAGTAGTGCTTAGTCCTGGGTCGGGAGACTGTCTGCTGGGTTCAGGAATGCAGATGGGGCCTGACCCTGAGGCTGGGTCAGTTAATGAGCAAGCAACCCCCACCGGGCTGAGGTCAGAGGAGTTCTGTCGGCCCGGCAGGCTTGGACTCCATCGACCAGCTGGCCCTCGAGGATTCGCATGTTGAATAACAGTCCTTGGGCGTGACTTCCCGGGGCCCCTCATCTTCTTGTGCTGAGTAGGTCTCCTGGTTTGGGGGCTCTGGGGGGGCAACTGCACGTTCGAGTTTTCGCGTTGCATTACGGCCACGAGTACGTGCTGCAGTTGGCCGCAGTGTGCTTTTCTCTTTCCAGCATCCCAGTGCAACGTCAGCTTGAAGAAACAGAGGCACCGTGGCATCCTCAGCTCCTTCTTCTGCTGCTTCCGTGATTATAATGTGGAGGCCCCACCAGCCAGCGGCCCCAGTGTGCTTCCGCCGCTGGTGGAGGAGAACGGTGGGCTTCAGAAGGTCAGTGCTGGAGGGGACCTGTGCACTCAGCAGAGCCCCAGGAGCTGCAGGTCTGTCCCCCCCCCCCCCCCCCGGTGAATATCCTGAATAAGAGCCTGGGATAGCATGTGTGCAGCCACTCACCGTACAGCCCTGAAATTTCCACAAAAGATCATGTGTTTTGTCAGAGGATGGGTCAGTCGTTCCCATTTAGCAGACGGAAGAACATATTTGATGAGAGTTGGAAGAATCACTTCACATTTTTATAACATTCTGTCTTGGGAAGTCGGCTGCGTGAGATGGAGAGTTAAAGAACCAGTAGCAGAGAGAGAAATGGGAAGACAAATGAAGACACAGAGGCATGGGAAAGAACCAATACTAAGTATAAATGGATTCAACTACCTTGTTTAATAACACACGTATTTATTACACATTCTTTTATATGCAGCAGATGAAAAATCCTAAGTCAGATTTTCACAGTACATAAAGAAAAACTAGACTCCGCCCACATGCTGCCTAGTGGACGTATCTGTCCTAAACAAAGCGACTCAGAACAGTTAAAAGGGTGAGTAGAAAGATATCAGGCAAGTAGAAGGGAAAAGAGAGCAGGGATTACAACGTTAATCTCAGTCGAATTAGACTTTCAGGTAAGAATCACTGCAGGAGACGAAGAGGGATTATTCACTGTGAAGACAGTTGAGATTTTGAGGACGCAAAACCCGTGAAACTTCATGTTCCAAATAATGTGAGCGAAGGACATGAGCAGGCATGTCACAAAATAGGAAACATAGGCCAGTAAACATGAAAAAATGTTCAGTATGGCTGTTAATCAAAGAAAAGCAAACCAAAGTGTTGAGATAGCCCTTTCCACTTATCAAATTATTGAGGATATTTGTAAAAATATTTGGATTCGGAGGACGGTAGTGACAAAGGGGTTAGACGATATAAATCAGTTGTTCGTAGCCATGTTAATTGGTTACAACTTTCTGGAAGGAAATTTAGCAATATAATCTTAAAGCCTAGAAATTATTTATTGGCATAATTATGGATTATTGAACTACAACACACTATCCAGCACAGATCATAATGTCGCAAAATTGTAAGCAACCTGATGATCAACAATAGAAAATAGAAAACCCATAGAATAAGCCTATACTCAAATAGTATGCAACTATTAAAAATTACCTCTCGTAGGGGCGCCTGGGTGGGTGGCTCAGTGGGTTAAGCATCCAACTTTCGATTTTGGCTCAGGTCATGATCCCAGGGTCATGGGATCGAGCCCAGTGTCAGGCCCTGCACTGAGTGTGGAGCCTGCTTATGATTCTCTCTCTCCCTCTGCCCCTCCCCCCCACTCATGCTTTCTCTCTCTCTGTCTCTAAAATAAATAAACAAATAGGGGATGAAAGACTTCAGTGTAGCAGGTGAGTATAAGTATATGTACATAGTCCTACATGCACACACAGGCATTCAGAAGACTAGAATGACATATGCCGAAACATGAAGAGACTATCTCATACTGGTGGGATTATGTATAGGATTTTCTCCCCTCTCCTGTGCTTCATTTCTTGCTCTCTTTTTTCTTGTAGCTTTTCCCAATTCTCACAAAATAAGCTGAAATTACTTTCGGGACTAGAAAGTAAATTATTTTTAAAGTACACATGAATGGAAGGAGAAGGGTTCTGGGAGGATGACAGCCTGAGCACGTGGCTCTCACCGTTGAAATTCTCTCTCCGGATAAACCCGCTGAGCCTGCCAGTGGAATCCGGAAAGCGCAGTAAGGCTTCTGGCTTTCCTGACATCTCCAGGGGAAGGAGCAGGCGCGGGATTCATCCTCTCTGAGCCTCAGTGAGAAGCAGGAAGCCGCCAACAGAGGAAAACGCTTGCCTCTCTTGGGGTCCCAGGACAGAGACTTGAAATGGATGGTCCCACGAGGTCCACCGGCCAGCAAGAGCTGTGGATCCCCTCGGAAAGGGCCCGCACTACCCACTTGATGTGTGTGGTCCTTGGAGGGGCTGTACTGATGAGCTGAATTGCTTTCACTTCTTGTGCCCTAAAGCAGCCCACTGGGCGCAGAGACTTTCTTCCTGTCCTTGTGGTTTGTCGGTTTGGGCTCTGCTGGACCACAGAAACATTGCTCCTTGCCGGACCTGGCAGTGCGCCCTCGTTTGCCACTGCGGAGAAGGTCCAAGTCGAAAAAGTACACTATGAGGCTCCCACTGAGGTGGAAGCAACAGAAGAGACAGAAGAGAACTTTAGTAGGCAACTCAGGAAAGGATACGTCAAGAAACGAATTTCGAGGACAAAAGTAACGTCTAGAACTTAAAAAAGAAATCCCATGATTTCTAAATATAAAAACTTAGTAAACAAACTGAGAAAAAGGAGAATGAGGGTGGTCACTGCTGAGGCCGGAATTAATGTTCTAGAGCAAGTGGAGAAAATATCTTTCAGTTCAGACCAGAAACACAGAGATGATCATTGTGGGAGGAGGGGGGAAGGGTAGGAAGAGGCATCGAGGAGAGCTAACCTGCAAATAGGAGTGCCAGGAAGAGAAAAGGTAGTAGAAGGAATTTTTCTTGAGCTGAAAAAAAGTATGAATATGTAGATTGTAAGGGCTTTTACCAAGTAAGTATACAGTGAGATGAGTGGGGCAGGTTAGGGGAGCACATGCCTGGATGTGTGCTGTTGAAATTCTGAAATTTAGGGGCACCCGGGGGGCTCAGTCAGCTGAGTGTCCGACTTCAACTCACGTCCTGATCCCACTGTTCGTAGGTTCGAGGCCCGCACTGAGCTCTGCACTGACCGTGTGGAGCCTGCTTTGGATTCTCTCTCCCTCCCTCTCTCTGCCCTTTCCCTGCTCCCCGCCACCCCACTCTCTCCCTCTCAAAACATAAATAAACTTTAAAAAAAAATTCTGAAATTTAAGTGTGAAGAGACAATCTGGCAAGCTACCAGAACGAGATATTTTCAAAAGAAAGAGAATTACAGCAGTACCAGACTTCTCATCAACAATACTGAAAGCCAGAAGACTATGAAAAAAAATGTTACAGGCTATTGAGAGAAAAGAATTCCAGACCAAAAATTCTATATGTGACCAAGATAGCATTTATCTGTTGAAGCAAAGGGAGTGCATTTTCAGACATGTCATGATTCAGAGAGGGGACCGAAAGAAGCCTGGGCGAGATTGATATTCCGTTATGATACAATTATAGAAGACGTAAGAATAAGTACCACCTGTTAGGAATAGAACCGTACAAGCAGCACAGTTAGGAAATAGATCCTGAAAATTCACAAGGAGTGAAAGGAGAAATGGGCAGCAACGTGAGTAGGCCGTCAAAATTGAGAAAGGGGGAAGAGAACAAACATCAATAGTAAACCTAACATAAAGAGGAGGCATAAAACCCAAGTTCAGTGAACCAGATTCCCCTCACAAAAGACCACGACCGTATCAGATTGGCTTGACAAATTCATCTGTATGCTGTTTCCAAGAATAGACCTGCATCAGATAGGAACGATTTTGGCAGCAAGGAAAAGAAAACTGAGAAATAATAGCTTAAACAAATAGGGGATTATTTTCTCACATAAAAAGCCTGAGTCTGGCAGTTGCCGGGGTTTGTTTAGGTGCCCGATGATGCCATCAGGGACCCAGGTTCTTTCTGTTCTTCCGTCTTTCCATTTTTCCGCTCCACCGTCCTTGGCGCGGTTGCCCTCATCCCCATGCTTGTTTATTATCCCAGAGTCACAGGCTTCAGACAGCATATCCACATCCGAGGGAAGAAGGCGGGGAGGAGTACCCCCACCTAGGCCACTTGTATGGGAAGTCAGTGCTCTCACAGAAAACCCCAGGGTACGTCTCCTTCTGTCTGCATGGCCAGAACTTTGTCACACGGCTACCCTCTGGCAGCAAGGGAAGGGAGGCCCGAAAGGGGAAGACTTTAGACTGGCCTATTCCCGCCCTCCGCAGAATCAGAGCTCTCTCACAAAGGAGAGAGGAGAAATGGCTGCTGAGTCAACGTGCTAGTCGGCGTGGGCTCGGTTAGGCCGTAGGCACAACCCCCAGACCTCAGAGGCTACAAACGGTAAAAGTCTGGTTTTCACTCACGCTACACGTTGATCGGGGGTCAGCTGTGGCACTTGTCCAGTAGATCTATAATGTGAGCCACCTGTGTTGTTTAAATTTTTCTAGTAGCCTCATTCTTAAAAATATTTCTTAAGAGTTGAAATTGCTCTTAATAATACATTTGATTTAACCGAAGACCTCCAAAACATTATTTCAACATGTAATCGATAGAAAAAAAACTATCAATGAGATAAAATTTATACTCTTGTTATCTTACTAATTCTTCAAAATCTGATATGTATTTTATACCTATAGCGCATCTTAACTTAGCTCTAACCACCTTTTCACAGGGTCGGTAGCCACACGTGACTCATAGCTACCGCCATCAGATTGCGTAATGTAGCTCATCCTCATTCATGGACTCAGACTGAGGAAGGCCCCATCTTTTTGCTTTCGCCGTTGCCATAGCAGGAAAAGGGAGTGTGGTGAATCACACTGGCTCTTAAAATCTTCACTCAGAAGTAACATGCCTTGGGGTGCCCGGGTGGCTCAGTCGGTTGAGCATCTGACTCTTGATCTCAGCTCAGATCATGCTCTCAGGGTTCGAGCCCCACATTGGGCTCCATGCTGGGCATGAAGCCTACTTAAAAAAAAAAAAAAAAAAAAGAAGTCACGTGCCTCATTTTAACTTACATCTTCTTGGCCAAAGCAATTCACATAACTATGCTTAACTTCAAGGAGTGTGGAAGTGCAGTCCTACTGTGTGCCCAGAAAGAAAACTGGAATTACTATGACAGTAGATGACTAGTAGTTTCTGACCCAACATCTAATATACAGTGGTTTTTAAAAGATGGAAAATAGATGGGCAAAATGGAAAAAGCAGATAAGATAACCAGAAAGCAAAGGTGACAAAATTGGTATCAGACAGGGGCGCCTGGGTGGCTCAGTCGGTTGAGCGTCCGACTTCAGCTCAGGTCATGATCTCGCGGTCCGTGAGTTCGAGCCCCACGTTGGGCTCTGGGCTGATGGCTCAGAGCCTGGAGCCTGCTTCCGATTCTGTGTCTCCCTCTCTCTCTGCCCCTCCCCCATTCATGCTCTGTCTCTGTCTCAAAAATAAATAAACATTAAAAAAAAAAATTAAAAAAAAAAATTGCTATCAGACAAAATTCGAGGCCAAAAACAAACAAGAGAAAGAGGGACGTTTTCTAATGATAATAGGTCTGATACATCAAGTGTGTAATAGCCATAACCTTTGTATACTATACTAATCAACAATATAGACAAATATGTAGAAGAAAACCACTTAAATACGATAAAAAACTGTCTTCTAGAAATACAGGGTGCCTGGCCGGCCTCGTTAGTATAGTGTGCGACTCTTGATCTCAAGAGTTGTAGCTTTGAGCCCCGTGTTGGCTGTAGAGATTACTTAAAAATAAAATCTTTGGGGCGCCTGGCTGGCTCAGTCACAAGAGTATGTGACTCTTGCTCTCGGGGTTGTGGGTTCAAGCCCCACACTGGGTATAGAGATTACTTAAATAAATAATTTTTTTTAATAAAATAAAATATTTAATAAATAAATACAGCAAGCCACATAGGAAAATCTCTGGCAGTTTCTGGCTAATGTAAGAAGATAAGAAAATGAAACAATTGATATAAATATGAAAAACATTGGAGTTTAGCTTTATTTGCATATGACATGATTATTTACATAGAAACCCCAAAATACTTCAAAAAATGGAATCATTAAAAGGTTTTGCTCTGGTAGCTCTTAATTATAGAGAAATGTGTTAGGTTTCTAGATAAGACTTAAACTTTATATAGACGAAATAATGTCGAAGAATAGCTGAGAAAATTTTGGGAAAAAATCATGAAAAGATGACTTCCCTTAACCTTACTCTACATTGGTGTGGAAAAACCTATTCGTGGAATTTATATGATGAGATTCCACTGTAAACGCTGTTGCGGCCGCAAATTCTAACGTGTTCCCTCGGTGAGCTTTCCTCGGACTCTCCCTCCCCCAATTTAAATCATTGCTTTAGAGAGTCGCCATTAGCAAAAGGACCATCGTTGGTACCCTAGGCCTGTGAAGGATTCAAACAAAGAGAAGAATCGCGGCTGTCTTGGTAAAAGTTTTAATTTAAAAATAGTATTTGCCTAGGTGAAATGGCATGAGAAAATGGCGGCGTACCTCTGGCAGGTTTCTTGGAGTAGCTGGCTGTATATATGAGAGAATAAAGGCCTTTCAAGGCAGTTCTCTGGCAGAGCTAGGCTTACCCGGACTCAGTATTCATTCCTGGACTTCTTCACTTACGTTTGTCACAATTGCTTTTTAAAGAATTAACTCTAATGCATCATTTGCATTGCACTTACTATTCGGTCTGTAAGACCAGACCCCACAGAAAGAACCTGTCAAAGTGGGGCAGCTACTGCCTAGAGGACCCTCTGCCCTCCCTCTCACTCAGCTTGGTCAGGACAACTGGAACACAGCCCAGGCACATTAGACGTGGAAGCTGGTTCTAGGCCCATCTCTACCGCTGGCCCCCAGCTCTCCCTGCCTCTTGGAACTCAGCATGCCAGAAGCAGAGAGAAGGCTGTGGACAGAGTGCAACAGGTGGCATCTAGGGTTCTATCCACATTACGTATTCGCTTTGTCCTGGAGAAATGCTTCAGCAGCAGTGGCCTAGAGTGGCAACCATTGCCTCCATCACAGTTAACAACCTGGACCTGCACGCCAGTTGCCCAAAATAAAAGGGTGTGCAGCCCCTGACGAGAGGCAAGAAGAAGTCAGCGCCCAGGGGACCCCAGTGGCCCAGACCACGGAGGACTAATCAGGGAGAGGACAGAGGAGAAGGATTGCTGAACACTCCCTAATACGTGCATACCCCATGCACGCGCGCAAACTTCCGGGGTGATTTTCCAGCCCAAACATCTGTCCAGAATAGCACCTTCGGTCCTAGCCTGTGTTTTGCCAAGCCCTTCAGGTATTTGCTGTTGTTATCTCTTCCTTCACTGATGTGCTCATCTTGTCTGAAGGTACACCTGTGTGTTGGGCTGTTTGTAGCCTCCCACTAGTGCAGTGCTCCTCACTTAGAGATGATCTTGCCCCCTAGAGAACATCTGACAACATCTAGAGACATTTTCGATTGTCGCTCCAGGAGTTCTACTGGCATCCGGTGGGTAGAGGCCAGGGATGCTGTGGAACATCTTACAATGCTCAGGACAGCCCTCGCAGCAAAGAGTTACCAGGCCCAGAATGTCAGTAGCTCCAGGGTTGAGCAACTCTCCTCTGTCGTGACCCAACAGGCTTGTGAGCTTCTGCTTAAAGTCTCCCCACCAAGAGCAGCCACCTCCTAGAGCCAGATGTTGGGAGTAATATTACTTAAGAGCTTCTGAAATGAACTTCTCTGCAGAAGTTCTTAAAAATGGATTTGATTTGATTGCACCTTTGTGTTGGAGAGCAGCACAGCTCTGCCTTGAATAATGGCAGAAGGCAGTTTAGGATCCTTAAGGCAAGCCCCAAGTGTCCTGAAAAAGGAAAGAGCCATCAAGAGGATCTCGAGAGGAAACAGGAGTTGCTGTTACTCGGCAGAGGTGGTAACTAGGGCTGCAGATGATCAAGAGGGTGCTAACTGGTGTTTAGAGTCAGAGCAGAGCCCAAAGAGGTGCCAGCCACCTGCCGCTGTCAGCAATCTGGTTTGACCCCTTCCCATGAGACCCTGGTCACAAGCGACGCCCTCGGTAAAGATGGATACACTTTTCACAATAGTTCCATGTGGGAGACCAGGAAACAGTCTCCTATCTCCTCATCAGGAACTGTGATGCTGGTATTTATTGCCTCCCATCCTTCCATCTAAAAAAGAAGAAACAGAAACTGGAACTGCTCAGTGGAGATAACGGAGAAGAAGTGTTCTTTTTTTAGCATTTATTAATGATGCTAAAATAAAATGTTTTGGAGTGCCTGGACGGCTCGGTCGGTTAAGCATCCGATTCTTGATTTCTGCTCAGGTCATGATCTCACGGTTTTTGAGTTCAAGCCCTGCATTGCACTGACAGTGTGGAGCCTGCTAAGGATTCTGTCTCCCTCTCTCTCTGCCCCTCCTGTTCATGCGCTCTCTCTCTCTCTCGAAATAAATAAATAAGCTTAAAAAAAATAAAAATGAAATGTTTCCATCAACCGGGTTTGGAATGGCTGGCATTCCAGGGTTGCAGAATGGGTGAGGCCCCACTTTGAGGCCTGAATTTTCTTAACACTCCCTGCAAATACAGTTTCTGTTCCCCTTAAAGGGGACTCTGTCTCCCTTCTGTCCAGTCCTCCTCTAGAAGAAAACCTGGAGTGACCAGGGGATTCCTTGTAATCTGATAAACTAGTCTTCCTTCCTCTACATATTGTATTGACTTAAGGCTTAGTCTTTTTAGGGAATAACTAACTTAAAAACAAGAAATAAGGCAGTTACTAGAGGGATTAATGGATCAAAGTAGTATATGGGCTTTTGTGTTTATTTTTCAATTAAGGATTAAATTCCTGGGAGTAAGGGAGGCACCATTTAAATAAGCAAGATTAGGGGCACCTGGGTGGCTCAGTAGGTCGAGCGTCTGACTTCGGTTCAGGTCACGATCTCACCCTTCGTGGGTTCGAGCCCCGCCTCGGGCTCTGTGCTGTCAGCCTGGAGCCTGCCTCACATTCTGTATCTCCCACTTTCTCTCTGCCTCTGCCCTGCTTGTGCTCTCTCGCTCTCAAAAATAAATAAGAAACATTAAGAAAAACATTTAAACACGCAAGATTAATGAGCCTCAGGAACCCGGCCTGGTTTGTCAGGGGTGGGGGTGTCTGGGAGGTAGAGTGGAGCCCAGTGCCCTAATTGGAAAATCGTTGGGTTCCTCCTGTTCATTGAACACCACCAGGGTGCAGAGAACAGGAAATCATAGGGCTGCCGTACTCAAGAGTGCTTTGAAGTTTCTTTTGAGTATATGATCTACTTACTTCTCTTCAAACCTGACAATGATTTCTTTTTTCTTTTTCCTTAGGGTGACCAGAGGCAGGTCATTCCCATACCAAGTGTATGTATATTTATCAAATTTTATTTAAACACGTGTAGAATCTTGTAGCTTTGGGCCTACTGATATAAATGGTTATTTAAATGTTCTTGCATACATTGAGTTTTAGCATATGGTACAAACAGCTCTGTTCTGTTGAAAAATGAAGCTACATTTTAAACTGTGAGTAGAAGGTTTCTCAGGAACAGCAGGACAACCAGCATCTAGTCACCAAATTCTCACCTTTCCTTTCTTTCTGCGAAGGGCCTCCAAACTAAGGCGGCCTGCTGCCCTTCCCCACCCCCAGCACCTCAGCCCCAGCTCCATAGACTGGGAGAACAAACTTTTGCCCAGACGTAGGATTCTGCAGCAGGCTGTGTCCCAGGGGGCTCCTCCAGCCCATGTCCTGGGTGAGCAGACCGTTTCTGACTTACTCAGCAGGGTCAGTAGCTTGGCCTTGGCTCTAAGATCAGAAAAAAATTGCCCCAATTGTATTCCCTGAACTTGAAGCTGTTCCAGCTGGGCACTCCTGTGGGCCACCATTTCTCTCTCCAGCCTCGGAATCTGGGAGAGGAGCCCCACCAGTGGTCAACGTCAGCACGGGCCACCCCTCAGACATCCACTGTCCCCACTGTCCCTGCTCTTCCTCCTGCTCTGACAGCAAGAGCCATTTAGCCTGAGGCTAAGCCAGCAAGAAACAGACCAGTGACCGACTCTCCAAAGAGACTTGCGCCAGAGATGTCCGTATCCAACAGACCTTTTAAACAGTCCTGTGTCCTTATGGAAGGATTTAGATTTCAAAAGATGTCCATAAATTGATACTTTAATCCCTAAAGAGTCTCTGATTCAGATTGTTTGATTCACATCTGTGCATCTAACTTTCCTTGGACTTTTTTATCTCACAGAGAAGAATGGATTTCATTAGTACAGGTTGACTCCAAATTTGGTAATGAGTGTCACTTATAAAATAATAAATTGCCCCCTAATTTTTTAATAATTCCATTTTTCTCAGGACTTTAACTCTCCATTGATTAACAAGTTTCAAGGGTTTGTGGAGTAGTTCTGACTTCACCAGCATGCCTGGAAGTCAGGCTTTGTCAGGAAGACCGACTTTATTCAAAAAGATTGATCAGGCAGCAGGGCTTCTCATCTGGTGTTTGAGTAGGATACCCAGTGGGATTGTTACCAGAGGTCTCTTTTTCACCGTTATGCAAAGTAATTTCATACATTTCTTCCTACAAGATACCTACATGAAATAGATGACAGGTGCCACCTCTCCCCCTACCTGTGATACTCCCATAGCACTGGTTTTTGTCAAAGTTCATTAAGTGCCAAACCAAGCATTTGTCAGGGTAAAACTCTGCTGAGGAAAATGACCCTTCCCCCACAAATCTCAACACATTCTGGAATCCCAGAATGAAATAGCCAAGGGGAAAAAGATCCCTTATATAATTTAGTGCGGTGTTAGATCAATACACTGCTGGCTCCTTCCTACAAATAAGAGTCTAGGTCAGGCCTCGTGAATCTCTGAAATATCTTGCAGAAAAACAAAGCCTAGCTAAAGTAACTTGCATCATTGAGTGAGAGCTTCCAGAAAAGCAGTCTACCGACGGGCATGCACGACTGAGCCCAAGTCCATCTGGAGTCCAGTTCAGCCCCAGGATTCGAGACTTGGGATCCCCTGCAGAATCGGTACGCACATGGCAAGGCCACAAGTCACATAAATGAAATAGCCGTGCCCTTTCTGGATCACAGGGGACCTGTTGGGTGCTGGGAGCCCCTGTGAGCTTGGGGTGCCGTACTGTAGGGCCAGAAATCCAGGCTTGTGCTAATCCCAAACCAGGGCCTACAGCCTCTTGAAAGCTGTTTCCAGGCCCTGAAGGTGAAAGGTACCCCTGAGCCTGTGGGTGCCCAGTATAGTTCTGGCTGGAGCCCACTCCCCCCCCCAACCCCACCCCCACCCCCACATCTCTGCTTCCCACCATGCCCCTCTTATTTCATTGTCATGCTACTCTCTTAATGTGTGCAGCTTTGGTCTTTTGAGTTTTTACTAAGCAATAATTCAAGCTCATAGTTGTAAAAAATACTGTAAGAATAAAGCAGAAAGAAGAAAAAATCTCCCAACATGGTCCTAATCCCTGAAATAATCACTTTTAATATTTGTTATGTATCCTTCCAGAAATTTTCTAAATAAACACAACCATATTGACACAAATGAGAATTTGGCAAGGTATTTTTTTTGCTTTAAACAATATACTTTGAACATCTTTCCAAATATCGGTGCATAGTGATCTGCCTCATTGTTTTACTCGTCCTTGATGGTGTTTATTTTGTTTCTACTTCTCAACTATTACTAATACTTCTCTTGGGAATATTCCTGTGCATGTATGTTTATGGACTTGAGTTATAGTATCTGTTGTGATCAGGATATAACTTACATCTTGGGTAGATTAAAGCCAAATTGTCCTCTGAAAGCCTGACTGGGGCGCCTGGGTGGCGCAGTCGGTTGAGCGTCCGACTTCAGCCAGGTCACGATCTTGCGGTCCGTGAGTTCGAGCCCCGCGTCAGGCTCTGGGCTGATGGCTCGGAGCCTGGAGCCTGTTTCCGATTCTGTGTCTCCCTCTCTCTCTGCCCCTCCCCCGTTCATGCTCTGTCTCTCTCTGTCCCAAAAATAAATAAAAAATGTAAAAAAAAAAAAAAAAAAAGCCTGACTTACATTCCCACCAGGAGTGTGTGGGATTGCCCATTCCCTTATCAGAAATGACAATAATCAAATATTTAATTTTTGCTGATCTGTGAGCAAAGAATAGTGTATCAATTCATTGCTTTGATTTGCATTTCTTTATGAATGAGTATGAACATCTTTTCACGGGTTTATTGTCCATATGTCTTTCTGCCTCCCTATTCATTCCTTTTAGAGTTTATACTGTTATCTTTTTAATTTCAAGGAAATTAGGACTTCCCCCCCAATTTATGGTATATCTTTTGGCCTTGTTTATAATCAGTTTGGCCACAAAGAAGTTTAATTTTATACAGGCGAATGTTTTAATCTTATCCCTTATGGCTCCTGGTTTTTTATGTCACACTTAGAAAGATCTCCCCACTCTACGACTGTGACCCATATTTTCTCCTAGCGTTTTAATGGTTTTATCTCTACACTTAAATCTGTGATCCATCTGGAATTCACGTTGGTGTAAGGCGTTAAGTAGTGATCCGGCTTTATTGCCTTTTCCGAGTGGCAAGTCACACGTCTCGACGCTATTTATTGATTAATCCATCTTTCATACACCTGTTGAAAATGACATTTTTATCTGGACTTGATGTTACAGCATTCCACTTAATAACGTTTGTTGCCCAGCCGTCAGCTGGGATTTGGGGCCCTCCACACATCTTATTGGAAGCCTCGTGGGCTATCCAATAATAAAAGTCAGGTAGTAAAGGATAAGGGAAAGAAGCAGAGGGCCAGCTTTAGAATCCCCTGAAGTTTGGGTGGCCTTGGCTGAAGGTGAGAGTTCAAGTGCTTTGGCCCCAGCAAGGAATGCGGAATGTGACTGGGGCTGTGACCCGATTCCTCCCATTGTTGCTCTTGGAGGAATCTCACTCTCGATGCTCACGGTGCAAGGTTGACAGCGTAGCTGAGTCACGACGGTGCGAGAGGAGAATAGGAGGAGAAACGAGTTTTCTAGCAATTACATTTCTGCTCTGTGTGCCTAAGCCTGTTAGTAAACAGTAGTATACTTTTTTCCCACCGAACCTTATGGAGAACCTATCGGCAGAACAACGATTGTGATTAAAAATGGTCTAGAGTTTCCTTCGCCTCCTCCCGCAGAAGCCCTGAGACCTCTGCCCTCAGCTCTGAGGCTTGGGGAGCACAGTGCACAGACTGTGGGCCTGGGACTCTTATGTGCAGAAACCCCAATCTAGTGTGCCAAGAACGTTTCCGCCTCTAAGACCTGTGAGGGTAAGTGGGATGGGTGCCCCGGGAACCTGAGAGTTAACTATTCATGGCTGCCAGTTCACTACCGAGGTTGGAAAATTCCAGATCTTCTCCCAGGAAGAGAACTGGAATGAATGCCCTTCCTAAATCTTAGAGGGCAAACCAAGGTTCCTCCCCCCCCCCCGCCCCCCCCATTTTTGCTCCCTACCCTCACCCTCTCCGTCCCCCTGGCAGTGTCCTCCGTGTACTTTGGAGCAAGACTTGGTTTGTATGAAAAGGCTCTTCTTGATGTAACCGGTGTCTCTCTTGTTCTCCAGTTTTTTGATGGCCTGGGAGAAAATTTGCCCCAGGACGTTTTTAGTTAATAATTCAAGCATCACCTGAACAGATCAATTGAAGTAACAAAGCACTATTGCAATTATATAGTGTCCTTGCGTGTGCCAAGGACACAGCTGTCCAGAAGAATTTTTACCAGTGGTCCGAGGAATTTGCATTAATCTAAAGCCAAGCTCTCAGAGAAGCTGTGTGTGTTTAGGAAGCGGGGCTGAGGGTTCACGGAACCCTCCTTACCCATTGTCCCCAGCCCCGCCTTGTTCTCTGCAGCACAAATGCTAAATCAGTAGCTTACTTATGAGGAGTCTCACCCTTCTCCCTCTTCTCTCTCTTCTCCCTCTTCTCTCTCTTCTCCCTCTTCTCTCTCTTCCAGTAGTACCTGAGGTCTTTTCTGTCCTGTTAACTCAGAGAGTGCTTGCAAAGTGTGGGTTAAATATGCTCAGAAAGTAATTTTTATTCTCAGGTCCGGAAAATAACTGAGCCGCTTTTGGCAGATCTTTGACGTTTTCAGATCTGCTAGGGATGGAATCATTTCCATCCCTAGAGCCTTATTTCCCAGGCGAGCAATTACATAAAGTTTAAATGTTGTTTTAGTATATAAATGCATAGAGACTGGACAGACATGCACCGAACTGAAAAGAGGGGCACCCGGGAGAGGAATGGGGAGCAGGGAAAAGGAAATAGTTGTCTCTTGCGTGCCTGTATTCTTAACAATGAGAATGTGTTTTTATTACATAATCGTGTGATAAGAAATTAAATTTTATTCTGGTCACAAGCATGCCTTCTGCTATGGCCCAAACAACAGAAATAGCTCAAACCCTCTTTATTATGTTCACTTACAGAGCTCACCATATTCTGCCTTTTTAAAACACTGAATACAAAACTTCTTCTTGCGAGTTTATTGTAATGTTTCTAGCACCCTGCTTGCTTGCTGATTTATAGTGAAAGACAGAATCCTTTTTAGGACCCTGAATCCCATGTCCCATGTCCAAGGTGCATCTCCTCCCGGTGCTACTGGGAGTACTGGGGAGGGAATACTGCTTGGTGAACTTTAATTAGAGCCAAGGGAGTTGGGAGGACGTGAAGGCTTCTTCTTCTAGATGATGTTGGACAGGAGGAAACACCCACTGGAGAGAGCCCCTATCGAATTAGAGTCACCACTCAGCCCTAGACCAGTTGATCATCATGCTTGCAAATTTACCTACCCGGTTGACTTCCTGTGTTCCGTTCACTACGGAACCAGCTAAAGTCCAAAATTAACCCTGGATCTTGACTAATATTCACTGTAACCTCCCGTCTCCCCTCCTCCAAAAAAGGAGATAATCCATTCAAAAGGGAATACTTCTTGATTTCATTTTTTTCTTGTTTTGTTTTGGGGTTTGTTTTGATAAGCTAAATTTTCTGTTCTTCAGTGGCTAGGGACACAGTTTTTTTGTGTGTGTTTTGTTTTGCATTAAATGTTGAACAGAGTTTGACCTTCTTCCAGGAGAGAAAATTAGCTAGTTAACATTGGGTACGGAATATGCCACAAAGTAAACTGAAGTACTTGGAATCACTTCTAGAATGAGGCAAAACCCAAAGAAATAAAACTCTAAATCACGAATGACTTTGGCTGCCGATATCCAGCAGCTTATTAACTCTTTACAACCTCTTTACCACAAGATTAGAGTCAGCTACTACAAAGACATAAATAGGTTTTCTGATCCACAAACACCATGTGGATTAAAGTATAACCTCCAGAGACTGAGGATCCAAGGGGTAAGTGCTACCTTCACTCAGTACTGCAGTGGGGTAGACACAAGTCAGGGCCCTGTACCTGGACCACTTTTATTTCTGTTTTCTATTATTGGAAGTCCGTTTGGATTGTGCTTTGCTCGTGGATCCATAGGTCCTCTTCAAGTTTCTGAAAATTGTGGTCGTTAAAACAAACCAGCAAAAAACCACTGCGGTTCCAGTATAGCTGTAAAATGTACTTCTATACCACAGGGAACTTCAGACAAAAACGATCCCCAGGAAATGGGCCCGCGTAGTTAGAATAGCTAATATAATTGAGTATTTATTTTGTGTAGCCCATTTTAATAATAACTAGCCACCATGTATATACCAGGCAGAACACTGGGCATTTTACCACAGTTACAGCTGAGACCGACAGCCTTCCATGGCAGGTAGTACTATCCCAATTTACAGCCAAGATGAGACAGATCTGATACTCACACCCTGACTTGTCTGGTTCCAAAACTGAGGCCCTCCAATAGCCATTCAGATAACGGCACATTATTTATTAAAACTTCAGTTGTAAACTACGTAGTCCTACTGTTTTTAATAACATCCCATGATGTGCTTAATCAGGCATTTACATGTCTGATCTCATTTATAACCTCGCTGACAACATGATACGGCGATAAGGGGATTGATTGGTTGGTACGTCTTCTACATAAAGGTAATAATACTGATTTTTTTTTTTCACTTTAGCCACCAGCTAAATACCTCCTTCCAGAGGCGACGGTGCTTGACTATGGAAAGAAATGTGTGGTCATTGATTTAGATGAAACATTGGTGCACAGTTCATTTAAGGTAAATCAACATAAAAAGCAATCCATAACCTTTGTGATTTTGGTCACGGTGTATCGGAAAAGGAAAAATAGAAAGGATGACATCACTGTTCATGAAGAAATCCCAGTAATAGTTGCTTATTACCTCCGGTGAACATTAACTCGAGGAGTTGAATACTACCTGCTTAGTTTGGTGGGAAATGCTGGGCTGCCGGTGTCACTGAGACCCCATTCTTACCTATGAGGTTTGAGTTTCCCAACCCTCCAACCCCTGCAGAAATACTTCTCGGATGGCAAAAGGCCATCAATGTGCCAGTGCCCCAGGGCACCACCGTGTGTTTGTGAAGGTAGCTAGAGTGCTGTATGTCTTATTGGAAGGGGCAGGGGAGGCACTGTTAAAACTGTCAAGCAACCTGCTGTCTTGGGAGTTTCCCCAGACCAATTTTTGAAAGATGTCCAACTCTGAAGACGACTTCCAGAGTTACGGCCTCCGAGCAGATTCAGCTTTTTCGTGACAGGAGGTAGCTGGGCTTTTTTTTTTTTTTTTTTTTTACAAGCTTCATAGCTGAATGAGGATCCGGCCACCGTATGACTTCCCTCCTGAAGGGGGCGGGGCTGCAGCGATGTCACAGGGAGCATCAGACAGTCTCGTCTCGTGTCTGCCTCGTTCCTCACTCCATCCCCTCCCTGCCAGAATGGCAGCACAAGTTATGAATTACCAAAGGGCCTCCGTGGGGAAATGGCTGTGGCTACGCTATTCAGAAATGACTTCATGAACCATCTCTCCATTTTTTGAAATGAGACAGGTTTTTTAAAAGAGGCAAATGAGGGGCGCCTGGGTGGCTCAGTCGGTCAGGCGACCGACTTCGGCTCGGGTCATGATCTCGCGGTTTGTGGGTTCGAGCCCCACGTCGGGCTCTGTGCTGACAGCTCAGGGCCTGGGGCCTGCTTCGGATTCTGTGTCTCCCCCTCTCTCTGCCCCTCCCCTGCTCACACTCTGTGTCTCTCTGTCTCTTGATAATAAATTTAAAAAAATTTTTTAAAGAGGCAGATGGCATGGCACCTGGATAGCTCAGTAGGCTAAGCGTCTGACTTCAGCTCAGGTCACGATCTCCCGGTTTGTGAGTTCGAGCCCCACGTCAGGCTCTGTGCTGAGAGCTCAGAGCCTAGAGCCTGCTTCAGATTCTGTGTCTCCCTCTCTCTGCCCCTCCCCTGCTTGTACTCTGTCATTCTCTCTCTCTCAAAAATAAATAAACATCAAAAAAAAATTTTTTTAAGGAGGCAAATGATGAGGGGTGCCTGGGTGGCTCAGTCAGTTAAGCATACAACTCTTGGTCTCAGCTCATGTCTTGATTTTAGGGTTGTGAGTTCAAGCCCAGTGTGAAGCCTACTGAAAAAAGAAAGAAAGAAAGAAAGAAAGAAAGAAAGAAAGAAAGAAAGAAAGAAAGAGAAAGGAGGGAGGGAGGGAGGGAAGGGAGAGAGGAGGGAGGGAGGGAGAGAGAGAGAGAAAGAAGGAAAGAAAGAAAGAAAGAAAGAAAGAAAGAAAGAAAGAAAGAAAAAGAAAGAAAAGAGTGAGGGAGGGAGAGAGAGAAAGAGAAAGAAAGGAGGGAGGGAGAGAGAGAGAAAGAAAGAAATAGAAAGAAAGAAAGAAAGAAAGAAAGAAAGAAAGAAAGAAAAAGAAAGAGATGGAGGGAGGGACGGAGGGAGGGAGGGAGGAGGAGGAGGAGAGAAAGAAAGAAAGGAGGGAGGAAGGGAGAGAGGAGGGAGGGAGAGAGAGAAAGAAAGAAAGAAAGAAAGAAAGAAAGAAAGAAAGAAAGAAAGAAAAGAGTGAGGGAGGGAGAGAGAGAAAGAGAAAGAAAGGAGGGAGGGAGAGAGAGAAAGAAAGAAAAAGAAAGAAAGAAAGAAAGAAGAGGGAGGGAGAGAGACAGAAAGAAAGAAAGAAAGAAAGAAAGAAAGAAAGAGAAAGAAAGAAAGAAGAAGGAAGGAAGGAAGGAAAGAAGGAAGGAAGATAGATGGATAGATAGAGGCAAATGATGAAAAAGCTTAAAAATAGGGCATCTGTGTGTTGGAAGGAAGAAGTAGGGTCCTGGTCCTATTTTTCTCGGGGTACTTCTGGAGATGAGCTGCTCCACTATCACTGGCCAGTTTGATCCCATTCCTCCTTGTACCCCAACCCGTGACACCCCTTACTTTGCGGAGAGATATGAAGGCACCCTCCATGGTTGGGGGGCGTGGGGGGTGTCTCACATGAACCAGTCATTCCTTGACCATTGCAGGGGACGTTGGAAGAGCCATCAAATTTGCCTGAAGAACTTTCTGTCAGAAACATCCTTCCTTATGCCTGCTTCTCACTAAACAGAAGCCTTCCTTGATAGGACAAGGCCAGGCGGTTGTCTGTGAGTCCTTTGGGAGAGTAGAGAAGGTAATACACGTACTCTAGCAGTGAGACAGGCCACTGGGGCCTGGAGGTACCACCTCATTCCCCAGCACCCTGAGGGCCCTTCCAGGATTGGTCCCCTGGTTGCCATGACCTTATGTCCCAGCTCAGCTCTGAACAGCACTGGAAGCCTTTTCTCCCCTGTGGGCAAGTTGCTCAGGACTTTTCAAAGGCCTCTGGAGGAAAGCCCTTTGGAGCAGGGGTTATTTGCCATTTCAGCCTGGACAGCTTCATCCCAGGCTCTGGGAGTGTGGGCAATGCTGACCAGACTGCCCGAAGCTATGGAGGGTTCCTGACTCCAAAGGCAGGACCTTAACAGCCCCTGCTGTCTCCAAGGCCTGCTCAAAGAGCATTATACAGAAGCTGATGTGAACAGCGTCTCTTCATTTCTTCCCTCCCTGGCTTGCCTATATTTGCAAGCAGAATATCCTTTATTGTAGGGGCGGGGGGGGGGGGGGGCGCTATTCAAATATACTTAACATACAGAGTTATATTAGTTTCAGGTACACGACACAGTGATTCAACAATTCTATACGTTTCTCAGTGCTCATCAAGATACATGTACTCTTTCTTTTTCATCACAAAGGAGATTTTTTATTTGTCACCATTAAATGTCTGAATTTTAAACAGATTCTTACAGGCTCTTACCCATCAGCTCATTCAACGTTAGCACCGGTCTCATCCCCAGTAACTTCTCCAGAACTACCACCTTCAAACCATGAAGCTTCATGAGCTTTTCCAATTCAAACCTGGGCTTCTTCGGCATTTTTACTTTTCTTTTCTTTTTTTTTTTTTTAATTTTTTTAATATTTAGTTTTGAGAGAGAGAGAGTGCGAACAAGGGAGGGGTTGCAGAGAGAGGGAGATACAGAATTGGAAGCAGTCTCCGGGCTCCGAGCTGTCAGCGCAGAGCCCGACTCGGGGCCCGAATTCACAAACCTGAGATCATGACCCGAGCTGAAGTCAGACACTTAACCGACTGAGCCACCCAGGTGCCCCAGCATTTTTAGTTTTCTAATGAAGACATCACGGGGTGGATAAATAGACTGACAAGCCTTTTCTGTGTCTTTTCCGATGCTGTCTGGAATCAATTTATTGACCAGTTCTTTCAAGTCATTTGCACCTCTCGGGTCATGATTTCCACCATCTTTTTCTGAACTCAGCGGACCTATTGGTGCTGAGTGTAAGAGATCTTCTGAATCTGATTGTTGCTTTTTTTTTTTTTAATAGCAAAGCCAACACAAAACAGACAAAGCAAGTAACCATCAGTAGTCTTGACATCAATATGAGTTTCAATCATAGTCTGCCGTTTTTTGACCATGGAGCACACTTTGTCACGGGAAAGATCCATGCCATGGATGTTAGGCAGTTTTTGCCCTGAACATCCTCAGTAATTAGGTTGGATTTTCTAAATGCAACTTCATCCTTCCACAGATGAGCAGGGCTCACTTCGAAAACACAACCCTTGAGGCCATCAGATGCAGTTTCGGTTCCTTGAGTCCTCGTGACTACTGTTTTTCCAGGATTTCTTATATTAAATGTAGCGGGTGCTTTCACATCCTACCAATCTTTCTTAGAAAGTGGTTCGACCACTTTCTTCGTGGCTGCCTTTTTGCCACCTTTCACAAGGTGCTTATTCTTGCCCACTGCCATGGCGCTGCTCAGGGAGCCAAAGGCCAGGTATGTGTGCTCTGAATCTCCTTGATCCCCAGAAGGGCATTTCAGAGGCCTTGGAGAATCTGAAAGCTGTGACCTCTCTTGAGATCATACAACTGTAAACCTACAACTGTTTCACACAGAGGCTCTTAGACCCAGGTTAAGAACCATGGCTTGGCATGGCCTCCTTTACATAGCACGTAAGAAGAAACCGAGGCTGAGGCTTGATTTGAGCTGGGGAATGGTTGTTCTCTTTTAATATACTCTATGGAATATGATTTTGCAATCTAATAATGCCTTGTTAGAGTTTCTTCCTTCATGATTTTGTATTTTGTTGTGGAATTATAAAATACTGAACTCATCCTTGGCCTTCCAACCGCAAGAGTGAATAAACTGTAATCTGAAGCTTCAGGTACTCTATTGAGTGCTTAGCAATGGTTCTGTGTTCTAGTATTTTCTGTTTACTTAGCAAAGAACATTGAATGTGTGTATGATGATGGGTGAATAAACTGTAATCTTAAGCTTCAGGTACTCTATTGAGTGCTTAGCAATGGTTCTGTGTTCTAGTATTTTCTGTTTACTTAGCAAAGAACATTGCATGTGTGTATGATGATGGGCTTAATAAAAGCAGACCCCAGTTCAGATTCTGACCAGAGACTCTGCCCTGCACACCCCTGTCCGCACCCCTGCCCAATAGCCACCGCACACCTGCTGTCTCCTCCTATTTGTCCCAGGGGTTTGTGTTCTGAGTCTCTTGGGCCTGTTCATTGGAGTAGTTGCTACCTCATTTGTGGACTTCCATTTAGAACTTCATGTTAAACCTGGTATTGATTCACACAAGGACTGCCGAAATAATCATGTTTGCATTTTAAGTATCATTAGTATTGTCAAAGAGTTACTTTAAATAGGCTTAAGTTTGTGGCTGTGCTGGGTATTGTGTTACTTAGAACAGAGCAATCCAGGGTGGGCCGGCTCTCCCCACTGCCCAGGGCAGGAGACGGTGCCAGGCAAGGCGGAAATCACTGCTGCTCAGGACCAGATGGAGCCATGGGCACACATCAGACCCATTACCGCAGCTGTGGAAGAGAGGAGAAACGAAGGTCCAGAGGGAAAGGAGCCGAGGCCGTGGCCTGTGGCCTCTGATTTCACCTCACGTCTGTGGCCCTGCTTTGTGTCCTGTGCTCAGCATCTCCTGCCCAGCAGCCCATCACAGGGCAGCTTACATCCGTGGGTCCAATACAAATCAGTTTCCCCCCAAGTCGCAAGTCCTCTGGGACCACTGGGCTCTCACCTCCTCCCCCTGGTGGCCAGTACTGGTTCCACACCATGTGGCAGGGCTCTAGGCGAGAACTGGAGTTTCTGAGGAGCCCCATTCTCTGGCCAGGCTGCCCTACCTTTGTTGTTTAGGCCAGGGAGATGATACAGAGGTTGGACCGAGATGCTGAAAGTTTAACGATATTCAGAACAGAAAAAAATGTGCTTTCCTGCTTGTGCTTATTTTAAGGAATCAAAGCATACTTCAACATCCTTCACCTAAAACTTTTTTCCAGGGACAGCTGGGTGGCTGTCGGTTAAGTGTCCAACTTCGGTTCAGGTCATGATCTCACGGGTCATGGGTTCAAGCCCCACGTTGGGCTCTGTGCTGACAGCTCAGAGCCTGAAGCCTGCTTCAAATTCTGTGTCTCCCTCTCTCTGCTCCTCTCCCGCTCATGCCTGCTTGCTTGCTCTCTCTCTGCCTCTCTCAAAAATAAATAAACATTAAAAAAAATATGTTTAGCTGTTTTTTCCAATAATAAAAACATTGGTCCAGGCAAACCTTATTCTTTCTAAAGTTTCCAATTTTATTTTGTTCTTTCGGATATATTAATTATAATTTCTTTTCTCTCTAGCCCATTAGTAATGCTGATTTTATTGTTCCGGTTGAAATCGATGGAACTATACATCAGGTAAGAAATCAAAGCTGAATCGGAGCTGCAATTAGCATTTTTTGGTAATTACGTTTCCTATGAACTTAATTCTAAATTCCCATTTCATCAACACTTTTATTACTGACTCAAAAGGGAGCAAGCTTTGTAAAATAAATACAGTGATTTCCTGCTTTCTTTTTTTCACTGATGCATTTACTTTATAGTGAGTGTATAAGGGAAACTATAATCCATTTGTAGATAGTAGATGTGGTTGCAAGTTAGAATAGTTCTTTGATTTGATTCAGACTTTTAGAAGTTTCCATATCCCCCACTGGCCTAGCTTGATGGTCTAATTAACTTCCTCATGTAATGGCTTTCGGCTACTCTCCTAGCAGGCAAAAGGAAAATGCCGCAAGTACCCACTTATGGTGGGATGTTGGGAAGAGATGTCAATTTCCAATACCTGCCACTCCAGACTGATCTTGTCACTCCTACATCATGTTCTCCAGCGGATCTTTCGCAAAAATCCCAACCAAAAGGATGTGTGTTTTTGGATCAGGAGACAACTTTGAATAAAGATGCCCTAGTTAATTGGCACGCATCTTTGTTCTGATGGTTTTTTTCCCCTTATCTGCATGAAGCTTCTCCAGGAATAGCTTCATTTATGAACATACTGGAACACTGTGGGAAAACTCCTAGCCTTGGAAGTTGAGGAGTAGGGGTGATTTGTAAGGTTTTCCACAGGGATGGTGTGACCCTCTTCTTGTCGACCCAGGGTCTGAAAGGGAGAGTATCTGACCTGATTGTGTTTATATCTCAGGAAGGAAAATCTCTCTTGGTGCTTGAGCCATAACAGGATGTCTTTCCTTAACAACACCAGTAGTTTCCTTGGCCCTTGAGGACAGGGTGTCAGAGTTGATGTCTTGGAAATCAGCTGGTCCGACCGTGTCGTTGTCCAGATGGGGAAACTGAGGCTCGGCCAGAGAAAGGGTTGGTTCAAGGTCACATCATGGAAAGAATTAAAATGAGACTTCCAGTCTTTTGCCTCCTGGCCCATGGCTCTTTTCCTGTTACCCTGGTCCCTTCCCTTCCCAGGCAGGAGGTCTTGCCAGGAAGCTGGCCCTTGGAAAGGCAGCTTTATTGCCAGTGTCTCCACATGTCATGCTTTTAAAAGCCAGCAGGGAGCCGAAAGACAGGCACTTGGGCATTTAACATTTGCAAAAGCATCAACTGAATTAACTCAGCATCTGAGAAGCAGTTAAGGCTTCATTTAGTACCTTGGCTTCTGCTACAAAATAACGAGACAAAGGAGAGGCTGCCCGCTGGCATGGCAGGAATTAGGAGAGAAATTAATCCTTCCTTCTTACCTTGCAACTGTGAGCATGACCCTCAGGGCCTGACCTGTGACGGCCAGCCCACTCTCAAAGGAGCCACCCCGGCTCCCCCAGCCTCCCTCCAGACTGTACTGTGATTCATATGGCGATAGATACTCCAGGGTCCCAGGGGTGGGATCAGAAACCCTCTCTCCTGAGGGAATGAAGCCACAGGCGCCAAGAGGAGGACCAAGGCCCTGGCGAAGGCCGTGGCCTCGTTCAAGTAATCCAGGATAGGCTGTGCAGGTCCCGATGGGCCTATTCTTGGTTACTTGCACGCGGACGCGGGCCTGGACGCCGGCATCCGGGCCCAGGACCTTCCTCTCTGCCAGAGGCACCAACACCAGAGTTCCCAAATCAGTCTCCTGCCCTCTGCGTGTAGCAAAGCTTGCTTTCCAAGCAGCATTCCCAAGGAGACTGAGGACCACAGGCCGCACCCGTTCCCTGGCACCGAGGAGCCTCATGGACAAAGTAGGGGCCTGCCCCAGCCCCACCCCCAGCCTCCCAGCTCCTCACGGCCCTGCTGGCGCCCCCGCCAGGCCTCTGGCCCTTCACTCCACCCTCGGCCACAGACCGTGCTTACCCCAGTCTTTCAGTGGGCCACAAGTTTCCCACCGAGTCCTGGCTCTGTGCAGAATTCTTCTGCCATGCACGCATCCCCTGTGTGGTACAGAGCCCCGTCCCCACTCTGTGACTCCGTGGGTAGACAGCTGGCAACATCTGCCATTCACGGCCTCACATGTGCTCCCCCTGACCTGCCTTTCACACTTCCTCTTTAGCCACTTCGTCTGTCCCCCGTCTCTAAAGGGCCGGTCACGAAGGGCTCTGGCCTTGCTCTCACACCCAGGTATTTTCAGGCCAGGTCTCATGCTCCTACCGCTTCCTCTGCCTGGAAGCTTACTTCTCGTCCTTACCAGCCTGGTGAACTCTTGTTCATCCTGCAAGGCCCAGGCCAGATGTTACCTTCTGTGATCCTTCCCCTTGAGAGGGGAGTTCATTGTCCTTAATTTATCTGTCTACTACAACTTGGATATGCATGCTTAGTTTGATTTGTTCTTATTTGTATCTGCTCTAGACTGTGAGCTCTTCAAGGGCAAGGCCTGTGTTTTGTTCATTTTTGTAACTTCTTCAGGCTGAGCACAGAGCTGGGGCTCAGTGAATATGAGCTGAATTGAATTTTAATAAGTTTGATTTATTTTAGGGAAGTGGCTAATTTCACATGGAATTTATTCAAGTTTTAATTAGTTCTTCCCTCCTCCCACCTTCCCTATCTTCTCTCACCAGCTTTGCCTTGTCTCCCATTTCCCTGGTCTCCTCAGATTTGTTCAGGTTCCCCAGTCAGGAGCACAGAGCCACCCAGCCACTCCAGGAAAGCCTCTTCTTTGCCCCCCTCTGCCTGGAGGCCCCTCCTGATGGGGCCCTGGGAGTAGGTTGGCGTCACGTCCCCCAAAGTCTATTTCTGTACCGAGCTCAAGTAGAGTCACCTTTGCGGCATCAAGTGGATGGCTTCCCACACTGACAGGGAAGGCACCTCTCGCCTCTTTGCTGGGCCTGCGCGCCCACCCCAGGCCTTCCTGGCGAGAGAGGTGTTCCAGTCGAGGGTACGAGGTGGCCGCTTGTCCCAGAGCTGCCAGACATTGGGTCGGGCCTGGACGTCTGAATGGACGGCCCCTGGGCCGTAGCCTGTGTCCACATAGGGCCTGACCCACAACACGTACTGAGAAACACGGGTGAGAGAAGGAGCCATTTCGCACAAACACGGCACAACCCTTCTACTTACTGGTTCTGAAAATCCGTAAGACCCCCCAGTACCGCGGTCAGCTTCCCTTTCCCTCTTCAGAGGAGGGTGCACCAGACTCAGACCGGGAGCCCGGTCTGAGGAGTGTGTGTGTGGCCTAATGTGCCGCATCTGACTGTGTAGCCCTCATACAGTTGGGGTGTCCCCCCCACCCATAGAGCTGGGGACAGCAAGCAATTCCCTTTTAAGGAATTCTTCCTACGTGGGTGTTGGGCCCAGGCCACCCCAGCAGCTGCCATGACTGACCGGCCTGCTGTTTGCTACCGTTGCAGGTGTATGTGCTGAAGCGGCCCCACGTGGACGAGTTCCTCCAGAGGATGGGCCAGCTCTTTGAGTGTGTGCTCTTTACTGCCAGCTTGGCCAAGGTACGTCCTCCTCCCAGCTGGGCTCCCCCAGCCCCTCCACCCTGACCCCCTGTCTGCCAGGCAGCCCTCTGTTAAGGTGTGGGAGGCTGTTCCCATGGTGACAGTTTCCCACCCCAGATGGGATGGATGCAGGCCACGTGCACAGCGCCAGCCTGAAAGGCTTCTGGGTTATTACCATGGTGACAGGGAGCCTTTGGAACAAATGCTCCGTGAAGTTGCTGCCTGCAGCCGCCTCAAGCTGGATGTCCACAGGCCAGGAAATCCGTGTGTCCCGTGTAACTGGCAAAGGGCATCTGCCCCTCGGCTGTCGACTGGCAGACCCCTGCTAGGGGCTCAAGCCTTTGTGTCCTCCATTGGCTCACACAGGTTTGGGGAAGGATAAGTGTCCAAGACTCAGCCACATGCACGGGCCAGAGGAGGGTTCTGACTGCCCTAGTGAGCCATGTGATCTCGGACAAGTGACTTCACTTGTCTTGACTCCATTTCTTCTAGAAATTGGGGATGATTTCCTCTACCACATGGGGTGGACCAAATGAAATAATACTTGTAAAGGGCAGAGCGCCGTGCTGGACTCATTCAGCAAACGTTCCTGGAGCCCCTGTTGTGCTCCATATGCCCTGCGGCACTGTCGCGTGGTGAGTCTCCTGGTGCTCAGGGTTCAATTATCATAATTATTAATGATGACAAAATAATTCACATGTTTTGGCCTTATAGCTTGGTATGAATCTTTGACCCAGCGTCTACACTGGCTCTAACCAAAGAGAGTGGTTTCTTTGCCCTTCCCCACTGTTTAAAGGAAGTAGCAGGTGCATAGGACGACCCCCCCCCCACCCCCGTATGGTTATGTCTGCCCTTTCACAGGTGTGCTGAGGTGCCGCGCCTCAGGTGGAGAGGGCGGGCGCCACTCCTCGGAGGAGATCCTTGCCATGACCACCCCTCAGATCCTGACTCTGATGGGGCCAGTGCCTTCCATTTGTTGGTGGCACCACCAGTGTCCCCGTGGGCACCTTGGGGACTCTGAGGTGGCCCCAGAGATGAGCTTTGTGGGGCACAGTTTAGCAATCTGCTCATCTCCAGACCTGCTGCAAGGACTCTCCCCTTCCCCACCCCCTACAATGTCCCGGCTCTGGGTGGCTCCCTTCTCCTCTGCGTGCTGGGGACTCTGACCCCAGGTGCCCAGACATACCGCTTTGCCAGACGGGGCATTCCTGGTTTGAATCATGTCTCAGTCACGGCTGAGATGAGAGGGAGCCCCACCTGCACAACGTTCTGCCAGACTCATTGGCAGGCCTTAGGGCATGAGCTCGGTAGAAAGGGAATCCAAAACCTAGGCCTCACTTTGGCATGCTAAAAAGAGCATGGCCTCGGGGAAGACATAATCTTCCCCAGTGGGCGCTCTTTCCCATGAATGGCACCAAGACGAACCGTAGCGTGGATGGGTCTCCTGGCGGGGCTCTGGGGCACCGAGGAGCCTGAAGTGACAACTGCAGAAATAACAAACAGGAAGATGGCACCGGTGTGGTAGATTAAGAATTGGGGGGTGGGGGTTAGGAGGGCATTTGGGGGGGGGAAGCTGGCAAAATTGAAACACTCTTTCTCGGTAGTAGTCGCCAGCGCTTAAACATCCTTGTTCAGTCTCTTCCTGGATGTCTCCCACCTGCACCTCCACCTGTCTCTCCAGCCCTTCCCTCACTGCTACTCCAGCCTGGCTCAGCCGAGTCGGCTCCCAAGTGCAGCCTTCTGGCCCTTTCCTCCCTGATGCACAAGCTCTGCGGACAGGTGGGCGCTCCCCGGTTCTTGGCTCTGGGCTCAGCTCCCAGCCAGCACCATTGGTGCCGTGGACCTCCTGGCCCACAGCCCAGAAACCCACAGGAGCCCTGAGCTGATGTCAGAGCCCTTCTATGTCTGTTTCCTCATCTAAGTTTCCTTTTTGATTCGTTCACCCAACAGATACTTGCTTAGAACCTCCTGTGTGTCGGGCTCTGTACTAGGCACTGGGGATACGGCAGAGAACAAAGGAGACAAAGCCCCTGCCCTCATGAAGCTTACATTCTGCACATTTACCTCTAAGGCCTGGAGCCCCCAGACTCAGACGTTCTCTTGAAGGATGTATGCCACCGCCAGTGTTCACAATTATGCGGAAATTAATCACTATTTCCACCTAGAGTCAGCCTCCTAGTACCGGTGGGTACTGCCCTCTCCAGCGGAAAACTGCAGTGCCTGCCTGGTCAGCAGGAAATGGCCTGCTCCTGGACTCTGCCCCCTCGGGATGTGTCTGGGGAAAGGAGGACATTGCCACAGAGTTAGAGCTGCTGCCCGTAGGCCCGTAGCCCCACATCCTGCAGCGTGCTGGCATTTCTCTGCACCCCGTGGGCTGCTGTGCATTCCGGGTACTTCCTGCCTCCCTGGCAGAGTTGCTGGTCTTTGTGCTGTCGCCTCTCTTTCACTTCCAGCCCCAGCCACTCAATGGGAACCCCGTCTTTTCGACATCTTCATTTATGAAGATTTTCCCTCAGGGATGACCTCTTTATTTCTTTATCCGGTTCAGCTTGCTTTGGGAAAATCCCCCAGGCCATGAGAGAAGGCCAAATACGGTGAGCCCCACACTCCCTCCCATAAAACTCGTGGGCTCTGCGGGGCACCTGGGTGACTCAGTCAGTTGAGTTTCTGACTCTTGATTTCGGCTCAGGCCGTGATCCCGGGATGGTGGAACTGAGCCCCGCATCAGGCTCTATACTGAGCATAGAGCCTGCTTGGGATTCTCTCTTTCCCCTTCTCCCTCTCTCTCTCTCTCTCTCTCTCTCTCTCTCTTTCTCTCTCTCTCACTGAAAAAGCAAAACAAAGTTGAAAAAAACCTCCTGGGCTTCAAGTAAACAGAAGTGGGTGTCACTGTCCCCGTGCTGGTGCTGGTCTGGCCCAGCTCCTCAGATCACCCGTAGGAGGCAGTGCGGCCTCATGCCACACAAGCCAAATGCAGAGTCTACTCATTCGTTCGGTGGCAAAACTAGTGTTTACTGAGCCCCCACCGCGGTGCAAGGTGCCCGGGACATCCTGGTGGACACGCCAGACAAGGCCTGCGCTCTGGCCAGAGAAGAGAAAATCCGGTAATCCCCGGGGGTGGTGAGGTCTGTGAAGGAAGCCACCGTGAGACCCCGGTAGCCAGAAAGGGAGGTATAGGTGGCTCTACGTGGGTGGTAAGGAAAGCCAAGACCCGAAAGGCGAAGGGACAGAAGGAGAAGTTGGTGCAGAGACCTGAGAAGGGGATGTTGCGTGCGCAGGGAGCACTGGTGCAGGGGTTCTGACCACGTTCAAGGCCAGTGCGGCTCGGGTGACGAGCTGGAGCTGAGCGGGGGCACACATCACGTAGCCTTGGCCGTGCGGGACAGGGCGGGCCCTGAGGGGTGCGGGCCTTACTCCTGGGCCAGTGGGTCCGCGGCGGGGTGTCGTAAGCAGGGGTGATGGGACATGAGAGGAGCGGCTGCGTGGGCTGCAAAGGAGACGCAAGGGGGAGCGGGCAGGCCCTTTGAGAGGCTCACGCAGCTGCCCCAGGCAGAGGTTACACCGGGAGCCGGGCGGTATACACACAGATGCAGGTCGATTCAAGATACTCTTGGTGGCGGAACCGCCAAGAACTTCTGACGGACTGGATATGAGAAGTGAGAGAAATTGAAGCAGCCAGCCTGTCTCACACACATGGAGAGGAAAGCGAGCAGGATCCTAAAACACGTCCAATTATGTAAACCCCTGTCTGGAAAAGTAGTGTGGATCTTGCTGCAGTAGGGCAGGTCTCTGGGCTCTTCCAGGCGCCCGGCCTTCACCACGGCTCCTGCTTTCCAGTACGCAGACCCCGTGGCCGACCTGCTGGACCGCTGGGGCGTGTTCCGGGCCCGGCTCTTCAGAGAATCGTGCGTCTTCCATCGTGGCAACTACGTGAAAGACCTGAGTCGCCTGGGCCGGGAGCTGAGCAAAGTGATCATCGTGGACAATTCTCCGGCCTCCTACATCTTCCATCCTGAGAACGCAGTAAGTAGCCCCGGGGGAGAGCACGGGGGGGCCCCGTCCAGCTTCGCCTGCCTGCTCTCAAGCACCTGCGCCAGCTCTCTTGGCCTGGCCTTGGTGAAACCCCAGCTCTGCCACTTAGCAGTTGCGTGACACTGACCCAGTTCGTTCACCTCACTGAGCCTTAGTTGCCTCGTCCACCAAATGGGAATTCTGGGGGTGCTGACCCATAGGATGGTTGGAAGATCGAGCGCGGCAGAGCGTGGAAAGCACTTAGAACGGTGCCTGTGATGGGTAAGTGCTCAGTGGGGCTGCATCTTAGCGTTGTTAATGTTGTTCCCGAGAAGGGTTCCGTCGCGAACCTCCTGGAGCTGGCTCGTGGCTCCCGGAGACTCAAAAGGCCTGGCTACCTCTTCAGCAGACGACGTTCTTAAACAAGCATGAATGAAACACCTCGATAAAGGCCTTCAGACAAGCCTGCCAAGCTTTCCTACCTCACAACGATGTCTGAAAAGTATACAGTGGGGACATCTCCTACCTAAAACTCCCCGGAGTGGGACAGTCCCCAGCGCCTGCTCACTGGGTGCAGCATGACCGTCCAAGCAAGAGAGACATGCTCTCCCACCTCCCGTCCTACGTTTCCAGGGAAAGGGAGGTCAGCCAACCCCGCTGGTGACTGCCAGCCATCAGCAGGACCGCCACACTGGCCCTCAGCTCAGGCAGCCTTTCCCAGAGAGTGGGCTTCCTCCCGAGCCTGGGCTTCTCACACTGAACAAAAGGCCCCCCAGCGTCCTTTCCTTGAATCCAGAGCTCTGTGGCTCCCCATATAGCAAAGAACTGAGTTCAAGGTAGATTCAGTTAGTGAGTAATGATTATTTGAGTAAACGTTCCAAATTTATTATATTTACATGCATTCATTATAGTGAGTTAATCAAATTCATCGTAATGCATTTTGTCATGTGTCTCTTAACAGATAAGGATTACTTCTTAATACAATCACAATTCCATTATCCCATCTGACAGAGCTAACAGTTTCTTAATACTCTCTAATATCCAGACTGTGTTCATATTTTCCTTATCATCTCGAAATGTCCTGCATTTGGACTGTTTGAATCAGAACCAAGCAAGGTCCATGCACTGCTCTGGTTAATAATGCGTATAATCTTAACAGTTCTCCCTCCCCCTCCCTTTTTCTTCCGTCCTATTTACCGGTTGAAGAAAGTCTAGTTGTGTGTCTTACAGAAATGTCCCCTCTTCTGGATTTGTCTAGTTGCGGCCTCGTGCTGTTTTCCCATGTTTCCCGTGAACAAGTACTTAGAGCACTACTGCTTGATTGAGTGCAGGTTCAGTTTTGTTTTTTCCAGAACACATCACAGGTGGTATTGTGTACTTAGTATGTTATCACATCAGGAGGCATATCATGTCAGGCTGTCCCACTTTTAAAGACTTCAAATTGATCTTTGGAGTCAGGTGTTGTTAGCCTGATCCTACTGTTTTTAAATTTCCCATCAACCTTTGACCTAGAAATGGAGCAGTCGTTGATGATCATTGCCTACATCAACTATTTCATTAAGAATTGCAAAATGGCGATTTCTAAATTCTGTCATTCTTTCCACGTGTGTTGGCCAGAAATCCCCCCCCCCTTTTTTTTTTAAATCAAATTTGCCCTCGTCGACTACTTGATTACCCTAAATTCAGTTTGAATGTTTGAATCGGGAAGTCAGGGTAATGTCTTGGTTCTTTTTCTTTAATTCTTTAACCTTCAGAGTAATGAGTCGATGGTCTAGCAGCTTCCAAAAGTAGCCAGTGAATTTGGGGGGAGGGGGGCATTATGATGAACTCAAGCATTTTTCATTGTTATAACTTAATACACTTATTATTCTTTTGTATGCTCAAATGTTCGTTCACCTTTGGACAGCGGACATCCCTTCAAATAACAATAGTCTTTGAAAGCTTCCTGCTTCTGGTGCAACAAGATATTCCAGGCTCGTCTTGTCCGTTTCTTACCTCCACCCTGGAATCAACCGCTTTTCTATGGAGCCTTGTTCCTATTAGTGGGAATGGTATTGAGAGACCACAGTTTGGATGGACTCTCGTTGTTGCTGAGATGGCCTTTGCTTCTGGCCTTTTATACTAGACAGAGCTAACATATATATATTTTTAGAATTAAAATTAAATCATAAATTCATATTGTTTTTCCAGTTCAGTGTTATAACAGTTTTTATTTAGTTTCTTTGGTTTTATTTTTGGATTTGTATCTCCTTCTCTTGTGCTGAAATTCTGGGTTCCTAAATATATTAACACTTCATTACATATTTGACTTATTCTATAGTATATGTTGAATAGTTTCCAAATAGAGTACTAATATTATTACTACTAATAAGACAATTGCACGCACTTAGGGTGTCTTTGAGAAATGTACGGACAGAACACTACGTTTTAAAATCACTTGAAATAATTCTCGGTGTGGTTATGTCACCAAGTTTATATGCACCTTGGGTTCATTTTTTATTGCTTTCTTTTCTTAATGGTTTAATTTTATTTCAATTATGTAACACATTTCCATGATTTCCAACATCAAAGCTACCAACAGAGATAAATTTGGAGAAGTCTTGTGTCTATGTCTGCCTTCTCCCTCTTTTCCTGCCCTTCCCCTAGGAGTAGTCATTTTTTTGTTAATCCTTACCTTGTTTATATATTTTTTTTATTTTCAGAGAGAGAGAGAGAGAGAAAACACAAGTGGGGGAGGGGCATAAAGAGAAAGAAAGAGAACCCCAAGCAGGCTCCATGCTGTCAGCACAGAGCCCAATGTGGGGCTCAGTCCCACGAACTGTGAGATCATGACCTGAGCTGAAACCGAGTTGGATGCTTATCCGACTGAGCCACCCAGGCACCCCTATTTTTTAACTATACAATGAATCGTTTCGTTTCTGAGCAGTCCTTCAAAGGGCCCAAAATGTTACTTTTGTGAACTCCTTTGCTTTCCCCAAAGTCCTTTTTACATCTCTTCTTTTGCACCGCTGGCTGCTACCCATTACCGCCACCACCCCCCACGTCTAAAACTAAGGGAAAATCCTGTCTGTGCCCAGAGCTCAGACCGTCCTGAAATTTTATACTCCTCCTTTTAACCGATCGCTGCTAAGGATGGGAGGAAATTCTCTGCTTTTGGCTGAGAAAGCGGCACAATTGGAAGCCTCGCCGTGCCCGGTTTGTGGGCTCCGTGGTGTCAGTGGCCGGCAGGTAACTGTGGCTCCAAGGGCTCTGAGGGGTCAGGAGCTGTTGGACGCAGTGGAAAGAGCTTTTGAAACTGGCAGGTGGCAAGGCCAGCTCTCACACGGTCTGCGCCGTGGCCACCTTTTCTGTGGCAGGAGAGAAAACAAGCAGACGCACACACACTGACATTTACACTTCACTTAAAAAGCAAACACACTGAACTCTGCCTTCTTCCTGAACCAGGTAGCTCTGGGTCCACCTTAGTTGGGACGGGAGAGAACAAACAAGATGATGACGATGATGCTTTTTAGACACCCGTCCTCCTTACCAAAGAAAATGCTAAACGTGCGGGCACCGGCCGGGCTAGGAGCTGCCCCCGGTGCCGGGCACGGTTCAGCTGCCCCCTCCACACGCTGTCTTCCAGGTGCCCGTGCAGTCCTGGTTCGATGACATGACGGACACAGAGCTGCTGGACCTCATCCCCTTCTTCGAGGGCTTGAGCCGGGAAGACGACGTGTACAGCATGCTGCACAGACTCTGTGATAGGTAGCGCCGGCCTCCGCCCGCCCCGCCTGTGCGCTCCGGGACCTCGGCCTCGGGGACCTGCCTGGAGTGAGGACACTCTGTGCTCCAGGCCGCGAGGTCAAAGTGGCCATACCTACCTGTTTTATTTTTTAAGAACAGAAACACTATTTTAAAATGAACTCTTTTAACAGATTTCATAAAGGGACGTGCATTTTACGGTATTTGCTTTTCTTAAAACATACCAAAAAGAAAAAAAATGGAAAAAAAAAAAAAAAAAGAAAAAGCTTGATATCTATCGGACTTCCTTTCAACTGCCCATCCCCCCTTCCAAGCAGACAACCGGTCCCTTTCTATCCCAGCTCGGAGCAGCTGACCCAACTCAGAATCTCTTTCCTACAGGATGAAGTGCCTTTTTGAATGTTATTTTAAGCTGAGAGTTAATTTTTCTACACAACATATTTCCAGACATCTTTTAGTCTTTTATTGTCTTAGATTCTCTAAGAAGACAACTACGACAATTTTCTAGAACCTGGGGCGGGGGGGGGGGGGGGGGGGGGGGCGGGGCGGCTAGGGCTGGAGGTGAGTCATAGAAGCCTGTCTCCCAACAGGTGTGACCGCTCAGACGCCCTGTGGCATGTTGTAGGGCCGGGCTCCCGACAGGAGTCGCGGTGACCTCGGCGGTGCCTCCATTCGTTACTGACCCAGTTTGGAATGTATCTGCAGTTGTGCGGCTCGGCCCTTTAGGGAACGACAGCTTCTTTTATATTATTGCTATTGTTTCTGATGGTGACACATTTGTCTTGAGGTCCCAGTCTCCCCCCTTGAAAAGTGGCATCGTCACTTCTGCTCCCACACGACTGCCGTACTCCTGTGTGTTTTCTGTTGTGTCGTCGTCGTTCTGGGTAGAGCAGTTACCAGAAACTCTGAAACCCTTGGATATTTAAAAAAAAAAACAACAACAACCTGTTTATTGATTTTTTTTTAAAAATGTTTTCCTTTCCAAAAGCTGGATACACACGGAGCTGTTTGGGAATTTTCTTTGCTGCTATTGCGCTGCCACCAAATGGAATTGACCAGCGGCTGTTACACTGTTCTTTGCCACTGTGCCTATGCTCAGAATCTGCTCACTGCTAAGCTGCAGACTCGGACAGGGTCAGAAACGTAGGTGTCCCGCCCCACCACAGACTGCGCCAAGAGTCCCCCTTGCCCGGCTCCGGCCATGGGAGTTCAGAAGGGAACAAAGACAAAGGGGCCAGCGCGCCACACGGGCGTGGTGTTGGTTTCCGGCTGCAGTCGACATCAGAGACCGTGATGAGCCGACCGTTCTCTCTCGAGAACCCGTGGCCTCCCCCAGCCACCCCGCTGACGTGGCCCAAGTCCCCTCTTGGTCTTCTCTTTTGAAGCACAGCCTGGGGTTGGGGAAACCTGTCTAGAGGCGGAACCCCTCGCCCCGAGCCAGGGAGAGGAAGGTGCCCTCCCCGGGCCGGGGCTTCCTCTGCAGCCTTTCCCAGTGACAAGACAGTCTATAAAGTATTGCTCTTAAAAGTAATTTAGAAGAACCCTTTCGTGTCGGCACCATTGCCTTAGTCCTCTGTGGGTTGGGCCTCCGCCAGAGTTCTGGTGGAAGCGACTGGCGCTAGCAAGTGTGGAAATGGGGGTCGAAGTAAAATTTTGTTCTCGCTTTCGTTCCCAAGATAACGAAGCCAGCTGCCAATCGTGTCCTCCCAACAGCACTTTGGGCCGCGGACTGCCGTGCATTCAGAAGAGAAATAACTGTTCAGGGGTAACCGGGTCCCCCAGCTTTCTGAGTGTGCAGAATCCAGTAACCCACATGCCAGTTAAAGTAGAAACAGCCCCTTGCTCGCATCAGCACAGACCACGGCAGTTCCGTGGCGGATCTGCACACGCCATAGCCCTTGATCTGGAAAACTAGTCATTAAGTCAACCCGCTGCCTTAAATGTCTCGAATGTTGCAGTCCAGTGTCTGTCGTGTGTTGAAATCCACACAGAAATCGGTCCTGGCGAGAGCCCCAGACCCTCAGCCATGCCCCCTTCTCTGCTGGCACCATGAGGTCTTCTCTGGAACAGGGGGCAGAGAGGACGAAGTTCTAGAGTATTTCAGGGGAATCGGACCTAGGAACAGTGTCCCACTTCTCAGAGACGGAGTGAAGACACTGGCAAGCTTGAGCCAAACACTGCACCTAGTGGTTCTTGAAACCGTGAGCACCATTGCACGATTGTGGGGGATGGAGCCCGGTTCCTGCCATCACAGGACACAGAGTGTCTCGGGGAGGGGGGGGGGCCAGCAGACCCCCCCCCCCCGAGGGTTCTGGATTCTGTGCACCTTATTTGACCACACTCCAAAATTCCAGTTTTGTTTTAACCCTCGATTCTGCTTTATGTACATAACCAGAATATCTAGATCTCTCTCTATATTTTTAATCATCTACATGTAAATGAAGCAATAGAATTCTAACATAAGGCCAAGAAATGAGATGAATGTTTGGGGTTTATGTTTTTTAAGGTAAATACGGGTATTGTTTTTAATTATTACCTTTTATTAAATTGTGGGCTTTAAAACCTAATGAACCCTATTAGCTATTTCTCTGTGCCATATTGCTTCCCATGTTACCCAAATACCCACCCCACCCCCAACTCTTCAACCAAAAGAGAAACCCGACCTCCTGAGTCTCCACGGCCCTTTTGGTACCAGGTTAATATATAGTCTCCTGGACAAGTATTTTTTACATTAAGATCTGGGACAAGATATGTTGGGTTGTGGACTCCGGCCCCGGCGATGTTATGCGGTCTCTGGCCGGGCCTTGAGTGGAGGTGCCCAGGCATCCGAGGTTGTCACTGCTCTGTCTTCCATTGTTCGGGAATCCTCTGCGTTGGTCTGCGGTTTCACACATTAGCTGTTTGTAAACCACGTATCTGTACGCCAAGGAGGAACACCACTTGTCACAACCCATGGTTGGTGGGGAAGCTCCTTTGACACAGTGCAGTTTTGATGAAGTGACTTTGGAGACGTGAGGCCCTGATGACACTGACTTGTCATGGTTGCAGCATTTGAACTGCTGGTCTGGAAAAAGAAATCTGTAAATCTGTATAACCCGGCAACATGGAAGACCCTCTATTTTAAAGACGGCCCTCTGATAAAATCTAGAACCACACAGCCCTATAGGGTCAAACACTCGTGACGTTTGTGCCTCTGCTTTTAAAGGTGCTGTGATGGGCAGTTGGCATGCCAGGGTTCGAGAAGAGAGTGGATGGCTTGACGTGCTTGCAGTTGCCCGAGCAAAATCCACTGGCTGCCTCTGCTCCTATCTCGCTGTAAATTTGATGGTGTCTGTTCCTGTTCGTTCTCCAGGGAGCTTCTCTGCAGACTAACACCCCCCTCCCCTCCCCCCACCCGTAGTGGAGATTCTGGTGCCTGGGTAGTCGTGGATTTCTGTTGGACATTTGAATGTGATAAACAAGCCAGCGTTACTTGGGAAATACTACATGTGGAATGTGCACGTTTCCAGGGGCGAGCCTTGTCAGTCGAGAGGTTTGCAATGATTTCCTTCCTGCCAAAAATAAACACGTGAAACTGCGCCCTCTTGTGGATGGACTGCTTCTCCGGCGGCGCCGGCGTCTCTTCCCCCTCTCTGTTCCCTCCCCCTGCGCGGCCTCAAGCCAGCGCCTCGGGGCTCCTGGGGCCCCAGCCTGGGCAGAGCCGGGGGCGGGCTGCTGCAGCCCCAGGGGCCGTGCACCATGACCCCAGGGGAGGCTGGGAAACCGCCCCGCCCAGTGTTAAGCCCCCTGGTGGCGTCTCCCCAGTCGGAAGCAGTGTGGCTCCCCCTGTGGCTCCCCGCTTCCACACGCAGAGAGACCACAGTCCACCCCGCCCCCGCCCCCGGGCGCCCTGTTGGCGCCACCAGCATTGTGTGTGGAGTAAGGTACCCTAAACCCAGAGCCCTTGGGCGCGCTGCCTGAGATGCTGGGATTGCCAGCTGGAGCACAGCAAAGGGATAGAAAGCGTAAGGATATTCAAGACCGCGTTCCCCCAGGGGGACACCCTCCAGGCCCTGCCCTCAGCCCCTCTGTGCACGAAGGTGAGAGGGGCAGCCAGTGCCCCTCTGCCCGGGAGTCGCGGCAGAGCCAGGGCATGGCCACGCCACTCTCAGGACTGTTTCTTCATAGAGCTCCCCGATTCAGATAGCAAAGGACACCGGTGGCAACAGTCTCATTGGGTCTCACCCATTTCGGTGGATGAGAAAACTGAGGCCGGGGAAACTGCTCCGCAGTCGTTCGGTCACAGGCTTCCACCGGCACATACACTCATCCCAAACCACATAGTACACAGCGTGTGGGTCGGCCCGGGAAACGCATTTACCAAAGACAAAACCCCCCGAACCCCCATAGCCAGTCTGTGCCATGCCCCGCGCCCCACCCCCCCCCCCCCGGGTGCCCTGTCCAGTGGGGAAGCTGTCCGGCCAGAGAAGTCACCCCAGCTTTCCCCCCTCTTGCCCTCTCTGGCATCGCCCCCATACCCCCAACTGCTTCCCACCTCCGTGTACAGCCAAACACACAAATAGCTGAGAGTTGTGGCAGCCCCTGAAGCTGAGGTGGCCCCGCGAATGTCCGTAGATCCTCTGGATGGGGGGGGGGAGGAATCATCCGTCATCAAGGGTCACTTATCTGGGACGTGGGCAGGCTGAGATTTTCCTCCTGATGTTTTCTTGTTTGAGCACATATTCTAGGACCAAAGAATGGGCAGGAAGGCAAGGAGGGGAGGGGAGGAGTAGCCGGGAAAAGCCAGCTTAGGAAGACTGCCTGTTGAGCTGATGGATGGGGGAGGCACTGGGGGCTGGGGGCAGAGTCCTCGGAATGACTGGGACGCGTACACGCGGATCTCCTGTGCTGGGGCTGCCCGGGGGCCAACAGGCTGCTCAAGGCCCAGAGCCACCAGTTGCCATGGCCACCAGCCTGATCTCCAAGGAGAACATACCGGACCCTCCAGCACTCAGGAGGAGGGTATGTGGGCTCCAGGGTTTTCCGTCCCAGACTTCCATTACAGCCCCATCTCTCAGCCCAGTGATTCTCGGCTCTGGCTCCCCATTACAATCACCTGAGGCCCAACCCCCTGAGAGTGGGCATCGTATCTTCAAGTGCCCCAGAAGACTCGAAGTTTCAGCAAGGCTAAGGAAAGAAAAGTCCCCCACGCTGTCTCAGGCCTGACACCCAGATACAGCAAAGGAGTTACGGACAGGGCTTAGAGGAAATGGCACGTATTGCTTTACCGGAAGGACCAGCCGTACATGGTCATTGCTAAAAGGTCAGGAAACCCAGAAAATTACAAAGAAAACCCCACAGGGGCGCTGGGAGCCTTTCCCAAGGCAGGGGTGGGGAGGGGCTCCTAATAGCCACACATGGCCCGCAGCTCCCTGCTTTTAAACTGAGGGGGGGAGCAGAGTGAATATGCCCACCAACCTAACTGGGCCTTGCCACCTCCCAGCCTCCTATCCTGGTCCTAGCGGTGCCTTGATGGGGTGGGTGCATGGCTGGACAGGGTCACACATCCGGAGCCGCGGGAACGCAAAGCAGCGACACCTCCTTGAATGCAGGGACCCAGGGCTCTTTTGGGGGCTATCCTCTGGCTCCATTAGGCCCATCAGAATGGTGGCCCTGAGGGCACAGCGACAGACCCCCCCCCCCCCTTCCTCGGTCCCTAGCGGTTCCCACCACGGCGCCCTCCGAAGAGTCGCTCTTGGGCGCTGGTGACGGTGTCACTGCTCCTCCGTGACCTGTAACCAGATGTAGGGGCCCACGTGGGCTGCTCTCCTGAAAGGCGTGGGGTCCGGATGTTTTTAGGTAGTGGGACCCAGACCCCAGGCAGTCCCACCGCACGCCCCGTCTGCTCCCCCGTGGGGGCGCCCCCCACGCCTCGTCTGAGCTCCGGAGGGGCGCACCCCCTGCAGGACCTGGTCTCCACGAGGAGCATCTGTCTGGGAGGGGACTCTGATGAGACCTGGGACAGCCACTGGACAACCAGAGCGCCGCGATCCTGGGGGCGAGGCCAGAAGGGGCGTGGCCGGCTTCCAGCGTCTGCCCCGCCCACCGCGGGCCACACCTACCCCTTTGTCAATATTACAGCTGAGCTGGCTTAGCCTTCCACCCGGCCTTCAGAGATAATCCCAGAAGAGAGAGACAGAGAGAGACAGAGACAGAGAAGAGAGCTGCCTTCTCACAGGAGGACACGTCAGCTCAGAAAAAGCCTGAGGAGTGGGTCCAGAATCCCGCAGCCCATGGGCCCTTGGGCTGGGAGTGGAACCCGACTTCCGGGGAAAGCTCAACTCCAGGCCTCTGCTCCAGGAAGGGGCCCAGCAAAGGATCCAGGTGATCGGGGCAGAGACTCAGGAGGACGTCAACAAAGATTTATTAAGCAGCTCTGGTGTGCCAGGCACCATTCTAAATGCCGGCCACGGCAGCGGGCAAAGCGCTGCCCCCTGGACCTCCCGTTGCAGCTGGGGACCGCGACGCTGAACAAGAGCCCAGTCAGTAAGGTGATCCGCTTCTGGAAGGGCTAGGAAGATGAGGAACGTGGCAGGCGGCTGAGAAGAGCCCTGCTTTAGCTAACACGGTCAGGGAAGGCCCCTCTGGGGAAGTGTCATTTTTGGTTGAGGCCAGAAGGCAGAAAAGGAGCCGAGGGAAGAGTTAGGGGAGAGGCTTCCGGCAGAGGTAACACCAAGTACAAAAGCCCAGAGACGAGAATGAGGTCGGTGTCTTAAGGGATAATGAGAAATGTGTAGCTTCAACACAGTGAGCAATGGGGAGAGTGAATGGAGAGGCAGCCAGAGGGACAGGCCACTTGGGGCTTTGTTTAGGGAAGCCACTGGAAGGTTTGAAGCAGGGGAATGGTGTGATCCGTTTGGTTAAGAGGCCCCTTTGGCTACTGTGGGAATATGGCCATAGGAGCGAGAGAGACCAGGAGACACAGAGGGAGGCTCACGATAACTGGCGAGAGGCTGGCTTCCAGAGCCGGGCAGGGAGGTCTGGCCAAGTTCAGGATCGAGGATGAACCAGACTGGCCAGTGGCTGCCCTGTGCATGTGAGAGAAGGAGAGGAACCCAGGATGGCCCCCAGGTACGGGGCCTGAGCAACCAGCTGGATGCTCATCCCATTTCCTGGCCTCGGAAGAGGATGGATGTCACGTGTGAGGTCAGACCTGCCAGGAGACGTGTGACAAGACAGGTGGGGGACGGGAGGAGCGGGAGTCTGTGTCGGAAGAGACACTAACGTTTCCCTGGTACTTACAGCCTGGGAACCGGAACTTGGAAGAAAATAGAAAAGACACGGGAGCTAAGGCCCGAGTTGTGTGCCTGCTGACATTTGAAGGTCCCAACGGAGAGGGCAGAGTGGCCAGTGAGGGGGGGAGAACACTGAGTCTGTGTGCTGTTTCCAGAGGAAGGGGTGGTCCGCGGGGTCCCTGGACAGTAGGAGGATACGATGAACCAACCACCGGCTGTGCCAAGAGCAGGCACTGGAAAGAGAAATTTCCAGGGGCTTCCGGAACAAAGGCCACGCAGAGTGCACGGAGGGGACAGTCTGAGGCCAGGAAGTGAGGGATGAGGACACGGGATTTTGCTGAGCATGGGGACAAAAGCAGGAGGGCAACAGGCGTGCACAGGTGGAACCAAACACACCCCGTCATAGAAGGGAGCAGGGGGTTTAACGGCCATTCTCTCACACACAAGGTCAGACACACACAGGGACTAACCAACTGCCCTGGGACACAGGCATCCCTTCACACACAGGGACCCATTCGCTCCGTCGGTTAAACACAGTCACGTTAACTAACTAGAATTTAAATAAATTGTTTTAAAAGTGGGACTTACAAAAGAAAACACCAACGACACAGTCGCACACGGGCAGGAGGTCCTACTGGGCACAGGCCGACCCGGATCTCCTGGAGCCGCCCCCTCTCTGTGGCAGGGAGCAGTGGGGGTGAGCGCCGGACGTGGGGGCCACTGGGCAGGTTTCAGCAGTGTGTCCAGCAGAGGCGTCCCACGGGCTGGGACCGAGGCCTGTGGCCTAAAGGAAGGGTGGCCCTGTTTCCTAGAGTTCTGGAACGCTCTATGTTCAGCACCTCCCCCGCCCTACAATCAGGAAGGAAAGCAGGGAGCAGCCCGAGGTGTGGGAAAGGTGTCTTCCTTGCAAGGGCTGGACTGGCCTCTCCCACGAAGGGCATCAGGGCTCCCCGGGGAGGGCTGTGCTGTGAGCAAACCCAAATTGGGAGCAGGGAGGACAGCAGAGATGCTAGAGGGAGCCCTGGCCACCTCCAGGCCCTGAAGTGACCTGGGTCTCACAGAGCCAGACTGCCACCCCCACCTTGAATAGGCTCGGTCCTCCTTCCTTCTAAAGTTTGTTGGAGTGACCTGGCCTTCTGGCGGGGGTGGGGGGGGGGGTGGGGGGGGTGGGCAAGGATCAGAGAGGCTCATCAGGCTCTCAGAGAAGGAAAGTCACAGTATACTCCACAGCCCACATCTTGGCCCAGCCCGGGCCTCCATGCCCTGCTGTCTCTTGGCCACCAGTACCCAGGAGGTGAGGCCTGGCAGACCAGCCACGAGCCTGGGGACGGGGTGGTTCTCAGAGAGCTGGGTCAATATTTGTTGACTGACTGACGGACTACATTGGAAGCCCAGCCCTCAGGCAGTGGGGTGTGTCCTCCTGGGCAGGAGCAGGGATTGAGTTTCATGCAGGAACAGGTTGGGGGACAGACCCAGCACTGCCCACTGGCCGGGAAAGAGAGCACCTTCCAGCAGGTAGGCCTGGCGAGGAGGGGGCTCCACAATCGGCTGGGAGGGGCCGCTCTGAGTCAGGGGTGTCTAGCAAGGGGTCGTGGGGCTCAGGGTTGCCAGGGGGCCACCGGAACCTGGGGGGCAGCGAGCAGCACTGATGGGGGCAGGGAGGCCCTGGCCGGGAGCCTGACGGGGAGAAAGTGGCAGATTCTGTACAGGTGGGGCCTCTGTCGCCCAGACTCTGCATACCTGGAGGCCCAGGCCCGGCCCTCCCTCCTCAGACGCCAGCAGGCAAAGTGACCTCAGGGTGCGCCCTTTCACAGGTACCTAAGGAGGAGGAAGTGGCCACTGGGCGCCAGAGGAGGGGGGCTGGGAAAGGAGGGGGCGTCTGGAAAAGGAAAGGGGCGCCTGGCGGTGAGAAGAACGCAGGGGAGAGGAGGAGAGGCCGGGGGAGAAAGGGGCATTGGGGGAGAAAAAGGGTGTAGCAGGGAAAGGGGGTAGGGGGGCCTGGGAGAGAGAAGGGAGCACGGGGGGCAGGGAAGGCAGAAAGGAGGGGGCTGGGGAAGGAGGATGGGGGGGTGAGGGGCTGCCCAGTGCGGACAGAGGGGCGCCCAGGAACGGAGGGGGAACAGGGAAGGGGGGGGATGGGTTTGTCAGAAGAGGAACCAGGCATCTGGGAGAGAAGGGGGCCCCAGGCTGGAGTGGGCAAGCCCCCAAGGAAAAGAAGGGGGCTTTCAGAAGGGGGGGGAGAGGACACAGTGGGGGGCCCGCCGCAGGGTAGGTGATAGAAGGGAGTTACCCAGGGGAAGAGGGGACATCTAGGGTGGGAGGGCTTGGCAGTTTAGAGGAGGTGCTCTGGGAAGGGAAGGGCCCCCCTGAGGGAGAAGGAGCCTGCCTGGAGGAGAGAGGGGGTGCTGGAGAGAGCGGCCCCCCTCCCCGTGAGCATCCCTGCCCCCGCCACCCAGGTTACATGGGGATGAGGGCCTCAGGCCCTGGGCGCCTGAGAATTTGGCTCCCCAGGCTGGAACCCAGCCCCTGTGGGTGCTGCTGACCCTGCCTGGTGAAAGTGGCCCGGGCCCAACCTGCTGGCCTCCAGTTCGACTCTCCTGTCCCCCACGGGCCCCTGGTGGCCAGCCACGCTTCCTGTCACCCTGTGGCGCTTTCACGCTGTCACATGCTCTACAGCCCGTAGTTTGTACCTCTGGCCACCGCCCACCTGTGCCCTGGTCGCCGTCACTATCCATCACCGCTGAATGTCACCATGCCGCCTGTCACTCAGCGGCATCGCACGTTTTCTGGTGCTTGGGACCACCTTTACGCGACCACCGGGCCCGCTTGTCACGCATGTCTCCGTCACACCCAGAGGCAGGTACTGCAAGAGCAGTCGCGGGTGCCGTCAGAGCACAGGGTGACCCCGCTCCCCGTCCCCCTGCACTCGGTGCGCGACAGGCTCCGTCCACTCGACGGCTGCCCACCGAGTACCTGCTGGGTGGCGGGCGGACGGCTGGGAGCCGGCGGGTCAGCGAGAGCACCAGCCCCTGGCCCCGGCAGCCCTCGGCGCCAGCGAGGGAGGGCGTGGCCACGGCCTCAGCGGCCCCCGGAGCCTTCGAGAGCAGCTCTAACCCTGGGCGGCCCCTCCCCCACTCCGCGCTTCCAGAGGCCGCGAGAGGGTTGGGAGTTTCCCCCCCAGGCAGCGGTGAGCTCACCGGGGCCGGAGCCCAGCCCTCAGCGTTCTGGACAAAGGTGGAAGGAATGCAGGCTGTTGGGCATGAGTCACAGAGGCCTCTGCCTCTCTCGGACTCTCCCACCGAGTCCGCCCCCGGGGCCGTGCAGGGTCAGCAGAGCCACCAGGGTTCCCGCGGCGGCCGCCGAGACAAGGCCGGCGTGCGGCGGGGAGAAGAGAGGAGCGAACGCTGCGCTGGGGGTCCCTAGGAAGGAAGACTTCAGACGGAAGTGACTTGTGGGTCCGCCGGGCCAAGCCGCAGCGACAAGAAAAGCTGCCACCGGCCGGATTTAGGTTAGAGGGGAGAAAGAACTCCAACGGCTGAAGGGACGACCGGACCTCACACACAGGTTCCTGGAGGAACGTTACAGGGCAGCCTGGGGGGGGGCCGAGAGTCATCCTGCGAAGACGCAGCAAAACCCAGAGCCCCCCTCCGGCCTCCCCAGATGCCTCTCGTTCCGGGCGGCTCTCCTAGGCACGCTCAGAACCACAGGGCACGGCCGGGAGCTCAGCCACTGTTTGCAGAGCCTGTGGCCGTCCGCAGGGTCTGTCGAGAGTTCAGCTCTGTTTCGGGGATTTCAGAGGGCCCATGCTTGACTCCCCCCACCCTCTCTCGCCAGCTAAGCCTGTTGCTCGCTACCACAGCCATCGGAGGCCATCCTTGTGTGCCGCCTGTCCCGAGTTTGCAGAAACCTCGTCTTCTCGGTGGGCCTCCTGAGCCTGTGTCTTGAGGCTCTTTCCAGAGTCTTTTTTCAGAACCTGGCTTTCTAGAGGGTCTGTCCCTACTTCCCTGGGTCCAAGATTTGCTGTCACGGCAGACGCTGCCCTGTGCGTAGAACCTCTCCCTGTCTGCGGAGTTTGCCTGGGGTCCTCGTCTGGGATGCCTCTTTGTGCCTGAAGACATTGTTCCTGTGTGCAGAGCTTTGTTTGCAGTGCCCGTCCCTGTCAGCAGACCTTGTTTCCTCCGCAGCCTGTGTCTAGACTATGCCCCTGTTTGCAGAGGCTTTTCTTATTTCAGAGTCCGGTTCTGTCTGCGAAACCTGAGCCCTATTTTTGCAACCTATGACGTTTTGGGGGGGCCTCTAGCCGTTTGCACGCCCCATCTGAATTTCCCTGGATAAAAATTGTACCTGCCTGTAAGAGCTATTCCTATGAAGAGTTATCGCTGTCAGAGGTCACCGTGTCTTTCTGGGAGCACCTGTGTCTTTCTGCGGAGCACATTCCCGTTTGCAGAGCCTATCCTGTCTGCACACTCTGTTCCTAATTCTACGTGTAACTGTTAGCAGAACGTGCCCCTACTCACAGAGCCTTTATCTGTTGCCAGAATTCATCTTTTTCTATGAGGTCTGTCCCTGTTTGCAGAACCTGGGCTCCCTACAGACCCCAGCCCTGTTTCAAGATCTTGCCCGAGTCTGGGATACCCGTGCTTGAACGCAAAGCTGATTTCCCTGCCAGCTCATTTCAGCAAACCCTGCCTCTCTGAAAAGCTGTCGCTGTTAACAGAACCCGTCTGTTTGCAGAGCACTGTCGGCTTACAAAACCTCTCCCGATCTGCCAAGTCTCTGTGTGTAGAGCCTCCGTCTGCAGAGCCTGTGTCTTTTGTCAGAGTCTGGATCTCTTTGCAGCATTCATGATGGTTTGCCCAGCCTGTTCCCATCTCCCTGTATGCAGGATTTGGGTCTGTTTTGCAAGGCTGTTCCTGCTTGCAGAGTCGGACCATGCCTAGAGATGTTTTGCTTACTTCAAGAGACTGCCTCTGTCTGGGCAGATGCTGTGCTGTTTGCAGAGCCTTGCGTATCTAGGTACCTGTCCGTATCTGCCATCTGTCCCTTATATAAAGGATACCTACCTTAAGGGTTTGTCCCCACCCACATTTACAAAGTCTTTCCCCACCTGCAAAGTTCCTCCACGCCTGTGGAATCGGGAGCCGTTCGCAGAGTCTTTTTTGTGTTCACGACCTTCGCTTGTTTGCCCGGCTGCTTGTTTGTCTGACTTTCCCTGGATAGAGTCGGTGTCTCTTTGTTCAGGCTGTCCTTACACAGACAGTTGGTCCCTGACCACAGAACTCATTTTTGCCAAGAGACCCTGTGCTTGTTGTATCCCTTTCTTCAGTCTGAGGAAGTTGTCCCTGTTTGCAGAGCCTATGCTTGTATGCAGAGCCTTTTTCTGTCCGCATAGCCTATCACTCTCTGAGGGTGCCGTGTCTCTTTGCATAGCCTGTCCCTGACTGCCTGGAAGACCCAGGCCTATTGGCAGCTCTGTCCCTCAACGCAGAGCCTGTCTTTGTCTGCAGGATTCAGTCGAATGCCAGAAGTCTGTTGTGCAGGGTCTACCCCTGGCTGCAGAATCTGTTCTGTTCCCAGCACAACCTTTGCCTGTCTGCATAACGTGCCTCTGTCTCCAGTGACTGCCCCTGACTGCAGATCTCGTCTGTCTGCACAGCCTGTTTCTCACTGCTTGCTTGCAGAGGTCCCTACGTTCAAGACCCATCCCCGCCCACAGAGCTTGGCCCTGTTTCAGGAGCACAACCACAGACGACAAACCTGTTCCCTGTTTGCAAAGCCTCTGTGCCAGGGTCTGTCCTGCTTTGCTGCCATTTGTGACTTGAGAGCCCCCCGAATGAAAGGCCTGTTCTATGATGACAGCGCTTTGGAGAGCTGCAGGTGGGGAGAGTTCTTGCCTGGAGCCCAGAGCACAGGTGGCCGGGGCCTGAGGACTCTGGCTCTTGTTTCTTCCCTCGTTCCCACCTGGCCTAGGATGGACGTCAACAAGGGCCTCCCAGCCATTGACAGCCACAGGGACCTCCACGTATGGATCATCGAGGTGAGGGGCACAGCCAGACAGCAGAGCTGGGGACACAGAGAGTGCGCAGTCTCTGAGACTAGGCTTCTCCCTCCCCCCACCAACTCGGAGCTCCCTCCTGTCCCCCACCCCAGAGGGTCATGGAGGGTAGGTGGCTGGGGGACGGTCCTGCTGAGCTGTCACTAGGCACCCTCCTCTCCCAGAACCTGAGGATGGCGCCAGTACCCGAGAAGGCTTATGGGAACTTCTTCGAGGAGCACTGCTACATCGTCCTCCATGTGAGCATTTGGGGAGTCTGTCTGAGGGGTGGGGACTCCCCGGCTGGGGAGTCTGCTGATGCAGACCAAGCTCCACCCCAGGAAGAGGGAGGCCGGCAGCCAGAGCATCCACCCTACAAGGGGGCGCCTGCCTTTGAGGCCTCTTTGCCCCCCTCGGACCTCCAGCCCGGGGGAGGCGCCTGCCCAGTCCCCTCAAGGCCCTCAGTGCATCCTGGGTCTCAGTCTCCACCCCACCCCTGGGGCCTCTGCACCACCCCCCCCAACACCTGGGCCCTAGGTTCCCCAGAGCCTCAAGGCCACGCAGGGGGCGTGCAGCGACCTGCACTACTGGGCGGGGAAGGAGGCGGGCGCCGAGGCGCAGGACGCGGCCGAAGCCTTCGTGCAGCAGCTGCAGGAGGCGCTGGGTGGCGCCACCGTGCAGCACCGGGAGGCGCAGGGCCACGAGTCCGACTGTTTCCGCAGCTACTTCCGCCCGGGAATCATGTGAGTGCGGGCGGGGAGCCGGGGCGGCGGGTGGCTGGGCGGCCTGGGGTGACCCTCTCCTCCCTGGTGTGGGGGTGTCGGGGGAGGGGGAGACGTCCTGTCTGGGGTACAACTCTCATACCCTACCACGTTGCCCCAATTCACGGATACGCTTATGCCCCCACTTGGACACAACCGACCCATGTAAAGTATACGATCGGTGATGTTTTTAGTACGTTCACCGACTTGGGCAACCGTGCCCACAGTTGCGGAACACCTTTGTCACCCCAAAAAGAAGCCCCGTACCCTTCCCAACACTCTCCCTTCCCGCCCCCCACCCCCCACCCCCACATTTTCTTCATCCAGTCTGCAAAAATTTGCCTATTCCGGACATGTTTATAAATGGAACCGTACGACACGTGGTGTGGGGATAGAACACATTTTATTTACGTATTTATCACTTAGGGGATGTTTGGATTGCTTCCACGTTGGCCTGTGATGGGTAATGCTGTTGTTAACATTCGTACGCATGGGTTCCCCCCCCCCCCCCAGTTTTATCGAGATATAATTGACGTGCATCACTAGCTTGATGGTGTGGCTTAGAGGCAGCGTGAAGTGATCACCACACTGCACTTGGTTGACGCCCGCCTCCTCTACAAGTTTTTTGTGTGGACGTGTTTTTCATTTCCCTTGGGTATACACCCAGGTGTGGACGCCAAGGGTGTTTTGAGTTTGCCTTTCCGTTACTGTGCCCGCTAGAAATATGTCTTTTGCTGTAAATTGCTTCACAACGTATTAAGTTAATAACTGCAACATAGTAAGTTAAACCGTAGGGAAATGCCAGTATTGGGTCGTTTCTGATTCGTATACTTAAACCCCCTACGGGAACGCATTTGCACACGCACCCGCAGAAGACACACCATGCCCATACGATGAGCCGAGGGCTCGTCTACACATGTACGTCAATGTGCGTGTCTGTGTGCACACAAACGTGCTGTTGCCAAATTGCACGCACTCACATCTATACTTACGTGGATAAACAGATGCCCTTATGCCCCTCCTTGTATACGTGGTATACAAGTATACAAACATGGTATACAGGTACATGCGCATGTGCACAACATGCATGTATTTACATCTATACACGGATAAACATACTATGCCCTGCACGCATACACGTACAGGTACACACACGTGTCCCCCTGTCTACACGCACACTCCCGCCCCATGTGTGTGCTCATGTGTTTGTGCACACTTTTCATATCCGCTTGCACACGTGTGTGCTCACACCTGCACTCACTCCTGCACGGAGCTGTGGAGGGTCTTAACTGCGACGCCCCCCCCCCCCGCCCCCACCCCAGCTACAGGAGAGGGGGCCTGGCCTCTGCCCTCACGCACGTGGAGACCAACCTGTACAACATCCAGCGACTGCTGCACGTCCAGGGGAGGAAGCACGTGTCGGCCACCGAGGTGAGGACCGCCCCGGGTGCCGCTTGATCTTCGGGCTCAGGTCGGAAGCGCGGAGGGTGGAGGCGGGCGGTGGGGGCACCGTGCGCTGTCGCTGTCGGCATTCCCAGGTGGCCCATCTTGAAGGAGGAGGGGGAGGGCAGAGCCAGGCTGCCAGTCCCACCCCTCCGTGGCTCCTCTGATCCTGTTTTCTCACCCATCCCGTGGGCACACTAAGAACTTGGGGAGGCGACGCGGACCAAACGGCGCACCCGGATGGTCCGTGTAAGCACCGTGGGCAGTAGCGTGCTGTGCGGTGGGGGGTGCACAGCCCCACACTCTTTGGGCGCATCGTCCTCACCACCCACGGGCGCACATGCTGTCTCCCACGGATTCAGTGACCATACATCCCCGGTCGTGCAGGGACAACGCGCAGCCCAGGTTTTGCCCGTCACGTTGGCATGATTATTCAGCATCCGTCCTTTTACTCCCCAGAGTGTCTCTGTTTGGATGATAACTATCCTTTTCCACGGATAGCACGTTGTCCCCCATGCGGAGACACGTACGTTGTCACCCACGAGCTCACGCACTGGTTCCCATTTGATGTGCCCCCGTCTACGTACACATGAGCGTGTACACATACATCTACACCCATGGGTAAACAGATGCGCTCCGCTTGTGTGCACATTACGCGTACAGATGTGCAGCTGCAGACACGCACGGAGTGAAGAGTGTCATAATCCTGTAGATCCCGTGAAATGCAGCATTACCGCCGGTAGTGCCTAGAGAGACACACAGCTACACCCACAGGGTGACCTTCAAGGTCTCATACGGTGACACAGATGCGTGCTTCCACACCACAATACTGGTGCAGTGGTCACACATACACCAGGTCGCACACAGCCTCGTGCACACGAGTGAGCTGTGCTCATGTGGGTGGAGATGGGCTGCGGTGCCCCTCCACCTGGGTGCTGGTGGTATGGCACCCTGTTTCCTGCCCTGCCCCTCCTGGCTCTGGCAGGTGGAGCTCTCTTGGAGCAGCTTTAATAAGGGGGACATCTTCCTGCTGGACCTGGGCAAGGTGATGATCCAGTGGAATGGGCCTGAGACCAGCATTCCTGAGAAGGCACGGGTCAGTGTCTACCCTGGGAACTAAGGGATGCAGGGCTCAGGGAGAAGGGTGTCCATCCTCCAGACCCCTCAGGAGGTGGGCTTGGTTGTGCCACTACAACCTTAGAAGCACCTGCTATGTGCAAGCTGAGTCCAGACCCTGCCCCTGACCCCAGCCTCTGGGAGCTGAGCTGCGACGGGAAGGATCTGGGATAGACTGTCAGCGGTGAGCGGGGGCCATGCTGGGGAAGCCCTGACTGCCAGGTCCTCTCCTGCAGGGCCTGGCCCTGACCTGCAGCCTCCGGGACAGGGAGCGCGGTGGTCGCGCACAGATTGGCGTGGTGGATGATGAAGTTGAAGCCACTGACCTCATGCGGATCATGGAAGCCGTGCTGGGCTGCAGAGTGGGCAACCTGCCTGCCACCAGGCCCGACAAGAGCGTTAACCAGCTGCAGAAAGCCAGCGTCCGTCTCTACCAGTGAGCAGATCTTGGGGGTGGGCAGAGTCTGCATGCCTGGGTCTGCACGTCTGTCGTTCCAGCCGTAACACAGTGTCTCTAGAAAGGCCTCCAGAAAAGGCCCGTGGGTTTCTGGAGCAAGCCACGTGGGGCTCTGGGTCCAGCCTGTACTCTTGCATGACTGCTCTTCTGAGAAATCCATTGTACAGATAGGGCAACTGAGGCACTGGAGGCCCAGAGAGCAGCCTAAGGCTCCACGGCAAGGCTGTGGTGAAGTTAAGACTTCAACCTGGGGCCCCAGACCCCATGCCTTCTGCCTCTGCGAGGACTAAAGGGGGCTGGAGTGGAGCCCACGGAGGGGCTGAGCTGCCCACCTCTGGATGCCTGTCCCCCAGTGTCTGTGAGAAGGATGACGACTTGGTGATCCAGGAGTTGGCGACCTGCCCACTAACCCAAGACCTACTGCGGGAAGAGGTGAGACAGGCCTGGTCCCCGGCTCGTCATGCATCCCCGCCCACCCATGACCCCAGCCCAGTCTGGGCCACCTACCAACCAGTCCCTCTCTTGCTCCCAGGACTACTATATCCTGGACCAGGGTGGTTTCAAGATCTACGTGTGGCAGGGACGCCTGTCCAGCCTCCAAGAGAAAAAGGCTGCCTTCAGCCGGGCTCTGGTAAAGCTGTTGGGCCCTGTCTCAAGGGGACGTCGAGCTGCCCTGGGGTCTGAGGGAAGAAATGGCAGTACTCTGAAATCTAAGCTGGGACACATCCATTCCTGGGGGCCTTTAAGGGAAGGTAGTCCTATCCTTGGGCCAGGAGATGGGTCCATCCTGCCCTAGCAGCCTGTCTGATAGAGGAGGACATGGCTTTGCCCTGGGGTCTAAGCCTGGAGACAAAGCACCCAATCTGATGACGGGGACACAGTTCTGCCCAGTGGTCCGAGGGTCCCTCTCCGGTACCAGGGGCATGCAGCCTGCCCTGGGAGCCCTGACAGGGGTTGGGGGAGCGAGCACCCAAGAAACCATGTGTAAAAGGGTCCTCGTGTAAAACATGGACCTGCCTTGAGGTCTGAGAAGCAAGCCGCACTGGGCACCCCCTCCTTGTGGAGGAGGGGAGACAGGGCTCTGCCTGGGGCCTGGAGGGGGCGGCGGTTGTCATGGGCCGCCCTTCCCGAGGCCCGGACTAAAGGGACCTTGCTTGTCCTCAGGGACCTCAGAGAAGTCGGTAGTGAAGGAGCCAACTTCTTAAGCGGGTCATGAGCGCGGTTAATTAATACTGCTCTGCGCTCAGCTGAGCGTCAGGTCCCCGAGGGTGGAGCGGAGAATTGGGCCCTCGGGCCGCACGCCTGACAGAGCCCCCGCTCCAGGGCTTCATCCAGGCCAAAGGCTACCCGACCTACACCAACGTGGAGGTGGTGAACGACGGCGCCGAGTCGGCCTCGTTTAAACAGCTCTTCCAGTCTTGGTCTACCAAGCAGCGCGGGAACAAGAGCTTCGGCAGGCTAAGTGAGCGCGTGGGGCGGGGCCTGAGGGGCGGGGCCGGCGGGGCGGGGCCCGAGAGGTGGGGCGGGGACTTCGGCCGGAATGGAAGAGCGGGCGGGACAAGGTCGGGGGCGGGGCCGGCGTGGGGCCGCACCCAGAACCTGGGCGGGATGGGAGGGGGCGGGGCGGGGCGGGGCCGGCGCCGGGCGGCACGCTGGACCTTGCGTTGGACGGAAGACTAAGCGGGACCAGGTGCGGGAGATAGTTGGGGCGGGGCGCGGCCCACGCGGAGCGGGGTCTGCGGGGGACAGAGTGGGGCCGCCAGGGGGCAGCCCCCAGAAAGCGCCACCGGGTGGGGGAGCGTGGCCAGAGTGGGCTTTCTTTTGAGTGATGGGCGGACGCGGTTGGCGAGGGCGACGACGCCCGTGACACCCCGTGTCCTCCCGTCAGGTAAATCGATTCAGGTAAGGCCGGATGTGGGCAAGCTGCAGAGTCGGCCTGAGCTAGCTGCCCAGCTCAGGATGGTGGACGACGCTTCCGGGAAGGTGGAGGTAAGGGGGCATTAGCTCGGCTGGGAGAAGATAGGCACACAGGGGTAGGCTTTGTCTTCAGCTGAATGGTATGGCTGCTAAAGTGCCCCAAGTTGCGCATCTACGCAGGGACACCCAGGGGCGTGTGTACGTATACACACGCCCTCCCTCCTGCTGGCTCCTACGCGTGACGCCTGATCAATCTGTGCAGCTGTGGCCACTTGCTCACGTAACACTTGGCACACGGCACGGTAACGCTTCAAGATACTTGATTGTGCCCTTCGGTCAAATATGACACAACCGTACATATGCCACAGACACAGACGCACACGCCTAATTGCACCTAATCAGCCAAGTTAACCAACTGCAAACATGTAATTGTACAAATTCTGCATCACACGTGATCATAGACACAGAACGCTCGACCCACAGGAACACACCGACACGGTACAGCGTCACATGTAATCTGTCCCCGCCCACACAGGCACATACTGTCAGCCGCCTGGGCTCAGATCAGTGTTCTGGGAGATGTAGGGATTGCATCTTGACATCTCATCTGATCCCTTGTAGAGCCCTTCATTCCTCTGGGCCTCGGTTTTTTTTACCTATAAAGTGGAGGCAAAAACTCTGGTTCCATCTGGCCCATGGCTGGTGTGGGGATGCTGTAAAATTCTGGGAACAGGACTTCTGGGCCCATGTGAAGGGCTCCTAGTTCTCAAGGTAGGTCGAGGTCAGAGAAAATGCCATTTCTCCAAGGTTCCCTCCTGTATTTGTCCTAATATGGATGGACAGAGGCTGTTAGAAGAGACCAAGACAGGAGGAGACGTGGCAAGCTGTGGGGGAGCAGGGAGAAGGGAAGAGAGGGAAGGAGGACAGGGAGAGACAGAAGAGACTGAGAAAGACAGAGGAGGGAGGAGACAGAGTTGGGGGGATGGGATGAAGAGCAAGAGGGATGGGGTACACAGAGGGGGACAACACAGAGGGGAGGGCAAAGGTGGGAAGGAAGGAGGTCTTGCCACTCGGGCTCCAAGCACAGAGCCCGGGAGGGGATCCCTTCCAGCAGGCAGGCAGGCCAGGGGAGCCCCTGATCCAGGAGGCCTAGCTGCCAGGGAAGTGCTGCTCCTGGGTAGCGCGTGTGGTCCCAGTCGGTCTCTTCTGCAAGAGACTGGTTGCTCTGGTCTGGAGGACACCTTCCCCAGAGACAGCTACCAGGCCCTGTGTGGGCACATGATGTCCAGACTTTGTTTCCTGCCATTGTCAAGGTGGGCGTGGCTATGCCCACTTTCCAGGTGGGAAAGGCTGAAGCTCAGAAGGGTCTCACTGCCCCCACGGCCTCCCTGGGGTTTGAGGCTCCAGAACCCATGCTTGCTACCCATAGGAGCAGGAAATCACGCTCTTCAGTATAAGGAAGTATTTTCCTTTCAGTCTTTGAATAGGCTTTGTCTTTTTAAGTGACACTTGAGAAAAGAATTTTTCCCAGAGCTCAAGGGCTCGCATCTGGCCCAGCTTCTGCAGCCTTGGCCTGAGCCGCGAGCAGCTGTGCCAGGAGCTGCCTGCCCCTAACCTGCTGTGGCTGGCGGGGGCAGGGTGAGGGTGGTGTGTGGCAGGGCTCAGGTCCGTCCCAGCAGCCTCTGGGGTCCTCACTGCTTGTCCGTCCCAGGCACCGCACGCCAACTGCGTCCCGGCCGACAGCGGGCCAGCGCAAGTGTGGCGGGTCCCAGGGGCCCATGGCGGAAAGGGTCACCTGCAGATCCTTGTGCAGACCCGGCAGAGATGAGGCAGGCCCGGAGGCCAAGGGGGGCTTTCTGGCTGGGCACAGACTGGCCGGGCTCGTTCGAGAGGAGGAGCCGCCCGCGCCCACTGGTCCTCTGTTCTCCAGGTGTGGTGCATCCAGGACTTAGGCAGACGGCCCGTGGACCCCAAGCGTCATGCACAGCTGTGTGCAGGCAACTGCTACCTCGTCCTCTACGCCTACCAGAGGATGGGCCACGTCCAGTATATCCTGTACCTGTGGCGGGTACGCTGGCCCGAGAGGGGTGGTGGGCACCTTCAGGCCCCAGAGCTGAGGCTCTGAGAATGGGATCTAAGAGCCGCTCCAGGCCCCTGCCATCCCCACCTGCAGGGCCACCGCGCCACCACGCGTGATGTCAAAGCCCTGAACTGCAATGCCGAGGAGCTGGACCTCATGTACCAGGGAGCCCTGGTGCAGGAGCACGTGACCATGGGCAGCGAGCCCCCTCACTTCCTCGCCATCTTCCAGGGCCAGCTGGTGGTCTTCCAGGTAGGGCCCACTTTGCTGCTGTTGCCGCAGCCTCGCCGGCTCTTCTGTGTGCCCATAGCCCTTGCATGCACGTGCTAAGCTTCTCTTCAGCCCAGGGGCCCGTTCACCACCCCCGGTTTCCTGGTGCCGTTAGATACCCAGGAGCTCCAAGAGTGACCCCCGCTTCAGTTTCTTCCCCTGGTCCCCAGAGCCAGCCGCCAAGCAGAAGCACAGGAGAAGTTGAATTGAAAGGGACCCAGGGCCTTGCCTGGGGTCCCCATTTTCTGTCTATAAGGCCTGGGGGAAACCGTGCCCTGACTCCTTGGAGATGGGGGAGGGATCCATTTAGAAAGGGCCTGGTTCCCTGTCATAGGCTGACGGGACCCTCACGCTCTACACCCAGAGGGTCTAGAAAATAGTGGTGGCTTCAAGCGAGGGTCCGGTGGGCCCCAGGGCAGTTTGTCCATCACCGGGACAGGGAGGCGGCTCCCAGGAGCCCTTGCCTCATCCTGAGGCCCAGCCCTCTTACAGGGGCACACGGGGCACGATGGGAAGGAGCAGCCAGCACCTGCCACAAGGCTCTTCCACGTGCAAGGCACCGACAGCTGCAACACCAGGACCGTGGAGGTACCAGCCCGCGCCTCAGCCCTCAACTCCCATGACATCTTCTTGCTGGTCACAGCTAGCGTCTGCTACCTCTGGTTTGGAAAGGTACCTCTGTCACTGACCTCTCGACTTATCCCTCGGGTGGTGTGCCAGGCAAGGGATGGGTCTCCTTCCCAGGAGATGCAGACTTCGTGTCCAGCCTCAGCTAGGCCAGGAGTGGGTTCCCTCTGGAACCTGGGGGGAGGCTGAAAGTGACTAGTAGATCTGGGAGTCTGCTGGTCAGAGGCAGGCCAGGCCCAGACTGCCTCCCCTCCTTCCTGCCTCCAGCGAGGAGCATGTCCCTCTTCCCAAGTCTCTCAGGGGGAGGAAAAGGAGGCCTAGTCCGGTTTGCCAGAGTTTCCTCCAATGCTCATAAACCACAAATGACCCCCGAGCCTGGGGTCCCCATCCCATTCTCTGGACCAGGAGAGGGTCCCAGTCCTGGGAGGGGGGAAGGCGGGATCCCTTGCTCATGCGTGCCCTGACATCAGCCTTGGCCTCCTGTGACTCGGGCCCAGCTCCCCAGAGTCCCCTGTGAGTGGGGGAGGTGGGGCTGGAGGTGAAGACCCCTCCCCCTTCAGGGCCTGACCCAGCTCTCTGTGGGCCAGGGCTGCAGCGGTGACCAGCGAGAGATGGCGCGGACGGCGGTCTCTGCCGTCTCTGGGGAGAACAAGGAAACGGTGCTGGAGGGTCAGGAGCCTCCCGGCTTCTGGGAGGCCCTGGGAGGCCGGGCTCCCTACCCCGGCAACAAGAGGTGACGGGGGCTGGGCGGAGGGTGTTCTTACACAGAGGAGGAAACTGAGACCCAGAGAGGGTGGGGGACCACTCAAGGGTCACACAGAGAGCTGGAGAGGCCCCCCCCTAGCACGGAGGCCTCTTGGTCTCCCACTCCAGGAGTTCGCGGGAGCGCAGCCTACCCTTCACTCCCGGGCCCCTGGGTAACGGGGATCAGGAAGATGCCCGGGAGAGCTGGCTAGTGGCGCCCTCTGCTGGCCGAACATGCTCCCTGCATTGTCCCAGTCCCGGACCTGACCAGTGACAGAGGGCAAGAGGACAAAGCCCCACTCCCAACCCGCAGTCCGCAGGGGTCATGGTACCAGGTGGGGGGGCGGGGGTGTGGGTGTGGGTGTGATATGTGGATAAACAGCGTGTGTGGAGCGTGTAATGGACAAGGGTGTGTGTCAGAGGTTGAGGCCGGGTGAGGCCTTCGAGGGAGGAGGCTGAGTCAGGGCCGCTGTGTGTGTCTGCGGGTCTGGTGTAGGCACTGTACTCACTCCAAGCCCCCTGAGCTCCCCAGTATGACCGTCCCCCTCTCTCAGCCTAGCTTCCCTTCTCCCACCTCGGGCCTGAGGCCGGCTCCCAGCCCGGACCAGGGGAGGGCAGGGCCCCAGCCCAACACCCCTCCCCCTGCCCCGCTAAGCCAGCCGTCCCCTTCCCAGGGGCCACTGCTGGGCAGCTTCCCGGGGCGGCTTGTGTCACAGCTGGCCGTGGCGAGACAGGTCACGTAATGTGCTTTCCCGCTGACAGATGGGGACGCTGAGGCTGGGGCCCAGAGAGCAGCAAGGCGTCTCTGGAGTGAATTATGGGATGGGGGGAGCCCAGAGGAGGGCCCGTGCGTCCGCTCCAGGAGAAGCTGTCCCCCTCCCCTGGGGCGGGGGCCCTGTGCTGAGGGGTCCAGGCTGCCGAGAGGCGTAGTTCTGTGTGTGCCCCTCACAGCTTGGCTGTCCACGCTGGCCAGGCTCCCCGAGGACGTCTCCGGCTTCCAGCCCCGACTGTTTGAGTGCTCCAGCCACATGGGCCACCTGGTCCTCACGGAAATGGTGTTCTTTAGTCAAGAGGACCTGGACAAGTATGACATCATGTTACTGGACACCTGGCAGGAGGTGAGGTGGCCTCCCCTGTCCGGCTGGGGTGTGAGTGGGGGGGGTGGGGGGTGGGGGGGGTCTCCGTGTCTGTGCAACCGGCTTGGGTGTGCGTGGCTGTGTGTTTCCGGCCGTGTAAGGCTGTAGGGGAGTCTGTGTGATGGCGTGTGACACTGTAACACGTGAGTGAGACACGTGAGTGTCACGTGAGTGTCACGTGAGTGACTGTGCATGCATTGTGTGACCACGGGCAGCTCCGTGCCACCAGGAGGCTGCAGGAGACTCTGGCTACGTCTGGGACTTGTGTGCGATTGTGACCAGTTTTGTGGTTGGGCGCCACCGTGTGCCTTGTGACGGTACGTGTGATTCCGGGCGACCGGGTGCCTGTGGCTAACGTGTCAGCGTGAGCGTTTGCAAAGCGAACGACTGACCGCGCGCGCACGCGCGCGTGCTTCCTGCGCGTGACTGTATTGGCCGTGGTGGAGCCCTGGCTGTAACTGGGGAAACTAAGAGACTGGGTGGCCTCAGTGAGTGACTGAGTGACTGTTTGTGTGGCAGGGTCACTATGTTTCTGGGAGGCTACGTGCAGCAGCGGTTTAGGGCTACCTGCGTCTTCCAGGAGCGCGTGCGACTGTGTGATGGGGTGCCATCGTGTTTACGTGCGGCCTCGTGTGACTGTAGGGGATCGTGTGTCCGTAGCTGCGATCATGTGGGCGTCTGCGTCACGGGGTCTGTGACACTGTGTGGATGCAGCCACGAGGCTTGCGTGTTCTCATCTCAGCAAAGCCCTTCCTACGGCCCACAAGACCTGACGGCCCTCTCGGGGCCCATGTGCTCCCACTCTCCCCCTCCACTGGCTCTGCCTCAGCCACAGTGGCCTCCCTGCCGCTCCCCTAACACGCTCGGGGCCTTTGCACTGGTTGTTTCTTCCGGTTAGAACACTCGACTTGCTCCCCACGCTTCCCCCAGCTCTTTACTCAAACGTCCCCTTCTCGGGAAGGCTCTCCCTGAGTCTAATTTAAAATGACGGTATTGGGGCGCCTGGGTGGCTCAGTCGGTTAAGCGTCTGACGACTTCAGCTCGGGTCATGATCTCACGGTTCGTGGGTTCGAGCCCCGCACCGGGCTGTGTGCTGACAGGCTCAGAGCCTGGAGCCTGCTTCGGATTCTGTGGATTCTGTGTCTCCCTCTCTCTCTCCCTCCACTGCTCATATTCTGTCTCTCTCCGTCGTAAACGTTAAAAGAAAAAATAGCAGTGTTTCTGCCTCCCCCCCCCCCCACACACACACTTGGTGTCTTCTTTCCCTGCCTTGTTTTTCTCCATCTGATATAGTACATATTTTACTTATTTTTTGTCTCCCCAGTAAAATGAAAGCTCTGTGAGAGCAGGGATTTTTGCCTGCTTTCCCCCCTGTTATTGAACCCCCAGTGCCTAGAACAGTGCCTGGCACACCATAGGTACTCAATAAATATTTGTGACTTGAATGTATATGTGCATGCCTGTGATCTTCTGGCATGTTCATGGGTGTATGGGTATGGCGGCCAGCCTGCTTGGCTGTGCCTGGTCGGCTGGGGTGTGTGGAGGGGTTGTGAGACCAGTTAACGGACAGAAGTGGGAAGGGAGTGGTCAGCTCTGGGCAGCCCCTCCACTCGCCCAAGGCCAGGCCCCCTCTGTGACCCAGATCTTCCTGTGGCTCGGGGAAGCTGCCAGCAAGTGGAAGAAGGAGGCGGTGGACTGGGGCCAGGAGTACCTGAAGACCCACCCGGCAGGGAGGAGCCCCGCCACGCCTATCGTGGTGATCAAGCAGGGCCATGAGCCCCCCACCTTCACTGGATGGTTCCTCGCTTGGGACCCCTACAAGTGGACTGTGAGTGAGGCCTGAACTCCCAGCCCCACCCTACTCCAGGGAGAGTATGCCCTGAGCAGACTGGGAGGAGGCATCGCCTTGTCCGGGGACCTCCCGTGTGGGTGGCGGAGACCTGGTCTTGCCGTCAGGTCCCCTCCTGGGTGCCAGGGGTGCCCTCCGTCCTGCCCCCGCCCTGATTCTTGCCCCCAGAACGACCAGTCCTACAAGGAGGTGGTGGATGGCAGCCTGGGAGCAATGCCAGCCATATGTGAGATAACAGCAGTGAGTACTGGGTTCTCCCACCCCGCCCCCCCCCCCCTTCCAGGCTCCCACCAGGGTCTAGGCTTGGTTGGCATGATCCAAATGGGCAGAACGGACAAGAAAGGAGCCAGGCCCTGGTGGACGGCAGGGTTTGCGGTGGGGGCAAGAGGCCCAGTGGGCTCAGTGTGGCCTCTCCATGGGAGCCTCTCCTCCATACGCCCAGCCTGAGTCCCCTCTCTGAGCAGGAACTCAACGACTTCCAGCTGTCTAGAGGGCCAAGCAATGGCGGGGCAGACCCTTTGACCCTGCAGACCCTCAAGGGCTCCCAGGACGGCTCAGGGAATGAGCTGCAGCCAGGACCCAAGGCAGGTGACGCCAGCACCAACAGCCACCACAGCAGCCCCAGACCCACCATCCATTGGAGCCTGCCCCGCGAACGGCTAATGCATCAGGCTGTTGAAGACCTGCCAGAGGGTGTGGACCCGGCCCGCAAGGAGGTGGGTGCCCGAGGCCCCCCTGCCACTCACTGCCCCCGGAACCGATGCATCTAAAACTGAGCTGGAGGAACCCGGGGCATGACCCACTGATGGTGGGCAGTGGGCAGGTTGCCCGGGAAGACGTGTGTTTCAGAGGGGATGATGGGCAGAGAGATGTGGGAGAGGAGAGCCTTGAGCCCTGCGATGACACCCCTGGGTGGATGGGCCAGGATTCTGGGCTCAGTTGACACGCTGGCCCTGTACCCTCCCCCCCGCCAGTTCTATCTCTCAGACTCTGACTTCCAAGAGATCTTTGGGAAGTCCAAGGAAGAATTCTATAGCATGGCCAAGTGGAGGCAGCAGCAGGAGAAGAAGCAGCTTGGCTTCTTCTGAACCCAGGCCCTGCCCGTGTCGGTGCCACTAACGTAGCCAGGACCCCCAGGGGTGCCTTCCCAGCATGCACCTGAGCCCCCGGGGACACCCCGCTGGCATTCCCCCATCAATAAAAGTCCGTGGCCCTCACAAGGTGTGTTGTAAGGGCTTTCGAGTCTGCCTCACTTGGTGGGTCCACCTCTGGAGGGGGAGGGGCCCCTGGGGCTGGAGGGGGACTATTCCAGAGGACGGAGCTCTCTCTGTCTTCCATGGAGGGCTTTGTTTCTTGCTGGTCCTTCCCGCCCAAAGGGACAGACAAGCCTCATACTCACAGTGTGAGTGTGGGGGAGGCGGAGAGAGAGAGGTGCTGGGGCTCCAGTGCTCCCACACACACACGGGTACACACGTGCACACACACACACATGCGCCCTCTGTAGGGATCCTTCCGGCATTCAGGGAAAGAGACCACAGGACTCAGTCTTATAATTTTTATAAAAACCCTCAGTCTGGGGCTGGCCAGAGGGCGGAGGGCTGCAGTGTTTTTCCTAACGGAATCGAAGAGAGCTCCAGGGACCGGGCCAGCTCCTGGAAGCCCAGAGAGGCAGCAGCTTTGACAGTATGTTAGAGCTGAAGGCAGTACGGGGCCTCTAGCTCCAAGCGAGAGGCTGGGAGCGGCCACACCAGCCCTGTCCCTGCCTGTGGACAGAGGGCCCGGCCGGCTTGGGGCAGCCGCCTCCAGAATCCCCAAACCTAGTCCTGGAGAGACACCTTCACAAAGAGGGTGGCAGAAGGGTGCTGGTCTCCGTTCTTTGACAAGAGGTGGACGTGGCGGTATCCTGGCAGGTGGATGGGCAGGAAAGAGCACACGGAGAGTTGCGGTCACTGGATGAGGATGCTTCAAGGGACAAGGGCCCCAGCCCAAGAGACCGCAGGCCCTGCCTCCCCGACCTCGCTGTCTCCCCACCTCAACACACACTCACCCTGCTTGAGGCTGCCCAAGGGGATGGTGCTCTGGCCAATGAAGTCGTTCTTAGAGGAGGCGTCATAATCCTCCACCAAGAAGCGCACGAGGGCGAGCTCAGGCACAACCACCTCGAACTCAAACTCTGTGTCCCACCACGGGTTGAAACCTAGGGGTGCAAGCACCGCGTCAGCAGCGTGGACGCCGGCTCCGGCGGGGGGGCCCCGCCCAGGCCCCGCAGGTACCGTTATTGGTGACCACAGCCGTCTGGCGGCTCGCCGTGTCCCGGCCCACGCCGTGGATCTCCACCGTCACCTTGGGGTCCACGATTGAATTCTTATTCTTGTTGACTTTTGGCAGCTGCTGCCCGGAGATGACCTGAGGAAAGGCAGGGGACCAATGAGGGGTGGGGAATGGTGGTGAGGGAGGAGGGAGGCCCACAGGCTCCTGTCCCTCCCGTGGCCGGCCGTACCCTGACACTGAGCCGCTTCCGGGTCCACCAGGGCCCCTGAGCCAGAGCACGCGAGTTAAAGGTCGAGTTCGGGTCTCGCAGGAAGGCAGGCTTCAGCACGTACCCGCAGGCCCCGTTGTCCTGGAAGCGGCCCTGGTACACATCCATCTCTGGGCCAGGTGTCTGGAAATTGAGGGCCACTGGAGGCGAGACAGAGCAGTCACAGGCTGTGGGCTGGTCTCCGGGGCCCTAGAGCCCAGCCTGCTCAGGGTAGACTGAGGCCTTAGAGGCCCATGGGGAGGCAGAAGCAGGGCCCAGCGCCACTCCAGTGCCTGCTGCCCCCCTGCCACCCTCCCTGACCCACCACGCCAGCCTCACGTTTTATTGCTGGTGCCAGAATGCAAAGCCCTAGTGTGCTCACGATGAGGTTTCAGACACTGTGACTTGCTGGCGGGGGGATTATTTTCAAACCGAACCCACAACGCGCTGTGTCTGGCCCCTGGTCCTCTGGACCGAAACCCTCACCCAGGCCTCCTCCCAGGCCCCGCCGGCCCCCGCCGGCCCATACCGATCTGGCAGCCCCCGTTCCACATCTCCACGGGGCTGTAGTTGGAGGAGTCCGTTCTCCACCCAGCAGGGTAGATCCTGCTCAGGTGAGTCACATTGTGGCGAACAAAGCTGTTTCCTGAGAAGGTGTAGGTGGTCAGAAGTGCACACCCCCCCCCCCCCAGGAGCCCAGGCCCCCCCCCGCCCCCACCAGCTCCATCTGGTGCCGACTCTGCCAGGTCCCGAGCAGGGGGAGCCAGGCCTGACCAGTCCAAACGGTCAGACAGATGGACAGCACCCTGAGGGTGCAGGGCCGGGGCTCACCTGACTCTTGGAGCAGTCGGAGGGCGCGGTTCTCAGAGAAGGACACCATCTCATAGAAAGCCTGCCCTGGGGTGCCGGGGCCGGAGAAGCCCCCAAAGTGGACACTCTTGCAGTAAATGACCATATCGGAGAGCTCCTTCACTAGCCTGAGCTTGTCCTCCTGGGGGCCATGGGGAGGCCCCGGTTAGATTCAGAGGTTGGGGCAGGTGGGCACTGAGAGAGCCAGAAACCCAGACACAGAGACAGAGGGAGACAGACAGAGAGAGGGGGGCAGAGGGTCTGAGTGGCAGCCACAGAGAACTGAGACCAGGCAAACGTCCCACGATGGGGGAGGTCCCCGGGGCTGACCCCTCCCCCACAACTCCCCCTCGAACCCTGGGCTTGTGCTGCACTCGGCTCCTCACTGCCTCGTCCTCCATCTCAGCAGCCTCATCCTCATCAGACACGACAGTGGCTTCAGGGCCACCCTCCCCGCCAGGGGGCAGGAGCCCCCCAAGCTTCTTCCCCTTCAGCAAGATCTTCCCCTTCAGTTGCTAAGAGTGGAGAAGCAGCTGGTCACGACCAAGCCAACGGGCCTCCCGGCCAGTCCCCCCTGCCCTCTCATATGGGTACCCCCGTGCCCACCGCGAACCTCAGGGGAAGGCAGGCTGGTAGTGGCCCCGTCCAGCGGCCGGTCCAACAGCATGGGGCCCAGGATGGTGCGCAGGTGTCGCGCCATCACACGCTGCTGCTCCAGGCTGCAATGGTTCTCCAGGGACAGGATGACGGGGTAGGGGGACGCCTGGAGGCCCCAGGGCAGGTTAGGAGGGGGGTGCCGCCCTTACTACGGCCCTCCTCACCCGCCAGGAGCGCGCCCACCTTGAAGGCGTAGTCCCTGATGGCCCTGAGCACGTCGCAGAGGAGGATCTTGGAGGTGAACGTGTAGCCGTGGTAGATGATCGGCTCCAGGTTGGGGCCGTCCCAGCAGTCGAGCTCCAGGCAGCGGCAGCCCTTGCACAGCGCCCTGCGGGTAGGCGTGGCGGCTAGGCCCTCCGACCCCGCCCCGGCCCCGCCCCCAGGCTGCCCCGGCCCCGCCCCACCCCGCCCCGCCCCGCCCACGGGCCCCACCGGATGTAGGCTTCCGTGCTGCTGGGCCCGGTGAGCTGGTCTTCCAGCAGGTAGGTGTTGTGCGAGGAGGACATCAGGTAGTGGCTGAGCGGCTGGCCCATGTCCTGGTAGACCCGCCGATGCGCCAGGCTGAAGGCGCTGCCGTCGGCGGACAGCAGGTACATGAGGAAGCCGTCCTTGGTCATCTGCCGCTGCGCCTTGGCTGCGAGGGAGGAGGCCGGCACCAGTCAGAGCTCTGGAGGCCAGCCGCCTCCCGGAGACCTTCGGGAGGAGCCCCCTGCTGTCCCCGCCTCCCTGTCCCGAGCTCGCCCTGGACGTCTCTCGGAAGAGGTAAGTCTGGCAAATCATCAGGCTGTCATTACCCCAGAGTGGGGCTCTGTCTCTCCCTCCTCCTCCCCCTCCCCCCACCTTCTCGGTCCCCCCCCACACCGAGGCCCCCTCCTCAGTCTGCCTCCTCCTCCTCCTCCTCTGGGCCTCTAGACTGAAGCACAGGGAGGGGCCCAGAATGGGCACAAAGAAGGAAGCAGGAAAAGGGTTTGTTTTTCCGGCCTCCTCTCCTGTTTCCTGGAGGACCCTCAAACCCCTGTGGAGAAGGACCCGAGAGAGGGGTAGTGATGCTGGAGTCCTGTCTCCCATCTGCTTGCCTTCATGGGGCAGGCTGAGGCACCCCCCTTCCCTCCAGCTCCTGACACTCCCCGGGCGTCTCCCAGCCAGTGTAGACCCAGGGAGTGCAGGCTGAAGGCCCCAGCCAGGCCCTCACCCGCCTCGCTGGGTTCATAGCGCTCAATGAGAGAGAGGGCCAGCGCAGGCCCCGCCGCCTCCTCCCGCTGCTGGTGCTGCAGGAACGTGACTAACTGATCCACCGACAGCGTCTCCCTGGAGCCTGCGGCCTCCGCAAAGGTGCGGTCAATCTCCTCCCGCTGGGTCAGCATCTTGTAGAAGGCCTCGATCTCCTCATCCTCCAGCGAGTCTGTCTGGGAGCGGTCACATTCCTGCAAGGCCACGTGGGCGGGGCTCAGCGCATGCTCCCCACTAGGGTCGAGGGCCCACTGCCACACAGAAGCAGCCCTCACTCCCTGCCTCACCCTGAAGATCTTCCGGGCGTAGCTGTCATCCACCTGGATGTTGAGCTCCTTCAGGAAGTTCTGCAGCTCCTTGAAGCTCATCTTGTTGTCCTTGTTTTTGTCAGCTTTTCGCAAGCAAGAGTGAATCCAGCTGGGCAAGAGGTAAGGAAAGAAAGAACCCAGGAGCCCTGATACCCCCACGGTCCCAGCTAGAGCCATGTTTCAAGCCCAGGGTGAAGTCCTGGGCCCAGGTGGACTGAGACCACCCACAGACAAAGCCCCCTGCGGGTGCAACTGCACATCAGCATCCCAGGGACAAGATCCGATGGGCTCTTCGGAGAAAATGTTACATCCTATTAAGGGGTCTATTTTCTGTTGGCTGGATTTGAACCTTTTCACATTTGTAAAAACATTTATTTTCTCACTGTGGAAGAGTTCGCTTATAGACAACTTAGAAAATGCAGAAAGTAGGGACGCCTGGGTGGCTCAGTCGGTCAAGTGTCTGACTCTCGATTTCGGCTCAGGTCCTCATCTCACAGACGTGGGATCAAACCCCATATCAGGCTCCACACTGAGCATGGAGCCTGCTTAAGATTCTCTCCCTCTCTCGCTCTCTCTCTCTCTCTCTCTCTGCCCCTCTCCCCAGCTCTCTCTCTCAAAATAAATAAACATTAAAAAAAAAAAAGAAAGAAAATGCAGAAAGTAAACAAACAAATCCCCCGTAGTTGTATCACCCACAGATAATTACTGTTACCATTTCAAGGTTTGTCCTTCTGGTTTCCAATACATCATTGTTAGCCAACTTGACTAAAGCACGTGAGGCTTATTTTACAGGAAACATCAAAACTTTAAGCCACAGATCAGAAGGTGAGGATATCACAAGCAAAAAACAAAGCCTGGCTCATGCTGTCACGATGGGGGCACTTAGGCCCCCACCTCTCCCTTCTGTCCCCTGTCCCCTCAGACTAGACCTGGAGAAGTCAAGAAAGAGGAACCCCACAGTACATTCCACAGAAATTAGAGAACAAAGACAACGACCATAATTTTTAAAAACCAACAGCAGGTTTTTAGAAAAAGTCGCAAAGGAAACAACATAATTGAGGCCATATAAACCTTACACAATTCTGAGGGTCAAAGAAAGAAAAAATAAAGTCCGGAAAACAGTACGATGACCCTAATAACTAAATGAGAGAAGGACATGAACTGACCTTTTACAAACGTTCTCGGTAATCAAAGAGACTAACAATTTGCAAATGAGCTGCGGTTTCTTAAACTGTAAGATCAGCAATTTCAAAGTATGTTACTTTGAAGGCACGCGGGGGTGAGGTGACACGGACACTCCCATCTTGCACTTGGACAAAGGAAATCAGTTCAACCCTTAGGAATGTGGTGTAGAGATACAGCTAACGTCTACACCTCTACATCATTTGACTCACTAATTCCACTTCTAGGAATCTATTCGTAAGGAAATACTCCTACTAAATACTGAAAGGTTTTATGAACATAGTTCTTTGCCATGTTACTTGTAGTAGTGAAAGACTAAAAATAAATGTTTACCGCTAAAAGAATGGAGCGCTAACTTATAGGGCATCTACTCAATGGAATATTACAGTCGTTACAGCTGTTTATGGGGAAAGAATTATGATGTAATGTTACACGGAAAGTGGATACAAATGTATGATCTCCACTATTTTTGGCAAATGCATCATGAGGCAAATTGAAATGCAGAGAAGATTGGGGGCAGAACCCAAATCAGCAGTTTCTGAAGGAGATGGGTTTTGGGGGCCTTTAAAATTTCATTCTAACATAGCCATATTTTATGTATATATTTACATGAGAAAATAATTAGGGCAGAATTCTAGGTAAAAAAAAAAAAATCACGTTCAGAGTGGTCCAGCCAAGCATGAGGTCCCCCTGCCGACTGCTATTCCGTAGGCTGGAATGGGTTTATGACCTTGGGGTCTGGGCAGCAGAATCCTCCAGAGGGCAGAAGCCTGTCCAAGCACAAGCCTGTACTACAGAATTGGACTTTTAAGAAAGCTCAAAATCAGGTAGATATAGCCTTGAGAAAAAAACACTTAAAACTCTGAACTGCTGAAAATCAGAGAGTAAGGAAATTTAAATGTGTAACTTACACTCTGAAAACGACAACACCATGTTGAAAGAAACTAAGGAAGACCTAAATAAATGGAAAGATACCCGTATTTACAGACCACAACACTTGATTTGTTAAATGGGGAATACTCTCCAGATTGATCTACAGATTCAACACAACCCCCATCAGAATCCTGCTGGCCACTTTGCAGAAACTGATCCTAAAATTTATACGGGGCATCAAGGGACCCAGGATAGTCCAAATAATCTCACAAAAAAAAAAAGAAAGGAAAAGAAAAAAAAAAAAAAAGAACAAATTTGGAAGACTCACACGTCCTGATTTCAAAACTTAGTACATGAACTAACTTGGATTTTAAATAAATAAATAAATAAATAAATAAATAAAACAAAAAAACTTAGTACAAAGTTATGGTAACTGAAATGCGGTGCATGCATATGTATCGATAAATGGAATAAAACTGAGTCATTAAATAAACCCTCATATTTATGGTCAACTGATTTTTGATGAGGCTGTAAATACAGTTCAATGAGGAAAGAACAATCTTTTCAACAAATGGTGCTGGAGCAGCTACCTACACGCAAAGAAATGAAGCTGGACCCCCCCCCCACATCATGCCACAAAAACAAATTCAAAATGAATCAGAGACCTGGGGTGCTTGGCTGTCTCTGTTCATAGAGCACGTGACCCTTAGTCTCAGGGTTGTGAGTTCAAGTCCCACACTGGGCGTGGAGCATCCTTAAAAGAAAAAAAATTCAAATTCAAATTAAAAAGAAAAAAATTAAATTAAAAAGAAAAAAAAATCACACACCTAAATGTAATAGCTAAAACTGTAAAACTTTTAGAAGAAAACATAAGAGTAAATGTTTGTGACTTTGGGTTAAGCAAAGCCTTCTTCGATATAACATCAAAAATCACATCAATGAAAGCAAAAAGTAGCTGAATTAGGCTTCACCAAAACTAAAAACTTGTGCTTCAAATACCATCGAGAAAAAGAAAAGAATCCCCAAAATAGGAGAAATTATTTGCAAAGCATAACCAAGCTGAGACTTGTGTCTAGAATATATAAATAACTCTTAGAACTCAATCATAAAAAGACAAAGAGCCCCAGTGAAAAACTGGGCCAGGGATCTGAGTAAACATTTCTCCAGAGAAGATGGCAGAAAAGCACATTAAAAAAAAACACAAAACACAAAACAAAAAAACACTCCACATCATGAATCAAATGCAAATCAAAACCACAATAAGATACCTATCAGAAACCAAAACAAACCAAAACACAAACCCCAGAAAATAACAAGTGTGTTGAAGACTTGGAGAAAATCGGAATCCTTGTGCACTGTCGGTGGCCATGCAAAGCAGTGCAAACACTATGGGAGACAGTATGGTGGTTCCTCAAAAAGCTGAGGGTAGAATCATATGATCTCGCAGCTCTCCCTCTGCGTATATACCCCCGAAGAACTGAAGGCAGGGTCTAAAGAGGTATGCCCAGAGTAGCATTACGCACAACAGTGAAAAGGTGGAAGCCACCAGGTGTCCCTCAGTGGAGGAATGGATGAACAAAATGTGGTCGGGGCAGACAACGGACTATCCTTATTCCACCCGAAAAAGAATGGAAACCGTGACGCACGCTACAGCGTAGATGAATCTTAAGGGCGTTCTGCTCAGTGAAATGAGCCAGTTGTAAAAAGACAAATCCCGTATGATTCTACTTATCTGAGGTTCCTAGGGTCGTCAAATTCAGAGAGACAGAAAGGAGAACGGTGGTTGCTGGGGGCTGGGGAGTGGGGATTGGAGGTGGGAGGATGGCAAGTTGTTTAATGGATGTAGAATTTCAGTTTTACAAGACGAAAAAAGCTCTGAATGTTGGTTGCACGACAATGGGAATGTACTCAACACTACTACGATAGTTGAAGACGGTACATTTCATGTTACGTATATTTTACCACAATTAAATTTTTTTTTTAAAAAGATCCATTTAATGGGGTGCCTGGGTGGCTCAGTTGGTTAAGCGACCAACTTCGGCTCAGGTCATGATCTTGCAGTTTGTGAGTTTGAGCCCCGCGTCAGGCTCTGTGCTGATGGCTCAGAGCCTGGAGCCTGCTTCGGATTCTATCTCCCCCTCTCTCTGCCCCTCCCCTGTTCATGCTCTGTGTCTCTCTGTCTCTCAATAATAAATAAACATTAAAAAAATTTTTTTCAAAGATCCATTTAAAAAAGGGCTTAATAGGGGCACCTGGCTGGCTCAGTCAGTAGAGCATGCGACTCTTGATCTCAGGGTTGTGAGTTTGAGCCCCATGTTGGGTGTAGAGATTACTTAAAAATAAAATCTCTTTTTTTTAAGAGCTTAACAACACAAAATGGGCAAAGGATCTAACGGATATTTCTTCAAAGAAGATATACAAATGACCAATAAACACATGTAAAGATACCCGACGTCATTAGCTATCAAGGAAATGCAAAGCAAAACCACAATGATGCCGCTTGATACCCACAAAGCTGGCTACAGTAAAAAAAGATAGTAACAAGCCTTAGCGAAGACGTGAAAAGTTGGAACACTCATACACTGCTGGTGAGAATGTAAATTTCCTCATTGGAGAACAGTTCGGCAATTCCTCGAAAGGTTAAGCATACGGTTACCATGAGACTTATAAATTGTAGGTATATACCACATGAAACTTCTACACAAGTGTTCATAGCAGCATTGGTTCATAAAAGCTCCGAAGTGGAAACCCAAATGTCCATCAACTACTGAATGGATAAATAAACTGGGGCATAACCACGCCATGGAATGTTACTCAGCCATAAGAAGGAATGAAGTCCTGACTCATCCATTCAGCATGGATTCGCCTGAAAAACATGCTCAGTGAGAGAAGCCAGTCACAAAAGACTGTATCTTGTACTTAACGTGAGATGCCCAGAAAAAGGCAGACATATAAAGCCAAAATGTAGATCAGTGGTTGTCTAGGGCCTGGGGGGTCATGGGGAGATGGGGAGTGGCTGCTAAGGGGTGTGGGGTTTCTTTTTAAGGTGATGAAATGTTGTAAAATTACTTCCAACTCTGTGAGTGTACGAAACAGCATTAACTTGTACACTTTAAGCAGGTGAATTACACGGTATGTGAATCATATGTCAATAAAACTGTCATTAAAAGAGGGGACTGGAGCTGGCTCCTCCCTAACCCTATGTACCAGAAGCCCGATCACTTTGAATCCTGGGCTATCATGTTGTGCACCCAGACCTGGAAGTGAATTTGTTTTAAGCCCACAGGCTGGCCTGCACACCAGGCCCCGGGAAACTTGGGCCCCACTCCCCCCAGAATGGCACAGGGGGTACCAGGGCCTCCCAAATTCCCAGAGAGAAAAAATGTAGTGACTCCAGGAAACATGCTTAAAACCCCCAAGGCACAGCCTCTCGTGGAAGCAGGCTGCTGCCGTTAGCCTCACCTGTGCTGGTTATTGGTGGGGAGAAGAGGGGACATTGGGGGGTGCACAGTGTAGGCCAAACAGGGCTCCAGGTACCTTTTCTGCCTCCCTTCAGCTAAGGACCGAAGCGTGTTCCCCCAAATCAATAAGGTGAAGCCCTAACCCCCAATATGATGGCATCTGGGGATCCGTCTTGGGGGGCTTAGATGAGGTCACGAGGCGGAGCCCTCATGATGGAATCCGTGCCCTTATGAGAGGACACACCAGGGATCGTGTTGACTCTCTCTCTCTCTCTCTCTCTCTGCCACGTGAGGACACAGTGACAAGGCAGTCACCCACAAGCCGGGACGAGTGCTGTCATCAGAATCCAACCGTGCTGGCAACCAGACCCCGGAGCTCCAGCCTCCGGAACTGTGAGAAAGTGAACTTCTGTCGTTTAAGCCCCCAGGCTATGCTATTTTGGTGCGACGGCCCGATCTGGGTATCTTCGGTTCCCATGTTGCCCTGGGGATGGCCAAAGCCAGTATCCACAGGCTGGGCCAGGACCCACTGCCACCAAAAGGATACTGCTGCAGCTTCTGCCGCTGGTCCATGGAGCCCGAGTGGTGGATGACCTTGCGCAGACCCTGCACCCAGTGCCGGGCGTCAGCTGGCGACGGGGCGATGAGGTCTAGTGTATTGCGCTGGTCCTTGAAGACGACGGAGAAGCAGCGGTCCTCGGGCACGTCGCGGGCATACTTCTCCAGGCCCTCCGTGCGGTGCCCCACCCGCACCTCCTGAATGTCCTCAATGGAGACTGCAAAAAGGGGGACAGGTGGCAGAGGGAGCTGCGAGGCCAGTCCCTGCCCCCCATGCGCCCAAGGCACAGCGTAGGGGCCGGTGGAGCCGGGGCTGGAGCTCTACGATCCAGAGACAAGGAGAGGGACAGGAGGACAGACGAGGCGGCACAGAAGGGAGGAAGGAGGCCAGAGACTGAGGTGTTGGAAGAACGTGAGACACAACTGCGGTGCGCAGCGGACACGCGCAGGGAGGGACAGAGGGAGAGGCCGACCTCGGAGAGGGGCGCCTGGGACCCCAGCCCTGCTCTTTCTGGACTGGGAGGGTGTAGGACCCCTGGGAGAGTACTGGGGCCGGACAGGGCTTTCAGAGATGGGGGGAGACCACTCTGGAGCTTGGAGCCTGTGACAGACAGGAGGCCACAAACCCTCCTCATTGCCCTTGACTTTGTACCGTCTTCCCCTCAGACAGCCATGAGAGCCTCCAGGCCCCTCTCCTGACCATCCAGGAGACAGAAGCCATCATGGCCCTGGGGCGTGGGTGCAGAGGGAGAAGTGCTTGCGTTGGAGCGTAGACAGGGCCCTGCCCTGCATGTGTCTGTGTGTGTCCTGACCTCAGAGAACCCCTTGGCAAGGAGGGTGCAGGAAGGCCCTGGCCCTCTAGGACCCCAAGGGGTGCCCCTTCGGAGTCTGAGAGAGTACACCATTCTGTCCTCAGAAGCTGGGGGAAAGGCCTCCCATCACATTCAAGCCTTCCAAGCTTCAGGGAGCAGCAAGCCCCTGCCTCCCTACTACCCCCAGGGTGTCCTCCCTGGCCTGGCCGTGGGCCAGTCCCACCAGCTGCCACTAGCTTAGCTCACGCTAAGCTGCCCAGCATCAAGGTTCAGGCTCCGCCCCTGCCCCACCTGCGTCCTGAGCCATCCACATCCATCTGTCTCGGGTCCTAGACCAGCTCTGGCTACAAGCTCACCTCTCCTCCCGGTGCCTGCCTGCACCCTGAGTGCCCAGACGCCTCCCAACCACCTACCTACAAGCCCTAGGTGTATGACATGTGCCCCCGCCTGGGCAGCAGGCTCTGATGGCCAGACACGTGAGCCCTCGGCCATCTGGGGTGCTGGGGGTAACCTGTGCTTAATCCCTCTGCCCACGGCCTCCTGTGCTGGCGAGGCTCACCCCAGCGGCAGGCAGCTGACCCAGGCTGGGGTGACAACAGGAAACCTGAGCTGTGGAGCTGGGCCAGCACCCCCACCCGCACCAGAGAGAGATTCCAGATGCCTCCGCTGCTGATAATGCCTTGTCTGCCTCTGGGAGCCAGAGTGGGGGGGGTGTGGTAGTGGAAGGGTCAGGGGAAACTTAGCAGGAAGCAGAGGCAGAGAGAACTGGGGGCGCTGCTCCCCTCCTCCGTCACCTGGCCTCAGCTTCCCCGAGGACAGAGCGCATTTGGGGCCAACAGGCTCGCTGCTCACCCAGAGAAGGGAAGCAGCCAACACGGGTGCTCAGCCCGAGAGCTGTCTCAGTGTCTCTGTCACGGAAGAGAGCCTCTTCTAGCCATGTTCCTCACCTGAGCACACCTGGTGCCTGACCCCCCACCTGTCACCCCTGCAGCCCCTCTGCCCAGGCCCCTCACTTGTGCCCCTTCCTCGTTCTCCCCTCTGCATCTTTGCTCACGCTGGTCTCCTGCCTGGGACGCCCCTCCTGCCCTCGTGTTCACAGCTGTCCCAGGATGAGGGGCTCGTCTCCCCAGCCCAGGTCCCCTCCCCTGTCTCCGCCCCCCCGCCCACCGCCACCAAGTGCTGGGCACACAAGTGTACTGGCTAATGTGTGGGCTCTCGGGAATCCCCAGGGCTCAGAGAACAAGATGCCCCGTTCCCACCATGCCGCCCCCCCCCCCCCCACCAGCATCTAACAGGAAGCCCCATATCAGGGCAGAGGCCTATGAAGGAGACTGGCTGGTGCCACGGACAGGAAAGGTCTGGGTCGCTTCCATGCTGTGCAGCTGATGTGCACTCGGGTGGTTTTTTGAGAGACTTCAGGCTCCATCCGTTCCAAGCCGACCCTGCCCTGCTCAGAAACTCGTGGCCCATAGCCCCAAGGCCCTAGCCCAGCTCCGCATCCGACCCTGCTCCTACCCCGCCTCACCTCCTGCCTTGCTACAGCCACAGGGCCAGCAGGCCATACTTTCTCAGCTGACTACCTCAGTTTCCCGAGGCCGGCAAACCCTCCCTGGGCACCCTCAGCGGGCAGGCCCTCCGCTTCCTGCTGTCCCCCCTCCCGCCCCGGGCCTGTTGCCCGTGTCTGATCTCACTCCCAGCCGACTGACCCTGTCTCCGTGTGCCCCCTCCCCCACCCTGCCACTGCCACAGCCAAAGGCAGGGATCTGGGTTGTGTGGAATCCAACGGCAGTGATCTTCCTGCGCGGTCCTACACAACGGTCACCCGCCGCATGTGGCTATTTAGATATAAATTAGTTAAAATTCAGTAGAATTAAGAATTCAGTCCCTTAGTCACCCCAGCCACGTTGCCAGTGCCTGATGGCCATAGGTAGCCAGTGGACCTATACTGGACAGCACAGATCTAGAACATTCCTGTTACCAAAGAAAGTTTTTTTGGGGTAGCACTGATCTAAAAATTTCCCACCACGTAAAGATGCGGAGGGGAGCACTCGTGTTGCAGAGTCTTTAGGGCATTCTGTGTTAAGAGGTAGCTGTCTCTGTGAGGGCTTGCTGGAGGCGCTCTCTGTTTACAGGCCCGAGGCTTGGGTTCCTGGGCCTTTTCAGAAGCTGCCAGAAAACCCTCAGGCCCAACACCCTCAAGGGAACTGCCCAGCGAAGGGCTCTCTCTGCTCCACCCCACCTCTTCGCTATGGCCCCAGTCCCGGGGAGGAACTGCCTCCCGCAGCCCCACCTCGTATCCTGGCCACTGACACCGGGAAGGGCCTTATCTGCCCCCGGACTTTGGGCCTGGCTTGTGGCCTCATTACACCTGGAGTCAAACTCCACCCAACTTCCCTCCCTCCCACATCTGTCTCAGTGGATACCCTGTGAGTTCAGACAACCCTTCCAGCAACCTCCCTACTTCTGAGCCGGACCTTCCCATCTGTGGTCGTGTTTATATACCCCTACCCCCCAAAGGCCTCGCCGTCTGTGGTCCTCCGTGACCACCCTCTCCGGCCCAGACTAGGCCTCAGTTTCCCTATCGGTGATTTAGCAAACTCTTCTCCGCCACCCTTGCCAACTTTCAGTCTCCCCACATCTGGTCCTGGTTGTGTGACCGACCCGGGCCCCACCAGGCCAGGCCTGGGCTTCCCTATTTGTGGTCCCGGTCCAGGATTGACCGTCCCCCACTCCCTGCCCCAACCAGCATCAGTTTCCCCACGCAAACACAGGCTTCCCACTCTGCTCCCGCCCTGCGGCCCTGGGATACTCACACAGCTGGGACTCTGGGGTCCGCATGACCTTGCGGGACTCCTGCCAGATGGTCTTGCAGTCTTCCTGCAACTTGTAGAAACGCTCTCTCCGCCATGAGTTGGACTTCACCTTCAGGAGCTGGCTGCCCTTCAGCAGTACCTGTAGGTCCTCATCATCCTGTAGGCCTAGGGGACAGAGCTGGTGAGATGCCACTGCCTCCAGTGTCCCTGCTGCCGCCGGACCCATGCTAGCTACTCCCACCTCTGGACCCTTTCGGAGCCCACTTCTCACCAGCCTCCTCCTCAGCTCTTGGTTCCCTTCTCCCACCTTCACCCAAGCTCCAGCCTGATCCTGGAGCCCTGCCTCCTCCAGGAAGTCATCTCTGACTGCCAGCTGAGGCCATGTAAACCTCAGGACACCCGCCCACTGAACGCCACACTTTATACACCGTGACCTGCCACCCACAGCTGAATGGACAAAGGGAAAGCAGCTAATTCAAGAACATCTGGTTCCTGAGGTTTTTTAGGTGTCCTGAGACAGCCTGGTTCTGTAAGAACCCTCCTGGTCATACTTAGGGATCAGACTGATCTGAAGGAAGCTGGGACCAAAATATCAGGCAGGGCAGGAAAGAAAAGGTCCTGAGGTCAGAGCAGTTGTAGTTCTTGGTGTCAACATTATGGTTGCAGTAGGGCCCTTGTGCCCGTCCCTGCCTCCCTCGCCCCTGCTGCCCCCACCCTAACTTGCACCTGCTCAAGTAGGTCTCTGATCCTTGCCCCAGGGAGACCAATGAGCCTACTGGGGCCTATGTTTGGCCTGCTGGGATGCCCCTGTCTCTCCCTGCCCGCTTCATCTCTGAGTGTCCTGGGTCGGGGAACCTCAGCGTATCATAGCCCTGAGGCACAGCACAGCCTTCTCAGCAGCTGAGGCAAGACCTGGTCCAGGGCGCCAAGTGACGACCAGAACCCTGGCTGCACGGCCCCTCCTGCCCAGCTGTCTTCAGACACACAGGCTGGCTTGCGTGGCGGGGGCTCCCAAAGATATAATGCCCTTTGTCCTACCAGCTCCAAGCAGGAGGTACCAAAGGGGCACCAGGCCTGGATCCCCGGGAGCCCTCATCCCCAAGCAGACCCTGTATCAACTGTGATCGGGGAGAGACCACTCCCCACCTTAATGACTCATCAACGTAATACAGAGATAAATGCGCCTAGATCTGTATCTGTCACCCAAGCCAGAGGCAGTCCAGCAGCCAGCTCTGTTCAGAGGCAATCGGCCATCTCCCCTCACTCTGTCCCCCAAACTAAAACTAGGTGGCCCTTCGGCGGTCCTCATCCTTCTGCTCCAGCAGAGTGGTGACATCAGGGACCACGTGGGTCCAGTCTGAGGGGCCTGTGACTAGGCCTATAAGCTTTGTTTTTCTGAGCCCAGACCCGCAGCGCCTGATAGGCTCTCCAGCTTTATCCACGCTCCCACTGCCCCCACCCCGACCAGCCTTCCCCACACCCCCACAAGACCTACAGAACCTTCTGGACCACTTCCCCAGGCCTCAGCCACCCTTACCCTCCCTATCCCTCCCCGATCTCCTGCCTCCACTGGGGACAGTACCCAGTGCTTGAAAACCACCCCCCCCCCACCCCGTCCCATGGCTTTAGGCAGCTCCCCTCTGTCTCTGGGCTTCTGTTCCCCCATCAGCACTGGGTCAGAACAGCATAGGAAGAGGCGTCTGTGGGCCTCCTCAGAGGTGTCTGTCTGATGTGCCTTCTCCCTCCTTTGTCCCAAGTCTCCCCACACTTCTGGGAGACCCCGCTGGGAGACCCTTGGTGTGAGCAGTCCCACTTCAGCCCCTGGGGAGGGTCAGTGCAGGAAAAGGGGGCTCCTGCAGGAAGTCCTAAACTGTCGGCCGTGTCTGTGGCATTGAAACAAGAGGAAGGGGGAAGGGAGTTCCCGGATGCCCGAAGGGAGTCCCCCAGCCTCTGCTGGGGCATTCATTCCGCTGTCCTTTCTGAGGCTGAGGTAGGACTGCCAGGGGCCTCTCCGGACCCTCTGCCTGGCCCCCGCGCCCAAGCCGGGCGCTCATCCGGGCCAGCCGCTGCCACACCACAGAAGGTAATGGGGGGACGGGGTCGGACAGTCGAAGGTGAGCCCCACCCTCCGGCCCTGGAAAACACCGTGAGGAGATGACATGTTCATCCTGTCCTGGAGCCGGGCCGTGGCCCTGTCTGCGGTCAGGCAGAGATAAGTCCCCTGGCTGCCGACGTGGCTTCCGGAACACGGACCTCAGCCCCAAGGTGGGCCTTGATAATCGCCACTGCCTCCTGGGCCATTAGCAAACCTGGGCAGGCACCCCTACCTCTGAGCCTCACCTGCGGCCCTCTTGTCTCTGGGGCCTCTGGGCTGCCCGCCCCACCACTTTTCCTCCCTGAGCACCCGGAAAGTCTACGGACACCCCGCGCCCAGCCCCACTCGCTCATCTGTGGTACCTTCTCCTCCTGAGAAGGGGCCTCTGAGCTCAGGGGCCCCTGGGCTGATCTGCAGCCTGCCCCGGCTGGCTACACGCAGCGAGGTGGCCTCTGTGAGTACGGAGGGTGCTGCGGGTGCCAAGAGGCTGAGGGGGGTGCCAGGAATCCTGCCCCCATGCACCTAGGGTGATGCATAATGGAGACAAATCGGGTCTGGGACCCACGGCAACGCACAGCTACACAATCACACACTGCCGTCCTCAACATCGCCAGAACATCGTCATAACAACGATAATAATAGCAGCCACCATAACATTAATGGTCAGGATTTGACTAAGATACTGATCTTAGCACGTGTATTTAATCTCCCCAACAACCCTATGAAGAAGGCACTATCATTACTCCCATTTTACAGATGAGGAAACTGAGGCTCAAGGAAGTTACACGGTGGAGTCAGGACTCAGAAGCCTGCCCAAGGGTTAGTGCTAAGAAACACTGCCTTATGTAGTCACTACTCAGGCACAATGAGTAATGTTACAAAGAGCACTGTCAGAAAATCCACGTAACACATATTGTAACACAGAAAAACAGAACCGGTCACCTGGGACACGCGCAGTCACACGGCATCACACTGGATCACACGCTGTCACACTGGTGCCACGGTGTCACACACATGTTACATATCATCGCTGCTGCACAGTGGCCCCACTGCCGCACGAGGGACAGAATCACCACTGGGTCACACACTGGGTCACCCAATGTCACATTTGTCACTCACATTTGCACAGCATCACACTGGATCACGTAGTCTCAAACAATCATCTCACTGGGTTACAGAGTCATTACCCCGGGCCACATACCTAGTAATGCCTCAGAAATCTGTAAACAGGAGGGGCTAGGGGTGGCGAGGGGGGCCCTTTGGAGGGGCTCAGGTAGATCAGAAGAGGTAACCAGTCCCCCCATGCTCACTCCACACGCCATCCCTGCAAACACAGCCCCACCGTGGCTCTCACTCACAGAAGCACTGAACATGTCCAATCAAAGGATCGAAGGCAGGAATCCCGAGCTCAGGGACATACGGTCTACCTACATCGTGTCCCAGCTGCCTTCCCAGCAGAGCTAGGTGCCCTCCTGGTCCCTTACCCAGCCTCTGCCCATTGAGCGCTGCCACCTTGAGGCTCTGCTCCTGCAGGTAGAGCTCTCTGGAGCGGGTCCGGCTGCGGATTCCTAGGCATTGCATGACGCTCCCCGGTGCCTCTGCCGCCACCGAGCCTGGCCCGGGACAGCAAAGCCTCTAGAAAGCCCTGGCCGTGGGGGCGGAAGCACCGCCCCGAGAGGAGCAGGGGAGGAGACCGGGCGTGGGGGGCGGGGCCAGAATCCAGAAGGAGGGGCTAACCTGGAAGGGCGGAGCCTCGGCCCTAGAGGCGGGGCGCGAGAGAAATCTGGGCTGAAAGGGGCGGAGGCAGACCCTAAGAGACGTGGCCAGTCTCGGGGGGGCGGGACCTTCGCCCCCGGGGGGGCGGGCCCCAGGCGGGGAGAGGAGGAGCCAGAGAGGCGGGAGTGGGACAAATCCGTAACTCAGGAAGCAGATCTGTGGCGAAAGCCACAGCCCAGAAAGCTGATAGGGGGCGGAGCCACAGCCCCAGAAGCTGGGGTCGGGGGGCGAAGGAAAGGAACCGGGTCTGGGAAGCAACTTGGAGGCAGAGCCTCTCTCAAGGGGCGGAGCCGAGGTCCAGAGGGCGGACCAGGGAAGGGTAAACCGCCCTAAAAACGTGGGGTTCGCGTCGGGAAGGGAGGAATTTCGGCTTTGGAGGAGGTGTCCACCGGGGGGCGGAGACCGAGCCGCGAATTCGAAACACCTGCTGGGGGCCGGGCGAAGGACCAGAAGCTGGAGCGAGATTGAGCAGAGGGGAGACGGGGTGGCGGCGGCCACCGCGGACGAGTCTAGGAAGACGGGATGGGGCGGGTTAAGGAGGAGCCTGGGCTGGAGCCTGGGGCAGACCACCAAGCCTGCCAAGTATTTTACCTCAATTACTCAACGAATTCATTGTAATTCAGCCGGCTGTTGCCTCGCTTGTGAACCTCAGGCGGGCCTGTTTTCTTTTCTCGGTTTCTCCACCAGAGTGGGGTCATCTCCACGGTTGCGAATGCGAATGGAATTCTTGAAAAAAGGCTGATCTTAAAAATGAGCCCATTCACGCAGGCTTGCTTTGATTAACAGACGAGAACTACCGCAACTTTATACAAAACTGGGCCGCCAGTGTGCTCGGGAACAGTGGGACCTTTCATGTAAGTTACAACTTCTCTTTCATGCATCCAGCCCCTACTGTGTGCCAAGGTCAGAACACCACCCAGAGGCCTGACTCACCCTTCTTTTACTCTCCGCCTCTGAATAGTTCCTCCATTCGCCTCACTGCAGCTCCAGTCACCGGCGCGGGCAGTGAGTCACCCTCAAAGCACAGCCAAGCAAAGCAATACTAACAATAAACTGAAGCGCACAGTGATTTGCCTAAGGTCACGTCACAGAGAGTAAGTACATCGTGAGAACGTGTGTTGGTGTAGATGAGCCGAAATACGGGCACAGGCAAGTTGTTCTTTATTTGGAGGGGAGCGGGCAGAGGGCAAGGTAAGCCTGTTTTAGAGAAACCACACAAGGGTTCTCATTCAGAGGACCAAGGACCACCCCCGACCCCAAGGGCCTATGGATAGAATCGCACTTCAGTGTAACTTGCTTCCTTCGAATGCTCATGTATTTTCTTTTATGCACTTAAACACATGACCCTGAGGAGGCGTCCACAGGCTTCATCTGACCGCCAAAGTGACCTATGGCACAAAATGTTAGGATCAGCGTGGATCGGTGTGCCTGTGGGGTATATGGGCCTGGAACTCCGGAGACAGGCAGGTTTGAAACATAACTGAGGTGAACAGGGGGCTGGCCACCCCCACCTGCTATGATGGCTCTGGAACCGTTATCTCTTGAGGGCACCGGCTTTTTTGCCCACCTGGAGCTCCTATGCCCATAAGTGCCTTGTCCTTCCGACATCCCCTGCAAATTGATGTTGTATACCATGGGTGAAAAGAAAGGACCCAGAGAGGCAAAAAGACTTGCTCAGGGTCATAACATAAAGAGATGCGAAATGAGGACTGGAGCCCAGGGTTCCTGGGGCCCAGATGGGGGCCCTCCTACAGCCTGCCTTCCACTTTCACAAACGCCAGTCGTAGAGTGGGGCAGGGTGGATTTGGTGTAGGAAAAGTTGGTAAAGGTGGATGTGTTCCGTGAGGGGAGGGCCTGGGAGGTAGTATCCTTTCAGGCACGTTTGGGGAGCTGCTGGAGAGGCCGCGACTGGCTAGGATGCAGGCCTGGCTAGAATGGAGACAGCAGAGGTAGTGCAGGAGGGGAAGGAGGCCAGGGGACTGGAGCATCAGTCTGAGGGCTTCAGAGGCACCAGAAAGAGCCCCTTGGTTCTCGAGTCCTGTTCTGGTCACATTTTTCCTAGCAAGGGACTATCTTATGGTGCCCCCTCATCTCCCAAAGAACGCACAGGGCATGATCACTTGGGGGTGAACCTCCTGCAGAAACGTAGCCCCTGCTGAGTACCAGGCACTGTTTCCATTGCCTTATACATATTACCGCATTCAGTCCTTACAGCAAGCCTGTGAGGTAGGTAGCATTCGTATCCCCTATTTTGCTGAGGAAACTGAGGCACAAAGAAATCAAGGGATCTGTCTGAGATGAAAAAGTCAAGGCTTGAACTCATATAGTCCGCCTCCAGAATGCATGCCTGTAGACTACACTTCATCCGCATGCATCTGGGGTGAGGACGTAAGGGACATCTCCTATCTAGGTAGGCTGTAGTGCCCTCCCCCCATCCCCACCCCCCCCCCCCACCCGACCCCGGGCCAATGGAGGGGGCCTTTCTGCAGCAGACTGCCAACTGCCCAAACCAGATGGTGTGGTCCTACAGCACATGTCCAGTGCTGGGGGCACGAATTATGAAAGGGGTGCAGCGTGGACAATCTGGAACAACACAGGTCACAGTGACCACCCCTTCCCACCATCAATTCTCCTTGACAGGTTCTTGCGTCCTGATTTGGTTTGTAGCAGGGGGGACAAAGGTGATTAAGGGACGTAATTCTGGGTGATGTGCTAGAAGTAGGAGGGCCTTCAGAGAAACGATTGAGGATTGTAGTGTTCATGACGGCCCCACAGGAAGGGCTGGACAGAGTGAGGCATTTGGGAGGCAGGTCTCAAACCGAAGGGGCCAGTGCGGCCAAACCCACGCCACAGTCCCTCCACGTAGCTTCCTCTCCGGGGAAGACACCAGGGAAGAGATATTGCACAAAGGCACAGATGCCCGAGAATGGAGCCCATGCCAACATGAGCTGGGCCAGAGGCGACCAGAGGGCTTGCAGGAGGAGGAGACCTGAGGGTGAGACAGGCATGGAAGACGTGGCAGTGTGCAGGGTAGATGGCACTAACCAAGGGATGAGAGAGAAAGCAGAGGTCTCTACTCTGGTGCTCTGAACCATCCAGCCTCCCTTTCTGCCAGTCTGGCAGAAGCACTAAGAACACGTCTGGTCTGAGGAGAGAAGAGGGAGCACTGGAAAGGGGGCAGGAACCCCATGACCCAGCTGGACGAGATTGCCTGGCGGAGCCCAGGCTACTGGTGTGAGGGTAACAGCTCTGGGCACTGAGCAAAGGTCTCTTTGGGCCATGGAGACCACGTGCAGGCCAACTGGGAAACACAAGATAGACTGGGGGCTGGCTGAAAAGAACATCTCCTATCCCCCTGAAACCCAGGGGGTCTCTAGTGGTCAGCTGGAGGGCTCTGCCTTTCTCCTTCCCATCTATTTTCTCCCTGTATGGTTTAGATGGTTGAGTGGTGGACACTGAAGCCTCCAACCCCAGGGACGCCAGAGAACGCGGAGTTATGGTTAAGCAGTGATTGGCGTGAAGGGCAGGGTTTGCTGAATTGGCAGATGATCTCAGGGGCCAGGAGGACAAGATACCCTTAAGAGTGGGTGAGTCCCCAGGGCGGAGCAAAGAATGCCAGACCAGGTTGAGGGTCCTGACCTGCCAGAAGACCGCCAAGGCCCTGCAGTGGGGGAGCCCACAGCTGCTTTTTCTCCGGGAGGGACAGCAATATGGCCAGGAGCCGGCCCAGACTGTTTCCCCGGTGGGTCGGAGGGCCAGAACTCGGCTGGACAAAGGGTGAAGCGGCAGGCAGTGCGCGGTGAGACTTGGCCCGGCCCCGCCAGGAGGGTGCGCGGTTACGAGGGTCGCGCTGCTCCTTCCAGCTGGTGCATCGCTGACCAGGATTTCTGCGCGGGGCAGTTACGGCCGCCCAGCCCGAACTTGCACCCCTCCTCCTCTCCTTCCCTCCCCGCTCCTTGCACACCTCCGCCTCTCCTTCCCTCCCCCTCCTCCCCGCGCCACACCCGCTCGGCCAGACGCGGTCCAGGCACGCCTGGGATTTGGGGAGCCTCTCGGGCAGCCCGGACGGGGCGGGGAAAACTTGGTTATTCGTGGATGCTGGTTCCGTCCCTCCTCGGCCCCTCCGTGCGCAGCCGACCATAGAGCCCAGCCTTCTGAGACCAGAAAAAGGCAGAATCTTTCAGGCGGGGTCGGGGGTAGCCTTCAGGGAAGTCTTCAGAGTCACGACCCGCCCCCCCACCTCCGGCCAGATCTGGGGGACAAGCCTGGAGACACCCAAGGTCTTGCGGGGCAGTCCCACCCCGAGAGTCCTGGGCCGAGATTTCCCCAATGCAACAAAAGGGCCGAGAGGCGGGCCCGGGGCGGGGCGGAGGGCAGCCGGAGGAGCCTCGGGCCCCCCGCCCAGGGCCGGGAACGGCTTTCCGCGGGGGTCGGCCCGCTCAGGGTCTGCCCGCACGCCAGCCAGGAACTCACCGTGCAGGGTCAGGAAGTCCCGGCCCGAGTCCATGCCCGACGGGCGGCGCAGCGGGAGGGGGCGCCGCGCGACACACGTGCGCGGCGACTGCGCCGATGGCCTCGGGTCCGAGCCGAGTAAGGTGGAGGGACCCGAAGGGACTGCGGTGGGAGGAGACCGGAGGTGGGCCCGGGACACCGCCCCGCCCCCTGGACCCGCCAACCCGCGTCTCTCCCCGCCCCCTCCAGGGATCGGGGAGGGCCGAGGTGGGGGCCGAGCAGCCCCCCCCAACGCTGGCCCAGGCTAGTGGGCGCGTCCCGGCCAGAAATAGCCAGATTCCTCCCGCTTCCTCCGCCGCCGCCACCCACAGGCCGCGGGCCCTGTCATTACCAAGGGCGGCCCGGCCCCACGCCCTACTTGTAGGCGCCTCGCCAGGGTTGGGGTGATGCTCGAAAGAATCGCGTCATTCTGGGGAAAGGACCGCGTAGCTTCCGACGCCCAGCCGGGCTGCTGCGAAAGGGAGCCTGGGCGGCCGGGCGGCCAGCAGAGGTTCCCCAGAGCTGTACTTTTCCTTCTGCAAAATGCGTGCACGGGCACGGGTTAGGAGGTCCTCGGAGAGGTATGCCTGAACCTCGTCCGAAGGAGGGTACCCTCTTCTCTCGATGGGAAGTTTCTGACCCCAAGAGTGCCTTTGGTGAGGGCTGACACTCAGGCAGGGAAAGTTTACAGCAATTAGATGCAGGGAGCTCACCTTTGAGCCTCTCACACCCCAACCCCCTGGCGCTCTGTGCAGTAGAGTGGAGGGACGGGACCTAGGATGGGGTTACATCTCCAGGGTCCCTTCTTTGGGTAGCTTCCCAAGGGGCTGTCTGAACAAGAGGCCCTTATGGTCCCTTGTATCCCCTCAAGTCTTGCAACACAGACACCCTCTTTATAGGGTACCCAGATACCGCCCCCCCCCCCCCCAGAAAGTCCAGGAATCCTGCTGCCTATCACCCTTTGGGAGAGCCTCCACAAGGCCTCCCAGGATGAAGGGTGCCGGGCCCACCAGTGAATCATCCAGGCTTCCTGGGCTGGTAAAGCCGATGTGAGAGTCTGGCAGAAGCCCGTTGGACCCCTCTTGGAGGAGGACAAGGCCTGGCTCACCTCAATCCTTCCTCTTCCCGGCCAACCGGGCCTAGGTGGCCTTGAATACCTCAGGGAGGGGTGTAAACCAGAGGGCACATCTTCCTGTTCTGACGGCTGAGACTGGGTCAGAACTTCCAGACTTTGGAGAGCCCCCTCCCTGCCTGTGCCTCCTGCACATAGAGAAGGTCTAGTCCTTTATCTGGCACTGAGTCCAGTGGTCCTGTCCTTCAGTAGGAGCGCCACCCACCCCTGCCCCTGGCAGGCCTGTCAGAGCCCTCCTTGGTTTCCCTTCCAGTCTGGGATGAGCAAGTCCACACCGGCAGGCCTCACTTTGGAGCCCCTGCCTGCGGGCAGGGTGGATGAAGGGGTCCTTTCTCTGTCCTCACATCTGTCTCTCCCTCTCAATTCTAGGCTAGAACGCATGTCCCCAGGCCTGCCCTTTGGGGAACACTGACTTTCCCAGGGGGGCCCACAATACCCTCTACTCAGCAAGACAGGCCTCCTCAAGCCCTGTTCCTCTTTCCAGCCAGAGACCATTGAAATTCTGACACCAGCAGTTGCCTTGGCTTCATCTCAAGCATCATTCCTATTTATTCACGTCACCTCCCAGCTCTGAGCCCCAGGCTCCAAACTAGAGCGTTATTTAGGACCTTCGCCTCTCCCTCTGCCCAGGTGCGGGGGTGGGGCGGGGGCGCTGCAGCCAGGCTCTTCCTTTACGTACCCCAGACCCACCCCACTCAGGCCCTCCTCTGGCATCTGGCCCAAGCAGAGGAGCTGAAGCCTCCTCCCCGGCCTGAGATTATTAGGCATGGCTGACTCAGAGTTGGCACAGGCAACCAGGTTCTGCCAGAAAAGAGGGCTGGGCGATGCCCTGCTCAGAGCAACCAGGCTGCCGCCCTGACCTGTGGGTCAGTCTACACTTGGGAGTACTGTCCTCACCTCCCCTGTCGGCCCCCTCCCTCTCTCACAGGCTGGGAGGCACTCTGCCTGCCTGTGCAGGGGAGTATAGCTATTCGTCTTTGGAGGGGAGGGAGCCTGGAGGGCCTAGCGTGAGGCTTTGTGCCCAACCACAAACCTCTGCCCTAAACAAGCAGGGCCCTCTGTGGGCCCAGCCCTGGCCTGGCGCCTGAATTACCCTCCCCAAAACCCAGCTCTCAGTTACCTCTGCAAGATGCCCTGAGATCCTGGTGACTCACAGGACTTCTGGCAAGCTCAGTTAGTGTGCAGAGAGGGGCCGTGCATGGCCAACCATGTTGTCCTGTGGTGGAGTTTCAGGCATCTTGCCACCTCAGTGGACCATCCTGTCTTCAGTGTGTGTGGGGGGGGTGGGGGGGTGGGGAGGGGTGCAGGAGAAGGGGGCTTCTGGGATGACTGGAGACAGGGGACACCTAGTGAGACCTAGTATTAGGGTCGTGCCTACCTCCAGTCACTTCCCAGGCCGCTCCACCACTATTCATTCTAGAGGCCTGGGGAGAGAGAGGATCAAACCTGAATGTCAACTTTCGGGACTGTCGGGCTCCTCTGTGTTTCAGGACTGGCCCCGCCCACCCCATCCCCCAGAAATGCAAACCTAGGCAACTTTGAGTAGGTGCCATGGTTTATTCCGCCCTTCCTGGTCTTTGAAGCCCCTGTCCCAGGGCACGGGGATGAGGGGCTCTTTAAATCAGCTGCGTGGGTTCCTGTTGTGACACTTTGAGCAATCCCTTCATTTCTGTGAGCTCCACAGTCAGGAGCTGCAGTTTCCCTTGGAGTCCACTGAAATGACAGATGTCCCCTACCTGGTACAAGTAAGTGCCTGCTGGACAGACATACACTGGAATCCTCTCTCCCCGTGGCTGTCCCCTACCTGGGCCCTTCTACTGAGCCTGGTGGTCACAGAGCCCAGCCTCAGGCTCTTGGTCTAAGGGCGTGCCCTGATGCTTGCGAGGCCTGGAAAACTCCATCTGAGCCCCACTCCAGAGGGTCCTGGACCCAAATCCGGACGCACTGGGAGGAAAGGTGAAGGCAGCCTCTCCCAAGGAAGCGGCTAGGGCAAGGGCAGGTGCTCAGATCATGCCAGGAAGACAGTACTGACCGTGCAGGGATCCAGGATGCTGGGATGGACCACAGGGTGTCAGGGCCCATTGGTCATCCCAGGATGATATGGGACGACTTGGGTTACTTTTCCATAATTATATTTGTGAGATTTTCATTGTGTATTTGTTTGTGAACATAACTGCGATGTTTCTTTCACTGTGGACCAGGTCCCAATGCTTGCCCCAACCCTATACCACCCCACAGGTGTGGGGAAATACTCAGGAGACTGGCCCTCAGACCCCCCTGTGAGGGAGGAGCACACTTACGTCTGTGAACTGGAGAGGACCCTGCTCTGCTATTTCATTTGTTCAACAAACATTTATTGGGCGCCTACTCTGTACCAGGCACAGTTCTAGAGGCTTGGGAATCGTCAGTGAACAAAATATACTCCAAACCCCTGTCCTCGTGGAGCTTAACTTCTAGTAGGACAAAAAGAGACGCTATAATAAACATAAGAAGTGAGTTGTATATTACAAGGTGTGTAAGGTGAGGGAATTCTGGAAGGGAGAGGGTTCAATTTTAAATGGGCTGGATCTTACAAGGCAAGTGACATTTGAGCAAAGACATGTAGGAGAGCCTTTCGGGGATATCTGGGAAAGAGGATTCTGGGCAGAGGGGACAGGAAGTGTCGAGGCTGAGGCAGGTGTGTGGCTGGTGTGTTGGGGGACCGGCAAGGAGTCCAGTGTGACTGGGGCAGAGGGAGAGAGATAATGAGAGGAGGCGAGAGGTAATGGGGACCAGGTTCTGCTGGGCCTTCTAAGGGCTTCCACTTTTACACTGGGAGAAATGGAGAGCACTTGGAAGGTTTCAGGTCAAAGAGGGACATGATCCCACCCGTGTTTTCAAAGAATCACTCTGCCTGCAGGGAGGAGTATCATGGAGGGACAAGGGGTGAAGCAGGGAGCCGGGTGAGGAGGCTGTCGCAGTAATTCAGGTGATGGAGATGGTGGCCCAGACCTCGGCGGTAGGACTGGGGGTCAGAGAAGCAGTAGGACTCTGGATACAGTCTGATGGGAGAGCCAGCAAGAATTACCAGTGGGGCCAGTATGATCAAGACAGGAGTCAAGGATGACTCCAAGCTTCTGGCTGGGCCTCGGAAGGAGGCAGCTCCCAAAACCCGAAATGGAGAAGACTGAGGAGGAGGAGGGGCTCTACTCCGGACATACTAAGTTTGAGATACCTTCAGATGGCCAAGGCGACATATCAAGGACATGATGGATGTACAAATGTGGAGTTTTGGAGGCGGGTGCAGGCTGGGAATAAAATCTGGAATGTGGTTGAAAACATGTTGAAAACGTCCATCGGCTCTCGCATAATGCTGGTGGAGATCTGCTCTGGGATAATCTTTCTGGAGGCCAGTTTGGCAGCATCTGAAATATTAACAAGGACACACCCTTTGGCTACGCAATTCTAGTTCCGTGATATTATATTATTATCTAACTCTGTGATATTATCTGTATATTACATACAAAAACATTATACAAGGTGAAGGGCGCCTGGGTGGCTCAGTCGGTTGAGCATCTGACTCTTGATTTCGGCTCAGGTCGTGATCTCACGGTTCGTGAGATCGAGCCCTCCATCGGGCTCTGTGCTGACAGTGCGAAGCCTCCTTGGGACTTTCTCTCTCCCCATTTCTCTCTGTTCCTCCCCCACTTGTGCTCGCGTGCGTGCGCACGCTCTCTCTCTCTCGAAATAAATAAATAAACTTCAAAAACGAAACAAAACAAAAACATTGTACAAGGTGAAGGTCATTAGGGGGCACCCGATTGAATAATTTAAGATATTTTCATACAAAGCCATACAGAGAAAGACAGATACCATATGTTTTCACTCTTATGTGGATCCTGAGAAACTTAACAGAAACCCATGGGGGAGAGGAAGGAAAAAAAAAAAAACAAAGAGGTTAGAGTGGGAGAGAGCCAAAGCATAAGAGACTCTTAAAAACTGAGAACAAACTGAGGGTGGATGGGGGGTGGGAGGGAGGGGAGGGTGGGCGATGGGTATTGAGGAGGGCACCTGTTGGGATGAGCACTGGGTGTTGTAGGGAAACCGATGTGACAATAAATTTCATATATTGAAAAAAAAAAAAGATATTTTCATACAGTGAGTGGGCCTGCATTTGTTTAAAAGAAACAAAAGTTCTGGTCAGCAGAACAGATTGTGACAAAGTGAAGAAGGCAGCTCAAGGGATTCTCTTTGTGCTAAGAGGTCTGCCTAGGGGAGGAGGCCGGAGAGTGGCGCCAGTGAGGGCCCCGGCCCCTTGTTTCTCCTGGGGCCGGGTCTGAACCATTTCCTTAATTGGTTCAGTCAGGGGGCAAACAGAAGTCGAATGCCGGAGGCAGAATCAGGGATGGATCCAGCTTCTCAGGCAGAGGGAGACCAGTCCCAGAGGGAGACAGGGGTGGATATGGGGGAAACACAGAGGAGGGGGAAGCGAGGCAGGAGTGGAAGAGGCAGTGGCCTATATTGCTGAAAGGTAGAAGATAACGACGGAGGCGTGGCCGCTGCCACTGGAGGAGCCCGAAGGTTGCCGCCGGAGGCCTCAGCCTGGACAGAGCAGAGGGGCTGAAGCCAGAGGGCGGGAAGGGTCACAGAAAAAGGGGAGAACGCTCCCAGGCTGGGGCAGAGGCCCTGTGAGCTTCTCTGAGGCTGTCTGGAGGCAGCACCGAGAGGCCAAAAGCGATGCCAAGAATCCACTGTCCTGTCTTTCCCCAAGACAGGGAAGGGGACCAGGGAGCTTCCACAGGAACTGCTTCTAACCAACAAGACCGTGGGGTTTGGGCTGGCCCGCTCCTAACACCAGAGCAGCGGAGGCCCCCCCGACTGTTCCGCTTCTCTTCCCACCCACAGCGCCTTCCTGCACCACCGGGGGCCTTGCGTGCGCGTGGATACCCGGGCAAACCAGCCCACTTGCCCAAGCCCGGTCCACTTCCACTTCCCACCAAACCTGCTCCTCGGGGCACACACCAGTCAGCAACGGGAGGAAGGCTTTGAAAAAGAAGCCTGCGGTGGCGCCTGGGTGGCTCAGTTGGTTACGTGTCCAACTCTTGATCTCAGCTCAGGTCTTGGTCTCAGGGTGGTGAGTTCAAGCCCTGCCACTGGGCTCTGCGCTGGGTGTGAAGTCTACTTAAAAAAAAAATTGTGTGTGTGTGTGTATGCATACATATATATGGATATATATCCTGCACTGGAGGCCCTGTCAATGGGCTTAGGATGTTTCAGCAAATAATTCTGGGGCCCCAGGTACCTGGAGGGTGGGCATGGGACAGGTCTCTTTGGTCCCTCACGCTGCGGAGAAAGATGCTGGGGGAGATTCACAGCAGGGTCTTCTCTGAGGACGGGAAAGGTACTGAACAGGGCAGATAAGGGAGCCAGACCCACCCAAGAGAAGCAGAAGTGGCCCAGGTCCGTGGGCAAGCACCCTGGGGCTCATCTCAGGGAGCGGGTTTCAGCTGTGAAGGCCCACAGGCTCACCCCAGGAGGAAAAAGCAGCGAATTGTATCAGCTGTGAGCAGAAGCCATCGCGTGCTAATGATGGCAGTCTGTGGGATCTCAAGTGGCTGTCCTGGACAAGCGTGGTCCTCTCCCCCCTTTCAGTGGAGATGATCCTCCCCCCCCCCACTGGTTGCACACACAGGTTATTGGGGAGTCATTCTGGGCCCCTCTTCTCTCGTACTCCCATTTTCCACCGGCAGGTCTTGTGAATTCCCCCATTCACATGTCTCCAATCCATTCCTCTCCCCTACCCTAAACTCCCAATCCGCCTGTTTCCTAACCTCTGCATTACTTTCCTAACCCATCACCTTGATGCCTCTTGCTTCCCTCCAGTCTGTTCTTTCACGGCAACCAGAGCGCTCTCAGTAAACACAGAACGCACCATGACACTCCCACCTGAAGACCCTTGATGGCCCTTCTGTGCTCAGAACGAAGTTTAAATTCTCTATGTTGCCTACAAACGTGCTTATGATCTGGCCCTCGCCACTCAGCTTCATTCGTCCCGCTCAAACTCTAGCTTCCACTCATGAACTGCTGGGATTTTTTTCCCCCACATGCAGTGCTCTTGCCTGGCTTTTGTACCATGGGTTCCCTCCGCCCAGAGTGCCCCTTTTCCTCCTCTCCTGGCTTATTCCTGCTCATCCTTTTTTTTTTTTTTTCCTTCACTTTTTAAAAAACTGGAGTGTAATTTGTATACAATAAGATTTATCCTTTATAGTCCTGTGAGGTTTGACAAAGCCATACAGTTGTGTAACCACCACTGCAATAAAGAACTTTCCATGACCCGCTTCTGGAAACCACTGATCTGTTTTCTGTTTTGTACTTTTCAGAAGGTCCTAAAAATGAAACCATTTGGTATATAGCGTTTTGAGAATGGGTTTTTCTACCTAGCGTAATGCATTTGATATTCATCCCTGCTGTTGTATCAGTAGTCTGTTTCCTCTTTATTGCTGAGAGCGTTTGTTGTATAGATACACCCCAATTTATCCTTTGGCCAGTGGATAGGACATTTGGGTTTTTTTTTTCCAGGAGATGGTGAACAAAGCCGCCATAAACGTTTGTGTACAGGGTTTTGTGTGCCCCTAGGTTTTCATTTCCCTCCGGAAAATACCTAGGAGTGGGCCTCCTGTATGTGTAACATTCTAAGAAACTGCCACACCGTTTTCCAGAGTTGCTGTACTAGTTTGTACTCCCATGGCAACATGAGATTTTGAGTTTCCCCACATCTTCACCAGAACTCATTTGGTACATTTATTTAACTTCCTGACATTGTACTAAGTGTTAGCGGTATCACGCTGTGGTTTTAATTTCCACTTCCCTGATGACTAATGATGGTGATTTAAAAAAAAAATCTCTGCCCGGTCTTCACTTCGTCCAAAAAGCCACTGTTTACGCTCCGTCCGCAGAATGATGAGGTCCTGTCACTTTGTGGTTCCCTGATAACCAACACTTATCGCCACCTTGGGCTTAACCCACTAAAAGCTAGCACTGTTTTCCAGTTCCCTCCCTGCTCATCACGCTGGTCTCCACGTGTCTCTCTCTCTCTCTCTCTCTCTCTCTCTCTCTCTCACACACACACACACACACACACACACACACACACACACACACGACTGAGGGCAGAAGCAGCATCTTACTTCCTTTGCTATTTTCAGCTCCCAGCACAGACTTGAAAGACAGTCTTTATACCATAAATATTAAATGAGCGAATTAATAATTGCTTAAGAAATCAGAGAATGAACGGACGAAGAGAGGTAGTTAGGAACCAGGTTTTGCATCCAGACCGACCCCGCTGCGCCAGCGAACTGTGTTTCCACAGGTGCCCGACGCGAAGCTCACTTTAACAAGGTCGACAGAGAAGATGCGAATATTTACAACGGTGACGACACCGAAGGCACCGCCGACGAGCGAGGCAAAGCGGAAGGGGCGCGGCCGGAAGCGGAAGGGCGGCAAGGCGTGAGCGGCGTCTCAGTTGCCATGGAGACGGGGAGAGCAGGGGACCGGCTGTCCGCAGAGTCCGGGTCCTGCGCGTTCGGGGGCGCGACGTGGACGCCCGCCTCGCGTCAGGCCCGGGTCCGCAGCCCCAGCGAGTCCACCCGTCTGTCCTCGGTCGCCTGCTCCGAAGCCTCTCACTACGGCTTTGGGGGCCGGGCCCGCCGCGCGGGGCCCGCCGCGCTCCGGCCGCTCCCCGAGCCGCCACTGCTGCGTCTGCGCCCCACCTCGCTGCGTACCCAAGACATCTCGCACTTGCTCACCGGCCTCTTCCGTAGCTTGTACACCAACGAGGTGATCGGCGAGGACCTGAGCGCGAACTTGATCAAGGCCCGCGGCAGCCAGGATGCGCGCCACGAGGAATTCGTGGACGAGCTTCGGCGGGTGAGGCGGCCCGGAGCCCCGCGCGCTCCCTGCCGGTGCTCGCCGGGGACGGGGCGGGGGACAGTGCGGGGGACCCAGGGCGCAACCCCAGAAAGGCGGGTTCCCACGGGACTCAACCGCTGGACAAATGCCGGCACCTGCCGGGGGCGAGGCCCTGGGGATGCCGCTGGGAAAGCGCAGAGTCCGTGCGTCGGTGCGTTCGACAGTGTAGTAGAAGGACACGCTTTCCGCTCATTTACGTAACACACACACACACACACAGCCTATGTCTGGAGCACCTCTTCATCGTCATTTCTCTACATGCACACGCACAGTTACATACTGCACGTATAAATAAAAGGCCTGGGGCAGATAGCTGAATAATTGTTCCCTGGAGATCGTGAAGCTAAAAGTCACCCCTTTGGGGCTGCCTGTGTTTGTGTCACACACCACAGTCGGAACCTAGGCATTCCGTGTCCAGATTTGAGGAAGCACGCCCAGTCCCTTGTACAGATGAGAACACACCTGCTTCCCCATCTGTACAGGGAGGAAAGCAGCTGCCTTGGATCCGCACTGCCGAGGAATCCCTTGTAGGGAGTCCCAGATGAGCACTTTCCAGCAGCTGGGGTCAACTGTGAAGGGGCTGACAGCTGGAGGCTGACTGCTCCTTACACTCCCTGCTGCTAGGTAGCAGGTCCTTCCTTGAAGGGGCACCTGCCTGGCACAATTCTGTCTACCCCAGGTGGTTTGTGTGCCTTTTCCGCGTTTGCGTGGCAGCCGTGAAGGCAGGAGGTGGACTTTCAGGCTCGGCTCTTTCCCTGACTTGCCGGTGAAACCTTTAAGGCGTTTCCCTCGGTGGGTCTCAGTTTTCACACCTGTTGGGTTGGACCAGATGGTCTCCATAGCTCTGTGACTGCTCTGGGTTTCCCACGAAGCCTGATGCTGGGGGGAGGGTGAGTAAAGCTCTGTGATCTCACCAGATTTCTGTGCGTTTGATGGTCTACCCGTCAGATTCGGGAGCTCTACAAGCAGCGGCTGGATGAAATTGAAATGTTGGAGAGACATATCATTCAGGGCCGCGCACGAGCTCTTGCAGAGAAAGAACGGATCATGCAACAGGCCGATGTGCATGCCCAGGAGACCTTCATCAAGATGCCTCCAGGTGTGTGTAAAGAACTCCCATATGCCCCTCACCGGATTCCCCCGTTGTTAATACATGACCGTGTTTGTTCCACTGTCTGCTCTCTAGCTTTCTTCTGAATGTTTGGAGAGCAAATGGCAGATGTGATGTTTCAGTACCACAGAACGCTCTGGCATGCACGTCTCCCAAACAGAGACTGTCCCCTACACCACCAGCATACCACCCTCCAAGCCTAGAAATCAGCATTTGTGCACCATTAACCTCCAATTCACAGATCCCATCCAGGTTTCACAGCTGACCCACGGTGGCTTTTTCTCTTCTCTGGTCCAGGACTCTGCCTAGGAAGTCTTGTTGCATGGGATTGTCCAGACCCCCTTTTAGAGTCTGTGGTTCAGAAGAATTCTTTGATCTTTTCTTGTGTTTCATGTTCTTTAAAATTTTTTTTTAGTTGTGGGGCGCCTGGGTGGCTCACGTCAGTTAAGCGTCTGATTTCGGCTCAGGTCATGATCTCACTGTTCATGGGTTCGAGCCCTGGGTCCTGCTCTGTGCTGACAGCTCAGAGCCTGGAGCCTGATTCAAGGTCTGTGTCTCCCTCTCTCTCTGCCCCTCCCCCACTCACACTCTGTCTCTCTCTCTCTCTCTCTCTCTCTCTCTCTCTCTCAGAAATAAATGACCATTAAAAAATTTTTTTAGCCAAGTACAGTTGACACACGATGTTACATCAGTTTCATGTGTATGACTTAGTGACTGCACATGTCTACCTCGTGCTCGACAGAAGTGTAGCCATCGTCTGTCCCCATACGTCGCTATTACGGCATCATTGACTGCGTTCCTTATGTTGTGCCTTTTATTCCTGTGACTTTATCATCCCATAATTGTCTTTCATGTTCTTGACAGCTGTTCCCCCCCAATTTTAAAAAAAATTTTTTTTTAATGTTTATTTATTTTTGGGACAGAGAGAGACAGAGCATGAACGGGGGAGGGGCAGAGAGAGAGGGAGACACAGAATCGGAAACAGGCTCCAGGCTCTGAGCCATCAGCTCTGAGCCATCAGCCCAGAGCCCGACGCGGGGCTCGAACTCACGGACCGCGAGATTGTGACCTGAGTTGAAGTTGGACGCTTACCTGACTGAGCCACCCAGGTGCCCCCCCCCCCCCAATTTTTTTATTGTGGTAAAATACACCTAAAATTTGCCATCTTACCTATTTCTAAGGGTACAGTTCAGAGATAGTAAGCACGTACATAATGTTGTACGACCATTACCACCCTGCATCTCCAGAATTCCTTTTTTTAATGTTTATTTATTTTGAGAGAGAGAGTGAGCAAGCAGGGGAGGGGCAGAGAGTAAGGGAGAGTGAGAATCCCAGGCAGGCTCCATGCTGTCAGTGCAGAGCCGACTTGGGTCTTGATCACAAACTGTGAGATCATGACCTGAGCCTAAGAGTTGGACACTTAACAAACTGAGCCACCCCTATGCCCCCAGAGCTCTTTTCATAGTATTTTTTAAAGTTTATTTATTTATTTTGAGGGAGAGAGAAAGCATGAGTGGGGGAGGGGTGGGGCAGAAAGAGAGAGAGAGAATCCCAAGCAGGCTTCGTGCTCTCAGTGCAGAGCCCAACTTGGGGCTCTAACTCATGAACCATGAGCTCATAACCTGAGTCAAAAATCAAGAGTCGGATGCTTAACCATCTGAGCCACTCTGGTGCCCCTTTGTTTGTATATGCAGTTTTTTTTTTTTTAAGTTTGAACTCTTTTCATTTTCCAAAACTAAAAATCTCATTTAGTTTCCCATTAGACAATAGTTTCCCATTCCCCTTACCCCAGCCCCTGGCAATCACCATTCTACTTTCTGCCTTTATAGTTTAGACTACTCTAAGTACCTCATATAAGTAAAATCATATGGTATTTGTCTTTTTTGTGACTGGCTTATTTCACTTAGCACAATGTCCTCAAGCTTCACCCGTGTCGTAGCATATGTCAGAATTTCCTTCCCTTTTAAGACTGAATAGTATTCTATTGTATGTATAGACCACATTTTGCTAATCCATTCGTCCATCGATGGAGACTTGGGTTGCCTCCACGTTTTGGCTATCATGAATAAAGCTGCTATGAACAAGGGCGTACAGAGAGCTCTTTGAGACCCTGCTTTTGATTCTGTTGGGGGTATATACCCAAAAGTGGAATTTCTGGGTCATATGTTAATCCTACTTTTAATTTTTTGAAGGGACCGCCATACTGTTTCCCACAGTGGTTATATCATTTTTACATCCCCCCCAACAGTGCACCCGGATTCCCATTTCTCTACATTCTCTCCAACACGTGTTATTTTCTGTTTTTTTTTTTGATAGTAGCCATTCTAATGAGTGTGAGGTGGTATCTTATTATACTTTTGATCTGCATCTCCCTGCAAATTAGTGATGTTGAGCCTCTTTTCATGTACCGATTGGCCATTTATATATCTTCTTTGGAGAAATGCCCATGGAAGCCATTTTTAAAATCATTTTTATTAAAAAATTTTTTTTCAAATGTTAATTTGTGTGTGTGTGTGTGTGTGTGAGAGAGAGAGAGAGAGAGTGCGAGTGGGGGGAGGGGCAGAGAGAGTTGGGGACAGAGGATTCAAAGTGGGTCCTGTGCTGACAGCAGAGAGTCTGATGCGGAGCTCAGACTCAGGAATTGGGACTTTGAGATCATGACCTGAGCTGGAGTCGGACGCTCAATTCCCTGAGCCACCCAGGGGCCCCCGTCATTTTTTAAATTGTTGCCTGTGCCTTTGGTGTCATGTCCAAGAAACCATCGTCCAATCCAGTGCTGCGAAGTGTTTGCCCTGTATTCTAAGAGTCTTACTGTTTTAGGTCTTACATTTAGGCCTTTGATTAAAATTCTAATTGAAGTCCAATTAACATACAGTGTTCTATTAGCTTCAGGTGTGCGGTATGACGATTCGGCAATTCTGTACGTTACTCTATGCTCGTCACAATAAGCATACTTGTTTTTGTTTTTAAGTGAGTCGGCTTTATTTGCTCTGAATAAAATGTTGTGCTTCTTGGAACTAGCTTCTATAAACTACCAAGGGATCTTAATGTACAAGATATTCCAAAATGGCCAAGACTTATATTTCGTGCGGGGGTGGGGGGAAGCTCAGGAAGGAACTCTTGCTTCCACGCTAGAGCTAACTCCCCTGACTTAAGTAAGCCTCCTCCCCGTTTCATAGATGAAACTGAGGTTCTATAGGGGCGCCTGGGTGGCTCAGTGGGTTAAGCGTCCAACTTTCGCTCAGGTCACGATCTCCTAGTTCCTGAGTTCGAGCCCCGTGTAGGGCTCCGTGCTGACAACTCAGAGCCTGGAGCCTGCTTCGGATTCTTTGTCTCCCCCTCTCTCTGCCCCTTCCCCACTCATGCTCTGTCTCTCTCTATCTCAAAACTAAATAAACATTAAAAAAAAATTTTAAAAAAAGAGAAAGAAACTAAGTTTTGTAAGCGTAGCTACCTTGTTCAAGGTCACCCAGCCAGTAAGTGGTGGAGGCCTTTTAGTCAAAATAGAATTTATACTCTCGGAGTGGCTGATACTCCAGCCAAATAAGGGAAGATAGACGTTTGAGTTTTCGGAGGTAGGGAAGGGTAAACTGCATTTAGAGCAGCTTCTGTGTTCACATTCAGTAGTCCTAACCTTGGGGCGTGTCATTCTCCTAGCGGGCATGCAGAAAAGTTTGGAAGCATCTTTGATGTTCCAGTGAAGGGGGTGGGTTGTGTTTCTGTCTTTCAGTACTTGGCAGGTCAGGGATGCTAAGACATCCTACAGTGCTTGAGACCGTTGCACACAACAAAATACCTATCCCAAGAGGCAGATGGTTTCCTGTTGGGTAACATTTTAGGTGCCTCATTAAGTTCTTGAGCTAGAAACGGTGAAATTGTATTAACTCCCTCTGGCATGAAGTCAGACCAAGAGATGCAGTGACACTTACTGTCACTTATAAGTGTACTCTTAACCCCCTTTATTTCACCCATCCCCCCACCCCCCCCTTTGGCAACCACGAGTTCTTCATATTTAAGAGTTTTTAATTTGTCTCTTTTTTTTCTTCATTCCTGTGTCTCGTTTCTGAAATTCCACATATGAGGGAAATCATATGCTTATCGTAGCATTGTTTACGATAGCCAAGATATGGAAGCATCCAAGTGTCCATCAATAGACGAATGGATAAAGAAGATATGGTACATACACACAATGGAATATTACTCAGCCATAAAAAAGTATGGATCTTGCCATTTGCAACAACATGGGTAGACCTAGAGGGTATAATGCTAAGTCGAAGAAGTCAGAAAGAGAAAGACAAAGGTCTTAACTTTCTTTTTAAGTTTATTGATTTATTTTGAGAGGGGGAGAGAGAGTTTGCACCTGAGTGGGCAAGAGTCAGCATGCACACATGAGTCAGGGGGAGGAGCAGAGAGAGGGGAGAAACAGAAAATCCCAAGCAAGTGGGGCTCAAACCCACAAACTGTGAGGCCGTGACCCGAGCCAAAACCAAGAGTCAGACGCGCAACTGACTGAGCCACCCAGGTGCCCCTGATTAACTTTGATACGCTGTTTTATATGGTGTTAGATAAGAATCCAACTTCATTCTTTTGCATAAGGATATCCACTTTCCCCAGCATCATTTGTTGAAAAGATTGTTCTTTCCTCATTGAATGGTATTGGCATCCTTGTCAAAAATCATTTGACCATAGATATGAGGGTTTATTTCTGGGCTTTTTATTCTATTCCATTTGTTTCTATGTCTGTCTTTTTGTCAGTGCCATATTATTTTGATTACCATAGCTTTGCAGTACGTTTTTAAATCAGGAAGCGTGAATCTTCCAGTTCTGTTCATTCTTTTTCAGGGTTGTTTTGGCTATTGGGGGTTCCTTGAGGTTCCATATGAATTTTGGGATGGGTTTTTCTATTTCTGCAAAACACATCCTTGGTATTTTGGTAGGGATTGCACTGAATCTGTAGATTACTTTGGGTGGTATTGACATTTTAGTATTAAGTCTTCTAATCCATTAACAAGGAATGTGTTTCCTTCTATTTACGTCATCTTTAATTTCTTTCAGCAGTGTTTTGTACTTTTTATTGTACAAGTCTTTCACCTTTTCAATTAGCTTTTAGGTATTCTTTCTGATGCTATCTTTTAAAAAAAATTTTTTTTAACGTTGTATTTATTTTTGAGACAGGAAGAGACAGAGCCTGAACAGGGGAGGGTCAGAGAGAGGGAGACACAGAATCTGAAACAGGCTCCAAGCTCTGAGCTGTCAGCACAGAGCCCGACGCAGGGATCAAACTCACGGACTGCGAGATCATGACCTGAGCCAAAGTCGGAGTCGGCTGCTTAACCGACTGAGCCACCCAGGCGCCCCTCTGATGCTATCTTAAATGGAATTGTTTCCATAATTTCCTTTTCAGATCATTCACTGTTAGTGGATAGAAATGCAACTGATTTTTGCATGTTGATTTTGTGTCCTGCTACTTTGCTGAATTCATATATTCTAACAGTTTTTTGTGGAGCCTTTATGGTTTTCTACATATAAGGTCAGATCATCTGCAAACAGATACTTCTTCCTTTCCAATTTGGATGCCTTTTTTTTTTTCTTGCCTAATTGCTCTAGTTAGAACTACTAGCGCTGTGTTGACTAGAAATGGTGAAAGCAGGTATCCTTGCCCCTTGCCTTGTTCCTGACCTTCAAGGAAAAGCTTTCAGTCTTTTACCATTGAGTATGATGTTTGCTACTGGTTTTCCATCTGTGGCTTTTATCATGTTGAGGTGGTTTCCTCCTAGTCCTAGTTTTTTTTAGTGTTTTTATCATGAAAGTGTGTTGAGTTTGTTTAATGTTATTTCTGTATCAATTGAGATGATCATGTGATTTTTCCCCCTTCATTCCATTAATGTGGTGTATTACACTGATAAGTTTCTTCATATGTTGAACCACCTTGCATCCTAGGAATAGGTCTTACTTGGTCATCATATATGATCCATTCACTAAGCTGCTGGATTCTATTTGCTAGTATTTTGCTGAAGACTTTTACATTGAGGTTAATAAGAGATACTGGTCTGAAGTTTTCTTGTGGTGTCTTTGTCTGGCTTTGGTATCAGGGTAATGCTGGCTTCATTGAATGAGTTAGTAAGTGTTCCCTCCTACTCCATTAAAAAAAAAAACTTCAGTTTTTTTAAATGTTTGGTTTTTTTTAATGTTCAATTCTGTAAATGTTTGGTAGAATTCACCAGTGAAACCATCATGTGCAGGGAGGGCATTTTTTTGTTGGGAGATTAAAAATAAATTTTTTTAATGTTTCTTTATTTTTGAGAGAGAGAGTGACACAGAGTATGAGTGGGAGAGGGGCAGAGAGAGAGGGAAACATGGAATCTGAAGCAGGCTCCAGGCTCTGAGCTGTCAGCACAGAGCCTGACATGAGGCTCAAACTCACGAATAGTGAGATCATGACCTGGGCCGAAGTCAGACGCTTAACCACGTGAGCCACCCAGGTGCCCCTTGTTGGGAGATTTTTGACTGCTGATTCAATCTTCTTACTAGTTATAAGTCAATTCAGATTTTCTATTCCTGAATAGATTTCTTTGGGATTTTGTCCTTGTAAGTTTCCTGTTTCTAGGAATTTGTCCACTTTATCTATGTTATTCAATTTTGGGGGGATAGAATTGTTCCTAGTACTCTTATAATCCTTTTTCCCCCCTGTGGAATCAGTAGTAACATCCCATTTTCATGTCTGACTTGAGTCAGTTGAGTCTTCTCTTTTTCTTAGTTGATCTAGCTAGAGTTTTGTCAGTCTTGTTGATTTTTCTGAAGAACCAACTTTTAGGTTCAGTTGATTTTCTCTGTTGTTTTTCTGTTCTCTATTTATGCTCTAATCTTTGTTATTTCCTTCATCTAGCTTTGGGTTTAGTTTGTTTTTCTAGTTCCTTAAGTTCTTTAAAAAAATTTTTTTTTTGCTTTCTTAAGTTCTAAAGTTAGGTTGTTGACTTGAGATCTTTCTTATTTTTTCATATTTCCTTGTTTATTTTTAGAGAGAAAGAGCAAGTTGGGGAGAGGGGCAGAAAGAGAGAGAGAGAGAGAGAGAGAGAGAGAGAGAGAGAGAATCTTAAGCAGGTTCCATGCTCAGAACGGAGCCCAACACGGGGCTCGATCCACAACTCTGGGATCATGAGCTGAGCCAAAATCAAGAGTGAGACACTTAACCAACTGAGCCACCCAGGCACCCCAGATCTTTCTTTCTTTCTTTTTTTTTTTTTAATTGTGCTTATAGCTATAAATTTTCTCCTTAGCACCACTTTCACTGTGTCCTATAAGTTGGGTATGTTGTATTTTCACTTTCATTGTCTGTCTCTAAGTATTTTCTAATTCCATTGTGGTTTCTTCTTTGATCCATTTGTTGTTTACAAATGTGTGGTTTAAGTCCCACAGTTTAGTGAATTTTCCAGTTTCCTTCTGTCCCTGATTTCTAACTTCATCCCATTGTTGTCAGAGAAGATACTCTGTATGATATCTATCTTTTAAAATCTATTGAAATTCAATTTGTGGCTTTACGTGTGGTCTGGGAAAGGTCTAATGTGCACTGGAGAAGAACATGTAAATAAATGGCTGTCGTTGGGGAGCGTACTGTTAGATCTTGTTGGTCTATTGTGTTCTTCACATCCTCTGTTTCCTTACTCATCTTCTGTCTTGTGTTTCTGTCAATTATTGCAAATGGGGTACTGAAGTGTCCAACTAATATTGTAGAATTGTCTATTTCTCCCCTCAATTCTGTCAATTTTTGCTTCATTATTTTGATGGCCTGTATTTAAGTGTGTAAATGATTGTAGTTGTTATATCTTCTTGTCATACTGAACCTTTTATTAATATATAATGCCTTTATTTGTGTCTTTTTTTTTGAATGTTTATTTTTGAGAGAGAGAGAGTGCGGGGGAGAGGCAGAGAGAGAGGGAGAGAGAGAATCCCAAGCAGGCTCCATGCTCAGTGCAGAGATTGACGTGGGGCTCGTTGCGGGGCTTGAACCCACAACCATGAGATGTTGACCTGAGCCAAAATCAAGAGTCAGATGCTTAACCAACTGAGCCACTCAGGCACCCCTGTCCTTCTTTGTGTCTTGTGACCTTTTGATTTAAAGCCTATTTTGTCTGATATTAGAATAGCCACCCCTTAGGTGCTTTTGCATGGAATGCTATACTTTTGTTTACTATTCGCATGGAATATCTTTTTGCATCCTTTCACTTACATTCTATTTGTGTCTTGCATCTAAAGTGAGCGCATTATACTCAGATGATGAAGCGTCCGACTTCGGCTCAGGTCATGATCTCACAGTTCGTGGGTTTGAGCCCTGCGACAGGCTCTCTGCTGACAGCTCACAGCCTAGAGCCTGCTTCAGATTGTGTCTCCCTCTCTCTCTGCCCTTCCCCTGCTCGCTCTCTCTCTCTCTCTGTCTCTCAAAAATAAATAAACGTTAAAAAAATTTTAAAAAATAAAGTGAGTCCATTATAGACAGCATGTAGTTGGATCATGTCTTTTTATTCATTCTTCCAAACTGTCTTTTGATTGGGGAGTTTAATCTATGTACATTTAAAGTAATTACTAATAAGGAGGGATTTCTGTCATTTTGTTATTTTTTTCTATATGCCTTATAGATCTTCTGTCTCTTATTTGCCACATTACTGTTTTCTTTTGTGTTGGGTCTGTGTGAGTGTGTGTGTGTGTGTGTGTGTGTAATGTTTAAATTCCTTTCTAATTTCTTTTGTGTATATTCTACAACTAGTTTCTTTGTGGTTACCATAGGGATTACATTAACAACCTAAAGTTACAACACTCTAATTTGAATTTATACCAGCTTAACTTCAATAACCTACAAAAGTTCTGCTTCTTTACGGTTCTGTCCCCACCCTGTTAGGTTGCTGAAGTCACAAAATTACATCTTTACCCATTGTGTGCCCAGAAACATAAACTAACAGTTCTTTTAAATGCATTCGTTTCTTGGGTTTCCTGGGTGTCTCAGTCCATTGAGCATCTGACTCTTGATTTCAACTCAGGTCATGATCTCATGTTCATTAAATCGAGCCCTGCATTGGGCTCTGTGCTGACAGCAAGGAGCCTGCTTGGGATTCTCTCTCTCCTTCTCTCTCTGCCCCACCCTTCCCCTTGCTTTCGCACACTCTCTCTCTCTCTCAAAATAAATAAACTTTAAAAAATGCATTAGTTTCTTTCAATGATGTAGAAAACAAGACTTCAAGTTATGAACTGAAGCTAATATAATTCCAGCTTTTAGACTAATACTTGTTTTTTTCCCTTTAAATAATAATCTCTTAAATCATGTAGAAACCTTCCATGATTTCCCATGCATTTACCTTTTTTTTTTTTTTTTTTTGAGATCTTTATTTCTCCATACAGCTTCAGGTTACTCTCTAGTGTCCTTTCATTTCACCTTGCAGGGCTCTGTCAGCATTTCTTGCAGGCAGGTCTCATGGTAACAGACTCCCTCAGCTTTTGTTTATCTGCGAATGTCTTCATTTCTTACTTACTTTTGAGGGACGGTTTTATCAGATACAGGATTTTTAGTTGACAGCTTTCTCCTTTTAGCACTTCGAACACATTGTCCCACTGCCTTCTGGCCTCCAAAATTCTTGGAGATCTGCCTTACTGAGGGCCCTTATATGTGCCGAGTGGCTCTCCTGCTGTGAAGATTCTCTCCTTTGTGTCTTTCAAAGCTCGATTAGTGTGTTTTGTTGTGAGTCTCTGAGTTCATCTTACTTACAGTTCACTGAGCTGCTTGGATGTTTAACATTCATGTATTTCCTCCCATTTGGGAAGTTTTCAGCCATTATTTCTTCAGATATTCTCTCTGCCCCTTTCTCTCCCCTCTTCTGGGATTCCCACATGTGTGTGTGGGTCGGCTTGATGCTGTCCCGTGGGTCCCCCAGGCTCTGTTCACTTTTCTTCAGTCTTTCCATTCTGTTCCTCAGACGTGATCATTTCCATTGTCCTATTTCAATGTCACTGATTCTTCTACCTGCTCAAACCTGACTTTGAATCTCTTTGATAGTGAAGTTTTCATTTCTAGTTATGGTACTTTTCAGCTTCAACATTTCTTTCTGGTTTCTTTTTCGGTTTTCATTGTCCTTACTGATATTTACATTTTGTTCATACGGCACCTTCTTGACTTTCTCCACATCTTCCTGTCGTTCTGTGAGCATCTTAAGACTGTTGTTTTATAGTCTTTGTCTAGTATATCTGTAATCAGGTCTTTTTCAGGGACAGTTTCTGTTGGTCGATTGATTTCCTTTGAATGGGCCACACTCTCTTATTTCTTTGTATGTCTTGTGATGTTTTTCTTTTAAACTAAACTCTACACCCAACTCTACCATGAGATCAAGAGTCATGTGCTCTCTGACTGAGCCACCCAGGTATCCCTCTTGTGATTTGTTGTTGTTGAAAACTGGATATTTGCGGGGCGCCTGGGTGGCTCAGTCGGTTGGGCGGCCGACTTCGGCTCAGGTCACGATCTCGCGGTCTGTGAGTTCGAGCCCCGTGTCGGGCTCTGTGCTGACAGCTCAGAGCCTGGAGCCTGTTTCGGATTCTGTGTCTCCCTCTCTCTGACCCTCCCCCATTCATGCTCTGTCTCTCTCTATCTCAAAAATAAATAAATGTTAAAAAAAATTAAAAAAAAAAAGAAAACTGGATATTTGAATCTAATAATGTGCTAACTGTAGAAATCAGACTCTCCTCCTTCTCTAGAACTTGTCATTTTTGTTTATTGTTCTTGCTTTTTAAAAAATTGTTGTAGGCTGTCTGTGCCAAGGGTCAGCCTGAGATATAAACCTAAGGTCTTCTCAGGTCTTTTCTCAGCCTTTCCCCGGACATGTGCAGTCAAGTTCTAATTTTGTCCACATCTGCAATTGTTTTTGAATGTCCTAGTCTTTTTTAATTAAAAACATTTTTAAATGTTTATTAACTTTCGAGAAAGAGACAGAGTGCAAGTGGGGGAGGGTCAGAGAAAGAGGGAGACACAGAATCTGAAGCAGGCTCCAGGCTCTGACCAGTGAGCACAGAGCCTGACCCAGGGCTCAAACTCATGAACCGCGAGATCATGACCTGAGCCGAAGTGGGCCACTTAACCAACTAAGCCACCCAGGTGCCCCTTGAATGTCCTAGTCCTTAATATCTGGTTCCCAAAAGAGGAAAAAGGAAGATGAATGGGAGGAAAAAGGCACCAGCCCTTTAAATTGCCTAGAAGTCACTTCTGTAGGAGGAGGGGCTTGCAGCTGTGGAGGAGGGCCCTCAGCAATGGCCGCTGGCCTCTTTGTAGGCACCTCTGTGGTCAGAAGCAGTAATGTGAAATCAGAGCACAGATACCTGGTATTTGGAAGATGGAGCCCTCTTTGCTCACCCAGGCTCCCGCAAACTGTGCGAGTTGCACCAGGAATGCACGCACAGATGTTTGCCATGGGGGTGGGATGGTGGCTGGGTAGCTGCCACTCTGCTGAGTTGAAGTTAGCCGCCATTTACCTCCAAGTCTTTCCCAGAAGTTCCAAGTCTTCTGTAGACTCCAGCGTTCCAGAACAGTTACTTTAGGCTGCTTCTGCCAGTGCAGCTCTTGTCTAAGCGCGGAGATGGCTTCTGGCCGTCTCAGAATCCTCTCCTGACGTTCTTGGCCGGCCTTTCATTCTGTGGCTCTCATGTCTCCTTGTGGCCGGATTCAGACTCCCTCTTGGCAACACCAACAGTAGGCGTGCGGTGCTCTTCTCACTGCAGCCGTCAGAAGGCACAGGTGATGGTAACCTGGACCACCTGGTCAAGCTGGCGTCTGTTGTGGTTTTCTACATTAAATTCTCCAAATTAAACTACAGCTGATGAGTATTCGTGGAGAGGTACGGTCAGATTTCACCGATTCTCCTTCCTCCTCAACGCTCCATCACCACACCCGCCAGCATTCACTGAGAACCTTTTTCTCAGACAGCCACCTCGATGGCAACACTCTCTCTGATCAATTTCTTTGTTAAAGAAATTGGGTTGTTTTCCTGTAGACTTGTCCGTAGTCTTGATTTTGCTGATTTCAATATTGTGGTGTCATTTAACCTGGTCTCCTGGTTCCTGTATTTCCTGCAATTGAGTGAGTAGTTCTAGAGACTTCATGAGGCCTAGGTTCGATTATTTTGTGGGCGAAAGGGCAAGACTACTTCATAGGTCTTGCTGTGTGCTGCCTTCGGGAGGCACTTGATTTCTGATGTCTCTCTCTTCATGATGCTGGCAACCTTTGCCTGGATCCATTATCTCATTAGGGGCTGTAAATTATAATGACACGCTAATGGTATGGGGTACTTCTCCATGGGGAAGCTTTTCAGCAACTACTATGATTATCATTGATGGGCAGGATTAATTCTTTCTGGTTTTTAAAATAACGAGTTGGTTCCCCGAGCATTTCCAAAAGTGACTAATGAGGTGTGTTGGTTGATTTTTAGTATCATTATGAACTTGTGGATTTCATAACTACAGTTGTATTTATTATCTTTATTAATGCTCACATTGTCCCATCTTGGGCCCTATTGGAGCTTTTTCAAGTTCCCTCCTAACTCTTTTGATACAATAGCAGTTGTCTTTGATAACTTCCTTATTTTCTAGAATGGTTAGATGTTCCAGGCTTTATCTTCTTGCCCCGGACCTGCAATCAGCCATTTCTCCAAGGAGGCCTGGTTCCCTTTATTGTCCCCAAAGACTTTGATCTATCCTCCTGCATCCCTGAAAATCATGACTTTCTGGTGCAATAAGAAGAAGGGACTGTGCTTTTAGGGTTGGGAGACTGCATATCTGTGGCCCAGAGGGAGGGAGAGGTGGAAGAGAGTGGCTTAGAAAGGCATTAGACTTACGGGGTCTTCCTAGGGACCAGATGCTGTGTAAGATGCGTTGCCTAGGTTATCCCGCTGAATCCTTCCAACAACCCTGCGAAGTAGGTTTCCTCTCCAGTTTATAGCTACAGGAACTAAACTGAGAGAAAGGGTCAAATAACTTCCCTAAATTCCCACAACTCAGAAGTACTGGGGCCCACATTTGAACTTGAGTGAGTCTGCTGTCAGAGCTCAGCTTCTATCAGGAGGAGGAGGAAGGATTGGTGACCGGAGCAGGCCTGGTGTCCCACAGGTGTAGATGCCTTCCCTCAAGGCGTGGCCCTGGGTATGAGGCCCTAACCTTGGTCAGGCCTGCCACCTCTGAGGCCCAGCCCAGTGGAGAGTGAACACTCGGTGCACATTCTGTATCTCGTCCTGTGCCCCCCACCCCACGGCAGAGTTGTGTAGCTGCCAGCACCCCTCCCTCCACCGTGGACTTGGCAGAGATTATTGGTAGCAGATTCTCAGGAGGTATTATCTGTTGCCTGATGTCCCCTGAGCCCCAGAAGTCCGATGCTCTTCCTGTCTTGGTGGGATTCTTCTGGCTAGAGATCAAGGGGGATGAAATGTTTGGTTGTTTTTAAGTGAAAGTGAAATAAAACATTGAGAACTGAGCACCCTCAGTCAGGGGAGTTTTTCAATGACCTTCATTTTATTTTTTACCCAAGATAATATAGTTATAATCAGACATTATCTGCTCTGGTTTCTCAGCCTTCCGCTGGTAACGTTTCTCTTTTTTTATTTCAAAAGTAGCAGAAGTAAAGATCTTAATCCAGTTCCATGGACATCCCTCTGGTTCCTGCTTCTGGGTGGCAGGTGGGGGGAATGGAGGAACATGAGGTGACCCAGGAGCTTTTTTTTGTTTTAGAGAGTGTGTGAGTTGGGGAGAGAGGGGCAGAGGCGGGGGGCAGGGGGGAGAGAGAGAGAGAGAGAGACAGAGAGAGAGAGAGAGAGAGAGAGAGAGGGAGGGAGGGAGGGAGAGGAAATCATAAGCAGGTGCAGGCTCCACGCTCAATGCAGAGCCTGACTTGGGGCTCAGTCCCATGACCCTGGAATCATGACCTGAGCTGAAATTAAGACACGCTCAACCAGCTAAGCCACCCAGGTTCCCCAAACCTTTTTTTATAACTTCGGTGATTGATGATGATGACATTCCCCTGAAACCTTTCTTTTTTAGGCACAGAGGCAGCCTTTCTCTATTTGCTAAATGTCACAAGGTGAAAAACATGTAAATTCTCCAGTCGGGGAGGGGAGGCGGGGAGAGGATCAGAACATCTTGTGCTTTCATTCCCTTCCCTTGCTGGTAAATTGCCCACATTATCTCTCAGGGAATGGAACAGAGCCATGCTCAAGAGTATAGGGTCGGTGTAGGCAGCCCACTCTTCCCAGGTGGTGGAGGATGGTCACGAGGCCAGTGCAGGGTTTTCCAAGGCTCACCTGGTACATAATCCAGGCCAGACATGGAGAGAGACTTTCCAAAGATCTGACAAATGAACTGCCCCCTGCTTCTGCAGACATAACACCTAACTGCCCACAGCCTGGGGGAGGACCGTGGAGAGAATGGTATCAGAAGAGAAGAGGATACGTCTCCATCCCACACACCCCCTGCCCTTTGTATGGAAGTTTTATCTTTTAATATTTCAAATAGGCCAATACTAAAGTCGTTGGGAACTGGGATGGAACAGAACTTGGCATTCCCTCCACCCTCTGCTGAGGTCTCTATTGCACAGGAGAGGCCAAGGGACCACGTTTCCCAGAATGCACCTTTCCCCGAGGTTTCCAGGTTAGGTCGCTCATGAGAGATTTGGGCGAGTTTTGGAAGGGGAGGTCACTGTTCTCCAGAAGCAGTAGCAGGCAGATAACTGAGCAGCTGTGAATTTCACAGCAGCTTCCAGATAACTTCTTGAGAACTCCCTACCTCAGTGCTGCTGGCCGAAGTTGGTAGCAATAGCTTCCCTGACATTCTGTCTCCCTTTCCATCATCCCCTACATTTAGCCCTTTATATATGATCTACAGAGAGTGATTTCTGTTTTCGTCATTGAACTCTGATTATAACAGTAAGCAAAATCTTGAAACTCCTAAATTAACAAATATCATGGGAGAAACACATATTTTTCACTTGTCTCACCTATATCCTGGGTTATAGGGAAACTCCAAAGGGCAAGGCCAGTTACAGGCACCATGTTGGTTAATGCAGCAAACAACAAACTTTGAAGACTTCTGAGTCTTCCATTCATCTTACTTATTCCTTATTTTTTAATCAATCTCTTCATATACATGATTTTAAAAACTCAAATGGTTTAGAGAGGCTTCGGATGAAATATAAAAAGCCATACCCCATGCATGACGTTATAAATTTGTCCAAACCCTTAGATATACACCACCAAGAGTGAATTGTAATGTAAACCAAGGACTTTATGTGAAAATGATGTGTCAGTGTGGGATCGTCAATTGTAACACACATACCCCTCTAGTGTGGGGACGTTAATAATGCAGGAGGCTGTGCGTGTGTGGGGGCAGGGAGTATATGGAACATCTTTGTTCTCAATTTTGCTAAGAACCTAAAAATGCTCTAAAAAAAAAAAATCCTCCGTGCCACCTCTCCCAACCTCAGTCCACTTGCCAAAGGTGGCCATTTTCAGCTTTGATTCTTCTTGATACATCTAAATAACGTGTCTCTACCACTCTTCCTTGGATCATCAACCATGGATATTTTTTAAAATTTAATTAATTAATTAATTTGTAAATTTACATCCAAGTTAGCGTATAGTGCAATCATGATTTCAGGAGTAGATTCCAGTGATTCATCCCTATGTATAACACCTAGTGCTCATCCCAACAAGTGTCTTCCTTAGTGCCCCTTGCCTATTCAGCCCATCCCCCCCACCCACAACCCCTCCAGCAACCCTCAGTTTGTTCTCTGTATTTATGAGTCTCTTATGTTTTGTTCCCCTTCTTGTTTTTATATTATTTTTGCTTCCCTTTCCTTATGTTCATCTGTTTTGTGTCTTAAATTCCACACATGAGTGAAATCATATGGTATTTGTCCTTCTCTGACTGATTTGATTTGGTTAGCATTATTCTCTCTAGCTCCATCCACGTCATTGCAAAAGGCAAGATTTTATTCTTTTTTTTTTAAAAAATTTTTTTCAACGTTTTTAATTTATTTTTGGGACAGAGAGAGACAGAGCATGAACGGGGGAGGGGCAGAGAGAGAGGGAGACACAGAATCGGAAACAGGCTCCAGGCTCCGAGCCATCAGCCCAGAGCCTGACGCGGGGCTCGAACTCACGGACCGCGAGATCGTGACCTGGCTGAAGTCGGACGCTTAACCGACTGCGCCACCCAGGCACCCCAAGATTTTATTCTTTTTGATAGCTGAGTAATACTCCATTGTGTGTGTGTGTGCACGCATGCACACACACACCACATCTTCTTTATCCACTCATCCGTCGACGGACATTTGGGCTCTTTCCATACTTTGGCTATTGTCAATAGTGCTGCTATAAACATTGGGGTACAAGTACCCCTTTGAAACAGCACACCTGTATCCTTTGGATAAATACCTAGTACTGCAATTGCTGCGTCATAGGGTAGTTCTATTTATAACTTTTTTGACGAACCTAAATACTGTTTTCCAGAGTGGCTGCACCTGTTTGCATTCCCACCAGCAGTGCAAAAGAGATCCTCTTTCTCCACATCCTCACGAACATCTGTTGTTGCCTGAGTTGTTAATTTTAACCATTCTGACTGCTGTGAGGTGGTATCTCATTGTGGTTTTGGTTTCTATTTCCCAGATGATGAATGATGTTGAGCATTTTTTCATGTGTCTGTTGGCCATCTGGATGTCTTCTCCGGAGAAGTGTCTATTCATGTCTTTTGCCCATTTCTTCACTGGATTATTTGTTTATTGGGTGTTGAGTTTGATAAGTTCTTTACAGATTTTGGATACTAACCCTTTATCTGATATGTCATTTGCAAATATCTTCTCCCATTCTATAGGTTGCTTTTTAGTTTTGCTGATTGTTTCCTTCGCTGTGCAGAAGCTTTTTATCTTGATGAGATACCAATAGATCACTTTTGCTTTTGCTTCCCATGCCTCCAGAGACGCGTTGAGAAAGAAGTTGCTGCGGCCGAGGTCAAAGAGGTTTTTGCCTGCTTTTCCCTCTAGGATTTTGATGACTTCCTGTCTTACGTTTAGGTCTTTCATCCATATTGAGTTTATTTTGGGGTATGGTATAAGAAAGGGGTCCAGGTTCATTCTAATGCATTTGCTGTACGGTTTTCCCAGCACCATTTGGATGTTCTTTCCTGCTTTGTCAAAGGTTAGTTGGCCATACATTTGTGGGTCCATTTCTGGGTTCTGTATTCTGTTCCATTGACCCGAGTGTCTGTTTTTGTGCCAGCACCATACTGTCTTGATGATTACAGCTTTGTAATACAGCTTGAAAACCGGGATTGCGATGCCTCCAGCTTCACTTTTCTTTTTCAGGATTGCTTTGGCTCAGTTCGGGGTCTTTTCTGGTTCCATACAAATTTTAGGATTGTTTGTTCTAGCTCTGTGAAGAATGCTGGTGTTACTTTGATCGGGATTGCGTTGAATATGTAGATTGCTTTGGGTAGTGTCTACATTTTAACAATATTTGTTCTTCCAATCCATGAGTATGGAATATTTTTCCGTGTGTGTGCGTGTGTGTGTGTGTGTGTGTGTGTGTGTGTGTCTTCTTCAATTTCTTTCACAAGCTTTCTATAGTTTTCAGTGTATAGATTTTTCACCTCTTTGACTAGGTTTATTCCTAGATATTTTATGGTTTTTGGTGCGATTGTAAATGGGATTGATTCCTTGATTTCTCTTTCTATTGCTTTATAATTGTATAGAAATGCAACCGATTTCTGTGCATTGATTCTATATCCTGCGACTTTGCTGACCTCATGCATCAGTTCTAGCAGTTTTTTTGTGGAATCTTTTGGGTTTTCCATATAGAGTATCATATATGCAAAGAGTGAAAGTTTGACTTCCTCCTTGCCCATTTGGGTGCCTTTTATTCCTTTGTGTTTTCTGATTGCTGAAGCTAGGACTTCAGTACTATGTTGAATAATGGTGGCGAGGGTGGACATCCCTGTCACGTTCCTGAACTTAGGGTGAAGTTCTCAGTTTTTCCTCATTGAGGATGAGATTAGCAGTGGGTCTTTCAAGATCTTGAAGTATGATCCTTCTATCCTTACTTTCTTGAGGGTTTTTTATCAAGAACGGTGCTGTATTTTGTCAAATGCTTTCTCTGCATCTGTTGAGAGGATCATGTGGTTCTTGTCCTTCCTTTTATTGATGTGAAGAATCACACTGATTAATGTGTGGATATTGAACCAGCCCTGCATCCCAGATATAAATCCCACTTGGTCATGGTGAATAATTCTTTTAATGTATTGTTGGATTCGGTTGGCTAGTATCTTATTGAGGATTTTTACATCCATGTTCATCAGGGAAACTGGTCTTTAGTTCTCCTTTTTAGTGGGGTTTTTGTCTGGTTTTGGAGTCAAGGTAATGCTGGCTTCATACAATGAGTTTGGAAGTTTTCCTTCCATTTCTATTTTTCGGAACAGCTTCATAAGAATAGGTGTTAACTGTTCTTTAAATGTTTGGTAGAATTCCCCTGGAAAGCCATCTGGCCCTGGACCCTTGTTTTGTTGTTGTTGTTGTTGTTGTTGTTGTTGTTGTTGTTGTTTTGGAGATTTTTTATTACTAATTTGATTTCTTTACTGGTTATAGGTCATTCAAATTTTCTATTTCTCTTTGTTTCAGTTTTGGTAGTTTATATGTTTCTAGGCATTTGTCCATTTTTTCCAGATTGCCCAATTTATTGGCGTATAATTGCTCATAATATTCTCTTATTATTGTTTGTATCTCTGCAGTGTTGGTTGTGATCTCTCCTCTTTCATTCATGATTTTATCTATTTGGGTCCTTTCCTTTTTCTTTTTGATCAAATTGGCTAGCGGTTTATCAATTTTGTTAATTCTTTCAAAGAACCAGCTCCTGGTTTCATTGATCTGTTCTACTGTTTTGTTTATTTGTTTGTTTGTTTTTTGGATTCAATAGCATTGATTTCTGCTCTAATCTTTATTATTTCCCCCGTTTTGCTGGTTTGGGGTTTTATTTGCTGTTCTTTTTCCATCACTTTAAGGTGTAAGGTTAGGTTGTGTATCTGAGATCTTTCTTCCTTCTTTAGGAAGGCCTGTATTGCTATATACTTCCCTCTTACGACCACTTTTGCTGCATCACAGTGTTTTGGGGCTGTAGTGTTATCATTTTCATTGGCTTCCATGTACTTTTTAATTTCCTCTTTAACTTCTTGGTTGGCCCATTCATTCATTAGTAGGATGTCCTTTAGTCACCAAGTGTTTGTTGTCTTAACAAATTTTTTCTTGTGGTTGATTTTGAGTTTCATAGCTTTGTGGTCTGAAAATATGCACAGTATAATCTTGTTCTTTTTGTACTTGTTGAGGACTGATTTATGTTCCAAGTATGTGATCTATTCTGGAGAATGTTCCATGTGCACTCGAGAAGAATGTGTATTCTTCTTTAGAATCAAATGTTCTGACTATATCTATTAAGTCCATCCAGTCCAGTGTGTCATTCAAAGCCATTGTTTCCTCGTTGATTTCCTGTTTAGATGATCTGTCCATTGCTGTAAGTGGGGATGTTGAAGTCCCCTACTGTTATGGTATTATTATCAATGGGTTTCTGTATGTTTGTGATTAATTGACATATATTTGGGTGCTCTCATGTTGGAGCATAAATGTTTATAATGTTAGATTATAACATGTTAGATCTTCTTGGTGGATAGACCCCTTAGTTATAATATAATGCCCTTCTTCATCTCTTGTTACAGTCTTTATTTTAAAATCTAGACTGTCTGACATAAGTATAGCTCCTCTGGCTTTCTTTTGGCAATGATTAGCATTATAGATGGTTCTCCATCCCCTTACTTTCAACCTGAAGGTGACTTTAGGTCTAAAATGGGTCTCGGGGTGCCTGGGTGGCTCAGTTGGTTAAGCGTCCGACTTCGACTCAGGTCATGATCTCACAGTCCGTGAGTTTGAGCCCCGCGTCGCGCTCTGTGCTGACAGCTCAGAGCCTGGAGCCTGCTTCAGATTCTGTGTCTCCCTCTCTCTCTGACCCTCCCCCATTCATGCTCTGTCTCTCTCTGTCTCAAAAATAAATAAACATTAAAAAAAATTTTTAGGTCTAAAATGGGTCTCTTGTAAACAGCATATAGATGCATCTTGTTTTCTTATCCCCTCTGTTACCCTATGTCTTTTGATTAGAGCATTTAGTCCATTGACATTTAGAGTGAATACTGAAAGATATGAATTTATTGCCATTATGTTGCCTGTAGAGTTGGAATTTCTGGTTCTGTTCTCTGGTCCTTTCTAGTCTTTGTTGGTTTTGGTCTTTTTGTTTTTGTTTTTTTCCATCTTTTCTCCCCTCAGAGAGTCCCCCCCTAAAGTTTCTCACAGGGCTGACTTAGTGGTCATGAACTCCTTTAGTTTTTGTCTGGGAAACTTTTTATCTATCCTTCTATTTTGAATGACAGCCTTGCTGGATAAAGAATTCTTGGCTGCATATTCTTCCAATTTTCCACATTGAATATATCCTGCCACTCCTTTCTGGCCTGCCATGTTTCTGTGCGTAGGTCTGCTGCAAACCTGATCTGTCTTTCCTTGTAGACTAAGGACTTTTTTTCCCTTGCTGCTTTCATGATTCTTTCCTTGTCTGTGTATTTAATGAATTTGACTATGATGCCTTGTTGATGGTTGGTTTTGGTTGAATCTAATTGGATGTCTCTGTGCTTCCTGGATTTTGATGTCTGTGTCATTCCCCAGGTTAGGAAAGTTTTCCACTGTGATTTGCTCACATAAAACTTCTACCCGTTTTTCTCTCTCTTCATCTTCTGGGACCCCTATGATTCAGATTTTATTCCTTTTTAATGAGTCACTGAGTTCTCTAATTCTTATATCATGCTCTTTTGCCTCAGTTTCCCTCTTTTTTTCTGCTTCATTATTCTCCAAAAGTTTATACTCTATATCGCTGATTCACTGCTCTGCTTCGTCAATCCTTGCTGTCATGGCAGCCATTTGAGATTGCGTCTCAGTTATAACATTTTTAAATTTCCTCCTGACTAGATTTTACTTCTTTTATCTCCACAGAAAGGGATTCTATGCTTTTTTCAGCCCCAGCTAGTATTCTTATTATCATGATTCTAAATTCTGGTTCAGACATCTTGCTTGTATCTCTGTTGATTAAGCTGTCATATCTTCCTGTTCTTACTTTTGGAGTGAATTCCTTCATTTCATTATTTTGAGGGAGAAAAAGAATTAATAAAATAAAATAAATAAACAAATTAAGAAATTAAAAGCAACACAAAAAATTAAATGAAGGATGCTAGATCCTAGGTGTATTTTGGTCTGGTTGTTGAAAGACTCTTGATAGAATAGACAAAAAAGGGAAAGAAGAGAAAAAAAAGGAAAAAAGAAATCGTTTGAAAATTTAAAAAAATGAATACAATTAAGGGCGCCTGGGTGGCTCAGTCGGTTGAGCATCCGACTTCAGCTCAGGTCATGATCTCACAGTTCATGGGTTTGAGCCCTGTGTTGGGCTCTGTGCTGACAGCTTGGAGCCTGGAACCTGCTTTGGACTCTGTATCTCCCTCTCTCTGCCCCCCTCCCCCCTCCCCCCCGCTCATGCTCTGTCTCTCTCTCCCAAAAATAAATAAAAACATTTTTAAAAATGAATACAATAAACTAGAATAAAATGAAATGATGAAAGTAAAAATAGAATTAGGAAAATTTACAAAGAAGTAAAAAATATAGTAGAGAAAAATTAAGAAAAATATTTTTTATGAAAATGGTAAATAAAAATAATTTTTTTCCTCTTTCTGTATTGAAGAATAAGAAAAGGAAAAAATTTGAAATGATGGGCCAGCAAACAGAATGAAATATGATTGAAATTACATCCAGTTTCCCCTAGAAATCAAAGTATGAAGCACTTTATAGGCCATAAACTAGCAGGCAGAGAGATTTGTGGTGATCCTCTAGAGCACAGTTGGCCCAGTTGGGTGGGGCTTGGTGTAGTAGTTCCATTCTCTATAGATGGTGCTGCTTAGTTTACTGGGGTGGATCGTTGTTTCATGTATACGTGTGTACGCGCATGCACGGGAGGGGTCAAATGGCGTCACCCACCTACCCAGTCTCTAGTATCAGAACTCTGTACCCTCCCCAGCTGGCCATCAAGCACTCCTCCATTGTCTCAGGCTTCTGTCCATTCCCCACTTCTACACTGTCCGCGACCAAGCCATCGTCCTGCTAGGTGGCACCTCCCTCCTGAGTTTTATCTCAGATGGGGCTGAGATAAAACTCACTTCTGAGGGTCCTGCAGTTTTGACCCACTCAGACCTTCTGGGGATGAGTCTCCGTGAGCTAGCCCACCCCCCAGAATGTTCGTTCACATGACCGCACTGCTGCAGATGCCCAGAGACTGTGGCTGGGTACTAGCCTGCCCCAGAGAAAGTTCACAGGATCATATAGCAGCAGTGTTTCGGGGATTATGGGAAATCACAACACACATCTGGCACCAGGCTTCACCCTTAACATCCTTGTTCCAACACCAACAAACGTGGCTGTTCTCCAGGGTCCACTGGAAGCTTTGCCTGTGGGGAGGCCACACAGCCTCTACCAAATGTCCTCTTAGCAGGGGAACCGCCTCTGCCTGTGTTGCCCAAAGACCCCTCGAACCCTGCTATCTACTCCTGGGAATTTGCCCTTCCCACCAGAGCTCTGCCAGGTATCAAGCTGCAGAGTCACAGACTCTGTGCTCCCCTGTTTATAGAGTCTTAATGGTATTTAAACCCTCTCCTCTCTCCCTTTCGTGTTCAGTCCCTTATAGGTGTTGCCACTCTTTCTCTTTCTCTCCAGCTATTTTCAGGAGGAGTGCTTTTCCTGTACTCTCCCACCCCCCATCTCTGTCCTCTCCTCACAAGCAAAAACAGCTCCCTGCCCTCCAAAGTTCTCTCTCCCCAAGTTCCCCTCTCCACGCCATATACCTGCTGAGTTCTGTGGTTCATGTTGTGCAGATTGTTGTGTGAATCTTCAGATCAGTTTTCTAAGTGTGTAAGATGGTTTGGTGTTGATCTAGCTGCATTTCAGGGATGAGAGAGGCAAAACAACAATAACAACAACAACAACAACAACCACCATGGATATTAATGCTTGACTTCCCACTTCATTAAATGAGATTTTACTCTTTTGTCTGTCAGTAGACCTGTTGGGGGTTGGCTGATCTAGCCACTCTTGGCCGGCTAGACCAGCTTTAAGCTGTGGGCCCAGCTGAACTTGGCTCTTTGCTACAAGTTGGGCTCAAGTCTGCTTAACATGGATTCATGCTGGAGTCCAAGGTAAAGGGGCAGGAGCTCTTCTCAGGGGCAGGGAAGCTCTTCTCATGATGGCAAAGTCTCAAGAGAGTAGGCTCAGCTGTGCAAACCCCTACCAACATTGGCCAAAGTACATCGCACAGCCAAAGTCAAGGGTGAAGAAGTGTACTCTGTCTCTACTTGTAGGGACTGCAAAGTCATATGGCAAAGGGTGTGGATATAGAGAAGGGTGAGGGGTTGGGGCCATTTATTTGATCTACCATACTTTTCTTAATTACATTTTGTTAACAGACCTCTCCGTGAGTCACACAGTACGTTAGCTCAAATGATACCACAACACAGCCTTGTCTGATGGTTGCCTTCTTTTAAGTGGCTGGTAATCATTTGACGATTAGTTTCTTTAATCTCAAGATTGCACAGGGTTCTGAGAAAGAATTTTGTGAGCTGGTTTAGGTTTGGAGGATGAAAAACTTGGGGTTCAGGTTCTTTAATGTAATGCTTGAAACACCTTTGTCCTTATTCCCTTCTATGTAGTGAAGTCTATCTTCAGATGGTGTGTGGACAGTGTGTTGCTACAGAAGCATCATTTGATCTGCCCGGATGATTACTACAGTGACACCGTACCGTTTTGCTCTGCACCTAAAGGTAATGCTTCTGTACTCTGTTCGAGCCTTTGGTATCATTCCAGGGGTGTTCTGTAGCAGGACTGCACGGGCCACCTTAGCCACCATTTCCCCACGGATTTTTTTCCCTTTCGTTTAATTTGATAATGACTCTTGGGAGGGTCAGTTCTAAGCATTCCACTTCCTCTCTAACTCCCTAACACCTGCAAGACCAAAGTCTCAACTCCTCAGGGTGGAATATGCATTCTTCTTAGCTGCTCAACACCGAGAGATATGAAAATGTTTAGAAAAGTAGCTGGGGGCACCTGGGTGGCTCAGTTGGTTAAACATCTGACTCTTGATTTCGGCTCAGGTCATAGTCTCGTGGTTCGTGAGTTCGAGCCCTGTGTCAGACTGTGCACTGACAGCATGGAGCCTGCTTGGGATTCTCTCTCTCCCCACCCCCCCACCCCCGCCTCTGCCTTTCCCCTGCTCACACTCACTCCCCCTCTCTCAAAAAAGAAAAGAAAAGTGGTTGAATGAACCAAGAGAGGGAGGGTCTGAAAACCTAGATAAGTAAGGGAGCAAATTCCTGACGGAGTCACAACATGGACCGTGGGGTTTTTCCATACCCCATGTAGGAAAATAACAACTTTTTTTTTTCCTTTAATGAGTCTGGTGGGAAGACTGAGTAGGGAGCCAGAGAACGATGTGTATGTGATGTTGAGGTTGCCTGTAACGTGGGAGGCAAGATCTTTTGAGAGTGAGTGGGGTGGGAGCTTGGTTGTGGGTTTAAGCAGGGAGGTGGACTTTTGGGAGAGTCAGCGTATGGACAGGGGGAAGTTGCTCTGTGGATTCCGTGGCCACATATCAGGATGGCCCAGTGGTGCCAGGCTTGGAAGCTGAGCTCGCCAGCCACCCAGCCTGAGGCTTTGGAGCCAAGAAGGTATTTGGGGTGGGAAGGTTGTGATCCAGAGAATCAAGGGTGCTGATGAGAACAGAGTTCCATTGACGACCTGAGCTGCACAGAGAAGGCAGACCAGAGAGAGGTAGCAGAATTAAGTGTCACGTGATACCAAGCCACTTAATATTGTGAAGGTAGTTGGAAATTCGGTGTTCCGCAGATGAATAAGGATAGAGTTAACATGTGTTGAGGATTTACCAGGTATTGTACTGCTGCCAGTTTCATTGCATTCTTGCTAGCAATGAGCGTTCTCCTTTAACCTTTTGGGGATGAACTTATACGTATACAAAACTAATACAAACTTTGATTTCTCCTGTGAACTGTTTGCAAAGCAAGTTCACACACAGGATGCGTGTACATGCGTTAGAGGCGGACAGGCAGGCAGCGACCTACTCCTGTTCTTTGACCATGTTTGACAATCAAACAAGTACTGTAACACTCTCTTCCTAAGTCTCGAGTACGTAGAATAAGTCCCAGGGATAATTTATATGCTGAAGAGCAATTATATGTAATATAGTAAGTGTGAAAGTTGAGGAAGAAGTCTCAAAGTGGCTTTGGTGGTTTTATTTAGGCATCTTAGAAATGTCCACTTCATCTGTGGGAGCTTTCAGTTTGGTCCTTTGGTGCCGCAGGCGTCTCTGTCCCTGGATGTTCAAAACTCACATTCAGTTGTGAGAAGCGTTCTGTCCCAAAGAAGCACCTGACCAAGAAGCTTGAAGATCCCTGCAGGAAGATGCTCGCCAAGTCTGACGAGGAGCTGGACTACACTGTGGACAGCCCGACATGGGACCCACCTTTAGAGGCCGAGCGCAACACTGTCCAGGTTGGTGTGGAAGCCTGGGCGCGGTGGGGCGTGGGGGCAGCGGGCACAGGGAGGTTGTGGGGGTTGGGGAAGGAGTTCCAGGTGACCCAGGATGTTGCGGATCCACAGCGAAATAGGGGGGAGGATTTGCCCTGATCACCCGTGGGTCGTGCGGCTGGCCAAATGCCAGCACACGCAGTCCCCCTGCCTGTCATTGACTCTCTATTTTGTGCGTGTGTGTGTGTGTGTGTGTTTCAAAGAAAACAGGTCCACCCAAGAATAAGAACTGGATGAACCACTTACCTGTGCCCCAGAGAGAACTGGAGCGACTTCTGCTCGCCAGAATGGACAGTCGGGTCCGCTTCCTCAAAAACCCCCGGTTTTTCCCTCCCAACACTCCACGTGGAGGCACGTCTCTCCTCTTTCCTCCGAAGAAGCCAGTGCTGACAGGAGACTTCCAGAGTGGAGAGCCGGTGGAGAGGTGGGTCTTTCCTGACTTGTATGATCAGAAAGTCAGACCCGTTGGAGGACCCAGAAGGTCCTGGGTCTGGCCTGGGTTATGGAGGATCCTAGACTTTTGGGGGACAGGGTGTCAGTATCAGAGCAGAGCAGGGCTTCCGGGCTCCCCACAGGCCTGGCCTTCGGACATCCCCCAGAGGCTTGGACTGTGCTTTTCTGACCTGCCAGGGGTTTGAGGAATCGGGTTAGTGTTGGTCCTCTGCTCACATCTGGGCAGTCTTGGTCAGATGGGAGGAATCTCCGTAGCCACATGTTCTTCTGTTGCACTCCTATGTCTTGGAATAGAAACTCAAGAATAAAAATACGTAAAATTTGATTAATGACAAATAACATACATTGTGATTTTCTTTCAGTGAGTGCCTTTGGCTTATTTCATTAATTGTCCTCGTGAAGGGAGTGAATTGCTTTATGAGTTCTTAGTTTTAATGGACTTAAAACTATTTAACATTTATAAGTCAACTATCTTTTTATTAAGAAAAATTAGAAAATTAATATTTTCAAAGAAAACCAGCACCCATATTAAAAACCCAGTTTAGGATGTTGCTATGTAAGCTTCCAGAGGTGAAGCCTTCTATGCATATTGAAAATGAAACACGCAGCTGTACGTATCTTCACAAAGATTCTATCGTGGGGTAAAATTATTTTGTAACCTGCTTCAACAACAGGAACAAAATCCAGTAAATGACATCTTGTGAATATCTCTGATGGTTTGGGTATATTTATTTAAAAAATAATTTTTTTTTAACGTTTATTTGTTTTTGAGAGACAGAGAGGCAGAGCACGGGCAGGGGAGGGGCAGAGAGAGAGGGAGACAGAATCTGAAGCAGGCTCCAGCTCTGATCTGTCAGCACAGAGCCCGATGCGGGGCTTGAACCCAAGAACCGTGAGATCATGACCTGAGCCGAAGTCGGGTGCTCTACCGACTGAGGCACCCAGGCGCCCCGGTTTGGGTGTATTTATTTTACATGAAGCACATGGATGAAATTAACAGCTTTTCTCCCCTCTTTTGCCCTCCCACAGTTGTGCTGATACTCCAGTGTTTCTTGCTAAACCATCAATCGGATTTTTCACAGATTATGAAGTTGGGCCAGTTTATGAGGTAAAAATCTTATTTCTTGGGGCACCTGGGTGGCTCAGCACGTTAAGCTTCTGACTCTTGATCTCAGCTCATGTCTTGATCTCAGGGTTGTGAGTTCAAACCCCTGTGTTGGGTTCCATGCTGGCCATAGAGCCTACTTAAAACAAAAATCTTATTTCCTTACAGCTCTTCCTTCATCAGCTTCCTTATTTTTTTAAAGTGGTTCATGGAATTTTAAAACCATATACAAAATTAGGGAGAAGACTATGGTAAGCTTTTCCTTATTTCTTGAGGTACACCTGTATCGCTGTATGTTTCCCTCTTAGAACCACTTTCACTGCATCCCAAAGATTTGGACCATTGTGTTTTCATTTTCATTTGTCTCAGTCTATTTCTTTTATTTCCTCTTTGATTTCTTCATCGTCCCATTGGTTGTTTACTAGCATGTTATTTAGCCTCCACGTGTTTGTGTTTTTTCTAGCTTTTTTCTTGTAATTGATTTCTAGTTCCGTACTGTCATGGTTGGAAAAGATGCTTAATATGACTTTACTCTTCTCAAATTTATTGAGAGTTGTTTTGTGGCTTAACATGGGCTCTATCCTGGAGTATGTTCCCTGTGCATTTGAAAAGAATGTGTATTCTGGGGCTCCTGGGTGACTCAGTAAGTTAAGCATCTGACTTTGACTCAGGTCATGATCTCACAGCTTGTGAGTTCGAGCCCTGCGTGGGGCTCTGTGCTGACAGCTCAGAGCCTGGAGTCTGCTTCGGATTCTGTGTCCCCCTCTCTCTCTCTGCCGCTCCCCTGCTTGTGTTCTCTCTCTCAAAATAAATAAACATTTTTAAAAAGTCCTCTACTGTTATCATATTACTGTCAATTTCTCCCTTTATTTCTGTTAATATTTGCTTTGTATATTTAGATGCCCCAATATTGGGTATATAGATATTTACAATAGTTATATCCTCTTATTATATTGATCCCTTTATCGTTATGTAATGCCCTTCTTTGTCTCTTGTTACAGTCTTTGTTTTAAGGTCTGTTTTTCCTGATATAAGTATTGCTACCCTGGCTTTTTTTTTTTTCTTGCTTCCATTTGCACAGAATATATTTTTCCCTTCCTTAACTTTCAGTGTGTATGTGTCTTCAGATCTGAAGTGAGTCTCTTGTAGGCAGCATAGAGAGGGGTGTTATTTTTTTTTATCTATTTGTCACCCTGTGTCTTTTGATTGGAGCATTTAGACCATTTACATTTAAAGTAATTATTGATAAGTCTGAATTTACTGTCATTTTGTTAATTGTTTTCTGGTTATTTTGTAGCTCTTTTCTGTTCTTTTCTTCTCTTGCTATCTTTCCTTGTGATTGTTTTCTTTCATGTTATGCTTGGCTTTCTTTCTCTTCATTTTTTGTGTATCATAAAAGATTTTTGATTTGTGGTTAACCTGAGGTTCATGTATAACATCCTAAGTATATAGCAGTCAATATTAAGTTGATGGTCGCTTAAGTTTGAATACATTGTAAAAGAACTTCATTTTTACTCTCCCCTCCACATTTTATATATGTTACCATATTTAACATCTTTTTATTTTGTGAGTCCTTAGCTAATTTTTTAGATATAATTGATTTTACTTCTTTTGTCTTTTCAACTTCATACAAGCTTTATAAGTGATGACTCCACTACCTGTACTGTTTGCTTACTCTTACTCCTAAATTTTTTTCCTCTCGTAATTTTATTTCTAATTATGACTTTTTCTCCGCTTAAAGAAGTCCCTTTCATATTCCTTCTGAGGACTATTTGGTGGTGATGAACTCCTTTCACTTTTGTTTTTCTGGGAAGTTTTTTCTCTCTCCTTCAATTCTGAATGATAGCCTTGCTGGGTAGGATAGTCTTTGTTGTACGTTTTTAACTTTCAACATTTTGAATGTGTCATGCCACTCCCTTCTGGCCTGAAAAGTTTCTGCTGAAAAATCAGCTGATAGGCTTATGGGGTTTCCTTTGTAGTGACCGGTTGCTTCTCTCTTGTTGCTTTTAAAATTCAGTCTTTATTTTTAATCTTAGACATTTTAGTCATTACATGTCATGGCGTGGACCTCCTCGGGTTCATCTTGTTTGGAACTCTCTGTGCTTCCTGAACCTGGATGTCTCTTTCTTTCCCCAGTCTGGGATATTTTCAGCTATTATATCTTCAAGTAAATTTTCTGCCCCCTTTTCTCTTCTCTTTCTGGGACCCCTGTAATGTGAATATTTGTTCACTAGATGTTGTCTGAGGGATCCCTTAACCTGCTCTCCTGTATCTTTTTTTTTCCTTTTTGCTGTTCAGCGTGGTTGCTCTCCATTACCCTGTCTTCCAGATTGCTAATCATTCCTCTGTATCTGCCAATCTGCTGTTGGTTCTCTCCAGTGCATTTTTCACTTCAGTTATTGTATTCTTCAATTCTGGTTTCTTTTTATATTTTCTTTCTCTTGGTTGAAGTTTTGAGTTTCTCCATCCTCCTCTCCAGCCTGGTGAGCATCTTTATGGCCATTACTTTGAGCTTTTTATCAGATACACTGTTTATCGCGGTTTCATTTAGTTCTTTTTCTGAGGCTTTGTCTTTTTCTTTCTTTGGCACGTATTCCCGTCTCATTTTGCTTGACTTTCTGTGTTTGTGTGACTTAGGTGGAACAGCTGCTTCTAAACTTGAAGGGATAATCTTGTGTATGGTTGTCCTCTGTGTAGACGGCGTGCGCCTGGCGACTGTCGAGTGCAGGAAGGCTGGCAATGCTGGCTTCATATTTGGCCCTCCGTCATGTTCACGTTCGTCAGGTGACCGCTCTTGGGGCTACGTGTTCCAAGCCCCCTGGAGATTAATATATACACGTTAGAAATGCCCACCAAGGCTGGGATGGAGGGAAGCTTGCTTCTGTTAGAGATCTGTTAGAGATAACATAGTCTTTTTCCTTCCTTCCCCCCACCTCTGCTTTCCTTTAATTTTAAAGACAGAGAGAGCAAGTGGAGGAGAGGGGAAGAGGGAAAGAGAGAGAGAGAGGGAGAGAGAGAGAGAGAGAGAGAGAGAGAGAGAGAGAGAGAGGATCTTCAACAGGCTCTATGCTCAGTGCAGAGCCCGACGTGGGGCTCAATCCCACCACCCTCAGGATTTTGACCTGAGCCAAAATCAAGAGTCGGGTGCTCAACCCACCGAGCCACCCAGGCGTCCCAGTCCTGATGCGCAGGTGGCACCATGAGATCTAATTAAAGGCCAGCTATCAATTAGGTGTATGCAGACCCTTTGAAGTGCACGTGAACCCTTTGATCTCACTACAGTGCCCTTTTGCACACCCCTTCGCTTTATAAAATCTGTGGACTAAGGTCCAGACGTTGTGGAAAGTAGCCATGTAGCAGCTGCCTGAATCATTGGCCCCCGGGTTCCCCCCGTCAGTAAGCTACCCTGGATAAAACTCTATAAATTGCGCGGGTTCACCTGCTTTGTTTTCTGGTCACAAAGCGCCTTCTCAGTCTGGAAGATATGTTACTGTCCCTTCCCCACCTTCTCGCAGGCTGGCTGGTCAGAGCTGTGGCTGTCATGGGCAGGGGGTTCCGGGGTACTCCATGCTGGAACTGTCCTGCGGAGATGGCCGGAGCTGAAGTCGGGGCCGTCTGGGGTGGTCCTGGAACTCTCTGTGCAGAGGGCACCCTGGCAGGACGGCTAAAGGTGAAGTGGGTACAGCTGAGATGTCCCAGGGCGTCTGCACAGGAGTGCCCTCGGGGGCATCTGGAGCTGAAGCAGGCACGGACCAGGAGACCCTGGGTGGCCCAGGAAGGGGCACCCCTGCGAGGCGGCTGGAGCTGAGGCGTGGCATGGGCTCGAGTTTCCTAGGATACTCTGCACAGGAACACCCTGGTGGGGCGGCTGGAGCTGAGGTGGGCATGGGCCAGGGGGTGCCAGGGTGCTTTGTGCCGGGGGTGACCCGGCAACTCTGTCACAGTGGTGGTGGCAGCCTGGGGTGTTCCGGGATGCTTTGCATTTGTGATGGCTGGAGTCGCAGTGAGCACTGACCAGGGGTGTCTCAATATGCAGTGTGTTGGGGCCGCGGTGGTGGGATAGCGGGGGCTCATATGTGCTAGGGGAGGTGGCAGGCCAGCTCTGGTGCCCAGACCCTGCTCTTGGCGGTGTAATTCGGCTGGAGGAGGGGTGCTAACCGCAGGGCTCGCCCGCCGGAGAGTTTCAGCGGCTCCCTCTGTCCGGCAGAGTCCTAAGGCTGGATCCTTTATATTCTAGTTGCCCTGTTCAACTACCGCTTTTTTTTTTTTTTAACTGCGCCTTCAATGTCCTCCCTCCCTGCTGCAGTTTGCGGCATTGGGGGTAGGGGTTCCCGCTGTGACTGTTCCCCATCTCCCTTGCCGTTCTCTGTGTGGTCTCTCTGTCTCCTGTCGCGGAGCAGCTGTTCAGTTGGCCCTTCTTCAGGAGGAATTTCACTGCAAATAGGTGGAGGGTTAGAGCGTCTGTGGAAGGGGTGAGTTCTGGGTCTTCCCATGTTGTGGTCTTGGACCAGAAGCCCCTCAGCCTACTTTTTAAAAAGGCCCTTTATTTATTTAAAAAGGCCCAGGATTCGTAAATCCTGGATTTGGCTGATTGTATCATTGTGGTGACACGAAACACGTTCCTTTGTTCCTATTTCTATAAACTTATAGTTCGATGTAGACATTTGATTAGATTCACGTTCAGTTTTTTTTCTTTTCTTGGCAAGAATAATACTTTGGTGGTGCTATGTATTTCTTATTATATCCCATCAGGAGGCGTGTATCTGCTTTTCCTATTACCAGGAAAGAATGGTTTTGGGTGCTGCGAGCCTGAATCGTCATTTATGAAGTTTTTATCAACCTTTCTTATAGTGGCTTTAGAAGCCTTAGATGATTGTTACCTAGATCCATTTTTTTTTTTAAACAAAATTAAGGGTTATAACATGGTCATTTCTAATTCTGTTACTCCTTCTGCATTTATTGGCTGTGATCCTCTATTTAAAAAGAAACTTTCTGGGGCGCCTGGGTGGCTCAGTCGGTTGAGCGTCTGACTTCAGCTTAGGTCATGATCTCACACTCTGTGAGTTCGAGCCCCGCGTCGGGCTCTGTGCTGACAGCTCAGAGCCCGGAGCCTGCTTCAGATTCTGTGTCTCCCCCTCTCTCTGCCCCTCCCCTGCTCATGCTCTGTCTCTCTTTGTCTCAAAAATAAATAAAAACATTAAACAAATTAAAAAAAATAAAATAAAAAGAAACTTTCTTTCACTTCATGCTCCTTTCCCCTCTTCCTTATGCTCTCCTTACCCGACAAGTAACTATTTTCATTAGTTTGGGTTCTTCCATTGTTTCTTTTTGGAATCATAAGCAAATATATGGATGTATTTGAACCCCCTCTCCTTCTTACTGTCCTCTGCACCTTGCTTGTTTCACTTAACAGCATATACAATGATCCGTCTGAGAGTAGTTATAGGGACTCTCCTGATTCCTTTTCCCTAGCCTCCTTCATTTTCATTCTAGCCTCCACCATCCTAGGGAATCAGACTGAGACCAAGCTTAGTAGCCGCCAACTCTGTTCACCAGATGCAAAGACTGCCAGGCCTAATCGTGGCAAGTTCTTTCACACACATGTGTATTGTACTTTACAGTTTAAAGAGCAGTCCATTATTCTTTATGAGCTCTCAAGCACCCAGGGCAAAAGCGGGCAAACATGTCAGTCTTATGTGTTAAATGTTAAAGCAATGTTTTTTTTAATTCCTTAAATGTAACAGTGATATATTCTCTTTTGGACCTCTGTGTCTGGTCATCAGATTTCAAGGACAGTTGCAGAAGTTGGCAAAGACTCCAAGAAAGGGGGTAAAAATAATTTCAGTTGGGGGGGTGGAATAGGGCAGAGAAAGAACTGCTCAGGGCCGTGTGACAGACCCTTATATGCAGGACTGGAAGGTGCCATCTGTGGAAGCCTGTAGATGAGGTGGTCACAGACTGCCATGGACCAGTCCTCCCTTCTGCCTTTGCCTGGTCCTCTAGGGCTCACCCCTTTCCTATTGCTGAGTTGTCACTTCTCTGGAAAGTCACCCTGACCTTTCCCAACTGGATTAATTGTCCTGATTGCAGGCCCTTTTCCCACCATTTGCTCTTTGGTGGCACAATTTTATATTTATCTTTCCCACTAGACTGTAAGCCCAACAAGGGCAGGAATTATTTCTAGGCTTGCGTTATTTTATTTTCAGTGCTCAGCAGATAGTAGTTCCTCAGTAAATATGTATGGACTAAATTACATAAATACTCAAATATGGGTCTACCTCTTGGCCTTGCCTACCCCTGATAAATCAAGAAAAAATGAAAGGTGTCATATTTAGTAAAAAAAAAAAAAAAAAAAAAAAAAAAAAAAAAAAAGCCAAGTGTGTGTGTGTGCAGGGGAGAGAGAAAATAACTTATAAGGGGTTTTGATAAGTTAGTGAATAACAGCCCACAAGTGGATTAGTAAGGTATTTATTCCTTTAGAACATTGCAGGGTGCCTGGGTGGCTTAGTTGGTTAAGCATCCGACCCTTGATTTCGGCTCAGGTCATGTTCTCATGAGTTCGAGCCCTGCGTCAGGCTCTGTGCTGACAGCGCGGAGCCTGCTTGGGATTCTCTGTCTCCCCTTCTCTCTGCCCATCCCCCACTCATGCTGCCTCTCTCTCTCTCTCTCTCTCTCTCTCTCTCTCTCACAATAAATGAATTTAAAAAAGAAGGTTGCTAAGGATGAAAAAATGTTTAAATATATGGGGATGTGTATGTATAATAATGTTAAAAATTAAAGTACAACATAATATGACTGTGTAAAATTGAGTACATGTGGCTGGAAGAAGCCACCCATGGTACACAAAGAATCATACATAATTAGTACATTTCAGAGAAGAATTTATGGTTATAAGTTTTTCACAAACTTTATATTGATGAAACATCTTAAATTTTAAAAATATATGGATGAGAATTAGGTTTTCCACTGTTGCAGAAAGAAGTTGCAAATAAGGAAAGGGACTGCTGGAATCAGCTCTTGGGTGCTGGGTTGTAGTCAGAGATACAAATAATGGATTTGTGGTTTCAAAATGTGTTTACATATTACACATACAGGTGGACACATACAAGAATAAATATAGATGTGTGTGAATGCATAAGTTAGTACATTTGCATGTATTTCCTAGTTGCAGCTACCGAGAGGAACAGAAATAGTGGCATCCTAGCAGCACTTAGCACACCTAGTGTCCACATCTTGGTTTCTAAGTACCATTCTCCAATAAAAGGCACTAGGGCGCCTTGGTAAATTAGTTAATTCCAGGGCTGAGACAGGGGAAATATGTGAACCTAGAACATCTTGTGGTGCCATAAAGTGTAAGGAAGTGATGAGAGAAAGAAAAAGAGGGACAGGAAGAGGGGGCATGTCAAAAGGACACAGAGCTCTCAGTGGCCAAAGTTGAAACGTTTCAAACAACAAAATAAATGATAATGGTATTCAGATTGTAACCCAAAGAATAAAATAAAGTCCATGAATTCATACTGAATAAGTAAACATCTGAATAAATAAATGGAGGAGAAGGGATGACTCTTTGTTACGGAAGGATTCTAAGTTAGTTTAAAACATTTTTGAAATTTTAAAGTAACCTCCATACCCAGTGTGAGACTTAAACTCACAGCCCCGAGATCAAGAGTCGCAGGCTCCACCAACTGAGCCAGCCAAGTGGCTCAGAATAATTCTAATTAATACGTAGAAAGAATGAAAGAAATAAAAAAGTTACCATTAAATATCACACTGATAAAATCTGCAGGCAGGATATACCAATAGATGATAAAATTGGGGGTAAAAGTTTTAGCAGAAACAGATGATTGCATAGTCTCTCCCCAAATACCTTGTAATTACAAAGGAAAAATAGTAACTGTGCCATGGCAAATCATGGCAGATAGGACTTTGACCAAATGATTAATTTTAACATCACTGCTAATATGTATCATATACCTCCAATATGACATACTGAGAAGGGCACATCACTTGTATGATATTCTTGTAAATAATGCATAACCTCAATGTAATCATGAGTAAACATCAGACCAACCCAACTGAAGACCATTCTAGAAGGACATTGCGCAGAATAACTGACCAGTGCTCTCTAAAATGCTTAAGGTCATGGACAACAAGGAAAGACTAAGGAACTGTCAAAGATCTTAGGAGATTAAAAAGACATGGGAACCTAATGGAATTTCAGGTTTTGGATTTGATCCAGCAATGGAAAAAGAAAGTTAGTGGACAAATTGGAAAAGTTTACATAGATTCTTACTTTAGTTAATATATTGTAGCAAGCTTAATTTCTTAGATTTGATCATAGTTCTCTTGTTATGAAAATGTTAACATAAGGAGAAGCTGAGTGAAGACCATATGGGAATTCTCTGGATTATTTTTTACAACTCTTATAAGTCTAGTATCAAAACCAAGCGTTAGAAACATACAAGTATTAGGCAGATTTCCAGTTATGGCCGTATTATAACTAGATAACCTGAAGAATAGGAATCTACAAGAAATGAAAATTCTAGAACTGAAATTACTCAATGGAAGGGCTCACCAGCAAATTAGACACAGATGAAGATAATACTTACAGGGAGGTTAGTAGAAATGATCCAAACTAAAACACAAAGGGAAAAGAGAAGAAAAAATACAGAAAGTGGCATTTAAAAATATGGGACCTAGTAAGCAGGTCTATTGTGTAATTGAAATCCCAGAAAGGGAGGAGAGAGAGCATGGGGGCAGCAGCAGGGTTGAAAAACTTAGTGGATGACAGTGACCAAAAAGTAATGAAGACATCAAGCCATAGAGTAAAACACTAACAACCCTAAGCAGAGTAAAATAAAAGAAAATCATACCCAGGCATATTATAGTAAAATTCTGTTCTAAACCAAAGGAAAGGTGGGGGAAACCCAAACTTAAAGCATCTGGAAAAAAAAGACCCACCACCTTCTAATGGAAATGTTTGAAGCTAGCAAATACTTGGAAGCTTCAAAGTGATGAAAGATAGTAACTTGCAATCTAGAATTCTAAACCCAGTGAAAATATTCTTCAAAAATTTCAACAATAAGTTGGGATGCCTGGGTGGCTCAGTCCGTTAAGCATTCAGCTGTTGGTATGGGCTCAAGTCATGATCTCGCGGTCGTGAGATCAAGCCCTGTGTCAGGCTCTATGCTGAGCATTGAGCCTGCTTGGGATTCTCTCTGCAACCCCCCACTCATGCCCTCTCCTCCCTCCCTCCCTCTCTCTCTCTTAAAAATAAATAAATAAACTTTAAAAAAAATGAAGATAAAATGAAATTCTCAGATGAAAACTGGTAATTCACTATCAGATAATGATAATTCCATCACCAGAAGATCTACACCAAAGGAATTTTTAATCAGAAGAAAATGACACTCATATGGAAGCAGAGAAATGCAAGAAGGAATGAAAAGCAACAACAATTACATGATATGTAAATGGACCAGGTACCCCAATTAAAAGAGAAGGACCTTCAGACTGTGAATAAGAACAAAAACCAACTAAATGCTGCTTATATGAGATAACCTTAAAAGTAAGGGTACAAAAAGATTGACAATATAAGGATGGATAAAGATATATTTTAGGCACAAGAAAGGTGGTGTGGATTTACTAATATCAGAGAAGGCGAGAAGCATTAATAGAAAGAAAGGAAAAAAGGACATTTCATAGTTAACATTTAAAAGTCCATCCAAGAGATACTATTTAAAATCTGTACACACGAATGGTTTAGCCTCAAAATACTAAGCAAAATTTTATAAGACTAAAAGAAAAACAGATACAATAACAAACATGTAGGAGACTTTAACATTTTTTCTCTCAAAAACTTAAAAAGCAGCTAGACCCAAACAGTAAAGATATAGAAGAATCGAGCAATTAACAAACTGTGTCTAATTGAGTTATATATAACACTACAGCCAGCACTTGCAAAATGTATTTTCTTTTAAAAGTGCACATTAAACATCAAAATTGTCCATGTGCTGAATCATAAAGCAATTATCAAAAAATTTCAAAGGACTGGGGTGATTGAGTGGCTCCGTCGGTTAAGCATCCAAGTCTCGATTTTGGCTCAGGTGGCGTCTTGTGGTCTGTGAGGTCAAGTCCCATGCTGGGCTCCACGCAAAGCACCGAGCCTGCTTGGGATTGTTTCTCTCTCCCTCTCTCCCTGCCCCTCCCTCACTTGAGCATGCACCCTCCATAAATAAACAAAAATACATCTTTAATTTTTTTTTCAAAAGACTAAACGCATATAGAGTTTGAACCTAGTGGGCTTAATATAGAAACCAACAACAAAAATATAACTAGCAACTACCCAAATATTTGGAAATTCAGCAGTTCATTACTAAACTCATGAACCAAAGAAATCATAATGGAAATGAGAAAATACAAAATAATGATCATTTAAAAAAGTAATTGAAGTATAATTGATACACAGGGCTATATTAGTTTTAGGTGTATAGCATAGTGAGTCAACAATTTTGCATGTTACTCAGTGCTCATCATGATAAGTCACCACCATCTGTCACCATACAATGTTATCACAATATCAGTATTACTGATTATACTCCCTATGCTATAGTTTTCATCTCCATGCCTTATTTACTCTATATGGATGATAATCTTTTATTATCTTTTTTTTTTAGAGAGGGTGCAAGCAGGGGAGATGGGCAGAGGGAGAGAGAGAGGGAGCGAGCCTTAAGAAGGCTCCACGCTGAGTCCCAATTTGGGGCTCAGTTCCATGACTCTGGGATCATGATCTGAGCTGAAATCAAGAGCTGGACACTCAACCAACTTAGCCACCAGGTGCCCCGTGAATGAATATTAAAAAAAAATTTTTTTAATGTTTATTATTTTTGATGGGGGGGAGGTAGGGGCAGAGAGAGACACACACACAGAATCCGAGGCTCCAGACTCTGAGGTGTCAACACAGAGCCTGTTGCTGGACTCAAACTCATGAATCTCAAGGTCATGACCTGAGCCAAAGTTGGACACTCAACTGACTGAGCACCCCGGCACCCCATGAATGATCATTTTAAAATGGTACGTCAAAGCTTGTAGGATGCAGCTAAAGCCAAGCTTAGAAGAAAATGTACCGACTTATATTTACATGTTAGAAGAGAAATAGTCTGAAAATCCACTACGTGGGTGTCTCCCCAGAATTATAATAGCAAATTAAACCCAAAGAAATGGGAAGGAAATAATAAAAACAAGAACAAATTTAAATTGTGGGGTTTTTTTTTCAGAGAGAGAGACAGAGACAGCACAAGCAGGGAAGGGGTAAAGAGAGAGAAAGACAGAGAATCCCAAGCAGGCTCTGCACTGCCAGCACAGAGCCCAGTGTGGGGCTTGAATTCACAAAACCATGAGATCATGACTTGGCTGAAGCCAAGAGTCCAGTACTTAACCAACTGGGCCACCTACCTAAACAAGAACAAATTTAAGTGAAATAGAAAGCAAGTAAGCAGTAGGATCAACAAAGCCAAAAGTTAGTTCTTTGAAACAATTTTTTAAAATTTTATTTAAGTCCAAGTTAGTTAACACGTAGCATATAATGGTTTCAGGAGTAGAATTTAGTGATTCATCACTTACATATAACACCCAGTGCTCATCCCAACTAGTGCCCTCCTTAATGCCCATCCCCAACCCAACACCCCTCCAGCAATCCTCCATTTGTTTTCTCTATTTAGGAGTCTCTTAGGCTTTGCCTCCCTCTCTGTTCTTATTTTTCTTTCCCTTCCCCTATGTTCATCTGTTTTGTTTCTTAAATTTCACATATGAGTGAAGTCGTATGATATTTTTCTTTCTCTGACTGACTTATTTTGCTTAGCATAATACATTCTGGTTCCATCCACTTTGTTGCCAATGGCAAGATTTCATTCTTTTTGATCACCGAGTAATATTCCATTGTATATATGTAGCAACCACATCTTGTTTATCCATTCATCAGTTGATGGACACTTGGGCTCTTTCCATAGTTCTTTGAAAAGATTAATAAAATTAATAAATTCCCAGCAGAGCTGATCAAAAAGAAAAGAAAGTACAAAGTCACCAATATCAAGGAAAAGAAGATATTATAGATCCTACAGACGTTAGAAAAATAAGAGGTTTATGAACAACTTTATATCTAGACATTTGAAAATGTAGATGAAATAGAGACATTTGCAGGAAAATACAATATACAAAACAGATCAAGAGAAAATAAGCCACCCGAAAAATCTTATGACACTGAATCTGTAATTTAAAACCTCACAATTTCTAACAAGCTCTAAAATTGTGGTGGTCGCACAACTCTATGAAAATACTAAACACCACTGTATTATACCCTTTCAGTTGGTGAGTTGTGGCATGGAGATTATATCTCAGTAAAGTTGTCTAAAACAACAACAAACCTACGAATAAAAGTTCAGGCCCTGATGGCTTCACCTGTGAATTCTCTCTAACCTATGAGGAAGAAATGCAACAACCTTTTATAAACAATACAGAGAATAGAAAAAAAGGGAAGACAGCCTAACTTGTGTTATGAGAAAAGCATAATCTTGGATACCAAAATCTGAAAAGGATTATTATAAGAAAGGCTAAACTTTGTCATGAACAGAACTGCAGAGTTTCCCAAGAAAACATTAGCAAACGGAATTCAGCTTTATATGAAAATGATAAGCATTACAGGGGTGCCTGGGTGGCTCAGTTGGTTAGGCATCTGACTCTTGGTTTCAGCTCAGGTCATGATCTCACAGTTAGTGAGTTCAAGCCCTGCATCGGGCTCTGCGCTGGCAGTGCAGGGCCTGCTTGGGATTCTCTCTCTGCCTCTCTCTCTGCCCCTCCCCTGCTTGGGTGCACAGGCATGGGTGCATGCACGCTCTCTCAAAATAAATAAACTTTAAAAAAAAACATTATAACCAGCGTGGTTTGATCTAGCAGTGCAAAGTTAGTTTAACATCTGAAAAGCAATAAGTAGAATTCCCCATTTAACAGTAAGGGAGAGAACTCACATAGTTATCTTTCAATAGACACAGACAAAATTTAATATCTAGTCATAATTTAAAAAACGCTAAGCAAACTAAAAATCAAATAAAATTTTCATAATTTTACAAAAGGTATTTACAAAAGTAAAACTGTTATTATTCACAGATGGCATGATTGTGTACCCAGAAAATCCAAATCCACAGATAACCTATTGTATTTAATCAGTGAATTTATTAAAAGTCTCTAGATATAAAGTCAATGTATAAAACTAATTTTATTCCTGTGTACCAGAGCAAGCTATTATAAAGCGAATTTAAAATATGATAGTTTGTAGTGCATTTAAATAAATCAAATTTAAATGAACGTGTACAAGACTTTGACAGAAAACTAAACAATATAATTGAGAGAAATTAAAGGAGACCCAAATAGATGAATAGATATATAGCCAGTAGTATGTTGGAGCCAGGTCATAGTAGCTCAGAAGAGTGTACCGTGCACATCTCTCCCCAACTCCATGTTCAGTGATGGTATCTTGAATTCGACCACAGAGGAAGTATTTACACCATGAAAGCCAGCAAATACTATCAAATCATGGCTCTCCACCATCTCCAAGAACCTGTCATTAAACATTTACCAGCACAATACTGAATATACTATATTCATGGATTGGAAGACTCATTAGTAGACAGACGTTTTCAAAGGATAATTCAGAGGAATTTGTTATCTGCATGCCCATTTGAGGAATAGTAGTCGGTATGCTGTGGTCAGTGAACAAAGGCAAAAACAAATTTGTAACTGAGAGGAGAGAGAAAAAAACTTGCAGTCTGGGACAGTGAATCTTCCAGTGTTTGCTGTTAGTATCTCTGTCTTAGGCCAGGTCTGCACCATTGCCCTCAACTCTTCCAAAACTTCTCAACTCCTCCCATTTTGGTCAAAAGTTCCTAAAGGACAGGAGTTAACCAGAAGGGTTTTAGTCTCTGATGCAGAATCATTTTGGGATGTCAGTTTGATATTGGCAGAATAGCAACATTTAAACACCTGAATATCCCACAGTGGAGGAGAGTAAAATACATCAGGGCAATTATAAATATTATAAGAAGCACTTGGAACCTATTTTGTACCCAGTGTTTTGGTCAGCATAGTTCTGATCAAGAGAATACACCTTAAAGGTCTGCTTGGTCAGTTTTAGTGAAGTAGTTGGGTTTTCCCCACTTGACCAATTGATGATTTTATCTTTTTCAAAACATGTATCCTAGTAGTACCATAAAATGTAGCTATTGCATAGAGTTCATTTCCTTGGCCAGTATTCAAGGGCGCATCTATTTAGAATCATTCTGGATAACAAAGTTGTGTTAGCCTAGAATGAGTTTGTTTAAAGTTTATGTAATTATACTAGGTTTGTCCAGTGGGAGCCTTACAAATGGTCTTCTGTGTTCTTTCGCTTTCTTTTTTAGCACTTCCTTACATTCTGGCATTACAAGATGCTCCAGGCTCATCTTAAACTCACTTGTCCCAGTTCTTGAATCAGTTTCTAAGAAGCCCTGTTCTTTTATGTGGAGAACACAGAAACTTGGTATTTAGAAATCAGGGTCCAAGCATTAGATCTGCTGTTTCCTGCTGGGTTGTCATTGGTTCTGTGTCCTTTCAATGGACAGAGCTGGAGAAAAAGAGTAATTGCATGGATTCAACCATATATATGCATATGTATGTATACAAATGTCTATGCATTTGTCCATACACAGCTGTATACATATTTAAAATCATGCCAGCATGATCTTGATTCCAAAACCAAAGACCCCACTAAGAAGGAGGACTACAGACCAATTTCTCTAATGACCGTGGCTGCAAAAATCCTCAACAAGATACTAGCCAACCAGATCTAAAAATACTTTAAAAGAATTATTCATCACGATCAAGTGGGATTTATTCCTGGGATGCAGGGCTGGTTCAATATCCACAAGGCAATCAATGTGATTCATCACATCAATAAAATAAAGGACGAGAACCATATGATCCTCTCAATAGATGCAGAGAAAGCATTTGACAAAATACAGCATCCTTTCTTGATAAAAACCCTCAAGACAGTAAGGATAGAAGGATCATACTTCAAGATCTTAAAAGCCATATATGAAAGACCCACCGCTAATATCATCCTCAATGGGGAAAAACTGAGAACTTCACCCTAAGGTCAGGAACATGACAGGGATGTCCATTCTTGCCACTGTTATTCAACATAGTAGTGGAAGTCCTAACCTCAGCAATCAGACAACACAAAGGAATAAAAGGCATCCAAATGGGCAAGGAGGAAGTCAAACTTTCACTCTTCACAGATAACATGATACTCTATATGGAAAACCCAAAAGATTCCATCAAAAAACTGCTAGAACTGATTCATGAATTCAGCAAAATCGTTGGGTATAAAATCAATGTACAGAAGTTGGTTACATTTGTATACACCAATAATGAAGCAGCAGAAAGAGAAATCAAGGAATCGATCCCATTTACAATTGCACCAAAAACCATAAAATACCTAGGAATAAACCTAACCAAAGAGGTGAAAAATCTATACACTGAAAAATATAGAAAACTTATGAAATAAATTGAATAAGGCACACACAAAAAATGGAAAAACATTTCATGCTCATGGATTGGAAGAACAAATATTGTTAAAATGTCATTACTACCCAAAGCAATCTACATATTCAGTGCAATCCCTATCAAAAAAACACCAGCATTCTTCACAGAGCTAGAACAAACTAAATCAATTGCTTCAATCCCAAAGCAATTCTGAAAAAGGAAACCAAGCACAGAGAACTCCCATTAGATTCAACAAAAACTGACTGTCAACATAAATTCACAAAATATTCAGGCAAGGAGAGAATCATGAAAGCAGAAAGGGAAAATAAGTCCTTAGTCTACAAGGAAAGACAGATCAGGTTTGCAGCAGACCTTTCCACAGGAACTTGGCAGTCCAGAAAGGAGTGGCAGGATATATTCAATGTGCTGAATCAGAAAAATATGCAGCCAAGAATTCTTTATCCAGCAAGGTCGTCATTCAAAATAGAAGGAGAGATAAAAATTTTCCAGACAAACAAAAATTAAAGGAGTTTGTGACCACTAAACCAGCCCTGCAAGAAATTTTAAGAGGGACTCTCTGAAGGGAGAGAAGATGAAAAAACAAAACAAAACAAGTAAATAAAGACCAAAAGCAACAAAGACTGAAAAAGAAAACCAAAGCTGGAGGCATCACAATCCCGCACTTCAAGCTGTATTACAAAGCTGTACTCATCAAGACAGTATGGTACTGGCACAAAAACAGACACTCAGATCAATGGAACAGAATAGAGAACCCGGAAATGGACCCACAAACGTATGGCCAACTAATCTTTGACAAAGCAGGAAAGAACATTCAATGGAATAAAGACAGTCTCTTCAGCAAATGGTGTTGGGAAAACCGGACAGCAACATGCGGAAGAATGAACCTGGACCCCTTTCTTACACCATACACAAAATAAACTCAACATGGATGAAAGACCTAAACGTAAGACAGGAAGCCATCAAAATCCTCCAGAAGAAAGCAGACAAAAACCTCTTTGGCCTCGACTGCAGCAACTTCTTACTCAACAACATCTCAGGAGGCAAGGGAAACAAAAGCAAAAGTGAACTATTGGGACATCATCAAGATGAAAAGCTGCACAGCAAAGGATACAGTCAGCAAAACTAAAAAGCAACCTACGGAATGGGAGAAGTTATTTGCAAATGACATATCAGATAAAGGGTTAGTATCCAAAATCTATAAAGAACTTATCAAACTCACCAAAAAACAAATAATCCAGTGAAGAAATGGGCAGAAGACATGAACAGACACTTCTCCAGAGAAGACATTTAGATGGCCAACTGATGCATGAAAAAATGCTCAACATCACTCATGATCAGGGAAGTACAAATCAAAACCACAATGAGATACCACCTCACACCAGTCAGAATGGTTAAAATTAACAACTCAGGCAGTGAGAGATGTTGGCGAGAATGCAGAGAAAGAGGAACTCTTTTGCACTGCTGGTGGGATTGCAAACTGGTGCAGCCACTCTGGAAAACAGTATGGAGGTTCCTCAAAAAATTAAAAATGGAACTACCCTACAACCCAGCAATTGCACTACTAGCTATTTATTTAAAGGATACAGGAGTGCTGTTTTCAAGGGACAGATGCACCCCAATGTTTATAGCAGCGCTATAAACAAAGTATGGAAAGAGCCCAAATGTCCATCGATGGATGAATGGCTAAAGAAGATGTGGTATATATATACATATGTACATACATATGTATGGTATACATATGCATACACACACACACACACACACACACACACACACACACACAATGGAGTATTACTCAGCAATCGAAAAGAATGAAATCTTGCCACTTGCCACAACGTGAATGAAACTAGTGTGTATTATGCTAAGTGAAATAAGTCCATCAGAGAAAGACAAATATCATATAACTTCACTCATATATGGAATTTAAGATACAAAACAGATGAACATAAAGGAAGGGAAGCAAAAACAATATAAAAACAGGGAGGGAGACGAAACATAAGAGACTCTCAAATATAGAGAAAAACAGTGTGCTGGAGGGGTTGTGGGAGGGGGGTGGGCTAAATGGGTGATGGGCATTAAGGAGGACACTTGTTGGGATGAGCACTGGGTGTTATATGTAGGTGATGAATCACTAAATTCTATTCCTGAAATCAATATTACACTATATGTTAACTAACTTCGATGTAAATTTTAAAAAATATTTAAAAGATAAAAATAATAAAATCATGACTTTGTACCGATCTTCTAGTTACCGTCTAATTCCACATTGCCTCTTCCCATTCTGTGCTTATGGCTCCCTTCCCCCACAGTCATCTGATGAATCTTGGAATCAAATTCTACTCTTGGAAGCCTCTGCATCTAGTGGCTTTTTAGTGAGGCTCAGGGTCAAGTCTCCACAGTAAGTGGATGTCTGTATGGTTGCAGGATTCTAAGCATTTATACAGGGGAAGGCATATATCTCAGATGTATTATGTTCTGGAGCTTAAGAATAAAAGTGGTTCAGGGTACTTGATAGAAAAAAAAAAAGTACTTGAAATGGTCCTTTCTGGCATGGTTTTAAGGGCAACTTTCATTTTATCTTAATATATTCAGTATTCCAGTTAGTACAACCATGTGACAAATCGCCCCAAGACTTAGTGGTGTAAACAGACATTTGCTTGCTTATCAGATAGGATATCGTAAGGACAGTTTATTTCTACTGTGATGTCTGGAGTCCTAACCAGAAGACTGGAGGCTAGAAGTTTCTGAAGGGCCGTTCACCCACGTGTCTGCTGGTTGATGCTGGCCTTCAGCTTAGATCTCACTTCCTCCCCTTGTGGCTTCTCCACATCAGCTAGTTCCTTCCATCTCCTCCCCCCCCCCCCCTTTCCTCCTAGCACAGTGGCTGGTTTCCCCAGAGCAAGCCTCCCAAAAAGAGAAATACAGTTTGCCACAGTCTGTTACATAAATTGAATTATATCTAGTGATACCTCTTAGACCTTTTAAGTTTTATTTATTTATATTGAGAGATAGCAAGAGTGGGGGAGGGGCAAAGAGAGTGGGAAAGAGAAAGAATCCCAAGCAGGGTCTGCACTGCCAGCATATAACCCAGAGGGGGGCTCGAACTCACGAACCGTGAGATCATGACCTGAGCCGAAATCAGGAGTCAGACGCTTAACCAGCTGAGCCACCACCCAGGGACCACAGTGATATCTCTTAGAAATGCGCCTTGCATTTGTTAGGTATATGACTATGTCCATATGTCGTTTACCCAACTAAACGACAACGTTTAAAGATAAAAACATTTTCAAAATTGTAAAGTTTTTTTTACAAGTGTATGTTCCACGCACCCTTCGTGAGGAAACCGTTAGCGAGCATGCTGTCCTATCAGGGAGTAAACCAAGGAAGAGGAGGGCTGGTGTGTGAAAAACAAAAGATCCAGCATAGGAGAGAGGGGAGGGAAATCCCCGGATTCCTAATGGTTAAATGATTTTCCAGTTGCTGTTGCTGCAAAGCAGATTTCCCCAAAGTTTGGCAACTTAAAACAACCGTTTTATCATGCTCACGGATTCTTTGGATCAGAAATTTAGATAAGGCACAGTGGGGATGACTTGTTCCACAGTGTTTGAGGCCTCAGCTATAAAGAGGGCCTAGGGGTGACCTGGAAGCCGGAAGCTGGAATTGTCTGAGGCATTTTTACTTGCATAGCAAGTGGTTGGTTGTCAGTAGGCAGCTGAGGGGGTCTACCAGAGTACCGACACGTGGGTTCTCCCCACGGCCTGGGTTTCCTCACCGAGTGGCCACCTCAGTGTAATCAGACCGCACATTGCAACTCAGAGTGAGTATCCGAGCTTCTAAGTGATTGTCACAGCAAGCAAGATGGAGGTTGTATGACCTAACCTTGGAGGTTACCTTAGACAAGTAGAGAAAGTCCCTATTTCCTCTGCATGCTGTAGGTTACAAGTGACTCACTAAGGTTAGTCCAGATTCCAGGGGAAGCGGCATAGACCTCACCTCTCAATGGGAGGAGTGTCAAAGAACTTGTGGATGTATCTTAAATCTGCCACAGGGGTTGTCCTGGGTGATAGTTAGCAGTAGGTATAGCAGGAGAGCAGCCCAGACTGGAAGAGGCCAGAAGGTTCTAGCATAGATTGACTTATGGGGGTGACTTATGGGGGGATCATTAAGGGTCCCTGATATATCTGGACATCTTAGAGATTTTTAGAGTAGTGCAGAGAGACTTAATTATTAACAAGTACCTATTAAAATAATCGTTGATTATTAACTCTGGAAAGACAATAATTATATAAGAGACAATTTCATGCTCGGTTGTGAATATCATTTGCACAGTGACAATAAGGTAAACATCAATGACTGTTCTAACCAAGTAATATTATATAACTTACATTGGAAAGATGGGGGATAGGAAGGGCATATCGTATGGTGAGTTGGAAATGGAGAGGAGAGAGAGAATATCCATATCCTCGATCCGTAAGACGTGCATACAAATGAGGAAAAAGTGGCACGCCCTTTGGAGACATATTCTTTTTTTTTTTTTTTTTTAATTTTTTTTTTCAACGTTTTTTATTTATTTTTGGGACAGAGAGAGACAGAGCATGAACGGGGGAGGGGCAGAGAGAGAGGGAGACACAGAATCGGAAACAGGCTCCAGGCTCCGAGCCATCAGCCCAGAGCCTGACGCGGGGCTCGAACTCACGGACCGCGAGATCGTGACCTGAGCTGAAGTCGGATGCTTAACCGACTGCGCCTCCCAGGCGCCCCTGGAGACATATTCTGAAATGATCAGCCAAAGGAGGAGAAGGTATTGCAGGAAATGGCTGGAGAGGGATTCAGGGGAAGAAGGCAGGATTTCTGTTTCCAAAACCTTTGACTCTTTACCTATGTGACCGTCCAACTTGTATGAAAATAACTAAAAACAAAACCATTTTCTAGCCAAAGTAACGCTAGGCCCAGATCACTTGACAGGTGTCCATCACCAGCCATTGAAACTAACCCCTATTGAGTATAAACTGTTTCAGAGACCAGAAAAAGAATACCCTCATTATTGGGTGATGAGCCTGCTATGATCTGAATGTTCCTGTGCTCCTAGAATTTATATGTTGAAACCCTAGCCCTCAAAGAGGATGGTATTAGAAGGTAGGACCTTTGGGAGGTGCTTAGGTCACGAGGGTGGGGCCTCATTGGTGCTTTTTTTTTTTTCCTTAAGTTTATTTTATGTTGGGAGAGAGCGTGCACTGGACCCTAAGTGTGCGTGGGTGCAAGTGGGGGAGGGGCGAAGAGCAAGGGAGAGAGAGAATCCCAAGCAGGCTCTGCACTGTCAGCTCAGCGCCTGATGTGGGGTTCCATCTCACAACCCATGAGATCATGACCTGAGGCGAAATCAAGAGTCGGACCTCAACCACCGCCTGAGCCACCCAGGTGCCCCGGGGGTTAATGCTTCTGTAAAAAAGGTTCTAGAGATCCCTTGCCCCTTCCACTACTTTGAGAACACAGTGAGAAAGCCCCAGCTATGAATCGGGAAGAGGGCCGTCACCAAAACGTGACCATGCTGGCACTTTGATCTTGGACTTGTCAGCCTCCAGAACTGTGAGAAATAAATTTCTGTTGTTTATAAGCCAACCGGTTTACAGTATTTTGTACACGAGCCTGAACAGACTAAGCCTAATGTTACACTGACCCCAAAGCCAGATGAGGACCTATGACAATGAAAATCATGGGCCAGATTTGCTTTGGAATATAGGTACACTCCCAGTCCCCAGCCCCCGGAAGGTTCGAGAGAGCTTCTCCGTCCTGACATGAGGGCAGACGGGACCCAGGCTGTGAGCGGAAGGCTGAAGGGTTGTGGTGGGAATAGAGGCCGTACCTTGTAAGCCAGGGGGTTATAGCTTTCATATACTTGGTCTTTTGTTTCCATTCAGTATTTTGCTAACTTAAAGAAGGCGTCTGAAAGAAAAAAAAAAAGAACATAGGTGCAGAAATACCAGGTGAAAAATGGCAAACCAAATCAAGCGAGGAGTACGCGTGTGCACACCCACACAGACACCCGAGCAAATTGTGTGTAACCAGGAATGCGAGGAATGTCCTCACGGTGGGCCTCGAGTTGGCAGTTCGCTGCTCTGAGCCTGTCATCTTTTCCTCTGGGCCTTCCAGTGCCATTAAGGAAAGCCAGCCCACTCTGCAGCCCTTATAATTATTGCGGCCCCAGACCTTGCGGGCACTGTAGCTACCCCATGTTTCAGTGCCTGACCTCCACCTGTACCTCATTTCAGCTGGCCGTGGGTGACAACCGTGCCAATTGTGGTGCACTGCGTACCAGGGCTCACCACACCCTCCTGCCCGGCAGCTAGAGTCCTAGATTGCCACCTGACTGCTGGGAGAGCCAACTCTCGACTTGCATCCTAAGGGTCTGCTGCTTTAGGACTCCTCGGATGCCAACTGTCACAGCTGGGGTGCCCCACAAAGCAGAGCCTGCAGCGGGGAGAGTAGGTGCTGTCATTTGCATCTCTAGAGAGGAGTGAGGAAAGGGAGTGCGGGGAAGGAGGAAGAGCCAATCTGAGAATGTGTCAGTGAGCTGACTGCCATTAAATGCAGTTGACGTTTTCGTTGTGCTTGTCGCACATCCCCTCAGAAGCCTTGTAAACCGCTGGCCCCTGCCTTTCACCGGCCAGGGGATTGCCTTGTGTGGCTGGAGCAAAGCTGTCGTAAAGTTGTTTTGTTTTTTTTTTAACGTTTATTTTTGAGAGAGACAGAGTGCGAGTGGGGGAGGGGCAGAGAGAGAGGGCGACACAGAATCTGAAGCAGGCTCCAGGCTCCCAGCTGTCAGCGCAGAGCCCGAGGCGGGGCTCGAACTCATGAACTGTGAGATCGTGACCTGAGCTGAAGTCAGATGCTTAACCGACTGAGCCACCCCAGGCGCCCCTGGAGCAAGGCTGTCTTAATGCCTCAGTGGATGCGAGGACCGGCTGCTGCCATGGACACCTTGACTGGTCATCTCAGCAGTGGGTGAAGCTGGCTCCATGTTTCTGAGGAACAGCAGCCTGATGGGGGGAACTGCACATGCTGTTGCTCAGGCTATTCCGTCCACGTGTGCACCCCTGCAGAGACAAGACTGAGATAGCATCCATGCTGCACGGAAGATAATATAATCCCTACCTCACTCCATACCCTAAGCGAAGTACTTTCCAGCAAAGACTTCAAATAAATTTTAAAGAAGAAAATATAGGAGATATAGAAAGATTTCATGAAACAGAAGCACAAACCACAAAAGGCTGATAAATTTTACATTAAAAGTTTGGAGACTGTACCTCAAAATATATGAGTTATGAACTTGGAGATTGTTTATAACATGTACCTTAAAAAGAATGAGTACCCAGAATATATCAAGAACTCCTACAAATCAATAAGAAAAAGACAGGGACGCCTGGGTGGCTCAGCCTGTAAAGCGTCTGACTCTTGATTTTGGCTCAGGCCATGATCTCACAGTTCGTGGGATTGAGCCCCGTGTTGGGCTCCGTGCGACAGCGCAGAGCCTGCTTGGGATTCTCTGTCTGTCTCTCTCTCAAAAATAAAGATATAAACATTTTTTAAAAACAAGAAAAAGACAAAGTACACAATGGCAAAATCGTAAAGGGATATGGATAGACAACTCACACAAGAGGAACCTCAAATAGCAGATAAACATATGAAACAGTGCTAGTTATCATTAAAAACAGAGAAATGAAGATTAAAACCATAATACGGTTCTCTGCACACTTGGGTGTGGTTCACAGATAGACTGGTGCAAATGTTGTATTGGCCAACAATGGACAAGTGTTGATTTAGGAACACATACCTATGAATGAAAGTGTGAAGGCCCACACTTCAAATTTACGTAGCTGTTATCGGTGGAGGGCAAGGGGGCTAGGGTAGGTTTCCTCTGTACTTTTTAATGTGTATTCATTTTTGAGAAGGTGGAGGAGGGACAGAGAGAAAGGGAGATACAGAATCTAAAGCAGCTCCAGGCTCTGAGCGGTCAGCACAGAGTCCATCGCGGGGCTCGAACCCATGAACTGTGAGATCATGACCCGAGCCAAAGTCGGATGCTTCACTGACTGAGCCACCCAGGCGCCCCATGTGTTTTTATGATTTATTATTAAACTGGGTGATGGAAACTTGGCTTTTGTCATGTTATACTTTATCCATTTTTCCCCGGTGTAATGTTTCACAAAATCGAAGCAAAAGGTATGTTTGCGTACGAGCTCCTCTTCTGGTGGGGGTTAGCAGTGCGCGAATCCTAGGCCTTGCCCTCGGGGGTCTCCTAGTCTGAGAGAGGAAGAAGAGAAGGCAGGATTTGATAGGGTTGGATGGGTTGAGTGCTGGAGGGAGGCCCGATTACGACCTTATCATACAGGTGCCTATAGCCCTCTTCGCTGTGCCCATGGGAAGAAGTGGCCCAGAGGGATATACGTAGGGGGAAAGTCGGCAAGTAAGAGGCCAGGTGGGCAGGACGTTGGGGCCCGATATCCTGGGCTCACATCTCAAAACACCACGGGTTAAGGAACGTCTGGGAGCTTCAGCTTCTGCGGTGTGAGAGAGCGAGAACTCCCACCTTTTCCTGGTTATTGTGAGGTTGATGGGGCACATGGCGGACAGTCCGTACACAGCAGCTGTTGTAAAGCCGGCAAAGCCAAGGTCAGATCTATTCCCGTCTTCCGGTTCACCTCGTATTGTATTTTTTCCAGATGCAATCAAAGGTAGATCGATGGGCAAAAGGAATCCCCATGTGCCCATTGGCCAGCCTAGACTCATTTCATCTCTACCTCTGCCCGCTTTCCGCGCTAGGTAGTCCGTCCGGGCCTTGGGTCGCTCGTCCGTGTGTGTTGCTGTCTAAAAGGGCTCCCCTTTACCTTTGGGCAGATGGCGATCTCGCTGCAGAACACCACCGCGGCCAGCCGCTGCCTAAGAGTCATCCCGCCGTCGACGCCGTTCTTCGCGCTGGGATTGGGTGAGTCAGCCCAGCCGCGGTCTGGACCGCCTCGGAATTGTGTGTTGGGCTCACTCCTGGCACCGGCCCGCGTGGCCCTCTGATGGGCCTGGGCCCGCGTTTCCCTGAGTCCCTGGGGCTCTCGTGCTCTGCCAGTAGCCTGCCCACCCGCCAGCCCATCCTCCTGACCGTGTCTCTGAGACCTGCCAGGCCCTTTCTCCAGTCACCCCTCCGGGCCCGGGCCTGCCCTCTCTCTGCTCGCCCTCCGTTCTGCCGCTGCGTCCGGTCAGGCCGTCCTCATTCGTCACTTAAACTTAACACTGCGGTGGCTTCCCAGCTGGCCTTCCAGCTTCCGTGAACACGGTGTTTTAAATCCCAAGAACGGCCTGATCGAGTCATTCCCCTCCCCCACCATGCTCAGAAGCTCGAATGGCTCTCTGCTGTCCCATCAGGCCAGGCATGGCCTCACCTAACTATTCCAGGTGGACCATGTCCCCCACGCCCCCAACCCCCACCCGCCTGCTCCCTGCCCCAAACCCTGGTGTCTTCACCTGGGTTCCCTGCCCTCACAGCCTGTTCCCCTCGCGTGCCCTTGTTCTGCCATCGCCGTGGCCTTGGCCCAGACAGCATCTACTCATGGAGCAGCCCCAGCTGTGGTGGGGACTCCCTGTACCCTCTGGCTGCCGTCTGTAGCCCTTGAGTCAAAGCCCTGGTGGCCGGCTGGTCCCCAGGTCCTCATCGGTTGCTTTTCTCATGCACAGGGATGTTCCCAGGAAAAGGCGGAATGGTGGCCCCTGGGATGACCTGCCAGTATATCGTCCAGTTTTCTCCCGACTGCCTCGGGGATTTTGATGATTTCATTTTAGTTGAGACCCAGTCAGCCCACACGCTCGTGATCCCCCTGCAAGCCCGGAGGCCACCCCCAGTGCTGACATGTGAGTGTGCGCGCTGCCCTCCCCGCGATTCAGTCAGGCTGCCTCCTCTCAGGGCCCCTTTGTGGCAGCGCACGACTTGGTCCTCTTGGGGAGGGGCTTCTGGGTCCTAAGGAGGGACCTACTAGCAGCTTCCATGCAGACTTTGCACGGTGTCAGACCCCAACTGTCCTACTTCCCAGTGGAGGCTGACTCCGAATCGCACGCATGAGGAGAGGAGTTTGGCAGCCCAGCTATCTCCAGCATGGGCTCCTCTGACTCGTGGACACCCCCGAGGGCCTGTGCCACACGGAGGCAAGAAAGAGGTGCCCGGGGCCCTCGGCAGATGTCGCCTCTGTGGCTCTGGCCGGGGCGGGGGGGGGGGCGTTTCCTTGGAAGGCCAGCTTTGGCTGGGCCCCCTCATTTACAAGCCTGGGCACAGACTAGAAGCTAGGACTCTCACCACAACCCCCAGGCCCATGCTGGGTGGTCCTGGCCGAGGCCTGAGTCCACAGTGGGCACAGACTCCTGTCCTAGCCCTCAGTGCATGGAGGCTGCCACGTGGGAGTGGGGGTCAGGGAGTGTCCCCATTCATACTCTGCTCTGGGTGCCGGGCCACGGCTGCTCTGAGCTCTGGCTGGGCCTCAGGAGAACAAGGACAGCGGGGCTTCTCCGGAGGACGGGTTATTTCTCATGGGCGTCTTTTCCTATGGCTGCAGTGTCACCGGTATTGGACTGTGGCTACTGCCTCATCGGGGGAATGAAGATAACCAGGTTCCTGTGCAAAAACGTGGGCTTCAGCGTCGGCAAGTTCTGCATCATGCCTAAAAAGAGCTGGCCGCCGCTGAGCTTCAGGGTAAGTGACCGCAGACTGCTACCCGGAGCGAGAACGAATCCGGCAAAGGAAAGCCCCCACCGCCACCCCGTGGGGACTTGCCGGAGTGCACCTGTGATGGGAAACACACGGGAAAAAGAACGGCGTACCCTCTCTCCCGGCTGCCGTGATCCACATGCAGATCCAGACGTACGGAGTCCGGTGCTGACACCCGTGTCACCTGGGCGGGTGGTCTCACCTCCCTCACCCTCCCAGGCCTGGCTCACGTGTCGCTGAATTTATTCCTTCAGGCGGTCACCACTGTAGCCAATGTTTGTTTGTTTTTTTTAATTTTTTTTTTTTGTTAACATTTATTTATTTTTGAGACAGAGAGAGACAGAGCATGAACAGGGGAGAGGCAGAGAGGGGGGGGACACAGAATCCGAAGCAGGTTCCAGGCTCTGAGCAGTCAGCACAGAGCCGGACGCGGGGCTCGAACTCACGGACCGCGAGATCATGACCTGAGCCGAAGTCGGACGCTTAACCGACTGAGCCACCCAGGCGCCCCGCCAATGGTTTAAGAGATACAGGGTCACAAGGTGGCAGCTCTTGGACTGAATTCTGTGTGCATATTTATTTGGCACTGTGCTTAAAAACATTTTTTGAGACGACCTTGAGAAGCCGGGAGAGTTCATGTAAAAGTCTGCATTTCCAGTCTCTGAAAAACTGGCAGCCGGGCAGCACTGGGCCAGGCCTCACCGCGGCCCCACTGGCTGGAGCCCGGCACTGCACCGTGGACCGCATGTGCACACGGTTGTTTTTCTTGTGGGCGGGATATTTCTTGGTAACTGTGTCTCTGGAAAACAAGCGATAGATTCCGAGGACACACGTTTCGCTCACTTCTGCTACCTGCCGGGGTCCCGTAGGTGTGGGGTCGTGTCCCCGGCCTGCTGAGACGGCTCCCTTTGTCGGCATTTGAGCTGCAGCCTTGCCAGCGAGGTGGGGGCTCCCCTCGGCTCTGGCTGCAGCTTCGAGCCCCCGGGGCAGATTGGGGATGGAGGCAGACACGCAAGCTGGCACCAGCCACACCGGGCACTGTGGTGGGGAAGGGACTGTCCTGGGGGAGCCCATCTCCTGGATGAGGCCTTCTCTCACACTGTTGCTGCACGTGTGAAGCGCTTGTCAGTGGTGTTCCTTCCTCCTCCTACCGGTGGTCAGTCCCTCACAGGGGTTCTGGGAGCCTTCGGAAGCGCGCCTGGTGCCCAGGGAAGGTGGAGCGAGTGCTCGCTGAACGGATGGGCCTCAGTTTCTTCACCGACTGTGTACCGGATGGTCCTTAATATCCTTCAGATTGCAAAATGGATGTTTAGAGAAGTGTCTAATCTTAACTGCTGGATTTTACAACCTCTTCCGCACTCTTGTGTAATTTCCCACTTTTCTTTAAGGCTGTCGCAACCTTGGGCTTCGTTGAGCAACCTCCCTTTGGAATCCTGCCTTCCATGTTTGAGCTGGCTCCGGGGCAGGCCGTATATGTGGAGGTAGGTAATTGACATGACGTGTATTTTCTCCTTGTTACGACTGGCCGCGACTGTTTCCTCAACTGCTTGCATGATTTCATTTTGCCTCTGTGTTTTCATGACCTGAATATCCACCCCCATTCCAGGGTGGTTTCTGTGTAGGAGCATAGTCTCACATTCTGTGGGGGTGAGGCGATTTGCTTGCCTTATGATCCCTCTGACAAAGCAAGTGGAGACAGCCCCAGCATTTCCATCATGATCCCCGGGTGCTGCCTGTCCACACCGTTAGCAGGGGGGGTCCCTTCCACCTCAGCTGCCTCCAGGATCGTCCTTTGGTTCTTCAATCTCTCTTGGATACCAGCCCCCACCCCTGCCAGATCTGGTGTCTGGGGACTGACAGTGGCTTTGTCCTCTTTTTTCTTTAATTCTTGGTTATACAGTCTGCAAGGCTTGGCTTCCTTAGGCCTTATTCTGAACGTCCGCTTAAAGCTCCCGGAGTCGGATCTGCGGGCTGTGGGCTTATCCTTTCCCAACCAGCTTCTTTCAGAGGTCCCTTGGGCTCATCACACCTACTCACTGGTCCCCAGCACGGTCTGTGGGAAACGGTGACGTCTCCCTGCCCCTCTCGTTCCACACCTTCGCCCTCCCTGACTCCCTCGCCCAGGAATCCGACCGTGCCACAAGCGTACGTGGCCTTCCTCGCTAGTCTGCTGGAGGAGGCACCGACACTCAAGAGTGAAGGCTGTCTGGTTTCTGGTGAGGAGGATTTGGACCACGCCATGGCATCAGACAGTGAGAGCCAAGAGCCATGGGGTTTTCAAACGTAGCTGCCTATCGCAGCCTCCTGAGAACCTTGTAGACACATTGCTCTCTTGGCCCCGTCCTGAGGTTTCGAGTTAATGGGTCTGGGGTTTGCCTGAGGCATAGGATTTTTTTTTTTTTTAAGTTTATTTATTTGAAAGAGAGAAAGAGAGCACACCTGGGAGGAGCAGAGAGAGAGAAAGGGAGAGAGAGGATCCTAAGCAGGCTCCGTGCTGTCAGCGCAGAGCCCGACGTGGAGCTTGATCCCATAAACTGTGAGAGCGTGACCAGAGCTGAAATCGAAAGTTGGAACCTTAACCACCTGAGCCACCCCGGCACCCCAAGGCATAGGATTTTTAAAGCTCTGCAGTGTGCAGAAAGTCTGAGGACCACTGCTGTAAGTTGCTTTTTCATGGTGAAAAGGAGGGCTTCCCTGTATCAGCTGCTTTCCAGTTTCAAGTGCCTGATGGGATCTTCTGGAGCCCTGGAGTGATGCTGTCATGCTCATGTCTGTGCAGATCTGATCCCCAGTAAGAACCTGGCTCTTGGAGTTGGGATGAGGCCAATTCAGGGCATCATAGGGCTTTATCAGTCCTCGCCTGCTGCTGGGGGATGGCTTGGGTCCTCTTGCCTGGTCCAGGCCATGTCAGTACCTTGAGGTGTGGCTTTAAGAAACTGGGGTCAGTCACCCCCGGCCCAGGCCAGGACACCTCCCTCACGCCACCGTCCTCTGATTCCCAGGGAAAGGCAGAGGGGAGCAGCAGGACCCTGTGGGGAGCAGTGAGGAGTCAAGAGGAGGTTTTTCCCCTTGGCGTTCCTTGTGTATTTTCTTTTTTCATTGTTTGGGGTTTTGTCTTAAAACGTACTCATATTTCCAAGTAAGAAACAAATTCACGTGACTAAAATCCAGAGATGGGAATAAACGGTCAAATGTCCTTTTCCACTACAGCTTTTCAGCCACCCAGATATCCACAACCTCACCGGGTCCTCTGAACGCCCTTTCAGAGATACCCCATGTGTGTTTTCCTTTGTTCCCACTTTTCCTTCCCACACATCGCTGCCCACTCACCGTTCTGCTATACCTTTGTTTTCTAAATGTGTATTTATTTTGAGAGAGAGAACGTGCACACAAGGAGGGGAGGGGCAGAGAGAGAAGGAGAGAGAGAATCCCAAGCAGGCTCCGTGCCATCAGCACAGAGCTTGACATGGGGCTCGAGCTCACGAACCATGAGATCGCAAGCTGAGCCAAAACCAAGAATCAGATGCTTAACCCACTGAGCCACCCAGGCGCCCCAGTTCTGCTAGATCTTAAGGAGCAGTCTCGTATTTTTCACAGCTGCATAGTATTCCACTGTGTGAACGAACCATGATTCAGGTCAGCCGTCCCCCACTGATGGACATGAAGGTTTTTTCTGATCTCTGGCCATTTTGGTGACTGCATACATCACTCTGTCCAACTATGAGTCTCCCAGCAGGTTACAGTCCTTGAAGTGGTTTTGCTGTCTCGGGGGTCTCTGCTGGTCCAAATTGTAATACACATTGCCAAAATCGCCACCATGCGGAGATATGAGGGTGCCTGTTTTCTCACACTCTTGCCAACAATGTGTTGTCAGACTCAAAAGAAAAACTGTTTTAAAAAAAAAGGAAAAACTATTATCATGGACTGTTAAAGCATATACAAAGACGGAGAGGATAGTTTAATGATCACTGTGTCCTCAGTACCCAACGTCAACGTTTATCAACTCTTGGCCAACCATATGGCATCTACACCCTTCCATCTCTTCCAGCCAACCCCCCCTTTCCCTCCAGATGATTTTGGAGAAAATGAAGATATCTTGTTGTTGCATTTACGATTCCTAACTTTCTGCTCTTTACCAGTATGAAGAGTGAAAATGTTTTCTGCGTGGTTTTCCTTTCCATTTCTTTTATCATGAATGAGGTTAAACGTGTTGTCATTTGTTTGCATCTCAGTCTCTGTGAACCTTTTCTTCATGCCTTTCAACTTGCTTCCTGCCTTAGCCTGGGGTGGAGCCTTGGCAGAACGCCCTGGCTTTCGGGAGAAGGGGGAGCAGCAGAGAGGGAAACGAGGGGCGGAGAATAAGGGGAGGGGTGCGTGTCTGAGAGGGGGAAGCTCCTGAACGACAGCCCTTCTCTCCCCAGGTCTCGTTCCTCCCGACAAGCCTGGAAAAGGCAGAGCAGACCTTCATCATTGTGTGCGACAACTGCCAGATAAAGGAGCTGGTGACCGTAGGTGGGCTTGTGTGTGCGCCCAGGCCACCTCAGGTTCTGGGGCATCCTGCTGAAATTTCCCCAAGATGCCCACCCGCCTACCTACCTACATACCTACTTATCTTCCTTCCTTCCTTCCTTCCTTCCTTCCTTCCTTCCTTCCTTCCTCCCTCCTTCCCTCCCTCCCTCCCTCCCTCCCTCCCTCCCTCCCTCCCTCCCTTCCTTCCTTCCTTCCTTCCTTCCAGTTTGACCCAGCAAGCATTTAACTGAGTACCCACTATGTACCAGGTTATCAAAATCACCTCCTTTTGGTCTGGGAAGATGTGGGGACAGGATCTGCGTGCTGAAGGCCCCTGTTACCCTCTTATGTCCACCTCCTGGGGTCACGATCAAGGCCAGTTGCATGTGGATGGTAGCGTAGATCCCGTGACAGCCTTTGGCCACAGAGTCCTGATTTCAGCCCTTTTTATCACCTTACTGTGTCAGGAATTGGGCAGCTGGTTGCTTTGGATCTGATCTATGTTTCTGGTGAAGAAAGTCAGCCAGAGCCCGGAGAGCTTACAGACTTAACGGCCCAGCACTTCATACGCTTTGAGCCGGAGAACGTTCAGTCCACAGCTAGAAAACAGCTCATTATTAGAAACGCTACGTGAGTGACCGCTGGGCAGTACCCTTCAACAGCACCCTTTCTCCTTCCCCGCCTGGCCCGGAGCTCCCAGTGGGCCAGGAGAGTCCAGATTTTCCCTGTCCATCATGGTAGCCACAGGTGACCATTTAAGTTGCAATCAATTAAAATTAAACTAAAACTCACTTTTTTGGTGGCCCCAGTCACATGTTGAATACTAGCCACGTGTCACTAGCCACACTGGACAGAGCAGATACGTATGTTTTCCCTCACTGCAGGAGGTTATAGTGGGCAGTGTTCTAGATTATCCTGGACTACCCTTAGCCCCAGAACGGTTTTACAGAGAGGTCTTGCCATGCCCATGAGGGGAAGCCATCCACGTCCCAGGATCAGATTGTGGCCAGTGGGTTCAATTCTCACTGCCAGCCAGGCTTCCCGGGTGACCCCGGGCCTTACCATCTGCTGTCCCTCCCCATCAGCAGCGTGCCAGAGTCCTGCCTCCCCACCCCCATGCAGTTGTCCCTGCTCTGTTGGCAGCCAGTGCCGGACAGAGCCGCCCTGGGAGGCCACAGCTGGAGAGGTGGAGGGCAGTGGAGGGGGGAGTTCATCATGGGGCAAACCTTTGGAACTCTCACATGGTAGGAGACACTGCAGAAAAATTTCCTAGGGTCTGTAGCCTGATAGTTAGGGCCTCGTTCCCTGTGTTTACCATTTCCTGAGTTTCCTGAGCAGTGGCTCTAACCCCCAACTGCTATGGTGGGAAGGGGGCAGCTCTCTTAGGAGGTCTCTGGCAGACTCTCTGACCCACGCGCTCCCCAGGCTCCTCCACGGGACGAGCCTCAGGGCTGACCTGGCCACTTCCTGTTCCTGGGTCCTTTCCTGCTCGCTCCTAGAGCAGGGCCGGGCCAGGCACGGGGTGGGGAGCCGGGTCCCGGCAGGGGTGGGATACAGCCTTGGATCCCCTGCCCCCACAGGCATGTGGAGCTGGCCTTCCACTGGCAGATCATGAAGCCGAACCTGCAGCCCCTAATGCCTGGAGAGACCTACAGCATGGACAGCCTCAAGTACCACCCTGACAGGGAGACGGCCTTCTCCGTCCTGCCCGAGAGAGGGGTCCTCAGCCCCCACACGGACCACGAGTTCATCCTGAGCTTCTCTCCTCGTGAGGTTAAAATGATGCCATCGTGGTAGCCACGCATGCCTGGGTCGGGGTACTTCCACCACCCCCTCGCCCATGTTCTTCAGTGACACTGAGGCCACAGCCGAGCCTGACGAGATCCCGGCACCGTCTGAGGCCGGCCCGTAGCTAAGAGTGGGGCTGGAGGACGAAGCAGCCTCTCTGGCCGGGTCCTGACCGTGCACACGCCCGGTCTGCCGCGAGACCCTGGGCTCATTTCCTCGGCTCTGGTGTCTTCCGTGTTTCCGCTAAGTCGACAACAGAGCCACCCCTGGGCAGCCCCCGGCACCCCCCGGCGTGTGAGGTGCAGGTGCAGAGCACAAGGTTCACACGGGGGGCTCCAGTGCGAGGCCCTGTGTGTGACTCGAGAGGGGAGTGAGAGCTGGGTGTGAAGGGGGTGCCCTGGGACCCTCTGCCTCTCAGCTCCGCACCCCGGCCTCACTGTTCTGGGAGGGTGTGGTGCCGCCCACGGTTGAGGGCTCTGCCGGTGGGCAACGTCAGGGTCTGGAGGGCCTTTCCTTCCCGTCCGCTCGGGCGCAGCCGAGGGAGGAACACCAGTCTGGAGTCTGCGGCGGCCCCCCTGAGTCCTGGCTCCCGTCCTGGCAGGCCCACGCCTCTTCCCCTAGGGTAGGGGGGAGGTAGCAGGGAAGCAGCACTGTGTTTTCCAGAAGGCCTTTGTGGCAGCTAGGCCAGGGGGAGAAGGAATTCCTGCCATGGCTCCCGGCTTCTCCGGGGCCACCTGAACGGAGGGCAGTTTGTTTTCAGGGCGCTGTGTTTGTCTTGCAGCTGAGGGATTTTCACAGTGTGCTCCAGATGGTGCTAGAAGAAGTCCCAGAGCCCACGAGGTGAGCGGGGGCTGGGCCCTGCGCGAGGGCTGGGCCCTGCGTGAGGGCTGGGCAGCGGGGCCTGCCTTCTCCTTGGGGGTCCTGGGGAAGGCAACGGGAAGGGGTGAAGGAGCCCCCCGCTCCCCGGCAGGCTTTGACACGGGGGAGAGCTTTGCCTTGTCCTGGCACCTAGGCCTGGAGGGGCTCAGCCGCGGGGGACAGCTCGCCGGGCTCCACTCAGTGGGCCCTGGGCGGCGGTGACTAACGAGGCGAGGCTGTGCCCCGTGGGGGCACCTCTACCAGCTCTGCCCCGGGCAGACGGTCAGGGTGGGCCTCCAGTCAGCCTCGTGGAGAGACCCCGGGCTGGGTGCCCATGCCGCTGCGGTGTGGTCCCTGGAGGCAGCGGCAAGGGGCCCCGTCCCAGTACTGTGACGGGAGTTCATCACTGGTTGGCTGGGCCTCTGATCTGAGGGCGCTTAGGAGCTGTGGGGGGGCGGGGGGGAGTGCTTCCTCTTCACAAGACCCCAGGCAAGGGACAGAGGGGAGGGGCACGGAGGGCCATGCTCCTGGGCTGCGTCGGCTCTGAGCTCCCGGCGGGTCTGTGTTCAGCTTGGAATTGGAAACCCTGAAGGATTGCTCATGCTCTGCGGATGACGTCATTGTCCTGGAAATCGAGGTGAAAGGCTCGGTAGAACCTTTCCAGGTTCTCTTAGAACCGTATGCCCTCATCATCCCCGGGGAGAACTACATTGGTATAAATGTGAAGAAAGACTTTAAGGTAGGCTGTGGTCCCTCCCGAGCCTGGGCTGAACTTGGCATGAGTATGGGGGGGGGGGGGGGTGGCGGGGTACAGCTGGAGGGGCAGATGGCAACTTACTGGTTGTAACCCGATGCCGGACTGGGCACGTCTGTCATCATACCAGCTCCCCAGCATCCTCTGAATGATAGGGCTGCGGAAGCCTTCCTGCGCTCCTGGGTCTCTGGCAGGACACGATGCCCATGGACCCTGCCGCGTGGCGTTGATGGCCAAGGATTAGCGGGGAGGGAGGGTGTCGGGAGGACCCGTTGTGAGCCCGGAGCCCCGCAGTCCTTCGGTGGGTACAGATGTGTGCAGGGGCAGTGCCCGGGGAGCCTGGACTGGGGCATGTCTTGCAGATGTGGAACAACAGCAAGTCCCCCATCAGATACCTGTGGGGGAAGGTCAGTGACTGCCACATCATTGAAGTGGAACCCTGCGCAGGGACCATAGGTACCGGGGGCACCTCCTGGGGCTGGCTGGGGAAGGAGACCTGAGAGGAAGAGGGGCCTGTGCAGGCATTCGGGGGGTCCCGGGATCAGCTCCGGCCGCAGCCCGGCACAAGCAGTGGACGAGAAGTCAGCAAAGGCCAGACATCTGGGCCCAGCCGCAGCCGGAAACTGCCCCGCCCCCTTTCTCCAGCTCACTTTGCCCTCTCTCCCAGAGCCCAGCGAGGTGGAGGATTTTGAGTTGAGCTTTACCGGGGGTGTCCCCGGCCCAACAAGCCAGGACCTGCCGTGTGAAATCCAAAACTCACCCTCACCGGTGGTGTTACACATTGAGGCGGCCTTTAAGGTGCTGTTTGGGGGGCTGGGCAGCTGGGTGGGCCAGAAGGGTGGCAGGGGTAGGGCACAGAGCCCCCACTCCCAGGCGGCCCGGTGACAGGCCCCTCTGGATGTCTCAGGGGCCGGCCCTTGTCATCAAAGCCTCAGCCCTTCAGTTTGGTTTGCTACGCCTGGGGCAGAAAGCCACCGACACCATCCAGATCCAGAACATCAGCCAGCTCCCAGCCACGTGGTGCATGAAGGAGAGCCTGGTGTGCCTCCAAGGAAGGCAGGAGAGTGTAAGTCAGGCACCTCTGGCTAAATGGACCCCCCCCAAACACACACACACACACAAGCCTATTGACCCGTGGGGTAGGGACAGTGAAACCTGTCCTGGTGCATTTGGAGTGTTGAGGCTGGAAAGGAAGAGCCTGCCTGGTGACTCCCTCCCGGCAGTGTCCCCAGTTCTCCCCATCTGTGAGGCACTTGGGGTCCCCTCTACAGCAGAACTTAATCCTGAACTGGATTTTCCTGTTCCTTTCTCTACCATCCGATGTGGAAATAAGACAGGGGTTTCTCCTTCTGTCAAAACAAGCTGGGGGCCTCTGGGTGGCTCAGTCAGTTAAGCATCAGACTCTTGGTTTCAGCTCAGGTCATGATCTAACTGTTCATGGGTTCGAGCCCTGCGTCGGGCTGTGCACTGACAGGACGGAGACTGCTTGGGATTCTCTCTCTTCCTCTCTCTCTGCCCCTCCCCTGCTGGCTCGCTCTCTCTCTCTCAAAATAAATAAACATTTTTAAAAAGCAGCCTGAGTTAGGAAGAAAATGGGCAGCTGAGTTGGGCGGGAAGCTCCCGGGCCTCTAGGAAGGGGAAGGTGGGAGGGGCTCGCCTCAAAAGTTCAAAACCTCCTGGGGACTGTGCTTGCAGTTTGAGTACCACCACCAGGGGGCACTTGGGCATGAACTTGGGGCCCAAACTAAAGGGCTCTGAGAAAGAACACAGGATTCGTTTCCACTCAAAGCCCTTCCCTTTTTCTTATAAAAACGGAAAATACTAAAAGTGATTAAGTATTATCATCATCGCCTTTAATTTGAAGTCCCGGGGCGCCTGGGTGGCTCAGTCGGTTGGGCGTCCGACTTCGGCTCAGGTCATGATCTCGCGGTCCGTGAGTTTGAGCCCCGCATTAGGCTCTGGGCTGATGGCTCAGAGCCTGGAGCCTGCTTCTGATTCTGTGTCTCTCTCTCTCTGCCCCTCCCCCGTTCATGCTCTGTCTTTCTCTGTCTCAAAAATAAATAAACGTTAAAAAATTTTTAAAAAAATAAATAAAAAATAATTTGAAGTCCCAAGCAAAGAGCCCCACGTGGGACTCAAACTCACAAACCCTGAGATCACGACCTGAGCCGAAACCAAGAGTCGGATGCTTAACCGGCGGAGCCACCCAGGCGCCCCTATCGTCGGACCTTTAAATCAATGTGAGATCCAGAGCAAGTGGCACAAAACTTCAGTCGCTCCCTAGCTGCCAGGGATTCGCTGTAAATCACGGCGGGTCGCCCCCACTCTTCACACAGGTGGCAGCCGTGGCTCCTTAGAAGCTGCCTTAGCTCCTTGTGGTCCGTGTGTGAGGCTCTGACTAGGTCTGTGTGGTGAAAGCACCCTCCCTCTGACTGCTTCCTGCCGAGATCCCCTCTTGCTTGCCCCCTTCCGGGTCAGAACATTGCCCCCCACCCCCTCCTCCATATTCAGAAGCTGAGGAAAGACGGGTGCGGCCACACATCCATCTTACCTGCCAGCAGGTATTCCCTTTCTCGGGGACTTTTCCTTTCCACTTGACCGGCCTTGTCCTTTGAGGCAACAGCCTCATGTCTCCAGCGGGGCACCGAAACTTAGCAGTTAGGAAACTTTGCATCAAATCACCAACACCATTGCCAAGAACCAATGCATGCAAGCGCCCCGTTACATAGGCTTGGAGTTTAGTGCTTTCCCTCCAGGCTCACACCCATAAAGGGTAACCGCTCTGGCCACCTTGTTAGGCACCCCCTGCCCCATCCCGCCTCTCCCCACATCCTAGTCCCCTGTCCTAGGCACTCTGGGACTTCCCAGAGCACGCTTAGAAACTTACAGACCACAGCCAACGTCCTTACTGGATAGAGACAGAGAGGGACAGCAGCTTCTCCAGGGTCACACAGCTAGCGGGTGGTGGAATCATCGGATCCCAGTTCTCTGCTTCCCAGCCTGGGTTTTTCTCCCACTGTGAAGAATGACAACACTTTGTAATTGAAGTAGCCATCGGTTTCGTCATGTATAAGGATTTATGTCCAATGGAGGCGGGCACGAATCCTGTCTCAACAGTTCTCTGTACTCTATTCTTTCGAGCTCTCAAAAATAATGTTGGATTTGGGGTTTGTTGGATGTGCTCAGGTCAGGGGCACAGAAACCCAGTCCTGGCCTACAGCACGCCCCCCAGGACTCCCGGGGAGATGCCTGTGAGGAACAAAGACCAAGGGAAGCAAAAGGTCTCTTCTTTACTGGCCGAGCTTGGGCCCCATACTTGAGCCCACGAACTACTTTTACTGAGAGTTAGGCCAGCCCTTCCCTCCCACCAGTGCCGGGGAGGTGAGCCGTCAGAAGCTAGAGAGCACAGAGCCCAAGACAAGCGCCCTGGACCCGACCCGGCCACATGGCAGCTGGGTGGGAGGTGGGGGTAGGCGAAGGCGGGCCCCCGCCGGGTGGGCAGGCTGCCCTGCAGGCAAGTGCCTGGCACTCACTGTCTCTGTCTCCTGGAATGAAGAGACCAAAGGGGGAAACACCCTCCTGGGTGTGACCTTTGCAGGTTCAGTGCCGCCCTCACGAGGCAGGGCGGCCATGGTGGGGGGGGGGGGGGGCCCTCAGTCAGACCGGTGCTCCTTATCTCGGTGGGGACAGGAAAGCCACCAGTTCTGCAACTCCAACTGTCCTTACTCCTCGTCCTTCTCGACTGACCTCCACATCAGGTGTCTCCCTTCGACATTGAGCCCTCGGGCGGCCAGATCCCTGCTCTGGGGGAGTGCAGGGTGACCATCACCTTGGAGGCCAAGCAGTGCCAGCGCCTGCAGACCGTCCTGGAGCTGGAGGTGGTAAACGGAGCCTGGAGGTAAGAGGGCGTGCGGGGTGGGGGGCGGGGGGCTGCTACAACACACCCTGCGTCTACTCACAGCACGTTTATGTTGCGCGGCACTAAGTATTTACAGGCATTTCCGAATTGAAAGGTGCTGAAACGTGTTTGTTCTATGAAATTTGGAAATTACAGGAAAGAAAATCCATTCCCCGGGGATAAGTCACTGGTGATATTATAGGGTGTATCCTTCCAGTTTGGGTGCTAAAGGAGCGTCAGTTAGTGCAATCACTTTCAACAGCACTTTGCGTTGCCCAGTCAAGGGAACTATGTGCATTCCCTGTGACCCAGCATCAGCCCCTGGAGATGTGCTCCTAGAGGGACACACACCGACACACTGGGAGTCGAGTGCTCACGTGGGGTGCTCACAGCCAGCCTGTTCACAGTAGCGAAAACCTGGAAACCATGAACGTGTGTCAACAGGAGAAGGGACACCAAAAATCATGACATATTTAAATGAGCAATTACCGCTGTATTCTGGGAAGCACACGCTAGAGATTTCAGAGGTGGTTGGTGCTATTGCCTTTCTTTCTTCCTCCCTCCCTCCCTCCCTCCCTCCCTCCCTTCCTGCCTGCCTTTTTCTCTTTCTTGTGGAAACTTTCTTACATACATAAAAATAGGACCGTATTATGAGCCCCCATGTACCCATCACCTTCAGTAACGAGCAAATCACCACTAATACCGTTTCATTCGAGCAAATCACCACTAATACCGTTTCATTCGTATCCTTCCTCCACTTGTCCCCATCCCTTCCCAAATGATTTTGAAGCATAATATTCATTTTCTTAAGCTGGCTGGCGATATTTTGCTTTTTAAGCTGGTTGAGGGGGATGTACAGGTGTTCTTTTTAATTATTCTTTAAACTGCATATCTATTTAAACTGTAGATGTGTGTAATAGTCATTTCTGCATGTATTTAGTACTTCGTTATGGAACACTTACGTGCTCGTTTTAAATCGTTGGGGTTTTGTTTGGTTTTGTTTTTGCGCCTACTGTGTGCGAGACTATCTGAGATTTTATACTGTGACATCTGATGGGGGGCTTGGGGGGGGGGGGTACCACCCGTGTCTCGTTTGTGTTTTTACACGATTACTAGCCCGGGTTTCAGTGGCAGTGTTCCTCACTGGTCCTGTGTGGCATCTCGTGGGCCTTAAATACGAAGGACAAGTCTTTCTCCTCTGGGAGAATGCCTTTATTTACGTCTCCCTGCTTCCTTTCCTATCTCTGTCGTTCTTAAAGGACGTGTGAATCAGAACGTTTACACTGGCAGGCGGTGGAAACACCGATGTAACCGGCTTGGGAAACTGTTGGCTCCCTCCCTGCCCTGCTGCGTCCACGGGCTCCAGCCTCTTCCTCGGTCTGCCCTTCCTGCTTCTGTCTCAGTCTCTCGCCCTCCTCCCCTCACCCCTGCCTTCAGATCCGCGGCCCTCTGGGTTGGCCTTGCTCTCGCCGATCGTTCGGCCCCGGGGAGGGGAGCCGCGTGCTCCGGAGGTAGACTCGGATTGGTCCTCTCTGGGTCACGTGCCTCCCCTCCCCCCACCCAGGCCTGCCGGAGGGGGGAGGGGCTGCCTCCCGAAGAAGCTGCTGGGAAAGTCGGCGAGACGACGAAGACAGCGGCCGCCGCAGGGGCTGTACGGCGGGACCAGTCGAACCATTTCCCTCCTACCCGCCGTGGCGCAGCGTTTGTGCTCCTTGTTCAGGGACATGACCTGGGCCTTGCACGCCACTAATTTGGCCTTTGGTGGATGCCCTTCTTTTGGCCGTCGGATTTTTAAATGTCAAGCTTTTTGTTCTTGGGTTGTTCCTTTTGTAGAGTAATCTGTTATAGTCTTAGGGATGCAACCGCATCTCAGATTCCCCCCCCCCTTCCCCCCCAGGAAATGAGTTTTTATTTCCTCGCATTTTGGTTCACTGTTCGGGTTTCCTTGTACATCACGTAATCCTTGGCTGCCCACCCCCGGTTTTGAGCGGGAGGAGAAGCAGATTTGCACGAGGAGCCGGTGGTGGAAGTTCCCGAGGAAGCAGGTGTGGGTGCGGAGAGCACCCCTCTTCCAGGGAGCCGAGGGGACGGGAGCACCTTCAGCCCCCAGCTACCCGAATCCAGGAGGAAGGACCTTTGGGGAAAGCAGCCAAGACCAACGGGCCAAGGAAGCGCACGGGCCAGGGCCAGCTCGGCAGATCGCCGCACGCCTTCATTTGTAAATAGGAACGAAGGACTTGGATCTGGAGGGGTGTTTTCCCACGGTGGCAGTCGAGAGCCCAGCGGTACTGCAGGATCTGTGTCTCTTGAGGCCACGCCCACATTCTTCACGGACTAGGGGAGTCACCGCTTGGCCGTGTCGCCGGGTGGTGTGCGGGAGCTCAGGTGTTGGGGCCCTGAACTGGCCACGTTCATCTCGGGCAGCCTTTGGTTAACTCCTCTGCCCTTTCCCCGCGGCCCACTCCTGCCCCATGAGGCCCCTCGTTCTGTTAGGGAAGCTCTGCAGGGCCTTTGCCTCCGGGATTTGTTCGAGAGAGAGATTACAAGCAGGGAAGGGGAAGAGAGAGAGAGAGAGAGAGAGGGAGGGAGAATCTCAAGAAGGCTCCAAATTGCCAGTGCAGAACCCGACACGGGGCCTCAACTCATGAACAGTGACATCAGGACCTGAGCCAAAATCAAGAGCCAGATGCTTACCTGCCTGAGCCCCCCGGGCGCCCCACTTCTTTATTCTTTATGGTGCTTGATAAAATGTAATGATACAGGTGTAACAGTGGCTGATCCTGACCCACTCTCCATCCTTCTTCTCCACCCTGCTGTCCTATTTATCCACATCCTCAGGATCTCTCTTAATGGTAGTCATCCTGGTGTGTGCGAAGCGATATTTCATTGAGGATTTGGTTTATATTTTCATGGTGGCAGATGATGTTTGGCATCTTTCGTGTGCTTATTGGCCATTTGTAGGTCTTCTTTGGAGACCTGTTGACTGAGATCTTTGCCCACTTTGAAAAATAGGGTTGTCTTTTTACCATGGAGTTGTAAGCATTCTTTATATCTTCTAGATACAAGTCTCTTACTAGGTATATGATTTTCAAATATCTTCTCCCATTCTGAGGATTGTCTTCACTTTCTTGATGGTTTACTGCAAAGCATAACATTTTTTAATTTTGATGAAGTCCACTTTATTTTTCTTTTTTGTGGCTTGTGCTTTTGAGGTTCCATCTAAAAATAACCATTGCCTCATCTAATGTGCACAGCAGCCTTCTTCCAAGAGCTTTGTAGTTTTAGCTCATGGGGTTAGATGTCTGATCCGTTTTGAGTTAATTTTTATGTATGGTGTGAGAAAAGGATCCGTCTTAGTTCTTAGATAATCACTTGTTTCAGCACCGTTTATTAAGAACACTGTTCTTTACCCATTGACTTGTCTTGGCACCCTTATCAAAATAAATCAACTGTACACATGAAAGTTTATTTATGGGCTGTCTGTTCTGTTGATCTATAGAATTATTCTTGTTCCAGCACCACAGTTGCTTAATTACTGTGACTTTGTAGTAAGTTTTGGAATCAGGAAGTATGAATTCTCCAACTTTGTTTTTCTGTGTCAAGGTCACTTTGGCTATTCTGGGTCCTTAGCATTTCCATATGAGTTCTAGGGTCGGTTTATCAATGATTGCAAATAGCCAGCTGGGATTTTAATTGGGACTGTATGGGATCTGTAGATCGCTTTGGAGAGTATATTCACTTTAACCATATTAAGTCTTCCTATCTGTGAACGTGAAATGTCTTTTCATTTATCTAGGTCCTTCTGGCATTTCTTTTGGTGATGTTTGTCATTACACTTGGTAAGTTTGTCATTACCAAACATTTGGTAATGTTTATCATTTTGGTAATGTTTGTCATTTGTATAAATCTTGTACTTCTTCTTTAAAGTTATTCCTAGGTATCTTTTTTGATGCTTTTGGAAATGAACTGGCTTTCGTAATTTCATTTTATGAATATTCATTGCTAGTATACAGAAATACAAATATTTTTGCATACTGATCTTGTACCCTACAACCTTGCTGAATTCATTATTACTTCTAATAGTTCTCTAAATAGAAGATAGTGTGTCATCAATATATAGAGATAATTATACTTCTTCTTGTCCAATCTGGATGCTTTTTATTTCTTTTTCCTGCCTAATGCACCTAATACACCAGTACAATATTGAATGAAAGTGGCAAAAGTAGACATCCTTGTCTTGTTAACCTATCTTAAAAAGAAAGCGTTCAGTCTTTCACCATTAAGTATGATGTCAGCTATTGGCTTTTTGTAGATGTCTTTTATCGGGTTAAGGAAGTTCCTTTCTATTCCTAGTTTGCTGATTGTGTTTTTATCATGAAAGAATGTTAGTTTCATTGAATGTTTTTTCTGTATCTATTGAAATGATCATGTCATTTTTTGTCCTTTCGTTGTGTGTGTTAACAGGGTGTTTTATGTTGACCTTTGGATGTTAAAACCATCCTTGCATTCTTGTAAAAATCCCATTTGGTCACAGTGTATGATTCTTTTTATCCGTTGTTGGATATGGGTTGCTGATATTTTCTTGAGGATATTTGTATCTGTAGCCATAAGAGATATTGGTCTGTAGGTTTTTTTTGTGATGTCTTTTTCTGGTTTTGCTACTAGAGTAATACATCTTAGAAATGAGTTTGGAAGTGTTCACTCCTCTTCTATGTTATTGAAGAGTTTGTGACAGATTGGTGTGAATTTTTTAAATGTTTGGTAGAATTAACCAGTGAAGACGTGTGGAGGTGGGCTTTTCTCTGTGAGAACTTTAAAAATTACTTAATCTTTTGTGATGGGTTTGTTCAAGTTTTGTATTTCTTCTTGACTCCATTTTGGTAGTTTGTGTTGTTCTAGGAATTTGTCCATTTCATCTAAATTACATAATTTGTTCACATACAGTTGTTAATTGTGTTTCCTTGTAATCCTTTTTTATTTATGCATGGTCAGTAGTAATGTCCTCTTTTTCATTCCCAATTTCTGTCATTCGAGTCTTCTCTCTTTTTCTCTTGGTCAGTCTAGCTAGAGCTTTGTTAATGTTGATGTTTTCAAAGAACCAGCTTTTGGTTTAGTTGATTTCCTCTCTTTTTTCTATTTTCTGTTCAACATATCTGCTTTCTAATCTTTATTTCTCTCCTTATGCTTGCTTTGTGTTTAGTTTGTTGTTCTTTTATCTAGTTTCTAGTTCCTTAAGGTAAAAGCTTGGGTTTTTGATTTGAGATCTTTTATTTTTTTTTTAATATTGGCATTTACAGATATAAATTTCTCTCTAAGCACAGCTTTAGCTACATCACATAAACTTTGATAGGTTATGTTCTCATTTTCATTGATACAAAGTGTTTTCTAATTTCTCTTATGATTTTTACTTGATCCATTGCTGATTTAGGAATGTGTTGTTTAATTTACACAAATTTTTGTTCCTCAGATTTCTTTCTATTGTTGATTTTTCATTTGATTCTCTTGTTTTTGAAGAACACACTTTGACTCCAGTACTTTTAAATTTCAATTTTTTTAAATGTTTATTCATTTTTGAAAGACAGAGACAGAGCGCAAGCAGGGGTGGGGTGGAGAGAGAGGAGGACACAGAATCTGAAGCAGGCTCCGGGCTCTGAGCTGTCAGCACAGAGCCCGATGCGGGGTTCGAACTCACGAACCGTGAGATCATGACCTGAACCGAAGTCGGATGCCCAACCGACTGAGCCACCCAAGCGCCCCATCCAGTACTTTTAAATTCATTGAAGCTTTCATTTTGAGCTACCTTATGGTCTAGTCTGTAGAATGTTCCATGTGCACTTTAGAAAAATGTGTATTCTGTTGAGTAGTGTTGTATATATGGCTATTAGGTCTGCTTGGCTTATAGTGTTAAGTCTTCTGTTCCCATGTTTATCTTCTGCTTAGTTCTATTACTTAAAATGCGGTTTTGAACTCTCCAGCTATAGTTGTTTAATTGTCAGGCTCTCTCTTCAATTTTGTCATTTTTTGCTTTGTGTATTTTGGGGCTCTGTTGTTAGATACATGTGTGTTTGTAACAGTAATGTCTTTTTGATGGATTGACCTTTTTATAATTATAAAATATCTTTGTCTCTAGTAACAGTTTTTATCTTATAAATTTTTTTTACTGTGTATTTATTTTTGAGAGAGAGAGAAAGAGAGAGAGTGAGCAGGGGAGGAGCAGAGAGAGAAGGGGACGCAGAATCCAAAGCAGGCTTCAGACTCCAAGCTGTCAGCGCAGAGCCTGATGTAAGGCTCGAACCCACGAACCGTGAGATCATGACCTGAACCAAAGTCGGACGCTTAACCCACTGAGCCACCCAGGCGCCCCCCTTTTTATCTTAAAGTTTACTTCATCTCACATGAGTTAGTTGTTACAGCCGTCTTTGGAATACTGTTTGCATGATATATTCTTCTCATCCTTTTACTTTCAACCTATTTGTGTCTTCGAATCTGAGATCTTTCTTGTAGACGGTATATAGTGGGAACATTCTTTTCACCTCCATTTTGCCAATTTCTACCTTCTGATTGGACTGTTTAATCCATTTACATTTAATTTAATTTAATTACCGATTAGGACTTATATCTCCCATTTTGCTATTTGTTTCCTGTAGGCCTTCTTTTTTTCACCTGTGTTTCTTCATTACTACCTTTTTCTGTGTTAGATAGATGTTTTCTAGCACTGTATTTTAATTCCTGTGTTTCTTGTACCTTTTTAAAAAAGTCTTTTCTTTCCTGGGAGGCTTAGTCGGTTAAGCATCTGACTCTGGATTTTGGCTCAGGTCACGGTTTCATGGTTTGTGAGTTCGATTCCCACGTCGGGCTCTGTGCTGATAGTCCGGAGCCTGCTTGAGATTCTCTCTCTCCCTCTCTCTGTCCTTTTCCTGCTTATGCATGCTAGTGCTGTCTCTCTCAAAATAAATAAATAAACTTTAAAAAAAAAAAAGCATTTTATTAATTGGCTGCCCTGGGTGTTTTAGGTAATATCTTAATTTGGAAACAATCTAGTTTGGATTAATACCAATTTACTTCAATAGTAATCAGCTTTGCTGCAATATAGCTCTGTTCCCTCTCCTTCCTTATATCTTTAAACAACGTAGATCCATCAACTCAGTTTTATAGTTATTGGCTTATGAAGTTGTCTTTTAAATCAGATAGAATGGGGACGCCTGGGTAGCTCAGTCAGTTGAGCGTCTGACTTTGGCTCAGGTCATAATCTGTGTGACAGCTCAGAGCCCGGAGCCTGCTTCGGATTCTGTGTCTCCCTTTTTCTCTGCCCCTCCCCTGCTCACGCTCTGTCTCTGTCTCTCTCTCTCTCTCAGAAATAAACAAACATTAAAAAAAAAAAGATAAAAAATAAATATACCAGGTAGAATAAAACAGTTACAGGCAAAAATATATTGTCATTTACATTACCTATGTACTCACCTTGATGTATTTGTACCAGTTAGGGTTCCACCAGAGAAACAGAATGAGTAGTTGTATTTATTACAAGGAATTGGCTTACACGACTATACAGGCTGGCTTCGCGCTCCCCAAATCAATAGGACAGGCCGTCAGGAAGGGCAGACTAGAACTCTCTGGCACAAACTGAAGACGCTGTGCACACATTAAATTTCTTCTTTTTCCGAGTAACCTCAGTTCTGCTTTGAGGCCTTTCAACTGATTGAATCAGGCCCGTCCAAATCATCTAGGAAAATTTCCTTTACTTAAACTCAACCGATGATGAACATTGGTCACATCTACAAAATACCTTCAGACGTCCAGACATGTAAAGAGCTCAGGAGTCATCATTCCTGCTTTCATAACAAGAAAAAAGCTGAACAAACGGAAACAGTAACTTTTCTAATTTTTTTAAATGTTTACATATATACATATTTTTAATTTTTTTATGTTTTATTTTTTATATTTGAGAGAGAGAGAGTTCAAGTAGGGGAGGAGCAGAGAGGGAGAGGGAGACACAGAATCTGAAGCAGGCTCCAGGCTCTGAGCTGTCAGCACAGAGCCCGACACGGGGCTCGAACCCATGAGCAGTGAGATCATGACTTGAGCTGAAGTTGGACGCCCAACCAACTGAGCCACCCAGGTGCCCCAATGTTTATATATTTTTGAGAGAGAGAGAGAGAGAGAGGGAAAGACAGACACGGGGTGGGGCAGAGACAGAGGGAGACACGGAATCGGAAGCAGGCTCCAGGCTCTGAGCTGTCAGCACAGAGCCTGACGCGGGGCTCGAACCCACAAGCCGCAAGATCACAATCTGAGCCGATGTCGGACGCTCAACCGACTGAGCCCCTGAAACAGTAACTTTTCTTAGATTCATCAGAGAATTGAGGCCGTGGAGCAGCCACCCCAAGAACCAAAGAGATGGGTGAATGCAGGTCACTTTGCTGAAGCAAAAGCTGCTGAAGCCAGTCAGGGTAGGAACATTCCTGGAGGTTGTGTGGTGTAACATGAGAGGTAAAAACTCTGGAGACTCACCAGGTTCTTGTGGGGAACATTGGGGAAAAATTCTCCAGTTTGGTCAGGGGGAGGGGAAAATAACGCTTCTGAAATATGCCTGGTGTGGGGGGCAGAGAACCACTTTGAAATAAGTCCAGAGTGTTCTCCACGAGTCCTGCCCAGCAAGGGAAAGACTTCACAGGAGCTTCATCTGACGTGGGGGAAGGGAAATTACCCACCCCAGCCCTCTCTGGTCTTCGTATCTCACCTAAAGGGGGAAAAAAACAGAAGGACTTGTGAAGGTCAAGTCCAGGGACACAGCCTCACTAGTACAAGACAGAGACCAATCATTGGATTATAGAGCACTTCCTTTTCCCCTACACCTTCCCACGGCATCAACAGGCCTCGGTATAATAACAGAAGATTGTGGCCAAAAGAATTGCAGGACTTCAGACTCTATTTAAGAAAGAATTTGTAGAGGGGGCGGCTGGGTGCCTCAGTCAGTGGAGCGTCCAACTTCGGCTCAGGTCATGATCTCACGGCTCGTGAGTTCCAGCCCCGCATCGGGCTCTATGCAGACAGCTCAGAGCCCGGAGCCTGCTTTGGATTCTATGTCGCCCTCTCTGTCTGCCCCTCACCCGCTGGTGCGCTTGCTCTCTCTCTCTCAAAAATAAATAACCATTTTTTAAAAAGAGTTAAAAAAAAAAAAAAGAGTTTGTAGGTAAACCCAAAGACAACAGGGGAGACAAAAAACAAGGACACTGGAGGGAACTGAAGCCTCTGCCACCCACAGCTACAGCCAATAGTAAACGTGGCCCAGCTCTTAGACGGATGAACATAAAACTTTGTGTTAAAGCTCTCTTTACATCAATTCCGATTTCTCAATACATAATGTCCAGCTTCCAGCAAAAAATCACAAGGCATGAAAAGAGGCAAGAAAAAAAACCCCAAAAACCCACAGTCTGAAGAGACAAAGCAAACATCAGAACCAGACTCAGTCTGTTAGAGGTTTTGGAATTATGAAACCAATTCTGTATTCCATATCTGCAATTCGTTTCTTTCAAGAATGTTGAATCATTCCCTATGTAACCTTAGACGTGGACTCCACCCCCCCCCCCCCCCCCCGCCACTCAGCATAATTCCCTTGAGAGCTCTCCAGGTTGCATGTGTGAACAGCCGATTCCTTTTTGCTGCGGAGTAGAGTTCCATGGCGTGAACGTGCGGTTTAAGCAGCACCCTTGAAAGGACACCGGGGCTGTCTCCAGGTTTGAGCTATTGTGAATAAAGCTGCTGTGAATATTTGTGTACGGGTCATTGTATGGACATGTGTTTGCATTTCTCTAGGATAAATGTTCAAGAATAACATTGCCAGGTGTATGGTAAGTGGGCGTTTAGCTTTGCGGGAAATTGCCAAAAAACTTTGCAGAGTGGCTTTGTCATTCTGCGTTGTCACAGCGACATGTGAGTGATCTAGCTTCACCATATCCTTCCCAGCATTTGGTGTCATCGCTGTTTTTTATTTGAGTCATTCTGATAGGTCTATAGGGATATTACCCCATTCTCGGAGTGGTTTTCATGTATGGTTTCCAGCTGGCTAATGATTTTGAACATATTACATGTACTTATTTGCTATCTGCTTATCCAAGGTCTTTGGTGAAATTTTTGTCATTTGTTTTATTTCATTTCATTTTATATTAGAGAGTGCACATGAGTGGGGGAGAGGGGCAGAGGGAGAGGGACAGACAGAATTTCAAGCAGGCTCCACGCTCAGTGCAGAGCCACAGGGCTCCATCCCACGACCCTGAGACCATGACCTGAGCTGAAATCAAGAGTCAGACACTTAACTGACTGAGCTCCCCACGCACCCCTTTATGTCATTTTCTAATTGGGTTGTTTTATTGTTGAGTTTTAAGAGTTCTTTGCCTATTCGAGATACAAGTCTTTTGTCCAATACCTGGTTTACAAATATTTTCTCCCAGTCTGCAATTTTGTCTTTTGAAGGAAAAAAGGCCTTTTGCGGAGCAAACATTTTTTAAAATTCTGGTGAGGTCCGGTTTATCAAATTTTTCTTTTAAGAACTGTGATTGTGGGTCCTAAAGATTTTCTCCTGTTGTTTTCTAAAAGTTTAATAGGTTTACGTTTTACATTTAGGCTTGTGATACGTTTTGGGTTAATTTTTATATAAGTTGTGAGGTTTAGGTAGAGCTTTATTTTATTTTTGCCTGTGGATATCTCATTCTCCCAGTGTCGTTTGTCGAAAGGTTGTTCTTCCCATACTATATTGTTTTTACACCTCTTGTCAAAAATCAGTTGGGACAACTCAGAAGTTCTTCAACGGGTGAATAGTTTTGTTTTGTTTTGTTTTTTACATTTATTTAAAGAGAGAGGGTGTGTGTGTGCATTGGGGAGGGGCAGAGAGAGAAAGGGAGAGAGAGAAAATCCCAAGTTGGCCCTGGGGCTCGATCTCACAAACTGTTGAGATCGTGACCTGAGCCGAAATCATGGACTGCATCAATATTGATCTCCTGGTTGCCATTCTGTACTGTATTTATGCAAGAGGTTACCATTGGGCAAATTGGGTGAAGGGTATACGGGATTCTTGTGTAATTTTTGTTTTAGCTGCAATGTGAATCTATAGTTATCTGAAAATAAAAGGGTAAAAGCATAATACATATTATCTCTATTCCTCAGGCAAAAGCAAAAACAAAACTCAGCCAGACATATTTGTGTGAGTGTGTTTCTAGATTTTTCTATATCGGTCCACTGGTCTGTGTGTATATGCGTCTGGCAATAGTTCACTACCTTGATTACTGTAGCCATATAGTAAGTCTTAACAGCCAGCACAGTGATGTCTTACTTTATTATTTATTCTTCTAAAAATTGTTTTAGTTATTCCGTGTCCTTTGTCTTTCCATATAGATCTTATAATGAGCTTGTCTATATTTACAAAAATCTTTGCTGAGAGTTTCGTAAGAATTGTGTTAAACCTATAGATCAATTTGTAGAGAATTGACATCTTTACTCTGGTTGAGTCTTTGAATCCATGAATAGAGTCTCTCTGTTTATTAAATCTTCGATTTCTCTCAGCTGGTTTTGTAGTTTTCAGCATACAAATCCTCTATGGGTTTTATCAGATTTACCTCTAAGTATTTCAGTTTTTCTGAGCAGTTGTCAGTAGTATCGTATTTTTAATTTCTGTATCTACCTGTTCGTTGTTAGCATATAAAAATGTGATTAGTTTTTGTAGTTTGTACCCTGTAACTTGGCTCACTCATCGGTTGCAGGGGATTGTTTTCTCGTTGGGTTTTTTTTTTTTTTTAATGTTTTATTTATTTTTGAGACAGAGAGAGACAGAACATGAACAGGGGAGGGTCAGCGAGAGGGAGACACAGAATCTGAAACAGGCTCTAGGCTCCGAGCCGTCAGCACAGAGCCTGACGCGGGGCTTGAACTCACTGACCGTGAGATCATGACCTGAGCCGAAGTCGACCGCTTAACCGACTGAGCCACCCAGGCGCCCCTCGTTGTTGTTTTTTAAGGAATTTTTTAAATCTTGGGGCGCCTGGATGGCTCAGTCGGTTGAGCATCCGACTTCGGCTCAGGTCACGATCTCGCGGTTCGCGAGTTCGAGCCCCGCGTCGGGCTCTGGGCTGACGGCTCAGAGCCTGGAGCCTGCTTCGAATTCTGTGTCTCCCTCTCTCTGCTCCTCCCCCACTCATGCACATTCTCTCTCTCTCAGAAATAAAGAAACTTAAAAAAAAAATTTAAATCTGGATTCCTTGGGATTTTCTATAGAGACCATTGTATCATCTGAAAATAAATATGGTTTTGTTTCTTCTTCTTTCTTCCTTGTGTTCCAGCTACCTTCCTGTATACGCCGACATACAGGAGCCCTACGTGTACCTGCCAAACAGCCACGTGGAAGTCAGCAACCTGTACCTGGGTGTGCCCACCAAGGCAACCATTAGACTCATCAATGGCACACTCCTGCCCACCCGCTTCCGCTGGGGCAAGGTGAGTGAGCCTGCACGGTCGGCACCAGAGGCCCATGCAGAGAGGGATGTTGCCCCCCAGCTGCTCCCCGGAAGAGAGGCTCTCCTCTCCCCCGTGGCCCTGTCCGTTGCCCAGAGTCTGTTGCTGCCGTCAGAGGCAGCAGCCCTCTGGTCACCATCACCCTAGGTCTCCCGGGGCAGCTTGTTCAGCCCAGCAACTCCTGATAGGTGTGAGGTTCATCCAGGGTCGGGAAGGGGAGGGGAAAGGACCAGCGGATTACTCCCACCAGCGAGCACGCAGCCCCCCGGTCCCGCTGCGGGCCCCCAGCCTGCCAGCCTCCAGTGCTGCGTGGATCCTGGGTCCGTGCTGGGAACCCCGCGGGTGACAACAGGCCTGTCCTCGTGTCTGCCAGCTGCTGGGGCACCAAGCAGACTTCTGCACGGCCAAGGTCTCCCCGAGACGTGGCACGCTGGGTCCCAGTGAGGAGCGCCAGCTCAGCCTGGAGTTCACTGCTCACACCCAGGTGAGTACGGTGGTGAGGGGGCCCGAGGCACTAGGAAGGCACCCCGCAACCGTATCTGTACTGGCGGGAGGTCTGCCTCAAGTCCCATTCCTGCCTCCCATGAGGCTGGGGTCCCCGTCCCCGTTAGGCCTGCCGTCTAGGGATACGAGGTCAGGAAGCCCGGAGCAGGCCTGAGTGTGCCGAAACCCACTGGCCACGTCTGGCCTTTGGCTCCAGCTTACCCCTCCCCTCCTCTGCAGCCGCGGGTGGGCCCGGCTTTCTAATTTGCCCGGATGATCCCGAGGCTCGCTGGTGGCCACCTTGTCCCAGGAAGGGCACGGCTGCTCCCCAGCTCGGCCCACAGGAAGGCCATCGGGGCTGGCTGCTGGTTGTTTGCAGTTCTGGTGGGGAAAGAGACTCCGTCTCATTTCCTCCCTGGCAAACGTGGACAGAGTAGACTTTCTTCCTCAGCTGCATCTGAGCTCCAGGGTGACGGGCAGATGGGCTCAGGCACAGAGCAGACCCGACGCGGGCTGGGCTTGATTTCTGTCGTAGCAGCTTCATCGGAATGAGCGTGTGGCTTCTCCAGAGGCCCACTTTGAGGGGGTCCCCGTCCGCGTGGGCATGGTCAGAAATTTGGAGCAGACTGAGCCAGGAGCCCTGAGGAAGGGCCCAGGGCGTGGGATGGCGGGCTAGGCCGGTGACGGTGGCTCACCAGAGGGAGGGACTGGGGAGCCCTTCCAGAGAGATGGGACGGGACAGAGGTCAAGATTTTGTGCTGAGCGCCCCACAACAACCACCTGTGCGAGGGAGGACCGTCTCAGGCCGCCCTGGGACTTACCTGTAGTGATGTGGGCTCTCTTACAGGACGAGCTGAGCCATCTGGCCCTCCCTTGTACCGTGTCGGGCATGAAGGAGCCAGTGGTCCTGGGCATTTCTGGGAAACCCCAGGGACTGCAAGTGGCTATTGCCATCTCTGCGGAGGGCTCTGACGGCAGGTGAGCCCGGGGCTGGGGCCGGGGCCCGAGGGCTGAGCGACCGTACGAAGGACTAGCCTAGCAGTGGTGCCACGGTGGCACCGGCCTACTCCCGGCTGATTCCTGCAGCCGAGAAAGGGCCACGGTATCACTGAGGCCCCTCACGACCTCTGTGGGAACAGATCTCCCTACCCAAACCCTGCCCTCTGTGCGGTCTTTGCCCACACACTTGGAGGCGCGACGTCCAGGCGGGTAGGAGACGCAGGGGACGGGGCTGTCGGCAGCTACGAGGCCCAGCAACTGGGAGACGGGCCCGTCGTCCCGGGGCAGGGAGAGTTTATGGAGCCGAGGCCCCTGTTGGCACGTGTCTTGGGGTGGCAGCTCACCGGGGAGGCAGCCCAAGGACGAAGCCTAGCGCGTAGGCGGCTCTCGCGCTTCCGCCCAAGCGGGCTCACTGGGCAGGGCCAAGGGTGGCGTGTAACTTGGTGGCCCTGGGCACGGGGCAGCGTTTCCAGCACAGAGCTGTGGCCGGACCACCTGCAGGAGCTCCGCCTCGACTTTGGCTCCACGGTGCCTCTGAGGACCCGCGTGAACCGCCAGCTCATCCTGACCAACCGCTCCCCGATACAGACGCCCTTCACCCTCAAGTTTGAGTACTTCGGGGGCCCCCCAAACGGCCCGAATCAGAAACCCAGCCTGTAAGTGTGGGGATTCACGTCCCAGGGAGGATGTGGCCGGGTGGGTTGGCCCCGTTGGGCACACGTGTGGCCTAAGTGGCCACAGGCCGGTTGGTATGAGGAGAGAGAGAAGGTGTTTAGACACGGAGACACGGAGAGGAGGGGTTCCCACCGGCCCACCTCCCAGACTCTGGGGGGGCCTCCGGGAGAGGCCGGGGCTGTGGCGAGGTAGAGGGCTTCCGGTAGGTCAGGCAGCATGCAGGCCAGTGCATAAGGGAGAAGTTCACTGGCAGCGGAGGGAGCTGTGCGGGCAGAGACGTGGCAGTGAGGCCTTCTGCAAAGCTGTAACTGGAAATCAGCCCCCGGGGGGAGTAGTGACGCCCAGAAATTGGCAGGTCCTGCACCCCCCCCCCCCAGCGAACCCCTCACCGCTTAACCTCCTAAGTCAGGGGAGCCCAACGTAAAAACCCCTGCCGTGGGTGGTGGGAGCCACTAGGGGTTTATGAGCCATTCACTTGCCCACTCCAGGAAAGTTAGTGCACACTCGATGCTGAACAGATGTCGGCAGGAAAGACTGGAAAGAGGGCCTTTTGCAGAAGGCCGGGCAAGAGAGGGGGGCCCTGGGCTGGGTCTGTATCGGGGATCACCGGGGCACAGAGCCTAGGGATAACAGGTCCCTCCTGAGTTTCTTAGAAGGCAATGCCTGGGCTGGAAGGTGGCCGGTAGCTGGGGTGCTTTGGGCGATAGGGGTGTGGCAGGCCCCGAGACCAGAGAGGGAGGTGAACAGACCTGACTTCTCCCCTGCGAGGAGCGGGCAGAGCTGCCTTCCTCCCCCCGTGCCCCTGGTGGGATGCTCGTCGCCCAGAGAGGTGGCTCGGCTCTGGGGAACAGGCCTGATGGCCTGATGCTGTTTCTGTGTCCCATCTGGTAAAAGCCCCGACGTGCCCCCTGCCCTGCTGAAGACGTCGCGGATTCGAGAACGCTTGGCCAAGCGAGAGCAGCTGAGTAAGAACCCCGGGGCGGGCCAGAGCAGGGTTTCCTGGGGCCTTCTCAGGGGTGGGCTGCCTGCCGCAGGGAGAGGACCCTGGCCACAGACCCCATTCCAGTGTCTTTTCTAGCAAGACCTCTGAGATGGCAGCAGCCCTCCGTGCCCCCCTTTCGAATGAGGCCATCTTCTGGCTAGGGCAGATGGCCTGTGCACAGGGCCTGGTTTTGATTGGGACGGGTGGCGGCTCCGAAGGGAGGTTTCCCACTGGGGCCTGACCCCCAAGAGGTAAAGAAGGCCGTCTGCTGGATTCTGGGCTCCCAGGAGGGTCTGCTTAGCCAGACCAAGGAGAGCCTGTGGAGCGGCTTCTCTGGTACAGTGTTTCGCTAACTCCTGACGGTTTGGACCTCATTCCTACCCTGGAGTCCTGAATCCCCATTCCTGGTTCTCACCCAGATTTTATGGAAAGCCTGTTGTCTCATGGGAAAGGAGCTGCCTTCTTTCCCCACATTTCCCAGGGCATGCTGGGGGCCCACCAGCGGCTGCGCATCGACATCACGGGCTATGCAAACATGTGGGGCGAGTACTGGGACGACCTCATCTGCACGGTAAGGACAGATGTCCTGGGCCCGGCCTCACCTCCGAGCTCTGTCTCCTTCAACCCCTGGCCCTCAGCCCCTCAAATCTCTCCACGTTGTAAGACGGTGCCCACTGAGCTTGGGATAGGCATTCACCTCCGTACCTTCCGTAACTTTTCCTGTGGGGTCCCACGAGGCTGGGCCCACACGGAGGAGGGCAGAGGAGTCTGATGGGCCGCCTGCTTGGGCCAGGACATGAGGCCTGGAGGGGCAGTGAGTGTGGAGAAGCCGTAACGGCCTCCCAAAGCCATATTGTCACCTAGCCCTTGGTGCATTCACTCACTCTCCCACTGGCCCTCCACTCACTCGTTCAGGGTGCCGCGGGTACCTGCTGTGCATGGGTTCTTGTGTGGTTCTCTGGACTGGAGGATACAGGGATAATTGAGAACGGATGACCCAACAAGCATTTCTTAGTTTAGTACGGAGGGGTGAGCTACGTACATTGTCTTATTTGGGGAGGGAAGGCCGTGAACAGAGGGAATGCGGAGCCAGGGAATGCCATGGCAGCAAGGGACAAGAGACAAAGGATTGGTGTGTGCTTTCAGGTGGGCGACCTGCCACCAACAGTCATCCCGGTGCATATGGCGGTCGTGGGCTGCCCCATCAGCTCCCTGAGGACCACTTACTATACCACTGACCAGTTGCAGAAGGAGCCTGTCATCAGGTGACCCTCCCCCCCGCCCCCGGCCTCATCCTCTAACCCTTGAAACCCCCTGGCCTCCAACGTGGCTCCCCGTGCTGACTCGTGGCTCTCCAGCTGGCCCAAGGCCACTTGGTGCCACCCAGCAAGAAAGCCCCAGGACAGGGCTGCCCTGGAGGAGAGAGGCCTCCGGGGACGTGGCTGCTGTCTGCACATCGCAGAGGGCTTTGGAGGATAGAAGTAGCAAGTAGTCCGTGTGGCCTGAGGTCAGTGCCAGGCCTGGGGCCCCACCCCACGAGTTGGGATCTGCGCTGTCGGTAGATGGGGGGTGGGGGTGTGGAGCGGGTGCTACCAGGGCATCCAACAGCCCAGGTCCCAGCTCACCAGGCACCGCACGGGGAAGGACTCCAGCCCTGGGTCTTCGTGACTTCAGGATAAACCACTGCGGGCCTCCTCCCGGCCTGAGCCCCAGTTCCAGCCTCCTCTCTGAAGCAGCCCTGCCTGCAAGGTGCATGCTGGTTATGGCTGCGCTGAACCCCGTCTCCTACCTCCAGGTTCGGCACCCAGGTCTCCGGAGGAGACACAGTCACCCGGGTCCTTCGCTTGAATAACTCCAGCCCCTGTGGTAAGAGGCTCACGAGATAAACTGGGGCTCTATCTACTGGCTGTGCCATGCGGTGGGCAAGGCTGGGAGGGATGATGGGGCCGAGGGAAGCTGATGGCCCGTGACCAGGCCCAGGAATCCGGGTGGCCTGTGGTGACTGAGGAAGACCCTGGAGGGCCCAGCAGGGGAGCGACCAGCCAGCCCGGAGGATGTCAGCGACAGCTGCTTCCATGCTTGAGTGCAGGACTTGCCCTTGCCCAGCCGTGGGTCCCTCAGTGCGTGGGGCCTTAGATGCTGTTCTCATCAGGTTCACTTTGCAAAAGGACAGACACTGGCAGGGGACACCTTTTCTCATCCCTTTAGCCAGCAGTACTGAGCCACAGCTGGGTGCTGTACAAGTTGCTGGGGATCCAGAGGGAACAGACGGCAGAGTCTGCCGAGAGGCTCCCGTGCCGATGGGGGTGCAGACGGGACTGTGGGCTGCCCCCAGGTTGAGGGCATCGAGGGGACTGCTGGAGAATCGCATAGGGTGCAGGGCAGGCTCCCCCGTGGAAGGGCGTCCAGGCTACGTCCAGGAGGGAGGATGAGCCAGCTGGGCCCGAGGAAACGTGTGAGAAGGGGGAGCGTCTGGGCCACAGGAGGAGCTGTGGCAATCTGGAGGTGGAGGGATTAAGGCATCTTGAGGCTAGGCCACCCCACAGGCTGAGCCAGTGTCTCGAGGGGCAGGGCCAGGCCAGATCTGTCGTTAAGCTCCTTGGCAATTGTAAGGAATGTGTAGCAGGTGGGGGCACTGGCAGCCTGTGACCCTGCTCGGTGTGTCCACTAGGTCCGGGCAGTTAGGGGAGGGACATTGAATTTGCGCTTTAATCGGCTTTATTTTATTAAGATCTCCTGGCATCTCCGACTCTTGATCACAGGGTTGGAAGTTCGAGCCCCACGTTGGGTGGAGAGATTGCTTAAAACTAAAATCTTAAAAAAAAAAAAAGGAAAACCTCTTGGTGTTTCCAGCAGTTTCACTTCTTCGCTGCTGTGTCGTCAGATGCATTGAGAACTAAATGTCCTCTGTGTGCTTCCCTGTTTTCACCCTTTATCGCTTTGAGATGTTTCTTTATAAACAACAGAGAGCTGAGCTTTTTAAAAGCCCAACCTGGCGTTATCTTTTAATAGGAAAAATCAATCTATATATTTCTCCCTTATTTTGTGATTCGTTTTACTTTTTCTTTCTTGAGCTCTCTGTGACTTTGTTGTTTTCCTTTGGTTTAGTTTGGAATTTCTCTTCTACCTTCCTTCCTTTTGGTGGTTCCCTTCCCGGCCTTGGGGCTCATCGCCATGCGCACATTTCTGTCTTTACTGAATTTCAGAGAATGGAGGTCACTGGGTGGCCTTGGTGAGAGGGATTTGGTGGGTGTGAGGGGCAGATGCCACGGTAATAACTTGAAGAAACACAAGCTCGGGCACCTGGGCGTGCTCACCAGGTCTCCTGCAGGGCGGGCCGAGTCAGACGTGAGCTGGGGAGTGGCTGAGAGCAGAGGACGGTGGGCGACGGTGGATGGGGTCCTGCAAGTGTGCTGTGCAGGCAGAGGTGGTCCTGGGAAGGTTGTCTGGCAGAGGGAAGCTTGTCCAAGACGGGGAGAACTGGCCTTGCCTACGTGCCGTTGAAGCAGGTGGGAGAGGGGAGGGTGGGCAGGGCTGGCCCCGGAGAGGGGGTGGGCCGAGGCGGCGGGGGGGAGGGAGGATGGCACAGATGCCCGCCGGTACACGGGCGTGTCGGGATGGGGTGCCAGGGCCGTGTGGACTTGGGGGCTCCGGGAGGTGAGCGGGGGCTGGCAGCCTGGTACCCGGGAGGCAGTGCAGGTGTCAGGGAGCAGGGAGGGCGTGATAGTGGGGACCAGAGGCTCAGTTCAGTTCTCCAGGGTTAGGCTTTGCCAGGTGGGCAGAAGGATGGGGGTAAAGGGGGTGAGGATCCTGGCAAGGTGGTGGCACCCGGGCTAGCCTGGCTGGGGATGGAAGGGAGAAGGTGGGGAGAGGGGCTGGAGGGCCTGGGGAAGCTGTGGGGAGAGCCCCAAATGCCTGGAGTGGCGCATTTGGATGTGAAGGCCTGCTCCCGCAAGGGGGTCGGGCTCCTGCAAGGGGGTCGGGCTGGCAGAGCCAGCTGGATAGCCTGTGGACTTTTCTTGTGAAGTGGCACTAGGAAGGAGGCAAGCCCGCCCGCCCCCCCCCCGCCCCGCCCGAGTGCAGAAGAGGTAGCATCAGGGGTTGCGGGGAGGGGGTCCAGGGAAGATGCGTCTGCCCCTACCTCAGCCCTCACCCCCCCCCCCCCCCCCCCCCCCCCCCGTCCCAGATATCCGCCTGGACTGGGAGACCTACACTCCGGAAGATAGGGAGGACCGGCTGGTGGAGCTGCTGGTGTTTTATGGGCCACCCTTCCCGCTGCGGGACCAAGCTGGAAACGACCTCTTGTGCCCAGACACCCCTGCAAGCAGCAGCTCCTTCTGGCCCCCAAGCTCCTCCGATGAGTCAGACTCCAGCCGTGAAGCTGCCCAGTCTGTGAGCAGGGGTGGAGGTGGAGGGGCGGGGCGGAGGGGGCGGGGCGGGGTGGGCCGGCTGCCGAGCCGGGGCCTGCGGGCCTTGAGCCCGCGCGAGCCCCAGTGACTCTCTGACGACAGGCCGAGGGCTGCTCCAGGGTCAGCGACAGGGCCTCACGGAAGATCGTCTCAGTCGTCCTGCGGGAGCACGACGGGGTGCCCTGTGGCCACCTGTACCGCGTCAGCCCCAAGCAGATGGTGAGGCGGGCGGGGCGGGCGCGGCCCCGCAGAGGCCCCTCGGGCGGGGCCGGTAGGAGGGCTGGGGCACTGAGGCCGCGGTGGTCCGTGCAGGTGGTCCCCGCCGGCGGCAGCAGCAGCATCTCTGTGTCCTTCACGCCCGTGCTGCTCGGCCCCGGTACCCGGCACAAAGTGGAGTGTGTCGGCTATGCCCTGGGCTTCATGAGCCTGGACGATGAGGTGAGCCCTCCTGGCCGGGTGGGGCCGCGGCCGCTGCCCGTCGCGGGGGGCACGCTGCCCGTGACGGGTCTGGGGCTCGGTAGGTGGCAAGAGAGCTTCCCGGGAGGCGGCGGCGCCTGCAGGACTTCGCCGTGGGAGCCCTGAGACTGGACCTGTGCAGCTCTGTGAGGCCCGCACAGTGAGTTGGCTGGGCCTCCCTTCCGGGGAGCACCGCGCTCGGGAGCAAGGAGGTGGGGAGTGGGAGGGAGAAGCCAGCAGGTGAGCCCAGGCAGAGGCTGGCCGGGGCCGGGGGAGCCGAGAGGGGACAGCCTGGAGGCCCCTGGGGCCCAGCCATGCCCGCTGCCGGCAGGCTGAGCGTGGAGCCGGACTACGGCGGTGGCACGGAGTTCTGGCACCAGGCCAGCGACCTCATCCCCAAGCAGCCCTGTTCCGGGGTGAGTGTGCTGGCCCCCCCCCCCGCCCCCCCACAAATCTACCTGGACCTCAGATATCCCTGGAAGCCCTCCCCCACCCCTGGAAATGCCTCCAGCCCAGAGCCATGGGCTCCAGAAGGGGAGAGAGACCTCCCTCGCATCCCCCACCTCTGTGGCCACCCAGGTGCTGAGCGAGCTGGTGACCACCCACCGTCTGAAGCTGACCAACACCACAGAAATCCCACAGTCCTTCCGGCTCCTGGTCTCCAGGCCCTTCTCTGTTGCTCAAGATGGGGCCAGCCGCAGCCGCAGAGCCCCTGGCCGGGTGCAGGGGTGTGACGACGAGCCGGCCACGGCCGGCCAGCCGCTGGTGCTCCGCCCGAAGGAGAACATGCTGGTCAGTGGGCACCTTCCCCTCACGCACGCACGCGTACACGACGCCCTCGCACACGTGTGCGCAGACATTGGCATCCAGACACGGCACGCTCTCGTGTCATCCACTTCCAGAGCTGGAGGGAGCAGCCACGTTCTCCTCCGGTGTGCGCTTGGGCATAGGTGTGTTGAGGGCGGGCCGTACGCTGTGCTAGGTGACAGACTACCCCAAGGACCTCATCACGGAGGGGAGCAGGGGAGCAGATCTACAGAAGAAGGGCACCCTCACTCAGCATTTGCTTCCTTCTCCAGAGGAAAACTGAGGGGCAGCCCCCAAACACAGCCCGAGTCCGGTTCTACCAGAGCCGGCTGTCACCAAGTGGTTAAAGGTCCCTTTAAGATGCCTCAGGGAAGGGCGCCTGGGTGGCTCAGTTGATTAAGCGTCCAACTCTCGGTTTGGGCTCAGGTCCTGGTCTCAAGGTTCATGAGCTGGAGCCCCGGGGAGGGATCGGCACAGACAGCAAGGCTCCGGCTTGGGATTCTCCCTCCCTCCCTCTCAAAATAAACATTTGACCTCAGCAGATAGCACCGCCCTCCACCCTGTGCCCAAGCAGAGCCTGGCGTCCTCCTTCCCAGCCCCTCTCTGACCCCCAGCCTCAGTCTCCAGGTCGTCCCACACCCACGTCTTGCTCTAGGACAATGATTTCCAAGCCGTGGCCTTTTGAAAGCTTGCTGGAGATAGAAGTTCACAGGCCCCACCTCCAGAGACCAGAAGGTCCAGGCTGAGGCCCGGGAAGCTACTTTTTTAACAAGTGCCTCAGTTGACTGTATGGAGCTAGTCCCAAAGAACCGGGGGAACCACGCATCCACCCGCCTTGGGCTAAGATTCACCTTGGCCTTGATTCACGTTCCCCTCAGCCCACCTCCTGATTCCGACATCCCCTGCTTACAAGCCGTCAGAGGCTCCTCTGTGTCCTCAGGATAAGGACACAGGCAGTGCTGGGCCAACAGGCCCACCCACAGCCCTGCTCACTCCAAGGGGTAAAGGGAGGTTTGCTGGCCGTATCCCTTCGGGGGCCTCAGCTCCTCGTACTAACGGGTGCCGGGCGCAGGGCAGGGTGCAGCGTCCGTGGGCCAAACACCCCAGACAGGGGCGCCGGGTGGAGGGAGGCACCCTGCCGGCCCCGTCCGGGCCGGCCTGCAGGCCGCATGTGGTCAGGGGCTGAGCTGGGGCCTACCGGGCCGCGGGGGCCGTGGGAGGAAGGAGGACCGATCGCCAGGTGGGGAAGCTGCCGCCCGCCTTCGGCAGCGCGAGGCGACGGCCTTGCTCACGTCTGCTCAGGTGAACGTGTCCTTCTCGCTGTCCCTGGAGCTGCTCTCCTATCAGAAGCTCCCGGCGGACCAGATGCTGCCCGGGGTGGACGTTCGGCGGCATGCCAACGGAGAGAAGGAGATGGTGTTCGCCCAGAACCTGCTCCTGGAGTACGCCGACCAGCCCGCTCAGGCGAGTCCCGGGCCTGCCCCCCGCCGCGCACCGAGGGGGGCAGCGGGCCAGACTGTCCTGGTGGGTCGGAGGAGGGGGGACCCCCCACGCGGCCCTCAGAAACGGGAGCGGCCCCGGCCCTTGCCCTGAGGGCCCGTCGTGCCCTGGAGGACGCCTTTCCCTGAGGACACACCCCGAGAAATACAGGTCTTCCTTCCCCATCTCAGCTCAGAACCAGGGGCCGTGCCGTGGGGTGCGACACGGGGCTCCCGGCTGCAAGACGCAGGTGAGGGCAGGTGAGGACCCAGAAGGGATAGCCTGAGGGGCGGGTTCGAGAAAGGCCAGGAGGAAGAATCAGTCTAGCCAGGCGGGCCCTCCAGCGGGAGCCCAGGGGCGGGGAAGGTGACGTGGGGGGACTGCCGGGAAGAGGGGAGATGGCCCAGAGCCCAGGAGGGGCAAAGGGCTGGGCCTCGGGGCCCCCAGGGGATGGAGGAAGGCGGGGAGCAGGAAACCCAGAGCTTGATGGGGGCAGGGGGGAGTGGGGTGGTGGGGAGAGCAGATGGCGCCTTCCGGGCCCTTGACCTGCACACACGCCCACCGGCCTGGGTTGTCGATGCCAGGCCAGCCCCCTGCACAGCTGCGGTGCTGCCTGGGAGCTCCTCAGAAGCTTCCGCACTCGGACCCCTGGCTCCGAGCCCGGCAGGAGTGGACGAGGGCCCCCACGTTACAGGCTCTGCTCTGTCCCCCTAGGTGGTGCCCCTGAAGGCCACGGTGGCCGTGCCCGAGCTGCAGCTCTCCACCAGCTGGGTGGACTTCGGGACCTGCTTTGTGAACCAGGCACGGGTCCGGGAGGTCTACCTCATGAACCTGAGTGGCTGTCGGAGCTACTGGGCCGTGCTGATGGGTAGGTTGTACATGCCCACGGTTTCCCCTGCAGGCTGGCACCACCTGGGAGTTCCTGCATCGGAAACTATGCCGATTCCCAAATCCCAAGTGACCCCAGGGTTGCCCTGCCCTGTGGCACTGATGGGGACCTTCCCGGGGCGGCACATGAGCTGCCTATGCTTCCTTTGGTGCAGGTCGGCAGGAGCCAGACGACGACCCTGGGGCCTTCAGGGTATCTCCAAGCAGTGGGCTGCTGGAAGCGCGACCGGTCAACGCACCCCCAAATACCATCACCCTCCAAGTTTTCTTCACTGCCAGGTACCAGCCTCTCCCAGCCCTGCCCACAGGCTAGAGCCCCTGGCCGGGGCTCCCTTCCTAACCTCAGCACCTCCACTCCCCATAGGAGCAGTGAGCTGTACGAGTCCACGCTGGCGGTGGAAGGTGTGCTTGGTGAGGCGGCTTGCACCCTGCGGCTCCGAGGCCAAGGCTCTTATGACGAGAGATACATGTCACCCCACCAGCTCTGAGGCTCTGCCCTCAGCCCCCAGCTTCGGAAATAAAACATGACCCAGAGCCGGGGAACAGATCTGCTGGGCAGACGTGCACGCTGATGGACCTCCAAGCAGCTCCTGGGATGGAAGGGACTCCCTTGCAGGGCAGGCCTCGCGTGCCCTCAGCACTAACGCAAAAGGCAGGAAGAATGAGTACTCAGCTAGGCAAGAGGCAACACCGCCAACGGCCAGAACCGGCCCTTGGGAAAAACCACAACCACCAAGATGAGAACGCATATTTACTGTCTGATGCATAGCTCACCCCCCAGGACTTACACGGTGGCCTGGGTAACCTGGCAGAGAGCAGCCCTCTACCTCGGCCACGCTTACACTGCGTCACCAGCGCTCACGTTAGTCCCCATGTCTTGCTCTGCCCGGCGCTGCGGCCACCCCCAGAGCAGAACTAAACGGTGCCTCTGGCCTGGGGCCTCACTCAGTTTCCAGGGTATTCAAAGACGGCAGCGGCTCCCATCCCGGTCCCGATGCACATGGACACCACCCCGTATGCCCTGTGGACACAAGATGGATTGTGTTTGCTGGGTGAAGGCACCAGGGCAGAGGCCTCATCACCAAGCCCTCCCGGGTTCCCAGACTGCCCACCTAGGCCCGCGCACAGGGTGGCAGACCCTCGCTGCAGGCCCCGGCGCCCTTCCCCCTGGCCCCCAGGGCAGACCGGGGTCATGGCCCCCTAGCCTCAGCGTGTGGGGGCCTGTACGCTCCCCCCTCAGCTACCCCACCCTGCGCATCCGCGTGACACCCCCACGGGGGTCAGCCTCACCTCTTCCCGCGGCGCTTTAGTTCGTGGAGGAGCGTGATGACCTGTCGAGCTCCAGTGCAGCCCAGTGGGTGACCCAAGGCCACCGCACCCCCCAGAGGGTTCACCTTCTCGGGGGGGAGTCCCAGCTTCTCCACACAGTAGACAGCCTGGAGGGAGGCAGAGCATCAGCTGTAGTTCCCTCCCCTCCCCCCACCGTGCGCCCACTCGCCCCAGCTCCACTAGCCAGGGCCTGGGCAGCCGTGGGAAAGAAAAGCTCACCTGGCTTGCGAAGGCCTCATTGATCTCAAAGATGTCCACGTCATTCACCGTCAGCCCTGCGGGCAAGGGGAAAGACCTGAACTGACCCAGTGTCCCCCTGGGAGGACTCGTCTCCCCAGGCCCCCATCCCATCCAAGACCTAAAGGCAGCTTGGTGTGTCTGCCCCACACGGGCAGGTGGGTCCCGGCTGTGAGGTCGGGAAGGGGCTTGGGTAGGGATGCTGGCCTGCCCCACCTTCCCTCTGCACCAATCACGTGACCTACCCACCCCCAACAACAGCGAGAGAGGCAGGGGTCAGATCCAGATCCAGACTGTGAAGGAGGCGCCTTACCTGCTTTTTGCAAAGCTACAGGAATGGCACAGGCAGGTCCGATGCCCATGATGTCAGGTGGGACCCCAACCACTGCATAGGACCTCAGGACCCCAAGGATGGGAAGGCCCAACTCTTCTGCCTTGGATCTCCGGGCCAGCAGGAGGGCAGCTGCCCCATCACTCACCTGACTAGAGTTTCCTAGAGGCAAATCACAGGCGTTAGGACGCCTCAGGGCAGGGAGGAAGAGTTCCACCTGCACACCTCGCCTGGAGGCTCCAGGCACCCAGAGAACACCCTGCAAGGCCGCTGTCCCTCCTGTCCCCGCCCCCAGCCCGATCTCACCAGCCGTGGTAGAGCCGCCCTTCTTGAAGGCAGGCTTCAGTTTGGCCAGGCCCTCCATGGTGGTGTTGGGGCGGATACCCTCATCCTGGGCCACGGTGATGCTCCTCTCGGTCCCCTTGTCATCATGGACCGTGGTGGTCACAGGCACGATCTCAGCTCGGAAACAGCCCTTGCTCTGGGCTCTGGCGGCCCTGCCAGCACCATGGACAGCCAGGCTCAGGCTCCCTTGGGGTTCCCTTCCCTCCAGGGTCCCTCCCATTGCCTCCACCGCCCCTGCCCATCGGGGCAGGCACACAAGCTCAGGCTGCTAAATGCAAGGCCGTGTGGCCTCGGGTCGCGGGGAGCTCTAAGGGACTGCCTTGGGCCCCTCCACCCCAGCCTGGGCGCGGGAGGCCTTCTTCGCTGCCAGCCTCATACCTTCAGATCCCGGCCAATCCCAGTCTTGATGGGGAAGGGGACGTTTAGATGTGGTGGCTCCCCTTTGAGCCCGGCACCCAAGTGGGACTGAGCCTGCCGTCTGCCTCTGCCAAACTAGGGACAGAGCCCCAGGAGTATCTGTGCCAGGCTCTGCCACCTTGTCTGCCCGTCCTGGGAGCTCAATTTCATCTCCCCAGTTTCCATCTACTGAAAATGACACATACTAGCTACTTAGCGCATCTTAGGATTTGAACAGTACAAAAGCACAAGGCGTTTTAGGGTCATCCTTGCAATCATATGCAAAATGTCAGTGCCTGGGGGTCTCCCCTGGGGAACATTTCACACTTCCCACCAAGTTTTCAAATGGCTACCTGACCCCAAGTGGCTAGGAACCACTGCCTCAGAGAAGCCCACTCCCTTCTCTTGCCATTCTCTCTGGGCATCTGGGGCTTGCCAACCTCAGCCTGCCCCTGCCCTGAGGCCCGAGCCCCTGGGGTTCTTCTGATGCTACCCGAGCTCCAGTAGTCCAGAAGCTGGCATGCCAGGGGCTCCAGCAGTGCAGGCCCCGCAATCCAGGCTATCCAGGGTAGCCCAGGGCTGCCGTGTCTAATCGCTAAGCCACGGACAGAGAAGAGCCCCGGCCCTTGTGACACTCCTGAAGATTAGATGGGGCAACTGAAGCCCAGCCAGGGAGACGAGACTCAGGCTGAGCAGACAGTAATAGGACGTGGAAGTGCTACCAACGCACAGTGGCCCTGGTCCCTGCCCGCCTCTCTTTCCTGGCTGGGCTTGGAAACCACTCACTGCCCAGCTGTAGCCTAAGGACAGCTCCACCTGAGGCCACTTAATCCGGCCTCAAAACTTCGCTCTGCAGCCCCGTAAACGCCCCATCCCAAAGAGCACTCACTTTTGCTGGGAAGCCAGGGCAAAGGTATCCTGCTTCTCCCGTGAAATGCCAAACCGCTCGGCTACATTCTCTGAAGTTATCCTAAAATGGAACCAACACACCATGCGGTCGTGCCCAGCAGCTGGGGGCCCAGGCTGGGCTGCAGGGCTGTGGTTGCAGGCCTGGGCCCCTGCAGCCGTAGGCAGCGGAGAGCAGGAGGGCCCGTCCCGCCACGGACACCGAACAACACTCAGGGTGGAGTGTGGGGGCACATCTGCTATGCCTCAAGGAGAGCTGCTCCAATCTGGGAAGATGAAGGCTCCCAGGGTCCTCCGGGAAGGCCACGCCCAGGCTTTCTGCTCACAGTGGTCAGAGCCCGCCCTCATCCTGGGAGCCCAGAGCCACAGCCAGGCCTTCCAACCTGGGCTTCTGGCTTTCCAGGCCTCCCCGTGAAATAGGGTCACCGGACGTGGAGGAAGCCAGGGCACTGCCCTCCCCGAGCCTCAAATCCAGGGGAGCCAGGACTCCCTGCTTACGGACCCAGGGGACGGCCCAGAGGCTCGATGACATTAGCGGTAGAGCTAAGGTGCCACGCCAATGCAAGGCGCTTGTAACACTGCATCTGACAGGGCCCAAGCTCCCTCACAGCGTGCTCCAACTCAAAGCTTCCCACTGCGAGTGTCTAAGCCTCCAAGGCTTTGGCATACAGCTGCCATCGTCCCTCGTGCCACTGGCCCCTCAGGGTGGGAAGGACGGGCTGGGCCGTGACTGGAGACCCAGAAGCACGGAGGACCTGGAGGCCCCAGGAAAGGGAAGTCAGGGGCAAGTCCCATCCCCATGTCCCAGCGGAGCAGAACAGGCCCAGAGGCAGGAGGCCACAAGATGATCCAAGCCCCTGTGCCCCTGCTCCAGGTCAGGAAGGGAGCCGCGGGGACACACTCACCCCATAGGAATCAGGCAATCTCTGGCCTTCTCCTTCTCCACCAAGCGTGAAGTGATATTTCCGGGGTTCCCTCTGTCAGCCAGGGACATGGACTCTACCCTGAGGAGGGAGCGGAGGAGGCGGTCACTCTCAGGACTCGCCCAGGGTTAGCTGTGCATCTGGCGAGTGATGGGAAATCCAGCGGGCTGTGTGGGAACCCTGGGCAGGGCACTGGCCAGCAAGGCAGAGCTGGGGGTGCAGGGCTGCTGAGTCATTCCCACCCCAGGACAGAGTGTGCACAGTCCACGCTGCCAGACAGCACTATGCTTCCCTAACACAACTCTCCCATAGCCAGCCGCATCAGCAGTTCCTAGGAGAACAGCCTAGTGCTAGCCACAGTAGGGGGAGAGCCCAGGGCCAGAAGTCCAGGCCCTGCCCTCAGGCACCAAAGGTTCAGAGGGCAGAAGAGACAAATATTTAAAAAGCCAGAGACCAAAGAGCATCTGACCTGCATAGACCAGGAGGTGGTAACTGCTCACAGGAAGGCAAGATCTCAGAGAGGTCAAAAAGCCCATCAATGAGATGCAGGAACACAGGGCCTCAAGGGATGACACATAACTGGGTGCTTTCCATGTGCCCTGTGCTATTTTAAAATCTTTTCAGATATTAGAGCACTTTGACAGCATCAGTCCCATGACATACGTCCCAGAGTGTTAGCTGCTGTTATTACTCTACTTGATTTTATCAACTTCAACAGGACTGCGGTAGTTATCCCCATTTTAGAGATGAGGCCCAGAGAGGTGAGTAACTTGTCCGTAGTCACTCAGCAGAGATCCAGATTTAGAAAGGTAGGTGTCTGGCCCCAGAGCCCACTCCCAACCAGGATGCCAGGAGCCACTGTTTATGATCAGCCTATGGGGGACAGTCTTGACCCAGACCCTCAATAGTCTGGAAACACAGTCTTTAACCCGCCTGGGGGCTCAGACACCCTCTAAAAAACTCATGAGGGCTCCTGCCAAGTTACCCACACCTTTCCGTCCTCCAGTAAGATAGAGGAACAGGAGAGAAATCAAAGGGCAGAGTGGCAGTGGCCCTTGCCTGGCCAAAGGCCCCACAGTGTGGCCTCTGGCTTTATTTACAAGTGGATAGGACAGAGCAACCCAGCACCACGCAGTACAGCCTCAAGGAGGCCCGACAGCGCTCCAATCAAGAAATGCTACAAAGGGGGCGCCTGGGTGGCTCAGTCAGTTGAGCATCCGACTTTGGCTCAGGTCATGATCTCACAGTCCGTGAATTCAAGCCCCGCGTCGGGCTCTGTGTTGACAGCTCAGAGCCTGGAGCCTGCTTCCGATTCTGTGTCTCCCTCTCTCTCTGCCCCTCCCCCGCTCATGCTCTGTCTCTGTCTCTCTCTCTCTCTCTCAAAAATAAATAAACATTAAAAAAATAAAAATTAAAAAAATGCTACAGAGAAGAAACGAAAGGCAGAGAGTGTGTCAAAACCCTGGGGCTGCTCGCGTCCCAGAGCCTGCCCTCCCAACACAAGACACTCCTCCCGCTCTGGGCCCGAGGGCCCTTCCCCTCCGGGAGGCACTGCCTGTTGCACCTCCAGGGGCTCCATGTGCCACGGCTGAAGAAGACAGCCACAGCTGACCGTGACCGAACCGCCACAGGCCTGACCGTGCCCTCAGAGCCCAGGAGGCAGCTGCAAGTTTCCGCCTTGGTACCAAAGAGGGAGACCAGGGGACTGACAGCCTAAAGAAACGGACAGACTAGTTATACAACAGGCAAGCATCATAAATGAGAAAGGGGCCAGAGAAGGAAACCCAAGTTCTAGGTTTTTTCAAAATACTTGCATTTTCCAGCCTGACAGATTTCCAAGAAAGCAAGCTCTTAAAAGCCAATTAATTCCCTTTCCCCACTAGTGCTAAGAGGTATGCATGATTCCCGAGCACCCAGAGCTTGGGGCTACTTCTAAGCTGAATTTGTGGGAACCTACTCTCAGCCAGCTGCCTTAAAGGGTAGGGGGAATCCTGTAATCCTAGTAATCCTGTAATTAGTTTTACTGTTAGAAATTGGTCAGTAAGCTCTGGCAGAAAGAAATTCTTACCCACAAGCCATGCCAATGTCATAAGACCCATTTCTGATGCCACCTGCAACAAAAGCATTTCATAAACATCCTTTATCAGAGTCCATCTGTTCTGGGAACAGAGGAGCCTCTTCCCCACCTGGTCTCTAAGTGGGACTCAGCCCCAGCCTCAGATTTGGAAGACTCAAGCATCCAGAAAAGGCTGGGTGCAGTGGCAAAGGGTTATCCTTCACTGTGTGGTCAGAGAAAGCCCTCTCAGAAATCCGTATTGCTTGCCCAGCAGACAGTGACCTTGCCGACCCAAACCCGTGGAGCCAGGACCAAGGCCAGGCTATAGCAGTGGGCACCCACCCTGTCACAACTTACCAGCTATGTTGGCCACTGCCTGGAGCCCAGACGAACACTGTCTATTGACAGTGGACAAAGGCACAGTCTCTGGGATGTCACTGAAACAGAAAGTGAGACCACAATCAGCACCCTCTCCTCTGCCAGGCTCTCATGGAAAGCGGGTCTATGCTCCTGGTCAATAGCACTGCCCCATCAAGGGGTGCAAAAACCAGGGGAACAAACCAGCAGCCCTATCCCCACTGCAGGCCAGACCCATACTGAGCACACCCCGTCTCTGCAGGCACTTGCTCTCCAGGGCCCCATAGTACATGCCCTTTCCCCGTGATTCTCCTCAACCAAGGTCAAGAACAGCCCAAGGTCAAGGAAAGCTGGTTGGGCCACTGGGAGCCTTCTTTCTTTCCCTTTGAAAATTAAAAAAGGAAAATTATACATCTGTTTCCTCCAAAACAACAGAGAAGGGGATCTATTGCTGGGACAAAGAACCAAAGCAAAAAAAAAAAAAAAAAAGTCTCAAGTATGACGTCAGAAACCATCAGCCTTACTAGTACCCATATGGCTAACCCTTTATGTTCCGATTCTCTCTGGAAGGCCTGTTCCCAGCTGGACAAAGAACGCTCGACGGGTACCAAGTGTTGTAATATGCCCTATTGGGGTGTGTTCCCCGAGGCTCCTACACTGGTCCCAGTCCTAGAAGCTGGTGGGGCTGCCCCTCCTGAAGTATCCTGCCCTCGCCAAGGGTACAAAGCCCTGTGGAAATCCTCAGGCCCTCTTTAGACCCATGAACCCTGAACCTCAGTGGGTGAAAGTGCTCAGTGATGCTGGTGTGCAGCCAGTGTTGGTAACCCCTGAGCCAGGCCAGGCTCTGCTGACTCAGAGAGGTAGCCTCCAAGCCCATGCAGCCTGTTTAGGCCTTCCCAGGTCTCCTGACTCCTTACTACCTAGTCACCACCTCTTCCCCCCAGCCACCAAGTGTTCAGTAAATACCTACTCCATACAAGGCACCATGTGAGGGAGGGTTATTTCTTCTCCAGGTAGCTGGGTGTGCAAAGTTAAGTGGTTCTTTTTTTTTTTTTTTTAATATTTATTTTGAGATGGGGGGGGGGCCGAGCTGGGGAGGGGCAGAGAGAGAGAGGGTGAGAGAAAGAATCCCAAGTAGGCTCCAGACTCTCAGCACGGAGCCCAATTCGGGGCATGAACTGAGATCATGACCTGAGCTGAAATCAAGAGTTGGACACTTAACTAACTCAGCCACCAGGTGCCCCAAAATTAAGTGGTTTTTAAATCCACACATTAAAATAATTTAAGCACTCCTCTCCCGTCTTAGGACAGCGAGTGGTGAAGGGCAAGTTCAACCAGGGCCCCTCCTGGGAGACCCCTTGCCCCAGGGTTCTGCCATGTCCCCAAGTCTCTGATGTGCTGTGCCCTGGGAGGTCCCAGCCTGCTCAACTAGCTTTAAAAAGCTCAAAGTCACTTTTCAGTGTGCTGAAGGGTAACCTTCCTGGTTAGCTACCTGGCAAAACAGGACAGAACCCACACTTAAAAAAGGCAGAGCAACAAGCCAACTTTGTGTAGATCATCACGGCACAGATAACTTTTTCTCTATTCCCCAAGGCCCTGTTTGTCCTGGCTCAGAGCCAGTAATGTACCCTTCACTCAAAGTAAGGGAGGGGCACCTAGCTGGCTCAGTAGGTAGAGCATGCAACTCTCGGTCTTGGGGTAGTAAGTTTGAGCCCCACGTTGAGTGTAGACATCACTTAAAAAAAAAAAAAAGTGCCAAAGTAGGGGAAAGGTAGTGTCCACAAGAACAGGGTGCCAAGGACTCAGATTGCATCCAGGCCTGGTGTCCAACCTGACCCTCTTCCACTCATAGGCTGAGTCCCCTGGGGCCCGAGCCTACTCGAGAGTCAAAATAACCCACAGCTAGAACTAGAAAAGTTTACCTCAGAAACTGGGCAATTCGGGCCATGATTGCTCCGGCCCCCGGCTGAAGCACATTTCCTGTGGACAACAAACCTTTATTCAGATAGTGTTCTAGACAGGAAGGTACAGTTGTGACTACTAGCAAGGGGACATTCCAGATCTTTCTTCAGCAACACAAGCCCTCAGCAGTTCCCTTGAGGCCCTAGAATTTCAAGGAGCCAGTCATACAGCAGCTTGCTCTGACCATACAATTAAACCCCATCTCCGAGAGTCGCAAGGTCCCTTGCCCACGCACCCTGCTTTTCCAAATCAATGCACAGCGGGCTGGTTGCCTGCCTTTAAAGGAAACATGGAAAGAAGATTGCAAGGCGAAGATTGCAAGGCAAAACTTGCGGGCAAACGAAGTGGTCTTGTCAGTTAGGAAAATGAATTTCTGAAAATGCCCACCTCCCTGAGTATCCTCAGCCAAGCCCTGCAGGCATTTCCGAGGTGGAACAGTGATTCCCCACTTAGGGGTGGCACCTACTTGATGGGAGCCTGGCCGTGTTCTGGTGTTTCCAGGCTAGAGGAGTAGGGGTGGAGGGAAAGGGTCGGAAAGTCAAGAGACCCTGGATTCGGGTGCAATCTCTGCCGAAAATTTCCCAGGACTTAGTTTCTCCATCTGTGAGGGGCTGAACTACATGGTATTTGATGGTCCCTGTGTTCTGTGGTGGCACAGACAGGATGGGTAGTGAACCCTAGCCTTTGGTCTCCTATGGTGTCCGGTGTCCGCAAATCCCTGTGACAAGTGCTTGGGTGTTAGAATGTCATTGAGATCGCTGCTTTCCAACAAACTCCACAGGCAGAACTTGCTTGGGGTAGGGGTGGGGCGGAACGTGCCTGGAGGCGGTAGCCCTAAAGGAACAATTAAATTCGAATGCAAGGAGCCCCTGGTCATTTCTCTTAGTGAAAGCACCTGGAAAGTGCCTGGAGGCTGAGGAGGTGTTTGAGAAGGGCTTTGGCCGGATGGGAGGGCGAGGAGGACCGAGCCCAGGGCCTGGGCAGTGTGCTCACCCACGCAGATGTCCCCCAGCTGGGCAGGGCTCAGCCTGACGTCTCGGAGAACCGCGGTCATGACGGCAGAGAGAAGCTCGTCGGGGGTGGTGTCCTGCAGCGGGAAGCGCGGCCACCGTGGTCTCCCGCCGGCGATGCACGGGGTTCCCGGGACCCCCGCTCCCCCATCCCACCCGAGGGACACAGCGGTCACAGCTCGGGCGCAGAGCCACCCCCGCGCCAGACCCCAGACCGCTCTGGCCCGCGGTCTCCCACCCGGCGCCCGGCCCAGGGGCCTCACCTTGAAGCCGCCGCGGCCCCCTCGGCCAATGGCGGTGCGCCGCCCGTGCACTACCACCACGTCGTCGGCCGACACCGGCTGAGCGCCGCTCCAGCACGGCGCGGCCTGCGGCGCCGGCTCCCAACCCGAACCGGGCCTGCCCGTCAGGTGCCCAAGCACTACCTGCAACCTACGCATCGCGCAACTCTGTGGGGTAGACCTCCAACCTGCGGGTACAGCGCAGGAGCTAACAGCCCGCCCGCGGCGCAGGCGCAGAGCCGCACTCTACCCCGGCCCCTTAACACGGCCCACAGCCCCGCCCCCCAAGGCCCCGCCTATCGCTTGTCTCAGCCAACCAGAGGGCTGTGTGCCTGAGGTCCCGCCCCCGCTTCCAACCAAAGCAGCTAAAGCGGAGCTCTCGGTTTACGCCGAGAGTCTTTCTACTCAAAGCCCCGCCTGCGGTGGCCTAAGGCGGCCAACCAGGAGGTGGACACTTCCGAAGCCCCGCCCAGAATCGCGGGCCGGAAACCTTTCTACTCGCAGCACCGCCTACTGCCAAACCCGAGGAGAGGCTCCCAGAGCCCGTTCGGTACCTTGAAACAAACTCCGCCACTGCCGGGGCTCGCTTCCCCTAAAACTCTGCCCACGGCCTGCCACCAAACCGAAGACTGGACCACCAAAGGCCCCGCCTACGGCTTCCGGTTTGGGAAGGAGGAGGCGGGGACTCAATTCTTTCCCCTTCCTGGTCTTCTCGACTGTCTCCTGAGTCCCAGTTCCGAAGCTGGGGGACTTAATTCCGAGACGCCCCAGAGCCCTACCCCGATGTGCTTGGGCTCTCCTGGGAAGTCTTTCGAGAACACTGAGGGAACTGGGGAGTCTGGTGCGGCAGGAGAACAGATTGTGTAAAGTGGCCGAGATGTAACAAGCTCTTAATCTAGAGAGAATACCTATCTTACCAATTTTGCAGTAATTTGGGTTTATTTAATTAATGCCCACCTCCTGCACTAGGCTGAGGTCTGCACCAAGGCAGGGAGGCACCCTGTATCCGGGATGCCTGCAACATGCTTGACACTTAGCAGGTGATCAATAAATACCTATTGAATTAAAGACCAAAGTTCCTTAGGTCAGGACTGTGTTTTCCAACTTCCCTCCCCCCAGAACCCTAGAGAGCAAGGCTGGTGCCCCCTTGACTCCCGTTGGTAAATGTGTTTCTCTAGACCCCAGAGAATAGCCCTGCGTTTGTCCCAGACACCAAAGGCCAGGGTGTTATCCTCAACCCCGGACGGTTTCCCACCTTTCAAAGGCAGGACCGTGGCATGCCTCAGGCTCCAGAAGGTAGCATACCCTTTCCCACCTCACCTCTGGGTGTACAGCTGGAGATTCCCCCACAATCCCAAGGCCTGGATTGTGCATTCCCCGGAGATCCAGAGACAGGGTTGGGGGGAAGGGCTCCTCCTTTGCCCCCTCCCCGCCATCCTCGAGGGCAGTAACATATGAACCCCGCAGATCCCCAAAGGAAAGGATGTGATTCTATCAGATCCCAAAGGGCAAGGCCCCTATTTCCTACAACCCCCAAAGGAAGGTCGTGTCCCCCCTCCGGCCCCCGGGCGCCCCGCCCTCCCGCCACCGCCCTAGACCCTGGAGGACAGGTCTGTGGGCCTCCACACCTCAAAAGGCAGGTCCCCCGGTTCCCATGTCCCCTGTCGCCCGAGACCCCGCGAGCAGAGATGGGGCACCCCCACCTCCACACAAGTGCTAGGGCTCCAGATTGAAGGGCAGGGCGGTGCTTCTCGGAAACAGAAACCCGCGGGGCGGGGCCGGGGGCGGGGGTGGCGGTAAAGGAAGGAGGAAGAGCGGACCGGCTGCGCGACTCGACAGCGCTGAGGCTCCGGGGTAGCCCGCCATGGCCGCCGGAGGCTCCCGCGCGGGGTCCGCGTCCCCCATCCCCTCGGCGTCCTCCCTGCCTCTAGCTGCCCTCAACGTGCGAGTGCGGCGCCGCCTGTCGCTGTTCCTGAACGTGCGGACGCAGGTGGCGGCCGACTGGACGGCGCTGGCTGAGGAGATGGGCTTCGAGTACTTGGAGATCCGGCAGCTGGAGGCGCATGCCGACCCCATGGGCAAGCTCCTGGACGACTGGCAGGGACGCCCGGGAGCCTCGGTGGGCCGTCTGCTGGAGCTGCTCACCAAGCTGGGCCGCGATGACGTGCTGGTGGAACTGGGGCCCAGCATCGGTGAGGACACGCGTTCCCGGCCTCATACCTGGGGGGACAGGGAGCTGACCTTCACCAGCCTCAGCATCCATTCTCCCCTGGAGAGGCCCCCTTTTTCTGCCTGGGGGCCGGGGAGGGGGGCTGGAGGCAGCCTGCAGAGGGGGTACCACCGTGTGGGACCAGTTCCCTCTTTCAACACTGGGATGACAGGAACTGGAGAAAGGAAGTGAAGGGTGGGAGAGGCAGACAACAGAGGGAAACATCTTAGGCAAATGTTTTCCTGTAGGGCCAGGACTCAGAATCGGGGTCCTCTGTGGGGGAGTCAGGACTACTTCAAGTACAGCAACGGGACAGGTGAGGGACTGAAAGCTGACAGTCACGGAAACCTCAGGTCCCAGGGAAATGCATCCCTTCCTGCCACTACCTGCCACCTAATATAGACGGCTGCATCTTGCCTGGCTGGGGCCTCGTTTATATACCCACCACTGCGTCTCCTGAGCCGTTCTTGCACATCCCGTCCCTTGCTCACATCAGCCGTGGATCCTAGAAGAAGCAGACCTTGGGTTCAGGAGTCCTAGGAAGGAGGGCCAGGACAAAGGGACAGAAGGACACAAGCCTGGCCATGATGACTTCCCAGACGACCAGAACACCGTCCCTTCGGGATGGTCAGAGCCAGGTGGGAGCTCAACTTTTCAGAGCTGTTGGACTGTGCATGGCACCAGTGCGCTGGGAAAGCCCTGGAGCACAACATAGCTAAGGAAGTAGGGCCAGGGATGGATCCTGACTGTGGATAGAGGCATGGGACAAACCCAGGGAGCCTGCCACACCCTGTCTCTTCCCCACAGAGGAGGATTGCCAGAAGTATATTCTGAAACAGCAGCAGGAGGAGTCTGAGAAGCCCTTACAGGTGGCTGCTGTAGATAGCAGTGACCCACGGACATCAGAGCTGGCGGGCATCACCACGCTTGATGACCCCTTGGGTAAGGATCCAGTACTGCTCTGCCGGGCCAGGCGTGACAGGTGGACCATAGGACATTGTGTTAAGATCATCCTCACCTAGGAAATGGGAATAATGATCTTACCTCTGAGTTGGTGTGAGACTCTCATGAAATGATGTATCTGTCTTATGGTCAACCCAGGGCTTGGCCCAGGGTGGGAGGTGGAGGGGAGAGGCACTCACCTTTCCTCTCCTGGGAAGAGTACTTTCTCTTAGTGTCATTTTGGGATTGGTCTAGGGTTCAGGACCGAGTCACCTAGGCTGGGGGTTCCTGGCGGGCTCCTCTTTTGCAGAGGTTTAACATCACCCTTGTGCTCTGCACCCAGGGCAAATGCCGGAGCGTTTTGATGCCTTCATCTGCTACTGCCCCAGCGATATCCAGTTTGTTCAGGAGATGATCCGGCAGCTGGAACAGACAGATTACCGGCTGAAGTTGTGTGTGTCTGATCGCGATGTCCTCCCTGGCACCTGTGTCTGGTCCATCGCCAGTGAGCTCATTGAGAAGAGGTTGGCTAAGAGGCCAGTGGGGTCAAGTGGGTGGGTACACAAAGGCCTGCCCAAGGGATCCAGATGCTGAGATTCTCCCAGTTGGACCCTGTCTAGTCTGACCACAGTGGACTCCTCCTGAGGCCATCCCCTGATGAACCAGGTTGGCACAGTGCCTGCAGCCTGCCCGCTCTCCCCTAGGTGCCGCCGGATGGTGGTGGTGGTCTCTGATGATTACCTGCAAAGCAAGGAATGTGACTTCCAGACTAAGTTTGCGCTCAGCCTCTCTCCCGGTAAGCTCAGCACTGCCTTTGCCACAGAGGAGGGGGTAGACGGGGCCCTGGGATGCCATCAGTCCCTCATCAAGGGCCACGGATGCAGCACCAAGGAACTCCTGTAGGTTTCCGCACACTTGAGTGTATGTGCACATGAGTGCCCTCTGTGTGGGTGAATGGGTGCCACGGGTGCTTGATTGCGGGGAGGCCTGTTGTTAACGCCTGGGCTGGGGACGGATCCCACTAGCTGTGGAGGGAGGGCCTGGTGCCAGCTCTGAACCTCTTGGCTTGCAGGTGCCCATCAGAAGCGACTGATCCCCATCAAGTACAAGGCAATGAAGAAAGAGTTCCCCAGCATCCTGCGGTTCATCACTGTCTGCGACTACACCAACCCTTGCACCAAGTCCTGGTTCTGGACCCGCCTTGCCAAGGCCCTGTCCCTGCCCTGAAGATTGCCCCGGGCCCCTGGGCATGTGTGCTTCTGCCCCTGCTTCCTCCTGCCATAGGGGTAACCTGTGCCCCACTTGCTTCTCAGTTCCGGGAGATGCCAACTCCACAGAGACGCTGTACGTCCTGCACGGGACCAGTAACGTGTCCACGTGCTGGGTTATCGAGCCAGGACAGCGGAATCCAGGGCCAGCTGGGACTGAGAAGAGCTCCAGCAGAGCCAGCTCTGACCTGTCCACATGTCTTGGGCCTCGGTCTCTCCACCTGAGAACTAAGTAGGGTAGGGAGAACTGGTAGTAGCTGTGTTTGAATCACTGTCGAGGGAGCCCAGCCCTGGACAAAGGTGGGGCCCACGTGTGTTCCTTTTCTCTTTTTACCCCCTTCATTGAAACCAGACTCTGGAAAGAACCCAATATGCCAGCATCTGTGCCTGCAGGGCAGCACAGAACGAGAGAGAGAGAGAGAGAGAGAGAGAGAGAGAGAGAGCTGCTTGAACTCGCATAGCAAGTAAGCTGCAGACATAGGTGTTCTTCCCTCCCTACGGCATCTGTATGCTAGTTACCTCTGAGCTCTCCTCAGGGGAGAAAATGTCTTGGTCTCAGGTCTCTGTCCCAGGGCAAAGCCCAGGACCCTAAATCGAATAGAAAATGTGTCTTTCCTGCTCCGCGCCCAGCCAGGCTGGGGCAAGGTACCTTTCCTCAGGGTCTTGGTGGGGGGACTGGAGGCCCCTCCCTGCATGATCTTGATGAAGCACCTAGCTGACCATGCACTTATCCTCACTTGGGGACGTTGGGGAATATTTTTTAAACAATTTCAAAAAAGTATCTTTCGTACCTGTTTTGTCTGCATTGTGAGAATTTCAGAGAGAGCTGAGATATGCCTGTGTTTGTCATTTCCCTTCTGTATCCTGGGTTTATAATAAAGAGTTCTCTACTTTTGGAAAAATAGCAGGTTTCACTTGTGTCTGGGAGATTGGAAGCAGTTTACCGGGGATAAAGCTCTCCTGGGCAAGAGAAATGGGCCCACTGGGTAGGTTCCAGTGGGTTTGTTTGGCAGGGGCTTCTCGAAGGCTGGGCCCCTGCTCACACGTCCCAGGCCTCACCGGGGCTGTGGCCTCAGTTCCAGACACCAGGGGCACTGCTCGCCTTCATCAAGTGTGGTTCTCCCTGGATTGTGCCACACTTTTAGGTCCTGGCCTGGCTCTTCTAGGCTCCAAGAGGGTCTGGAGAACTTCCACTCCAGCCCACAGATCTCCGGAGAACTCAGTTATCAGTAATGGTCCTTAAGCATATTTGTGTTAATCCTGAAGGTTTTGATCTATTTTTACTTTTATTATTATTTTTTTAAAGATTTTATTTTTAAGTAACCTCTCTACCCGATGCGGGACTTGAACTTACAACCCTGACCGCGATCAAGAGTTGCATGAGCTGGCCAGATGCCCTGCTTCTGATCTATTTTTAAATAGAATGTCACTTTTTTACTGTTCACTCAAGAAAGTTTGGAAAATATATTTTAAAAAAATTTTTTTTAATGTTTATTTATTTTAGAGACAAAGAGCACAAGCAGGGGAGGGCCAGAGAGAGAGGGAGACACAGAATCCGAAGCAGGCTCCAGGCTTGAGCTGTCAGCACAGAATCTGACGCGGGCTCGAACCCACAAACCATGAGATCACGACCTGAGCCGAAGTCGGACACTTAACCGACTGAGCCAACCAGGCGCCCCTGGAAAATATATTATTTTTAAAAATCACTGATCATTCTAATCCGAGAGATAACTCTAGTGATCTTTTAGAGTGCCCCGACATTATCAGTGACCATAGCTTTTCTCTCAATGGTCTCCCTGTTGCCGTGTCCCAGTTCCTGAGCCTCCCGGATACTGGAGGCTCCCCGGCCTTGCCCCTGTGCCTTCAGGGACTCCTAGAAAGGCCCCGTGTACTCAAGGCAGCCCTGAGATGGGACCTTCCTCTCCAGGGTCCCCCAGGGGGCAGACCCACAGGGTGGTCCTGGAAGAGCCCCTAGGATCTGCCCCGTGCTACCTATGGCTGGGGAATAGCCTTTGGATCGGCTCCTGGTCATGAGGTTGTGGGGGTCTCGGGGTAACACCAGTCACGTCACGGGAAAAGTCTGCATTCTCTCAGGCAGGCTGGTGACCTGAATGTGCTCACTTCACTCCCACCTGATCCTTACACCTCTCGCACATTCTCTCCACCAATGCCCAGTTCCCCACCGGTGGGTTCCCAGACGCCAAGAAAGCTTCCTCTTCTCATTTTGGGCTTAGTCCTCTAGGAACCTTTGATAGGAAATCCTCATTTTTCTTTAAAAAATTTTTTTGTAGGGGCTCCTGGGTGGCTCAGTCAGTTAAGGGTCCAACTTCGGCTTAGGTCATGATCTCGAGATTCATGAGTTGGAGCCCTGTGTCAGGCTCAGAGCCTAGAGTCTGCTTTGGATTCTGTGTCTCCCTCTCTCTCTCTCTCTGCCCCATCCAGACTCATGCTCTGTCTCTCAAAAATAAATATTTATAACATTTATTTATAAATATGTTTATTTTTGAGAGAGAGACAGAGAGAGAGCAAGGAAGAGACAGAGAGAGAGAGGGAGACAGAGGATCTGAAGTGGGCTCTGTGCTGAACAGCAAAGAGCCCGACACGGGGCTTGAACTCACACACCGTGAGATCATGATCTGAGTCAAAGACAGACACTTAACTGACTGAGCCACCCAGGCATCCCACCCCTCATTTTTCAATAGGGAAAATTCACGGCTGAAATGTTATGAAAGGCAAAAGCAGAAAATTCTGGAGGGCAGCAGCAAAGTTAAAATACAAAACTATAAGACTACACGACTATGAACCTGAATTCTGCCACAAGCAATGACAGGGGAAAAACAACAGGGAGAGGGGTTTCTGCCAGATTAGACAATAAGATATATATAATACTATGTGACTATGCTGGATCCTGGTTCAAACAGGTCATGTGTAACAAGACATTCTTGGGTCATAAACTGATAGAAGTTAATATCCAGCAGGAAAAAACCTCTTTGACCTCAGCCGCAGCAATTTCTTACTTGACACATCTCCAAAGGCAAGGGAATTAAAAGCAAAAGTGAACTATTGGGACCTCATCAAGATAAAAATCTTCTGCACTGCAAAGGAAACAATCAAAACTAAAGGGCAACCGATGGAACGGGAAAAGATATTTGCAAATGACATATCAGATAAAGGGCTAGTATCCAAAATCTATAAAGAACTCACCAAACTCCACACCTGAAAAACAAATAATCCAGGGGAGAAATGGGCAGAAGACATGAGTAGATACTTTTATAAATTTTTTTTTAAAATTTTTTTTTTTAACGTTTATTTATTTTTGAGACAGAGAGAGACAGAGCATGAACGGGGGAGGGGCAGAGAGAGAGGGAGACACAGAATTGGAAGCAGGCTCCAGGCTCTGAGCCATCAGCCCAGAGCCCGACGTGGGGCTCGAACTCACGGACCGTGAGACCGTGACCTGAGCTGAAGTCGGACGCTTAACCGACTGAGCCACCCAGGCGCCCCTAGACACTTTTTTAAAGAAGACATCCAGATGGCCAACAGACACATGAAAAGATGCTCAACGTCACTCCTCATCAGGGAAATACAAATCAAAACCACACTCAGATACCACCCCAGTCAGAGTGGCTAAAATGAACAAATCAGGAGACTACAGATGCTAGAGAGGGTCGGAGAAACGGGAACCCTCTTGCACTGTTGGTGGGAACGCAAACTGGTGCAGCCACTCTGGAAAACAGTGTGGAGGTTTCTCAAAAAATTAAAAATAGATCTACCCTATGACCCAGCAATAGCACTGCTAGGAATTTACCCAAGGGATACAGGAGTGCTGATGCATAGGGGCACTTGGACCCCAATGTTTATGGCAGCACTTTCAACAATAGCCAAATTATGGAAAGAGCCTAAATGTCCATCAGTTGTCCATCAACTGACAAATGGATAAAGAAGATGTGGTTTATATATACAGTGGAATACTACTTGACAATGAGAAGGAATGAAATCTGCCAATTTCAGCAACGTGGATGGAACTGGAGGGTATTATGCTAAGTGAAATATGAAATGAGTCAGGCAGAGAAAGACAGATACCATATGTTTTCACTCATATGTGGATCATGAGAAACTTAACAGAAGACCACGGGGGAGGGGAAGGGGAGGAAAAAAAGTTACAGAGAGGGAGGAAGGCAAACCATAAGAGACTCTTAAATACTGAGAACAAACTGAGGGTTGATGGGGGGTGGGGGGGGAGGGGAAAGTGGATGATGGGCATTGAGGAGGGCACCTGTTGGGATGAGTGCTGGGTGTTGTATGGAAACGAATTTGACAATAAATTATATTTAATATAAAAAAATAATAATATCCAGAACTTCTACAACTCAACAAAAAAGAAATATAACACAATTTTAAAAACGGGCAAGGGACTTAAACGGACATTCTTCCAAAGGAAATATACAAATGATTGATAAAATACGTGAAGAAATGTTCAACGTCGCTACTCATTAGGGAAATACAACTCAAAACCACAACAAGATACCGTATCACACCCATTATGATGCCACTATCAATAAAACAATTCCAGAAAATAACAAGTGTTAGCAAAGATGTGGCAGACTTGGAACGCTGTGCACTGTTGGTGGGAAGGTAACATGGTGCAGTTGCTGTGGAAAATGGTAAGGCAATTTCTCAGAAACTTAAACACCAATATGCCCTGTGATCTAGCAGCTCCACTTCTGAGTATATACCCAAAATAATTGAAAGCAGGGTCTTGAAGAGACCCCATAGGCACAGCAGTGTTATTCCCAATAGCCCAAACAGGTAAGCGACTCAAATATCCCTTGACGGATGAATGGACAAGCAGGACGTAGAATACATATAAAATGGAGATACTACTCATCCTTCAAAAGGAACGAAATTCTAACATGCTGCAACTATGCTAAGTGAAATAAGCCAGTTGCAAAAAGACAAATAGTGTATAATCCATTTACACAAGGTATCTAAATGGCCAAATTTAGAGAGATAGAAAACAGAATGGTGGTTTCCAGGGTCTGAGGGGAGGAGAGAACGGAGAGTTGCTTGATGGGCGAGTACAAGGTTTCAGTTTTGCACAAGGAAAAATGTTTCTGGAGCTCGACTGTATGACAATGCGAATGTACTTAACAGTATTGAACTGTATAAAAATGGTTAAGTGGATGGCTCAGTCGTTTAAGCTTATGACTCTTGATTTCAGCTCAGGTCATGATGTCACGGTTCCTGAGATCTAGCCCCGCGTCGGGCTCTGTGCTGACAGCGAGGATCCCGCTTGGGATTCTCTCCCTTGCTCTCTGCCCCTCCCCTGCTCGCTCGCTCTCTCTCAAAATAAATAAACATTTAAAAAATAAATAAAAATGGTTAAGGTGGTACATCTTATGTCATGTGTGTTTTACCACTAAAAACAAAGACATTGTCTTGGGACAATTGGGGAAATCTGGGTATTAGATGATGCCAAAAAATGATCACTATTTTTTTAAGATGTGATAATAGCATTACGGTTACATAAGAAAATGTCCAAATTTGTTAGAGTCCAAATCGGAAGTATATTGGCATGAAATAAATGATGTTTGGGATTTGTTTGTAAATAGTTAAGTAGGGGTGCCTGGGTGGCTCAGTTGGTCAAGTGTCCAACTTTGTCATGATCTCGCGGTTCATGAATTCAAGCCCCGCATCGAGCTTTCTATTGTCAGCACAGAGCCGGCTTTGGATCCTCTGTTCCTCTCTCTCTGCACTTCCAAACACTCCCTCTCTCTCTCTCTCTCTCAGATAATTATTTAAATTATTATTTAATAATAAGTAAATTGAAAAAAGTAGCAAAGTATATATAACATAAATGTGACCACACAATAGTTATTAAATTAGTTCATTTTTTTCTCCTTATTCTTGTGTGTTTAAAATTTTTGATAATTAGAAACTGTGTTGAGCTTAAAAGTACAAGCAGTATTACTACTCCACTTGGATAGATCTCTCTGCATCTCCCTAAGGTAGGTATTTTAAAATCATTAATTAGGAATGACTGAAACAAAAAAATAATCTTTTCTCATCTGGTTGGGGAAGTAGAAAGGAAGTTTGATCATTTATTTTTAGACATCTGAAAACCTCATCTCTGACAATTGATTTTTTTTAAAAAAATTACTCATTTTGAGGCTTAAAAAAAGTATACCAAGAATATTTTCACTCAAAATACTTTAACTTTATTTTAAGAGGGACTTTCTTTTTTTTCATTTTTATTTTTTAATGTTTATTATTTTTAGAGAGAGAGAGAGACAGAGAGCAACCAGGGGAGGGGCAGAGAAAGAGGGAGACACAGAATCTGAAGCAGGCTCCAGGCTCTGAGCTGTCAGCACAGAGCCCGATGAGGGGCTCAAACCCACGAACCGTGAGATCATGAGCTGAGCCGAAGTCGGATGCTCAACTGACAGAGCCACCCAGGTGCCCCTAAAAAGGACTTTCATGAACAGCATGGCATTTGAGTCAGAAGGGCCAGTGCCACTGACCCTGAACAAGGAGAGAAGAGTCAGGGCTCCTTAGTAGCCATGCCGAAAGCCTGCTTCATGGCAAGGGGGGCCCCTGGCTCTTCAGCCAAGCCAGGAAGACATGAACACACTTCTTTCCTTCAACAATGAGGGAACAGCCTCTTTGGGGCCTCTGGTTGACAGAAAATTCTGGGTTATGGGGCTGGGAAGTGGCAAGGGGTGGAAAACTGGAGAATGCCTGTTCAAACCAGGCTGGGATAATTTCAAATTCTAGAAGGTGAACTCAGACTCACAGAGCAAAACACATTGGGCCATTGTGCTGGTAGGTGGGTGGGTGAACTCACCATCAATTCAGTGGCACTTTGTCCCCACTGGCTGCTGTATGCCAGATCATGCAGAATAAATGGTCTAAAAGGCCCTGGGGACTTCTGGTTCTGGGAAAATATGGAGTAAACACACATCTCCCTATTCCCTCTGTTAAGTACAGTTTAAAAAAAAAAAACCCTGGGGCACCTGGGTGGCTCAGTCGGTTAAGCGTCCAACTTCAGCTCAGGTCACGATCTCGTGGTCCCTGAGTTCGAGCCCCGCGTCGGGCTCTGGGCTGATGGCTCAGAGCCTGGAGCCTGTTTCAGATTCTGTGTCTCCCTCTCTCTCTGCCCCTCCCCTGTTCATGCTCTGTCTCTCTCTGTCTCAAAAATAAATAAACTTTAAAAAATAAAAATAAATAAATAAATAAATAATAAAAAAAAAAAACACCCTTGGACTTAACATATAAAACAAACATAAGGAGACTTTGAAAGGTGTAAAGAAGGCAGACAGGCTAAGGTACCCTGGGACCCACAGAATGACATGGTGGTGATTCCCAGGGTTTTCTCTTTGCATTATGTATTTCAGAGTGAGTATTGGAGAAGCCAGCAACCCAGAAACTAATTGGTACTGACAAAAAAAAAAGAAAAAGAAAGAAAGAAAGAAAGAAAGAAAGAAAGAAAGAAAGGGAAAGAAAAAAGGGCTTGCTCTTTCTAGCCAAAGGACTAGCAAGGGGCAGCGTAGCAGGAAAGAAAACTTTTAGAAAATAATCACTCTACTCCAGCCACAAAAACTGTACAAAAAGCTACACTACCACCTATACCCTCCCCGCCAAGCCAAATGGGGACCCTAGACTTCCACGCAGGGCAGTGTCAGAAGAGGCCAGCGAGAGTCAGATTTTCACCACGGCCGGCAGCAATGTGCCCCTCCTCCATGTGTGTGGAGGCCACAAGGGGAGCAGTATGGAGGCATCCTTCCCCCTCTAGCCAGGGTGGTATTAGCAGAGGCTCCGTGGGCAGTCTGAATTCCCATCCTGGCCCAGCAGTAACTGGGTACCCCTCACCAATTCTCACTTCTCAGGATGTCAACAGAGGCTGAGTAGGAAACCTGAACTTCAACCTCCATCTGACGGCATGGAGAAGACCTTTTTTTTTTTTTTTTTTTTTTTTTTTTTTTTTTTTTTAAAATAGTAGGCTCCATGTTCAGTGTGGGGCTTGAGCTCAAACCTTGAGATCAAGAGTCACATGCTCTACTAACTGAGCCAGCCAGGTGCCCCCAGAGAAGGCCTTCTACAACAGGAGGTTTAAATAAGGTCCAGAGTCTCATAATACTCAAAATGTCTGGGACTGAAAATCATTCCTCATACAAGAACCAGGAAAATCTCAACTTGAGCAAGAAAAGACGGCCCAACTGATACTAACACCAACATGATACAGATGTTGAAATTACCTGACAAGGATTTTATTTTTTTAATAATAAGGTTTACTCATTTATTATGAGAGAGAGAGAGAGAGAGAGAGAGAGAGAGAGAGAGAGAGAGAATACACACAAGCAGGGGAGGGGCAGAGAGAGGGAGACACAGAAGCCAAAGCAGTCTCCAGGCTCTGACCTGTCAGCACAGAGCCCGATGAGGGACTCAAGCTCACGAACCATGAGATCCTAACCTGAGCTAAAGTCGGATGCTTAACCAACTGAGCCACCCAGGGGCCCTTATGTGACAAGGATTTTAAAGCAGCCAGTATAAAAATGTTTCAGTGATCAATTACAAACACACTTCAAATAAACAAACAAACAAAAAGTTTTGGCAAAGAAATAAAAGAAATGAAGAAGAACCCAACTGGAATTTTAGAACTGAAAAAAAGTAACTGAAGTAGAAAGCTCACTGGATTAGTTCTATAGTAAAATGGAGAGGATGAAGGAAAGAATCAATGAACTTGAAGACAGAATAATAGAAATCACCCAATATGAACGACAGAGAATAGATTGAAAAAAATTAATAGAACCTCAGGAATTTGCGGGACTTTAAGAAAACATCTAATATTTGTGTCACTGGGATCCCAAAAGTAGAGGAGAAAGAAGGTAGAGCTTTAATGTTTATTTATTTTTGAGAGACAGAGAAACAGAGTGCGAGTGGGGGAGGGGCAGAGAGAGAGGGAGACAGAATTGGAGGCAGGCTCCAGGGTCTGAGCTGTCAGCACAGAGCCTGATTCAGGGCTCACACCCACAAATCGTGAGATCATGACCTGAGCCAAAGTTGGACGCTTAACCGACTGAGCCACCCAGGTGGCCCAAGAAGATGGAACTTTAAAAGTATTCAAATAAGTATGGCTGGATATTTTCCAAATATGGCAAAAACCTGAACCTATAGATTCAAGAAGCTGATCAAATCCCAAACAAGATAACCCAAAGATATCCTTGCTGAGATACATCATACTCAAACTGCTGAAAACTAAAGACAAAGACAAAATCTTGAAAGTGGCCAGAGAGAAATGACACCTTCCCTATAAGGAGAAAAACAACCTGAATGACACCAGCTTTCTCACTGGAAGCCTCAGAGGTCAGAAGAAAGTGGCACCACATTTTCAAGTGCTGAAAGAAAAGAATTGTCAATGCAAAATCCTCTATCCAGTGAAAATCAGGGAGGAAGAAGAAATGAAGACATTCTCAGACAAAGAAAAATGATGAGAATTTGTCAACAGCAGACCTAACCTCAAAAAATAGCTACGGGAAGTTTTTGAAAGAGAAAATAAATGATTAGGAAAAGAATCTTGGGACATCAGGAAGAAAGAACTAAAATGCAAAAACAAGTCAATAAAAATGTTTTCCTTCTCCTCTTGAGTGGCATCTGATAGTTTAGTGGTTGTGTGCCAGATAAATTAGGGGAGTTGATAAGTATGGTGATAATTTCTCCTTCAAGCAACTGCACAATGGAAAGGAGAAATGGAGTGACTGCTGGCCAGGAGGAGGGATTCTGTGACCCCTACAATTTCCTCTTTCCTCAGAAGAACAAAGCCCACCTGGCCCAGTCTAGGGTTCCCTCTCCCACACACTCATGTATTGTCTGATATGGTTCTCAGTTAATGCAGAGGAAATATTTAAGACGATTACAAACAGGGGCAGGTAAAGGGACCTGAAGGGAAGAAAGTTTTGACACCTCACTGAAACTGGTAATGTGAACACAAGGAGAACTGAGATAAATTATGTACATACAATATTATACCGAGTACCTACTAAATATCTATACAAAGAAACACTCTCTATACATCAAAAATAAGTCAAAACGAACGTCTACTTACAATGACCAATGGAGAATAGATTAGATTAGTCCGGTGTTAGGGCTGCTGGTGGAAGGGGAATGGGTAGTCTATAAAGAGGGAGCCAAGGGAGATCTTAAAGGTAAAAGTTTTGTATCCTGATTGCAGTGGTGTTTACACAGATCTATACATGTGATAAAGTGGCAAAGAACTATACACACAAGTTGTACCAATGTCAAGTTCTTGGTTTGATATTGTATCTCAATTCCCTAAGATATAGCCATTGGGGGAAATTGTAGAGAAGGCCCAAAAAACACTCTGTACTACTCTTACAACTTCCTGTGAATCTATAATTATCCCAAGATAAAACAGTATTTTAAAAATTTAACATAAAAAATTGGGGCACCTGGGTGGCTCAAGTCAGTTAAGCATCTGACTCTTGATTTTGGCTCAGGTCATGATTTCACAGTTCGTGAGATGGAGCCCCAAGTTGGGCTCCACGCTGACAGCACAGAGCCTGCTTGGGAGTCTCCCTCTCCCCCTCTTTCTGCTTCTCCCTGTGTATGTGTGTGCACATGTGCTCTCTCTCTCTCAAAATAAGTTAAGCAATGAAAAAAATTAACATAAAAATGAAGTAAAAAAACGTTTATGCAATGATTAAAGTTAATTTTCCATCTTGCTTATTCCCCCAGTCTCACTGAAATGTAATTCACATACAACACTATGTAAGTTTAAGGTATACAGCATAATGACTTTCCTTACATACAATGCAAATGATTACCACAGTAAGTTAACATTCATCATCCCATATAGATTTTAAAAAAGACCTTTTTACTTATGAAGAGAGCTCTTAAAATCCACTCTTTTTAACAAATTTCAATATACTATACAGCAGTGTTAACCATAGTCATTAGTCATTGAGTTATACATTATATCCCCCGTGCTTATTTATTTTATAACTGGAAGTCTCTACCTTTTGACCACCTTCATCCAATTCAACCCTCCCCCTCCCCACCTCCCACCTGTGGTTGCCACAAATCTGATCTCTATGAGCTTGGTTCTTTGTTTTGATTCCATATGTGAGATCATGCAGTATTTGTCTTTCTCTGCCTTACTTATTTTCATTTAGCATAATACCCTCTAGGATCATCCATGTCATCTCAAATGGCAGGATTTATTGCTAAATGTTTCATTGTGTATATAGATACCACAACTTCTTTATCCATTCACACATCAGTGGGCACCTAGGTTGTTTCTATGCCTTGGTCATTATAAATAATGCTATGAACATGAAGGTGTGGATATCTCTTTGACACAGTGTTTTCATTTCCTTTGGATATATACCCAGAAGTGGAATTGCTTTCCAACTGGCTTATTGGAAATTTGCACTCTGCACTCTCACCAACAGTGCACAAGGGGTCCCTTTTCTCCACATCCTCGCAGCCTTTATCTACTATCTTGTTTTTAAAAAAGAATACTCTCCATTATAAAAATGATCATTGAAAATATGTTTATGCATATATTTCATATAAAAGTCTATGTATTTTCAACTAGCATTTTGTTTTGTATTGGGAAAATGAGCCAAATTATATTTTTTGAGGATCTATTTATTATACAGGCCCTGGTCAAAAGGGGAATTCAAATATAAACTAAACAGGGCTCTGTCCTCAAGGAACTTACAGCCCAAAGAATCAAGGCACAAATGCAGGAAAACCCTAATAACTTAAGAGTTAGACAACACAGCCCTCCCTGGCAGATACGCTGGCCAAAGACAGCATGTGCTACAAGTTCTGAAGGCAGGCTTCTGTGGGCCAGGATTTGAAAAGGCCTCTCTGGAGGCAGATAACCTTGACGTGGGCTTTGAAAGGTGGAGCTGGTGGAGACAGAGATTCAAGCAGTAAGGGAATAACTTAGACAGATGGGGAAAGTGAGAGACACATTTGGGGGCCCGTGGACTGGTAGGACAAGACATTCTGGGTTCAGTAGGGAGTTCCTAGAAAGCAGACTGCAGCTGGGAGCATATGTCTGGGCAGGAAAGGGCTAAAAGGGAGTGCAGAGATCAGTTGAGTGGATGTGTGCAGGACAGATCAGGGAAGTTGATAAGCACAGTTGTAATTCCTGTAATTCAGACAACTGCGTAAACAAAAATGGGAAATGAAGTGCCTGCTGGTTGGGGGGAGCAACTCTGGGATCCCCAGCATTTCCTCTTTCCTCAGGTCAAACCGTAGCAGGCTCGTTCCAGTGTCCTCTCTCCTAAGCACTCATGCATTAATTCAACCTGCAACCACATAACCCTGAGGTCCTGAGGGTGGACCAAGTCCAAGGACCCATGAGGTAAGTCTCATGTGGTCTCTGCTATATTTGGTTCTTCTGATTGAGTATTCACAAGTGAAAATGAATGTGTTTCAAGATCAACACCTTCATCCACTTCATTACCTCCTTCTAGGGTAGCACTATCCAACAGAAACACATGTATTTTTTAATACTCTAGTAACCATGTTAAAAAAGTAAAAAGAAACAGATGGAATTAATTTGCCCCACCCCAGACCTACTTCATCAGATTCCGCACTTTTAACAGGATCTCCAGATGATCCACAGATACAAAAAAATGGAAAAGTTCTGCTTCAATCATTAAAAGAAGATACAGGGTATGTAGCATTTTGGCTATTCAATATCAACTTTTCCCTAGTCATCCAGGTTCCATGCCATGATTTCACCCAGTCCTAGCTCCAGAGATCTAAGCCAAGCAGCACTTCTCTTTGATGCTAAGCACTGCGGTTGGTTCAGGCATTTCATGTGACCCAATGAGAGTCAATGAGACCCAATGAATCCTTTGATAGACTCCACTACGTTTGAATGAAAAAGGCTGTGCATTCTGCAGCCATTTTGGAGCATGATGGGAGAGCCTGCCTGTATATGAAACCTGTGGATGGAGGAAAAACCAGACACTGATGACTTCATTTGAGCCCTTGCTTCAAGCCTTACAGCTTGACTTTGCAGGAACCAGTAAATTCCCTGTTTAACTTGTTTGGGTTGTGTGCTAGATAGGTCTCCTCCTCCCCTTCTCCTCCCCTTGTTCTCCACCAGGCTCTGTGCCTCAGAGTATTGACCTTCAAGGATGACATCAGTAGGCTCCCTTTGTCCACTGGTTTTCAGTTGGCCAATGGGAGGCACCAGCAGGAGATCAGAGAGTAGGAAGAGATGGAAGTCGGGGTATTTATTCGCTTGCCTCCCTTCTTGAGAGCTTGCTGAGGGATAACTTCCTTTCTATCAAAGGCTATAGCTACTTTCAGGTAGCTTTCTCCTTCACTTACCTTCTCTGGTCCCAGTAGTCCCCTGTCTCCTTGCTCCTTCATGGCCTAGGGCTGTTTTGCTCCCCAAGGTTGCCAATACTGGACTACTGCACATTCTTTTTGGATTCCCTATTCCCTGACCATGACTCTGCAAAAACCTCCTTTATCAAACTCTCCTCAAGTTATCCATTTTGAGTGTGCCACTTACTTCCTTTTGGGACCTGACTAGTACAATCATTGGTATTAGAAGTGGTTTTGAGGGGCGCCTGGGTGGCTCAGTCAGTTGAGCGTCCGACTTCGGCTCAGGTCACGATCTCGCGGTCCGTGAGTTCGAGCCCCGCGTCTGGGCCATCAGCCCAGAGCCTGGAGCCTGCTTCCGATTCTGTGTCTCCCTCCCTCTCTGCCCCTCCCCCGTTCATGCTCTGTCTCTCTCTGTCTCAAAAATAAATGTTAAAAAAAAATTAAAAAAAAAAAAAAAGAAGTGGTTTTGAAATAAGATTCCATGGGGGGAGAAATGATTCCGTGGATAAAGAACATTTGGTATAGGGGCACCTGGGTGGCTCAGTCGGTTGAGCGTCAGACTTTGGCTCAGGTCATAATCTCACACTGTGTGAGTTCGAGCCCCGCGTGGGGCTCTGTGCCGAGCTCAGAGCCCGGAGCCTGCTTGGGATTCTGTGTCTCCCTCTCTCTCTGCCCCTCCCCTGCTCACGGTCTGTCTCTCTCTGTCTCTCAATAATAAATAAATGTTTAAATAAATAAAAAATAAATAAACATTAAAAAAAGAAGAACATGTGGTATATAACAATGAACTATTACTCAGACTTAAAAAAAAGAATGAGATCTTACTATTTGTGACAACATGGATGGACCTAGAGGGTACTACGCTAAGTGAGATAAGTCAGACAGACAAAGACAAATATGGTAAGATTTCACTTACATGTGGAATTTAAAAAGCAAAACGTACAAACAAGCAAATAATAAACAAACCAAAAAACAGAAACAAGCTCATAAATGCAGAGAACAAACTGGTGGTTGCCAGAGGGGAGGTGGGTGGGGAGGACGGATGAAATAGATGAAAGGTATTAAGGTATTAAAGGTATTAAGAGGCACAAAATTCCAGTTATAAAACAAATAAGTCATGGAGACGAAAAGTACAGCATGGGGAGTACAGTCAATAATACCGTAATGATACTGTATGGTGACAGATGGTAACCCTACTTACTGTGGTGAGCAGTGTGTAATGTATAGAATTGTTGAAAAAAAAAATAGGATTCCAGAACTGAGATGCTCATGTATATGAGGAAGGCATGGATAACCTCCTTGTTGTGGCGAAATGGGACCCTGGCAGTCCATAACAGGCAGTGTCCTCACAAATAAGCACATTATCATGGCAGTGGCCTGGGATAAAGTGCAGGTGGAAAACGATAAGGCCATGAGGAGGGGCGCCTGGGTGGCTCAGTCGGTTGAGCGTCTGACTCTTGATTTCAGCTCAGGTCATGATCCCAGAGTCATGGGATCGAGCCCCATGTCGAGCTCCAAGCTGAGCATGGAGCCTGCTTAAGATTCTCTCTCTCTCTCTCTCTCTCTCTCTCTGTCCCTTTCCCCAGCTTGCGTGCTCTCGCTTTCTCTCTCTCTCTCTAAAAACAAAAAAGGTCAGTTAGTGGAGGAAAGGAAAGTGCAGGCTTCTTACAGAAGCAGCCAGAAGCGTTGCAGCACAGCCGGCTCTGGAGCGGCTCCAAAAGCCTGTAGAGGAGGGACATTCTCCGGTGAGCAGAACTCTACTGCAGATCTAGTTAATGCCCAGATCTAACCTGACTTGGGGGTTAGCCTGGCCCACTGGTCAGGAATTTGGAAAGAACAAGATTAGAAGGCTGGGGACAAGGAGGTCGAAAGAAAGATGGACTTCTTGCGATCCACAAAGTATATTCATGTTCCATATAAATGCTCACCCAAGGGCATCTGTTGTAGATGAGACTCTCAATAATCAGGACAAGATGACACAATCTGCGAACATCAGATGGCCTCTTCCTCAGATACTCTCTAGTGCTTGGTTAATAGATCCATTTGCAAAGTGGCCCACGGTGACGAAAGGAGACATTGATGGACTCAACAACACAGACTTGCTCTCACCAAGCTGATCTGGCCATTGCCAACACTGTCTTTGGGGGCGGCGGGTGCGTATTTTAACTAAAAATTCAAAAATGTGGATATAACTCTATGTGCATTATCTATTCCTTCAGAAAGGAGTTTTGATAGTTTGTGTCTTTCAAGAAATGCATCCATTTCATTTGTTAAATATATTGGCATTAAGTTGTTCATAATATTCCTAAATTACCCTTTCAATATCTGTAAAAACTGTGATGTCATCTCTCTCATTCCTGATATTGGTAATTTGTGTTTTCTCTACTTTTTCCTGATTAGTCTGACTACTAGTTTAACAACTGTATAGATTTTTTTCTCAAAGAATCAGTTTTTGGTTTCATGGCTTTTTCTCTCTCGTTTTTTGTTTAGTATTTCACTGAATTTCATTCTGGTTGTCATTTCTTTTCTTCTGTTCACCTTGAGTTCAAGTTTACTCTTTTCTTTATGTTTTCTTTTTTTTTTAGAGAGGGGCACCTGGGTGGTTCAATTGAATGGAGTGAGGTGACCCTCCTCACTGTTACATCAAATGAACTTTGTATAAAGGAATTTTTGTGCTTCTCATCTCTACAAACTTGGGCTCAGTGGGTTTGGAGGTCCTAGTGCCAAAGAGAAGGATACTTCCACCGAGGAACACATTCATGTTTCCATTAAACTAGAAGAAACTGCCTCCTGACTGATACACATTGTGACAGAAATTGTCCTCCGAATCTAGCTTCCCTTCCTTTCCTTAGGAATAGAACTCCAGAGTTTTAACTGGAGTTACTATGGCCACCATGCCGAAGATCACAGATTAGATTATAATTCAGAAGACATTTATTCCTTCCTTTCTCTCCTCTCTTCATGAGAGTCTACTTTCTGCCCTACTGACGCTGAGCTCGGGTATGTGACTTATGTCGGCCGTTGGGATGTCAGCAGACAGGATCCAAGCAAAGGCGCTAAATGTGCTTGTGAAGTTGTCGGGCTTGACTTTCGTCTTGCCATTCCGATTCTGGAGAGGTAAGTACAGAAGTAAAAGGGTTCAGACCTGTGCCAGGTCACCAATCTTGCTCTACGGCAACCTTTGCCACGGAGCTTCTAACCTATGTACATGACTTACCAAGGCCTGGGATGCTGCCATTATCATGAAAGTCATTAGCATAAGGAGCACATGCCCTGGGTAGCTTGCTGGTGGCAAGAGGACGAGAGAAACATGGAACAGATCAGAACGCAAGCCGCAGCCTGGAGCCATGTCCGGCTGAATCCAACACAGACCTGCCAAACACCAGCTCCACTGTAGACATGTGAACAAGGAATAACTGCTCACACTGATATTTTGTGGTTGTTTGTTACAAAGCATTTTTGTGGCCACGGCTAACTGAGACCCTAGGTGTGGCCATGTGACTATGTTTTGGGCATCAGGATGGAAGAGTAAGCTAGTGATGCAACTTTTAGTTCATGACCTTAATAGAAAGGTGTGTGCCCTCTACTTTGCCTCGACTTCATGCTGCAGGAATGCGGGTGTGGCGGCGGGAGCTAAGAGCTGCTTGTTAAGGACGGGAGACACAAGACGGGCCGGGGCCTGGGACCTTAACACTATGGCGCTGACCTATCGTTGTAGGACTGCTTAAGGCTTTTATGTCAGAAAGAAACAAATTTTTATTTTGGTTATTGTCATAGCAAAAACAGTAGGCTATTATTATAGCCTAATGTAATTATAGCCTGATGTAGTTTGAGTTTTCTGTCACTAGCAACCAAGAGCTCCTAACTGAGAAAATGGATTTGTTGCAAGCCCCCTGCAGTGTTCATCCAACCACAGTCCCATGATGTCTGCTGATGGGCCCCTCCTTGCTCTATTGTGGGTCCTGCCCACTCTGCTGTTGAACACTTGGCCCACGGTCTGCCTTGGATCACTACTGCTCCTGTCACAAAGGCCCCCTTTTCCTGCTTCACTGCTGGCTGTGACGGTGTATCTGGCTTGACTGAAGGGCTGACTATAACTGGACACTATAAATGCCTGCCCTATAGTTTAAAGCACAAGAAAAGTTAAAGTAGGGATGCATGTTTATTCACCCTGTGAGTTGGGGGTGCAAAGACAATGGAACTTCTTTGTTTTCTATAATCTTTCCCATAAGCCCCTGCTCTGCCAGGTGGGAAGGGGAGATTTAGATTTGCCAGTAGATAATAGATGAGATTAGTTTGGTTCAAACAGTGTCTTTGGAGGTAATCTGGTCTCTCTCTCTTTTTTTTTTAATGTTTATTTTTGAGAGAGAGAGAGAGACAGAGCGCAAGTGGGGGAGGGGCAGAGAGGGAGAGAGAGGGAGACACAGAAACCGAAGCAAGTTCCAGGTGGTCAAAAGAGAACCGGATGCAGGGCTCGAACCCACGAACTGTGAGATCATGACCTGAGCCATGAGATCATGACCTAAGCTAAAGTCAGTCACTTAATCGACTGAGCCACCCAGGCGCCCTTAACCTGGTCTCTCTTAAGTAAATGCTGTTTCTCTCTCCCCTTCCCCCCCACTTTTTCAGGTGGCATCTGGGAGTATGGGAAAGGAAAAGCACAAACATGACTTTGTGGCAGAAGGAAGGGGTTGCCTTGGATCCCTGTGAGCAGGTCCTTGCACTGTCCTCTGGTTCTGCCACGAACACTGGGTCTGATTCCTGAGTTCCTAGAATTACCTGCTGAGATGCAGTGGGCCTAATCTGGTCTTGGGAGTGTGATGCCAGCACACAGAGCTAAAGTCCACAGTCCCAACCATTCGCCTTCTGCCACAAAGTCCTACCTGTGCAGCCTTTTCATTCCAACTCTCTGTGCAAGCCTCTACGACACTTCCTCATGCCTTCCTAGGGCACACGGAAGCTTTTGATCTCCTGCAGAACAAGTATAGGCTGTATAGGTATCCTGGTATTCTCTGGCCTAGATTCTGCCCTTCAGAATTGCTACTTTATTGTTCTTACAGTATTTCGGACACGATGCAGAGCCAAATGCAAGGTTTCTTCTAGCAGCCTGCAGCCTCCCTCAAGCCATACTGGGGAAGTGGTCCACAAGCCTCTGATGCTCTTGGGTTCTTTGTATTCTCTGTATCTGTCTTCTGTAGCTTCCCCTGGTCAAGATCTGGATTGGGGAGATAGACGGGGAAATGAGAACCCTGGAGCCTGCCTGCCCTGCTTCCTTTCCCTCGTCTGCTTCTTCTGTCCACATGCCTGCAGGTGGGAAAACACAAATGTTACTTTTATTTCCTCTTCCTTCTTTCCAGGGCAGTGGCCCTCATGGCCTGGATATGACCGGTAGGTGAGTTTTCATCTCCACAGGATGGAAGGAACACCAGGCTCTGGGTGAGTCAGGCATGGCTTTTGATAGGAGGGCTGCAGGACAACTGTGAACTAGGGCCCTCCAAAGAATTATACTGATGGTCCATCCCTCAAATTTTACCATAAAAAGTTAAGACACTCTGCTGGGGTGCTTTGTACAAACATCCTAGTTGCTGGTTCTACTCTACTGACCTCAGGTCTGCCCACTTCTCTTTTTCAAATAGTCCTTTCTATCCTTTCTACCTCCAGGGGTTATGGCACGAAGATCTGCTCTCTTACCCCAGGCAGTCTGTGGGCACACTCATCTGGCAGGACGTCTCCTACAGCCTGATTTACTTAATCTAGAAGAATACCACATTTGTGTGTGACCGAGCACATGCACTTGCTTCACCAGGACCATCCAAGGGGCTCTTGGCACTCCAGATTTGCTTCCTTCCAAGGTCTCCCTGCTGGTTGAAATTGTAGTAACACAACATGAACACCAGATGCACATTAACAGGTGAAACTGCCCAACTCCTTCCTGAGAAATGTTTTTTTCTAGCTGCAACGGAGTCTATAGAGCTTTACTTTCTCAACACCGATGGGTGTTCTTTCGACGTGTGGAGTTCCTCTTTGTTTCCCCACTTTCAGGCTGCTCCCCAAGGCTTATCAGGTGCACGGGAAGACTCACGAGGGCACCAACTAGTCTATGACAGCTACCACAATGCTACTTTTACTAGTTGGGTGGATTACATTCTTGGGCAGGGCACACTGAAGGACAGGTGTATGTAATTATATGTAAGGGGTCAAGGTGGGTTTTATTATCTTCATGTCTGACTAGATACTCTATGGGAGGATGGCATGGGGAACTGGGTGGGGAGCTGACTGGATTAGCACTTACCTAAGAGAGATCAAGTTACCCCCCAACGACTGAACCAGAAGAATCTGTTAATAGTAGGATAACACCTTCTCTGTCTGCTAGATGGGATGCTCAGAGCTTAGATTCCGCTCCAAGGTCATTCGGAGCCCTCCCTCTGTCATGGTCTGCTGCCATTCACCAGGGAAGCAGCACCAGTTCTGGGATCCAGGTCCTTTTGGACAATGAAAGACAACTTCCTCTTGAGCCAGACTGCTCACAGCTGTGCATATGGAGAATCGTTCATAAACGTCTGGGCACTGCATCTGATAGGGCACTTTTGTCCCCATATCTTAGTGTCCTGAATTTTCCAACTCAATGCCCAGGCAGTCAGGCAGGGCCCTCTCTAATTCTGGAAGACCTGAAGCCCGAATTCACTTTTTCAGCTTGGGTGCTGAGGAAAACAAGCCTTCGCAATCCCCGGAGAATCAAAGAGAGAGCTTTCATTTCCTTCATCAGAGTTTGCGATTAGAAATGAAGCAGAAATGCCACGGGCAGCAAGGCGGAGGCAGTGGTGCCGCATGTCATCACGCACACGGTGGTGGAGACCTGTCTGTCCTGAGGACGCAGACCTGGGTCAGCCACGCAGCAGGCACTGGTCACTCTCCAAACCCACACAAGGCTTTCTTACTCTAATTCCCACCGACTAATAAAGAACAGCTACCACTTGTTGAGCACTTACAACAGGGCGGGTGCCGGGCTGAGCATTTCCAGGAATTTCTGGAGCCAAGTTCCTCAGACTTTCTGAGTTGGTTTCCTCGTCTGTGAAACTGGCATGAAAACCTCACAGGCCAGGGGCGTTCACTTTCGAATGTCCCCTTTCTGCAAAGAGATCTTTCCTATTTTCTTCCTTTCTGGTCTTATATTCTAATAAACTTTGGCCTGCTGCTCAAAAAAAACAAAAAAACAAAAAAACAAAAAGAAAACAAAAAACCTCACAAGGCTCCGTGAGGTATTTATATCCCTTAGCACACTGCCTGGCACTTAAATCTAATTGTTGCTGTAAAGATGTTATTGGGCTTTTTATCTGAATTTATATTAGAAAACTAGGTAGTCAAATTCCAGGCTGTCTGAAATCTCTTCAGTTCCTGAGTTCAGAGAGTGAGGGATACCAAGTTATCAGAAGATAAATAGGAGTATCAGGTTCCTGAGTTTAGTGAGAGATACCTGTATTTTCTTTTTTTTTTTTTTTTTAAAGATTTTATTTTTAAGTAATCCCCACACCCAACATGGCACTTGAACTTAAACCTCGAGATAAAGAGTTGCATGCTCTACCAACTGAGCCAGCCAGGTGTCCCTACAGCAATCTTGATTTTAAAACCCCATGGTACTTTTTGGATAGTTGAAAAAATGATCTTAAAGATTCATCTAAGTAGGGGAGCCTGGATACCTGTCGGTTAAGCATCTGACTTTCACTCAAGTCATGATGTCGTGGTTTGTGGGACCAAGACCTACGCTGGGTTCTGTGCTGACAGCTCAGAGCCTGGAGCCTGGAGCCTGCTTCCCATTCTTTGTCTCCCTCTCTCTCTGCCCCACCCCAGCTCATTCTCTCTCTCTGTCTGTCTCAAAAATAAATAAATAAACATTAAAAAATTGAAGATTCATCTAAGTAAAAATATGCAAAAATATCTGGGAATTTTATAAAAAGAAATAAGTTGGAAATCTTGCTCTACTAAATATTAAAACAATTATAAGGTGACAAATTTTAAAGTATGATATAATAATTAAAATAGTAAGAAGCATCTTGATAAAAAACCCTCAAGAAAGTAGGGCTAGAAGGAGTATACCTTGAGATCATAAAAGCCATATATGAACGACCCAATGCTAATATCATCCTTAATGGGGAAAAACTTAGAGCTTTCCCTCTAAGGTCAGGAACAAGACAGGGATGTCCACTCTCGCCACTGTTATTCAACATAGTATTGGAAGTCTTAGCCTCTGCAATCAGACAACACAAAGAAATAAAAGGCATCCAAATCAGCCAGGAGGAGGTCAAACTTTCACTCTTCACAGATGACGTGATACTCTATATGGAAAACCCAAAATATTCTACCAAAAAACTACTAGAATTGACTCATGAATTCAACAAGGTTGTAGGATATAAAATCAATGCACAAAAATCGGTTGCATTCCTATACACCAACAATGAAGCGACCGAAAGAGAAATCAAGGAATCGATTCCATTTACAGTTGCACAAAAAAACCATAAAATGCCTAGGAATAAATCTAACCAAAGAGGTGAAAAAATCTATACACTGAAAACTATAGAAAGCTTATGAAAGAAATTGAAGAAGACACAAAAAAATGGAAAAAGATTCCATGCTCCTGGAGAGGAAGAAAAAATATTGTTAAAATATCGATACTACCCAAAGCAATCTACATACTCAATGCAATCCCTATCAAAGTAACACCAGCATTCTTCACAGAGCTAGAACAAATAATCCTAAAATTTGTATGGAACCAGAAAAGATCCCGAATAGCCAAAGCAATCTTGAAAAAGAAAACCAAAGCAGGAGGCATCACAATCCCAGACTTCAAGTTATACTACAAAGCTGTAATCATCAAGACAGTATGGCACAAGAACAGACACTCAGATGAATGGAACAGAATAGAGAACCGAGAAATGGACCCACAAACGTATGGCCAACTAATCTTTGACAAAGCAGGAAAGACTATCCAATGGAATAAAGACACTCTCTTCAGCAAGTGGTGCTGGGAAAACTGGACAGCGACATGCAGAAGAATGAACCTGGACCACTTTCTTACACCATACACAAAAATAAACTCAAAATGGATGAAAGACCTCAATGTAAGACAGGAAGCCATCAAAATCCTCGAGGAGAAAGCAGGCAAAAACCTCTTTGATCTTGCCCAAAGCAACTTCTTACTCAACACGTCTCCAGAGGCAAGGGAAACAAAAGCAAAAATGAGCTACTGGGACCTCATCAAAATAAAAAGCTTCTGCACAGGGAGGAAATAATCAGCAAGACTTAGAAAGAGGATATCTGTTGCATTGCTGGTGGGAATGCAAACTGGTACAGCCACTCTGGAAAACAGTATGGAGGGTCCTCAAAGCATTAAAAATAGAACTACCTTACGACCCAGCAATTGCACTACTAGGAATTTACCCAAGGGATACAGGTGTGCTGTTTCGAAGGGGCACATGCACCCTAACGTTTATAGCAGCACTATCAACAATAGCCAAAGTATGGAAAGAACCCAAATGTCCATCAACAGATGAATGGATAAAGAAGACGTGATATATATATATATATAATGGGGTATTACTCAGCAATCAAAAAGAATGAAACCTTGCCATTTGCAACTGCGTGGATGGAACTGGAGGGTATTATGCTAAGTGAAATTAGTCAGAGAAAGACAAATAACATATGACTTCACTCAAAGGAGGACTTTAAGAGACGAAACAGATGAACATAAGGGAAGGGAAGCAAAAATAATATAAAAACAGGGAGGGGGACAAAACAGAAGAGACTCATAAATATGGAGAACAAACAGAGGGTTACTGGAGGGGTTGTGGGAGGGGAGATGGGCTAAATGGGTAAGAGGCATTAAGGAATCTACTCCTGAAATCATTGTTGCACTATATGCTAACTTGGGTACAAATTTTAAAAATAAATTTTAAAAAAAAAGTTAGAATCTAGGGTAGACTATTCCCTGCTTTGGGCTTGGAAAATAGAGGATCACACTCCGGAGTAAGGATGATCTCGAAGTAAATCAGTCTTCATAAAGTCTGCATTTCAGCTTTTGTTATTTAAATGGTTCAGAAAACATCAAGGTTTACATTTGGGTTAAAGTAATCCCATATTCTTAGTACCCCCAGGCACCTGGAGAGGAGCAAACAAATCTTTTCTAGGAAAAAAGATAATATTATTCCAGACTCCAAATTATTTCTGTCAATAATTTTCAAATACGATATCTAACACATAATTCAAGGTAGCCAGACACACAGTGAGAGACAGCACAGAATGGGAAGAACCAGCAGAACAACAGACTCACTAGGATGCCAGATACTGAGAAAAGCTTTATTTAATTGCTTCTCAATGAACTAGAAATTATAAAAGTGATAGTACAGTTTTGAAAACAAACCCAGAAGAGACTCATAAATATGAAGAGCAGAGGGTTACGGGTGTTATGCCCAGAATTCGTGATCCCCAAATACCGCCAGGGAGCCGAGTCCGATGTAAAAGCAAAAGAGCCTCTATTCGAGCTAGCTCGAGCTCAATCCCCTACCTGCACCGACGCAGCGGTGAGATACCGGGGAGAGAGCGATACCTGTATTTTCAAATGTTTTTATAAACTACACCCGCCCTCAGAGAATCCAACCCCACCCCCGCCCCCCACCTGGGGTTGAGAATGAAATGGCAAATGTCTTATTGCAAGTTTTCCCAATTAGGAGAGAAACGTGGCTCTTCACAAATTTCTAAATTGTCATCATGCTGGCAGGGCTTACAGTGGGCAAAAAAGCAAAAAAACACCACCAAACCCAAAACTCCGCAAAAGTCCTTGACTTCCTTTCTAGTGATAGGGTGGCCTTCACTCCTAATGGGTGACCTGTGACCTAACCTGAAATACAGAATATTCACAGAAAGAGAAGACTGTGGGTCCATAGCAGCACAGGCTAAGTGCCCAGAAATGGTTTGGGGGAGCTGGAAAGCATACATGACTTCCCTCAGGCCTGGAATAATCTCCAAGCATTCAAAGCAGCGGAGGGCGGGGAGGGGGGACCATCAGCTGAAGCTGGCAGAGCCAGCAGGACTTCGGACAGGTGGAGGAGAAAACTGGCCTTCCCGAAAAGAGGAGAAAAGAGGAGAAAAGAGGACCGGTCTGAGCAAAGCGGTGAAGGAAGGCAGAGTGAAACCAGGTTGAAGGGAGTGTTGGAAGACCCCTCAGTTTGAAAGAAGAGAAGGGCAGATTGTGGGGTACCCTAAACATCAGAACAGCCCGAGACAGGAGAAACCAAACTTTTACACTTTGGAAGAGCACATGAACATATACGAATTGTGGAGCACTTGTGACCTGAACCTGAAAAGTCTTCCTTTTGTTCACACATCCTGGTTGTGTCCCTCTCCCTAGCCCTCGAGCCAGTCACCGCACTGGATTTTTTTTTGTTTGCTTCCTTGCTCTTCGTAAGTATCAAATACAGAAAAGCTTATTCAATTATGCCTCCTTTTGACCTTTTTGCGAGTGCAATCACCGTGTGTGTATTGTTACTTTGTTTCTGTCGTTTTGGAGATTCATCCGAGTTTTTTATATAGCTGGAATAAGTACATTTCCACCGTGCCACATTAGAAACTAATCTCTGGCTCTCTGCTTGGAGGAGAGAGACCAGGGACAGTGTCCACTCGACGGATGTTTTTACGTTCCATTTGCGTGACTTCCTTTATTTCGTTATTACAAAGCACGGTGGCGTAAGTATTATTCTGTATGCTACTTGGAACATATGTTCAAGAGTTTATTTACGATATGTACCAAGGAGTAGCACTGCCGGGCTGCAGGGGAAGCACGGCTTCTGCTTTACTAGGGAATACCCACCTGCTTTCCAAAGAGGTTGCGTCCGGTGACATTCCACCTAGCAAGGTCTGAGAGTTTCGGCGGCTCTTTATTTCGGCCAGCACTTGGTATTCTCTGGCTTTTAAATGTTGCCCATCTGGTGAGGGTGAAATGGTATCTCATTTTAGTTTTTACGTGCATTTTCTTGATTACTAACATGGCTGGGGTTTCTATTTATGGGCCCCCAAAATACTGTTGTGGAACCAACCTTAATGAATTACTTTCAAGAATTTATATTGTTAGAGCTAGCAATTATTGGAATGTTCCGTTCTTATAGTTCTAACAACACACATAGAACAAGTGTCTTTAGCACCTCCAAACATCTCCCAGAACTTACTCTATACATTCACATATATGTATGTTATAGATTGAACGTTTGTGTCTCCCCAAGTTCATATATTGAAATCCTACTCCTAAATGTGCTATTAGGATTACCTTTGAAAGGTAATTAGGTCATAAGGGTGGAGCCCTCATGAATGGGATTAGAGCCTGCTCCTGCTCCCTGCCATACTAGCATATAATGAAAAGACAGCCACCTACAAGCCAGGAAGCAGACTCTCACCAGGCATCAGATCCACCAGCACCTGGGTCTTGGCCTTCCCAGACTCCAGAACTGTGAGAAAAAGATGTTTGTTGTTCAAACAAGCTGCCTATGGTAATATGCTAGAGTAGCCCCAACTAAGTCAATGTTGAAATCTATTTTATCTACAGGGGCGTCTGGGTGGCTCAGTCGGTTAAGCATCCGACTTCAGCTCAGGCCATGATCTCGTGGTTCGTGGGTTCGAGCCCTGTGTGGAGCACCGTGGTGACAGCTCAGAGCCTGGAGCCTGCTCCAGATTCTGTGTCCCTCTCTATCCCTCTCCTGCTCCCTGTCTCTCTCTCAAAAATAAACGTTAAAAAAAAATTTTTTTTAAATAGCAGTAATTTATCTACAACTTGCTTGTTTACCTTCACTGAAGATCGTTCCATTCCAGTATGTACAGATGTACTTCACTCTTTCGTGGTATGGATGACCCATAATTCCACCAGTCTCCTCTTTTTTAATTTATTTGAAGAGGTAATATTTGGATTTATAAAATCCAATGTGTACAAGAGTATAATCCTCCTACATCTCTTCCTCAGCAAGTCAGTAGCTCTGGCCTGGAGGCCACCAAAATGAGCAGTCGCAGCAGAGATTGGCCAGATGCTCATCATTCCCATTTCTTCCTCCTGAGCACATAGGAAGCCACGTCCCAGTTTGCTTGACTCAGGTTGGGGCCGGACAACTGGGTCAGACCAACACGACGTGGGAAGAAATAACTGACACCATTTCCAGCGTTCACTACCTTTCGTGGTTTTCTCTCTCTTAGCTAACCAGCCGGCTGGATGCAGAGGGTCCAGGGGAGGAGTCCAAGGAGGCCCTAGAAGACGGTGCCACAACACATTAGAAACTAAAATCTCTGTCTCTCTGCTTGGAGGAGAGAGACCAGGGACATCTGCATTGGACTTTACGTGAGAAATAAGCTTTTGGGTTCAGCCAGCCAACTTTTGGGGTTGTAACTTCAGCTAGCATTAATTACACCAACACACATTTATGTATCCTGAGATGTTCACATAATATATACGAGCAACTGCCAATCCTCTATCAGTGGACATGTAAATTGTTTCCAGTTTTCCCCTACTACAGTGAGGCTACAATAAACATCCTAATGAGGTAGCCTTTTAGACATATTAAACCCTTACAAGAGTAGTGTTGGAAATGGAGCAGGCACCTAGGAACTGGCTCTACCTCAGTCAAGTATTTCCCAACTTTTGCTTAATTCAGCTTGAGCTCATCAAGTTGGCTTGGTGCCAGCCGGGGTGACCCTCAAGCTACTCTCTGGCTCAGAATCCCGCTTGATGCTAATTCTTTCTGCACAGACCAATTTTTTTTTTTTTTCCCTACAGTAACGTTTGCACCTACTTATTTCTTACAGGCTCTGAGTGCCTGTCCCTTTGGACATTTATTTCCTGGGTTTGCCAAGATAGCAGCTTCTCACCAGGCTACACACTCCTAGCTTGTGCATGTCCCCTGTACTCTCATGCTCCGTCTATTTATTCAACACGACACCCGAATATGTGCCTGTGGGGGGGGGGGGGGGCACTGTTCCAGGTACAAGAGAGGAAGCACACCTAAATAAGGTATGGGTATTGTCCCCTCTCATAACAAGAGATGACATTATTCTACCTGTGACATGTGATAAGGGACAGATGAAGCGGGGGGGCAGATTCCACGGACATGGAACTGCTTAGACAATCGGTTTATAACAAAGACATAAAATTGTGCTTTTCTTTATATTTAGGTTACTTATGTAGGGCACACATTAATTTCAAGACTTCAAAATTTTTCTTTCATTAAAGGAGCCTACAAAACTTGATTACAGCTGCAATTACCACTTCAAGGCATCACTAAGTCTTGAAATCAGTCTTTTTTTCCTCCACCCTGCAGGTGCTAAGAGCAGAGCACAATGCTGGTGAGCTGCTTAACGGCAACAAAGAACGAAAGGGAAGTGTGAATATACTTTCCCTCTAGGTTTCTAGTCCAGGCAGTGATTCTCAACTTTTGCGTTTACACACTGTAGTAGATGCTGTCTATACCTGGCTCATATCCTTCAGGCCTACCCCAGAGTTTGCTTTCAGAGCATTCTAGTACATGAGGAAGATTGCCTGTGAATGTTGCTCAAGTGCATTCTCTGACTGTAGGAACGTGCTTTTCCCAGCACTGAGTTAGGTAGAAGTTCAGGACCATTAACTAATCCTCAAGAGAGAAAGGAGGGGCACCTGGGTGGCTCAATAGGTTGAGTGTCTGACGTCAGCTCAGGTCATGATCTCGTGGTTGGTAGGTTCAAGCCCCACATCAGGCTCAGTGCTGTCGGTGCAGAGCTCACTTGGAATTATCTGTCCCCTTTGGCTCTGCCCCTCCCCTGCTCACATTGTCTCTCTCTCTCTCAAATAAACATTAAAAATAAATAACTGGTTTCCTCTCAGTTTTCTCATAGAGGGTGTTCTCCAAACTCCTTAAGGGTGCTGTAGCATGGTATATAGATGGTCCCCAACTTACAATGGATCAATGTATACTTTTTAGACTTCATGATGGTACAAAAGTGATACGAATTCAGTAGAAACTGTACCCAAAATTTTGAATTTGCAGCTTTTCCCAGGTTAGTGCTATGCGGGACAATCCTTTCCCATGAGGCTGGGCAGTGGCAGGTGCTACAGCTCCTGGTCAACCACGTGATCACCCGGGTCAACCATACTTAAACCATACTGTTCCCATACAGCTATTGGGTTTTTTTTAATGTTTTATTTTTAAACATTAAAAGAGAGAGAGAGAGAGAGAGAGAGAGAGCGCGTGCACGAGCTAGGGGAGGGGCAGAGAGGGACACACAGAATCAGAAGCAGGCTCCAGGCTCTGAGCTGTTAGCACAGAGCCCCATGCGGGGCTCGAACTTGTGAACTGTGATATCAGGACTTGAGCTGAAGCCCAATGCTTAACTGAGCCACCCAGTCGTCCCTAGCCATTCTGTTTTTTACTTTTGGTACAGTATTCAATCAATTACATGATATAGTCAATAATTCGTTACAAAACAGGCTTTATGTTAGATGATTTGGCCCAACTGTAGGTGAATGTAAACGTGCTGAGCATGTTAAAGGTAGGCCAGGCTAAGCTATGATGTTTGCACTCGCCTTTTCTGCATTGTCCTTTATAACATAATTGTCTACGTATTTTCTTGGCTGTTTACTATTTCTCTTGGACTGCACCTCCACGAAAACAGGAAGTCACTTTGTTTACCTCTGTCTACCAGTGTTCATGACAGCACTCTCACATGGAAGATTCTCTATAAGCGGAGAAAGAGGTCGAGGTTTGGGCTCCTGGCCTCAAACAGCCACCAACTCTTTGCTCATTAACAGCGTGGAATCTTAACCTCTACGAGGCCACATGGGAAAGCCCAGGAGACAGGCAAAATGACCACGTCTACACAGCAGATTCCGGCTCAACTAAACCGTGTGTGGGGGGGAAAGTAGAAGAGAACCCATTAACGAATGCAAGAATGTGGGGCCATGAGTATACTGAATTTTCACTATTAGGTTAGCAGCTCCTTTCCATCGGGGAACGGGGAAAGAGAAAGGTGGCCAAAATCTCTCCCAGGAGTATAGACTATTCTGCATGTAATTTCAAGAGAGTAAAACAGAAAAAAACAAAAAACTAGAAACTTCTGAAGCCCGTCCATGGTCCACACAGGTCAACAATCCTAGGTTAAGAATCTATGGTTATGCATCATTCTATTGACACAAACCTTGATCTCTCTAATCTTTACCATCAGGTTTAGCTCTTATCTGATGTATTTAATCGTCATCCCTCTTCTCCCTGCAAAAAGAAAGGCAACACACGGCAGTAAAGGCGTCAGTAGTAATGGCAGAAACCAGTTTCTACAGCAAGGCCTGGGTTCCTTCAAACTTGGGAAATGGCCCCTCGGCTGTAACCAGAATAGTCTAGGTTCTCAACTCCCACCTGTGGGAATCACGTTACCTTTACAAGGTCCGGTGCGAATGCCACCTCCTTCGTGAAACGTCCTCCAGTCCCACTAACCAGGTGTAAGCCTAACAGCTCCACTCCCGCAACCCCTAGTTGACTACTCTTGGGGTCGGCGGCCCTCCTCCCGCAGAGCTCAGCACAGGCTTCCAGGGCCTGGCAGGGCCCGGGTGAAGGTCTCCTCCTTAACGACTACTATTGGGTCTGAAATACGTCCAAGAGGGAACGGTTTCGCACCCAGCCCCAAACATGCTGCACCTCTTTTTTTCATTTGGCCGAGCGCGATCAGTTTTCCCCTCGGGAACTTCCCCAGGGGACCTACGTGGTCAGCCAGAGAAAACTCAAATTCGGGGAGGTGACACAAAAGTCAAGGCCCTTGAAACGACGCCAAACCGCATGGGCCGAATCTCACTTGCCTAATGGCCCAAGCCGCGGCAGGGGGAAAAAAGCCCAACTCTTCGACGCCCCCAAGATGGGTGGTCATTTGAGCTCCGGACCCAAAGTTGAGAACGGGCAGGAACTCCCCGCCCAGCCCAACAAGGTTACAGAGAGGGCGGCGACAGAGGCTGCAGCGAGCACTTCCGCCTTGGAACAAGCGTCGTCAAACGGTAAGCTTCCCAGTTCCATTGCGTCCCGTAGCTCAAGGCCTTTCAGCCCAGCAGGCAGGAGTCCACACCCCAAGGCTACCTCACCCAACTGCACCCTCCACCTTCTCCACACCCTGCGGAGCCGTTCGCACGTCTCGAGGGTGTGACGGTTACGCCGTGACGTCACCCCGGAGAAAAGGGCAAACCGAGCAAGGCAGGCACTGGCGATCTTGAAGGAGTCCCGGCGCTGAGAAGCGCGTTGAGAGTCTGGAGGCGGGACTAACTTTGACCGACGTCCACTTCCACCCATTGCCTTTCTGATTCCTTCTCAAACAAACCAATAAATGCGACGACGGAGACGGCAACGTGCCCCAACCGCCAGGAGTGGCTCCGCCCCCCTCCGCTCGGTCGCCCTTTGGCCGCCATGATGAGTGTGGCTACCGCCTTTGTGCTACTTTAGGCTCTCCTCTGACTGTCCGATACCCTCCCTAAACTCCTCCCTAAACTCCCCCCTAAGCATTTCTTGCCTCCCACTGTCAACTTCCACCTTCTTGGGATTCTTGCTAGCTCCGTGTATACGCAGCCACGCTTGAGATGGTGGCCGGAGGCGGGGCCGAGGCGGGGCCTCCCCGGCGCGGTGACGTCAGCGCGCTGCGTGTCGGCAGGTGGAGGGAGAAGGGAAAGTTTGGCCCGTGCGTGGGGCTAGGGTGGAGGGCGGGACAGAGGGGTTGGGCCCAGGCGAAAACCCTGTCGCTGCTGCAGCCGAGGCCGAGGCCGGGACCGGGACCTGGGGCGGGTGGGGAGTGCCGGACGCGGAGGAGCAAGAGGCGAGGTCCGCCGGAGCTTCGAGCCTCCGCCGCTCTGTCGAGCGGTGACCCCGCGCCCAGGCGCCGTCCGACCCGTGGCTGTTCCAGAGGCGGTTGGTGGGGGCGCGGCGGCGGCGGCGGCGGCGGCGGCGGTTGGGGGTGGGGAGAGGCGCGTCGAGGAGACGAGAGAGGTCAGCGAGTTTGAGTGAGGATCGCCAGCCGCGCCGCCGTCATGTCCGAGGACTCGAGCGCCCTGCCCTGGTCCATCAACAGGGACGATTACGAGCTGCAGGAGGTGATCGGTGAGAGCTGGCGCGCCGCTGAGGGGGGAGGCGCCGCGCTGGGAGGCGGGTGACACGCGGGAACGTGGGGACCCGCGGGAGCTCGGGGAGCGCAGGACTCACAGATATTCGTGAGCGCTCATGGGGCTCGGGGTTTGTAGGGCGCGTGGGTGAGGCTCTGGGTTTGTGCAGCGCGCGCGAGGCGGGGAGGTTGGTTGGGCTGGGGTTTGAGGGGCTCAGGAGAGATTTGGGTAGTGACAGATGCTTGAACCTGAGCGATGCATGGGTCTGGGAGAGGAAGAAAAGTGCAGGCACGGACAGGCCCTAGGGAGGCTGTGCGAGAAATGATGGGCGAGTTGTGGGCACAGCCACCTACTTTGGCGATGGTGGGATAGGGGTTTTAGTCCACTCCCGCGCTGGGTGAGCACCCTTGAGTGCCCACCAAGCGCCAGACATTGCTTAGGTGGAGCTGAAGGTACCGCACCGAGCAGCGTAGACACAACTTCCCACTGTTTGGGACTGACTTTGTAGTCAGGGGGGTAGACATTGAATAACTCGGCAAATAAAAAGAATTACAAGGCTTGGCAAGTGCTAGGAAGGAAATAAACAAGATGTTCTGATAGAGAGTGACCTGGAGACCCAGTTAGGGTGATTTCAAGGAAAATTCTTTTTCTGAGGCGTTGACATTTAAGTTGAGCCGCTGAAGGAGGAGAAGGAGTCTTAAGATGCCAGGGCAGATTTTTCCCTGCTGAGGGACGAGGAAGTGCAAAGGTCCTGAGGAGGGAAAGAGCTTGATGTGTTTCAGGACCCGGAGGCAAACTGGCAGGGATAGAAAGTGGACCTTCTCAGGCATGGTAAGGATTTTGGAATTTATTTTAAGTGTATTGGAGGGATTCAAGCAGAGACATGACATGATTCCACGGATCTGGCTTCTGTGTGTGGAGTAGATTCGAGGGCCAGGAATACCAGTTAGCAGAGACCAAAACTGGCACAAACATGGATTGTAATTCTCAGGCACAGTGATCGGGGGAGGGTGGGGACTTGGGATGAGGGAAGTGTTTGTTGGACAACAATAATCCAGTGACTTTAGAAATCAAAAGAGGGTGGGTTTAGCTAAACAGAAGCTCAATCTAACTGACATGAGCAGACCCCTATGTCTTGGAGGAAGGAGATTGTCTACTTTGCCTAGATCAGCATCCTGTCCTAAAATTAGTTTTATAACAAAGACTGGCTGAAGACTCCTTAGCTACCTTGGGGGTGTGTTTATTGCAATTTGTATTTTAGAGAAACTGTCATTTTTTCTTTCTTTCTTTTTTTTTTTTTTGCCTTGTTTCAAAACAAATCTGGGCTGAGTTTTAGCTGAAAGAAATCGCCTTTTTTTTCCTTAAGCCACGTTGTGCCCCGTGCCCTTCCCGGGTCTTTGACATGTACCGGTTGCTTCTGAAGACAGCGAGCTAGGTCTCTGTCTTGATTGATTGTTTCTGGGTTCCTGAATCAGTTTCCTTTTTTTTTATTTAATTTTATTTCTTTTTGAGAGAGAGGAGGGGCAGAGAGAGAGAGGGAGGGAGACCGAGGAGCCGAAGCCGGCTCTATGCTGGCAGCAGAGAGCCCGATGTGGGGCGCAAACTCACAAACTGTTCTTCCCTGGCATCTTAAGACTCCTTCTCCTCCTCCAGCGGCTCAACTTAAATCTCAGTCCTCCGGGTTAGGGTTAGTTTTCATCTCCTTTCTAAAGCGCTCCATGGGTAAAAGGTTAAGAGCTCCAACGTGATTTGACCGTCTTATGTTTCTTTTTCTTTTTTTTTCTTTTGAGAGAGGGAGCAGGGAGAGGGGCTGAGGGAGAGAGAGAGAGAGAGAAAGTGAGAATTGTCAGCAAAGTTCCATGCACAGTGCAGAGCCCGACACAGGCTTGATCGATCGTGACCTGAGCCGAAATCAAGAGTCAGACGGACGCTCAACCGACAGAGCTACCCAGGTGCCCCTTGGCCGTTTTATTTTTAAAAATAACTTTACTGGGGCACCTGGGTAGCTCAGTTGGTTAAGCATCCAGCTGCAGCCCAGGTCAGGTCATGATCTCACGGTTCCTGAGTTTCAGCCTGCATCCAGCTCTCTGCTCTCAGTACAGAGCCTACTTCAGATCCTCTGACCCCCTCGCTCTGCCACTCCCCCTCGCTCGCTCCCACTCTCTCTCTCTCTCTCTCTCTTTCAAAAATAATAACCGCTAAAAAAATAACTTTACCATTTTATTTTTAAAAATAACCTTAAAAAACAATCTAATGCTATAAAATTCACCCATTTTTAAGTACAAAATTCAGTGGTTTTTAGTAACTTGTGCCGTATGCCAGGAAGCATAATCCAGTTTTAGAATATTTTCCTCACCCAGTAGGATCCTTGTGCCTGTTTACAGTTAATCCCTGTTCCCACCCCATAACCCCAGGCGACCACAAACCTTTCTGTCTCTATAGGGTTGCCTTTTCTGGACATTTTGTGTAAGTGAGCTCATAATAACATACTGTCTTCTGCGTTTGGCTTCTTCCACTCACCGTGATATTTTTTCATTTTTAAGAACAACTTGATTGGGTTAGAGCTTATACAACATAAAATGCACCTGTGTTAAGTGTACAATCGTGTAATTTTTTAAGTAAATTTTCGGAGTTGTTCAGTCATTCCCACAATCCAATTTTAGAACATTTCCATCATTCCACAAAGATGCCTCATGTCCTTCGCAGTCACTCCCTGTTCCCACCCCCTGCCTCGGGCAACCACAGATCTACTTTCTCTGTCTCTATAGATTTGCCTTTTCTGGATATTTAATGTAAACATAACCCTATAATCTGTGATCCTTTGTGTTGGCATGGCGTTTCCTGAAGTTCATCCATGTTGTAGCCGGTGTCATTACGTGATTCCTTCTTATTGGACACCTCTTGATGGCCATTGGGTTATTTCTGCTTTTCGGCCCTTTTGGAATAATGCTGTTACGAGCTTTCACTTATCAAATCTTCATATGAACATGTTTCATTTTCCTTGGGTGGAGTTTCTGGGTCATGTGGTAAATTTATATTTAACTTTTGTAAGAAACCGATTAAACCTTTTCGAAGTGACTGCATCATTTTTCATTCCCACCAACCCTGGGTGAGAGTTCCTGTTTCTCTATATTTTTGTCAGCATTTGGTGTCTTAGATTATAGCCGTCCAGGTGGGTAAGAAGTAGTATTTGGTGGTGGTTTTGCATTTCTTTCATGACTAACGATGTACTTATTCATTAGCTTTTCATCTGTCTCTGGTGAAATGTCCATTCGAATGTTTTGCCCAATTGGGTTGCCCATGGTTTGTTTTCTTATTGAGTTCTGGGGTGAGTTTTTGAAAACTTTCAAAAAGTTTTGAATTTCGATAAAGTTTATTATTTTTTTCTTTTATTGATTGTGTGTGCTTTTGATGGTGTAGGAAATCTTTACTAATCCAACATCACAAGGATTTTTTTCCTATGTTTTCTTCTAAGCGTTTTAGCTATAGTTTTAGCTCTTACTTTTAGACCTCCAGGACATTTTGGGTTAATTTTTTAAGAACGTTTATTTATTTATTTGGAGAAAAAGCAAAAGAGAGCAAGTGGGGGAGGGGCAGAGAGAGAACTCCAAGCAGACTCCACACTCTCTGCACAGAGCCCAACGTGGGACTCGAACTCACGAACCGTGAGTTCATGACCCGAGCCGAAATCAAGAGTCAGACACTTAACCAACTGAGCCACCCAGGTGCCCCTGATTTAATTTATCTTGTTTTACAGATGAAGACATTGAAACCTAACAGGGTAAAATGACTGTCTAAAGCCATAGAGCTAATTAGTGGCATAGCCAATACTGGTGTTCAGTTCTCCTATTGCTTAATTCAGCATCCTTGTTTCTATGTAGGAATTTGATTGGTTTTTGAATATAAAATGGAAGATATAAACTATAAGATAGTAGTCATAGTCTGACTAAGGGAAATATTAAGGGATTAAGCGAAATTAATTAGGGAAAATATCCTTACAGTGAAGGATTAAGGGAAATATCTTTTAAATAAAAAAATTTGATAGCAGCTATTTTGAAGGTGACCCTTTTGGATGTAGTAGAATTTTTCTTTTGTGTATCCTATTCTGTAAGTTTTAAACAGCTCCCTCTCGGGGCCCCTGCGTGGTTCAGTGGGTTGAGTGTCCGACTCTTGATTTTGGCTCAGGTCATGGTCCTGGGGTGATGGGGTCGAGCCCCGTATCAGGCTGTGACAAGTGTGCAGCCTGCTTGGGATTCTCTCTCTTTCCCTCTGCCCCTCCCTCGTGTGTGTGTGTGTGTGTGTGTGTGTGTGTGTGTGTGTGCGCGTGCGCACGCACGTGTGTGCGCGTGTGAGTGCTCTCTCTCTCTCTCTTTCAAATAAATAAATAAATACATAAATAAATGTCTCCCTCTCATTCGTAAGTTCCTGAAAGTTGCTAACATCCTTCCATTCTACTCCTCTCTCACCCCATCCTCCCAACAGGGAGGGAAAGTAATGTTTTTCCTTGAACTATAGCTTATTACAAGTAACAAGCCTCAATAAAGCAGTTTATTCTTATTCTGAACTTGCTTCAATGCTGAAATATTTGGAATACAATATTTTGTAATAAGCTATAATCTTCAAAATGAATCTTTGTGATTTCTGCAGATTACACTTAAAATTTGCAGGAAACAAATGGAGTTCAGAAAAAAAAAGTTTGGAGGATCATTTGAATTTTTTGTTGTTTTTTGTTTTCAATTTTTGTTTTGTTTTCAAAGAATTGTATTTTAAGGCAGTGGTTAAATGATGCCTCCTTTCTGATCAAAGCACCTGCATTTATTTGAAATGTAATTTTTTTACCAATGCTTCCTGGCCTATAATATTTATGGGGTTGTTTCTCACATTCTGTTTTTTTTTCTCTCTCTGGCAAAATCCTACAGAGAAAAGAAAAATTCCCTTCCTGGAGCACATTAAAAGCATACAGATTGGGAATTCAGAGGACTTCCTTTTAAAGAACTGTATCATCTTAAACATGCTTTGGAAAGATTTGAAGTTCTTTAAGTATGATTACTTGTAAAAGATATTAGTATTATTTTCACTATCACTCTTTCATCTTTTTTTTTTTTTTTTTTTTTTTGAGCTCCTTACTAGCCATTATTATTGTATTTGAATTTCTGAACGGGTGTTGCACTGTAGTTGACATGTGTTGAAATAGCTAGAAGAGTATGGTCTTGGGGCTGTACTGACCTGGAATCAAATCCTGCCTTATCTTTAATTACCTATGCGACCTTGGGCAATTTATATAACTGGTTTTAGTGTTGGCTTTTTGTCTATAAAATGGAGGTAGTGGGGGACACCAGTGTGGCTCAGTCGGTTAAGCGTCCAACTCTTGGTTTTGGCTGAGGTCATTATCTCATAGTTTGTGATTTCAAGCCCTGAGTCGATTCTCTTGGGATTCTTTCTCTCCTGCTGTCTCTGTCCCTCCCCCACTCATGTGTGCTGTGTGTGTGTGTGTGTGTCACTCTCTCTCAAAATAAATGAATAAACTTTGGGGAAAAATGGAGATAATGGCACATATTATCATTGGGGCTGTTATGTAGATTAAGTGTAATTGCAGAAAATGTTTAGTTTGGTGGTGCCTGGGTGGCTCAGTCGCTTGAGCGGCTGACTTCGGCTCAGGTCACGATCTCACGGTTTGTGAGTTCAAGCCCCGCATTGGACTGGTTGCTGTCAGTATAGAGCCTGCTTTGGATCTTCTGTTCCCCTCTCTCTCTGTCCCTCCCCCTCTTGTGCTTTCTCTCGGTCAAAAAAGAAAGAGAAGACTGTTAAAAGGTTTAGTTTTTATTGAGTGTTCCTTAAGATAATGGTTTTTGTTATCTCTGCCTTTCTTTTTTCCTCCCTCTCCTACGTCCCCTAATTTTTGGTATTACCCTGAAATGTGAAATACTATGTGACTTGAAATCTGTGACACTTAAATATTTTGAATCTGTCGTAATGCTTATCACTGCATCTTTTTTCCCCCTTACTTCCAGATCTCCTTAAAGTTTGTTTATTTTTATTTTAGAGAGCGAGCATGAGCACCAACTGGGGAGAGTGAGAGAGAGAGAGAGAGAGAAAGGGAATGTCTTAAACAGGTTCCGTGCTCAGCATGGAGCCTGACGGAGGACTCTATCCCACGACCCTGAGATCACGACCTGAGCTGAAATCAAGAGTCGGTCCCTCAACCCACTGAGTCACTCAGATGCCTTTCATTGAAGTTTAGATGGATTTCAGGATTTGTGGCGGACACGGGAGTATAGCTGCATAAGGCCCTGCCAACGATACGGTACGATAGCGCATAGGGAAACAGTCTGGCAAAGGCCGTGATATGGGCCTCTTGTTGTCCTACAGCTCGAAAAGGCTCCGTAAATATTTGCTGTTTACCTTGGGTTAGGTTTAGAAAATTGTCCTTTAAGATCTGTTTTTAATATGGTATAACTTACCTACCTTTGACGCTTTGGTGAAGGCAACTCGTTAGCTTTATTCTCTACTTTCCCTTTTTAATTTTCACTAATTGTTCACTAGCCACGCATTTTGAGGTCTGAAGTAGTGGTTTTCAAGCACACATTCCAGGTCCCACCTCCAGCCCCTCCATAAATGTGGAAGACATCGGGCGCCACGAGTAGAGTGATTCTTAATGGTTAGCGTATTTTCTCCCCCGGTTGGGGACACGTAGCTGTGGTGGCATGATCAGGAAGGCGAACATTGGGCCAACAACCTCATAGGGCTGTGTCAAATAGCTATTGCATCTGGCTGCATGTAATGGAAACCGTAGTGGCTTAATAAAGTACCTTCTGCCCCTTATGGAACTGGAGGTGCAGCCTAGGTGCCGTCAGGCACCCAGGCTCCTGGGGTTTACTCCACTGAGCTTGGCACGTGACTCTCATTCTCATAGTTGCAAGAGAGTTGTTCCACTCCTAGACTCGTGCTTGTGTTCCAGGCTGGAGGACTATGGCAAAAGGACAAAGGCACGTGACAACTGAGTTGGCTCCCTTTCAAAGAGCTTTCTTTCCTGGAAGCCTTACTCAGTGACTTCCATTCCTAGTTTATTGGCCAGAACCGTGTGATTTGGCCATTTGCAAGGGAGGCTGTGAAATAAAGCTTTTTAGCTGGGCACGTTATGACTTCAAACAAAACAGGTCGAGGTTCTCTTATTAAAGAAGGGAAAATTGTTGGATAGGCAACTAAAAGTATTGGCTTTGTTTTTTTTTTAATTAAAATAATTAAGACATTACAAGTAAATAATTTAACCTGACATATAGTAATCAGTTAATAAATGTTAGCTTTAATCTAAAGAGGCAGTTGCTTACCAGTTAGGAGTATGGTGTTGAATCATCACGTAGTTCTGGTTTCTAGACCCTACTTTGCCTCTTGCTGGTGCATGACCTCAGTCTTATTTTTGCCTGCATTGCTTTTCTTACATTGCTTTGTAAGATCAATAATACCTAACGGATGAAAAACCGAGATGCAAACGTAGTCCTTGGCACACAGAATAAACATTCAGTAGTTGTTAGCGCTCGTGATGGTAATAATGAGGTAATGTCCATGAAGACTGGGCCATTTTAGTGTTTCCTCGGCCTTAAATGAGTAAATTTTTTTTCTTGCAAATATGTGTCACCACCTGGTTGGTTAATGTATTCAGCAGATGTTTTTTGAACTTCTCTCATGTGCCAGGTACTGTTCCGGAGGCTAGGGATACAGCAGTGAAGCAGACAGAAAATCCCTGCTTTTATGGAGCTAATAATCCAGTGTGACAAAGGATAAAAGGAAAGCTGAGAAAGGGGTTGGAGATTCCTAGGGATAGAGGTGAGTTTTAAATAGGTCAGGGAAAGCCTCACTGAGACGATGCCATTTGAGAAATGACCTGAAGGAGCTGAACGAGGGAGTATCTTCTGCAGGAAGCGTGTTTGAAGCAGAGGGAGCAGAGGCAGCGAAGGCCCTGAAGTGGAGTGGAAGCCTGCTTCCTGATGGCGCTAAGGGCTAGGAGGCAGGAGGGGCTGGAGCAGAGGGACGGGGTGTGGCGGCGGATGGGAAGGGATCAGAAGAGTAAGGTGGTGGGGCTGTGTGGTCCTGACCGGAAGATGGGGTGACGCCTCGTGAGTCATCTGGGCACCTGACTTTTGCTTTGAGTGAGGTTGAAAACCGTCGCAGGGTTTTGAGCCAGAGGAGTACTATGGCTGTCTTGCCAGAGGGTAGCTCGGGCTGGTATGTGGAGGGTAGTTTTGCAAGGGCACAGGGTGGAAGGAGAGTTTACCCGGTGGAGAGAGGTAGCGATGGAGGTGCTGAGAAGTCGTCAGATGCTGGATAATAACACGTTTTGGAGTCAGAGAGTTGCCATTGGATTAGATGTGAAAAGATTTTAGGATTTTTGGCTGGAGCATCCGGAAGGATGGAGTTACCATCCGTTGAGATGCGAGATTACCAGAGTGAACGGGGGACAGAGTGATGATTCATTTCAAAACCGTCAGGCTGTGTGAATAATTGCTCAAAGCATATGGCAGTGTGTCTTTATTTTCATCTTCGTATGGGGAGAATAGCATGATTTTTATGATGAGGACTATTCAGACAGCTGTTTCACCAGTTTTAGGAGCTTTAGTTTTCAACATGGCACTGACAAGAGAAGAGGGTTTACAAAATTGTAATTTCCCATAGTTTCCTTGGTTTAGGTGATGGTGCCTTAATCGTCTTTCACAATGAAGAGTCTGGGCTAGCTCTTCAGTGAATGCAAAACCTTGCTAAAGAACACTTAAGATCTTTAGAATATGTACCTGTTACAATGATGGATGCCCAGAATTTGGAGGAAATTATCTTCAGCTGCTTTGGTTCATTTATTGTTTTCCTCACCGGAATAATACCCATTTTTTACTTTCTATCCTGAATTTCTGGGTCTTATAAAGTGGCCAGAGACTAAAAAAATTTTTAGTAACCCCATGCCTTTGGGCGTCTCCTTTTCTGTCTCAAGAGACGAAGTTATGCAGTGTGGGGAATTTCAGGAGAAAGCTCCTTGATATTTTTGTGTATTAATCCGTTCTGATATGTACTGCATATTAACACTGCAGTTTAAGAGCTCACTGGGAGAGGACAGAAGGTTGGAAGAGCTGGAGATCTAGAGAAGGGTGCATAGATCAGCAGTGTAAACTCGCGAAAGTCTGAATGAGGATGTTTTATTGGAAACTGTTTTGCATCTTCCATTGTATTATTCTCCGTAGTAGTCCGGTGCTTAGTAGAGGGCATTAGAGCAGTAGCTTTGACATTTTTCACTAAACCACTCCTAAGAGATACATTTTACAATTTGCATGCGTGTTTATACTGAAGTAAAAGTTTTGCAAAATAGCATTTACTTTTGCTATGTGCAATGCATACTGATGTTTTCCATTTGACTCGATTAACTGTAAGAAAAGTGATGGTTGAAAGTCTGTAAATTGGCGTGTACTTTGAAAAATTCCTCATAAGGGGACATGCTTTAAAGAGACGAGTATTTTTAAAATTCGTATCTCGAATCCTGTGTTTTTAAAGTCCTGCAAAGAATTGGTGAATACTTAAAATGATTATAAAGACATTTTAAAGATAGTCTTCCCTATCTTCTTATTTACGTTATTATTATTATTATTTTAATATTTTATTTATCTTTGAGAGAGCGTGAGCAGGGGAGGGGCCGGAGAGAGGGGGACAGAGGATTTGAAGAAGACTGTGCTGACAGCAGTGAGCCGAATGCGGTGCTCGAACCCGCTAACTGTGAAATCATGACTTGAGCTGAAGTCGGATGCTCAACCAACGGAGCCCTCTTATTTACATTATTAATAGTTATTTTCTGTGAAGTAAAGGTTTTCCTAAAGGAAGATAGAACATCATTGGCTATTCTGAAATAGTAGCGTTAGTATTGAGTTTTTACTGTATTGTCCATAATCCTTAATGTTAGAACTTTAAACTATTTTTTGGTTGCTCATTAACGTTTTGGTATTTTGGGGGGTGGGGGGGGGGATATGAAGGTCAATGAAAGCGATCCTTAACACGGAAGAACCGGAGCCCGCGAATCTCTTTGTATCATCAGATGTGGGAAGTGCCACTTGTCTTTTAAGGCCATTTGTTAAATCACACCAGAATTTAGTGTCTTGCTTCTAGCGAGATTTATTAAATGAGCGATTCTTTGTGTAAAAGAAAGGTGCGTTAGTATATAGACAATTGTGATTGATAATACCTAGGTTTAGTGTTTTATTGTTAGTGAAATTCTATAGTTAATGACTAGGGATTAATAACAACGAAATTCCCCAAATTCCTATGTCTGTACTTTTAACCCCAGCATGGTTTTGGTTTATGTAGGACAAGCCGTTAGTATGTTTAAAGCTAGCGTTTTAGGGGCGCCTGGGTGGCTCAGTCGGTTAAGCGTCCGACTTCAGCTCAGGTCACAATCTAACAGTCCTTGAGTTCGAGCCCTGCGTCAGGCTCTGTGCTGGCAGCTCAGGGCCTGGAGCCCGCTTCAGATGCTGTGTCTCCCTCTCTCTCTGCTGCTCCCCTGCTCAGGCTCTGTCTCTCTCTTGTCTCAAAAATAAATAGAAACATTAAAAAAAAATTTTTTTTTAAAAGCTAGTGTTTTAGATTTTGTGTATATAAGATAAACGATCAATGTTTGATTATACAGGGGTGGAGGAACTGGTTTGAGAGTTTAAAAAAATACCATTCAGTAGTCCATTTGCAAAAATTAAAATGATAAAGCATTAGGGAACACATTTACATATTAGAAGACATCTGTTATCTAGGACCAAAAGTACCCTGTAGAGACTGCATTGTGTCTTCTGTGACTTAAGAATGCCTCTCATCTTAGCCTGATGGATAACGGGACCTGTGTGATTAGCTTCCTTCCTCTGGGGCTTCCCAGAGTGGGGCAGGGGCCTTTCACTGAAGGCAAGAGAGTTGTTAAGTTTTCTTTAGGGATCCCACGAAGAAAGAGTTTGGAAAGGAAAAGGATGGGAGGGAGAGAAAAGTTAATGGCAGACACTGCTGTTCTGCCTCATGAAGTTTTGGGGTGATGGGTTTGTGGGGGGTGGAGCCGACGGCCGAGAAAGAATTCTTGAAGCTATCTTCGGTGCAAAAAGGTGATTTTTATGAAAGCATGGGGACAGGACCCATGGGCAGGAAGAGCTGCGCTCCAAGTGTGAGGGGCGACCGTTTTACGGAGTCAGAGACAAAGTCAACAGAGTTTCCAGAGAGACTTTCACGTGCTAAAGACTTATGGAGGCCTAGCTGTGTTGTCAGGCCAAGGTTGTTTTTCCCTCTAGCAGAGCATTAACCGAAAGACAGTAGGGCGTTCCTGGACTTCAGACTATGATGGAATTGCCTTTTTCTGGTAAACTGGGGGAGACTCTTACCAGTTTAACCGTTTGTTTTTTGTCCTTTCTCCTTTTGGGGTAGCCTGCAGTGCCCAAGGAATATCATATACATGTCCCACCTGGAGCAGAGGGCGGTGGGGGGGGGGGGGTGCTGTTAGCCTGTACTTTGCCCTCACCTTGCCCCACCCTCCGTCATGCCTCATTCGGCCCCGTACTCCTGTGCGGAGCGGAGGGCAAACTGCAAGCTATTTCAATGGTAGCCTATTGCATCATTTTTATCAAGCAGTAAGTTAGTGTTCTTAAACTATTGTCGAAATAATTCAGGTACACTATTGGATGCCATTGAATGGGAAATGTGTTCTTTTTTTTTAAATTTTTTTTTTTTTAACGTTTATTTATTTTTGAGACAGAGAGAGACAGAGCATGAACAGGGGAGGGGCAGAGAGAGAGGGAGACACAGAATCTGAAACAGGCTCCGGGCTCTGAGCCGTCAGCCCAGAGCCCGACTCGGGGCTCGAACTCACGGACTGTGAGATCATGACCTGAGCCGAAGTCGGACGCTTAACCGACCAAGCCACCCAGGCGCCCCGGAAATGTGTTCTTAAATACTAGATTTTATTTTGAATTTTGTATGACATGAGCTTTGTGTAGAGTTTTTGCTTCATTATAATTCTGAGTTGTGGGGTGCCTGGGTGACTCAGTTGGTTAAGCGCCCTACTCCTGATTTCAGCTCAGGTCATGATCTCATGGATCTTGAGATTGAGCCCCACTTGGGCCTCTGCTCTCAGCACAGAGCTTGCCTAGGATTCATTCTTTCTCTTTCTGTCTCCCTCCCTCTCTCTCTCTCTCTCTCTCTCTCTCTCTCTCTCTCTCTCCCCCCCCCTCCCTGCCCCTCCCCCCTCTCAAAATAAATTTTGAAAAAAAATTTTTTTTAATCATCATGATTTGGGTTTATCCATGTCCATATTGACTATGGTTCTATATGCCTGGCTTTGGTCTGGAACTTTCAAATGGATTTAAATGTAACAGATTTTGTTGAGTTATATAATTATATGTAAATTGTCTTTCAATTTTAATGTCTGTAGCACGTTTGAAATTTGATGTCATACTTGAAGAGATTTTTTTTAGTAACAGCTTTATTGAGATATAATTCATATACTATGAAATTTGCCAATTTAAAGTGAACAATTCAGTACATTCACAAAATTGTGCAGCCATCACCACTGTCTAATTCCAGAACATTTTCATAGCTTCAGAAACACCCTGTCCATTAGCAGCATTCCCCATTTTCCCCTTCCTCTAGTCTCTGGCATCCTCTAATCTACCTCTGCATCTATGGATTTGCCTATTCTGGACAGTCTGCATAAGTGGAATCATACCATATATGGCCTTTTGTGTCTGGCATATTTACTTAGCAAGTTTTCAAGGTTCATCCATGTTGTAGCAGGTATCAGTCCTCCCGTTTCTTTTTATTGTTGACCAGTATTCCATTGTATGGATATACCACATTTTCCTATTCTGTTCTGATGGACATTTGGATTATGTCCACTTTGGGGCTCTTATGAGTACTAGTGCAGTGAACGTCTGTGTGAGAGTTTGTATGTGTACATGTTTTCTTGCATGTACACGTAGGAGCTGAAGTGCTGGATTGTATAGTAACTGTGGTTAACATTTTGAGGAACTGCCAGACTTTATTTTGTTAATGTTTATTTATTTTTGAGAGAGAGACAGAGTGTGAGCGGGGGAGGAGCAGAGAGAGGGAGACACAGAATCCGAAGCAGGTTCCGGGCTCCGAGCGGTCAGCACAGAGCCCGACGCGGGGCTCGAAGTCACAAAACCACAAGATCGTGACCTGAACCGGAGTCGGACGCTCAACGGACTGAGCCACCCAGGCACCCCTGATGTTTGTTTATTTTTGAGAGAGAGAGAGAGACAGAGTGTGAGCAGGGGAGGGGCAGAGAAAGAGGGATACAGAACCCGAAGCAGGCTCCAGGCTCTGAGCTGTCAGTCCAGAGCCCGACGCGGGGCTCAAACTCCCGGACCGTGAGATCATGACCTGAGCCAAAGTCGGACACTTAATCCACTGAGCCACCCAGGCGCCCCATTACATTTATTCATTTTTTTTTTTTTTTTTTTTTTTTTATTTTTGGGACAGAGAGAGACAGAGCATGAACGGGGGAGGGACAGAGAAAGAGGGAGACACAGAATCGGAAACAGGCTCCAGGCTCTGAGCCATCAGCCCAGAGCCCGACGCGGGGCTCGAACTCACGGACCGTGAGATCGTGACCTGGCTGAAGTCGGACGCTCAACCGACTGCGCCACCCAGGTGCCCCACATTTATTCATTTTTGAGAGAGAGACAGCACAAGCGAGGGAGGGGCAGAGAGAGAGAGGGAGACACAGAATCTGAAGCAGGCTCCAGGCTCCGAGCTGTCAGCACAGAGCCCGACGTGGGGCTCGAACTCACGGACCGTGAGATCATGACCTGAGCCGAAGTCGGACGCTTAACAGACCAAGCCACTCAGGCAACACCCCTCCCCCCTCCCTGCTTTTTTAAAAGTTTATTTATTTATTTTGAGGGAGGGGCAGAGAGAGAGGGAGAGAGAGAATCCCAGGCAGGCTCTGCACTGTTAGCACAGAGCCTGACGGGGGGGCTCGAACTCACAAACTGCCAGATCATGACCTGAGCCAAAATCAAGATGCTTAACTGACTGGGCCACCCAGGAACCCCACCAGACTCTTGTCTAAAGTGGGTACGTCATTGTATAGTCCCACCCACGATGTCGGAGGGTTCCAGGTTCTCCACACCCTTTGCGGCACTTCTTACAGTCTGTCTTTTTTATTACAGCCATCCTAGTGGGTGTGAAGTGTCATCTTACTATGGTTTTGTGAAGAGATGTTTCAAATTGAAAACTTTGTGTATTAGAAAGGGTTATCTGTTGTACATTGTATGTCTTTATTAAAGTCAATATTTGAGGGAATATGTAAGAATAATAACGAGATTGAAATAACTTTAACACTGAAATAAATGACAATTATAAGAAGTAAATTTAAATGACTGTGGTGCCCGATCCTGACTTTTTTTATATATTTCACCATATAAACAAAGGCATTCGACCACATAAACAAAGGCAGCTCTCAATTCATGTTTAAGATGGTCTTTCTTTGCCATGTTCTGATGTTCGTGTAAGTTGACTTGTAATTTGAAAGTGATTGCAAAATTACCAAGCTTTTTTTTCTTTACTAGAAAGAAATTTCTGAAATTTCTTTCCTAGAAATCCAGAAATCTTCTGGAATATCTGAATATTTTAAGATAATAAAAATGGAAATGATTTCTTCTGGTAATATACACAATAATATGACTTGTAAATTGGGGAAAATGGACATTTAAGAGCAGAATACTGTGTATTATTTTGTCTTTTGCTGATGATAAGCTTCTCCTTTTCACTCTGTCTCTGTTAGCTACTCTTAATAGCTTCTATGGATCCTTTCAGAAAACTTTAATACATATATATCCTTTTGTGGGGTGTTTTGCTCTTTGCTTTTTTCCACGTAGAAACTTAAGTTTTAAAGCCCCAGATGTTAAATTGCCTTCTCCTTCTCTTAAATGATCAGATAACTAGCTTTTTTACAGGCTGTTATAGGATCTTATTAAAGTAAATATCTCATTCTCTAAAGTGCATGCTCTTCATGAGAATGTCTAGGATATTGAAAGCATGTTGCGTTTTACATGAAGCATTCTGCCCAAAGTTGCTTTTTCTTAATATAATTACTGTGTAGTACATGGAGCGCTTTTTCTTTCCCCATGGTCTCTCCTGCCAACATTTTGATAAAATCACTATTTGGGAAGAGGATGAGACAAAGGAGAGGAAAGGGGGAAGAACTTAATGATTGCTCATTTTTCCTTTTTTAAGTATTTACAGTTCATCTCTATTCAGGGCTGAGTGTTTGTGCAGGAGAATGTTTAGTCTGTGGTCATATCAGCAATTAAAATGGTAAATCCAAAACCTATTTTAATGGAATGGGTATAGATGGGGAGTTGGGGGGGATCATTCTTCCTCATGTGTTTTGGTTAAGACTTAAGTACCTTATAGACATAGTAAACCTGCCCTATGCCAAATACTTGAGGAGACACGGTAATGTGTTGTAACAGTTTAAACATCCTACAAGAAGACAAAGGGCGAGGAAATGAACAATCGAGACATTTATTGGGCATCTATATGTCCCAGGCACATAGTCGGGAAATGAAGACTTACTCTCCTGACAGCAGTGGGGCTGAAGTTTGAATGTAAGAATTTTTCCAGTTAGCTGGGCTGTGAGTTGGACTTTGAAAGGAGGCACGAGTATGTGTTAATATGTAGAAAGCAAAGTGAAGGACTTTTATAGAGGCATGGAGATGGGGATAATTAAATTTCATCTGGGGCACAGAAAAACAGCCTGTTCAGTTACCAAGTGGTACAGTATTAAGTAGCTGCTGTGGTTTAGTGATTTGATGAATGACATTGTGTGAATGGTGTTTGAAGATTATCTTATTAATAAGCCTAGGCATGCATATATATATATATATATATATATATATATATATTTTTTTTTTTTTTTTAACAATCCAGTAAGCTTACTCAGTTTCCTAGTTATATGTGTACTGTACTTAGTTGTTATAAGTGGAGTCATGAAATATGTAACTTTTTGAAAGTGGCTTTTTTTACTCAACGTAATGCCCTTGAGGTTCATCCACGTAATGTGCGTATTAATAACTTGTCCATATTTGTTGCTGAGTAGTATTTCTCTCTATGGGTGTACCATAGTTCGTTTAACCATTCACCTGTTGAAGGATATTTGGGTAGTTTCCAGTTTGAGGCTATTATGAATAAAGCTGCTATGAACATTTATATGTAGGTTTCTGTGTGAACATCTGTTTTTATTTCTGTGAGATAAATACCCAAGCGTGAGAATGCTGAGTTGTACAAGTCCACTTTCAGTTTTAAAAGAAACGGCCAAACTATTCTCCAGAGTGACTGTACCATGGTTGTTTTTTTTTTTGTATTAATCATTAGCAATGTGGGAATGATCCAGTTTCATCACGTCCTCACCAGCATTTACTGTTATCTCTTTATTTGTTTTATTTTTTTTTAATGTTTATTTATTTTGAGAGAGCGAGCATGAACAGGGGAGGGGCAGAGAGAGATGGAGAGAAAGAAACCCCAAGCAGGCTCCGTGCTGTCAGCACAGAGCCCGATGTGGGGCTTGATCTCACAAACTGAGATCACGACCTGAGCCAAAATCAAGAGTCAAACACTTAATCGACTGAGCCACCTAGGCACCCTGGTTAATACTACTACTAATATTACTACTAATAATAGTGATAATAATATCAATAATAATAAAGTGATTAATCACTTTAAAAAACATTTTTGTTAAGCCATTCTGATAGGTTATCCATCTCCAACGAATTGCTTTTGCACCTTTGTCAGAAATCAGTGGGGCTTCAAATGTCTATCGATGGATGAATGAAGATGTGGTATATATACACAATGGAATACTGTTCGGCAATGAAAAGAATGAAATCTTGCCATTTGCAACTACGTGGATGGAACTGGAGGGTATTATGCTAAGTGAAATTAGTCAGTCAGAGAAAGACAAAAATCATATGACTTCACTCATATGAGGACTTTCAGAGACAAAACAGATGAACACAAGGGAAGGGAAACAAAAATAATATAAAAACAGGGAGGGGGACAAAACATAAGAGACTCTTCAATATGGAGAACAAACAGAGGGTTACTGGAGGGGTTGTGGGAGGGGGGTTGGGCTAAATGGGTAAGGGGCATTAAGGAATCTACTCCTGAAATCACTGTTGCACTATATGCTAACTAATTTGGAGGTGAATTAAAAAAAAGAAAAAAAATCAGCAGGGCTTATTTGTGTAAATCTATTTCTTGGTTCTTTGTTCTATTGTGTGTATTTTCAGCGTACAGATCCTCTTCATATTTTATTGGATTTATACCATTTCATTCATACAGTATTTCATTTTGGGGGAACAGGTTTCCACTTACTTGTTCATATCTGGAAATGGGGTTGGTTTCTTGTGCTGATTTTTTTTTTTTTTTTTTTTTTTTTTTTGGGTAACCTTCCTAAACTGTCTTACAAGTTCTAGGAGCTTGTAGATTTCTTGGAGTTTTCTTTATAGACAATCACGTCATCTAAAATAAGGGCAGTTTTATTTCTTCTTTTCCAACTTGGGTGCTTTTTATTTCTTTTTCTTTATAATTATGGGTATCTCGTACTGTGTTGCCTAAGAGTGATGAGAATGGACAGCCTTGCCTTGTTCCCAGTTCAGAAGTATTCAGTCATTCACCATTAAGTATGTTGTTTGCTGTAAGGTTTTTTGTAGGTGTTCTTTATGAGGTTGAAGAAGCTCCCCTCTTCCTAGTTTGCTGAGAGCCTTTTATTATGAATGGTGCTGAATTTTTTCAAGGATGTTTTTCTGTGTCAGTTGATACATGATTTTTTTTCCCCTTTGGCTTGTCGATATAATGTGTCGCAGTGATTTTTTTTTCTTTCATAATGTGTCATCAGCCTCACATACCTGGAATACATGATGCTTGGTTGTGGTGCATTAGCTATTCTGGATTTAATGTGTTAATATTTTGTTAAGGATTTTACAGGTCAGTTCATGAGAGACATTGGTCTGTAGTTTTCTTAATTCTTTGATGTCCTTGTCTGGTTTTGGTATTGGTAACGACTGGTTGCATAAAATGGGTTGGGAGGTGTTCCCACTTCTTCCATTTCTGGAAAACATGTAAAATGACTGTTAATTCTTTTGTCAGTGTTTGGTAAAGTTCTGGGGATTTTTTTTTAAAGAACTTTTTTCAATTACAAATTTGATTTCTTTAATAGGGTTAGTATTATTCAGGTTATCTATTTCATCTTGGCTGAGTTTTGATAGTTGTTTTCAAAGAATTGGCCCATTTTTTCTAAATTGTGGAATTAGGAACTGAAGTTGTTTGTGGTATTCTCTTTTTTGAAAATTTGAGGTAAAAGTCACATAACCATATCCACCATTTTATTTATTTTTTATTTCTTTATTTTTTAATGTTTATTTATTTTGAGAGAGAGAGAACACACTCGTGCCAGTGGGGAGGGACAGAAAGAGGGTGTGGGGGGAGAGAGAGAGAGAGAGAGAAAGAGAGAGAGAGAGAGAGGGAGGGAGAGGGAGGGAGAATCTCAAGCGGGCTCCATGCTATCAACATGGAGCCTGATTTGGGCTCAATATCATGAATCTTGAGATCACGACCTGAGCCGAAATCAAGAGTGGGACGCTTAACCCACTGAACCACCCAGGTGCCCCAAAACCCACCATTTTAAAAGTGTGCATTTCAGTGGTTTTTTTAGTATAGTCACAGGATTTTGCAACCTCTGTCTAAATCCAGAACATTTTCATTATCCCAGAAAGAATCCTGTTCCTCTTAAGCAGTAACTTTCGTTGTCTTCTTTTCCTAGCCCCTGGCAACTAGTAATATATTTTCTGTATGGATTTGCCTGATTTGGACATTTCATATAAATGGAGTCATACAATTTTGATTGGTTTATTTCACACAGCATAATGGTTTCAAGGTTAGCCATGTTGTTGCACATATCAATACCTGCTCCTTGGCTCGTGGTCCCATCATTCTGACCTCTGCTTCCGTTATCTCTTCTTCTCTGACTCTGGCTCTCCTTCCTCCCTCTTATAAAGAAAGACCCTTATAATTACATTGGGCCCACCCAGATTATCCAGGGTAATCTTCTCATCCTTAATTTAACATAATAACACATGCAGTCTTCTTGCCGTATAAGGTAACATTCACAGGTTTCGAAGATTAGGACATGGACACTTTGTGGGGGACCATTATTCTACCTACCACACGGACATTAGATTTTGTGTTATTATCCACTGCTCCCTGAGCTTCTGTTCTTTCTCTTTTTCTTTCTTTTTGTTTTTTTTTTTTTTTTCAGTCCATTTTCTCTCTGTTGTTTAGATTGAGTATGCTATTGATCTTGTCCTCAAGTTCACCAAATTTATCCTCCATCATCTGTACTATTAAGCCTATCCAGCACTTTTTTATTTTGGAAATTGCATATTTCAGTTGTACACATAATTTCCATTTGGTGGTTTTAAAAAAATAACTTCTGTTTCTTTGCTAAAATTTTCTATTTTTTTATTTAGGGGAATTCTTAATTGTTTATCAAAGCATTTTTATGATGACTGCTTTAACATTTTTGTCAGATAACTCCAAATTGTGATTCACTTTGGTGTTGACATCAGTGCGGTTCTCTCTCTCATTCAAGTGTGTTTTTCCTGATTCTCGGTGTGCGATTTAAAAAAAAAAATGTTATCCTGGGCATTTAAGATATTAATATGAGGCAACTCTTGATCCTGTTTAAGTCTTCTGTTTTAGTAGGCAATAACTCCATTTAGGTTTAGTGTGTAGGTCCTGGCCTGCTTTTGTGCAATCAAATGCTCTACCACTGAACTATACCCACTCTGGCCTGCTTTTGTGAGCTGGGTAATTCCTATGATAATCTAGTTTTCGGAGCTCTGCATTGCTATTCTCTTCTTTATTATTCTGGCATCACAGGAAGTCCTGCTTGATCTCTACAGGTGCTGCTTGCGCTGACTGGTGGGTGTGGGCCCCCATCTCTGCTACTACGAAGGGCAGATTGCCTGGACATTGCCCCAGGTGGGGCAAATCTGGTCTGCTTCTGTCTGGGGCTGGGGTGGAGACTCTGCTGATGCTGATGCTGTGATGACTGGGGATCCTCCACTGTCTGAGATAAGGACTGGGGAGTCTGTCTTCCCTCTAGGTCTCTGCTAAGCTTCCCCCTTCACAGTCTTTGGCCAAAAAGCAAGATTTTCTTGTTTGTCCATCTATGTTGGTGGTTCCGGGTTTCAGGCTTTTCTTGTGCCAAGCCATGGATATATGGGAGATAAAAGGAAAACCCAATGAACTCACAGTGGTGCTTTTCCTCACATCCCAAGGCCCCTGGCTCATCCACCTTCTACTTTTAGGGTCATCTTAGGATTGTCTGATGAATTCTTTCTAGGGTATTCAGTTGTATTCAGAAGAGAGGAGCAGGGAAAGGTGAGCCTGTGCCATCATACTCAGGAACTGGACCTGTAGCCATTTTGATTCTTCCTCCCTGCCAGTATTTATTAGCAATTCTATGAAATGGTCGAAGGCCTTTGCTTTTATTGACACCCTGCTTTTTAGGGTGTCATCTGTTGTTGAGTGTAGGAACAAGATAAGGATTATTCTCTTGTTAAATTGTGTGGGAATTAGAAATGTCATGTTCTTATCTATTCATCTATTCATTTACTCATTTATGTATTTATCTTTAGGGAGCGGAGCAACGGCTGTGGTCCAGGCAGCGTACTGTGCCCCTAAAAAGGAGAAAGTGGCAATCAAACGGATAAACCTTGAGAAATGTCAGACTAGCATGGATGAACTCCTGGTATGCACGTCTCCTATTTATTTCTTGGAGAAATACACTTCTGTGTATATTCGTGTTGGAGTGAAAAATAACCAGAAATTTTTTTATTGCTTTTCTAAAAAGAAGGTTAAGTAATGTTTTTTGTAAATTTGTAAAATAAGTAAAATATTATAAATTAAGTACTGTTTATTGTAAAATTTACAAAAATCCAGGGAAACAAAAAAATTAGTTGTAACCCTCTCATTCTGAGATTAATACTTGCTATATAGTTTTTTAGACTGTGTACATTTAAATATCTTTGTATTTTTATGATAATGTAGCCATCTACTTGTTCTTTTCATTGAAAATTTAATCAAATTTTTCTGTGTCTATATGTATGAATTAAAATGCTTTTTAGTATGTGTGTGCTTTTCCATTACGTAGGTAGACCACATTTTATTTAAGCTATTTCTGGTATTGGACAATTAATTTTTTTCTCTTTTTTATTGTTATAAACCTTGCTTCCTTGCTCGTCTCTTTCCTTAAACTAGTATCATGCTGGTATCGTGCAGTTACGATACCTGGGTTGAGTGGAATATGCTTGAAAAGGCTTTGGCCTCCTAGGAACATGGTACCAGTCTGCATTCTGACCACTGATGCAAGGTGAGAGGCAGAATGACCCCCAAGCAGCATTGCCTTCTCCAAAGGCTGGGGAAAAAGAGAGGAAAGGGAGACTCAAGGATTAGTAGCTACAAGAGATGTCCTGTGGCATTAAAAGAGGGTCACACAGAGATTGTTTTGTACTTCTTTTATGAGCCCTGACACCCAGAGCTGTGGGTGTGTAGTCAGTTTCAGCAATAAGACATGAGGTAGATTTTCAAATCATTTCACTTTGTAAATCCTCAGTTTCTTTGGCTTAAAATGGAAATAATAATATCTGTTTTGTGTACTTCACGAGGTTTTTCTTGAGGATCAAATGACCCAGTACCTGAAAACTATAAACTGCCATGCAAATGTGAACTAATATTGTTATTTTCTTAAGTATTTGTCTAAGGTCATGTGCAGTTAGTGATAGAAAGGCAGGAGTTAGGCCTGGGATGATCTGCCAGTCCAGAAGTCTTTCTGCTCCCAGACTGGATTTAATTTCTGGTGTAACCTGCACTGAGTATTAGGGAAGACTGGGATAAAAGGAAAAGGGATAATAGAATTACACATTGAACTTTCAGCAGAGGAAACAGATGCATTTCTTTAGGAGTTGGTAATGTATGAGCAGAAGCTGAAAAAGGAAGTTTCTGGTATGATCTTGAGCCTCTCTGGTGAGAGAACATACACTTACTTGAAGGGAGATGCTGCTGGAAATCCTACACAGTGATCTTGGATTTACGGATGTCCACAACCCCTTAGGGCATCATTTGGATATTGAACTGCAGTGATCATACAAAAAGGCTATAAATCATAAACTAATTCTTTTGAGGAAACACAATTTTTTTTTTCCTAATGTTAATTTTTGAGAGAGAGAGAGAGAGATAGCACCTGTGAGGGGCAGAGAGAGAGGGACAAAGGATCTGAAATGGGCTCTGACAGTGGAAAGCCTGAAGCGGGACTCAAACTTACAAACTGTGAGATCATGACCCGAGCTAACGTCAGACAGTTAGCTGACTGAACCACGCAGGTGCCCCTTGAGGAGAAACAAAATTTTTAACCTATATAATTAAGACTGGAATTTGAGAAGCCCAGTATGAATTTGTATCATTTGTCAGTTACTTTACATAACCCTTAAGGAGAGCTTACAGGTGAATGAAAGTCTTATTATTTATTACTTTATGATTAAAGAAATGAAAGTTCAAAGCTTAAATAACTTGACTGTGTTCATATGACCATAATAGCAAACATCTTTTCAGTGATAGGCACTTAAGTGTACTTTACCCTCCTAAATGCCTCCCATGAGACAGGTAGTAGCTACATTTTACATGAAGGAAGTAAATCCTACGTTAAGTGACAGGGTCCGGATTAAAAATCAGGTCTTTCTGAGTCAGGTCTATCGTTTTCTACTTCACATAATGCTAACTAATTATAATCTTGCTTCAAAAGGAGAACATCTGTTCTCAGATGTTTGACATCTAGAAAGGAATATTTGTGTATTAACACTAGGGCCTTACTCGTAGAGGAATGCGTGTTTGGCATAGCTTGGTAAAAGAAATAGGTTAGCTTTCTCGCCATGGGTTTGCCTCCAGAACACACGTGTCGTGAAAACCACCACTGAACCTAAACCAAAATGGGAAGAGACTCATGTCGACATCGTCATCGTTGGACACGTAGGTTCGGGCAAGTCTACCACTACTGGTCATCTGATCTACAAATGTGGTGGGATTGACAAAAGAACTATCAAAAAATTTGAGAAGGAGGCTGCTGAGATGGGAAAGGGCTCCTTCAGGTATACCTGGGTCTTGGAGAAACAAAGCCAAACGTGAACGTGGTGTCACCATTGGTATCTCCCTGGGGAAATTTGAGACCAGCAAGTTCTACACGACCATCATTGATGCCCCGGGACTCAGAGACTTTATCAAAAATATGATTACAGGCAACTCTCAGGCGAATTTGAAGCAGGTATCTCCAAGAAGGGGCAGACCCGTGAGCATGCCCTTCTGGCTTACACACTGGGCGTAAAACAACTTATATTGTCGGTGTAACAAAATGGATTCCACTGAGCCCCCCTACGGCCAGAAGAGATACGAGGAAATCGTTAAGGAAGTCAACGGCTACATGGAGGAAATTGGCTACAACCCCGACACCGTAGCATTGGTGCCAATTTCTGGTCGGAATGGTGACAGCATGCTGGAACCAAGTGCTAACATGCCATTGGTTCAAGGGATGGAAAGTTAAGTGTAGAGTGGCAATGCCAGTGGAACCACGCTGCTTGGAGCTCTGGATTGCGTTCTGCCACCTGCTCGTCCAACTGACAAGCCCTTGCGTCTGCCCCTCCAGGATGTCTACGAAATTGGTGGTATTGGTGCTGTCCCTGTGGGTCGAGTGGAGACCGGTGTCCTTAAGGCAGGCCCGATGGTCACTTTTTCTCCAGTCAGTGTTACAACTGAAGTAAAGTCTGTTGAAATGCACCATGAAGCTTTGAGTGAGGCTCTTCCTGGGGACAACGTGGGCCTCAGTGTCAAGAACGTATGTGTCAAAGATGTTCATGGTGGCAGTGTGGCTGGTGACAGCAAAAATGACCCACCAGTGGAAGCAGCTGGCCTCCCAGCTCTGGTGATTATCCTGAACCATCCAGGCCAGGTCAATGCCGGATATGCACCTGTGCTGGACTGTCACACAGCTCACATCGCCCGCAAGTTCGCTGAGCTGAAAGAGAAGATGGACCGTCGTTCTGGAAAAAAGCTGGGAGATGGTCCTGAGTTCTTGAAATCTGGTGACGCTGCCATCGTTGATATGGTTCCTGGCACGCCCATGGGTGTCGAGAGCTTCTCTGACTGTCCTCCTCTGGGCTGTTCGCTGTTGGTGACATGAGACAGACGGTTGCTGGGGGTGTCATCAAAGCGGTGGACAAGAAGGCAGCTGGAGCTGGCAGAGTCACCAAGTCTTCCAGAAAGCTCAGAAGGCTAAAGGAATATTATCCCCAATACGTGCCACCCCAGTCTTAATCAGTGGTGGAAGAACGGTCTCAGAACTGTTTGTGTCCGTTGGCCATTTAAGTTGAATAGTAAACGACTGGTTAATGACAGCAGTGCATCGTAAAACCTTCAGAAGGAAAGGAGAATGTTTTGTGGACCATTTGTTTTTTGTGTGTGTGGCAGTTTTAAGTTACTAGTTTTTGAAATCAGTACTTTTTAATGGAAACAACTTGGCCAAAAATCTGTCACAGAGTTTTGAGACCCACTAAAACAAAAGTTTAATGAGAAAAAAAAAAAAAAAAGAAATAGGTTAGATCTCCATCATTTTGCCCACCTAGTCCAATAAGCTTTAGATTGCAAATACAGTATTTATATATTTGACAAATAAGTGAAGGGAGGAGGAGAGTGACTTGTAGTAAAGCACATTTAAGATAATAGGCTTTTTTGGGGCGCAAACAAGTAAGGTCCCACCAAAGCCTGAAGAAACATCGGGAACATAAAGAATGCTGGATTTATGTGTGGTATTTGTAGGGTCAGGAGCTGAGATCTGAGTGAGAAGGGCTCTGTTTCTGAGAGTCGAGAAGCCCTTTAAGTTTATCTTAAAAATCTTTTAGATCAACATACCAAACTTTTGGTGTTGTGATTTTTAATTTTTTTTTTCAAAATTATCTTTACAATAACGTAGAAAGGGTGCTGACGTGAACCAGATTATAGGTGCGTAGCCTGTGTGACAGTTATCAGTGAGGAGGCAGTATAGCGCTCCTTTCTTTTGTCAAAATGTTTTCTTGTCTGACAGCCTTTGCTAAGTGTGATTGGGAAATCAGCTGTCAAATTTTACTGCATTTATTTTCTCCAGAGATATTATTCACAGGCACACTATGCAGTATTTTGAGCTTTTTCTCTTCTCTGGTAGATACTAGGACTAGATTCATTGGACCAACACTTGAGGGGAACATGAAGAAACTTAAAATGTCTTTCTGTCTACTAGGAGGCTCACAATCCAGTTGAAGAGTTAAAACTCTTGGGATGCCTGGCTGGCTCAGTCGGTTAAGTGTCTGACTCTTGATCTCAGCACAGGTCTTGGTCATGAGTTCAAGTCCTGCGATGGGCTCCACCCTGGGCATGAAGCCTATTTGGGAAAAAAAAAAAAAAAAAAAAAAAAAAAAGTTAAGACTCTTGTGTCCTATACAAGGCCCAGCATGACAAACACCTGGAAGAGGTATTAAGTACTTTGAAGTAAGAGAGGAGGCATCCTCCTGGTTACAAGAATGGAGGCCTCCGTGGAGATGTTTGTGTTCTGGCCCACCACAGCTGGGGGATACTTTGAACAGAGATAGAAACCTTACTAGGCAGGGGTGTAGAGTTGGGAAAGAATTCTTTTTATGTATATATTCATAAATATTAATATCCCTGAAACGTTTTCATAAAATAATTTTAATTATATTATGTGGGACACACACTGATTTTCTATTTCTTTTTTTGTTTCTAACGTTACCTACTTAAGTTTGTCTCCTGGCCCATGTGGGTTACAGCCCATAATTTGAGGTACGCTGGGCCATACAAGGAGGTATTAAGATTCTAAATTCAGGCAGTGACAGTAATAATGGAAAGGAAGGCACATTCCCTAGACATTTTATTATTTTACTTTATTTATTTTTTAAAGTTTATTTATTTTGAGAGAGAGAGAGAGAACAGCAGAGGGTCAGAGAGATAATTCCAAGCAGACTCCCACCATCAGCGCAGAGCCTGATGCGGGACTCAAACTCAAGAACCACGAGATCAGGACTGGAGCCAAAACCAAGAGCTGGACGCTTAACCAACTGAGTCACCCAGGTGCCCCCTGCTCAGACATTCGATAGATGGAAGAATTGTTTGTTTCATATTGAGCATTCCATGAGGGCAGGGACTTTATCGTGTTCACTCTGTATGAGTGAATAACTTAACATTACTTGGGGGCCTGACTGAATGGTGTGAAACAGATGAAAACTGCTTGCATTGGGGTAATTAGAAAATCAGGAGTAAATGTTACAAATGGAGATGCGTTCCAGGAATGAAAAGTGATCATTAAGCAATACTTGAGAGCTTCCGGTGGAGAACGAAGTCCACACAAAAGCTGTTGGCAGCAGCAGGTAACAGGACTGTCAAGAAAGCACTTTCAGTAGGGGGGTGGAATTCATTTTGATGTGGAAGGGAGCCACTGGGAAAATTGAGTCAGGAATATAGCATTCTTGCAAAACTTATATACGTATTTTTCCTTTTGAACTGAAAGGGAAAAGGATAATTTCAGTGGGAGTTAAGATAAAGGAACCCTCCCTCCCACCCCTTAAAGGAATAGACGAGAAGGAAAGAAATCTTTAAGGCCCTTTCGGTTTTTGAATTTGATGGTTCTCTGATAGTCTCCTGTTAGAAGACCCTTTGTGAGCTGTCCCTGCCCACCCCCCAACCCCCCGCCACGCCCCAGAGTAAAGCTGAAAACCCTTAGTTTCAATTTAAGACATTGGACAGTTTGACCCCAACTCTGTGCATGAATTGTCGCACTGTCTTACCTCCCTCATCCAGTGAGTCACCAAGTCCTATGGTTTATACTTCTTCAGCACAGCTCTTGACTCCTCCCTGTCTTTCCATTCATATTGCCACTTATTTTTTTTTTTAGCATTCTGTTTTTTAAAATTATTTTTAGATGTTTATTTTGAGAGAGAGAGAACATGTGCACAAGTCGGGGAAGGGCGGAGAGAGAGAATCCCAAGTAGGCTCCACATTGTCAGCCCAGAGCCTGATCCTGGCCTCAGTCTCATGAACCCGGAGATCGTGATCTGAGCCGAAATCAAGAGCCGGACGCTCAATGGACTAAGCCACCCAGGCGCCCCTAAAGCTATATTTTGAGATAGTTTTAAACTTCTAGAAGAGTTGCAAAAGAAGTACAGAAAGTTCCTGTATGCTGTTCACCCAGGTTCTCCTGACAGTAACATAGCCACAGTGTAAATACCCAAACCGAGTAACTAGTTATTTATAATTTTTCAGGCCACCATTGTCCCTCACCCAGGTCATAGCAACAGCCTTAGGCAGTATCATTGCCTCTAGTCTCGCCTTCCCACACTTACTTTCTGATTGTAGCTAGAGTGTTTTTATGAAATGGCATATATAGTTAAAGCTCTGATGCCTTCCCTTTGCTGTTAAGATGAAGCCTGAATTCTTGAACACACTTACACAGTCCTTTATGATACGGTCCCAAGTAACTCAACAGTCAGACCTGTAAAACTTACAGGAAGCCATCCCTGATTATCACTTCTATTTTTTGATAATTGGCCTCTCCAGTGAAATCACGTAGTATCTAGTACTTCTCCTATCAAACTATTTATTGTTGTGTGTTGTTAAATTAGTATTGGTCTGACTTCTTCACTCGACTGTAAGTTTCATGAGGGCTCACCCTCGTAGTGAAGCACCTAGCACTGCACCTGGCACATTGGTAAATGTCCGTTGAAAGCATGAACTGCTTGCCTTAGGTTTACTCATTGCATCCTAAAATATGTCTTGCGTATTTCATCTTTTGTGTGGTTGTGCCTCTCACCTTCTACTGCTGTCGTTTCCCTATATCCTACCGCACTAAACCTCGTTCTTACCTCCTTTGCAAGGACTTCTTGCCTACCTTCATTGTTCTTTCCAGAGGATTCTTGTAACGTGCTATCTTTACAACTTGCTGGCAATATATGTTGTCCTATATATTCCCTCTCCTATGTACTTCTCATCTCCTTTAATCTTCATAGCACTATGTCAACAGGCAGGTGCTGACTTTAGTTTTACTTAGGTTTTAGTACAGAAGACTGTGCTGGTGACTTTGGAGGTTGGAAAAATGCGTACGGCAAGGTCCTTGCTATAAAGGAATTTACATTCAAGTAGAAACGATAAGCAAAACTAAGGTTCACAGAGCACTGCTTTTGAATCAGAGCCTATGGGCAACTTTTACACAATTGGCTCTACTGTACAAAGACCAAGGGCATAGGGCAAGTACAGTAATTGAATAAGTAAAAAGTTGTATAAATTAATTCATTCAATAAATATTTGTTGAAGGTGTACTGTGTGCCAGGCACAGTGTTAAGTGCCACGAATACAGAGTCTTAGCTTTCTTTGAGCTTAAAGTTTTGTGAAGGGTACAGAAAAATAAATAAGCAGTTACTATATAATATGATAAGTTCTGCAGTGTTTAGGGAATCTACTTTTTTGTGTGGATTTTTAAAAATTCAAGTATAATTAACAAACACTTATATATTAGTTTCAGGAGTACAGTATAACGATTCAACAATTTTGTACAATACTCAGTGCTCACGATAAGTATACTCTTAATTCCCTTTATGTATTTCACCCCCCCCCCCCCCCCCACACACACACACACTTCCCCTTTGGCAACCACCAATTTGTTCTCTGTATTTAAGAGTCTGTTTTTTTGTTTGTCTCTTTATTTTCTTGGTTTTGTTTCTTAAATTCTGTATATGAGTGAAATCATATGTTGTCTTCCTCTGACATATTTCACTTGGCCATTATACCCTCTAGGGCCATCCATGTTATTGCAAATGGCAAGATGTCATTCTTTTTTAGGCTAATAGCCCCGTGTGTGTGTGTGTAATATGCACCAGCTTGCATTTAGAGATCCACTTTTGGAAGTACTTGCTTTCAGGAGCTCTCAGTCCACCAGGGAGGAACAGATAAGTAAGCACCCAATGCACTATCCAGTACATATGGGCTGTGATGTAAAGAGATACACAGGGAGTTTGGAAGCAACCTTGGGGAACTGGTAGAAATGATATTTTGGCTAGATCAGAAGGAAGAATTGGCATTTTTAGCTAGGGTAAAATAATGATGGAAGTCTATTTGAGGCACAGGGAACAATAGGGTTAAATATCCATGGTTGAAGAAGCGTGCTCACCTGAAGTTTACTGTGGCTGGATTGTAGAGGGTATTTTGGGGTAGGGTCAGTGAAGGGAGTAGGATTGAGACTGGAGAGGTAGGCAGGGCCCAGATCACTCAGGGCTATATGAGGCATTTTATCTCACCCAGCCTAATTTAAATGCATAACCCCAAGGTTGTAGATAAACTTAGAGGGTGCTCAGGTTTCTACTTTGGATTTAGTTTATGACCTTGTCCTGCTTTAGGAGATTTCTTTTCAGAGTGAGAATTGTTAATTAATTCACAAAAATGGGATGAAACGATATTTTCAAAATAAAACAAAACCCACAAACCAAAAAGGAACCTCTACCTGAATAGACATTTTCCCGAAGAAGACCTACAGATGACCAACAGGCACATGAAAAATGCTCAACATCACTCATCAGGGAAATGCAAATCAAAACCACCTCCCACCTGTCAGAATGGCTAAAATAAAAAAGACAAGAAATAACAAGTGTTGGTGAGGATGTGGAGAAAAGGGAAGGAACCCTCGTGCACTACTGGGAATTCAAACTGATGTAGCCACTGTGGAAAACGGTATGGAGGCTTCTCAAAAAATTAAAAATAGAACTACCATATGATCTAGTAATTATTCCACCGCTGGGTATTTACCACCTAAAAATGAAAATACTAATTTGAGAAGATATTTGCACCCCTGTGTTTATCGCAGCATTGCTTACCATAGCCAAGATTTGGAAGCAACCCAAGTGTCCATCTACAGATGAATGGATAAAAAAGATGTGATTTTTACACAGACACACACACAGTGGAATACTACTCAGACATAAAAAATCATGGAGTCCTGCCATTTGTGGCAACGTGGATGGGCCTAGAGGATACTATATTAAGTGAAGTAGGTCAGATGAAGAAAAATACCGTATGATTTCACTTGCATGTGGAATCTAACAAACAAAACGAGAACAAACAAAAACCAGACTGCTAAATACAGAGAACAATCTCACCATGGGGGTGCAGGGTGATGGGTGAGCTAGATAAAGGAGATTGAGAGATACAAACTTCCAGTTATAAATAACTAAGTCACAGAGATGGAAAGTCCAGCATGGAGAATATAGTCAATAATATTATAATAATATTGTATGGTGACCACACTTCCCGTGGTGAGCAGTGAGTAATGTATAGAATTGTCAAGTCACTGGTGTTGTATACCTAGAACTAATACAACATTGTATTTCAACTATCTTTCAATAATAAAAATACATTTTAAAGGCGGAATAAAGACACTTGAAGACAAGCAAAACAAAACAAAAACCACCCTCTGTTTATTAGTCATTATGCTCTATGGCTGTAAAACCAGATTTCCCAAGATGCTTTTTCAAGAGCACCTTGAAGTAACAATGTGTGTCCCCACGAAGGCCTTTGCGGTGTCGTATAAGTAGTGCATGTTTCGAGTTCCAAAGATTATGAGTGGAATGACTAGTCAGAATGGACTGAGGGAAACTGAGGGGTTTTTTTCGTTTAACTCTTCTCAAGGAGGTCAGAGCCATGGAGATCTCACAGAGGCTTAAGCCAGCCTTGGATATACAAATCTGAATTCGCTCACTTGTAGTGTTGTTTCAGGCTTGCGCATGATAAATTAATCATATTTTCTCTTCCTTGTAGAAAGAAATTCAAGCCATGAGTCAGTGCCATCATCCTAATATTGTGTCTTACTACACGTCTTTTGTGGTAAAAGATGAGCTGTGGCTAGTCATGAAGCTGCTAAGTGGAGGTGAGTAGAGTATGGTGAAACGCTAACTTCCGTTGGTTGGAAAGGTAATAAAGATATCCGGTTGGTTTTTTCCTGGTTTGGTTTTCGTGCACATTGGCATTGGAGGAGATGCTGAGGACTTAGTATCTGCTAAAGATGGGAGGGCATGAGCCGAGACAGGTTTCACACGTTGCATTTGGTTGCCATGCCTCTGAAGCCTCACTCCATCTCTGATGGTTCCCCACAGCTTCCTTTGTGCCATGACAGCAGCTTGCTGAAGGTTCTGGTCAAGGGTCTGACCATAACTTCTTATAGAATGACCCGCATTTCGGATTTATCTGGTTATTTCTTCCTGGTGATATTTAACTCGATTTGTTTCCCTTGCTTTCTTACAAATTAAAAATTGGACCCAAAGGCTTGATTCGATGTAAGTTAGAATTTTTGGACAGTATTTTGTGGGTGATGCTGTGTTCGTAGTGCATCACACCAGGAAGTGTTGCCTTCTGGTTATATCTTTAATGGTGATGTGACTTTCGATTGCTTGAGATTTTGACAGCCAGACCTCACCATGGAAAAGTTAACTTGTTCCCCTTTGCAGCTAGCGAGTAATCTGTGAGGTGATACTTGGGCCCTGAGAGTATCCAGTTCCCCACCTTTTTTTTTTTTTTTTCCCATTTTTTAAAGTTTATGTGTTTATTTTGGAGACAGCGAGAGAGAGACAGAGAGGGCATGAGCAGGGGAGGGGCAGAGAGAGAGAATCCCAAGCAGGTTCTGCACTGCCAGCACAGAGCCCTACGTGGGACTCAGTCCCACCAACCGTGAGATCATGACCTGAGCCGAAACCCAGAGTCAGTCGCTTAACTAACTGAGCCACTCAGGCGCCCCTCCCACCTTACTCTTTCCTTTAATGATTTTAGCATCCATTCACAGTCCTTGTTTGAATTAATTATTCTGTCAAGGGTTGCAGAATGGTGACTTTTCTCATTGCATCCTTTCTTTTACATTTGTAAACTTGGCATTGTTCTGTGTAAAGGAACTTTACCTCATTAACTGGAGCTCTTTGGGTAATCTGTATTGTGGTTCCTACTAAAAATGCAAGATAAATAATTGATTTTTTTTTTCAGTACTAATTTTCAGAGTAAAGAGTTGATTTAATACTCACCTCCAGTGGTTGCAAATAGGGTTTGTTTGGTTTTTTTCCTTTTTCCTGTTGGGTAAGGCTTTCTTTTTTTTTTTTTTTTTTTTTTTTTTTTTTGAGTGTCATCGTAGACACAAGGAATTTTATATATTTAGTGTCTTTCAATGTAGTTTTACTCTCTTCTTTGGATGCTCAGGTCATCCAAAATTTTGTCATTAGGACTCCCTTTAAGCTTATTCCTATGTCCTTTTGACATGAATGCGTTAGTCTTTGGTTACTTCCTTGTTTTTTGGTTCAGGATTTCCTAGGGTCACGTTTATATTACTTTTCCTAGATCCACAATCAGCCAATACTCCAAGGAGTTCTGATTTTTGTTAGGGGAAAGGTATTTAGAAAGCAAAAGTAGGATGTTTGGTCATTGCTACATCATTATCATCACTTCTGGTTGAAAGAGCTTAGAAATATATTAAAAATTATGATTTGGAATTAATATTTCCATTTCAAGTTTAACATTATAGACTTTTGAAGCTTCTTTGAAATTATACGTGAGTCTCTTTTCTCTTATACAGAAAATTTTGGTCCCCAGTATTATGATTAAGTACGGTGCTTTATCCTGCCATATGTATACAGTTATTTCTGCTTAAGTCCTTAGAATAAAATGTAAGTATTACTGATGGCCAGAAGCAGACCATTGTCACTAGACTGGACATTTTGTTGTTATGGTTATCTGAAGGCCCAAGTCACGTAGTAACTTAGACATTTTGCCAAAGCACGGATTTGAATCGTGGCGAGATTGGGAGGACTCGTGAGTGATGGAGCCGCCCGACCTTCCCATCGCTGTGCTGCTTGGTTTTTGTTTGCATATGTATTTTGTGTAGGAGCATGATTTTCCATTTTAGAATTGAACACTTGACTTCCCTAGCGAGGCCATAAAGGAAAGAGCATAGGCTTTAGAATTAAATTCCAGCTTTCCTACTTTGCCGGTTTATGTCATTGGGCAAATTATTTAAACCCTTTGAACCTGTTAACTTTTCTGTCACATGGGGATACCTTTCTGTATTTTAGGTATTGGGGAGTAGTAATTGAGATGACGTACGTCAAGCATCTATAATTGTGCTGACATGTAGATGCACAAGAAATTGAGTCATTAATAATAATCCCATGTTATTTGATGCTTTTCAGTGTAGCCAGAATCACCTTTTTGTTTCAATCCCATTAGTGACACACTGGAGAAACTGGATTGCTTTGTTAAAGGCCTTGTTCATATGATGGTTGGAATCCTTGCTAACACCAACCACCTTTCAAGATGGTGGTCAAGCATGGTTCTTTCAGTATGGACAGATATGGGAATATTAGGTAATACTGTATCTTTCATTATTGATCACCTATAGCATAATTTGCTTTATTTGTAACTTACAAAAATGTGTAATACAGAGTTTTTAATGTTTTGCTGAAAAGTCCTCTGATGAATAGCAATACTTTGTCTGCTTAACTCTTTCATCCGTACCTGTATGCCAGCCCATCCTTTCTGCTACTCCTGAGCAGAACGAATGTATATTTTTTAAGAAATCCCCGTTTCTTCTGCAGGGAGTATATATCCTGATCTCAGAAGGGGCAGGACATGTAGCTGGGTGGGACGTCTATTAAATGTACCTTTCTGTCTCTCCTCGTCTTAGGTTTACTGGGACAGTGCCCAACTTTTCCAGCCTAGGACTCAGCACGTTTCCTGGGGGATAATTTTCAAACATGTTCCAGCTGTTAACTCTTTTTATAATTACTTACCTTTTTTTTTTTTTTTTGAGTCAACGTAATCTTACATCTAAGCCTTTAAAAATATTAAAGAATTGCATCTTTTTTTAGGAAAATGAAATCTTGCTTGTTTTAGTCAGAAAGTGAATAAACATTTAAACTGAAGAGATACATTAAATACTTTTAGAAAACAAAAGCTAGACCTGAGCACAGCTTCAAAATGTTTTATTTATTTATTTATTTGTTTGTTTATTTTAATGTTTATTTCTGAGAGAGAGAGAGAGAGAGACACAGAGCATGAGCAGGGGAGGGGCAGAAAGAGAGGGAGACACAGAATCTGAAGCAGGCTCCAGGCTCTGAGCTGTCAGCACAGAGCACGACGTGGGGCTCGAACCCACCAACCGTGGGATCATGACCTGAGCCAAAGCCGGACACTCAACCGACTGAGCCACCCAGGCGCCCCTAAAATGTTTTTAAAATACAGAGAAACTGTGCCAAGATTTATTGCTCGTTTAAAATTCCATTCATCAGATTACTTACTATTCACCACTGCATTGGTGAATCATGTTCCTTGCTCTTATGGGCCTCATAGCTAATAAGGAAAAGTTACAATTAAATAAGTATAAGTATGTAGAGTACCAGGAAGAAGTATCAGGTGCCATGGGAACAGGTACCAGGAGACTGTATTTTATTGAGGGAGAATGGGTGTGGTGGGGTTAACAAAGACTTCCCTCAGGAGGTGACGTTCAGCTGAGACCAGAGGAATAGGTAATAATTAGCCAGGTAACGTGGGAAGTGGGCGAGATTTCAAGGGAAGGATGGGAGAAGTCATCCAGATAGAGGGAACACCATGCAGAGAAGGTTCTGGAGGCAGGATGGAAGAGTATGGTGTGTCTTGCGAAACTGATGGGGGCCTACAGAAGGAGCAGAGAGAGTGAGAGGAGAAGACCATTGATAAGCAGAGGCTCCTTTTGAGTAATTAAGTCATGTGAATAACCAGAGTTAACAGAAATATGTTTAGGCTATCTTCTTTCACATCAACTTTTTTTAGCCAAAATGTATAAAACAAAAGCATATTTTTAAACAAAGTTCATTTCTTTAGAGAGAGCACACGTGCACACGCGTGCAGAGGGATGGGGCAGAGACAGAATCTCCAGCAGGCATGGCACTGTGAGCACAGAGCCTGATGCGGGGCTCGAACTCACGAACCGCGAGATGGTGACCTGAGCCGAAATCAAGAGTTGGGTGCTTAACCGACTGAGCCATCCAGGTGCCCCCAGATTTCTTTCTTTAAAAAAAAAAAAAAAAATTGATTTTAGAGAGAAAGTGTGAGTGGGGAGGGGGCAGAGGAAGAAAGACAATCTGAAGCAGGCTCCACCCTCAGCACTGAGCCTGACGTGAGTTTCAATCCTATGACCCTGAGATCATGACTGGAGCTGAAACCAAGAGTCGGACACACAACTGACGAGCCACGCAGGTGCCCCCTAAAAACAAAAGCGTATTGGGGCGCCTGGGTGGCTCAGTTGGTTAGGTGTCTGACTTCAGCTCAGGTCATGATCTCACGGTTTGTCAGTTCAAGCCCAGCATCAGGCTCTCTGCTGTCAGCACAGAGCCCACTCTGACTCCTCTGTCCTTCTCTCTCCTTGCCCCTCCCCTGCTTGCACTCTCTCTCTGTCTCTCAGATAAATAAACTTTAAGAAAAAACCAGAAGCATATTTTTCATCTAGCAACATGTACTGACGTAGAATTTAAGAAGCTAATTAAATCATAATCTGAGTTGCAGCTGTCACTCTTACACCCATCAACCCGGTGGACGTCATGGTTAAAATAAGTTGAATTTCGTGTGTCAGTATTATAGTCATTTCTTAATGCCTCCTTATAACTGTAATATTCTTCTGTGAATTAATCTCTGATGTTGAATGTTGAGATTTTAGTATAGGAAGTTAATCTTCAGAAATTGGAAGCAGTTCTGATCTAAAGAGCTATTTCTGCAGCTTATTAACACCAAACTGCAATGTAAGAGTTTTAGAAATCAAAGTAATTCAGAAAGTTTCTGAAAGGAGAAGAGAGAATTACCTATTCGACTTAGAGTGATGACTTGTAGCAATGCAGAAATCTAATTTAAATTCACTGTCTTAGTGAATTATTTTGTTGTTTAGAGATGCTCTCAACTTTGTCATCTTCTAAGACATAAAAAAAAGTATGGGAAGTTTTTCATTTTCAAGTTTATTTTATTTTTATTTTTGAGAGAGAGCGAGTTGGGGAGGGACAGAGAGAAAGGAGGATAGAAGATACGAAGCGGGCTCTGTACTGACAGCAGAGAGCCCGACATGGGGCTTGAGTTCGTGAACCGTGAGATCATGACCTGAGCTTGAAGTTGGAACCTTAACCGACTGAGCCACCCAGGTGCCCCAAGTATGGGAACTTCTTCGATCTAAGCAGGACCCGAGTAGAATATCTGGTATTAATAATAGGGACCGTCTTTGGTTGTTCAGGCAACAACGGAGGGGTATGTCTATTTGTCTGAAGTGGAATATTCAGCCCAAGCCAATTTGACCCCTTTGAAACCTTCCATGGCTCAGGAAGAAACGAACAAAACCCAGTGGCTGAATATCGGTTAAAGCTTCTTGGCAGAAATTCTGATAACTAAAATGAGCTAATTTCGGATTCAGAGTATTGTTTCATAAAAGTAAACTGAGGCAATAAACATGTTGACTGAATAATTTGAGCAATATAATTAGGAGATTTCATAAGTGCCTTAACCCGGAAGCTCCTTTGCTACTTTTTCAAAAGTATTTTAATATGTAATAATGATATTCTTGGACAGTAAAAGTTTTGCATTGCTTTTTAAATGTTCTGTGCCATAGGCAAGGAAAGCAGACATGAGATGGATTTTTGGAATAGGTGTTTACATTTTAACTTTTTGCTTTGTTACCAAATTTGTACTTATTCCCTCTTGTTTTCCATTCTCCTTGCTATTACTCTGAGAAATGCTTAGGTTTCAATGGGCAGTGTTCATCTAGGAGCCTAGGTTGTTAAAATACACCTTCTTGGGCCCACTTTAGATCTCTTGAATGACAGACAGTCTGTGAGATCTGGAAATCTACACTTTTAACTAGTTTGCCAACTAATTCCTTCATGTGTTAAAGTTTGAGATCTGATTATCTGTGTAAAATATTTCTTCCAGGTTGTGCCCAAGGATATAAGACGGTGCATGCTGTTACAACCTTCCCTTTTTATTCTTAATTTTCTTTAGGTGTTAATTGATTCATCCAGTGATAATCTGCAGTCTTCTTTTGCTTAGCGTATCTTACCTTCACCTTTCTTAGTTGATATGAAGACTTCCATGTAATTTTGATATTTGAGGAGGGAGGATTATAAGCACTATCATCATGTTGGATGCTACAAGATGCTGAAGAAATCATATGGGAACAAATGGGTACTTTCTAGGACCAAATTTATCAATTAAAGATAAAGGTCTTAGTGGTATGATTATCCCTCCACCAATAAAAATTATATTGTTGGGAGACTGAATTGGAGAAGAAATTTTATACCACGAAAGAAGGGGCTTTTTATGTAGCTTGTTAAAAATGTCTGTTATGAACATAGACTGGGGATGTGCACTGCTTTAATTTCCCCATTGATCATTGGTGTTGTGAAATCATTAAAAATCTTTTAAGATTTTTTTTTTTAATGTTTATTATTTTAGAGAGACAGACACGCAGAGCATGAGCAGGGGAGGGGCAGAGAGAGAGAGAGACACAGAATGTGAAGCAGGCTCCAGGCTCTGAGCCATCCGCCCAGAGCCCGACACGGGGCTCGAACCCACGAACCGCAAGATCATGACCTGAGCCGAAGTCGGACCCTTAACTGACTGAACCACCCAGCCGCCCCGATCTTTTAAGATTTTAAAAAGGAGTTCCTGGTTCAAACTCTTTAAAAATACAGATCTAGTAACCTTTTATGTACCCTACGTCTTTATTGCTCCATTTTCTTGATCTACCAGACTGGAAATTCCCAGAGTCAACTGTTGTGCCATGTGCATCTTGACATATTTTGTGGCACCCCGTTCTAGATCTTGCATATAATATGGCCAAATTGTTGAATGAATACATTGTGTTAGTTTTTAATTCCTAGTAGGAATTTTCCCCTTTGCATTCCCTATTTTCGATATTCTTTGCGTTACAAACGTGTGTCTCGATTGGCGTTTATACAAATGTCTTCTTACTAAGCAGTTCTTATGTGGCCTGGATTTCTCAAAAAAATGAGACATATGGCCTGTTGGTATAGTGGCTTTGCTTTGGAGATTAATATGTGATTGATTAAGCAGAACTTTTAAAATGTCTCCTTTAGGCCTCCCCCTGTGTGAGTCACAGTCTTGTGAATCTCAGCAATAAAGAGGGGAAAGTCTGATAGTGTATTAGAAAACACCACCTGGGATCTGGAGCCTCCCTGGTTCACTGTCTCCAGAAAGTAAACTGCCTGTCTTCCTGCTGGACATGGGGAGTGGCAGTGGTCTGGTTTCCAGAGAGAGGAGGAGGAATCTGGGCATCTTCTTCCCCATTATACGAATTTTCAACCAGTTTTCCCGTTTCCAGCCCTTTTCTTCAATCTCCTCTCACTTCCCCTTAGGTAGTCCTTGGTGTATGTGCTCTGTTGGGATACGCCGTTTCCTAACTGGCATAGTCCTCCACAGGCGTTGGACTTTCAGATTTCTCTCTTCTGCTTAGCTTTTTGTTTTCCTTCCTGCAAAACATGATTGTTGTCTCTCTTCTTTATCTTCTCTGTTTTCTTTTTCATCCGGGGTTTATGCCTGTTTTATCAAGTGTATGAAGTTAATGGATTTCAAGTGGGAGCTGAAGTAAATGTGTGTTCTGTCCTCCCATGTTTTGGAGGATCCCATCTAGACCCTGCTTTCCATCTATTTGGAAGTACATTTTTTACTTGTTAAGTGTGTGAAATAAAAGCACCCACCAGGGCAAGTTTTCAACATAAGTTTGTGTTTCAGTTTTAGTCTTGATCATTCAGGTCTTGTGCCAAGAAATGGAAATCTAATCTTTTCTGTGCAGTTTATGTTATATTCTACTTCTTGGCACAATTTCTAATATTAAAGATTGTTTTGTTTTGGTTCTGTGATCTTTATGGGCCATTGTACTACCAGAAATCTTACTGATCTTCAGCAGACTTTTTATTATTATAATTACGTATGGCAGTCAAGATTCTATGATTTTCATTACTATGTAGGTATCTTTTCCCTCCCTCCCCCCAGTTTTTAGTCGGGGCATTATTTCTGATCCTGGGAAGAATGGGATTGCTAATACATCATAGCTATTATTTAGAGAGAACTGCCGTTTTTATCCTTTCATTTTTTTCCTTGCCTTACTTATTATTTGTTAAACTGAAAATTAATTTTAACCCACATGCGACCCTGACTTTCCAAGAATTTCTTCTGTAATCTGACCTGTGTTGCAATCGTATTTTTATACGTTTAATCATATAGTGTCGCATAGTCTGATCCAGTGTCGGAAACTTAAATTCGTTCATGGTATTTTATACTAATGTGTTATAGATGGGTAAGGTTTACCTAGGGATTCTTCAGATGTGGTTAAAAATCCTCTACCACCTTTTCCAAATTCTTATTAAAAAGTCTAAAGGAAATGCTGGTGTAACACTGCTATTTGGCTAGTAGGCTGCTTTCTGTTTTCGATTAAAATGGAGAAGAAGTTATTAATTTTAAACTTCTGTATTTCCTTGTGTTTGCTTTTTTTTCCCTTTCCTATACAATTAAGTTTGTGAAAAGGTTTACGTTGGTTTGATTTCAAAATGGCTTGGAATTAGATGACATGAGTCAGAAGTTTACGGCAAATTTTGTCTTCGGTTTTTAGGTTCTGTTCTCGATATTATTAAGCACATTGTGGCAAAGGGGGAGCACAAAAGCGGAGTCCTGGACGAAGCTACCATTGCTACGATACTTAGAGAAGTGCTGGAAGGGTTGGAATACCTGCATAAAAACGGACAGATTCACAGGTATGTAAACGACAACACTCTTCTTTTGGGGAAGGTGCAGTGACAGTCGTGCCGTCTCATTTCGTTGAGGCCATTCCCCATTCTTCCGCAGAATTCATAATCTCTGAATGTCGTCATGGCTCTTGGAATCGCGAGTTTCAGCACATTGTGGTTCGGGTTTTAATTACACAGCTAGCAAGGATTGAAGAAGTAAAGATTTTAGTTAAATTGGGAAATACAAAAACAGGAAAAATTCATAATTTCCTGTCGGGAGGCAATCCTTGTAATCACTGATAATGTTTTGTAATATTTCTTTCTAGTTTCTTTTGTGTGCTCACAAGATACTTAAAACAAAACTATATTTATAGTTTTGTCTGTTGCTTCTCACTGTGTTTTTTTAGTATTTTGTCTTGAGTGTTCTCTTAAATTATTAAAAGCTCTTTGTAAAATAACTTCTTATTAAAGCTTTTTTTTTTTTTTTTTTAAATGTAAAAAGCTATGTATCATTTTATGGTCCAAGTATTCCTGGCCATCTCTATTCATTCCCTGGGTACAGATAAGAAGAATCCAAATGATGATGGTTTCTGTGTTACTCAAATCTGTTTAATCCCTGGATTTGGTTTTCCTTCATATCAGACTTTTTTTTGGCACGGTGTGGGTGGGGGGGTGGTCATTCGGAAGGATAATTTCACTGGATATAAGAATTTGCTGTTGACTGTGCTTTTCCTTCAGCAATTGAAAGGTGCTCTACCACTTAATTCTGGCCTCCGTGGTTTCAGATCAGAAGTCTGTCATTTGAATTCGTGTTCTATAATGTTGTTTTTCTCTGGCTGCTTTCAAGATTTTTTCTTTGGTTTTCTCAACTTTAATTATGATGTCTTGGTGTGAACTTCTTTAGGTATATTCTGTTTGGGGTTCCCAAACTCCTTGAGTCTGTAGGATTTTGTCTTTCACCAAGTCTGGGAAGTTTTCAGCAGTCATACCTTTGGATAGTTTTTTAATCCATTTTTTTTTTCCACCTCTTTTTCTGGGACTCTGATAATACAAAAGTTAGCTGTTTTGTTATTGTACGATAAGTCCTGAGGCTCAGTTCAGGTTTTGTCATCGTGTTTGTTTTCTCTGTTAAGACTGAGTGGATTCTATTGATGTGTTCTCAAGTTCTGATTCTGTCCTCTGCATTCTACTATAGAACCCATTGAGTATTTTAGTTATTATAGTCTTTTAGATAATCTGATTCTTTTTCTTTTTATCACTTTTATTTCTTTGCTGAGATTTTCTGTTTTTCATTTGTTTTGATAATCCCAAATTGCATGTGGAAGCATTTTTATAATGGCTGCTTTACAATTCTTGGCATATAATTAATTCCAAGATCTGATTCGTCTCGGTGTTGATGTCAGTTGTCTTCTCTTACTGAAGTTCTTCCTGGTCCTTGGTATGATGAGTGATTTTTAAATTGTATCCTGGATATCTTGCATATCATGTTAGGAGACTCTTGATCCCATTTAAATATATATCTTAGCAGGTGTTTGCCGTGTTGAGGTTTAGAATGTAAAACCTAGTCTACTTTTGTGGGCTGTAGTTCCAATGACAGTTTGATTTTTAGAGCCATTACAGTGCTGTTCTGGTTTGCTTTGTTCACCCGGCACTGCTGGGGCTCTCTGCTCAATCCTGCTGATGCCACCACTGAGAGCAGAGTAGAATGCCCCAGGCCTGATGCTGCTAGGTGGAAGGTGGAAGATAGATGCTGTACCCGTGGGTCTGTGAGCACTTTTGGGGGCCCATCCTGTGGCCCATGCCACGTGGTGCCAGTGGGGCTCCCATTCGTTCTCTGTTAGTATTGCCTGTGGGGATGAGGGCATTTCCCTGGGCCACCTTTTGCTGCTGGGTAGAGAGTTGGAAGACACTGGGTCTGGGTTGTCCTTTGCCTCTGTGTGAAGTGCCAGGAAGTGCTGGGCCCAGGTTGCTCTCTACAGCCGGCTACTGGGCCGAGAGATGCTGGCTGGGCTGTTGGTGCTACTGGGGCGGGCAGTATGGGCCTACCTGCTGCCGTGGGTGTGGGGCAGAGGATGGGGTTTCCCATTTGGTCTTTGCTTAAAACCTCTGGCTCTGGCACAGTGGGCCAGCCTGTGACTCCAGCTGTGGGTCCTTTGCTAGGTCTGTGCTAGGCTGCCCCTTTTCTGCTCCTTTGGCCCCAGAGAGCAGGCGTGGAGGATTTTTAAAATTTTTGTTTTGTTCGTTTGTTTGTCGTGTACGCCTGTTCATAGTTCTGGGTTGAGAGACTTTCTAGTGCCCAGTCCAGGATATGTGAGACTAAAAGAAAACTCAGAGAAGTCGTATAGTGCTCTTTAAAAATGGACTTGGGTTCGTTGTAAATGTTTATAGCAAACTCTAGGGCAGCCACTAAAAAATGAAAAAAGAATTGATATGCTAAGAGAAGAGAGGAAAATGGGATCATGTAAAATGCTCAATTAAAATAAAGGCAAAAAAAAAGGCGGGAGACACAAGATTGTAATCTTAAAAATCACCTACCTTTAAGGAGCTAGAAAAGAAAATTAAGAACAAACTAAACCCAAAGTTAGCAGAAGGAAGTAAATTTTAAAAGATCAGAATGGGAATACATGAAATACAGATTTTTTTTTTGGATGTGACACCAATAGCAAAGGCAGGAAAAGAAAAATTAAACAGGTGGGACTACACCAAACTCAAAAGCTTCTTCACAGCAAAGGAAACCATCAACAAAATAAAAAGGCAACCCATGGAATGGGAGAAAATATGTGCAATCCACGTGTTCTGATAAGGGGTTAATATCCAAAATATACAAGGAATTTGTACAACTCAGAGACAGAAACTCCCAAATAACCTAATTTCAAATGGGCAAAGGCTCCAAATAGACATTTTCCCAAAAACGATGATCTATTTCCCTAATCCTCAGGGAAATACAGTCAAAACCACAGTAAGATATCATCGCATATCTGTTAGGATATCTGTTTTCAAAAAGACAGGAGATAACAGATCCTGGATGAGGATGTGGAGAAAAGGGAACCTTTTTGTACACTGATGGTGGCAACATAAACTGATAACAGCCACCATGGGAAACAGTATGGAGGTTCCTCAAAAAAATTAAAAATAGGATTACCATATGATCCTGTAATTCTAGTTCTGGGTATATATTCAAAGAAAGTGAAGTCATCATCTCAGAGCCAAGCTGTGGAAATAACCTAAGTGTCCATCAGTGGATGAATGGATAAAGATGTATATGTACAGTGGATTATTATTTAGCCATTAAAAAAAAAGAAAGCAGGAAATGCTGTGGTTTGCGACAATATGGATGAACCTGGAAGGCACTATGCTAAGTGAATTAGGCCAGAAAGAGAAAGACAAATAACTGCCTGGTATCACTTGTATGTAGAAGCTAAAGAAAAGAAAAGTTGAACTAGAAACGGAGAGTGGAAAAGTGGCTGCTGGGGTGGGGAGTGCGGGTGGGATAGGGAAAATAGGGAGAGATTGGTAAAAGAATACAAACTCAGTAATGAGTAAGTTTTGCTAAGAGAGTAGAATTTAAGTGTTCTCACCAAAAAAAAAAAAAACAAAAAAAAAAAAACCACAACCCAAAAAGTAAACATATAAGGTAACAGGTATGTTAATTATCTTGGTGGGAAGAATCCTTTCCCAGTGTGTCCATACGTCAAACGAGCACATTGTACACTTTAAATATCTTACAATTTTATTCGTCAGTGATATCTCAACTTTTATTAAAATTTTTTAAAATATATTTATTTGCTTTTGGGAGAGCGCTAGCGGGGGAAGGGTACAGAGAGGGGAACAGAGGATCCGAAGCGGTCCCTGCACTGACAGACTGAGAGTGAGCCCAATGCGGGGCTCGAACCCATGACCTGCGAGATCATGACCTGAAGTGAAGTTGGACACTCAACCTACTGAGCCATCCAAGTGCCCCATACCTCAGTTTTTTATTTTTATTTTTTAACGTTTATTTATTTTTGAGACAGAGCATGAACGGGGGAGGGTCATAGAGAGAGGGAGACACAGAATCTGAAACAGGCTCCAGGCTCTGAGCTGTCAGCACAGAGCCTGACGCGGGGCTTGAACTCACGGACCGTGAGATCATGACTTGAGCCGAAGTTGGACACTTAACCGACTGAGCCACCCAGGCGCCCCCATACCTCAGTTTTTTAAAGCTCACCTACTTAACCCTAATCTCTCAGCAAATAGATAAACAAAGGCCCAGAAAAGTAACTGATCAAAGGTCAGACAACTATCAAGTTCTAAAACTGAGGCTTTAAGGAATGAATCAGAATAGGGAGGGAAAAAAAACAAGTAATCTCCTCACCCCCATATGGACACACATATAGACCTTTAATTAGGTTATCCTGATAATAGCACCATTTAAAAAAAATTAACATATATAGGGGCGCTTGGGTGGGTCAGTCGGTTAAGCATCCGACTTCAGCTGAGGTCGTGATCTCACAGTTTGTGAATTAGAGTCCCGCGTCAGGCTCTGTGCTGACCGCTTGGAGCCTGGAGCCTGCTTCGGATTCTGGGTCTCCCCCTCTCTCTGCACCTCCCCTGCTCACGCTCTGTCTCTCTCTGTCTCTCAAAAATAAGTAAATTTAAAAAAAAATTTTTTTTAAACATCTACCGATGCAATCAGCCATTTATAAAAGTATCTTACTCTAGATAAAAATGAATAATGCTTTCTAGCCGTCTAAATTTTCCAACCAGCTTAAGTCTTACAAAGAAAAATTAACTCTTTTTATGGTTATGAAGAACAGTTGACTGAAAGGAATAATATATAAACCAGACATCTTGGAAGCATTGAAGGTATATTCTTAAGACAGTAGGGTTTTTCATTTAAAATTGTATCCTGTCATTTTGGACCTAGTTACAATAATGGGTTTACAGATGACTGAAAAGGGCATGACCAAAGAGTAAAGCTTTGGGACTGTATTTCCTGCACTGGCAAGAGGAAAAGGTGGCCTGAAAAACAGGATTCCTGACCGCTGGATAGCGGTAACCCTATGAATGTATACCTTAATGCTCTCGATGAACAGAATTCAGTTAATACCTCACTTCTGATTTCATGCTCATCAGTCTTCTAGGGGGGAAAAAAATGCCAGAAACTGCTACTTGGCCCCCAGTGGGTCTCCTCTTCTTTTCAAAGAAAAAAAGCGTAAAAGGTAACATTTTTACTGGGCGTATGACCATCCAGAAGAAAGGCAACACTTCATAGCCTACCGTGCAGGTCAGATACACCTGTGTGAATGAATTTCTAGCCACCGTGGTGAGAACAAAAATGTATACTACTTCAAGGTTGTTCCCTTAGCAGGTTTTCTCACTGCCACCCCCCTCCCCCAGCCCTATTGGCATGTGGGTTGGACAGTGCTTTGTTGCAGGGGTTGAACTCTGCGTTGTAGGACATATTAAGCAACATCCCTGACTCCTACCCATTACATGCCAGCAGCACCCCCCTCATCCCCCACACCCAGTGTGACAACCCAGAATGTCTCCAGACATTGCCAAATGTCCTGAGAACCACTGCTAACAGAAAGTGGCATAACCTCTATTTCCCCTTTCCTTCCTTCCCCTGAAATGTGGATGTGGTGGTAAGCCATCCTGAGCTATGTAGCAAGAACTTAGGGGGAAGATAAAGCAATAACATGGAAGGAGCCTGACTCCCTGATTCTACGGAGTCACCATACTGGACTGATGTCACTTATGGATAGACTATTCTCTGAGAGGAAAAAGCCCATCTTCTATCGCCATGTACATCATCAGGGATTGACCAACACAGCCTGATGCCTGTTTTTTGTAAAAGCCACAGCAGGACAGCCACGCCCATTCATTTATTGGTTGTCCGTGGCTGCTTTAGCACGATGAAAACAAAGTAGTGGTGACAGAGAACATCTGGCCCACAGAGCCTAAAACGTGTACTCCCTGGGCCTTTAAGAAAATGTTTGTTGACCTCGGGTGTAGATAGCAATACTGCGCATTCACTGAAGCTCGTGTGCTGTATGGTATCCTAAGTGCGTCATCTGCATTAATTACCTCATTGAATCTTTACGGTTAGGTTGCTTTACGAGGTAGGTAATTCCATCCCCATTTTACTGAGGAGGAAACCGAGGCAGAGAGGTGAGTAGTTAGCTAAAAGTCCCCCACCTAGTGACATAGCTGGGACTTGAATTTAGGCCAGTGGGTTCCCAAAACCTGCTAGGAAAGAAAGATCGCACTAATCTATGAAGCTGGGTACACAGTGGTTCAATGTCAGTTAATATTTTTTAGTTACTAACTCAGTAGAATTTAGTTCTGCCACTGAGGTTATTTGCTTTAAATATATACTATGTGCTATCTCTTTTTATTTAATATATCCAGTCCCTATTTTAAAAGTCAAAGTCTTCACTTCAGAGCATAGTATATCCTTTTTCCTAAAACTTTACATATACAGACTTTATCTAATTAATAGGAAATTAACCCAAAATACACACTGACATACACACTAAGGTCACTGTCTCTTTTAGAAAGCAATGAATAGATTCACATCAAGTTCAGGCACAAACTCAGTCTCTGCTCAGTTTTGTATGACCGTAACCTCTACTCTGAGTATATACATATATATCAGCTCTCATTTAGCTAAATGAGTAAAAGAGACAGAAAAAAATGCTGGGAGAAATAATGGCCCCCAACTTCCAAACCGTGAACCATGGTGACGACAAATACAAAGAAATCTATAAGCAGACACGTTATAATTACACCGTTGAAATGCAAGCACAGAGTGTCTTGGCAGCAGCAAGAGGAAAACAGCCCATCACGTAGGGGGCGTAGTGCTGTAGGAGGAATGTTTGCGATTCTTCAGGATCCATGTGTTGAAACTCATCACCGCTGTGGTGGTGTTTGGAGGTGGGGCCTTGGGAATGTGATTCAGTCATAAGGGTGGTGCCCTCACGAAAGGGATTACTGTCCTTACAAAAGAGACCCCAGAGAACTCCCTGGCTCCTTTTGCCACGTGAAGACAGAGTGAAAAGATGGTCACCTGTGGCTAAAAGGTGGACGCGGGTCAGTAATGTGTCCTCCACACCGAGAAGTCACTTTGAGAATGAAAAATGTCGAAAGTCACTCCATACCATTTACAGAGTTTTATTGGGGGTAACTTCCTGACAGGGGGATTGCATGAACTTGACGATCCAAGCAGCTATGGCCGCTATTGTCCGCCTCCATTCACCTCCCAGTCCACATCTTCACCCCCAGTTTTTATACCGTGAGGGGCATGGGGGTGATGTCAAAGGGTAGATATCTAAAGTGGCACCTCTGTGTGTGTCACTTTAGGGAAGGTCAGCACGAGCCTTCCTGCATCTGGTCAGGGCATGCATTAACCTCCATGGGGACTGGAACACATGGCCCCGAGCGAGGTCATTGGGCGGGCATGGACGAAATGGAGGGCCAAAGATGGAGTCAGTGTTGTCAGCACTCCTACACCTACGAACCAGGAGGAAGTGGACCCTCACCAGACACTGCCTTGATCTTGGACTTCCCAGCCCCCAGAACGGTGTTGGTTGTTTAAGTTACCCAGGCTGTGGTATTTTTGTTATAGCAGCTTGAACGGAACAAGCTAAGACAGAGAGCTTCAGTATGACTGAGAGCTGACTTCCTGTCAGAACAATGGAAACCAGAGGTTCGGGAGAAGGAGCCCTGGAATCCAGTGACCCTTTCAGGATTGTTATCTTTCTGGTGAATTATTCCTTTTTTAAAAAATAATATAATGACCCTCTTTATTCCTAGAAATGCTTTTGTATTAAAGACAATTACATCTTATTTTAATATGGCTATGCCAGTTTACTTTTGTTAAGGGTATCTTTCACTGTGGCTCATTCTTCCCAGGCTCCTGGTTTTTTTTTTTTTAATTTTTTTTTCAACGTTTTTTATTTATTTTTGGGACAGAGAGAGACAGAGCATGAACGGGGGAGGGGCAGAGAGAGAGGGAGACACAGAATCGGAATCAGGCTCCAGGCTCTGAGCCATCAGCCCAGAGCCCAGGCTCCTGGTTTTATGCAAGGGTCTCAGTTGTACTCTCAACCTTAAACCGGTCCAGGACCATTTTAAAGTCCGAGATTCCCAGCCGTTTGGGGCAGCTTGTCTTCTCTCTCTCAAGGCTTACTGCTCTGGCTCTTAAGTGTTCCTTGCATTTCTGAAACTTGAGGATTTCATTTTGGTGCATGTTCAGCAGTGTGACAATTTCCCTTCCTAATGTATCCAGCATTTCTTTGTTTGTGTAGCAGGGGAATGGTGGGTTTTGCAGCAAAGGCCCGGGCAGTAGTGACCAAAGACTGTTTGCCATACATATTTTGCCATGTTGCTGGAATGGATTCTTTATCTTCACACTTTAAAACAGAGATTCTCGACCTTGGCTACATACTGGAATCACCTAGGAAACTTTAATAAGTACTGATTCCTGGATCCATTGCAAGAAGTCCATTCGGTTGGTCTGAGATGAGGCATTGGCATTGGGAGTTAAAAAAAATATTTTTTTAATGTTTTATTTATTTTTGAGAGAGAGAGAGAACGAGAGAGAGAGAACGAGTAGGGGAGAGGCAGAGAGAGAGGGAGACACAGAATCCGCAAAGCCGGCTCCCGGCTCTGAGCTGTCAGCGCAGATCCTGACGTCCTGACTCGGGGCTCAAACTCGTGAACCACAAGATTGTGACCTGAGCCGAAGTCAGCACTTAACCGACTGAGCCACACAGGTGCCCCAGCATTGGGCCCTTTAAAAGCTCCCCAGGTGATTGTAATGTGCAGCGAAGACTGCGAACCACTGCTTAAACTTCAGCAGCAACCACTCTGAGCTGTGAGCTACTCTGAGATTTCAGCAGGCTTGGGAGAAGGCGGCCTTCCTGGGGGACAGCTGAACCTATGTAGTAGTTTTTGCCGCTTCTCATCTTTATTTTGGTCTAACCCATTTGTGGGTTAGACTGGTGGATCGGGTCAAATAATTTTCCTCCATCTTCACTGTGTTTAGAGGTTTTAACTAGGGTGAACAGGTCTCTAAATTAGACTTAAACTTTTCTCTCTGTATCTACCTGCTCCAATATTTTCCCCGTTAAAGAGGTTTGCCCCAGCAGAAATGTTGGCTAGTCAGTTTAAGATGCTTAGGGCACCTGGGTGGCTCAGTCGGTTAAGTGTCTGACTTCGCCTCAGGTCATGATCTCATGGTTCCTGAGTTCGAGCCCCGCGTCGGGCTCCCTGCTGACAGCTTGGAGCCTGGAGCCTGCTTCGGATTCTGTGTCTCCCTCTGTCTCTTTGCCCCTCCCCCGCTCACACTCTGTCTCTCTCTCTCTCTCTCTGAAAAATAAACATTAAAAAAGAAAAGATGCTTAAAATGTAGTGTATTTTCCAGCTTTCATTTTGATTCTTTGCTTCTCTTGACCTTTTTTGAGTTTTCCACAAAGTATGCCTATTGATGAGTCATAAACATGTTTCGGGCAGTAACTTTTGCTGTCTGCTAATGAAGGAGTCAAGCATGTCTATGATATTCCTTTTAATTTTACAAGGAATTTGTCACTTTGGTGCAGTAGTGACATGTGAGAAATGGCATTAACCTGTGAAAATACTCACTGTTCTTTCTTATTTCTTTCTATGATATTCCCTTTATTTTTTTAACATTTTTTTTTAAAAGGGGCTCCTTATGAAAAATATGATATTCCTTCTAATTTTACAAGGAATTTGTCACTTTGGTGCAATAGTGACATGTGAGAAATGGCTTTAAGCTGTGAAAAACAAAACTCACTGTTGTTTTTTATTTAAGAATGGATTGTGGATTTAACTGTTGGGCTGCTGGGTTGCTTGGATTTTGTGGCAGAGTAAGAAAGGTGGTTTTCTTAAGGCCTTTATGGATTTCCAGGTATTTAGTTACAAATCTTTTTCTTGGAAGGTCAGTTGTCCTGTTGCCCATGAGGACAGACTGGTATGTTTGTCCAGTGAGCCATTTAGCCTCATGATTTTCTCCTGCTTTTACTCCTGGAAGCTGTTCTGCAGACTGCACTTTGGTTTCAAATGGGAAGCATGGAATTGATTATCTGAGGAGCTGATCGGGAAAAGTAGTCACCCTAAGTGCAGGCTCTACTGAAAATAGATTATTGTCTCTTCACTTTCCAAAAAACAAAAACTTGTATAAAACATTATTTGAATAGGTAGCACATGTATGTGACTTAAATATTCAAAAAAGCACAAAATGGTATATGATTAAAAAAAAAAAGTCCTGTCCTGAATCATATTGGTACTATGTACCTTGATATCATGTGATAAAAATGGCACTTCACTTCTGTGGTTTTCCTTCCAAAAATTCATAACGCCAGTCTGATCATGAGGCAAATTCCATTACAGGGGCATCCTACAAAATACTTGACCATTATTCCTCAAAGCTGTCAAGGTCATCAAAAACAAGGAAAGTCAAAGAAACTGTCATAGACAAGCAGAACCTAAGGAGACATAACTAATTTAATGTGGAATCCTGAATGGGATCCTGGGACAGAAAAGGGACATTAGGTAAAAACTTTAAAAAATCTGAGTAAGTTGTGGACTTTAATAATCATGCATCAGTACTGGTCTCATTAAATGTGCTAAAAGTACCATACTAATGTAAGACGTTAGCAATGGGGGAAACTAAGTGTAAGGCATGTGGGAATGCCTCTGCACTGTCTTCTCAATTTCTTTGTAAACCTAAAATGGTTCTAAAAAATAAAGTATTTTTTAAAAAATCTTCCTCCTTCCCTGAACCTCTGGTATCCTGGTCTAAATGGAACCATTTCTTGCCATTGTCTTGTGACTCCTTTGAGAGAGATTTTATGCCAATATAAACATATGTATATCCCTCTTTTTTTTTTTTTTTTTTTTGCTTAAAAAAGAAGACAATGGAAACATACATACATAGTATTATTTCACTTAAGGATATATTTGGTGATGCTTCCATATTCATATGTTCATTGCTATTCTTAGTATTTCATTGTATAGATATACCACAATTTGGTCTCCCGTTGTTGGATAGTTAGGTTGTCTTGTTTGACTGCAGTGTATTACTTTATAACCCTAACATTTGGAACAGAGTTAGGAGGTGGAAATTGGGGTTTGAGACGGTGGAAAGGAAACAGTCAAGTTTTATTTTGGTATTTAGTTGGATTTATTTATTTACTCATTTATTCATTCATTCATTTAATACTTCCACTTATCTCCAGAAGAGTATTTAAGGAAATTGTCTCCTTAGTTATGTAAATATATTCGGTGAATATCTGGGAGATGTCTCCTGTTTACTAATCATAATGCTAGTAGGTAAGTAAGTGCAGGTGATATAGAAATCTAGTAAGGTACAGGTCCAGATCTTAGCTCGTGCTGAAAGAGGCAGCCCGAAGATTATGATGACATTTCTGTAGTCTGGGCTAATGCTGTGTTACAGCCTGCTGCAAAAATACAGAGGAGGAAGTGACTAAATTATACATTTTTTGAGTTTTAGATGTCATTCCAGATGAACTCAGAAAAGGGAGTTAAAAGTTGGTGGTTGACTTGGATGGTTTTTGTCACCAAGGGAAGGGAAGGTCTTCAGTTTTCTCCTATTCATAGTATCTGGAGTCAGAGACTTTATGTTTGTAGAGTAGACTTAGCTGGGCTCTACTCTGGGTCAGCTCTGGGAGAAGGCTGTGTAAATTGCTTGTAGAGTAGTCTTAGCTGGAGTCTAAGTCAGCTCTGGGGGAATGCCGTGTGAATTGCGTGGATGTATGAACAGTGCAGAGTACTCAGCAGCGTGATTGCCTCATGCGTCAGTACGCATTCAGGAAAAGTGTTGCATGTTGTGGTATGGTGAAGCTGATACACACAGTTGTGAAATTATTGTTGATTAAAAACAATTTTTTTTAATGTTTATTTTTGAGAGAGAGAGGGACAGAGCACGAGTGGAGGAGGAGTAGAGAGAAAGGGGGACACAGAATCCGAAGCAGGCTCCAGGCTCTGAGCTGTCACACAGAGCCCGACACGGGGCTCGAACCCACGAACCATGAGATCATGAACTGAACCGAAGTCGGATGCTTAACCAACTCAGCCACCCAGGCGCCCCTTGATTTTTTTTTTTTTTTTTTTTTTTGAGGAATGGTTATGATCTAAAGATAAGAGATAAGACAGGAATAGGGAAAGGATGAAGTGTTGTGCTTTTCGCTGGTTCCTCTTCATGACAAAGCCTTCCTCCGTGAGCTAGCCTTGCTCTTTCTTGTCTAGCCTCAAAGACTGGCTCTCTGTATATTTGTTTTTAATTACAAAATAAATACATGATCACATTTCCACAAGATATTCAACACTGTTTGCCTTGATTCCAAACCCATTCCTCTCCACAGAAGGAAACATTCATTACTCTCCATTTGGAATAGATGTAAAGTGTGTGTGTGTGTGTGTGTGTGTGTGTGTGTATAACATTAATGATGCCCTACAAAATGCGCTGTCCTCTCATTTGATTTGTTCATTTAGTAGTATGTGTTAGAGGGTATTTCAAGTCAAACCATGTTGATTGACCTTATTCCATTTTATGGCTGGTAACAAAATTAGTTCAACCTTTCTGCTATTGTTGGCCTTCTAGGTTGTTATCATTTTTGGTTTATTATTACAAACAATGCTGCAGTGACGTCCTTGTTTGTACACGGGTGGGGGGGGTTTCTCTGGGTTATCAACAAGTGGATTTGCTACTACTCAGGATTTGAGGATTTTAAATTTTGCCAGATATTGCTAACACATTGTGGTATGAGAAAAACAAGTTGTAGCTTTGAATGGATAGTGTAGTATCATTTATGTTGGAAGAAGAGCCGAGGTAGGTCACAGGAACATATTGTATTGACTAGACTGGTAATAGTTGAAAACTGTGAAGAAAGTTCTAGACTTGAGAATGGTGGGTAGAGGGACTTTGGGCTCTTCGGTGATATTTTGTTTTTAGAATAAGAATGTGTGCTTGTGTACTGTTTGAGTTACAAATAGTTACCGATTAAAACTATAAAAATGTTTGAATGATTAATATCTATCTTTATGTCTCAGGCATAGGATAGTCCCTGTTTTTAACCACATACTGACCATTTACAATTTTTGAGAGGTGCCTCAGATGGCTCAGTCGGTTAAATGTTTGACTCTTGATTTCAGCTCAGGTCATGATCCTAGGGATCGAGCCCCTTACTGAGCTCTTGTGCTGAGCATGGAGCCTGTTTGAGATTCTCTCTCTGTCCCTCTACCCTGCTTGTGCACTCACTCTCTCAAAAAATAAAACATAAAAAAATAAAAATTTTGACCATGTATTATGTTGTGGAACAAAATCATTATATTTTAGGGTGCCTGGGGCTCAGTGGTTAAGTGTCCAACTCTTGGTTTCGGCTCAGGTCGTTATCTCAGGTTTTGTGAGTTTGAGCCCTGCATCGGGCTCTGCACTGACAGTGACTTCTGCTGACTTGGAATTCTCTCTCCCCCCTCTCTGTCTGCCCCTACCCTGCTCATGTTCGCTCTCTCTCAAAATGAATGAACTGAAAAAAATGTTCTTTTAATCAATATATTTCAAAAAGTAGAATTAGGTGATAGTAGGTGAGGGTTGCATTCTTTGGCCACTGTTATTCCAAACAAGTATTTAATCGTGTTGGGTCTTCTAGATTTTATAGTAAAAAGTTATTTGTTATTGTAGCTTTCTTTGTAATATTTAGATTCTGGTACAAGTGACTAAAATTTTAAAAATCGTTTACTATTGGCCTTAACACCCTTTAATGTAAAATAGAGAATTTACTGCCAGTGTTGTGTGAATACAGTAAACAATTGCTTAAATTATGTGACTCCAAAGAATAGGTGTTTTTTAATATGTAACTTTTTAATTTTTTTTTCCTTAAAGAGATGTGAAAGCTGGAAATATTCTTCTTGGAGAAGATGGCTCAGTACAGATTGCAGGTAATGATTAGTTTTTCTTTTAATTTTGATTTAATGGTCAGTAGAACCACCTTACTTATCTTGGATGTTTTCAGAGCCAGTTTTCTCTTCTGTTTCCTGGACTGTCCCTAGTCAAGCAGCCTATGTTGTCGATCCCTGCTTACTCTCAAGATACCCTCCACCACTCATCCTGCAGTTTTGATCTTAGACATTTTTGGCCCATTATTCATTACCTTCCAGTTATCACTCCTTACCCGCAGAGAGTCATCTTTGATGGGTTCTCCCAGCATCCTGTGCTTTCCTTTGAGGGAGAGGTAGTCAAGAGACCTCACTGTTTGTGAACTGATGTGCTATAGAGAAGTGATACAGCGCTGCTTCTGTCCTGGGGCGATTGGGGTGTTTGCCAGTTAAGAAGAGGAATCTGAGAGGTGAAAGTGCCCTTTTGGCAAATTCAGGGCTGAAGAGATAAGAGTTGGAGTCTAGGACCTGCCATCCTGGTAAAATACCCCCCCAGAGTGGCTGTACCGCGGGATCGTCAAGCAAGCCGCTCATCGGGGTGTCCCACACTGCTGGGACAGTCAGGTGTTTGGCAGGAGAAAGATAATCACCCAGACCATAAATCATTTCTTCACCCTTAGAAGATAATTTAAGGGGCACCTGGGGGGCTCAGTCGGTTGAGTGTCCGACTTCAGCTCAGGTCATGATCTCACAGTCTGTCCGTGAGTTCAAGCCCCGCATCGGGCTCTGTGCTGAGAGCTCAGAGCCTGGAGCCCACTTCGGATTCCGTGTCTCCCCCTCTCTCTGCCCCTCCCCTGCTCATGCCCTGTCTTTCTCTGTCTCAAAAATAAATAAAAACATTAAAAAAAAAAAAAGATAATTTAAGTGCGCATCTTCCTTCATGTCCCAACCTAAGGAAATATTTTAACCAAGCCACATAGCATAAAAGAAAAGATTGATAAATTTGACTCCTTTAAAATTCCCAGCTTCTCTTTATTGAAAGAAGAACAAATGGTTTATCATCATTAATAAACAAAAAGGCAAACCACAGAGTAGAAAAGATATTCGCAGCATGAATAACTGACAGAGGGCTTAAATTTAGAATACAGAAAGAACTCATTAAGAAAAAAAATCAGATAAAAAATGGGCAGAAGATTCCCAAATGAAGACATCAAAACATAAATGTAATAAAAGGTTTCAGGCTCACTAGTAATCAGGTAAATGCCTAGCACAGGCGTACTTGGAGATACTGTGGGTTTACTTCCAGACCACCACAATAAAGCAAATATTGCAAAATGGCAAGTCAAATGAATTTGTTGGTTTCCCAGAGTGTATGAAAGTTATGTTTACACTGTATTATAGTCTATTAAGTGGGCAATACAGTATTTCTGAAAAAACAATGTGCATACCTTAATTAGAAATACTTCATTGCTAAAACATGCTAACCATCCTTTGAGCTTTCAGTGAGTCATAAAGTTTTTGCTGGCGGAGCGTCTGGCCTCCATGTCGATGGTTGCTGACTGATCAAGGTGGTGGCTGCAGAAGGCTGGGGTGGCTGTAGCAGGGTCTTAAAAATAAGGCAACAATAACATCTGCCACAATGCACTCTTCTTTTCACAAACGATTTCTCTGTAGTATGCGATGCTGCTTTACCCACAGAAGAACTTCTTTCAGAGTTGGAGTCAGTCCTCTCAAACCTTGCTGCTGGGAAGTTAACGTGATATTCTAAATCCTTTGTTGTCATTTCAACAATCTTCACGGCACCTTTACCAGGAATAGATTCCATCTCAAGAAACCGTTTTCTTTGCTCGTCCATAAGAAGCAGTCCCTCACTGTTCAGGTTTTATCGTGAGATTACAGTAATTCATCACATCTTCAGACTCCACTTTTAAGTCTAGTTCTCTGGCTGTTTCCATCACGTCTGTAGGTACATCTTCCACTGAAGTCTTGAACCCCTCAAAGTCATCCATGAGTGTTGGAATCAACTTCTTCCAAATTCCTGTTCATGTTGACATTTTCACATCTTCCCATGAATCACAGATGTTCTTAATGGCATCTAGAATGGTGAATTCTTTCCAGAAGGTTTTCAGTTTACTTTGCCCAGATCCCAGTAGAGGAATCCCTAGCCTTATACAATGTGTTTGTTAAATAATAAGACTTAAAGTCAAAATTAACTCCTTGATCCACGGGCTGCAGAATGGGTGTTGTGTTAGCAGGCACGAAAACAGTATTAATCTCGCTGTACGACTCCATCGCAGCTCTTGGGTGACCAGGTACGTTGTCGGTAAGCAGTACTGTTTTGAATGGCATCTTGTTTTCTGAGCAGTAGGTCTCAACAGTGGGCTTCAAATATTTAGTAAGCCATGTTGTAAGCAGATGTGCTGTCATCCACGCTTTGTTATTCTACTGTTCCAGCAAGGAAGGGTAGATTTAGCGTCATTCTTAAGGGCCCTAGCAATTTTGGACTGGTAAATAAACATTGGTTTCAACTTAAAGTCACCAGCTGCATTGGCCCCTAACGAGAGTTAGCCTGTCCTTGGAGACCTTGAAGCCAGGCATTGAGTTGGTTCTAGCTAAAAAGTCCTAGGTGGCGTCTTCTTCCACGGGAAGGCTGTCTGGTCCGCATCGAAGATCTGTTGTTCAGGGTAGCCGCCTTTGTGAATTAACCTGCCTAGATCTTCTGGTAACTCGTTACAGCTGCTGCACCTTGCACTTGTATGTCCTAGAGACGGCTTCCTCCCTTAAGCCAACCTTGGCTGGCTTCCGACTTCTCTCTGCAGCTTCCTCACCCCTCTCTCCTTCCTAGAGTTGAAGAGAGTTAAGGCCTTGCTCCGGATGAGGCTTTGGTGTCAGGGAAGTTGTGGCTGGTTTGATTTTCTAGCCAGAGCACTAAAACTTTCTCCATGTCAGCAATAATTTCCTTCATGAATTTTTCCTTTTCACTCACATCTTGGCTAACTGATGCAAAGAGGCCTAGCTTTTTGCCCATTTGGGCTTTCAACATGCCTTCCTTACTAAGCTTCATCATTTCTAGTTTTTGATTGATTTAAAGTGAGAGACTGTGTGACTCTTCCTTTCACGTGAACACTTAGAGGCCCTTGTAGGGTTATTAATTGGCCTGATTGAAATATTGTTGTGCCTCAGGGAACAGGGAGGCCTGAGAGGAGAGGGAGAGAGATGGGGGAATGGCTGGTCAATGGAGCAGTCAGAACATACCCAACATGTATTGATTAAGTTCACCACCTTTTAAGGGCCTGGTTTGTGGCACCCCAACAATTGTAATCGTAACACCAAAAAATCACTAATCACAGATCACCAGAGCAAATGCAGTGATGAATGAAAAACTTTGAAATATTGCAAGAATTATCAAAATGTGACACAGAGACCAGAAGTTAGCAAGTGTTAGAAAAATGGTGCCCATAGACTTGCTGCGTGCAGCGTTGCCATAGACCTTCATCTAACAAACACAGTATCTGTGAAACATAGTACAGAGAAGCATTAAATAATAAGGTATGCCTGTCAGATGGTATTGGGATACCAAGTTATACTAGATGACCTGGCAAAAACATCTGACAGCACAGTGGTTAGTATCAGTGTAAAGCAAGGGAAAAAATCTCATATTCCAATAGTGGGAGAATAAATTAGTTCAAATACGCATACCCTAAAACTTTGGCTTCTGGATGTATGGCGTGGAGAAGATTATGCTTACGTGTGGCACAGTGTTCAAGAGCATGGAAAGTTTGAGACAGTCCCAGTGCCCTTCGGTAGTAGAACAGAGAAATAAATTATGGTTAACTTGTACATTGGAATACTGTATAGTGATGAATATGGATAGAATTACAACTGCATTTGAAAGCATTAATGATAAGAAGATAAGGTGAAAGAAAACAATTGAAATAGAATATATGGCATGTGATTTCATTTATATAGGTTTAAAACCAGGCACAGTTATGCTGTGTTGTTCAGAGAGGCAAAACCAAGTGGTCAAAAACTAAAGAAGAGTGGATTCTGGGAAGGTGGTGGAATAGGAAACACCAGGAATCTCTCCACACCTAGGCACAAACTGAACCAGCAGAGTCTGTCTGATGTAACTACTGTATTTTATAATTCTGCAGTTCCTTGGAAGGCATGCAAGCTCTAGGGGAAGGCTTGGAAGGTAAATTGCAGTTAATTTCAGTCCATTCCTATCCCCTACCCATCGGCCTCCTGGCAGGCAACTGCACACATGTTTTCGAAGCAACTGGCAGACAGCTTGTGTGACCCACAGTGGGCACAATGGACCCTGTCTTCTAAATATCATGGATCTGTGTTCTGATCACGGATTGCTGCCTCTGCTCACAGTGCTGCAGATAAAGAGGCAGACAGCCATTGTTGTGGCACTCTGTCCCTTCTAAGTGACTTCCAGGGGACTTTAAAGGCCAGCATCTTTTTTCCTTGCCTTCTGTTTTCTCGTCTTCCCATTTTTGGAGCCAGACATTAAAAAACAGTTACATTTATGAGGAAAATTGGAAAATGACTGCACATTCCAGGAAAAGGTACAGAAAAGTCCTGAGAAGAGCTTGTTTATACTTCAGGCTGATGCTTGACCAGAGACAGCCTATCACAGCCAAAATAAAAACAATAACCAAGAAAGCCTCAAACTTTGGGAAAGGGAGAGAATCTGATTTCCAGAATTGCCATATCATTAGATTCAAATGTCCAGTTTTTAACAAAAAAGTCACAGGGCATTCAACAAAACAGGAAAGTATAGCTCATTCAAAGGAAATAAAATAACAGTAACTGTCTCTGAAAAAGACTTGACAGCAGATCTGCCAGGCAAAGAAAACTAAAGGAAGATGTGGACAAACTCAAGACTACAATGTGTGAACAAAAATGGAATTAGGAATAAGGAGAGAGAACCTAAAAACAAAAAGGAAATTCTGGAGCTGAAAAGTACAATAACTTGTATTACAAAATGGAAAACTCACTAGAAGGATTCAAATGCAAATGCAGATTTGAGCTGGCTGAAAAAAGAATCGATGAATTTGAAGGTAGGAAAATGGAAAGTATGGTCTGAGAAACAGAAGGGACAAAGATTGGAGAAAAGTGAACAGAGCTCAAAGGTCCGTTGGACATCATCAAGCAGACCAATACACATGTGGGAAGTCCTAGGAGGAGGAGAGAGAAATGAGCAGAGAGAATATTTGAATAAATAAGTGCTGAAAACTTTCCAAACTTGATGGAAAACATGGATATAAACATCCAAGAAGCTCGGTGATCTCCAAGTCGGATGAACTCTAAGAGGCCTACACAGAGACGCCGGATAATCAAACTTACAAAAGCTAAAGACAAAGAATCTTGAAAGCAGGAAGATAGAAATGACTCCTCATAATCAAGGGATCCTCAATAAGGCAGTTAGCAGATTTCTCATCAGAAACCTTGGAAGCCAGAAGGCAGTGGGCCAGTGAATTCAAAGTGGTAAAAAAAAAAAAAAAAAAAAAAATGTCAATCAAGAATTCTGTATCTGGTAAAATCCTCCTTAAAAGTGAGGAATAAATCGAGACATTTCCAGATAAACAGAAGCTGAGGAACTTTGTTTCTGATAGATCTGCTGGCAAGAAATGATCACAGGAGTCCCACAAGGTGGAATGAAAGGACACTAGACAGTAACTTGATGCAGGATGAAGAAATAAAGATCTCATAAAGGTAAATACACGGGCAACTATAAAAGCTAGTATTATTGTAACGGTGGATTGTGACTTCACTTTTTGTTTTGTACATGAATACATTACTAAAAACAGTGGTCTCAAAGTCATTACTGTTAACTGGTTTGTGATTCCAAAACATATTTTCTGCTTAAGAGACCAATATATTTAGAAGAATTATCATTTCATATTTGAACACTGTGTATTAAGTTATAATTTTGTGATAACAACCAACAGGGGCATAGTGCTATAAAGGAGAAGAGATTTTGTATTATTGTAGTTACCCTGGTATAAATTCAAGATTTTAAAAAAACTTTTTTTTTTTTTTTTTTAATTAAGTAATCGCGATGCCCAACATGAGGCTTGAACTCACTACCACTTGATTTTGATCAAGAGTTGCATGCTCTACTGACTGAGCCATCCATGCACCTCTACACTGGTATAAATTCAGATTCAAGTGTTACAACTTTAGAATGTTAAATGTAATCTCTGTGGTAACCAAAAAATAAAAAAACCGGTTATAGAATATAAACACAAGGAAATGAGAAAAAAATTAAGCCTTTCACAACAAAAAGTAACTAAAGTAATGTGGGAAATGAGGGACAACACTAGAAGACATGGAAAACAACACAATGACAGAAGTTAGTGCTTCCTCATCAGTACTTGCTTCAAATGTAAGTTGATTACTCTCCAATCAAAGGACAGATTGGCAGAACAGATTAAACAAAATACTTAATCCAGTTATATGCTCTCTGTAAGGGACTAATTTTAGATCTCAGACACAAATACATTGAAAGTGAAAGGATGGATGGAGTGCCTGGGTGGCTCAGGTTGAGCATCCAACTTTGGCTCAGGTCATGGTCTCACAGTTTGTAAGTTTAAGCCCCACGTCAGACTCTGTGCTGACAGCTCAGAGCCTGGAGCCTACTTCGGATACTGTATCTCCCTCTCTATCTGCGCCTTCCCTGCCCACAGTCTGTCTGTCTGTCTGTCTCTCTCTCTCTCTCTCTCTTTCTCAGAAAAAAAAAATACAAAAAAAAAAAAAAAAAAAGAAAGTGAAAGGATGTAAAAAAGATACTCCATGCAAATAGTAACCAAAAGGGAGCAGAGGTGGCTATTCTAATATCAGAGAAAATAAACTTTAAATGAAAAAAGTTTACCAAACAGGGGCACCGGGGTGGCTCCGTTGGTTAAGCAGCTGACTTCAGGTCAGGTCATGAGCTCAGTTTGTGAGTTCAAGCCCTGTGTCGGGCTTTTTGCTGACAGCTCACAGCCTGGAGCCGGTTTTGGATTCTGTGTCTCCCTCTTTGTCTACCCATCCCCCGCTCACGCTCTGTCTCTCCTTCAAAAACAAACAAACATTTTAAAAAATTAAAAAAAAAAAAAAAAACAAATCAGGACATTACCCATTAACAAAAGGTTCAATGCCGCAAAAAGATATAACAATTATAAATATTTATATACATAATAACATAGCTAGCAAAATATAGGAAGGAAATAGAGAGTTGAAGGGAGAAGTGGCTCCACGTTAGTAGTGGGAGACTTCAGTACTCCACAATAATGGACACAACAGACAGGAGATAAGGAAATGAAAGATTTAATACAGTACACCACCTAGAGCTAACAGACACACACACAAAACAACAGGATCAGCATACATGTTCGTCTTAAGTGCACACGAGTTATTTTCTGGGGTAGACCATGTTAGGCCACATATTAAGTCCCAGTAGATTTTAGAAGATAACATACAAAATACCCTCTCTGACCCCTGTGGATAAAGTTAGAAATTAGTAGCAGAACACTAAAAGTGTCACAAATTTGTAGCAATTAAATAACACACTCAGACAACCAATGGATAAAGGAAAGCTCCGCAAGGGAAATCTAAAAATACAGATGAATGAGAGCAAAATCACTATTTATGGGACATAGCAAAACTGTTGGCTAAGGGGCAGGTTTATAGCTGTAGATACTTTATTTAAAAAATAAGATAGCAAATTAACTAGAAAAAGAAACTAAACCCAAAGCTGTAGCAGGAAGGAAATAATAAAATTTAGAGAAGAGATAAAGGAAATAGAAAATAGAAAAGCAGTAGAGAGGTGATGCTTAGGAAAGGTCACCAAAATTGATAAACCTTTAGCTCAGTGGACTAAGAAGAAATGAGAGAAGATTCAGGTTACAAAAATCACAAGTGAAGTAGATAAATCAGACAAAGTAGACTTCAGAATAAAGACTGTAATAAGAGGTAAAGAAGGGCATTACATGATGACCAAGGGTGTCAGTCCAGAAAAAAAAAAAGGATAAAACATCTGTAAAAATTATGCCCCCAATATAGAAGCATCTAATTATATAAAGTACATATTAACAAACCTAAAGGGAGAAGTAGACAGCAATATAATAAGAGTGTGGTAGGTCATCTAGACAGAAAAATCAATAAGGAGACATCAACCTTAAACGATGTTAGACTTAACATCCCAAAGCAACAGAATATTCGCTGTCCTCAAGTACACATGGAACATTTTCCAAGACAGATCATATATTAGGCCACAAAATAAGTCTTAATAAATTTAAGAGGCCTGAAATGAAATCAAGCATTTTTTTCTATCCACAGTGGTATGAAACTAGAAATTAACTATGTGAAGAAAATGGGAAAATGTAGGGCTATATGAAGATTCAGCAACATGCTACTGAACAACCACTGGGTCAGAGAAGAAAAAAAAATACCTTGTGGCAAATGGAAATAGAAATGTAACATATGAAATTTATTGGATACCACAAAAGCAGTTCTTTTCCCAATTCCCATCCCCCGCCCAAATCACCAATCTCTTGGTTCTGAAAACAAAAGCAGCTCTACAAGGGAAGTACATCATGGATAAATGCCTACCCCAAGAAATAAAAGTCTCAGACAACTTTATACCTCAAGGAACTGGAAAAAAGAAGAACAAATGAGACCTATTTAGCAGAAGGAAGGAAATAACAGACTAGGACAGAAATAAATGAAATAGAGACTACAATAACAATAGAAAAGATCATTGAAACCAAGAGTTAGTTCTTTGAAAAGATAAAATTGACAAACCTTTAGCTAGATTCACCTAGAAAAAGAGGATTCAAGGAAATGAAAAAAAAAAAAGTTAGAAATAGAAGGGATCATGAGAAACTACTATGAACAATTATATGCTAGCAAATTGGGCAATTTAGAAGAAATGGATATGTTTCTGGAAACATACAACCTACCAAGACTGAATCATGAAATAGAAAACCTAAACAGAACAGTTGCTAGTAAAATGGTTGAATCAGTAATCAAAAACCTCCCAACCCTCCAGTACCATTCAGCTTCGCTAGTGAATTCTACCAGACTTTGAAAGAAGAATTAATACCAATCCTTCTCAAACTCTTTCAAAAAACATAGAAGAGGTGGGAAACATTAAACATACTTTATGAAGGCAGCATTACCCTGATACCAAAACCAGACAAGAATGCCACAAGAAAATTATAGGCTAATATTCTAGTGGGCATAGATGCAAAAATCTTCAACAAATATCAGTATACTCAGTTCAGCAATACATTATTAAAAGGACCATACACCCTGATGAAGTGGGTCTTATTCCAGAAATGCAAGGTTCGTTCAACATCTGCAAATTAGTCAATGTGATATACCACATTAACCAAATGTAGGATAAAAATTGTATCAGATCAACATGTGGAAAAAACATTTGGCAAAATTCAACATCCATTCATAATTCTCAATGAAGCCAGTATAGGGGGGGAGCATACCTCAACATAATAAAGGCCATATATGACAAGCCCACAGCTAATGTTATACCCAGTAGCAAAAAGCTGAAAGCATTTCCTATAAGATCACAAACAAGGAAAAGATGCCTACTCTCACCATTTTTATTCAATGTAGTTGGAAGTACTAGCCAGAGCAATTAGGCAAGATAAAGAAATTAAAGTCATCCAAATTAGAAAGCAAGAAGTAAAACTGTCACCATTTGCAGTTGGCTTGATGTTGAACATAGAAAACCCTGAAGACTCCCATCAGAAAACTGTTACAATATTCAAATTTAGTAAAGTTGCAAAGTACAAAATCAGTACACGCAAATCTGTTGCATTTCTGTATGTTAGTAATGAACTATCAGAGAAATTAAAACAATCCTATTTACAGTTGCATCACAATAAGTAAAATATCTAGTAATAAATTTAATCAAAGAGGTGAAAGACCAGTCAGTATATGGAGAATTACAAGACATTAAAGAAAGAAGCTGAAGACATAGATATTCTTTGCCTATGAATTGGAAGAAATCATATTGTTAAGATGTACTACCCAAAATAATATACAGATTCAGTGTAACCCCTATCGAAATTATAATGTCATTTTTCAGAGAAATAGAGCAAACAATCCTAAAATTTGTATGAATCATAAAAGACTTTGAATAGCCAAAGCAGTCTTAAGAAAGAACAAAGCTGGAGGCATCATGCTCCCTGATTTCAAAGTATAGTATGAAGCTACATTAATTAAAACAGTATGATATTTGCATAAAAACAGACATATAGATTAATGGTACAGAAAAGAAAGCCCAGAAATAAACCCATACATACATAGGCAATTAATTTTATCATAAAGGAGTTAAGAGTGTACAAGGGGGAAAGGATAGTCTCTTCAATAAATGGTGTTGAGAAACTTAAACAGCCACAAGTAAAAGAATGAAGCTAGAACACCATCTTACATCATATGCAAAAATTAACTCCAGTTGAACTAAAGAATGAATGTAAGGCATGAAACCATAAAATACCTAAGAGAAAGCATGGATGGCAAGCCTCTTGATACAGGTCTTGGTGATTTTTTGAATCTGATGCCAAAAGCAAAAGCAGCTAAGGCACAAAATGAACAAATAGGAATATCAAACAAAAAATGTGCACAGCAGGGCGCATGGTGGCTCAGTCAGTGAAGCATCCCAACTTTCAGCTCAGGTCATGATCTCATGGTTCATGGGTTCAAGTTCTGCATCGGTGTCTCTGCAGTCAGCACACCCTGCTTCAGATCCCCTGTACTCCCCCTCTTTGTCCCTCCCTCCCTCCCTCCTTCCCTCCCTTTCTCTCTAAAATAAATAAACATTAAAAAAAAATCTTTTTAAATAATCTGTACAGGAATGCCTGGGTGGCTCAGTCGACTGGGCGACCAACTTCACTCAGGTCATGATCTCACAGATTGTGAGTTCGAGCTCTGCGTCAGGCTCTGTGCTGACAGCTCAGAGCCTGGAACCTGCTTCAGATTCTGTGTCTCCCTCTCAGCCCTTTCCCTGCTCACATTCTCTCTCCTTCAAAAACAAGTAAATGTTAAAAAAGATTCTTTTTAAATAAAAAAAAAAAAAATCTACACAGCAAAGGATATCAACAAAATGAAAAGCATCCTACTGAATGGGAGAAAATATTTACAAGTCATATATTTTGTAAGGGACTAATATCCAAAATATATAAAGAACTCCTACAATTCAATATCGAAAATGAACAATCTGATTAAGAAATGGGTAGAAGATCTGAACATACATTTTCCCCAAAGAAGACATACAGTTGCCAACAGATAAATGAGTTATTAGGGAAATGCAAATCAGAACCTCACACACATCGAGATGTCTCACACCTGTTAGAATGGTTATTATCTAAAAGCCTGGAAATAACAAGCACTGGCAAGGATGTGGAAAAACCAGAACCCTTACGCACTATTGGTGGGACTGTGAATTGGTGCAGCCAATGGAAAACAGTATGGAGGTTCCTCAGAAAATTTATGGTAGAACTTCTGTATGATCTAGTAATTCCACCTCTGGGTATTTATCTGAGGAAAATAAAAACACTAACTCAAAAAGAAATATACATGTTTATTGCAGCATTATTTACAATAGCGAATAATATACAACGGGGAAAAGACAGTATCTTAATTAAGTGGTATTGAGAAAATTGGACAGCCACATGCAAAAAAGTGAAGCTGGATTGGATCACTGTCTCACACCGTAGATAAAAATTAACTCAAAGTGTATCAAAGACGTGAATGTGGGGCGCCTAGGTGACTCAGTTGGTTAAGTGTCTGACTTCAGCTTGGGTCATGATCTCACATTCGTGAATTCCAGCCCAGGGTCGTGAGTTCCAGCCCCACATCGGGCTCTGTGCTGGCAGCTCAGAGCCTGGAGCCTGCTTTGGATTCTATGCCTTCCTCTCTCTCTACCCCTCCCCCGCTCACGCTGTTTCTGTCTCTCAAAAAATAAGTGTTAAAAAAAAAAAAAGACTTGAATCTAAGACCTGAAATGGTAAAGCTCCTAGAAGAAAACATAGATGGTAATCTCATTGATAAATGTCTTGGAATGGATAAATTGTGGTGTATACATACAATGGAATACTATTCAGTCATAGAAAATAATGAAATTTTGCCATTTATGATAATATGGATAGACCTTGAGGGTTTTGTCGTATGTGTAATAAGTCAGACAATAATGAAATGAAACCTAATATATGTATTAGACACAATGGGGCACCTGGGTGGTTCAGTCGGTTAAGTGTCTGACTTGGGCACAGGTCATGATCTCAGGGTTCGTGAATTCAAGCCCCGCATCCAGCTCCGTGCTGACAGCTCAGAGCCTGGAGCCTGCTTCAGATTCTGTGTCTCCTTCTCTCTTTGCCTCTCCCCTGCTCGTGCTCTCTCAAATATGAATAAACATTAAAAAAATTTTTTTATATTAGACACAAACTCACAGATAGATAGAACAGATTGGTGGTTGCCAGAGGCAGGAATACAGGATAGGAAAAATGGTGAACTATTTTTGTTTTTAGTTTAAGTAAATTGAGTCTTTAAGAATATGGGCTTAAGTAGACATTTCTCCAAAGATACGCAGATTGCTGATAAGCACATAAGGATGTTCAACGTCACTAATCATTAGGGAAATATAAATTTGAGCTACAGTGAGATCCCATCTCACTGAGCACCCGTCTCACTGAGCACCCATCAGGATGGCTGCTATCAAAAAACCCCCAGGGTGCCTGGGTGGTTCAGTTGGTTAAGCGTGGACTCCTGATTTCATCCAACTCTGGAATTTGGCTCCAGAGGTCATGATCTCGTGGTCGTGAGATGGAGCCCCACATTGGGCTCTGTGCTGAGAGCACAGAGCCTACTTGGGCTTCTCTCTCCACCCCTCCCCTGCTCGTGTGCACTACCTCTCTCAATCTCTCTCTCTCTCAAAATAATTTTAAAAAAAAGAAAAAAAAATAACCCAAGACTAGAAAATGCAGATGATGTGCAGACATTGGAACCTTTGGCCACTGTTGGTGGTAATGTAAAATGGCACAGCTGCTGTGGAAAATAATATGGCAGTTCCTCAAAGGATGAAAAACAAAATTACCAGCGTGCCTGGGTGGCTCAGTCTGTTCGGTGTCTGTCTGTTGATTTTGGCTCAGGTCATAATCTCACAGTCCTTAGATTGAGCGTGTCGGGCTCCACACTCAGCGTGGAGCCTGCTTGGGATTAGGATTCTGTCTCTTTCTCTCCCTCTCTCTCTGCCCTTCCCCCCTCCTTGTTCTACGTACATACATTTATACATACATACATACATACATACATAAAATTACTGTACTGTGTAATCTAGCAGTTCCACTTCTGCGTTTAGAATCCCAAAGAACTGAGAGCAGGGACTCATATAATTATTAGGACACCTATTTTCATAGCATCATTATTCACCATGGCCAAAATGTGGAAGCAGCCCACATGTCCCTCAGCGATTGAAAGAATACACAAAATATGGTATATGCATACAGTGGGATATTATTCAGCCTATAAAGTAAGGAAATTTTGTCATATGCTACAAAATGGATGGACATTGAGGACATTATACTCAGTAAAATAACCCAGCTACAAAAGACAAATAGCGTATGATTTTATTTATTTGAGGTCCTTAAGAGTATTCAAAATCATAGAAGCCGAATGTTAGAATGATGGTTGCCCGCGGCTGGGGAGGAGAAGGAGGGGTTACTGTTAATGGGTATAGACTTTTAGTCTGGAAGGACTACGCTAATAGAATGGATTGGAGCAAGGATGAAAATCTGTTGGGATGGGTCTGTGTTAAACTGTGTCTTAATCTAGTCAAGAACCTCAGTGGAAAGAAGAGAAAATGTGTTGTTTGTGGATAGGACTACAACTATATTATTTTCCTATTTACTTGTGTTAGTTGCCATATTTCTAATACCTTGCCGTTATATCTATTTCAGACTTTGGGGTTAGTGCTTTTTTAGCAACTGGTGGTGATATTACCCGAAATAAAGTGAGAAAGACCTTTGTTGGAACTCCTTGCTGGATGGCACCTGAAGTTATGGAACAGGTACTCTTTGTCTTTTGTCTTTTAAAAATGGCTTAGGGTTTTGTTACAGAATGGAAAAAACGGAGTAGTGTTTGCTTCTGTTTGGTATACAGGTTCCCCCACTAAGGCAAAGCAGTTTGTTCCTGTGAAACCTTTGATAAGCTGAAATGGTGCAAAACGAAGGAGCAATTACCATTAATTTATCTGGAAAAATTGTTTAGCGTTCCCAGACCTAAGAAATAACTTCTTTTAGGCTTTTCTGAAAGCAGAGAACACATCTTGCTATTGGATGCACAAAATAAATGGAGATAAAGAGCAGATGTGCACACACTGGGGAAGGAGCTGGGTGGCGCCAGTCTCGCTGTTCTGCGCACTGCCTCCGTGACGGCTGGCTATAGGAGCAAACGCTTGATGCCGTTTTCGCTTTTTGCCTTTTTCACAAAAGTAGAAATCCTCCGGATTTCTTTCAGTAAACAGGCACTGCTGTAGGTCTTCCATAGAGGCCAGGTGACTTAACGGGAACCTTTAAAAAGTAGGGGATACAGGGGCGCTTGGGTGGCTCAGTCGGTTGGGCGTCCGACTTCGGCTTGGGTCATGATCTCACAGTCTGTGAGTTCGAGCCCCGCGTCGGGCTCTGTGCTGACAGTCGGAGCCTGGAGCCTGATTCGGATTCTGTGTCTCCCTCTCTCTCTCTGCCCCTCCCCTACTCACACCCCTCCCCTGCTCACACTCTGTCTCTGTCTCTCTCAAAAATAAACAAACATTAAAAAAAAAAAAAAGTAGGGGATACATGTGCTACACTAACTCTGGGAGATCCGTGTCTCTGTTCCTTGGTTAAGGATCCGTCCACCGTTAACAACAACAGCAAAAAGCCTGTAGATCTTTGTAAATGATACATACAACTCAGGATTTCTACCACACACAACCTAAGCAATAATATAATGAAGACTGGTTCGATAGTAGTTTCCGCTTTACAAATTAAATGACCTAATCTTTGTACGTGTAGTTTCACTGCTCTGGTTTTTGGAGGACTGGTTTTGCCCACAACTCCATTTCCGTTTGCTCTGAAACAACTGCAGTCAGATGTCACTCATCTAGCCACCTTACGGATACTCTGCTGTTCTCAAATTATGCTCATTCCTTATTCCTTGTTTTACTTGTTTGTTGTCCTGTCATTTGAAGCATTTGGACCTTTCCACCTTGATTTACGTCTTCAGCTTCCCTAGTGTAGTTTTCCCCATTCTTCCCCTACCTGTCAGGCCGTTTCTCTGACTTCTTTTCTGTCTTTCCTTCTATGTCCCAGGACCTTGTTCTCGAATTCTTCTCTCACTAATGTGTCTCATCTCCACTTCCCACCTAATATGTCTTCTTTCTTTCCTTTTTTTCTTTCTCTTTCTTTCTTTCTTTCTTTCTTTCTTTCTTTCTTTCTTTCTTTCTTTAACATTTATTCAGTTTTTGATAGAGACAGAGCGTGACCGGGGGAGGGGCAGAGAGTGAGGGAGACACAGAATCTGAAACAGGCTCCAGGCTCTGCACTGACAGCAGAGAGCCCGACTCGGGGCTCAAACTCACCGACCGTGAGATCATGACCTGAGCTGAAGTCAGACGCTTAACCGACTGAGCCAGCCAGGCGCCCTCACCTATTATATTTTCTAAAGTATATCATGCCAGTCCTATTTCCTAAGCCTCTAGGTGGAGGTTTCCAGATCCCTATAGATGTTTTACCTAAATGTCCTAGAAATACATCAGAGTTGGTATTGTAGAACCGAATTCACTTTCACTCCGTTATAATGCCTGTATTCGCCCTGTTGGTGAGGGAAGCATTCCCACCCTAGGGACACAACACCTGGTTCTGGGCCTGCGAGACCGACAGCAGTTTATTAGTCGCATATACACATAGGTTCAGGGAGGAGGACACTGCATGTCACATGGGGCTGTATTCAGGAAGAGAGTGAATAAACAGTTGCTGTGGGAAACAGGCTTTGTAGTATCGAGAGAGCGAGGTGCTCCTCGGTTTCCTTGCGAGGGTGTGATTGGCTCATATGGTTAACTCTGAGGGCTGGTCGGGAGCTGAAGCCTGCTACTCAAGGCTAAGCAGGAACTTTGCTTGTCCAGGTGATAAACAAGGTTGTTGGGCTAGGGGACTTTACCCTCGGGAACAGACTGGAGAGGGGAACTTGCACTTGGCTCATTAGAGGCCCACCTCCTTACTGGATGTCAAGGCAGCACATCATATGGAGCTTTAATTCCAGGTCTCAAACCACACCCCACCCTACCCCACCCCCACCAACCCATTTCTTCTCCTGTGTTGCTTAGGATGGAAAATGAAAATATTTAATTTTATAATGTGCTCATGCCAGTATAAAAGGAAAGAAATTTGGCAACATGGTCACATTAAGAACTTTGAAAATATTCACACCCCTTGTATCTTTTTTCATTTTAAGTTATGGAACAGGTTAAAATAGTACCATAACAGGATAAAACAATACCGTAACATAGAAAATTTGGAAAACAGGACTTACCACTACTGCCTAACAATTTTGTTCTAGTTCTTTTTCTAAAAAAACCAAACAGAGGGGCCCCTGGGTGGCTCAGTCGGGTAAGTGTCTGATTCGGCTCAGGTTATGATCTTGCGGTTCATGGGTTCACGCCCCGCATCAGGCTCTGTGCTGACAGCTCAGAACCTAGAGCCCGCTTCAGATTCTGTGTCTCCCTCTGTCTCTGCCCCTCCCCCGCTCACACTTTGTCTCTCTCAAAAATAAACATTAAAAAATGTTTTTTTAAGAAAAAAATTTTAAAAAACATAGTTGATGTACTTTTATAATAGTATCAAAACTTGTGAAGAATTTTGTATTCATTTTTCTTCGTAAATGCTTTATCACAAGTGATTTTCCATATTTTCATATAGAATTCATTTACATTGCTTTTAGTTGACTATGTAACATTTCTTTTAACTGAGTATCCCATACTTAATTTCACCATTTCTGGGGAACATTTATTGGGATTGCTTTTTCTTCTTCTGTTACCAAGTATAGTTAGCTTTTGCTTACTCTAGATTACTTTGATGGTTTAAAACTTGGCCCCCAGGTGGCTCAGTTGGTTGGGCGTCCAACTTCAGCTCGGGTCATGATCTCATGGTTTGTGGGTTCGAATCCCACGTCAGGCTCTGCGCTGACAGTTTAGAGCCTGGAACCTGCTTCAGATTCTTGTCTCCCTCTCTTTCTGCCCCTCTCCTGCTCGTGCTCTGTTTCTCTCTCTCAAAAATAAATAAGTATAAAAATTTTTTTTAATTAAAAAAAGCTTATGAACACTTTCGTGGTTCTTGATACATATTAGAAGCTTTTATTTTTTACTTTTTTTAATTTTTTTTTTTTAACGTTTATTTTTGAGACAGAAAGAGATAGAGCGTGAACGGGGGAGGGTCAGAGAGAGGGAGACACAGAATCTGAGACAGGCTCCAGGCTCTGAGCTGTCAGCACAGAGCCTGACGCGGGGCTTGAACTCACGGACCGCAAAATCATGACCTGAGCCGAAGTCGGCCGCTTAACCGACTGAGCCACCCAGGCGCCCCTAGAAGCTTCCTTTTAAAAGTACTTTTAGGGGCACCTGGCCGGCTCAGTCATAAGAGCATGTAACACTTGATCTCGGGGTTGTGGGTTCAAGCCCCAGGCTGGGTGTAGAGATTACTAAAAAGAGAAATAAAATAAAAGTGCTTTTAGGGTGGCACAAGTAATCATGTACACCTTTATGTTCTTTACAGGTCCGAGGCTATGATTTCAAAGCGGACATCTGGAGTTTCGGGATCACAGCAATTGAACTGGCCACCGGGGCAGCTCCTTATCATAAATATCCACCAATGAAGGTGAGGCTCACAGTCAACATCCTACCCCAGCCCATGTCCCAGTTTCTTTGCAGAGGCTAATCCTAGGAGTGAATGGATTTGAAAAGGATGAGTTTTTATAACTGTAAAGTGGGAAGCTATTTTGAGGACAGAGGAATGGTTTATTTCTCAAAAGGAGGTGGGGGAGGAGATGGGGTTTACTTTTCATCCATTGCCGGCAGTGACTCCAGAATTGTAGCCAAACATATACATGTTAGCCTGTTTGCTCGGAATGAGAAATACCTCCAGCTTTTAGTAAGTCCATTTCAGTAAAATATAAATTGAATCTGAAAAGCAAGTGTTAATTCTAACTACAACCCCTTTTTATTCCCTATTTTATTTTAAAGTAGTGTTGACTTTGTGTTTAGAAAAATGGCTTATGCTTATGGGGTGCCAGGGTGGCTCAGTCGACTAAGCATCCGACTTCCACTCAGCTCATGATCTTGTAGTTCAGGGGTTTGGGCTCCATGTCAGGCTCTGCACTGACAGCTAGGAGTCTGGACCCTGCTTCGGATTCTCTATCTCCCTCCCTCCCTTTCTCTCTCTGCCCTTCCCCCACTGTGTTCTCTGTCTCAAAAACAAATGAATACACTTAAAAAAACAAAAGAAAAATGGCTTATGCTTTTATAAAAAAGTCACACAGTCTAGAAAAACACAAATCACCCCCAATCCCACCACATAGATATGACCTTCATTACTTACACCTCAGTGCATCAAGCTAGTATGTTGCCATGAAAGTCAGAGAAGGAAGAGATTTAGGATGGGCAGAATAATCAAAATAGTCAGTTACTGCAGAGAAGGTGGAAGACTGACAAGTGAAAAAGGCCGTAGCTCTATTAAGTAGGCAGCATCAGCGATTTCTGGGATCCAAGTGCTGGAGGAGTTCTGGGAAGAGAAGGCCAGATTACTAGGGGTCGTGTTAAAACAGAGCCAGGAATAGGTAAAATCAGCCATGGTTTTACTTGTTATTTTATTTTATTTTATTATTTTGCTAGGATTCTACTTTATTTATTTATTTATTTATTTATTTATTTTTAAATGTTTGTTTTTGAGAGAGTGCAAGCGAGGCAGGGCAGAGAGAGAGCGACAGAGGATCCCAAGCGGGCTGCACACTGACAGGCTGACAGCAGCGAGCCTGACTCCGGGCTTGAACCCACGAACTGCAAGATCATGACCTGAGCTGAAGTTGGGTGCTCAACCGACTGAGCCACCCAGGCGCCCTGACTTTACATTTTTTTTTAAAGTAGTTTGGCAGTATAAGAATGGGGACAGAGGAAGAGCCTGAGTGGCTCAGTTGGTGAAGTGTCTGACTCTTGATTTCAGCTAAGGTCATTATATCGTGGTTCATGAGTTCAAACCCCACATCAGGCTCTGTGCTGACAGTGGAGAGCCTGCTTGGGATTCTCTGTCTGTCTCTGTCTCTCTGTCTCTCTCTGCCCCTCCCCTTCTTGCTCTTGAAACAGAGAAAGAAAGAAAGAAAGAAAGAAAGAAAGAAAGAAAGAAAGAAAAAAGAAAGAAAGAAAAAGGAAGAAAGAAAGAAAGAAAGAAAGAAAGAAAAGAGGAAGGAAGGAAGGAGGAAGGAAGAAGGGGACAGAGGACTTGAAGAAAGGGGTGTTGTGTTTGTTTTGTTTTTTAATGTTTCTTTATTTTGAGAGAGAGAGAGGGTGAGCAGGGGAGGGACAGAGAGGGAACCATGAGATCACGATCTACGCCAGAGTCAGGTACTGAACAGACTGAGCCACACAGGCGCCCTGTGAAGAAAGGTTTCTAACTAAAGGACATTCATTGCTAATACCGTTGAGCCCTTGCAACAGTTACTGTTACCTGGGAAACCAACTGTCTGTAGGATATTGTTTGTGTGGAAAAGGTCTAAATAACAGTGTTCCAAACAACTGGTCTAGATGTGAACTTTCAGAAAATATAGCCTCATGTATTGTGAGGTTGTCTATATTGAAGAATCTTGGCCACAGTACTTTACTGAATTTTCACAAGTTTATGTTGTATCGAAAATTCTTCCAGGTTTTAATGCTGACACTACAAAATGATCCTCCTTCTCTGGAAACTGGGGTTCAAGATAAAGAAATGCTGAAAAAATATGGAAAATCATTTAGGAAAATGATTTCATTGTGCCTTCAAAAGGATCCAGAAAAAAGGTAAAATATGAGATAAAGGTTACGTTTGTCTTCATGAAATATGTGAACCATTATGGGAAGTCTAAGTATCACATACCTACATTCATGTGCACAAAATTATTTCTGCATATTCACATATATTTATTTAAATATAAACTTTAGAAAAAATATACAGAGACTATTACACTAGATTGGAAATGAAATTAATTACTTTCTCCCTTCTTTTTAGTATACAGTGTATACTCTAAATAGTTCAGCTATTTCCTGGTTACGTTTTTATAAATCTGTACATTGTGAACTCTCTGTGTTAATAAAATGCCAAGTTAGTGGAAGGACTTGTTTTCAGCTTGTACTTAAAAGTTATGAGCAAACAAGTATCTTAATGCTGTTTACGATTTTTTTTTTTTTTTAATTTTTTTTTAACGTTTATTTATTTTTGAGACAGAGAGAGACAGAGCATGAACGGGGGAGGGTCAGAGAGAGGGAGACACAGAATCTGAAACAGGCTCCAGGTTCCGAGATGTCAGCACAGAGCCCGACGCGGGGCTCGAACTCACGGACCGCGAGATCGTGACCTGAGCCGAAGTCGGACGCTCAACCGACTGAGCCACCCAGGCGCCCCTGTTTACAATTTTAATAACAAAAGAAATACACATAGCCAATGTTATATCTAAGGCCATGTAATCATATATGTATTTCCTTATTGGAAAGATTTTAGTAATCATACCAAAAATTCATAGCCCTTACTTGGTAACACTAGACAGATTGGATGCCAATAAGTGAATAAACATGATCATCTAATGTGTGTATCTTTATGAATTAAACAGAATCAAATATGTTGGAAGTCACTGAGTACAACCTTTTATCTGTGAGGTCAATGAGCTACCTAGTCATTGAGGTGGGACTTGAATCCAAAACTTCTGATTCTGAACTAGGGTTCATTTTGTTCTGTATCTCATTTTTCTGTTTCACGTACATATTCCACTCAGTTTTTTAGCACTAAGAATTTTTAAATTTTGATTTCTGTGAAGATCAACAAATAGAAAAGATTTCAATCGAAGTCATGTCTTCAGTATACTTAATGGGGCTTCAGAGTTTATTGTTGGAAATATTAGAAAAGGTAAGAAAAATAGGTAGCAAAGGTCAAACTTGTGCCATTAGAACTTTGTTTCTGAACAAATTGGTATAAAAGATAGGAGACTTTTGCTTCTGCTTTAGTTAATTAACTAAAATAACAGACTTTGTCACAAGCACCTATAAATGCTGAACAAATTTATCAAACTTAAAAAAAAAAAACAAATCAGGGAAGAAATATCATGAACCACTCCTGTGGCTGCCCTCAGTGGGACACTGTTCCTTTTAATAACCTACTCGGTTAGATTTCAAACTCCCACGTGGGACTGGAAATGAGATCTTGGGTCCAGCCATTGGGGATCTGAACTGAGATCCCTGCTTCAGACTAAGACCTCCACAAGTCAGCCTTCTGAGTAAAAGGATGGACCAGAAAACAAAATATGTGTCCATCATCACAAAGACACACCAAAAACTCGTCTTGAATAATCAAATCCTCTGACCTGGACATTGTGTAGGTTGACAGTCTGAATTTATACTACCCATATTATCCAGGAACCCACAAGATTAAAGAGTCAAAAAGAATTATTGCCAAGCCAATTTTATTTCTGACAGAAGCAACTAGAAAACTGTACTGTTCGAACTGTTCGAAACTCGAGGTCCGTGAGGTTCCTCCAAATAATGCCCCATTGAAGAGATCACGATCCGAAATTATAAAACACACAGTAAGATAGTACACAGCAAACTAGAGTCTGCAGACACAGCGAACAGGAGAATCCGTGCTCCAGAAGCTTTGGATAATGCAGAGATACCTGAAGAATCTATAAAATAAGTATATTTAAAATAATTGGGGCGCCTGGGTGGCTCAGTCGGTTAAGCGTCCGACTTCAGCTCAGGTCATGATCTCACAGTCCATGAGTTCGAGCCCCACATCGGGCTTTGTGCTGACAGCTCAGAGCCTGGAGCCTGCTTCGCATTCTGTGTCTCCTTCTCTCCCTGCCCCTCCCCTGCTTGTGCTCTATCTCTCTCTGTCTCAAAAATAAATAAAAACGTTAAAAATTTAAGAAGAAATAATAATTAAAATCCTAATGGAAGAAATCAAAACCATAAGAAAAGGATATGACTGTGACCAAGAAAACAAACAAAGCTGCTTAGCAATGAAAAATAAAGTAACAAAAATGTAAAATTTAATGGATTGCCTTGAGCGTAGGCTAGACTTAGTGTTTTGCTTCTGATGAATCGAGTATGAAAAAGGAAATATAGTAGCTTCAGAGTGGAGAAGCCTGGTGGACACCTCTGTCACAAGTGATCCAGGTTAACCTCACCAGTAAGAAGGCATATTGATTATTATATGCTCCCTGATACAAGGTGCAGGGTGTATCACCTCTGAAACGTTCCTTCCCAAAATCTTTAACTTCAGTCTGTAGTGAGAAAACATCAGACACATCCAAATTGAGGAATAAGCTACAGACTCCCTGACCAGCACTCTTCACAAGTAAGGAAAGGGACGACTGAGGAAGCATCCCAGATTGGAGGAGATAAAAAAACATGAAGACTAATTGAAACGTGGTGTCCTTAATCAGATCGCGGAACAGACACACGACGTTAGAGCAAAAACTGGGGAAATCTGAATAAAGTCTATAGTTTATAGTGTTATACCAATATTAATATATTAAAGACTGTAATTGGGGCGCCTGGGTTAGTTAAGTGTCGGACTCCAGCTCAGGTCATGATCTCACAGTTTGTGGCTTTGAGCACCACGTCGGGCTCTATGCCGACAGGAGCCTGCTTAGGATTCTGTATCTCCCACTCTCTCTCTCTGCCCCTCCCCTGCTTATGGGCACGGGCTCTCTCTCAAAAATAAATAAATATAAATATTTTTAAAAATAAATTCTATAATAGTATAGCAATGTTAATATTTTTAGTTTAGTTAATATCTTGATAATTATACCATGGTTATATAAAATGTCAGCATTAGGGGAAGCTGGTGACAGGCATGTAGGAACACTGTAGTATCTTTGCATCTTCCTATAAGCTTAAAATTATTTCAAAATAAAAAAGTTTTTTAAAAAAGAAAAATATCTAGAAGCTGTAGAACATCTATTTCCAGTTTGTAAGCCAAAATTATACCTTGTTGAGAACATTTCCAAGTTCAGAAAAAAACTTAGATGGGTTGGTTAAATAGAACAGCCAGTAAAGCACACAAAAAAGAGAATTATTTATTGACTCCTAATCAAGTTACCAGGTAGTGTTGTAAACACTGGACATACATCATCTTAACATATATCATCCCTTGAGGATGACACTATTATCTTCGCTGTTTTACGAATGAAACTGGAACATAGGTTAAGTACCATTGCCCAAAGTCACACAGCCAGAAAATGTTGGAGCTAGAATTGCCACCCATACAATTTGACTGTAGAGTTCCTGCTCTTACTCAATCACACTACACTATATTGAGGAAATGGCTCAGAATGCAACACGGAAAGATTTTTAAAAATGGAAATAGAGGGGTGCCTGGTGGCTCAGTCGGTTAAGCTCCCGACTTCAGCTCAGGTCATGATTTCGCGGTCTGTGAGTTTGAGCCCCGCGTCAGGCTCTGTGCCGACAGCTCAGAGCCTGGAACCTGCTTCAGATTCTGTGTCTCCCTCTCTCTCTGACCCTCCCCCGTTCATGCTGTGTCACTCTCTGTCTCAAAAATAAATAAACGTTAAAAAAAAAAACTTAAAAATGGAAATAGAAAAGAATGATGAACATTTGGGAGACAGAATGAGAAGGTTCAGTGTGTGTGTGTGTGTGTGTGTGTGTGCGCGCGTGCGCATGTGCATGCATGCATATGTACATCCACGTGTATATACATACACATGCACATATAGAGACTTTCCAGGAGAGATTAGAGAGAATGGGAGAAGCAATATTCAAAGAAATAATGGCTGAGAATTTTGTAGAATTGATGAAATACCTATATCCTCAGATTAAAGAACCATCCCCCCAAATTCCAAGCGGTATTTCCCTTTTCCCATTTGTACACAAGTCATGAAACTACAAAGGCAAAGAGAATCTATTAAATGCAAACTGAGGGGGCAGATTACCTACTGAGGAATAGTAGGTAGACTGATAGCCACTTTCCCAATAATAATCAGTTGAGGCCAGAATATACCGGAATAATGCTGAAAGAAAATTACTGTTAACCCAGAATTCTCCATCCAGTCAAACTCTTATTCAAGAATAAGCATGAAATTGAGATTTTTTTCAGACAAAAATTTCCAATCACGTTTTATCAAAGAACTCCTGTAAATTTTACTTTATCATTATCATTCATTATCAGGGAAATATAAATCACAACCACAATGAGATACCACCTCAAACCTGTAAGAATGGCTAAAATTAACAACTGAGGCAACGACAGATGTTGACGAGGATGAGGAGAAAGAGGAACCTCTTGCACTGTTGATGGGGATGCACACTGGTGCAGCCGCTCTGGAAAACAGTGTGGAGCTTCCTCAAAAATTTAAAAATAGAACTACCCTACAACTCAGCAATTGCATTACTATGTATTTATCTAAAGGATACAAAAATGCTGATTCTGTGGGGCACGTGTATCCCAGTGTTTATAGCAGCACTATCGACAATAGCCAAAGTATGGAAAGAGCCTTAATGTCCATCGACTAATGAATGGATAAAGTAGATGTGGGGTGTGTGTGTGTGTGTGTGTGTGTGTGTGTGTATATGTGTGTGTGTGTATATACATACATATACATATATATACACACACATATATATGTATATATACATATATATTCAGCAATCAAAAAGTGAAATCTTGCCATTTGCAACAACGTGGATGGAACTAGACTGTATTATGCTATGCGAAATAAGTTAGAGAAAAACAGATATTATATAATTTCATTCGTGGAATTTAAGAAACAAAACAGATGAACATAGGGTAAGGGAAGCAAAATTAAGATAAAAACAGAGAGGGAGACAAACCGTAGGACTTAAATACAGAGAACAAACTGAGGTTGCTGGAGGGGAGGTGGGTGGGGGGAAGGGATAAATGTGATGGACATTAAGGAGGGCACTTGTTGGGATGAGCACTTCTATGTAAGTGATGAATCACTAAATTCTTTTCCTGAAATTAATATTACACTGTATGGTAACTAACTTGGATTAAATATATATATATACACATATGTATATATATACACATATGTGTATATACACATATGTATATATACATATATATGTACATACACATATGTATATATGTGTACATACACATATGTATATATATGTACATACACATATGTACATATATATATACACATAGAGAGAGAGAACTTTAGAAAGAAGGAAATGAACCTAGAAGAAAGGGATGAACCATAAGAAGCAGTGGTGTGCAAACTGTTGACCATACTGAAATCTTGATTGAATGAGAACATAGAGGGGGTGCCTGGGTGGCTCAGTTGGTTGAGCATCTGACCTCGGCTCAGGTCTGATCTCACTGTTGGTGAGTTCGAGCCCCGCGTCGGGCTCTGTGCTGATAGGTCAGAGCCTGGAGCCTGCTTTGCATTCTGTGTCTCCCTCTCTCTCTCTGATCCTCTCCCTCTCACACTCTGTGTCTCTCCCTCTCAAAAATAAACATTAAAAAACATTTTTTTTTGGTACAATAATTAATAACACAGGAAGGGTAAGGTCTACTTTCAGTTTGCATAGCACATTCAAATCTGTTTTCTCAATCTTCTTTGAAGCCCTGGTTCTTCTCAAGTGTGAATGCACATTAAAACCACCTGGGAAATTTTAAAAACTACTGATGCCACCCACCCCCCCCCCCACACTGATTCTGCTTTAATTGATATGGGGTACAGCCTGGGCATTGGGATTTTTTTTTTGAAACTCCCAGATAGAATAGTACGTACACAGTCGTATTTAAGAACCACTGCCTTCAGGGGCTTGACCAGGTAGGTAATACAGAACCTTAGAGAAGAGATTTGCTCAGAGTTACATAGTGGGATATGTGGTGTAATCAGGTCCAGTCTCTTAAGTGTAGTATTGTTTATTCTTTATTCTCAAACATACTATTTAAAAGTTTGTACAATTGACAGTGATGATGCCTTTATCTGTACAGTTAAAAACTGAATTTAGAGTCAATTTGGGGAATATATACATTACTTTTAGAATCTTCAATTTTTTAAAGGAAATTGTGAGATCTATTTGCGTGCATGTGTGTGTGTGTGTGTGTGTGTGTGTGTGTGTGTTTTGAGATAGAGTGCAAGCAGTAGAGGGGCAGAGAGAGAGGGAGAGAGAATCTTAAGTAGGCTCCATGTCCAGTTCTGAGGCTGATGCAGGGCTCAGTCTCGCAATCATGAGATCACAAACTGAGCTGAAATCAAGATGCTTAATCAACTGAGCCACCCAGGCCCCATCAGATCTATTTTTAAGACTATGTATTTACATAAGTTGAAGGCTGGCAAGCAGCCACATGGCAAGAAGCAGCTTGATTTGGTCCATTTCCTCTATGTGAGATTAAATTTATTTTTACGACTTGTTAAAGTAGATATTGTCTATATTATTGGGAAATAATATTCTTGAGAAAATAATAGCAAGTATATTGGAAGCCACTAAGAAATCATGATTCCAAAAGAAACATTTCACTAATGAATTTTGCAAAGAACCTACAATAATTATTATCAGAACATTTCTATTTGGGTTTTCTTCTCTACTCAATGTCTTGTACCGAGTTTATCCTGCTTTTTGCTTTTTAGCCCGTTAAGGAAAGTGGAGAACACTGAGATTTTATCTTGCTGCTCAAGAAATCATTTTCTCATTTTTGAAGATGGAAACCCACAGTTACACTTGAATTAACTATTAAAACGTTCTTTTCTGGTTTTAGACCAACAGCAGCAGAACTGTTAAGGCACAAATTTTTCCAAAAAGCAAAGGTAAGAACTGCTAACTTTTGATTTTATGTGTTCGTGTGACCTACCTCAGCTACCTAAATTAGATTCACTGCTCAGAAATTGTTTTGTCTTTAGATGATAATGTTTGGAAAAGTGATCCAAAAGTGATGTTTGGAAAAGTAGATCAAGTAATTGCTGGGGGCATTATTTGTACAACCTTTGGTAATTAAGACACATGCTTTAGAATTGGTAAATGTGTTTTTCATATAAATTAATTTAAACATCAGGTTAAACTTAGAACGAGAACAATGAATATTGCCATTATAAATACAATCTGTGAAAAATACTGAACTCTCAGTTCAAAGGTTTTACTACTGAATTTGGTAAAACTCTCATTTCCCAAAGCTAACGGGTAAGTGTGATGTTACTGTAGTTGGAAGTGTGGGACCATGATCCTAAAGGACCTAGGGTAAAGCAAACTTTTCATTGATAATATTCATACAGCACACTAAGGCTCTGTCTCAGTTTGTGAAACCATGGTAGTAATGTACTAAAGGAGCTTCAATCTCAGAATAAAAGAATGGAAACGTTCCTCAGACTTCTTTATAAAAGTTACTATATGGTATTTTAATTGTGCTTGAATATTCTGTGTCAATTTCTGTGGTTCAATAAAAGCTTCTTTTAAGAAGAAAACATATTTTTCCTCTGCAGAATAAAGAGTTTCTTCAAGAAAAAATACTGCAGAGAGCACCAACTATTTCTGAAAGAGCTAAAAAGGTAAATGGGGATTTAACTCCAGTTTTCTAGGAAATTTGTTAGAGTAAATTTACTTCTGCATTTTGAAAGTATATGTTAAGTAATTCTTTGTTAATAGTATAGTACTCATTTTTTTCAATTCTTTAGCATCCTTTGATATATTTTTATTCATCAAATATCATTAGTCCACAGTATGCCTATGTGAACTGTCTACTAGAATGAAAAGGGATGTTACACAATTGATGAATTAATTCTGGACTCTGTTAAATCACTGTTTGCAGGCAGCAGAGTGAATTGCGGAGTTGAGCCCTTTCCTCACACTACACAAAAACAGTGACGACCCACTAGGTTGATTATAATAAAAAAGACAGACAATAGCAAGTGTTGATAAAGATGTAGGGAAATTGGAACCCTCGTGCTACTGATGAAAATGTGAGGTGGTGCAGCCACGTTAGAAAGTAGTCTGGCAGTTTCTCAAAAGACTCAACAAAGCTTCCATATGAGCATAGGAGGAGTTCCACTCCTAGGCATACCTGGGAGAATGGAAAACATGTACACACAAAGATGCGTACAGGAATGTTCCCAGCAGCATTATTCATAATAACCAAAAAGTGGAAACAACCTGATTCTTCATCTCTTGGTGAATGGATATATAAAATGTCATGTGTCCATATGATGAAATATTTATTCATCAGTAAAAAGAAATGAAGTGCTGATACATGTCCTAATGTGAGTAAAACCTTTAAAACCTTATGCTCATCATAAGCTGGTTATAAAAGACCACATATTATCTGATTCTATTTATGTGAAATGTCCAGAATAGGCAAACGTACAGAGACAAAGTGGATGCAAGGTTGCCCAGGACTAGGAGGATTGTACGGAAACGGGCAGTGACTGCTGATGGTTATGTGGTGTTTTTTGCGGTGTGGGGAAGTGAGGAAAGTGATCTGGATTTAATTGTAGAGATGGTTTCACAACTCTGAATATACTAAAAAAAAAAAATGGAATTGTATGCCTTAAATGGTATTATTATATGGTATATGAATTATATCTCAATAAAGCTGTTACTTTAAATGTTTTTTACCTGTTTATTTTTGAGAGAGAAAGAGACAGAGCATGAGTGGGGTACAGGGAGAGAGAGAGAAGGAAACACAGAATCCAAAGCAGGCTCCGGGTCTGACCTGTCAGCACAGAGCCCGACGTGGGGCCCGAACTCACAACCGTGAGATCATGACCTGAGCCGAAGTCAGATGCCTAACCAACTGAACCACCCAGACGCCCCTAAAGCTGTTACTTTAGAAGAGGAGCATATAGACAGTGACACCTCCATGAACAAAAAGCTCTTGGAAATTGAAAACGTCAGAGAAGAAATGAAAATATTCAATACACAGGTTGTATGGTACAGCTGAGGAAATTTCCCAGAAAATAGACCCCAGATGGCCAAGAGACAGATTACAGGAGGAAAAGACAACAACATTAGAGGATCATTTGAGAAGGTTCAGTCTTTGAGTAAAGAGTTCTAGAAAAGCAGAACCGAGAAAAACAAGGGAAATCACTGAAGAAATAATTCAAGAAAAACTTCCAAAACAGATAGTCCTGAATTTCCAGATTGAAAGAGCCCTAGTGCAATGAATGGAAATAGACCAGCACTAAGACACATTGCCATGCTAGCTCAGAATACTGGAGGCAAAAAAAAGATCCCATAGCTTCCAGAGAAAGGGGAAAGATCACGGACTGCTCCTCTGGAAGCCAGGTCACAACGAAGCAGTTGTGTGCAACATTATGAAAGGAAGTTTTTCTACTAACCCAGACTTTTTTACCAGGCAAACTATAAGTGAAGTGTAGGGATGGACTCGAAAAGTTGAGAAATGCATGGCTTCAGTTAATGTGCTATGCTAATAATGGAGGAAGTGCTTAAACTGAGAACAAGGAAGTCATGTGGTCCAGGAAACAGAGCTGTTGATAGAGTGAGATCTGAAGTCCAGAGCTGGTGTGAAACCAGTCTAGGTGGGAGGCTCTGGTGAGGGTCTTCCTCAGGAAGGTGATGAATACCTAATAATGTATATGAATATGGTGAGAGGAGATTTATACAGAGAATTTGGGGATGAATAGGACAAGTACATAAAAATAAGCAAATATTAACTATAGGGGAAACAAAAAAGTTATACAGTAGAGAAAAGTAATTGTAATACACAATAAGACTTAACTGTATCATTTATACAATCATGTCATGGAAACACTGAATTTTGATTTAACCAAAATTACAATGTATCTTGAGAAAAGAGGGGGGTTGATAATAGGATTAACTTCTCATCTTTTATAGTTTGAAGTCCAGTAGATAATTCCTAAAACCAAAAATTCAAGGGGTAATAATAAGAACACAGTCTTAGAGAGATGAATGTTAATTTAAAAAGAATAAGCCAAAATGACTTAAAAGTGGCTCCCTGTGAGTAAGAGGATAAAAGTTAGGAAATTGCTGTTTTTCTTAACAAAACTTGGGCAGCTATAGTACTCTTGAAACTGTAGGTATAATTGTGATTTTTAAAATGAAAAAAGCAGAATCTTCTTTATCTTGGATTTATTTATTTTGGGGGCTGAAAAAACTTTTAAATTTCTCGGAACATGAAACCATTGATAAGATTTGGTCTGTGACTTGACAGAAGAAGGATTTGGATGGTGTTTGGGCTCAAGAGTATAGAAGCGTAGGGAAAGTCAGTCGTGGGAGTAAAGACCGATAGTGGAGCACAAAGAGCAAGTGAGGAGTAGAAGATATGTATACTATACCTAGTAAATACCAAGCACTACCATAATCCACATCTCCCTTCCTAATGTGCAGGTTCGGAGAGTACCAGGTTCTAGTGGCCGCCTTCATAAGACAGAAGATGGCGGCTGGGAGTGGAGTGATGATGAATTTGATGAAGAAAGTGAGGAAGGGAAAGCAGCAATTTCACAACTCAGGGTAAGTTTTGTTAAGCTGTGTGCTTTAGCTAGAGCTCTGTCTTTTTGTCTGAAGCCTCTGAGATATGCTATATTCTTTGGTTCTGTTCAGTTTGACAGCTGAAGTGTGAAAAATACAAGGGTTAGCGATAGAATTTCCTTGAGCGAGTTATTAACAATAGGAACCCATTTAATTCTACGTGAAAAAGTGGACTGGCACATCTGTTCGGATATGATATTTAGGGCATATGAAAATGACCAAAATCTAGAGAAGGGGACTACTGTGTCTGAGATGAGAATATACTTGATAGGATTAATGGCTGATGAGACAATGCAGAAGAAGAGATTATTGAACTTGAAAGCCTAACAATCAAAACTTTTTCCCTGAAGTCTGCAAACCTTCTGCCTGAAGAAGAACAATATACCTTTCTTCAGTTGGTATATCCTGGGGGGTGTATGTTTTGGTGTTTATGTACGTGGGTGCATGCGTGTGTGTGTGTGTGTGTGTGTGTGTGTGTGTGTGTGTGTAGACAGAGGTCTTGTTTTGGTTTTATTCCATCACTCTTGCCTAAAGTTAATGCCTCAAGTTGATTGTTAGGACTCATTCCTAAGAATAGAAATGTACATGAGAAATACTAATGTTTGAGGTTCATCGTGGCTTTTACCGCCTAGAACCTTTTTGTGGTATGAATGGTGGGTAGGTGGTACATGTCTGCCTGCTTATAAGACCTGCTCCGTCATAGCACTTATGACTTGCTGGTCAACATTGAAGATTTGTTGATCTTGTCAGCTGAAGTCTTTGAGTCTAGTCTTTTTGCAGAGCTAAGTTTGTAAAGACTTTGCCAAGGAAAATTGGTAAAAATTTATTACATTCTAACCTTGGAAAGCTCTTCAGGAGATAACAGATATAAACATTTGATTACATACAATTGTGAGTTTATTAAAATGTGAGACTGTGTGTGTAAAGAGACTTTCTCCTTACTTTTTCATATGATTCCTCCTTAAATCAGTATTCTTTTGTAATGTTCTATTAAAGTGATCAGAGGAAGGTAGAGGTACATGAATCTTGTAGTTCTAGCTTCCTATGAAAGAGATGATACAGTGTTTTCTCTGACCAACATACAATATTTGGGAAGAAAAATTATAGTGTTTCAATGTCTGACTATTACCCCCTAGCTAACTGTAAGAGAAATTTATTTAAAATTTTGTAGTTCTGAAATACATATAAGATTTTATAGTATTTTATAACCTAATACACTGATATGTAAGCAGCATAGAAAATTATATACTTTTGTAGTTTTCACGTTAGCCATTTTTGATGCTGTGAATTCTTTTGTGAAAGGAGGGTCTTTTAAAACTAAACTGAACTATGTTGAAAGTAAATGCCATGATCACATGGAGTAGGGTGCAAGGATGGTTCAGTATTAGGAAATCTTGTAATATTAATAGGCCTAAAGAGAGGTCAAGTCATATTCTTATTTTGATACGTTCCAAAAAAGCTTTGACAAAATTCAGCACATATTCAAAATAGACTCTTATGGAGATCCAAATTTCCATCTTTATATCATTTCCTTTTTTGGAAGTTCTGAAGAACTTCCCTAAACAGTTTTTGTAGTGTGGATCTGTTGGTGATGATTTGCTTAAGGTTTTTTTGTCCAAAAATGTCTCTATTGTTTGTATCTTTGTTTTGAAAAGATACTTTTGCTAGGTATAGAATTTTAGAATGATAGGCTTTTTCTTTCAGTATTTTGAAGATGTTGTTTCACCATATTCTTGTTTGCATTGTTTCTGTTGAGAAATCTGGTATCCCTTGTCTTGTTCTTTTATAAGTTACATGTCTTTTTACTCTTGCTGCTTTTAATATTTTTTTTCTTTTTGAATGGTTTTTTGAGCAATTTGATTTTGATATGCCTGGGTTTATTTATTTCCATGTATCTGTGGGTGTATAGATTTTTATCAAGTTTGGAAATTTTCAGCCATTATATTTTCAAATATTTTTTTCTGCCCTTCATGCACCTCGGAGGCTCCAATAACATGTATATTAGGCTGCTTAAAATTATCTGCAAGTTCACTGATTTTCCTTTTTAAAAATTCTCTTTTTATTCAGTCTTATTTTGCACAGTTTCTGTTGTGGGCCTTCAAATTCATTCATCTTTTCTTCTGCAATATCTGATTGCTGCTAATCCCATTCAGTCTATTTTATATCACAGACATGGTAATATTTTAGAAGTTTGATTTCATGCTTGTTCATTTTTTACACTTTCATGTCTCTACTTAACTTTTTGAAGCTAATGTGTATTATAACTATAGTATAGTTATAATAACCATTTTAATGTCCTTCTCTGCTCATTCTTCCATTTATGGAGCAGTTTTATTTGATTGACTATTCCCTTCATTATGGCTTGAAAAGTGTTTTCCTGAGTTGAGGAAATAGGGCTAAGAGTCCAGGGAGACGGAAGCAGATAAATCAGTAGAGTACCAGGGAGGAGAGAGCTACACACAGAGAGAAGCTCAGAAGTCTGCAGAGGTTCCCTTGTGAGGGTTCAGTGGAATACTCTTCAAGGAATACATGTGAGAAAACCGCCTGAGACAGGGTAGCAGCACGCAGCCCTCACAGAGAGCCAGCAGCAGTGCCCATTTCCACCAGCCAGAGTGTGGAAACCTGTCATTCACAAGACATTGGGTAGAGTTCTCAGAAAGCTTGTCTACGTAGTGGGGAGCGTATAGCCCTAGATTGAGCACTGCTCCAGATCCAGTCAACAACTCATAAAGCAAAATCCGAAAGGATGAAACTGTTTCCAAGTAATTTGACTGTACTCCAGAACAAAGCTCAAGAAGATTTATAGAAATACAAAATTATCAGCATGCAGCAAGATAATATTCACAGTATCTGGTATCCAATCAGAGGTTACCAGGTATGCAGAGAGTCAGGAAAACAAGAACAGTGAGCACAATTTATGCCCAGATCTTGGTCTTTAATGCCATTCTGTACTAAAAGAACAAGGGCCCCTTGGAGAAATGGCTGATTCCAGGGCTTACACAGGGAAAATACAAGATGACTCTGGAATATCTTCTTTTGTCAAAAAAAAAAAAAAAAAAAAAAAAAAGCGTTTTATTTAAAAAAAAAAAAAAATCATAATAATACAAGGCCCAGATTGAATGAGCTCCCACTGACCAAATTAGAATTTAACTATCAAAATCCTTAAATGCAGTAATAATTTGTAAACCACTTAAAAACTAGGGCTCTATGAGTTTGTGCCAATAATGAATAGGTAGATTATAAGTGGGGGAGAGGGATGGTTTTTCATTACAGTAAATTGCCGGTGCTGACTGGGAAATGTAGAGGAGTATTGGAGGGCAAAATCATCACTTTATAGCCAGGATAGCAGTCATAAAAATTAGGTCAGACAAGGATCATCAGTGGGTGCTAAGTATAGGGGAAATTTTTGATGAGCAGAATATTTTCAGGGTCTTGAAGTGTCTTCTCCACAGCTTGCCTATTAGTTACAAGGGGAAAAATAGTTACCGCATACTGGACAACTTGGCAAATGCCTGGACTAGCTGATGAAAATTAGCATGATTGTGAAATTTACTGAAATTTACTACTATAGTAGTATGAAGTTATAGAAGAGAATATCCCTGTTCTTAAGAAATACACAGTAATGGTTCAGTGGTAAACAGCTACAGTCTGTGCAACTAATTCTCAGATAGTACAAGAGCAATATGATTGGTTGTGTGTGTGTGTGTGTGTGTGTGTGTGTGTGTGTGTGTGTTCAAAAAGAGAGAAAGTGAACATCTAAACAATAAAGCAGATAAGGAAAAAAAGTTAATGATGGGTGAATCTGGGTCAGAGGTATACTTGTGTTCTTTGTACTGTTCTTATTCTAACAGAAATTTATGTAAGTTTGAAATTATTTCCAAACATAAAGTTAAAAAGCGTGTTGGGTTGGCCATATACTTGCTGTGATATATTAGCTATCACCTGAACCTTGATTCTCTTCAATGAAATAGTGATGAAAACTTAAAAAAGCCTAAGCTGACCTTTTAAGTAGTCTAAATTTATGCTTGGTAGAATTTACCAGAAACTGATATTTGTTTAAAGATATGTTCAGGGTTTTGTTTTTTGTTTTTTTTTGTATTCTCCATTACCTGTATCCAGAATCACTACTAACTGTTATGGTTTACTAAATAAATTTAGCATAGATTTTTCAAGTGGCAGATTATACATTTGCCAAAATTTTCAGTTTTGGCTCCAGAGTGTTCTCCAGCTGAAGCCCATAATACAAATTACTCTGCTTTGAGGGTGTGTTGGATAATGAGCTTGAAGGCTTGCAGTTGGTCTAGGATATTATGTACATAACATGTTCATGATTAGTAGAAAGAATTGTACTTTGAAGAGTGTGACCTCCCTGCTGCCTGAGAACTCAGTCCCATGTTTGTTTATAAACCTCAAGTTGGGAACTGTTAAAATACCATAGAACATTGATGTATTAAAGGCTACCTGGACAAAGAATACAATAGCATCATGATATTTTCTTTTTCCAGAAAACTTTCACTAGAGTTACCAGTGACTTAATGGATCAGAATGAAATGGAGTTTACTTGCATTTCAACATTCAGTGCAGTTTGGAACTACAAGTAACCTAAGTTTTGAGTTAATAAGCCTTTTTTGTATTTCTTTTAGTCTCCCCGAGTGAAAGAATCATTATCAAATTCTGAGGTAAGTAGTTGTGGGTTTTGAGTCATTAAAGTGTGTGTGCTTTTGTTTTGTTTTTAATGGTAAGCACATTTTTTTTTATATGTGCCTAAATGGGAATGAGAATTTGTAGCAGCCAAATTTCATCAGAGGTATCGATTCTGAGTTTGAATGGACTTCTGCAGTAAGTCGGCGCCATTGCACTCATTTCAAAAGTTGGCCTGGGGGCACCTGGGGGCTGAGTCAGTTAAGCGATCTCACAGTCTGTGAGTTCGAGCCCCGCATCAGGCTCTGTGCTGCCAGTGCAGAGCCTGGAGCCTGCTTCTGATTCTGTGTCTCATTCTCTCTCCGCCCCTCCCCCCACTCGTGCTCTGTCTCTCAAAAATAAATAAACATTTAAAAAAAAAAAAAAAAAAAAAAGGTTGGCTTGGAGGCCCAGGAAGTTCTTCCTTCCTTTCCTGCCTGACTTTATGAATTGCTTTTTTGGCTTGGGCCGCCTAAAGTGGAAAGTCGTCTTTTTGCATTAATCTGTCCAGGAATTTGTCGTATGCTACCTATCGTTTTTGGGTTTCACCCTTCTATCATCTTCTCTTGTCATATACATTATGTTGTCTTTAGTTGTTGCCTCATTATGATAGGCAGTCCTACTAAACAGAGTCCTGTTGGGCTGGCCTGCCTTACGCTCATTACGTGAAGATAACAGTCGTTTTGGGGGATGCATTTTTCCTTCGGGCAGCATCTACATTCCAGGCTCAGTAGTGATTTACCAGTTCCACATCTTGACCCGTTAAATCAGTTTGGTTTTGGCCCTATTCTTAGAAGTTGCTTTTTTCCCACTTGATTTGTGTGTATAGTATACAATTTTGTACACAATTATGTACAGGATTTGTCTACATGGTATCATATAGTTTAAGACTGAAAATAAATACTGCACTTCAGCATATTAACAGGCCAGTTACGTCAGAACTTACATCAGCACTGCGATTCATTAAGATTTCTGGTTCCTCCTTGTGCTACCTGGTGGAATTGCATCTCCTTACCCCTTGAAGTTACTCGTGGCCATGGCAGTTGCTTTGGGCAATGAAATGTTAGCAGAAGGAAGAGCCTTTCTGTTGTTCCCTGGGTCCCCTTACCCCTGCCACCACAGCCTGCGTCCCTGAATGAGGATGATCCCAAACTTAGCCTCTGCTAAGAAAAGAAATAACTTTTCTTCTTACGATTTTCTGAACATTTAAGATTATTTCTTACTCTAACCTAATCTAGACTAATTAATTCTTAGTTTCTCCAAAGTTGAGTGGAGAGGGTATTTTACAGTTTACCCAGAGTTGTTCGTGTGATCTTCTTGTCCCTTTGCCTCAGTGGCATTCCCACATGGACTCTCACAAGCTCATACTCATACTTCAGGGCTCGTTGCTTTGTTATGTTTGAAATTGTGGTGAAATAGACATAACATAAAAGTTACCATCTTAACCATTTTTGTGGGTGCAGTTCAGTGGCTTTCAGTACATTCACACTGTTGTGCAACCATCACCATCTGGCAACTCCAGATTAGCAGTCACCCCATTTTTTCCTCCCCCCCCCCCCAGCCCCTGGCAGCCACCATTCTATATATACCTCATGAAAGTGGAATCATAAACCATAAGTCCTTCAAGACTGCCTTTTTTCACTTAGCATAATGCCCTCTGGGTTCATCCATGTAATATGTGTCAGAACTTCCTTCCTCCCTCCCTTTTTAAGGCTGAATAATATTCCATTGTAGGTATGTATCATATTTGTTTTTCCTTTCCACTGGACAGACAATTGGGTTGTTTTCACCTTTAGGCTGTTGTGAATGATTCCAGTGTGAACATGGCTACACAAATATCTGTTCGAGTTCTTACTTTTAATTCTTTGGGGCTTACCCAGAAGGGAATTGCTGGATCATATGATAATTCTATTTTTAACTTTCTGAGGAATCACCTTACTGTTTTCCATAGTGGCTGCACTATTTTACATTGTCATCTGCAGTGCTCAAGGTTCCAGTTTCTCTATATCCTCTCATTGCTTTGTTTTGTATAACCTTTCAGTTAATATAAGTTAGCATATATGTGCATGCAATTTGGAAACTGCCCTTTTGAAATAGTGCTAATACTCCTATTTAATATTTTCAAATCTTTTTTTTTTTTTAAGATTTTTTTATTTTTAAGTAATCTCTGTACCCAACATGAGGCTCAAACTCACAATCCCAAGATCAAGAGCCACACAACTCTGCCGACTGGGCCCGCCAGGTGCCCCATCAATTTCAAACTAATCTTACGTTCTCTTTTTCTATCAAAATTCAGAACCACAGAATTACTTTTTTTTAAGTTTTTTGATGTTTATTTCTTTTTGAGAAAGAAAGAGAAAGACAGAGTGTGAATAGGGGAGGGGCAAGAGAGAAGGAGACACAGAATCTGAGCCCAAACTCATGAACTGCAAGATCATGACCTGAGCCAAAGTTGGTTGCCTAACCCACTTGAACCACCCAGGTGCCCCAGCACCAGAGTTACTTGAATTTCCTCTGTATGAAGCTAAATGAATACAAAACCTTACTTCTTTGCCTCTCAATTTTGTTTACATGCTGTCAGCCCATAGACCTCTCTTGTTGACCTTTCAGTTATTTTCTCTTTCAACTGTTAAGTTTTAGCCATTGTACTTTTTTCATCAACTTATAATTTTGAATATGTTCACCTTGATTTTATACTCAACATCAGTCTTTTCCCCCCAAGTTACCTAACTAAAATTTATGAAATCTTTCAAACATGCAAAATAGATATATAATGTCTATGTTGGCTTTCGGTCTTGAAAAGCATTTCAGATATTTTAATGAATCATTGGTTAATTGTTTTTCTTTATAAGTAATAGAAAGTTCCAAGACATAGAAAAATGTAGCTTCTGTAATTTCCCTTTACTACTTAAATCTGCATCTTAGAGGTGCTATTTGATTGGGCAAAGAGGGTAGAATAGATGTAGTTGAAAGTAAATATGATGTAATAAAATGCTATTCTGAAGAAAAAAATGAACTCCTGGTATATAGGCTGTAATATGGCTAAACCTCAGAAAACTGTGCTAAGTGAAATAAGCCAGACACAACAGAGAGCATGCACTTCACTTACATGAAAGATCCAGAAAAGGCAAACTCATAGGGACAGAAAGTAATCAGTGGTTGCCTAGGGCTGGGTGTGGGAGCTGGAGGAATTAAATGTCAATGGGCACAAGAGAACTTTCTGAGTTGACGGGAACGTTCTAAAACTAGATCGTAGTGATGTTTGCACAAGTATAAATTTTCTAGAAACCACTGAATTGTATACTTACAGTGGGTGAATTTAGTGGGATATGAATTACATCTCACAAAAGTTGTTATAACAAAAAAGCCTGGTAGAAATATTTGACTTCCATTTGAAGTAGATGTATTCAAGAGATGTAGAGATGTGCCAGGACGCCACACAAACACTGCTTTGAAAGTGTCACCCTGGGAGGCCCTGCCTGCCCGTCAATACACCTCCCTCCCTTTCCACTCAACTGAAGCAGCACTGTGTGTATGTTCTTGTTACAGCTATTTCCGACAGCTGATCCCGTGGGTACTTTACTCCAAGTTCCAGAACAGATTTCTGCTCATCTACCTCAGCCAGCCGGGCACACGCCTGCACAGCCAACTCAAGTCTGTCCCCCAGCCCCCGCAGAGCCGGCAAAAACAGCCCAGGTAAGCAGGAGTGCACTTGAGCGGTCTGCCTTCTGGGTAGATGAAGAAAGCAGAGATTGACGTGGAGCACAACCTTATGTAGTGAGGTTGCTGTGGTGGGAGATTTTGAAACAAGTTAGAGATTCTGTTCTCACAGTTTTAAATGTATACAAATAGGCGAGTTTTTCAAGGATCCCACAGGTTTTTAAGCAGCATAATAAGTTAATGACGGATAACATGAGCCACATTCCAAACATCAGAAATTCGGGAGGTAGTTTCCGGTCAGCTCTTTATGAGCTCATTATTATTCTGCGGCCGCTGGAGTTCGTCTCACACTAGGATTGTCAGCAATTCTGTTTCCTTTTCTTTCGCTTATGCTTGCATTATCGATACCGTCTCCCGTCCATGATTTTCTTGTTTTCCTCTTTTTTAAGATATTTGTCAATTTTGTGAGGGTTGATTTCATTAAAGTGAAGTGATGTAATCCATAAATGCACGTGGTCAGTCACACACAAAAATCATGAATACTCATACACTGAAAGCAGTCAAGGGAGTGAGGGCCCCACTGTGTGTGAATCCCTCTCTCGCTTCCCTCAGGAAATTCCAAATGCCGTGCAGAACACGTGACCTTATGCCCCATGGTTAGAGTAAGCTTTCCAGAGTCTATTCATTTATTAGACATTGGAGACTTCATTTTTTTTCCCCCTAACATTTTCAATAGAAAGAGGTAAAAATGCAAGTTCTGATTTTTTTTTTCTTTTGTGTCCCCGTGATGGTCTGCCTTTAGAGACCACTGCTGTGAGAAGCTTCCGGTTAGTCACGGACTTTATGTAACCTTTCCATCGAACCCAAGCTTTCTTTTCATTTCTTTCCATCATGTTGGAAAAGATACATTTATCTTATGAAAACTGATGGAAAGATTGGGTTTACTTTATAAACGACTTAAATAGAATGTGTCTTCTCTAGTAAGCAAGGAATAACTTAACAGTTTTCAGAGAGGATTCGTTTAGCCATCAGAAGATCTGGAACCTCCAGGCCAGTTTAGATCCTACCTTGTACATTGCTATGTGATACGCTGGCAGATTTTTTAAAGTTTGTTTATTTATTTTGAGAGAGAGAGAGCATGCACGAGTAGAGGAGGGGCAGAGAGGGGGAGAGAGAATCCCAAGCAGGCTCCGTACTGTCATTGCAGAGCCCCATGCGGGGCCTGGACCCGTGACCGTGAGATCACGTCCCGAGCCTAAACCAAGAGCTTAACTGCCTGGTGCCACCCAGGCGCCCCTACGCTGGCAGAATTTTTAAAGGGGAAAACCCAGCCTTCGTGTTTTTCACCCTTGTAGAAGGAAACAAGGATCTGAAAACTGCAAACTATAAACGGCTGTGTACGGAATTTCCCGTGGGGTTGAGAATTATCTTTCTAACTGTGCTTGACTCGTGCTGGCACTTGGTTCTTTTTGTTGCCTTGGAGTGCATGTCCTCCCAGAGCAGGGAACATGTCCCAGGGACTGGTCTGGCCTCCCCTGGAGATGAAGGAAACTGCCGCCACACGGACATTTCCTCTGCTGGCGACCGTGAGTGAGTAACCTCCGTGCTTGGTAGACCAGACACTGACTTTATACTGTCAACGATTTTTAGGCTCCGCCTTCAGGAGCAGGCTCACAAGAAGCCAAGATCCCAGTCAGCCTCGTACTCAGATTAAGGCAAGTAAACAGCTTCTGTTTGTTTCCTCAATACTCTAAAGATGCTTTTCTTCCTCTTTGCAAGTAACTCTTTTTTCGCGAGTGAGGGAGGGGCAGAGAGAGGGAGACAGAACCCGAAGCAGGCTCCAGGCTCCGAACTGTCGGCACAGAGCCCGACGCGGGGCTCGAACTCATGAACGGCAAGATCATGACCTGAGCCGAAGTTGGACGCTTAAGCGACGGAGCCACCAAGGCGCCCCATCTTCTGCTCATTTTTTAATTGGATCATTTGGGGTTTTTGGTGTTAAGTTGTGTAAGTTCTTTATATAATTTTAGATACTAACCCTTCTGTCCTGTATCGTTTATCATTTTAAGTATACCTTCCGGGGCTCTTACATTTTCCTCTTAGTTTTATATGATCATCTTAGTGGGAATAAGCACGGGAGTACACATGTCAGATTCCCCTCAAAAGCATGAGGGCTTTTTTGGTTTGGTTTTGTTTACTTCGTGCTTGGGATTTTCCCCTCCATTTATTTATTTCCAGTATAATTAACATACATTGCCATATTAGTTTCAGGTGTATACTGTAGTGATTGAGCAATTCCATACATTACTCGGTGCTCATCACAATAAGTGTGCCCTTAATCCCCTTCTCCTCCTTAGCATGAGGTTTTTATATTCCGCAGTGGAGAATATAAGTTGAAAGGCTTGTAAGACTATTAGATGCTCACTCTTCATTTGTTTGGTCTGAGCCCTACACTGTGAGCATGTTAGAACAAATCATATGATCTATGGGAACAGAAAGAACGTTCTTTCTTGAGGCACAGCTTTCCTAGTACATGTTGGCAGCATCTGTATGCATGAATTCAGTTGACTTTACACATTCTGTTTTCTTCCATAGGAATTCAAAAAAAGAACTAAATGATATTCGATTCGAGTTTACTCCTGGGAGAGGTGAGACATCAAAAACATTGAAAACAAAATAACTTCTAATTTATTATTTAATGAAATATATCATGAAGTTTTTGTCCTTTGGATATATTTTGCTTTTAAAAGATGATGAAAACGTTCTTGGTTTAAAGGTTTGGGGTAGCATATGAATACAATTCAAATACAATTTATTTGCTACTAACCTCATTTATAAAACCTACCGTAATACCAACAGTAACGAGTGTAGCTCTAATCTGCGGCCTACTATAGTAGGCCAGGCATTGTGCTAAACATTATATCTCATTAAATTCTCAGAGCAGCCCCTAAGGAAGGATTATGGTCTCCATTGCATAGATGATGAAGTTAGAGAGTGGGGAGGTTACTTGTTGCTATTCACACAGCTGGAAAGAGGAGCAGCCAGAATTCATATCCACATTTGTCAGGGTGCAGATTTCTTACTCTTCTCACTGAACACGGTTGTCCTTCTCCATGACAGTGAAGAAGAAACAAGGCTTCCAGGCTCCTCTCTCCCCAGGCTGAAGCTGAGCCCTGACATGCATAGCTTCTGGCCTTGAACTTCTCCCTGAGATGAGGCTTGTTTCTTTCTTGCCTTTGTTACTCAGGGTTCAGATTGGGGAGGTGACCTGACTCCAGCACATTTGTCCTTTGTGCCGTGCTTGTTCTCCCCGCTATCTTGGTATCATCAGTAACTAAGTACGAAAGAGAACAGATACAGATGTGCAGAGGTGTATCTGTTTCACTGTTTAAAACCAGGAAGAGTCACATACTAAGGAACTAATTCAAATCACTGGTAATCACTGGGTTCTACTCCTGAAGCCAAGACTACATGGCATGGTAACTAACTTGAGAATTAAAAAAAACAAACAAACACACACTGGTCATCAGCTCAAATGTGTGCCCGCCCCTTCCCCACCCCGAGGTCCTCCTGTTCCTCTGGGGGGCTCAGTGTTCAGCAGCCCTGAGTCACAGTTGGAGATGAGATCAGCTTAGGGACGCTCTCTCCTTGTCTTTTCATTTCTGTTACACCCATCAATCCGATTGTGCCACCTAAAATAACAACTAGATACGAAGAAAAGCCCACCGGAATAAAAAAGAAAGTGACTTCAGCAAAACCCTTGGGGTGTGATCTCCAAAGGGAAGAGATTACAATTTGCTTTTTCAAAGTGTACTTGAAAATAAAGCATTTTGTTGTATTAGCCCTGGAGGTGTTGCACGCTCGAGGTCGCCTCTCAGAGCTGATGGGGCTCGGGGCCACGGTGACCCTCAGAATAGGAGTTTCCCCTGTGGCATCACTGCAGGGGCTCTTTTGAGCAGAACCTGTAGTCCTCTAAATTACACCATTCTGTAGAAGGTTACCTTTACATCGAGCTGATATTGGCCGTCTGGCTGCTATAGATTCGGCCCTCTAGCCAGCCCCAGTGGTGGGAGGAACCTTCGTGTGGGGAGAGGACTCCACCCGCCTCCTTGGTTCTGTGGATCTAGCAGCTAGCCTGGGCCTGGCAGTGCCAGCACCTCCTCTGAGAGGTAGTAGTGACGTGACAAAGAGCACCTTCTGCTTTGTCCCCGCAGATACCGCCGAGGGCGTCTCTCAGGAACTTATTTCTGCTGGCCTGGTCGATGGAAGGGATTTAGTAATAGGTAACTACTTTGTGCTCTGCCCTGTGCCCCTGTGTCTCTGTCTGTGTATCGAGGACCTAGAAAACCAGGTCTGTCTCATTGAGCAGGTCTCGTGGGTCTTGGGACGGTCCTGGTGTTGCTGAAATAGCAACAGCTATTGGGGACAGTTCCTCACAAAACAGAAAGTCTCCTTTCTACGTTTGTGACTTGCAGTGGCAGTGAGTCGAGGCGCACTTTAGGTCTCTGGGAAATACTAGTAGGACTGATGACATAAGTCACGAGTTAAAGTAAGCTTAGCCACATCTAGTCCATTTCGGAGGGTGAAACTCGACCCTTCTAGAGCTAAGAGGTAAGCGAAAGTCATTAGAGGTTTATTCCTCGAAGAAGCAGGAAGTAAGAAAAGGCACAGTCGGCCCATGTGTACATGTTATTGAAGGAGAAGACCATTGTCTACGGCCAAGCAGCAAGTGTTTCTGTAAAGGACCAGATAGTAAGTAGCTTAGGCTTTGTGGCCCATGCACTGTCTTCGTCCTCTTTAAACCATTCCCGGCCCACAGCCGGACTAGAAACAGGCTGCTGGCCAGAGTTGGCCAGCTCCCAGTCTAGAGCTTTCTGGCCCAGGAGTAGGCAAATCCTACCTCTTTCACCTGTGTGTTTTGTCCCAGTTAATACAGTATCCTAAAGAAAGTTAATCTGACCACGATTCAAGATTTATTTGTGCTACTTAGGGTTAAGTTTAAAAGATAACTTTTGTTTAGGGAGTGACTTATCTTTCTGCTTCCATCTCGGTTGACCATAGAAGATTCTGAGCTACCGTTTAAGTTTTTAAAGTATGGTGGAAAGTAGAGATTACTTAGCTTCTCATTACTTTCTGTTTGTGTGATTACAGTGGCAGCGAATTTGCAGAAAATTGTGGAAGAACCTCAGTCAAATCGATCTGTCACTTTCAAACTGGTATTCATCCCTTCTTCTTTAAACTATCTTTACACAGCAGCAGCCTCTGCAGAACCAGTTTCTATATTCCCTGAGTGATGAGAATATTAAAATATGGCGGATTGTATTCATTTAGCCTTCCTGAGGCCCTAGGCTGATGTCGCTTTTTTTTTTTTAATTTTTTTTTTTTTTTTTTTATGTTTGTTTATTTTCTGAGAGAGAGAGCGAGAGCTCAAGCAGGGCAGGGGCAGAGAGAGAAGGAGAGAGAGATCCCAAGCAAGCTCTGGGCTGTCGGCGCAGATCCTGATGCGGGGCTCAAACTCATGAAACATGAGCCGAAACCAGTAGTTTGGACGCTTAACCTGAGCCACCCAGGCGCCCCCTGATGTCTCCTTTTGAGTGTCCTCTCTTCCCCTCTCCCTCCCAGGAAGCATCCTACCCCACGCCCTTGACTCCTCTCAAGAGAGTATTAGCCAGTCTGACTCCAGCTTTTTACCCAGCCCCCACCTTTTCTGGAAAAGACACTTGATCTGCCCCCTGTTTGTATCCCAGGGACCTGTCCCCCACTGTCTTCCTTCCCACAGTCCTTGTGTCAGTCAGTTTCAATTGCTACCTGCGATTTTGTTCACAAGTAGCCACAGCTTCTTATTTTGTTTGATTCCTAGGCATCTGGTGTCGAAGGCTCGGATATTCCTGATGATGGGAAACTAATAGGATTTGCCCAGCTCAGCATCAGCTAAACCACAGCCCTGGAAGAGGCGGCCTGAGGAGATTCCACACATGCGTATCTCTGTTGCTTCTGTTGGCCTAAACCCACTACTGCCAAAGAACCCAGCGACAAACCTCCCGGCTAGGAGCTTTAGAGGTCTTTCTTTATGTTCTTCCTGCCATCACTTCCCCTTTTTCCCACAGGGAGAGAAAAGTCGGATCACCAGTGGCCAGCATCCCTTTAAAGAGTTCCGTTAGTAAACTTACCGCGCGTGTCCCCTGTCTTCCTCCATCTGAGAAGGGGTCCACGTGCCTCAAGGCCCAGGAGGGAGATCGGTCAGCTCATCTTGCCTTACTCCAATGATGGCGCTGGGTGGAAAGTAGCAGCTATATTGGGCTTCCTCCTCCTGCCTGTTCCCCCACACCTGACAGGATGTGGGCATCTTGGGATATCTCTTTACCACTGAAGTAGCAACTAAAAGGCGATTGTTTAGCTGGAGCCCAGAGAATTTAATTTAGTGATTTTTTTTTTTTTTTTTTTTTTTTAATCTGTTGTGAATTCTAGCAACCTTTGTTAGGAAAAAGCACAGCCTCAGAGGAGGCAGCCTAAACTGTGTTTTTGTTTTGTTCATGTTTCTAAGCGTTTTGCTGAAGCTGCTCTCAGGCACCCCTCTTCATCCCTCCCTCCAGAAAGGGTTGCTAGCCTTAACTTCAGCTGGTGCAAAACATCTGTAGTCGAACTTCAAGCCATCAGATCCTTCAAAGTGGAAGTTTGGACCTATTGTAGTGAAAACACCGAGTAATGGCCTATAAAAGTGAACTTTCCCAGCAGTGGTTTTGAACAGGAAAAAGCAAAAGTCATATCATTGTGGAAGTATTTATTTTCGAATCTTAAAAAAATTCAGTTGAGGAAAAACTGCTCCTCAGTCCTCCCGTGAAAATTTGCCTGGCCTCCACGTCATGAGGAAATGAAAGGCTGAGCTCTCTACAGCAATAAAGGAGCCTCTCCGGGCCAGCGAGGCCTGCCTTCCGCCCCTCTCCTGCACTGACCCTTTGGAGGGGGTCCACACTTCTGTGCGCTGAACCCGACCCAGGACGGAAAGTGAAACCACATGTGCCGTGACTTTTAGGATTTATGAGTAGACAGTGTTCATCTGATTTTCTATAGAAGTAATATAAATTATTCTTTAGGTTTCGAAACGAGCACTCATAATGCAATATGTGAGTAGTCGGTGGGGCCGATTTTCTTTCCTACTGCTTCACAGTCAGCCTTTGTCTAACCGCAAGTAGCCCTAACAATTTTTGTATTCGAAAGGGACACTCGATCTGGCCTTAAAATGACACACAAAGATGGGCTGTGGCCCCACGGAAAGGGGAGAGTTGCCTCTTACAGAATCGCTCAGGCCCTTTCCAGCACTGTTGGTCTGCGAATAACAAGATCGCTTCGCCTAGTTTTCTCTCGGAGAGTCTCTGGAAACCTCCCCCACAACTGAGTCGTCACAGCTTTTGTTTCTCATTCTGAGCTTGTAGTTTCAGTCATGGGTTTTCTTCCCCTGCCCTGGGTACAGAGACATACTGGGAAAGGAGTGGATGTTGGGGAGAAGGAGGGGGGGAGGCGGGTTTGGGATGGCAAGTTGGGAGGAAAGTAAATGAGAGGATCACACACCAAAGTCCAGGGTCCCAGCAGGATTGGTAAGAAGAGGGAGCGTGCTGAGCCTAGTGAAGGAAGAGAAGATTGATCAGCTTGCTGGAAAAATATTTAGCTTTTCTTTCTCTCTCTCTCTTTTTTTCTTCAGGCGGGTGGGAAGAATGAGGGCCGGGAGGTGGGAATAAGGTGACAGTGTCCTCTTTGGCACAAGACTAGTGGCTTGCCTTAGAGTCCATATTTTGGTTTCAAGCAAGCCATCATCATCTACTTACTGATAAATCCAAGGGGTGGTGGCATCACTCTTTTCTGGCATTTTCTTTGGAGGTGGTCTGGAGCCCAGGCTGGGGGTCAGCGGCATGCCACTCCCCTGTTCAGTTTCTCCAGCCAGCCATTACCTTTGAATGACCGTGGGACATGTTTGAATGACAGCATGCCAATAGCAGTGGGCTGGGGCTTTCTTTTTCTTTTCGGTTCATTTTTTGCCCTGCTGGGAACTAGGAGCCAGACACCAAGCCTTAGGACAGTGTTCTCTCTTCTTCTGCATGATGTATGGTGGACTCCCTTTGCTGACTTACACAGTGATGCTGAGAAAATACGTGAACAGAAACTTGCCAGGTGGGACAGCACGTGACACGTTGAGAGACCTTGCTCCTTTCCAGGAGTGGTGGTTCGGGGTGCACCTCTGTCTTTGAGTCCCCAGGATCCCCTGGTCCCTGGGGGTAGGGACTAATTCAGCACAAGGTAACATGTGCCAATGCTATTTGTGAAATGTATGGTCTTATTCCAAATGACTAATGGATTTGTTTGGGTTTTTCGCTTAAGTTTTGAACCAAATCCTAGAGCCAGCTGATACTATTTAATGATCTGAGGATAGAATAATGGCGTATCAATAAATGGAGGTTCCTCCTTATGACGTATGCTAGATTATGGAAGATGTAAAATATTTGACCTTCCCCCTCCCTTTTTTTGACTTTGTATTTTGCTGCATGTTTCCTTCATTTTTAATCAATAAAGAGTAAATTGTCTGTGGTGGTGTAAAGATTCTTTAAAAAAATCTTTTTTCATGTTTATTTTTGAGAGAGAAACAGAGTGCAAGCAGGGGCAGGAGCAGAGAGAGAGAGAGGGAGACACAGAATCTGAAGCAGGCTCTAGGCTCTTAAGCTGTCAGCACAGAGCCCGATGCAAGGCTCGAACTTACCAACCATAAGATCATGACCTGAGGGGCGCCTGGGTGGCTCAGTCGGTTAAGCGGCAGACTTTGGCTCAGGTCATGATCTCACACTCCGCGAGTTCAAGCCCCGTGTCGGGCTCTGTGCTGACAGCTCGGAGCCTGGAGCCTGCTTCAGATTCTGTGTCTCCCTCTCTCTGACCCTCCCCCGTTCATACTCTGTCTCTCTCTGTCTCAAAAATAAATAAACATTTAAAAATAATAATAATAATAATATAAGATCATGACCTGAGCCGAAGCTGGGTGCTTGACTAAGCCACCGACGTGCCCCAAAGATTATTTTATATTTTTAGTGCTTGTGGGTGGGGAGCAGTGAGGAGTGGGTCAGGGAGTCACTACTTAATTTTTCATGTGAATGGAGAAGAACCAAAATGTACATAAGCTAAAAAATGTGTGAATTGATCTACAGGTTCCATAGAACAGCTTAAAACCATCGTACGAATGGGGAAACTAAGATCCCGAAGGGAGAGAGAAGATCTGGCCAGGGAAATCTCATATGGTGGGGTGTGGGATTTCCTTGTATTTATGTTTTCTGTTTGACTCCGCTCGGGCTTTTGGATAGGGGAAAGATGCAAGATTTGAGCTCTTGGGAGTCTTTCTGGAAAATTCAGCAGGGCTGAACTTGTCCCTCTTTGGCTTTGATATCGAAATGGTGGGGTCACACGTGAGATTGTAGGCTCCTCTGTATTCCTCCACCACCTTGCGGATAAGTAATCTCTAATTGAATTTGCTTTCAAGATAAGCAGGCTGTAAAAGTGGACTCTGACTACTGTGGGGACAGAGGAGGTGCTAGTCACTCAAAAGTGACCGAGATGTATGTGGGGAGAGGAAGGAGGTGGCAGGGCAAGGGTAAATAGAACCTTTCCGTTGCCCGTTTTCTAACAAGGTCAGATGTTGTCAGGAGGCCTGATTCCTTAGCTCTTCCTCATTGTAGTAACAATTCTCAGTGCGACAGTGCAGAAAACAAAGGATTTCTCCTTTGGACCAGCTCATCTACACCACATTTTTTGCCTTTTGTTGTTGTTTTTTTTAAATAGACTTCCTTTTTTAGAGCAGTTTTAGTTTCACAGCAAAACTAAACAAAGTACCCAGACTTGCATGTACCCTTTGACCCCACACGCGCACAGCTTCCCCCACAACCGGCACCACAGTGGTATGCTCGTTACAGTCAATGAAGGTTCATTGACATTAACACGTCCTTATCACCCCAAGACGATGGTTGACGTTCAGGTTCACTCTTGGCTGTTGTACATTCTATATAGATTTAGAGAAATATATAGCGACACGTATCCATCGTTATATAGAATAGCTTCACTACCCTAAAGTCTCCTGTACTCCACCTGTCCTCTCCCTTCCCTCTAGTCCTGGGCAACCACTCATCTTTTTAGCGTCGCCACAGTTTTGCCTTTTCCAGAGTGTCTTGTAGTTAGAATCCTACAGTGTGTATGTAGCCTTTTCAGAATGGCTTCTTTTGCTTAGTAATAGGCATTTCACTGTGTGTGTGTGTGTGTGGTTTGATAGCTCGTTTCTTTTTAATGCTGAATAATAATATTCTTTGGATGTACCACCGTTTATTAATCCAATTGCCTATGGGTTTCTGTCAAGTTTTGACAATTCGGAATCAAGCTGCGGTAAACATCTGTATGGAGGTTTTGTGTAGATATGTTTTTAACTCCTTTGGGTAAATACCAGGGAGCCCAATTGTGGATTGTATGGTAAAAGTATAGTTCTGTAAGAAACCCCCAGCTGTCTTTCAAAGTGGCTGTACCATTTTGCGTTCCCACCAATGAATGAGAGACTTTCGGTTGTTCTACATCCTTGCCACCATTTGGTGTTGTCAGTGTACAAGTCGGTTCGTGGCAACCCTGCATGGAGCATGCCTCCCAGTACCATTGTTCCAACAGCATTTGCTCACCTTGTGTCTCTGTGTCAATAAAGTATTTTTTAATTAAGGTATGTACATTGTTGGTGTGCTTGGGTGGCTCAGTTGGTTAAGCGTTGGGCTCTTGATTTCGGCTTATGGTTCATGAGATTGAGCCCCACATCGGGCTCTGTGCTGACAGCATGGGGCCTGCTTGGAATTCTCTCTCTTCCCCTCCCCCACTCTCTCTCAAAATAAAAAAGCTTAAAAGGTATATATGTTGTTATTGTAGACATAATGCTATCACACACTCAGTAGACTACCACGTATTGTAAACATAACTTTTATATGCAGTGGGAAATGAAAAAAGTCGTTTGACTTGCTTAATTGCAATGTTTGCCTTATTGCAGCGATCCTGAACCCAACCAGCATTATCTCCAACATATGCCCTATGTCTGGGTTGTTTTGTTTTGTTTTATTTTGTTTTGTTTTGTTTTTTGAGAGAGAAAGAAAGTGCAAGCAGGGGAGGGGCAAAAAGAGAGAGGGAGAGGGAGAGAGGGAGAGAATCTCAAGCAGTCCCCATGCTCAGCACGGACTATGAGATCTTGACCTGAGCTGAAATCAAGAGATGCTTAACCTACTGAGCCACCCAGGCTCCCCTGTGCCTATATGTCTTTGCAAGTATTTTCTCCAATTTGTGGCTTATTTTCTTATTTTTTCTTCATTCTTTTTCTTTTCTTTTCAATTTAAATTCAAGTTAGTTAACATATAGTGTAGTGTGGGTTTGGGGAGTAGAATTTAGTGATTCATCACTTGCATATAACACCCAGCGTTCATCCCAACAAGTGCCCTCCTTAATGCCTGCCACCCATTTAACTCATCTTCCCTTGCACCTCCCCTCCAGCAACCCTTAGTTCTGTGTTTAAGAGTCTCTTATGGTTTGCCTCCCTCTCTGTTTTTATCTTATTTTTCCTTCCATTCCCCTAGGTTCATATGTTTTGTTTCTTAAGGTCCACATATGAGTGAAATCATATGATATTTGCCTTTCTCTGACTGACTTATTTCACTTAGCATAATATGCTAGTTCCATCTACATTGTTGCTTTTCTTTTCTTTCTTATTTATATATTTGTCTTATTCTTTTAACTGTCTTTTGCAGTGCAGGAGATTTTAATTCTAAGGTAGTCCAGCTAATCTATTATTTCATGAGTCATATCTTTGGTGCTGTATCTTAAAATCATTACCATACCAAGGTCATCTAGATATTTGCTGACGTTATCTTCTAAAAGTTTTATAGTTTTGAATTTTACATTGAATTCTGTGATCCATTTTGAGTTCATTTTTTTTGAGGAGTATAAAGTCTGTATCTAGAGGTTTTTTTGTTTTGTTTTGTTTTTTTGCCTATTTTTCTTCCATTGCCTTCGCTCTTTGTTCAAAGATGAGTTGCTGGGGCACCTCGGTGACTCAGTCAGTTAAGCGTCTGACTCCCCGCATCTAACTGCACAGAGCCTGATTGGGATTCTCTCTCTTCCTCTCTTCTGTCCCTCCCTTGCTCTCTCTCTCTCTCTCAAAATAAAAAACATTTAGAAAAAATTTTTAATAAAAAGATCTGTGTTCTGTTCCATTGATCTATTTGTCTATTCTTTTACTGATACTGTACTCTTGATTATTATAGCTTGATAGTAAGTTTTGAAGTCAGGTATTGTCAGTCCTTTGATTTTGTTCTTCTTCAATATCATGTTGGCTATTCTTGGTCTTTTGCTTCTCCATATAAGCTCTAGAATCAGTTTCTCAATGTTCACACCAAGTTACTGGGATTTTGATTGCAATTGTTTTGAATCAATAGATCAAGTTGAACTGATATCTTAACTATCCATGAATGTAGAGTATCTCTCCATTCATTTAGTTCTATATTGGTTTTCTTCATCAGAATTTTCCAGTTTTCCTCATTTAGATCTTTTATATATTTGTTAGCTTCACACATAACTAGTTTTGGAGGTGCTTATGTATATGGTACATTGTATTTTTAATTTCAAAGTCCACCTCTTTATTGTTGGTATATAGGAAAGTGATTAGCTTTTGTGTCTTAACCTTATATCCTTCAACTTAGTTCCAGGAGTATTCTTGTTAATTCTTTTGGGTTTTCTATTAGATACTAGTTGTCTGGTAGATAATCATGTCATCTTCAAGCAAAGACTGTTTTCTTTCTTTCTTCCCTATCTATATACCTTCATATCCTTTGATGTATTGCATTAGCTTGGGTATACAGTATGATGTTGAAAAACAATGGTGAGAGAGGATGTCCTTGGTCCTGATTTTAGTGGAAAAGCTTCTCATTAGTAAGTATGATGTTGGCTATTGGATTTTTGTAGATGTTCTTTTATGTCTTTGTTCATAAGAAATCTTGCTCTCCTGTTTCATTGCAGTATCTTTGGTTTTGGTATTAGGATAATGGCTGCCTTATAGAATGAGTTAGGAAGTATTCCCTTCGCTTCTATCTTCTGGAAGAGATTGTAGAGAATTGGTATAATTTCTTGCAAGTTTGGTAGAATTCATCAGTGAACTCATTTGGGCCTGGTGATTTCTGTATTGGAAGATTATTAGTTATTGATTCAGTTTCTTTAATTGATACAAACCTATTCAGATCATGTATTCTTATAAGTTTTGGCTTGTGTTCTTCAAGGAAGTGGTTCATTTCATTAAGGTTATCAAATTTATAGGCATAGAGTTATTTGTAGTATTCATTTATTATCCTTTAATGTGCACTGGATCTGTAACGATGTCTCGTTCGTTTCTGATGTTAGTAATTTTTGTCTTCTTTTTTTCTTAGTTCATCTGACTAGAGGCTTATCAATTTTATTGATCTTTTCAAAGAATCAGCTGTTGGTTTTATTGATTTTCGCTATTATTTTTCTTTATTCTATTTTACCAATTTCTCTGATTTTTTTTTTTTTTTAATATTCATTTTGAGAGAGTGAGTGGGGAAGGGGCAGAGAGAGAGAGACAGAATCTAAAACAGGCTCCATGCTGTCAGCACAAAGCCAGAGGCAGGGCTCAAACCCACAAACCGTGAAATCATGAACTGAAGTCAGACACAACCCACTGAGCCGTGCAGGCACCCCGATATCTGTAATTTTTACCTTCTGCTTTATTTGGATTTAATTTGCCCTTCTTTTTCTACTTTCCTAAAGCTTAGAATTATTTATTTTGGATATTTCTCCTTTTCAGTGCTATTAATTTCACTCTAAGGGGCACCTGGTTTGCTCGATTGGTTAAGCGTCAGACTTTGGCTTAGGTCATTATCTCATGGTTTGCGAGTTCGAGCCCCACATCAGGCTCTCTGCTGTCTGCATGGAGCCTGCTTCAGACCCTCTGTCTCTCTGTCTCTTTCTGTCCCTCCCCACTCCCATGCACATGTACCTTTTCTCTCAAAAATAAACATTAAAAAAACTTTTCACTCTAGGGGTGCCCGGATGGCTCAGTCGGTTAAGCATCTGACTTCAGCTCAGGTCATGATCTCACAGCTCATAGGTTCGAGCCCCATGTTGGGATCTGTGCTGACAGCTCAGAACCTGGAGCCTGCTTCAGATTCTGTGTCTCCCTCGCTCTCTGCTCCTCCCCTACTCGTGCTTTGTCTCTGTCTCTCAAAAATGAATAAACGTTAAAAAAAATTAATAAATGTTCACTCGAAACATTGCATTTGTGGATCCCATTGATTTTAATAAGTTGTATTTTCATTTCATTCAAAATATTGTAAAATTTCTCTTGATTACTTTTCGGACCCATGTGTTGTTTAAAAGTATGTTGTTTAATCTCCAAGTATTTTTGAGATTTTTCAGCTATCTTCATCTTACTGATTTCTAAAGAACTCAGTGTATGACAACGTTGACTCCTCCTCCTCCTCCTCCTCCCTTTTCTCCTCCTCCTGTCCTCCTCCTCTCTTCATTCTCCTCTCCTCCTCCCTCCTCCTCCCTTCTTCTTCCTCCTGTTTCCCCTCCTCTTTTTCCTCTTCTTTCTCCTCCTCTCCCTCTTCTTGTCTTTTCTTCTCCTTCTTCATGTTATGGCCCAGAATATGGTGGGTAAATGTTCTGTGTGAGGTTGCGAAGAATGTGCATTATGTTGTTGGATGAAGTTAGTCTATAAATGTCAATTATATCCAGTTGATCCATGGTACTTTCAACAGTGTCCTTACTGAGATTCTGCCTGCAGGATTTTGTTGTTGTTATTTTTGTTTTGTTTTATTTATTTATTTTGAGAGGGGGTGGGAGGAGAGAATCCCAAGCAGGCTCCGTGCTATCAGTGCAGAGCTCCACAGAGGGCTCAATCTCACGACCGTGAAATCATGGCCTAAGCTAAAACTAACAGACACTTAACCAACTGAGCCACCCAGGTACCCCTGGATCTGTCCATTTCTGATAGAGGGATGTTGAAGTCTCGAACTATAATCATGGAATAATATATTTCTCTTTGCAATTCTATTAGTTCTTGCCTCATGTATTTTGATCATCTGTTTTTGGTGAATACACATTAAGAATTGTCCTCTTGGGGTGCCTGGGTGGCTCAGTTGGTTGAGCATCTGACTTCTGCTCAGGTTATGATCTCACAGTCTGTGAGTTCAAGCCCCACGTCAGGCTCTGTGCTGACAGCTCAGAGCATGGAACCCGCTTCTGATTCTGTGTCTCCCTCTCCCTCCCTCTCCCCTGCTTGCACTCCGTCTCTCTCTCTCAAATATAAACATTTAAAAAAATTAAAAAACAAAAAGAATTGTCCTCTTGGGCTCAAATAAATAAAATCAGAAATGAAGGAGATGAAATAACAACACCACGAAAATACAAAGGATTATAAGAGAATGTTATAAAAAATTACATGCCAACAAATTCGACAAACTAAAAGAATTCCTAGAAACATAAAACCTTCGAAAACTGAACCATGAAGAAATAGAAAACTTGTGTAGACTGATGATTACTTGCAATGAAATTGAACCAGTAATCAAAAAACTCCCAACAAACAAAAGTCCAGGACCAGACATCTGGCTTCACGGGTGAATTCCACCATACATTTAAAGAGTTAATATCGGTTCTTCTCAAATTATTCCAAAAAGAAGAGGAAGCAAAGCTTCCAAATTCATTCTATGAGGCCAACATTATCCTGACATCAAAACCAGGTAAAGATACTACAAACGATGAAAACTACCAGCCAATATCTCTGATGAAAGAGATGCAAACATTCTCAACAAAGTGTTAGCAAACTGAGTCCGACAATACATTTAAAAAATCATTCACAAGGATCAAGTGGGATTTAATCCAGAGATGCAAGCACGGTTCAATATTTGCAAATCAATCAACGTGATACATCAGATTAACAAGAGAAAGCATAAAAGCCATATCATCTCAGTAGATGTAGAAAAAGCATTTGATAAACCACAGCATTCATTCATGATAAAATCTCTCAACAAGCTGGGCTAGAGGAAACGGTACAACATACTTAAGGCAATAAATGAAAAACCCTACGGCTAGTATCATTCACAATGGTGAAAAACGGAGCTTTTCCTCTGAGATCAGGAACAAGAAAAGGATGTCCACTCTCACTACTTTTATTCAACATACTACTGGAAGTCCTAGCTACAGCAGCCAGATATGAAAAATAGAAGGCATCCAAATCGGTAAAGAAGTAAAACTGTCACTGTGTGCAGTTGACATGATACTATATATAGAAAACTCTATAAAGATTCCACCAAAAAGCTACTAGAAGTGACAAATGAATTCAGTAAAGTCACAGGATACAAATTAATATACAGGAACCTGTTGTATTTCTATATACTAATAATGAAGTAGCAGAAAGAGAAGTTAAGAAAACAATCCCATTTACAATTGCATCCAAAATAATAAAATACCTAGAAATAAATTTAAATAAGGAGGTGAAAGACCTACAACCTGAAAACTATAAAACACTGATGAAAGAAACTGAAGATGACACAAATGAAAAGATACCCCATGCTCATGGATTGGAAGAAACAATGTTGTTAAAACATCCATAAAGCTCAAGCCATCTACAGATTTAATGTAATCCCTATCAAAATACCAACATTTTTCACAGAACTAGGACAAATAATCCTAAAATTTGTGTGGAACCACAGAAGACCCCCCACCCCCACCCCCGCAATAGCCAAAGCACATAGATCTTGAAAAAGAACAAAGCTGGAGGTATTACAATCCCAGATTTCAAGATATACTACAAAGCTGTAGTAATCAAAACAGTGTAATCCTGGCAGAAAAACAGACACATAGATCAATGGAACAGAATAGAGATCCCAGATATAAACCCACGTATATATGGTCAATTAATCCATGACAAAGGAGACAACAATGTACAATGGAGAAGAGACAGTCTCTTTGACAAATAGTGCTGAGAAAACTGGACAGCTACACGCAAAAGAGTGAAACCAGATCACTGCTAACACCGTACAGCAGAGTGAACTCAAAATGGATTAGAGACCTAAAGTGAGACCTGAAACCATAAAACTTCTAGAAGAAAACATAGGCAGTAATTTCTTTGACATCAGCCATGGAAACATTTTTCTAGGTCTTTTTCCTCAAGCAAGGGAAATAAAAACAAAAACTATCGGGACTGTAATAAAATAAAAAGCTTTCCTAGGGACACCTGGGTGGCTCAGTTGGTTAAGCATCGGTTCTGGTTTCAGCTCAGGTCATGATCTCATGGTTTGTGAGTTTGAGCCCTGCATCAGGCTCTGTACTAACAGCATGGAGCCTGCTTGGGAGTCTCTCTCTCCTCTCTCTCTACCCCTCCCCTGCTCACTCGCGCTCTCTCTCAAAATACATAAACTTAAAAAAAAAAAAAATTTCTACAGTGAGGGAAACCGTAAACCAAAACAAAAAGACAACCTACTGAATGGGAGAAGATATTTGCAAGTGATATATTTGATGGGGGATTAATACCCAAAATAAATAAAGAACATATACAACTCAATACTGAAAAAAAAAATCCTATTTAAAAATGGACAGAAGACCTGAATAGACATTTTTCCAAAGAAGACCTACAGATACCCAACAGACACTTGAAAATATGCCCAACATCACACATCATGAGTGATCATGAGATATCCCTTTACATATGTCAGAATGGCTAAAATGAAAGTGACAAGAAACAGTAAGTGTTGAAAAGAATATGGAGAAAAAGGAACACTAATGTGCTGTTTCTGGGAATGCAAACTGATGAAGCCACTGTGGAAAACAGAGTAGAATTGCCATATGATACAGTAACTCTATTAACTGGGTATTGATCCAAAGAAATGAAAACACTAATTTGGGAAGATACATGCACCCCTATGTGTATTGCTGCATTATTTTCTAGACAAGATATGGAAGCAACTCAAATGTCCGTATAGATGAAAGGATAAAGAAGATGTGAGATAAATATATATACACACACACACACCCAATGGACTATTAGCCATAAAAAAACATGCGATCTTGCCATTGACAGCAACATCGATGGACCTATAGGGTATAATGCTGAGTGAAGTAAGTCAGAGAAAGACCAATACAATATGATTTTACTCATATGTGGAATTTAAGACACCAAAATAAGTGAAAAAAAACAAAAAAGACCAAAACACAAACAAAACCCCACTCTTAAATACAGAGAACAAAGCGGTGGCTGCCAGAGGGGAGGTGGATGGAGGAAAAGAGGGTGAAATAGGTGAAGGGGATTAAGAGTACATTTACCTTGATGAACACTGAGTAACATATAGAATGGTTGAATCACTATATTGTTATTGTACACCTGAAACATATAACACTGTATGTGAATTCTACTTTAAAAAATTTCCCCTTGGAGTATTTATCGTTATGTAATGCTTTCCTTGTTCTGAAGCCTGCTCTCTGAAATTAATATAGCTATATTTTGGGGGGTGGGATTAATACTAGCATGATATATCTTTTTCCATTCACTTTTTTTTTTTTTTTTAGAGAGAGAGAGAGAGAGAGCACACTCTCAGGAACAGGGGACAGGCAGAGGGAAAGGCATAGAGCAAATCTTAAGCAGGCTCCACGCTCAGCACGGAGCCCCATGCAGCTCTATCTCACAACCATGAGATCATGACCTGAGCCAAAATCAAGAGTTGGATGCTTAACCACCTGAGCCACCCAGGGGCCCAACCTTTCATTTACCTTTAATCTATATGTGTCTTACATTGAAAGTAGTTTTCTTGTAGATAACATATAGTTGGGTCCTGTTTCTTTTACACTCTGACAATCACTTTTACTAGATGTACTTAGACCATTATTAACATTTAAACTGCTCATTAATATAGTTAGATTAATATCCACCATATTTGTTTTCTACTCTTACCCTTGTTCTTTGTTCCTATTTTTTGTCTTCTACCCTTTTTCTGCTTTTTATGGTTGTAACTGAGAATTTTATATGACTCGTTTTCTCTCCCTGCTTAGAAGGATATCAATTATACTTTTTTTTTTAAAGTGGTTGCCTAGGGTTTTTGACATATTATTTAAAATTAATTCAGGGCCATTTTCCAAGAACACTATACCATCTCCCAGGTAGTGTCAGTACCAAATAATAACAAAACAATCCTACTTCCTTCGTCTGGTTCTTTGTATCATTTGTATCATCATTCATATCATATACGTGTGAGCAATCCAAGGGTAATGAATGTATGTACGTATACAGGCACACTCATATATGCGTACTTGAAAAGATAATCTAGGGGTGCCTGGGTGGCTCAGTTGGTTAAGCAACCAACTGTGGCTCAGGTCATGATCTCACAACCCGTGAGTTCGAGCCCCACGTCAGGCTCTGCGCTGACAGCTCAGAGCCTGGAGGCTGCTTCAGATTCTGTGTGTCCCCCTCTCTCTACCCCTCCCCTGCTCATGCTCTGTGTCTCTCCATCTCTCAATAATAAATAAACGTTTAAAAAATTTTTTTCAAAGAAAAGATAATCTAGTACATTTCTGCTATTATTATTGAACAAATCGTTAACTATTAGATCAACAGAGAAAAGGAAAAATAAAAGCTTTTCTTTTACCTTCATTTATTCCTTCTCTGATGCTCTTCTTCATGAAGTTCCAAGTTTCTGACTCATTATCATTTTCCTTCTCTATGAAAAACTTATTTTAACATTTCTTCCTCTGTGTTTGTATCCTTTACTTTGAAGGGATAATTTCACAGGACACAGAATTTTGGGTTCGTGGTCTTTTTCCTCAATAATTTATTTATTTATTTTTAAGTAGGCTCCACTGCCAAAATGGAGCCTAACATGGGACTTGACTCATAACCCTGAGATCAAGACCTGAGCTGAGATCAAGTCAGATGCTTAACCGACTGAGCCACCCAGGCGTCCCACCCACAACACTTCAAATATTTCATTCCACTCTCTTCTTGATTGCATGCTTTCTGAGAAATCAACATAATTCTTATGTTTGCTCCTAAAAGGTAAGGTAGGATTTTTTCTCCCCTCCCTCTGTCTTCTTTCAAGATTTTTTCTTTATCTTTCATTTTCTGCTGTTTGAATGTGAAATGCCTAGGTGTCATTTTGGCATTTATCCTGCTTAGTGTTCTCTGATCTTTCTGGATCTGTAGTTTGGTGTCTGACACTAATTTGGGAAAATCCTGTCACGGTTTCCAATATTTATTATGTTTCTTCTGCTTGCTGGTGTTCCCAATAAGCCTGTGTTACACCCTTTGTTCTTATTCCACGGTTCCTGGATACTGTTCTGTCCCAACCTCCCCATCTTTTTTTTTTTTTCTCCTTTGTTTTTGAGTTTTGGAAATTCCTGTTGACATATCCTCAAGCTTAAAGATTCTTTCATCAGCTTTGTCCAATCTGCTAATGAGCCCATTGGAGGAATTCTTCATTTCTATTGCACAATTTTTGATTGCTCACATTTTTCTTTGATAGAATTTTCATTTCTCTCCTTACATTACCCACCTGCTATTGCATGTTGTCTACTTTTTCATTAGAATCCTTACATGTTTATATATTTTCAAAAATTATCAGTCTGTTCATTCCAATATCCCTGCCAGATCTGGTTCTGGTTCTGATGCCAGCTAGCTGGGTCTCTTCAAACTGTGCTTTTGCCTTTTAGTATGGCTTGTAATTTTTTTTTTTTTTTTTTTTTTTTGAAAGCCAAACATGATGTACTGGGTAAAAGAAATTCCAGTACATAGGCATTTAGTGATGTGGTGATAAACTGTGGAGACAGGAGAAGCATCCTATTGTCCTGTGATAAGGTCTCAGTGTTGAATGAGCCTGTGCCTCAGCTGGGAACTACAGAAGTGCTTCTCATTCTCCCCTGCGCCCTTAGGTGGGACAGGATGTCTAGAGGTGGCTGGAATTGGATATTTCCCTTCCACTATGTGGAAGGCTAGTAGGCACTAGAATTGTGTAACCCCTAAATTACTTAGGGTCTGGTAAGAACCCAACCGTTTAGGCCCTGGTACAGAAGTGTCTCTTGAGGACAGGCCCTGGTTAGAAGTTCAGAATGCTCTCACATTTCAAAATGGTTACTTTTCCTCTCCCAGGGAACTTTTCCATGAACCTGGTAGAACCTGGTGGAGCTCCTGGAGGTAACACTCATAAAAGTGTGGGGTCTCTTTCCTTTGGAGGTTTTAACTCTCAGACTTAACCACTCTGAGCCTCCAGCAATTTGTCAGTTGCAGTTCAGATTTTCTTACTCTGACACTAGTTCTGGTAGAAGTTTCCATTTGTGAATTTCTTTTCCAGTACATTATAAATCTCTGTGTTTACCTGCCTTTCCAATTTTAGGGATAACATTTTGCCCTGTGACCATACTTCCCTGATGAACCTAAGAAGAGCTGTTGATTTTTCCATTCAGCTTTTTACTTGTTTAGAACCAGAGCAGAAACTGGTAGTCCTACCCCCAGTTTTTATTTACTAGCATCATTCTCAAATTTGGAAGAGATTTGAGATACTTCTAGTGCATTCCTATAGGGAATTTTTGAGGACCACCTTCCATTCCCACCCGTCTCCCTACCCCCAAGAAACTTACCACACTGTATTCCGTGGACAGATGATTGCCAGTGATTTTCCTGAATACTTCCTATAAGGAGAGTGTATTCATTCTACTTAATTGCTCTGGTGGCTTGAAAACAAACTCTTGTTACACCCTCTTTGGTCTTAGTTGTGCACTTGAATGATGCCAGGCATAAGGAGAAAAGGAAGAGGAGGGAGACAGCCTATAGGTTCTCCCTGAAGGGCCAGAGGCAACCTCAGTCCTATCCAGTAGTCTTCCACAAGGTGGTAGGGGTGACCAGACTGCATTGAGAAGTCAGAGAACAACAGTGCATGCTGGTGCTGAGCTCATACCCCCACATCAGTGAGACATGGGGTAACAAAAGTTTGCTGGGGTGACAGTGATCCTAGGAGAGCTTCCTCCAAGAAGAGAGCTGGTTTTGGGCCTTGAAGCATCATGGGGAGCCTTTGGCCCTCTGGTTAGGATTGTGGGCAGGGTTACAATGAGAAAGAAGTTAACCAGAAACTTGAAATTTGAGGAATATAAAAGGAGAATGACATTTGTGGCATCCCGCACCTTAATATCAAAATTTGGGAATCAGTTCCTACTGTGGAAGATCTTTGGTTATGACTCACTCATCTGTCAAGAGTCTCCTCATCACTTCTCTATTTTAGCATCCCACATCAAGAAATACAAGGATCTTTAGAGACCATCTAGTTCAATCTTTCCCTTTACGTAGATAAAGAAATTGAGGTCCAGGGGGGTAGTGGGGTGTTAACAAATAACAGGCCCAAAATGGAGTCACTTCTGCTAAGCCCTACATCAGTAAACACAGGTAATACCTAGCTAAAGTTTCAGCCTCTCCTAGGAATGTGACCCTTAACCGGTTGATCTGGAAATACTTGATCAGCGCTAGTAAGGTAATCTGCCTGGTAGACCCCCACCGGCTCCCAAAGGAAGGTGATCTTGCCTGGAACAATCCACTCTTTGCTGGAAATTTCCTTTTTTCTGCCCTCTTCTGCCTGTTAAAGCTTTCTATTTTGTACAGCTCCTCAGAACTCCTTTCTACAGGCATACTTGGGGATATGCAGGTTTGGTTCCAGACTACTGCAATGAAGTGAGTATCACAATAAAGTGAGTCAAATGAATTTTTTTGCATCCGAATTAGTTAGCATATAATTTCAGGAGTAGATTCCTTAATGCCCCTTACCCATTTAACTCATCCCCCCTTCCACAACCCCTCCAGCAACCCTGTTTGTTCTCCATATTGAAGAGTCTCTTCTGTTTTGTCCCCTCCCTGTTTTTATATTATTTTTGCTTCCCTTCCCTTGTGTTCATCTGTTTTGTATCTCAAAGCCCTCATATGAGTGAAGTCATATGATATTTGTCTTTCTCTGATTGGCTAATTTCGCTTAGCATAATACCCTCTAGTTCCATCCACATAGTTGCAAATGGCAAGATTTTATTCTTTTTGATTGCTGAGTAATACTCCATTGTATATATATACCACATCTTCTTTATCCATTCATCCATTGATGGACATTTGAGCTCTTTCCAAACTTTGTTTATAGCGCTGCTATAAACACTGGGGTGCATGTGTCCCTTCGAAACAGCATACCTATCCCTTGGATACATACCTAGTAGTGCAATTGCTGGGTTGTAGGGTAGTTCTATTTTTAATTTTTTGAGGAAACTCCATACTGTTTTCCAGAGTGGCTGCACCAGCTTTCATTCCCATCAACAATGCAGAAGAGATCCTCTTTCTCTTTCTCGCCAACATCTGTTGTTGCCTGAGTTGTTAATGTTAGCCATTCTGACAGGTGTGAGGTGATATCTCATGGTGGTTTTGATTTGTATTGCCCTGATAATGAGTGATGTTGAGCATTCTTTCATATATCGGTCGGCCATCTGGATGTCTTCTTTGGAGAAGTGTCTATTCATGTCCTCTGCCCATTTCTTCACTGGATTATTTGTTTTTGGGGTGTTGGATTTGATAAGTTCTTTCTAGATTTTGGATACTAACCCTTTATCTGATATATCATTTGCAAATATCTTCTCCCATTCCATCGGTTGCCTTTTAGTTTTGCTAGTCAAATGAATTTTTTAGTTTCCCAGTGGAAATAAAAGTTATATTTAGGGGTGCCTGGGTGGCTCAATTGGTTGAGTGTCCAACTCTTGATTTCAGCTCAGGTCATGACCCCAGGGTCATGGGATTGAGCCCCACATCAGGCTCCATGCTGAGCGTGGAGCCTGCTTAAGATATTCTCTCTCTCTTCCTCTGCCCCTCTTCCCCAACTCCCCGCTCATGCACCCTATCTCTCAAAAAAAGTCGTGTTTACACTACATTGTAGTCTATTAACTGTGCAATAGCATGTCTTTTTTAAAAATACCTACATAACCTTAATTAAAAAATACAGACACAGAGACATGAACAAATGCTGTTGGAAAAATGGTGCTGATAGACGCTCAATGCGGGTTTGCCACAAACCTTCCATTTGTAAAATAACAACAACAAAACAGGCACCTGGGTGCCTCAGTCGGTTAAGCTTCGGGACTTCAGCTCAGGTCATGATCTCATGGTTCAGGGGTTTGAGCTCCGGGTCAGGCTCTGTGCTGACAGCTCAGCCGCTTCTGATTCTATCTCCCTCTCTCTCTGCCCCTCTCCCACTCGTGCTCCATCTGTCTCTCAAAAATAAACACTAAAAAAAATTTTTTTTAATAAAAATAAAAAGAAGCAACTGTGCTTACCTACAGATCTTTACAAGACCAGAAAAGCAGCTCTAGAAACAATTCAAGGTTCACTCACCCTTTTTAACAATTAACCTCACCTATTCATCTCCTAAGGCTTGTTTGTATTGTAAAATTCTGACCTTCAGGAGCAAAAGTCCTTGGAGGCCTTTGCATTCTTTCCATTTTGAGATGTAAGATTTCTACCTTGTCTTCTCCAGGAACTCTTATTATCTTCTTATCTAGGCCATCTTCTTGAAATGCACACTTCACTGAGGTAATTCTTAACAGAAGAAAAAAATTTAAATAGGGAAGAGGCTTTTTTTAAATGCAAACTGATCCCTTGCCCAAAAAGTCCACAGCTTGGTAGGATTACTTATCAAGAACAAATGCAAATCTTAAGTGTCTCTTCCACAAATACTAACTTTAAGAGCTTTGACAAGCTGAGCAGGCCAGTATTCCAGCTCTTCTTTTTAAAAGCTAGTGAGTTTTGCATTATTATACCCATCTCATGGCTAAAAAAATTCTTATTTTAATTCTAGTTAGTTAACGTACAGTCATGGCTAAATTTTAAAAATGCAAGTCTTAAGACATCTGTTTGTGTCTGTCTATATGTTTATATAGATGTGTGGTATTTTCTACCTCTGGATCATATTGCCACAATTAATTTGTAAAAAAAAAAAAAACAAAAAAAAACAAAAAAAAAAACAACTACTTAACTGACTTGAAGAAAACTAAGCTCTTATATAAATTAAGGATTTCTAAAATTTGAAACTTAAAAACATAACCCAAATGTTTTTCAAGTTCGGTTGATGAGGGAGCTGAGGGCCAAGTACAAGCGGCACACCCCCCCCCCCACACCCCCATCTCCCTACCCCCCACCCCCACCCTGGGACGTGTGTGATATTTCTCAGGCAGTCCTGGCTGCCCAAAAACAAAGAAAAGGAAAGAAAACAAATGGTTAACTGATAGAGATCACAGTCCTGCAGGACAGGAGTCTCCATCAGTTTACAAATTAAAAAGGCAATCTTATCAACAACCTAATCTCCAGAAACCTTTAGACTTAGTTTCCTGGAGACCCTGATATCAACTTCCCCTCCATAGCGATGTGGAGAACAAAGGCAAGATGGAAATGGCAGGTAAAATTAAATTTCTCTGTAACCTGCAACCTGTTGACAAATACTTGAGGCAAATGCAGAGTAGAACATTTCTCCAGGAACCCCCTACTGTCCTAATGTTAATGTCTTATTAGAGGGAAAACCATCTTAGTTTGACAATAGCAAAGCCCCTGGCATTTTATGAATCCTCTTTAAGATATCAGAGTCCTTCTGGAGGCCTCTCTTTTGCCTTCACCTTTTCCCAACTAAGTAGTTTATAACCAGCCACTCTTCACAACCCCAAGGCAGCTCTCCCTGCCCATGGGTCCTGTTCCTGTGCTTTAATAAAATCACCTTTTTGCACCAAAGAGGTCTTCAAGAATTCTTTCTTGGCCGTTGGCTCCAGACTCCCCACCATCACCTCAGAACCTCATCATTGTGATCTATGATGAACCATTAGTAAATAAAAGCTAGTTTAATATTGTTGGTTTAATTAAAACAGGCATATCTCTACAGTTATCAGTATTAAATACAATACTTTTGTTCTACCTGGGTTTACTAATCAGAAATTTAAGTTCGTGTTATTTCTTAACAAAATTCGTCAGCCAGAAAAATCACTTATGATGATGACTGATTTTGTCTACTGTCTAATGAAGGTCTGGTAGGTAATCTAAATGTAATTGTTAAGAACAAATTATTTAAATCAATGTAATAAGCGATAAAAGAAATGAGTTTCTAGGATAACTTTGCAGCAAATAGTTTCCAAAATATTTTGCTTTCTCAAATCTTTAAATTTTGCTAAGTTAAATGATGAGTTAAGTCAATATTTAGATTATCTCATGGAATATTTAGATTATCTCCAAATAAAAACACTGAAACATTACTAAAAGTAGGTTTATCCACTCTTGGTTCCTTTTTGCAGAGGAACTAAAGATTTGCATCTATTAGTAAACATGTTTTTTTGTCCTACTGAAAAATTTACTGTGAGAAGGCAAATGTTTCCAGAAATTATAAAAAATATTTATAAATCTGCCAGTAACAGACCATTCACAACTGTTTAAAGCTACTAGAAATAATAAGGGAAACGTCTCTGTGGGGCAACCTGATCAGGTGAAGCCAGCCAGGTGGTGAAAGAATTCACCAGAGGCAGAACAAAGGAGATACAAGTTTACTGAACACTCTGCAAAGGGAGTGTCAGGCAGGACAGCAAAGGAGAGACTGTCTGCCAGGAGGCAGTGTTGGGGGGCTGTAGTTAAGGGGGGTAGGTGAAGAGGCACGGGGACATATGGATTTTTCCTTTTTTGGTACCTGTGCCCGGTTATCAGTAGCCCGTTGGTCAGCTAGGGATTATGGGTATTTTGAGGTGGGTCACGTAATGAGCCTGTTTGTATTCAGCCAAGGGGTTGGGGGGCACTGTGGGCCCTGCTCCCTTACTCAGGTTCCATTGCTCAAGCCGGCTGCCTCAAAGCAGCCTTTACAATCTCTGCATGCAAAGAACATAGGATGTAGGTTTTTGCTAAGAGAAATTATGAGGAATGGAAATGAATTTTTGTTGAAGGAAAAGAAAATAATTTTGTCCTTAAATTTAGGCCCCACTCCCACCCCAGGAATGGGAAAGAGAAACAGCACAGGACAGAATGTGAACAACTTTTGAAAAGAATAAAAAGATTGTAGAGGCTTTGTGGAAAAGCAATCTTGGAAAAGAATTTTATGTGTGGTCAAGCTGGGTGAGACTGGAATAGATCTAATTAAGGGTTTTTTTGTTGTTGGTTTTTTGTTTTTGGTATTTTGGAAATCCCTTTATTACTTTATTTTTTTTATTATGAAAAATTTCAAATATATGAGAAAGTTGAAGTAATTGTATAGTAAACACACACATACCCATTACTTCGATTCTGCAGCATATATTTTGCTTCATTTGTTTTATCATATATCTATCCATCCATGTATCCTGTCCAACAATAAATCCATCTTTGTTATGGTTTCTAAGCAAATTGCAAACATCAGTGTATCTCATTTCTGAGCATCTTTTGTTGTTGTTGTTTTCAAAGCAAATTGCACACATTAGTACATCACACTTCTGAGCACACATGTCTTCATCAATGTCATTAGAGTTAAATATTTGACTACAGTTTTTTTTAATCTTATTTTTTAAATTTAAAATTTTAGGGGCGCCTGGGTGGCTCAGTCCGTTGAGCAGCCGACTTCGGCTCAGGTCATGATTTCACGGTCCGTGAGTTCGAGCCCCGCGTCGGGCTCTGGGCTGACAGCTCAGAGCCTGGAGCCTGTTTCAGATTCTGTGTTTCCCTCTCTCTGACCCTCCCCTGTTCATGCTTTGTCTCTCCCTGTCTCAAAAATAAAAAATTTAAAAAAAACAAAAAAAAAACCCAAAAAACCGTTAAATTGTTTAAAAAAAAAAAGAATATCTCACATTAAAAAAAAAAATTAAAATTTTACATCCAAATTAGTTAGCATATAGTGAAACAATGATTTCAGGAGTAGATTCCTTAGTGCCTCTTACCCATTGAGCCCATTCCCCTTCCCACAACCCCTCCAGCAACCCTCAGTTTGTTCTCCATATTTATGAGTCTCTTCTGTTTTGTCCCCCTCCCTGTTTTTATATTATTTTTGCTTCCCTTCCCTTATGTTCATCTGTTTTGTCTCTTAAAATCCTCATATGAGTGAAGTCATATGATATTTGTCTTTCTCTAATTTCGCTTAGCATAATACCCTCTAGTTCCATCCACGTAGTTGCAAATGGCAAGATTTCATTCTGATCGCTGAGTAATACTCCATTGTATATACAGACCACATCTTCTTTATCCATTCATCCATCGATGGACCATTTGGGCTCTTTCCACACTTTGGCTATTGTTGATAGTGCTGCTATAAACATGGGGGTGCATGTGTCCCTTCAAAACAGCACACGTGGATCCCGTGGATAAATGCCTACTAGTGCAATTGTTGAGTTGTAGGGTAGTTCTATTTTTAGTTTTTTGAGGAACCTCCATACTGTTTTCCAGAGTGGCTGCACCAGCTTGCATTCCCAAGATCTAATTAAGTTTTTAAAAGGGATTAATGAATTTTTCTTTTTTTCTCAAGTTAGTTAACATATAATGTGGTTTTGGGTTCGGGAGAAGAACCCGGTGATTCATCTCTTACATATGACAATCCAGGGCTCATCCCAAAAAGTGCCCTCCTTAATGCCCATCACCCATTTAACCCATCTCCCCTCCCACTCACTCCCCAAACGACCCTCAGCTTGTTCTCGGTTTTTTAGAGCCTCTTATGGTTTTCCTCCCTCTCTGTTTTTATCTTATTTTTTCTTCCCTTCCCCTATGTTAATCTGTTAAGTTTTTCAAATTCCACATAAAAGCGATTAATAAATTTTAATATCAAAAGTACAGTGGTATAAAATTAGAATTGGCTGTTAATAGGACAAAGTTCTGGGATGCCTGGGTGGCTGGGTTGGGCATCCAACTCTTGATTTCAGCTCTGGTCATGGTCTTGTTATGGAACCAGGCTGGAACACTGGTGGAAAAACCAAGCGGCACTCGGAGACCTTGGTGGATCGGAGATTTATTTAACACCGGCGGGCTCAGAGGAGACTTTCTCCAAAGGTCTAGGCACCAAATGTAAGTGGGGAGGATAATGTATAGTCATCAGCTTCCATATCTGTGGGGGTTTTCCTGTGCACAGCAAACAAAGGAAGAAGAACCCGGAGGAGGGGTCTCTAAGCTAGAGACCAGAGTCTGTTTTAGCCCCATCGGTCATCTTTGGTGCAATACTTTATTCACTTCTCCAACATTCCCCCCTTTGATGCCTTTTAAAAAACTTTTAGTAGGCATCACCTTTCAGTTTTATAGGTTGGTACTCTTGGAAGGCTAAGCCACGTGCAGTAGTTTGGCGAGAAACAGTGTTTTCAATAAAATGTACCATGGCATTCAGTATACAGGGGCCAATGGATACAAGTAAAATTATGGAGAGGAGGGTCCCTGCCAGGGCAGGAAGCCAGGATGCCCAATCCGTGAGATCCCATCCTTTCCATTGATTGATACTTTCCTGTTGTCTACCTTGAATTCTTTCTTTGAGTTCCTTAACCTTAGCTGTAACTATTCCTGACTGGTTTACGAAATAGCAACATTCCCCCCCCCCCCCCCCCCAGAAAGATGCATGTCCCTCCTTTTTCTGAAGTGAGGAGGTTGAGGGCTTGCCTATTTTGTTTTTTTTTTTTTTAATTTTTTTTTTTCAACGTTTTTTTTTTTTTTTATTTATTTTTGGGACAGAGAGAGACAGAGCATGAACGGGGGAGGGGCAGAGAGAGAGGGAGACACAGAATGGGAAACAGGCTCCAGGCTCCGAGCCATCAGCCCAGAGCCTGACGCGGGGCTCGAACTCACGGACCGCGAGATCGTGACCTGGCTGAAGTCGGACGCTTAACCGACTGCGCCACCCAGGCGCCCCAGGGCTTGCCTATTTTGGAGGGTCACTGCCGCCAGAGAGTTTATTTGGCTTTGTAAGTTTACCAGAGACTCTGCCACCCGTTCCATGTCCTCATTTATCTCTCGAGATAGTCTATGGTACAGTCCTTCGCATGAACCTATGCCCTCTATTCTGGCTCCTATTCTTGTCGCAATTCCTGCTCCTATCAGAACGGGTACCAGGATTGCCCATTTAGTCCGGGACTTGGGGCTAAAGGCTGTTAGGAGCTGATCTTCCGTGTACATGGATATCTCTGGGGTTAGGAAGACGGAATAACATCTGAGTCCACTTGGCCTCTAAGCATCAGTAGGCTGAACTAGAACACAGATAGAACACCCCAGGGGTTGAACACAGGGTTGCATTCCTCTCTAAGGTTATATTTCTCCCGCATAGGGAGGTACCGTTCATAACTTCAGGGACTGTACAGATTAGATTGTCGGCATTTGTGAGACGGACCCCAGTGGCCAGGGGTCCAATTAAGACAGAGGTGTTGGTTTTGAGATTTTCAGGAGCTTCCCAGGTCAAAGGGATGGGAGTGGCTAGGTAAGCCCTCCGGCCGAGGGGCAAGCACATCCAGCAGGTTTGGGTGTGATTATCTATTTTATGGAGGACTTGGAGAGTAGCGTTGGAGTGGGGAATTGGTAAGCATCTGACTGAGGGCTGAAAGGTCCAAACCTTGGTAGGCTGCCGGGGGAGTGGTCGCCTTTATGGCTTGGATTACCCTATCCTGGGTATCCTTTGTAACTTTTTGAAGGGCCCTGTCTTGCACCCCTCCCCCATCTGAGATCCCCCATTGAGGAAGGTAAGTGTAGCAAGCTGGCTTCCCTCTCTGGAGGCCCTTGTGACATGGGTTCCTGACATCTTGGGTTATCTCTACGGTCCAATATTCAGTCCTTGGGGGCACCAGGTGGCTGACAGAGAGTGGGTGTTTTTCCCTTGTAGCAATCTTCGTGGAGGGAGGTGAAGGCACTGAGCACCCTTGACCCCCTTATTGTCATATAGCAATCCTGGGGGCAAAGTGGGTAAGCGGCAGTTGTGAGGGTGGGAGAGGTTATCATAATATACAGGCAATACTTAATGGCCCTCCCATCCAGAGGAGGTGTGTGAGACCCAGCATGCATCTTTTGTCCCATGTCCAGCTTGTTGGTGCAGTCTCTATCAGCCCCACAGTAAGAAGTAAGATCAGGGCTATGACACCAATAAGGGGCAAGGGCTGGCAGAGTTGCATCCAGACCCCTGGGCTAGGTTCATGAGTTGATTCCTCAAGCTTCTGCCGTGCACAGGCCAGCCAGCTTCCGGGGTGTGGCTGGAGCAGGGCTGGAGGTCTCAGGGGCAGTTTCCCTTTTGAGGGTCAGTTTAAGTGGGTTGACTGGATCTGGATCACTTCGCCAGGTTGTGGGTTCTTCTGAGTTGGCCTTCTTAACTCTGGAGTGATGGACCCATGGGGTGATACCTGAAACTTTAAGGGCTGTAGGAGTTGTTAGAATAACAGTATGAGGCCCAGTCCACCGTTGTCTAAGAGGTTCCCTCTTCCAATCTTTGACCCACACAGAGTCTCCTGGCTGAAAGGGGTGAACGAGGGTCCCTAAGGAAATTGGGGCCCTCTCTATGGTATATCTCTGTAACTTATTTAGGACTACCCCCAAGGTCCGGAGCTGTTCTCTTATTCCCTTGTCTCCAATCTGGTGTAGGTCTCCTGGGAGTTTTCCTAAACATGGGGGGTGGGGGTCGCCCACATAATAACTCAAAAGGGGAGAATCCCAGTGGCCCAGGCATGCATCGGGCATGCAGGAGGGCCAGCGGTAGTAAATCTGGCCGTGGGAGATTAGTCTCTTGGTGGAACTTAGCCAGGGTTTCCTTGAGGGTGCGATTCATCCGCTCTACTTTTCCCTGAGCTCTGGGGTCGGTAAGCAGTGTGCAGTTTCCAGGTAATGTTGAGGGACTTTGTCAGGGTTTGTATAATGTCTGCCACAAATGCAGGTCAATTATCACTGTGTATGGTTAAGGGTAGATCAAACCGAAGCACAATCTCCCGTAGAAGGACTTTGGCCACCTCGTGACTTCATTCCGTTCTGGTCGGGAATGTTTCAACCCATCCCGAATATGTGCAGATTATTATAAGAAGGTACCTGAATCCTGTATTTGGTTGTATGTCGGTAAAGTCCACCTCTGAGTCTTCGAAAGGGGAGGCCCCCATCCTTTGCGTGCCAGGCGGGGGCCGTGGGGCAGACCAAGCATTGTTTTTGGCACATGTCACACATTGTTCACTGACAGCTTGGCATAATGCCGGCAGCTGGCTGATATAGTTCTTTTTGAGGAGGGCCTCCAGTGCAGTTTTCCCTAGGTGCGTGGGTTGGTGATATTCCTTCACCAGGTGTTTTCCCATAGATGACGGGACAAAGATGTGTCCGTTTGGCATGACCCACCATCACTCTTTGCTTAGCATGCCCCCTTCTGTCGAGGCCCAACTTCTTTCTTCATTTGTGTACAGGGCGAGGAGGCTTCTCTCTGGGGCGCAAGAGTCATAGTCTAGGTAGGAGCTTCTCCTGGGTCACTACAGGTGGCCGCTCTGGCTGTTTTGTCGGCCAGGCGATTTTGTTGAGTTATGGGGTCGTCTCCTGTCTGATGTCCCTTACCGTGTAGGATAGCTACCTTGTCTGGCAGCCATACAGCCTCAAGAAGCTTTAGTATTTCTTCCTTGTTTTTGGTAGTTTTCCCTGCAGCAGTAAGGAGGCCTCTTTCTTTATAGATGGCCCCGTGTACATGCACAGTAGCAAAGGCATACCGGGAATCAGTGTAGATGTTAACTCGTTTACCTTTGCTAAGGATGAGGGCTCGGGCTAAGGCGTACAGTTCAGCCCGTTGTGTCGACCATCCTTCCGGCAAGGCCTTGGCTTCCAGAACTTCAGTGGTTGTGGTTACTACATATCCTGCTCTTCGGCTGCCCTCTTGTAAATAGCTGCTCCCATTGCTGAACAGGGTGATCTCCGGGCTTGTTATAGCCTGGTCTTGGAGGTCCAGGCGGCTGGCGTAGACTTCATCCACTACTCCGGAACAGTTCATGGTCGGGTTCTCCCTCCCCCATGGGAAGGAAGGTGGCCGGGTTTAGTGTTTTTACTGCTTCGACAGTGACCCTTGGGTTTTTGTAGAGAAGGCCTTGGTATTGTGTCAGCCGAGAATTGGAGAGGAGACGATAGCCTTGGGTGCTCATGAGGGACATGACCGCGTGTGGGTCCCACGTGTTTGTCCCAGCGTGACTTTGTCTTCATCCTTGATGAGCAGCAGTGTGGCTGCCAGTGCTCTGAGGCACGGTGGCCATCCTGCTGCCACAGGATCAAGTTTTTTTGACAGGTAGGCCACTGGCCATTGCCAAGGCCCCATGCTCTGAGTGAGCACTCCAAGGGCTATTTTGTCCTTTTCATGTACGAAGAGGTTAAAAGGGCCTTTCTATGTCAGGCAAACCCAGGGCTGGGGCTCATCCCAGAGCCACTTTATTTCTGTGAAAGTAGCCCTTGCCTCCTCAGGGGCCCCCGGTCTGGCCCTCCCAACAGGTCATAGAGGGGCCTCGCTATGGCTGAGAATCCAGGAATCCAAATGAGACAGAACCCTGTGGCCCCTAAAAATTCACACAAGCCTCATTTTGTTTGGGGCTGTGGCAGTGTGGTGATAGCTTTCTTCCTTCCCGGTCCTAGTTCTCTTTTTCCTTTTGTGAGGAGGAAGCCTAAGTATCAGACCTGCTGCTGACAAACCTGTGCCTTTTTTCCAAGAGGCCTGGTACCCCGAGTAGGACAGGAGCTGCAGGAGGGCCTTGGTACCTTTCATACAGTCTTCTTGGGTGTCACTGGCAAGGAGGAGGTCACCTACATATTGGAGGAGGACACACCCTGTGGTTTCCCTCGGAAAGCCGGCGAGGTCTGCAGCTAGTGCTTCCCCAAAAAGAGTGGGTGAGTTCTTGAAACCTTGGGGAAGTCGTGTCCAGGTCAGCTGCATCTGGCGCCCTGTAACGGGCTCAGTCCATTCAACGCCAAACAAGGGTTGACTTTGAGGAGCCAGGCAGAGGCAGAAGAAAGCATCCTTTAGGTCGAGGCATGGAAACCATCTGGCTGACCCCGGAATTTGGCTGAAGAGAGTATACGGGTTTGGAACCACTGGGTGTAAGGAAACAGTCATTTTGTTAATGGCCCTCAAATCCTGTACTGGTTGGTATCCTCCTCCTGGCTTCTTGACTGACAAGAGCAGAGTATTCCAAGCCAGCTGGCACTCCACTAGAGTACCTGCTTCCCTGAGCTTGGTCAGGTGCTCTTGTATACCCATTCTAGCCTTGAGTGGAAAAGGGTACTGCCTTTGTCTCTGAGGTTGGGCTCCAGGGATCAGGTCAACAATGATGGGGGCCCAACTCCAAGCTAGTCCAGGTGGGTTATCTTCAGCCCATACAGAGGGGAATGTAAGCCTGAATTCTGAGGGGCTACAGGGTAGGGCCTGTGCGCAGAATAGTCTCCATTCTTCTTCCCTTGGCAGGGTAATCGCCAAGACCCGGGGTTTCCTCCTGCCCTGGGTTTAATTGGAGACTAGTGTGTCCAGTGGGTTCAAAAGTTATCTGGGCCCCAAGTTTGGAGAGCAGATCCCGGCCCAGGAGAGGAACTGGGCAGTCAGGTAAGTAGAGGGACTCATGCTGGACCTCGTGACCCCCAAGTTCACATTGTCGAGCTTGACAGAAGAGCTGCTGCATCACCCGTGTCCCAGTAGCCCCAAGTACGGTTGCCGTCTTTTGGCTGAAGGGCGCCACCGGGGAAGTAACAATAGAGTATTCAGCCCCAGTGTCAACCATGAAAGTTCTTGTTTGGCCCCGTACCTTCATTTCGACCATGGGCTCATGGGGGCCAAGAGAGAAAGAGCGCAGTCCCCCTCAGTCTGATTCTACCCCGGCCAGACCAACGAGGTTCTTGCCTCGAGGTTCCTCCCAATATCGGCTGGGTTTTGAGGGCCCCTTCCAATTCAGACATGCATTCTTCCAGTGTCCCTTCTCTTTGCAGTATGCACATTGGTCCCTTGCTAAGGTGGCTGGGGTCTTCCCGTCTTCGCAGCGTCTGTTTCTTTTAGTGCTGTTGCGAGAAGGGTGGCCTTCTTTTTTAGTCCTCTCCACTTCTCTTTTGGCTGCGACTTCTCTGTTCATGAAAACCTTATTGGCGACCTCTATCAGCTGAGTGATATTCATCCCAGCAAAGCCTTCCAACTTCTGGAGTTTTCTTCTGATATCTGGGGCAGTCTGTGCCACAAAAGAGGCATTTACCATCTGTTGACTTTCTGGTGCCTCGGGGTCAAACAGGGCGTATACATGGTATGCGTCACATAATCTTTCATAGTAGTCTCTGGGAGACTCCCCAGGGTGCTGTGTGACTGATGATATTTTAGTCATGTTCATAGGCCTTTTGGCACCGGCTCAGATTCCCCGAAGGAGGGCTTCCTGGTATCGTCGGATATGGGCTCGTCCTTCTTCTGTGGTGAAATCCCACGTTGGGCATTCTTCAGGCACAGCGGCTTGAGCCCAGACAGCAGAGTCATTAATCCCCGGAGGTGTGTGATCTTCTATGTCTGTGGTGGTTATCACCTCCTTGGACTTTTGGATGCCCAAATAGCTGGCACACAGCTGAGCAGTGCCCCTAGCTGTTGACAGACACCTCATTGGTTGACTCCCCTGAATTTATATTGTTAAGTTAGAAAGCACCTACCAGGAGGTGCTGTCATCATTCAAGATTTGCTTCCTTTGGAGGTCCTTGCTTCTCTACTTAGGACTGAATACAAATGAGGCTATCATCAGGAAACTCTCCTTAACTCTGGAAAGTATTGTGGAATCTGCTGCCATAGCAAGAGCTACCAACAAAGATCCTTAAACTCACTGGCCAAAGTTGTTCTTGCCAATAGGATGGCCTTTGATTATCTTTTAGCCAAGCAAGAAGGTATTGTTATGCCCAGAATTCGTGATCCCCAAATACCGCCAGGGAGCCGAGTCCAATGTAAAAGCAAAAGAGCCTTTATTCGAGCTAGCTCGAGCTCAATCCCCTACCTGCACCGAGGCAGCAGTGAGATACTGGGGAGAGAGAGCTAGTTTCAAAAGGACAAAGGTTTTATTGGGGCCTAGGGGCAGTTGGTGAGGTAACGGCTGTGGCCTCAACCGATTGGCTGGGGAAGGGTCGGAGTCCTGTTAGGCAGGTGAGCGGGAGGTTACTCAAGGGGAGGAGGAGTGGTCAAGGTGAAGGACACAGAACAAGATGGAGTCGGCTGGCGTAGGCCCACCCTTTCACTATCTGTGCTACAGCCAACACCACCGGCTGTACCTGGATTAGCGCTTCTGGGGAAGTTAAAACTCAATTACATAAGACCACTGGGCAAACCACTTGGCTTAAAAAGATGACTCCTTTTATGGGATCCTTTTTTGACTTATTTGATTTTGATTGGTTGGGGTCTTGGGGACCATGGGTCTGAAGTGAGACGTTGGGAATTACCCTGCTTACAGTAATCGTAGCAGTCTCCTTGCCACGCTGTGTTCTCTCAAAAGCTTTAAATGCATGTTCGTTGCCACGAAACACCGAGCAAATGATCTCCCTAAGACTGGACTGTCAAAAAAGGAACAAAGAGAAAAACCAACTAAAAAATTATGAGCCTAAAGTCATGGTCTGTGAACACCACAGAGATTCAGCAAAATACATCCTGATCTGTGAACACCCTACAGAACAAACAAAAATTGTGAGAACTACAGTGTGGTGGCTGATGGTGGCATTAACGCCTTACATTTTGATCCCACCGCTTAGTTAAGCTTCGAGTCTGATCGAAAGGAGGACTTGTTAAAAAAGAAACCACCGGCCTCAAACAGAGTCCCTTGTGCTAAGCCCACATCAGCAAACCAAAGTGTAACACCTGACCTCATTGCAATTTCAGTCTCTCCCAGGAATGTGACCTTAAATAAGTCGATCTGGAACTACCTGATCAGCACCAGTGAGGTAATCCGCCTGATAGATCCCCTCATTGCCCCAAAGGAGGGTCACTGCCAGAAACAATCCACTCTTTGCTGGAAGTTTTCTTTTCTCTGTCCTTTTCTGCCTTTAAATTCTTCCGTTTTGTACGGCTCCTTGAAGCTCCTTTCTACTTGCCAGATGGGATGCTGCCCAATTCATGAATCATTGAGGAGAGCCAATTAGATCTTTCAATCTGCCCGGCTGAATTTTGTTTTCTTAACAGGGACAAACTCAGGATCACAGGGAATCAATAACAGTGCCCAAGCTTCCTGCCTCCTCGCAACAGCCCCCACTGCTTGGAACCGAAGAAGCAAACATCTCCCCGACTTGAGTAAGAAGATGACGAGGGCTGAGGACAGGTTCACGTCTCCGTCTCGGTTCTCCCCGACCAGGGGGACACCATATGGGGCAGTGACAACCTGCAACGTCTGTTTTCTTGACAATTCAATCAAGGTGACGGTGAGCACAAGCACATCTGAGAAAGCTAAGTGAGGAAGAAAAGATCGAGCTGGGGACAGCGGTGAGCCTGGTGGGGACTTTGGGATGGGGCAGAGAGAGAGGTCCTCTCCTTACACGGGGTCTCGGGCCCATGCCCCCACCCTTCACAGTCTGCCTCCAACAGCTGTGCCAGCCAGGTGGCCAGGCAGATGCAGGCATGCTGTGTCCAGAACCGCCCCATGCAGCCTTCCTTCCGTGTACTCCCTTCACCTGTGCTGCTCAGCCTCTCTTAAAATGGTTCAAAATCCAAAACATAAGAAGTCTTTCCTATGCATACACAGACAACTACGTGAATGTGTGTGTGTATGTGTGTGCGTGTGCGCATGCGTGTGTATTTTTCCCAAATGCTGTCTTTAGTCTTATCATTCCCCACCTCCTATGACTGAACTAGGTGCTCTCCAAGCCCTGGGTCTACCTGCAGTAGACCTCTTCCAGGGTAGAAAGGATGGAGACTTTTTAATCTTTGGGAGATTCCTCCTGTCAGAGATCCTGTCAGCCTCCAGTCCTGTAAGAATCCTGACCTGTCAGCCACCATGAGCCCCATTCCAACCTTGAGGCCAGCAAGGGCGTCCACGGCTGCCGCTGTGGTGTGGGGAGGCTTTGTCCTGTGTTCCTCTGTTACCACTGAGATTGCCCGTTGGGACTGGAGCTACCCTGGAGCAGCTTGCCTGTGTATTTTGGGAATGTGTTAATGGTTCCTGGATCAGAGTAGAGCTCAAAATGCAACTCTTGGTTCTTCTGTAATTGCTGTGTGCTCTCGGATTGCCTTTGGCAAGCTTGTGCCCTTGGTAGGTCTCCTGGACTTCATGGTGTCCTACCACATGCCAATCACCGCTAAGAGAAAGAAAAGGGGCGTCTGGGTGGCTCAGTTGGTTAAGCGTCTGACTTCGGCTCAGGTCACAATCTCACTGCTTGTGAGTTTGAGCCTCAAGTCCGGCTCTGTGCTGACAGCTCAGAGCCTGGAGCCTGCTTCAGATTCTGTCTCCTCCCCTCTCTGCCTCTCCCCTGCTCATGCTCTGTCTCTCTCTCTCAAATATAAAATAAGAAAACATTAAAAAAATTTTTTTAAATAAAAAAAAAATAAGAGAAAGATAAGATCAGCAGATCAAGAGGCCAGATTGGGCAGCTGACCAAGTGAGTAGGCAGGCTGGGTCCTTGCTCCTCTCCTGATTTACCCCCATTGTCTATTCTGAGCTGGTCCCTAGAAGGGACTTCTGTGTCCCTCTAAGTGTCAGAACTACCCTCAGAATTTGGGGTCTATCATAATGGGAGGGGTTTGAGCTGGGTGCGATTTGTTTGGGATGACATGGGAGGGGATGCTGCTTGTGCACTGTCGAACATTTGGCTGAAGCTCGCTCCTGTGCGGGGCCTGAGAAAGTCCTTCTGTGGCGCTTGTGTCCATCGCATGGTCAATAAAGCATCCTTGCATTTTGCAAACCAGAGTAGACTACTTTTTTTTTTTTTTTTTATCATATTCTATCCTGCCCAGGCTACAGCCAGGGAGTTGAAGTGTGACAGGTCAAAGGCTGGATTAAACATTAACACAGCTGTCACCTCCGCTCAGAGGGGTAAGCGCCCCAAAGCCGAGCTGCAGAGCTGTCTATGGCCCCAGGCTGACCAGTAGACATGGCTCAATTTGGCCAGGTCCTGGCTGAAATAGGCGACTTTGGTCGCTTCCAGATACAGCTGGTGATGCTGCTGAGCATTCCCGGCTTCCTGTCCGCTTACTACATGTTTGCCCAGGTCTTCACGATCCAGCACGAGGCCCACCACTGCTCAGTAGCCTGGGTCAAGAACCACACTTTGAACCTGAGTGTGGCTGAACAGCTGACACTGAGCGTGCCCCTGGATGCTGCGGGCAAGCCTGAGTCCTGCCTTATGTTCCGGCCGCCCCCTGACGACGCCAGCCTGGAGGACATCCTCAGCCACCACTTCAATGAGACGCAGCCTTGTGAGGCAGGCTGGGAGTATCCCGAAGACAGGCCCCTGTCCCTAAAGAACGAGGTAGGGCTGCTCTTTTGCCTGTCTGCCCGTTTGGGGTCGGTCAGCTCCTTTGCCTGACCGTCTGCCCTCAGCTGCCGGTGTTGCTGCTTCTGTATCTGCCCTGGAGCACCCGTCCACGAATGACTGACCACTTGGTATGGCTTTTTTTTTTTTTTTTTTTTTTTGGCCATTCATCCTGCTTTTCTCTTTGTCCTCTGACTACTGGTCCATCTACCTTTCAATCCATATTCTGTCTCTGATCTGTCTGCCCCTCTGTCCATTTTTGTCTACCCTTTTATCCATCTATCCGCCTGTGTGCCCAGTTGCCTGACCTTTTTCCTATCCCTTCCTGCTTTCCTGTCTTTATGTCTTTCCCCCCACTGCTCCCATCTGTCGGTCCACTTGCCCTTGTCTTTCAGTCTGCCCCTGCGTATCTGCCTGCTTACCTACCTTCCTGGATCCCCATCCACTTGTCTGACCTCCTGCTTGCCTGATGTGGGCTTCCTGCCCTTCAGCTGCCCTCTCTAAAGCTCTCCCCACCTGCCTCCAGGGGACCGGACGCACTGTGACTCTAGGATTTGTCCGGCAGATAACAGCACTTGCTCTGCTTAACTCATTTTCTTAGGGAGGATCTGGGCAGACAAACAGATTCCCACTCCAGCCACCTGAGCAAGGACGGCTCTCTGGAAACATCCAGGCCCACTCTGCTGCTTCCCAGAAGCTGGGTCTGAGGCACAGCTTAGGGAGACGACTTGTCCAGGGCAACATAATGAGCTGATCGTGGACGTGGGACTCCCACTCAGGTCCCTGCAGGAGTGGGAAAGAGCACAGATGGTCCAGCATCCAAGGGGCGAGTGTTGTTGGGAGGTCTGGATGACTCACCTTGAGGGTGGCGAATCCTGAGCCTTTGTGGAGAGGGGAATCTGGAGTCCAGAAGCCTTCGTTTATTTTTTTTCTCTGCAGGTAAAAAAAGTATTTACTTTTTAGAGGCTTTCAGAGAATGATGTTTTGACCAAAGGCATTTTCTTTAAGATTTTCAATTTTTAAGTAATCTCTATATCCAACTTGGGGCTTGAACTCACAACCCCCAAGCTCAAGAGTTGCACACTCTACTGACTGAACTAGCCAGGCACCCCCAGGCATTCACTTTTAATATGTGACCATAAACCTGCCCCCAGAACCCTTGCAGCCTAAAGATCTGTCCTGCCTGTCTTCCTCCTGACCCTCCACCCCATTCTGCTCCATAGAGCCGCATGCGGCCTAGGAGCTCTCCCAGCAGAGCCCAGTCTGGTCCCCAGTGGCCTCTCCAGGTTCCCAGCATCACCCTCTTGGTAGGACCAGCCTCCACTGGTCCCCATATGCTGTGGGTGCCTACCTGGCCAAACACCATCCTCAAAACCCAGGCAAACTTCCAGACTTCTCAGACTTCCAGACTTCTTTAGCCCCGTTTACACCCTGTGCTGGACTGTTCATGCAATTTTGTTCAGTTAAGGCTTGCTGAGTATTAACTGTGCAGGGAACAGTCAGAGGAGGGAGACACCTTGTTCGAGTTCTCTAAGGATTTGAGGCTAACCTCTTGGTCTTTAATCACCAACCTGGACTGTGCCACCACCGGCATTGGGCCTTGGACCTCTTGCCCTTCCCTACCATGCTTCTCCTGCTCCAACACTCTCAAGGGCTTGGATTCCCAAAAGAGTGCACACCTTGGGTACTTTGTGCCCTGTACCCATGTGCTGAGTCCAACTTTGCTTCCAAAGCTCTGTTGCGTGAGGTCGTTTCCCTCTGCTTCCCATCTGTGAAGAGGGGCTCCACCACACTGATTCAGGGGACTCTCTCTGAGCTGACTTCCCAACGTTCCTTCTGATAACCAGCAGCTTCATATTCAAACTGAAATATGGATAGTCCTAATTTGAGAAGAAAAGAGCACATTGCCTTATAGGCTATGTATTCTGGAAGAGCAGAGTGCATTTCTCCTTCTCAATCTACCTCTCAACATTTCCTGGGTGCCCGTCCTTGGTAAAAGAAAAAAATAATTCCCAGCCTTGTCCACATGAACCTTGGAATCGGGAGGGAAATAGACTCTGAATGACTAACAACAGTGTGATCTGTCTTGGGCCCAGAGAAGGGGAAAGAATGGGAGGGAAGGGGAAGCAGAGGGAATAGCCGTTTCTAGATCCGGAGGCATGAAAATGATTGGCATGACTGAGGAATGCTGACCAACGAAGATGTTGGGAAATCAGGAAGAGATGACTCTTCCACGGTCTTAGATACAGAGCTGAGAGATTTGGGCTCTCTCCTAGAGACCAAAGGGAGCCATGGAAGCTTTTGGAACAGGGGAGGAAGATGTGATGTGAGTGCTCCAAGAATGGGGGCGGGATTCTGTGTGCCCACGTGGCCAGCCCCAGACAGAACCCTCCACTCTGGCCATTAGGGTCGGAGAGGGTAATGGCTGGCGTCCCAGGTGGGGAGGCCTTTTGCCTCTGTTCCACCTGCATGCCACGTCTTGGCACCTCTCCAAGCTTTGGCCTCTGTGGTTGCACAGTGGGAATGATAATCCTTTACGACGTTAGAATGAGGACTGAATGAAATAAGGGCTACACAAGCTATAAGGAGGTAGCGAGTGGTGGCCACCGAGTAGGGGCACCAGCCTCGGAAGACTCCCTGGGGTCGGCATCCGTGCCTTCAGAACACTATAGCCCCATGTGTCCGAGGTGTCGGTCACCAGCTGTGAGTTTCATGAGCACAGGGGGGGGGGCCGGTGCCCCCTCCGCTGAGCTGACATTTACCGAGGACTTCCTGTGTGACAGCCACTGTGCTAAGCATGTTCCATGCATTAATTCCTTTAATCCTGCTGGGGGACACCATGTAATATATTTTATCCCCATTTTGTACATGAGAAACCAAGACACCAACAGATAGGTTAACAAAGTCCCACAAAGCCTCTCTGTTCAGATTCCAGAGGCTGATAGCAGCAGGCCTTTATGAGTTATTTTAAATAGCGTCTAACTACAAAGGCACTCTGTGCTTGCTAAACAAAAACCAAACAGAATAGAACTGGGTGGGGGCGCCTGGGTGGCTCAGTCGGTTAAGCGTCCGACTTCGCCTCAGATCACGATCTCCCGGTCCGTGAGTTCGAGCCCCGCGTCGGGCTCTGTGCTGACAGCTCAGAGCCTGGAGCCTGTCTCAGATTCTGTGTCTCCCTCTCTCTATGACCCTCCCCCGTTCATGCTCTGTCTCTGTCTCAAAAATAAATAAACGTTAAAAAAAAAAAAAAGAATAGAACTGGGTGGAACAAGTTCTGATCCCTTATCTTGCCCCCCTTCGCTCCCAGGGGCCATTAGGCAATCATTAGACATATACTGAAAATTAACAGTTGTTCTTGAGAATAGAAGTATGAGCACAATGGTATCTCCTGGACTGATTCATTTCTTGCTAAAATGATTTTAGCGATTTTGACTGATGATGAGTGGCTAGTTGGCTAGCTCTAGGTATTCATGTGTTGATTCATTCAGCAAACGTTCTCTGAGCTTTCACGCAGTTTCAGTCCCTGTCTGGGGCAAAAGGGATGCCTGAACTCCATTGCCATCCAGCAGCGGGACCTCGGAGAAGCCGCTTAACCTCCCCTCCCTCAGGGGAATGGAATAATAAATCAAGGATTGGTGTCAGAATTAGATAATACATGTGAAGCATGCAGCAGACTGCCCAGCACAGAGTGAGCCCTCAAACGGCATCAGTGATTGTGAAGCTATCACCTTGAGCCGCAGAGGACAACTCACCTGTCGTGTTTCCCCCCACCGACATTCACGTCGGGAGCTGAGCTGTGTGCAGGGGGCACAGAACTCCCAGAAGGGCCCACAGACCAATGGGGGGGGGGGGGGCGGGGTCAGTCACATGTGCCTACAGTATGTGCACATGCAGTAGATACGTACAGAGTTAGGCGAACATGCATATTTTTTCCACTCAGTTTCTCAGTCTCTCTGAGTCTCCAGGTGGGTCGCCCCACCCCTGTGTGTGCGGGCACATGAGCGCCCACACGCACGCCCACGCGTGTGCGTGTCCCTCCGTCTTGATCTCCTTCTGCAAGTGGGGCGTGAGGGCTCCTTGGGATTCTCACTGGCAGTGAATGGTGAGAGTTTCACGGAGATTTTGCAGCCGGATGGGGACATTTGATGAGGCCCAAGGAAGTCACAGGGGTGCCCTGGCTGTGGGCTAGAGGCCCCATTTGTCAGGAAGCAGTAATCAGTGGCTGTCAAGGGTTCCAAACTTTGTATCCTTAATGTCTCAGCAATTCTACCTGGCATCTCCAAGCCAAAATAAAAACCTAAGTTTTGTGTATTGAGTAATTAGGGCCAAACAACCTAACAGGTAATTATGTTCAAATGACTTAGGAACTGTTTTAAAAAATAATACACAGAAACTGAAAGGAAATATCTTTCATTTTAATTTTTTTTTAATTTTTTTAATATTTATTTAGTTTTGAGAGACAGCACAAGTGGGAGAGGGCAGAGAGAGAGGGAGACCCAGAATCCGAAGCAGGCTCCGGGCTCTGAGCTGTCGGCACAGAGCCCGACGCGGGGCTCGAACTCAGAAACCACGAGATCATGACCAGAGCCGAAGTCAGATGCTCAACCGACTGAGCCACCCAGGCACTCCATATTTTTCATCTTTAAATAAATACAACACCCTACTAATAGGATGTATGTGCCCATTGGGAACTGTGCAACTTCTCAGTCCTTAAACACCGACACCCTCATTTTCCATTCCCCATGGTGCTTGCTTTTTTTTTTTTGCAAAACACCTCCCCAAAATACACCTTCACATAGATATGATGTCACTGGAAGGACTGTAGCGTGATCTCATGTTGAACCAGAACTGTCCTTAGTTGGTAGTTCTTGTAATGCCAGACAGATGTTGAGGATTGCTGCATTTTCCTTTAAAATTCCGAATGTCGTTCTGTGCCCCATGAATTTGTTCTGGTGCCCTGGGGTGCCTTCGCACACACTTTGGGAACCACGGGCATCTGCCCTGAGAGGTTTGCAGTGGGTGGGCTGGACGACAAAGGACTTGCCGTTGGCTGCCCCTGGTTCACATCTGCCTGTGTCTGCCTCAGTTCAACCTCGTTTGTGGTCAGAAGCACCTGAAGGAGACCTCGCAGTCGGTGTTCATGGCCGGGCTCCTCACTGGGGCTCTCGTCTTCGGGCCCCTCTGTGACCGGTAGGAACTTGACCGGCTCGCCCTTGGCCTCGCATGCTCCTACGTTCCCGGTACAGTTCCCCCTCTCGCCCCGCCCCCGCCCCCGTGCCCTTCACTGGTGTCTGGGATAAGGCCCTGTTCCCCTCTCCCTCAAACAGAGCTCGCAGGGCAGGGTCACGTGTCCTCTGTCAGACAGAGAGCCCAGGGCAGGGCTGGGTCTCCCATACTTCCTGCCCCTCTGTTACTCCAGGATCGGCCGCAAGGTCAGTATCCTGGTGCAGCTGCTACTGTTCGCCCTCCTCGGCCCGACCACGGCCTTTGTGCCCAGCTTTGAGCTCTACATGGTCCTGCGCTTTGCCGTGGCTACTGCTGTCTCTGGGTTCGCCTTCAGCAACGTCTCCCTACGTGAGTATCTGGGTCCCTAAACGTCCCCCTAGGTGAGTATCTGGGTCCCTAAGCCTTCAGGCATGGGGTGAGGCCTTGGGGTCTGGGCCGGCCACTTTCCCGGACTGCCCGGGGGAGCCTTGTCAGGCACCCACACCCAAGTGGGACCGAGGCCCACCCTGACAGAAGACCGTCTAGGGAATGACGGGGAGGGAGCCGGGGGCCCGCGGGTGGGGGTGGGGGCCTGGCCGGGTCTCAGTCTCTCTGTTCGCACAGTTACAGAGTGGGTGGGGCCCTCCAGGAGGACTCAGGCCGTGGTCCTGGTCCAGTGCGCCTTCTCCCTGGGTCAGATGGCATTAGCAGGACTCGCCTATGGCGTCCGAAACTGGAGGTATTTCCAAATGGCCGGCACCGCACCTGTCTTGCTACTCTTCTTCTACATCTGGTGAGGAGTACTTCCCAGGAGCAAGCCGTTTCCCCCTCCCCACCCACCCCTGCTAGCTGTGTGTGTGTGGGGGGGGGGGGGGGTGGGCGGGGGTGTGTGTGGTTGCAGCGCAACACTCGCATTCACCTCGGGGAACGCTCCACAGTGCGATGGGTGTGAGGTTCTGTGTGCCCTGGAACAGCTGGGAAGGCCCCTGGGGGAGTGGGGGGGTGGGGCGGGCTCCAAGGTCAGAGCCGTTCCTGACCTGCAGGGCTCTGCCAGAGTCGGCGCGGTGGCTTCTGACAAGAGGGAGGGTGGAGGAGGCCAAACAAGTGATCCAGAAGGCGGCCTCCGTCAACAGGCGGAAACTCTCCCCAGAGCTCCTGAGCCAGGTACTTCTCACAGGCCAAGCCCAGCCCTGCCCCTGAGTCTGGCAGGCCCAGACCTTTCTGCCTGGCCCCTCACTGTGCCTCGTGCCCCCAGCTGGTCCCAGAGAAGACAGGCCCCTCAGGGAACCCCCTGGATCTGTTCAGACACCCCCGGCTCCGGAAAGTGACCCTGATCTTCTTCTATGTCTGGTGAGCGCTCCAGGGCCCGCGCCCCGCCCTGAGGCCCACGCCAAAGGTCTGTCCCGTCTCTGGTGCGCGTCAGCGGCTGGGACACGGTGGCTGGCGGTCAGGGTCGGGCTGTGTGGCCTCACTGGGTTTCTCCCTGGCTGTGCTGCTGCCTCCTGCTCAGAGACAGGCTCCCTCTGAGAGGGATGGTGTCTCATCCCCCAGCAGTGATAGGGATTCGTGGACACTTTGCAGGTTTGTGGACAGTCTGGGGTACTTTGGCCTGAGCTTCCAAGTCGGTGACTTTGGCCTGGACATCTACCTGACGCAGCTCGTCTTCGGAACCGTGGAGGTTCCTGCCCGCTGCTTCAGCATCTTCATGATGCAGTGGTTGGGCCACAAGTGGAGCCAGATGCTGACTCTGGTTCTGGGTGGCCTCGTGTGCATCAGCATCGTCTTTGTCCCAGCAGGTGCCGGGGCTGGCTCTGCCACATTCCTGCCCTCCCCACCGCCCCCCCCCTCCCCCCCGCCTCCAGGAGTGAGGGCAACCCTGGGGCCCGGGAGCAGAGGGGGCCAGACGGGGCAGGGGTGGGGCCCGGGGCATGGGGCCGTCCACCTGCCTGCGGCTGACCGGCACCCTCCCCCAGATCTGCCGGTGGTGGTCACTGTGCTGGCCGTGGTGGGCAAGTTCGCCATGGCCGCCAGCTTTACCATCTCCTACGTGTACTGTGCCGAGCTCTTCCCCACCATCATCCGGTAAGGGCTGCCGCCCTCTGCCCTCACCCCTCCCGCTCCTCTGCCCTCACCCCTGTCCCGCAGGCAGCTGGCTTATGAGGCCGGCTCGCGGGGCAGCAGCGCGGATGGGGTCCGGGCAGCTAGGAATCTAGCCCGAGTCCCCGTCTTATCCCAGGCAGTGGAGGACAGATACAGAAGGAGGGCACGCCCTGGCCTTGTGGAGCCTGGGATATGGAGCAAGTCTAAGAATGAATGGCTCAGAAGGAGGAACACTCAGGGGTTGCTGGGAAGACGTGAGGTGCAGCCTTTGACCTGAGACTTGGTAGGCGAGCAGGGGGGCAGCAGATAGACAGGCCTGGAGGTGAGAGAGGCGTGGCACGTGGCCTGACTACATGCAGTTACTATGCAGGAGCAGAGAGCAGAAGGCCGGTGAGGCTGGGGAGGCGGCAGGCCTGCGGGGCCATAATGAGGGGCTGGGCACCCCCCCCCCCAAAGGCGCAGCGGGGGTGGGGCTGTGGCCCGGGGGTCGCGGCTGGGTGTGCTCAGTCGGACGGGCCTTCCCACAGGCAGACAGGCATGGGGCTGATGGGCATCTCCTCGAGGATCGGGGGGATCCTCACCCCTCTCGTGAGCCTGCTGGGCGAGTACCAGGCAGCCCTCCCTATGCTCATCTACGGCAGCCTCCCCATCGGGGCAGGCTTCCTCTGTGCCCTGTTGCCGGAGACACGGGGCCAGCCCCTGAAGGACACCATCAAGGAGCTGGAGGAGGAGCCCCACCCACGGTGAGCTGCTCGCTTTCTCTGAAGCCTAGGCCCCCACCTCACTATGTGTCCTCTGTTGCTTAGAGGCCAATACGGGGGCCCTCGGGAGCCACACACATCCGACTGGCTCTGGGCCAGGTCCCCTCCCCTGGGGGAGGGGCGGTGAAGGACGCTGCCACGGGACCCATTCGTGGCCGGCCGGTGACGGCCTCCGGCTCCCACCAGGTCTCCGGAGTCAGCACCTTCAGAAAAGGAAACAGAGGCTTCAGGAAGAACTTCCAGCCCAGGGGTGACCTTCGCGAGCAGCACGTACTTCTGATCGTGTCCCTGGAGCTGGAGCACAGCAGGGAGCTGCCTGGACACCCCCTGGAAATGGCTGGGGGCTGCCGGCACGGCCCCCCTCGCAGTTGGAGGAAGCACACCCCTGACCTGGTCCCCGTCCCGGCCGCTGGCTGCCCGGTTCTGAAGTGTCTGTGAGGGCCTCCCTCTTCTCGTCACCCCTCACCACCTTTCTTAACCCCGCCCACCCCCACCCCTGTTCTGGGGTCGGGCCTTGAGCGTTTCTTGGGCTTCCCTGGTTCTCTAATAGACTTGTGGGCTTACGGCTCCTCTAGTTCCCTCAGTCTGGGGTCCCCCTGCCCTCAAAACATTTAAGCCCAGAGCAGAGCAGATGGGTAGGGCCTTTCCAAGAATGCAGCAGCAGGGGGAGAGGAAGTTGGAAGCCGCAGCCGGTACCCAGGCCGGTGGGAGAAAAGGCTGTGGATGGGAAGGTTGTAGTTCCTTCCGGTGGCTGGGCTGGGCCCCGTTGGCTCAGGGGGAGGCCCCACAGGACCCGCCATCCTGCTGAGAGAGGACTCTGTCTGCTCGAAACCAAAGCTTCAGTGTTGTCCTCTCTTCAAAGAGCCTCCACCCCCTGCCCCGAGTTCAGTCCAGCTCATACCTGACCTCGTGGCCCAGGGAACAGCAGTGGGGAAAGGGAGGAGGCTGGTTGTTCCCATCCTCACCTCCCTCCTCCCTTTCACCTCTGCTGCTTCTGGCTCCTGCAGGGCCAGGGGAAAGGGCTTTCTGCTCTGCTGCTGCTGGCCGTGGTTCTTTCCCTGCGTGTACTGGCTGATCATCAGCGAGTGTTCTCTGGCAGGCTTCTAACAGCTCCTCCATGGGGACACATCGGTGGATTTCTCAGCGGTGCTCCCAGGGCCCCTGCCTTGTTCCTTCATCCGAGGAGCGTACTCACAGCTGACCTCCAGGGCCCTCTCTTCAGCTCTTGCCCCAGCACTGCTGCCCCCATCATGTCTCTTACTGCCAGCATTCCTCATCTTACGAGACAGCCCTCCTGGCTGCATCCCATCAAGGGACCTCCAGCTAGAGCGCCTTCCCCGGTAGCCACCTGGCCCACAAGAGCACCATACATCCTCGCACCAGCAAAGAGTGGAAAAGAGCTTGCCCGGCCTCTTCCCCTCCTGTGCCCTTCCTCCAAGGCCTCCCCAGCTAACTGCCCTGCAGACAGTGAGGTTCCGCCTCTCCCCAGAGGCCCAGGCCTGAAGAGGGGCTCCTTCTGGACCTCCCTCCCTTTCTCCCACTCACCTTCCCTGATGGAGGCTGGAGGGAGTGCTCCCCATCTTTGTAAATCTGGCACGAAGGTGTCCAGCACCTCTTTTGAATACGCGAATCTTTATTGAGGACGTAACAAAAGGCCAGTTGGCACTCCACGTTCCCCTCCCCCAAGGTGGGAGGGGGACACATGGGACATTTCTCAGACTCATGACCAAAGGAAGGAAAAAGCCAATGGTCACCTGATAAAGATCACAGTCATAAAGGACACAAGACTCCATCAGTTTGTAACTGTCTTCGTGATTTACAAGAAAAGCTCAATCCTAGGAATAGTCAGACCTCCAGAAACCTATAGACTCAATTTCTTGGAGCGCTGACATCACCTCCTCCCTTCATAGGATAAAAAGCCCTACACAGTCAGTCACTCCTCACACTTAGAATGCAGATTTTTCTGCCCACGAGTTCTGTCCTCGGACCTTAATAAAATCACTCTCTTTTTTTGCACCAAAAACGTCTCAAGAATTCTTTCTTGGCTGTTTGCTCTCGGACCCAACCTCCAGATTACATCATTTATTACTTACAGACTCAGCTTTGGGATGGTGGGGAAAAGTTCTTTTTAGCTTCCCGCCATGCACCCAGTCATGGAATCCCAAGCTAAAGTCACCCGTTGGGTACACCTGAAAGTCTTTTGTGGCGCAGTGTGGTACGCAGGCCAAACCTGCCTGGTCGTGAAAACAACCTGCCTAACCTGGATCTGGGCAGAGGCCAGTTCAAAGCCAGAGGCAACTCCTCCACCAAAGGAGGGACGCGGAGACTCGGAGCGCTGTGAAGCGAAGCTTTAATTAAAGTTCATGTGAGAGCAGGTGTCTGATGGACAGGCACCCTGGGGTGGGGGAGGGGGGGTTACAGCAGGCAATTTGTCTCCTAGTGTGAAGTCCCCCCCTCCCCCGCCCCGATTCCTGGGCTGAGTACTATAGAGGTTACAGTCTTACCAGGAAGTCGCCTATGCCCATGTAAGCCCAAAAAGTAGTCTGATTGGACTTGAGGTGACACAGAGACTTCAGTTCTTTGGCTCACGCTCATTGCAAAGCCCACAACAAATAAGCCCTGGGAATGGAGAGGGGCAGAAGAACCAGGAAGGGAAGTGTCTAAGGTTTGGGGGAGGGAGGGTTGGTTCATATGTATTTCCCATAGGTTGTAAACCTATGTCAACTAGACAGCACAGATTTTATTTGGTAATTCTGAAAAGGATTCATCTCATTTACTTCTCACAGCAACCTCCTCTACAATGTGGACACTGCGTCCTTTTGAGGCAGAATGATCTCCATTCCTGGGAAGAGACTTAAACAGATCAGGACACAAGCATAAATGCTGCAAAGATTCACCTATTGCCTTTGGGCCAGGTCTTTGAGAACTTTTTTTTAGGGATTGTGGGCTGTTGGGGGAAAGATTTTTCTTTGTATGTAATAAAAAATGCCCTGTGGCCTGTTCTGTTTAAAAGGGAAATGTATTTTTCAGCAAAGTGGCAGGATATAAAACCAACGCACAGAAATCGGTTGCATTCCTACACACCAACGATGAAGCAGCAGAAAGAGAAATCAAGGAATCGATCCCATTTACAATGGCACCAAAAACCATAAAATACCTAGGAATAAATCTAACCAAAGAGGTGAAAAATCGATACACTGAAAACTATAGAAATCTTATGAAAGAAATTGAAGAAGGCACAAAAAAATGGAAAAATATTCCATGCTCCTGGATAGGAAGAACAAATATTGCTAAAATGTCGATACTACCCAAAGCAGTCTACATATTCAGTGCAATCCCTATCAAAATAACATCAGCATTCTTCACAGAGCTAGAACAAACAATCCTAAAATTTGTATGGAACCAGAAAAGACGCTGAATAGCCAAAGCAATCTTGAAAGAGAAAACCAAAGCTGGAGGTATCACAATCCCGGACTTCAAACTGTATTACAAAGCTGTAATTATCAAGGCAGTATGGTACTGGCACAAGAACAGAAGAGAGCAATGGAACAGAAGAGAGAACCCAGAAATGGGCCCACAAACGTATGGCCAACTAATCTTTGACAAAGCAGGAAAGAATAACCAATGGAATAAAGACAGTCTCTTCAGCAAGTGGTGCTGGGAAAACTGGACAGCGACATGCAGAAGAATGAACCTGGACCTCTTTCTTACACCATACACACAAATAAACTCAGAATGGATGAAAGACCTCAATGTAAGACAGGAAGTCAGCAAAATCCTCGAGGAGAAAGCAGGCAAGAACTTCTTTGACCTTGGCCGCAGCAACTTCTTACTCAACACATCTCCAGAGGCAAGGGAAACAAAAGCAAAAAGGAACTCCTGGGACCTCATGAAAATAAAAAGCTTCTGCACAACGAAGGAAACAATCAGCAAAACTAAAAGGCAACCGACAGAATGGGAGAAGGTATTTGCAAACAACATATCAGATAAAGGGTTAGTATCCAAAATCTAGAAAGAACTTATCAAACTCGACACCCAAAAAACAAATAATCCAGTGAAGAAATGGGCAAAAGACATGAATAGACACTTCTCCAAAGAAGACATCCAGATGGCCAACTGACACATGAAAAAATGCTCAACATCACTCATTATCAGGGAAATACAAATCAAAACCACGATGAGATACCACCTCACACCTGTCAGAATGGCTCACATCAACAACTCAGGCAACAACAGATGTTGGCGAGGATGCGGAGAAAGAGGATGTCTTTTGCACTTCTGGTGGGAATGCAAACTGGTGCAGCCAGTCTGGAAAACAGTGTGGAGGTTCGTCAAAAAACTAAAAATAGAACTACCCTACAACCTAGGAATTGCACTACCAGGCATTTGTCCAAGGGATCCAGGTGTGCTGTTTCGAAGGGACACATGCACCCCAATGTTTATAGCAGCACTATCAACAATAGCCAAAGTATGGAAAGAGCCCAAGTGTCCACCGATGGATGAATGGATAGAGAAGATGTGATATATATATATATATATATATATATATATATATATATATATATACCCAATGGAGTATTCCTCGGCAATCGAAAAGAATGAAATCTTGCCATTTGCAACTACGTGGATGGAACTGGAGGGTATTATGCTAAGTGAAATTAGCCAATCACAGGAAGACAAATATCATATGACTTCACTCATATGAGGACTTTAAGATACAAAACAGATGAACACAAGCGAAGGGAAGCAAAAATAATATAAAAACAAGGAGGGGGACAAAACATAAGAGACTCTTAAATATGGAGAACAAACAGAGGGTTACTAGAGGGGTTGTGGGGTGTTGTGGGGATGGGCTAAATGGGTCAGGGGCATTAAGGAATCTACCCCTGAAATCATTGTTGCACTATATGCTAACTAACCTGGATGTAAATTTAAAAAATAAATTAAATAAAAATTAAGAAAAAAAAGGGAAATGTCTTTTAGCAGTTGCTGACAGGAGCTCAGCTGCTGAGCCCCTAGGACCTCAGAGGACCTGATCTTGGCTCTACCCTGAGAAGCTTGACAGAAAGGGGGCTTGATGATACCAGGAAGTTTCCAGCACAGGCTGGACTGTGGTGGTTCTCCATAGACTGTGTTGATCAGAGAAAAGCCCAGACTGGGGAGACACCCTAGCAGTGCAGCCTTGACGGTCAGCTGGGGCACAGGGCTCAGCTCTCAGGCCTTGGTGACGGGAGCCTGGTACTTAGGCTCCCCATTTTCAAGTGGATGGTTTTTTTTTTTTTTTAACGCTTATTTTATTTTTGAGACAGAGAGAGACAAAGCATGAATGGGGGAGGGTCAGAGAGAGAGGGAGACACAGAATCGGAAACAGGCTCCAGGCTCGGAGCTGTCAGCACAGAGCCCGACGCGGGGCTCGAACTCACGGACCGCGAGATCATGACCTGGGCCGAAGTCGGCCGCTTAACCGACTGAGCCACCCAGGCGCCCCTCAAGTGGATGGTTTCATAGGTCCCTTTACTCGAATCCTCAAGGATTCTAATCTTGGGTGTGAAAGACAAAGGTCTCTGGCAGTGGGCCCCCAAGTCCAAGGAGATAGAAAAGGAGTGCCAACCCCTTCCGCACCCCCCTCCCCCACACCCCTAGGTCTCAGGGCTGAGTCCTGGAGCCTGGGCCTGACTCACGCACCCCGGGCTCGCCTCACTCACTGACCCGCTCACCTACCGCTCTGCCTTCGGGAGCATGCTGGACCCACAGGTGCACAATTCATCTGCAGCCATGAAACCGCTCCCCAGCGCCTCAGGGGAATGCTCTGGATGAATCTGGATGAATCTGGAGGTCCCCGTGGGGTTAAACCGGGCAGCTGACCCAGCATGTAGGACGTGGAAGGCCCCCTAAGGATGGTCATCCATGGAGAGAAGGAAGTGCAGGCCAGAGGAGGCACAGGCAGCCAGGGGGGTGCAGAAGCACTTTGGGGTGAAGACGGAACGAGTTCTGGAAGTTTGAAAAGCCACACTCGGGCCACATTTTTTTTTTTTTTTTTAATATTTTATTTGTTTTTGAGAGACAGAGAATGAGCCAGGAAGGGGCAGAGAGAGGGAGACAGAGGATCCAAAGTGGGCTCCGTGCTGACAGCAGAGATCGGGCCATGTGTTTAATTTTGAACTTTGTTCTGAGAACAATGAAAGCTACTGGTTGTCTTTTTCTCTCCAAGCAAGGGGGGTGGCCCCGCAAGATGGGTATGATATATCTCACGCTGTATCTGAAGCATGGCTTGGAACAGGGCAAAAGCAGGAGCAGAGAAACAAGGCAGGGCGTCCTTACGACAATGAAATCCATGGCAAACATTACCGCCTCACCTGACCTGATGATTAAATGGGGTGATACCGGTGGAACTGGAGGGAGGAAGAGGCGAACAGCTGATCGGTGCCCCATTGGCCCGCGCCCTGGGTGCACAGCTCAGCTTCTCTGGGCCCGCCCTCCTCAGAGAGACCTCTGAGACTGAGACCTCTGTACTTTGTTCTTGTGTCGCCACATCAATGTCCAAAGCCTAGGGCACCCCACTCTTCTCCAGCCAACTCCTGTACTCCCACACTGTTCCCCCTGACCTGGCTCCCTCCCTGTGCTCTCAACCTCGCTCTCCGGAACTACTGCCCGTGTCCCCAGCCCTTCTTAGAAGGACACCAGTGTCCCACCTCTGCCTCTGGGCACCTGGGCTCTCACAGCTGGGGGCCAAGGTAAGCCCCTCCCCTTCCCTCCTCCTCCTCCTCCTCCTCTCTCCTCACTGCTGCTGCTCTGCTCTTGCAGAAACCTTTTACTGACTTCCGGCTAACACAGCCTCACTCACCGAAAACCACCTGCTTCACCACCGTCCCTTCCACCCAGGCTCCTGCTGTCATCCTGCAAAACTACACGCCCACCACCAAAATCTCAACAATTCCTAGCGTAGAAGTCAGTAAATGAAGGCGCCTCTAATTCAGACACCCCCTTCTCTGACCGCAGCCCCATCCTTCCGGCTGGTTTCCTCCATTCTTCCTTCCTGTCTGCCTTGGACTGCCCAGGCTGCAACGAGGTGCCGCAGACTGGTGGCTTAAAAACACAAACTTGTTTTCTCACACTTTCTGAGGCTGGGCGTGAGCAGAGGCGGGTTCTGGTGAGGGCTCTTCCTGGCCTGCAGACAGCCGGCCACCTCCTTGCTGTGCTTTCACATGGCCTTTCCTCGGGGCAAGAACGTGGAGTGGGAAGGAACAGTCTCTCTCTCTCTCTCCTCCTACTTTTTTTTTCTAATATCTATTTTTGAGGGGTGCCTGGGTGGCTCAGTCAGTTGAGTGTCCGACTTCAGCTCAGGACATGATCTCATGGTTTATGAGTTCGAGCCCCACGTCGGGCTCTGTGCTGACAGTGCAGAGACTGGAGCCTGCTTCAGATTCTGTGTCTCCCTCTGTCTCTGCCCCTCCCCTGCTCACTCTTTCTCTCTCTCTGTCTCCCAAAGTAAATAAATGTAAAAAACATTTTTTTTAGTATTTATTTTTGAGAGAGCACAAGCACACAAGAGCAGGGTGGGGAGGGGAAAAGGAGAGGGGAGGAAGAGGGAGAGGAGGGGAAGGGCCAGGGGCACAAGATGGCTAGCCAGCCAGATACAGGGCTGGAACTCACGAACCCTGGGACCATGACCTGAGCCACCCAGGTGCCCCTCTCCTCCTTCTTTAATGCCACTAGTCTCATTACAAGGGCCCCACTCTCATGAGCTAATCTAAACTAAATCACCTCCAGAAGCCCCTTCTCCAAATACCATCACACCGAGGGCTAGCTTCAACATATACATTTGGGGGACACAAACATCCAATCCCATAACACCCTCCTTAGCCTCATTGAGCCCCCTGGTCTGCTGACTTTGGTACTTTCTTTCTCTCCGTCTCTGTCCTCTCTTCTAGGACTAGAGGAAGGAAGTCACCACTTTCACGTCTATGGAGAGACACCACTCCTCCCTGTTGCCAAAAGCCTCCTCTTTCCCCCTTCCACTCTGGTTGCGACCAGCTAGCTAGCAACCCCATAGCAGCGAACGAGCCCGACTGTTGGCCTTCTCTCTCCCTGAACCCCAGGCTGCCGTCACTGCCGAAGTCACACGCCCAGCCGGCCTATTCTGTGAACTCCTGGACACCAGCCTCAGGTTTAACAGCGCCCAGCTTTTCCCTGCCAGCTTTTTCTCATCAGCTTATTTTCCAATCTTCACCAGTGGCTGTTTCCACGCTCTGCTCCGTATCGCTCCCTTCCCTCCTACCTCCTTTCTAACATCTGGCTTCCCTCCTTTCAGAGAAAGCAGAAACCATCCTATGGCAGCTCCCTAAACTTCTCTCCACCCCTCCCCCAACCCCCATCTCAAATGAAGCCACTGAGGACCAGGCCTCCGCTCTGTTCACACCTCTGTTCTCAGGTCTGGGAGCAGCTCCTTGGACTCTCCTTCCCATCCCCCGCCTTAGGCATGGGGACAGGGGATGGGCAAGTGGTGTTTGAAAGGGTGGGAGAACTCCCCTCTGTAGGGTTTCTGGAGACGGCAGGTGCTCCGGGGGCCGGAACAGTCGACGCTGAGGCCTCGGGCTGCTCCACGTGGAGGTTTTCCACCCACCTTGCCCCATTCTGTCTCTGGGGTCTGCGGTAGCTGTGCCCTGGGGTCGAATACTGCTCCCCACCATTCCTCCCCCCCCTCCCCCGGACCGCCTGGCCCCATTGTGACACTCGTCCCCGGCCGCCAATGGAACCCAAGGATTCTGCTTCCAAGGGTCTGGCCAGGCCTGGATTGTGGTCAGGTGGGTCCTGGCTTTGACTGTGGTCCTGTCTCCGGGGAGGAGGGACCGGGGGGGGGGGGGTGTGGAAGGTGGCAATTATGATGACACCTGGCAATTGTGGGGCTGCGTTCTCAGCACAGATGTGGACAGGAGCCTGCAGGGGCCTGTTCAGCTGTGACGAGTCTGTGGAAGGAACAGGCTGCCCTCACAGGAAGTGTGAGTTCCCAGGTGTGGCATCTGGTCATTTCCTGCCCTCAGATGCAGTGCTGCTCCCGGCTTTACCTCCTTTTTCGGGGTCTCGGTTTCCTCTTTTGTATATTGAGAACCAATTGCCTGGGGCCTGTCCATCTGGCAAGGGAACTGCGGGATCAGTTGAGGGAGCAGGTGCTCCAGAACCCCGCAGACTGGCAGAGCCCCGTGAGGGGGACACTGAAGGGGACCCCGTGGGGGAAGGCCGGTACAGCTGGCTCCATGCCTGAAAGCCCAGTCTCTGTGACGAGAGCAAAATTCTCTCTGGGAAGCCTCTCTCCACCTCCACTCCCTCCAACCTGACACACAAACACACTGTATTAGTTCCGGATAGCTGCTATAACAAGTTACCACAGACTTAGTGGCTTAACACAAACTTGTTACCTTATAGTTCTGGAGGTCAGAAGTCCCAAATGGGTCGTACTGGGCTAAAATCAAGCTGTCAGTAGGGCCCCATTCCTTTCTGGAGGCTCTAGGGGAGAATTCGTTTTCTCAACTTTTCCAGCTTTTCCAGGCTGTCCGCATTGCTTGGCTCCTAATCCCCTTCCATCTTTGAAGCCAGAAATGGTCAAGTCTTAATGGATATAGCTAAAGTTTATTCATTTTCACTGCTGTATTGTATTCCATTGTATAAATATGCTTCCATCTACTCATTCTTCTGTTGATGGGCATTTATGCTCTTTTATTTTTTCTATTTGATGTTGTCATGAACATTTCGGTATTTATTTCCTGGATCATACATAGAAATGTTTCCCCAGAGTATACACCTGGAAGCAGAATTTCTGGGTCATCAAGTATGCAAAGACTCAACTGGATAAGACAATCCCAGATTGTTTTTCAAAGCGGAACAATGAATAATCCTGCCAGAAATGATGACCCTCTCCAACACTTGGTATTGTCAGATTTCCTAAGTCTTACACTAGTCTCAAACTAGTGTAAATATCTCATTATGGCCCTGAATTGCATTTCCCTCACTATTAAAGAGATTAAACATTTCTTCATATGTTTGTGGGCCACCGGAATTATCTGTTCTTGAAATGCCTATTCATGTCTTTTGCCCATTTTTCTCTTGACTTTTTATTATTGATTTGTAAGGTACTTTATAGATTTTGATTCTAATTATTTCCCCAGCAATATGTGTTTTCAAGTACTTTCTGTCAGTTGTGGCTTGTTTTTTTGTTTTGTTTTGTTTTTCTTTTTTAAGATTTTCTTTCCTTTCTTTTTTTTTCAGAGTACCTTCTATGTATTGGGTTAGTGCTTTTGGATTAGACATTTCTTAGTTAGACAATTATTAATAAGCAATGACTATACATAAAACTTTGTCATTCATTAAGGTTTAACTGGACACATTTGAGTTACTTACAGTAAGACAGTTCTGATAGAAAAGGTTGCGAGGGATGAAGGATTGTACTAGTCCCTGGTTTGAACACATATCAGGAGCTTTTGATACAGTTTCTGGGTGAAAAGAATGCTTTTTATTTTTATTTTTAAAGTATAATTTATTGTCAAATTGGCTAACATACAGCGTGTGAAGTGTACTGTTGGTTTTGGGGGTAGATTCCCATGGTTCATTGCTTCCATACAACACCCAGTGCTCGTCCCAGCAAGTGCCCTCCTCAATGCCCATCATCCATTTTCCCCCTCCTCCCCACCCCACGCTCCATCGACCCTCGGTTTGTTCTCTGTATTTAAGAGTCTTAAGATTTTCGTTTTTAAGTGGTCAGGTTTATCATTTAGCATAGTGTAGCTTGTGTGCCACACATCAGTGACAATAAGTAAACCATTCCTGTTTCTGATTATATTCTCTGCTCCTGGAAGTACACAGAAGTTCCCCTAAGAACAGAGCAAAGTTGAAGATTGTCCCCTGGATGCTCTGCTTCCCCCCAGCCTATAACTATACCTGTTTCAGTCCTTTGGTTAATTTCTCATTTTATGCATAGGGGATACATCAAACTCATTTGTGAGTTAATAAAGAATTATTTCATTTGGTCAACATTCCACCTTGTACCACAGTCATATTTTTGAGTGATATACTTAAATTTTAAAAGTAATTGCAGTGGCACCCGGGTGGCTCAGTCAGTTGAACATCAACTCTTGATTTTGGCTCAGGTCACCATCCCAGCGTCATGGGATCAAGGCCCATCTTGGGCTCCACACCAAGCGTGAAGCCTGCTTAAGACTTTCGCTCTTCCCCCTCCCTGACTTGCACTCTTTCTCTTATAAAAAAGAAAAAAGTAAATACAATCTCCCTGAATTATTTTATTTGGCCCAAACTTTTCATTTAAAATTTATATTCTTTACCTTACAATTATAAAAGGAAAAGGCAATAATGCTTGAAACATTAACTCTTAACTCTTTAAATAAAGAATAACTTTGGTTTAAAAACTTATTCTTGAACAGTCACCTGGACAAACTTCCTTCCACTGTCTACAACCAGCTTTTATTTAAATAAATACTTTTTAAAATGAGGTTGGTTAAAAGATTTTAATATACAGTACAAAATGGTACAGGATATGAGAATCTTCAGGGAAGCTTATTATACTAAAAAAAGCATAAGTAATCAGATAGTCACAGTAAACATTGATAGTCCTATGACAAAAAAACGTTGCCAACATCAATACAGAAGTGCCCATTGATTCAGCAGCATGGCCCCCCAGTATGGCTTAAGGAAGACTCTTCCCATGGAAGAAAGATTAAAAAAAGAAAGAAAGAAAGAAAGAAAGAGAACAAACTCTTGGGAACACAATTAAGGGAGGAAAAGTCCAGCCACAGAAAGCTTCCACAATTAGCAGATGGATACTTCACGTTGTAGAAAAGATAGTCTAGGGGCACCTGGGTGGCTCAGTCTATTAAATGTCCTACTTCAGCTCAGGTCATGATCTCATGGTTCATGTGTTCAAGCCCTGCATCGGCTCTCTGCTGTCAGTGCAGAGCCCATTTTGGATCCCCTGCCCCCTCCCCCACCTCTGCCCCTCCATAGCTCACACGCACTCTCTCTCTCTCTCTCTCAAAAATAAATTTTAAAAAACATTAAAAAAAAAGAAAAGAAAAGATAGTCTACTGTGTAAGTTCTAAAGAAGCAGAGATAGTTAATTCAATTAAAGAGTGGTAATAACAGGTAAGAACACAGATTAATCCATTACCCATGGTACCTTTATCACAGAATATAATCAAAGAGGAAGTTATGCTGATGATGCTTGTTTTTTTAATTCTGCAAAAATGTTCAAGTCAAAGTGGCATGCACTACAGATACTCTCCTCCAGAGCTGTGTTTTTATTCCTGATTGACTGTATCCTGAAGAAGTCAAAGGTAAAATCCCCATCCCTGGTTATATTCTATGTTCCTAGGTATGTGCAGACTCTTTGTGTTGAGGCTTTTTGAAACCATTTTTAAAATGTGTGCAAAAAATGAGTTGGAGATACAATTTTATTTATTTATTTTTATTACTTTTTAAAAATAAGCTCTATGCCCAAGGTGGGGCTTGAACTCATGACCTCAAGATCAAGAGTCACATGCTCTACCTACTTGGCCAGCCAGGCACCCCAAAGATGAGATTTTATTTATTTTTTATTTTTTTTAACATTTATTTATTTTTGAGAGAGGGACAGAGTGTGAGTGGGGGAGGGGCAGAGAGAGAGGGAGACAGAATCTGAAGCAGGCTCCAGGCTCTGAGCTGTCAGCACAGAGCCTGACACGGGGCTTGACCTCATGAACTGTGAGATCATGACCTGAGCCGAAGTCGGACACGTGACCGACAGAGCCACCCAGGCACCCCCAAAGATGCAATTTTAGAAAACAAAACAAAACACAAAAAAATTGAAAAGTCACAAGTAAATGATTTTAGCAAGACAGAAGTTTTTTAAAAATGCTATTCATGGTTTAGTAGAATCCGGAGTTTGCTACGACGTTGTTTAATGATAATCGCTTATGTTGCTCCTTTTCTGAGATGTCATTCCAACGAGAGCCGCATAGTGTTAGCTTGGTTTTGTAGCTGCTGATAGTCAGACTGCCTGGAAATGGAATACATTTCCAGTTGCTATCTTAAACGAATTTGGCTTATCGTGTCGTAAAAGTTGGGCTCTGACCAAGTTTCTGCTGTAGGCGGCACACTGAATATTCTCATAATTTCCTTTTATTCCTCTTGACCCGCATTAAGAGCCCGAAGCTGATAAGGACCCTGACCCAGTAAAAGTTGGTGGCTTCATTCTAGGCCTTGTGAAGGCCATAATGGATAGTGCCATTGGCATCCATCACCCCCTAACCTCCAGGCTGGAAGGCAGCAAGTGACTGGACTGCTCCTGGCTCCTTCCCTTAGAGTTGGGCTGATCCCACACTGCAGTGATTTGTCTTCCTAGTCTCCTCCGACCTGGAAAAAAATTAGGGCTTCATCTTTCATGCTTTGACACTTTTGGAAAGTAGTAACTAGCTACTTTGTAGAATGTCCCTAAATTTGTTTGGTGTTTCCTCATGACTGTATTTAGCACTATGCATTTTGGGCGAGAAGTGTTGATGTACCCTTCTTAGTGCATGATATCAGGGGGTACCTGATGTCAACGTGCCCCGTTACTGGGATTTTAACTTTGATCACTTGTTTGAAATGGTGTCCTCCAAGTTTCTTCATTATAAAGTCATTATTTTCCCTTTGTAATTGGTAAGTGTCAGGTGGGGAGATACTTTGAAACTCTGCACATACCTATTTCTCCTATTTTCATCCTGTAGTTTTATACAGCCCTCAATGCTTCTTGCCTGCAACAATTACAACGGTGGTGATTTTCTATTTCCATCATTCCTTCTATATTATTAATGTAAAATCCTACAGTAAGAAAGAACTGTCCCTTTTCTCCTGTTAATTCAACTATTGTATCACCACGGACTCAGGTATATTTAGTCTATGGGTTATAATCTATTACAGTCATTTATTTTTTGCTAACATTGTCCGAGGTTTGGCTACTGGGGACTTCTTCTGGTTGGCTTCTGTGTCCTTTTGATGTGCTCCTGTCATTTCGGGGGTACTTCCTTCCTTTCTGGTAGCACAGTGCATACCCCCTCATCTTGCACTTCCCCTGCTCCAGCCCTGGAACCAACCACTTCTCCAAAGAACCTTCATTCTTTTACTTGGAAACCAAGATCTAAGAACTAAGTGTGATCATTGCTACTAGGGTGTTACTGCTCTAGGCCATCTCAATGGGCAAGGCTACAAAATATATATCCAACGTATCTCTTATGTATCAATATGTATCTGAAGTCATGGGTTCATACTGGTGCCTCTGAGTCTAGTCCAACACCATCCGTCTTCATTCTAGTCTTCCTTTGTCCTTGGTTGTAACTCTTTTCTCTAAGAGAAAGCTAGCTCTTCTTATCTATAATATAGTTGCTTATTTGCTGAATTCCGGTATATACATAGTTTCAGAACTGCAAATTCATATCCCTGTGACAAACAAATTCCCGAACTAGAATACATTTTTGTACAATTCTTATCTTCAGCTTTATAATATCATCGACATAAAGTTATGTAGATTAATTCTTTTCTTCTCCATCCCCTTCAATGTGGTTATGATGTTTACAATAGTTAGGTTTGCCATTTGGATTTTTGCCATGTCCTGATTGATTTTGATTAATTATTTATTTAAGGAGGGGTTGTATGTGAAACATGCTATGGTTCTAAGGGTCAGAATTATATTAAAAGCTATACTTAGATTGGTGAGGATACAGAGAAAGGAGAACACTTTTGCACTGCTGGTGGGAATGCAAACTGGTGCAGCCACTCTGGAAAACAGTATGGAGGTTCCTCAAAAAGTTAAAAACAGAACTACCCTACAACCCAGCAATTGCACTCCTATGTATTTATCCAAAGGATACAAAAATGCTGATTCGAAGGGGCACATGCACCCCAATGTTTATAGCAGCACTGTCAACAATAGCCAAGTTATATAAAGAGCCCAAATGTCCATTGACTGATGAATGGATAAAGAAGATGTGGTATATATATACGATGGAATACTACTGGCAATGAAAAAGAATGAAATCTTGCCATTTGCAACAACATGGATGGAACTGGAGGGTATTATGCTAAGTGAAATGAGTCAGTCAGAGAAAGACAGATACCATATATTTTCACTCATATGTGGAATTTAAGAAACAAAACACATGAACGTAGGGGAAGGGAGGGAAAAATAAGAACAGAGAAGAAGGCAAACTATAAGAGACTCTTAAACACAGAGAACAAACTGAGGGTTGCTGGAGAGGTGTTGGGTGGGGGGATGGGCTAAATGGGGGATGGGCATTAAGGAGGGCACTTGTTGGGATGAGCACGGGGTGTTCTATGTAAGTGATAAATCACTAAATCCTACTCCTGCAATCATCAGTACGCTATATGTTAGCTAACTTGGATTTCAATAACATTTTAAACTTTAAAATAAATAAGTACATACATAACTATATAAATATACAAACGGGATACCAGACAGTGACAAGCTCTCTGGAGAAAAATAAGTGGGCAAAGGAAGATGGGGGGAAATGATGTAATGAACATGAGAATGTTTGTAAACTATAAAAAATACAATTATAAGCTGTTATTAATAATGACAATAATGTATCTACTTTCCTTTTGCTAAAAAAAAAAAGCTATACTTAGAGAAGTGTCCTTCCCCCTCTTCCCTTCAGCCCCATTCACCTGTTTCCATCTGTTCACTCTCATAGATAAACAATCTCATTAGCTTGTGACTTACCTGCCCTGTGTTTTTTTTCCCCGCAAATGAGCATACACCTTATATCACCTTATATCTCCGTTTATTATAAAAGGGTAGCATACAATACATATTCGTGAGCACATTGCTTTTTTTGCTTACCAGTATGGCCTGGAAATCATTCCATGAGTTCATAGAAAGTTTCCTCATTCTTTTTTACAGCTGCATAATATTCCACTGGGCAGATACACCATCATTTATTCAACCACTCTCCTACGTATGGACATTGATGTTGTTCCCAATATTTCGTAATACCATCAAAGCTACTCACAAAGGTGAGTAATCTCGCACCTATGTATTTTCTTACCGTCAGAAGTGTATCTGCAGAGTAAATTCCTAGAAGTGGGATTGCCGAGTCAAAAAGGAAGTGCATCTATAGTTCCATCAAGTGTCAGTGGTCTCTAAGACCACCCCCAGTTGTGTGATATCCTGCACTCATAGGCCTCAGAAATTGTTATACTCACAGCTAAAATGATTACGGCAAAGAGATACAAAGCAAGGTCAGTAAAAGGGAAAGATGCGTTGGGTGCAGGCTGGGGCAACCAGGCACCGGCTTCCAACAGTACTCTTCCAGCAGAATTACACAAGATGTCCTTACTCCCCCAGCAATGAACAGTGGCAACATAAGTCTTTTCTGCCAGAAAAACTTCCTTGAGCTTGAGAACTGAGGTTTTTACTGGGGGTTGGTCACACAGGCACACAGCACCTTCATGAATGACTGTAGTTACTGAAACTTCATTACTCAATTTCAGCCCTTAGGAAGGAAGGGTATGTTCCCCATAAGGCACAAGACACGTAGGCGGGCTGGTACAAGGTGGTTCAAAGTTCCAAGCGTGTAAAATACTCTTATCAGTTTGTAGCCCAGGACTCAGCTCCCAGAAGCCAGCTGAGGACCAGTCACACACGCAGGTCCTAGAAGAACATGCGAGATTTAAGCAACTCAGCGTGGCTGGGTTGCTGGGTTAATAGTAGGAGTTGCCAAATTATCCTGCAGAAGGCTTGTCCCAGTTTGCATTCCCATCAGCAACGGGAATTTGTTTCCTCACGGCCTCACTGACAAAATGCGTCGTCATAATGTTTAATTTTTTTCAATCTGATAGGTAAAAAATGTTATCTTAGTATTATTGTAATTTGCATTTCTCTAATGTCAAGTGAATTTGAACATTTTCCCATTAAAATGGTATATTTTTACAAATTTAATGGTTTGGGGTTTACAGACACGTAATTAATTGACTTTTTTAAAAAAATGGTTATTTATTTTGAGAGAGGGAAAGAGGCAGAGAGGGAGAGAGAGAATCCCAGGCAGGCTCCATGCCGTCGGCACAGAGCCCAACCCGGGACTCAGTCTCACGAACCGTGAGATCACGACCTGTGCCCAAACCAAGAGTTGGACTCTTAACTGACTGAGACACCCAGGTGCCCGCCCGTAACTGACTTTTACATATTCACATTATACTCAGCTAGCTTGCTAATTTCTCCTTTTGTTTCTAATTATTTATAGATTCTTTGGGGTTTTATTTTCTTCTTTCTAATCTTTATGCTTTCAATTTCTCTTTATCTGATTGCACTGGCTAGGGCTGTCAGCACTATATTGAATGGGTGATTGTGGACACTTTTGTCTTGCCTTTAATTTTTAAAGGGAATAATTCTAAAGCTTCCCCTTTGGGATATTTTTGGGAAGGAGGGTAGATTCTCTTTATTGGATTAAAAAAAATCCAATTTTTGTCTAGGATTTTTAAAAAATCATGAATTAGCATTGAATTTTATCAAATGCATTTTCTGTGTCTCTAAACATGATCATATGGCTTTTCTCTTTTAATCTATTAAGTATAAGCATTTATGTATTTTCTAATAGTAAAACCATCTTTACATTCCCAGTTTAAGTTGGTTTTTTTTTTTTAACATTTATTTATTTTTGAGAGACAGAGGCAGACACAAGCAGGGGAGGGATAGAGAGAGAAGGAGACAAAGAATGCAAAGCAGGCTCCAGGCTCTGAACTGTCAGCACAGAACTCGACGTGGGGCTCAAACCCACGAACCATAAGACCATGACCTGAGCCAAAGTCAGACGCTTCACTGACTGAGCCACCCAGGCGCCCCTTTGCATTCCTCGTTTGAAAGTCACTTGATCATGATATATTTTCCTTATTTATACACTATCGAATTTGATTTACTAACATTGTACTTAGAGTTTTTACATGTATTTTTAGGAATGAAATGGATCTAAAGTTTCCCCTGTTGTACTGTAGTTTTCTAGTTTTGTTACTGAAGTTAGAATGATCTCCCTACTTAGTTCCTGAAAGAAAAAACAAAAACAAAAACTGGAATGATCTGTTTCATAAATGTTTGGTAGACCTCCTGAAAAACATTTTAGGTCTAGTGTTTTCTTTGTGAAAAGATTCTTAATTTCTGCTTTCATTTCTTCCATCATTGTAGAACTTGTAAGCCTTTCTATGTATTCTGGAGTCCATTGGATTCATTTTGTTTTAGGAATTTAATTCGTTGAAGTTTCAAATTCATTGACATAAAGTTGATATTAGCATTTGGTTAATATTTTTAATCTTGCTGTACCTTTATATTCCTTTTTCTTTCATATGTAAAAGCCTCTATTGTACTTTCTGTTTTTCAATTTTTATTTAATTGTCTAACTTACTCATCTACTTAAAGAACCAATTTTGGACTTTATTGATTCTCTCATTATATATATGTATATTTTTTAAGTTTATTTATTTACTTTGAGAGAGACAGAGACAGTGTGAGTGGGGGAGGGGCAGAGACAGAAACAGAGAGAGAGAGAGAGAGAGAGAGAGAGAGAATCCCAGGCAAGCTCCATGCTGCCCACATGGAGCCCGATGGAGGGCTTGAACCCACAAAACCGTGAGATCATGACCTGGGCCAAAACCAAGAGTCAGACACTTAACCAACTGAGCCACCCACGTGCCCCATTTCTTATTATATTCTTTATTTCTATTTATCTCTGTCTTAACTGTATTATATTCTTCCTTTACTTATTTGGATTTATTCTATTGTTCTCTTTATGAAGGGCATTTTGTTTGTTTTCAGTCTCCTGATTTTCAATAGAAAATCCCACAGAGTACTATCTTTTATACCACCCACAAGTTTTAATATGTTATCACTCATTATGACTCATTTGTAAATGTTTTAAAATTTCCATTATGACGTCTTCTTTGACTTCTGAAGTATTCGCAAGTTTTTAAAATCATATACATATGTTTTTTAAATCATATAAATCATATATATATTTATAAGACTTAAAAAAATATATAGATAAGCACACCTGGGTGACTCAGTTGGTTGAGCGTCCAGCTTCAGCTCAGGTCATGAGCTCGTGGTTCGTAAGTTCGAGCCCCACGTCAGCCTCGCTGCTGTCATCCTGTCAGCACCGAGCTTGCTTTAGACCCTCTGTCCACCTTCTCTCTACCCCTCCCCGACTTGCACTCTCTTAAAAATAAATAAACATTTCAAAATATATCTATAGGTATAGATTTAGATATTCCATGTTCATGGATTAGAAGACCCAATATTGTTATTAAGATGTCAGTTCTTTTTTTTTTTTTAATTTTTTTTTTTTTAACGTTTATTTATTTTTGAGACAGAGAGAGACAGAGCATGAATGGGGGAGGGTCAGAGAGAGGGAGACACAGAATCCGAAACAGGCTCCGGGCTCTGAGCTGTCAGCACAGAGCCTGACGTGGGGCTCGAACTCACAGACTGTGAGATCATGACCTGAGCCGAAGTCGGCGCTCAACCGACTGAGCCACCCAGGCGCCCCATTAAGATGTCAGTTCTGGGGCGCCTGGGTGGCTCAGTCGGTTGAGCATCTGACTTGGGCTCAGGTCATGATCTCACGGTTTGTGGGTTCGAGCCCCGCATCCAGCTCTGTGCTGACAGCTCAGAGCCTGGAACCTGTTTCAGATTCTGTGTCTCCATCGCTCTCTGCCCCTCCCCCACTCATGCTCTGTCTCCCTCTGTCCCAAAAACAAATAAACATTAAAAAAAAAAAATTACATTAAAAAAAAAAAAGATGTCGATTCTTCCCAACTTAACCTAAGGGTTCAATACAAATCACAACAAAAAATGCAGCAGGTTAAGGGTGCTTGGCGGGCATGGTCAGTGGAGCATGTGACTCTTGATTTTGGGGTTGTAAGTTTGAACTCCGCATTGGGTGTAGAGATTACTTAAAAATAAAATCTTTTTAAATTTTTATTTATTTTTATTATTATTATTTTTTTAATGTTTATTTATTTTTGAGAGAGACAGAGACAGGATGCTAATGGATTGGGGCAGAGAGAGAGGGAGACACAGAATCCGAAGCAGGCTCCAGGCTCCGAGCTGTCTGCACAGAGCCCGACGCGGGGCTCGAACTCACAAAACCACAAGATCGTGACCTGAGCCGAAGTCGGACTCTCAACCGACTGAGTCACCCAGGCGCCCAAAATAAAAGCTTTTTTTTAAGTTTATTTATTTATTTATTTATTTTGAGAGAGAGGGAGCAAGCACGAACATGTGAGGGGCAGAGAGTAATGGAGACAGAGAATCCCACGCAGGCTCCAAGCTGCAGGGCGCCATCCCATGACTGTGAGATCATGACCTGAGCCCAAGTCAAGAGTTGGACGCTCAGCCAACTGAGCCACCCAGGTGCCCCTACTTAATAATAAAATTTTAGAAAAAAAATACAGCGAGTTATTTTGCAGATATCAACAAGCTGATTGTAAAGTTCAGATGGAAAGGCAAAAGACCTAGGAGACTCAGCACAATAGTGAAGAAAAAAAAAGGTGGGGGACTCACACTACCTGATTTCAAGGCTTACTGGGTAAAGCCATCATAATCAAAATGGCATGGAATTGGCAATAGAATAGACACATAAAGCCATGGAACAGAATAGAGCCCATAAATATGATCAACTGATCAAAGAAGCAAAGGCAATTCAGTAGAGAAAGGGTAATCTTTCTTGTAATAATTGAATGTACCGTAAACATTGAACGTCCATAGGCGAAAATGTTAACCTAAACATAGATTTTAGGGGTGCCTGGCGACTCGGTCAGTTAAGTGTCCAATTCTTTTTTTTTTTTTTAATGTTTATTTATTTTTGAGAGAGAGAGAGAGGAAGAGACAAAGCATGAGCAGGGGAGGAGCAGAGAGAGAGAGGGAGACACAGAATCTGAAGCAGGCTCCAGGCTCTGAGCTGTCAGTGCAGAGCCCGATGCGGGGCCCAAACCCACAATCCGTGAGATCATGACCTGAGCCGAATTCAGATGCTTAACCAACTGAGCCACCCAGGCACCCCCCCATCTCCGTTTTGGCTCAGGTCACGATCTCACAGTTTCATAGGTTTGAGCCCCACATCAGGCTCTGTGCTGACAGTGCAGAGCCTGCTTGGGATTCTCTCTCCCCTTCTCTGCCCCTCCCTCACTCGCACTGTCTCTGTCTCTCTCTCAAAAAAAAAAAAAAAAAAAAAAAAAAAAAAGAAAGAAAACAAAACAAAAACCTTTAAATATAGATTTTACACGTTTTACAAAAATGAACTCAGTGGATCATAGGCCTAAATGTAAAACACAAAACTATAAATCTTCTAGAAGAAAACAAAGAAGATAATCTAGGTGATCTTAGGTTTGGCAATGAATTTTTAAAAAAGGTTTTTAAGTTTATTTATTTTGAGAGAGAGAGAACAAGTAGGGTAGGGGCAGAGAGAGAGGAGACAGGAGAGAGAGAGAATCCCAAGCAGGCCCCACACTGTCAGCACAGAGCCAAACATGGGGCTCGAACTCACAAACCCTGAGATCATAACCTGAGCTGAAATCAAGAGTCGGACACTTAGCCAACTGCACCACCCAGGCGCCCCAGGCAATGAATTTTTAGATACAATACTGAAAACAGAATCTATGAAAGAAAAAAATTGGTAAGTTGGACTTTATTAAAATTTAAAACTTCGGCTCTACAAAAGATGCTGTTAAGAGAATAAAGAGGCAAGCCATGAACTGGAAAAGATATTTGCAAAAACACCTATCTAATAAAAAGGCTTGTATCCAAAATATACAAAAAATTCATAACTCAAGAATAAGAAAACAAATACCCCAATTTAAAAATGAGCAAAAAATCTGAAGTGATAATCCCCCAAAGAAGGTATACAGAGGACAAATAAACATGAAAAGATACACAACATTATTTGTCATTAGGGAATCACCGTTTAAAAGAATTAATGTTGGGGCGCCTGGGTGGCTCAGTCGGTTAAGCGACCGACTTCGGCTCAGGTCATGATCTCGCGGTCCGTGAGTTCAAGCCCCGCATCGGGCTCTGTGCTGACAGCTCAGAGCCTGGAGCCTGCTCCGGATTCTGTGTCTCCCTCTTTCTCTGCCCTTCTCCCGCGCATGCTCTCTCTCTCTCTCTCAAAAATAAACATTAAAAAAAAAAAAAAAGAGCTATCAAGCTATGAAAATTTATGGATCACCCTTAAAGTGCATATTGCTAAGTGACAGAAGCCAGTTGGAAAAGCTATATACTCTATGATTCCAGCTATCTGGCATTCTGGAAAGGTAAGATATACAGTAAAAAGGTCAGTGGTTGCCAGGGGTGTGAGAGGAGGGAAAGGGATTTAATAGGTAGAACACGGGAATTTTTTTTAGGGCAGTGAAATTTTTGCATGGTCCTCTATGGTGTCATAGTGGGTACGTGACCCTGTGCATTTGTCAAAACCCATAGGACTTTAAAGAGCAAAGAGTGAACCTTAACATACGTAAATTAAAAAAAAAATCATTTAGGAGACCAAGAAGTCCCCGGATAGAAGGCAGATTCTGACAAGTAACTACAACTGTATTACAAATGTATGGGAAATATACAAGAATTCTTTTATTTTTTTTATTTTTATTTTTTGAGAGAGAGAGAGAGAGAGCGAGCACGCCCCAGCACATGCATGAGCGAGGGAGAAGCCGAGGGAGAGTGAGAGAAAATCTTAAGCAGGCTTCATGCCCCCAGTTCAGAGCCTGGTGTGGGGCTCAATCCCATGACCCTGGGATCATGAGCTGAGCTGAAATCAACAGTCAGATGCTTGGGGCGCCTGAGTGGTTAGGCAGTTAAGTGTCCGACTTCGGCTCAGGTCATGGTCTCACGGTTTGTGAGTTTGAGCCCCGAGTTGGGCTCTGTGCTGATAGCTCAGAGCCTGGAGCCTGCTTCTGATTCTGTGTTTCCCTCTCTCTCTGGCCCTTCCCCGCTCACACTCTGTCTCTGTCTCTCTCTCAAAAATAAATAAACATTTAAAAAGTTTTTTAAAAATAAAAGAGTCAGATGCTCAAATGACTGAGCCACCCGTGCACCCCCCAAAATATACAAGAATTCTAAATTAAGCCATTAAGCTGTTTGTTAGTGACTTCTAATTTAATTGCGTGGTGGTCACAAGACAATTTTCGACTATTCTTTGACATTTGTTGAGGCTTGCTTTATTGCCTAGTACATGATAAAGTTTTGCAAATGCTCCCAGGAGGCATGAGAAAAATGGGTATTCTCTAGTGGTTAGATGCAGACTTTCACAAATGGCCATTAGAAAAGTCTCATTAATGGTGTGATTCAAATAATCTAGATCTTTACTAAGTTTTTGTATATTTGACCCCTTGAAGGGGTGCCTGAGTGGCTTAGCATCCGACTTTCGATTTCAGCTCGGGTCATGATCTCACCTTTTGTGGGATCGAGCCCTGGGTTGGGCTCTGTACTGACATGGAGACTGCTTAGGATTCTGTCTTCTTCCTCCTCCTGCCCCCCTCCCCCACTCACGTGTGCTCTCTCTCTCTCTCTCTCTCTCTCAAAATAAACAAATAAATAAATAAACTTATAAAACAAAAGGTGCATTGAAATTTCTCATCATGATATTGATGAGCTGTCAATTTCTCCTGTTACACTGATTATTGTTTTACATATTTGAAGACATTTGTTAGGTTCATATATATTTAAAATTCACGCTTGTGGTATACTGAACTTTTATATTTAGATAAGGAATCCCTCTATTCCAAATGATGCTTTATCTTTTTATTTTGTCTGATAGTAATGTAGCTAAGTCAGCTTTCTTTCTTTCTTTCTTTCTTTCTTTCTTTCTTTCATTTTATTTGAGAGAGAGTGCAAGTGGGAGGCAGAGGGAGGGAGAGAGAGAGAGAGAGAGAGAGAGAGAATCTTAAGCAGCCTTCACACTCAGCACAGAGCCTGATGCGCAGCTGAAACTCACAAATCGTGAGATCATGACCTGAGCCAAAACCAAGAGTCAGTCACTCAATGGACTGAACGACCCAGGCGCCCCTAAATCAGCTTTTTTAAAATAATGTTTGCCTAATGTAACTTTTTCCATCCTCTTACCCTCAACCTTTCATGCTTATGCTTTACACGTGCCTTCTCTCGGGGTGACCAAATTGTCATACAAATCAAAACTTTTATGAGGGGTTAAGGGGACACTGTGAGTCATTATACCAGCACAACAGACGTGAACTGGGTGTGTTCTGGGAGAATTGGAAAATACTGGTCACCCTCTGGAAAAACAGCGTATGAATTTGACTTTTAAAAGGCTCAATCCAACCATCTCTTTTTAAACTAGTGATAATCAATGTACTGTGTCTCATTTTTCCAGTCTCAATGATTGCCACCCTTTTTTTTTTTTCCTCTTCCCTTAACTTCTTTTGGATTGACGGTTTGTATTTGTTTTCCCCTTTCATCCACCTTTTCCCACTACTGTTCTCTGGGTATATCATTGGAGTGGTTGTCCTTTAAAGTTTATCATGCATATGTTAATTTGAATTTTTGGTTTCTCTGTCCTACATCCCGAACAATAGAAAGGGATATTTTGGCTCTGAATGTCCCCTTCCTGACATATTTTATTGTTGCCCATCATGTTGTCATGTTTTTTTTTTTTTTTAATTCCACAAGTGGACAGGATCTTTATTATTTAATATGATCAATATTTGGATTGGCTTACATGTTTACCTTTTTTGATTGCTCATTGCTTCTGAGGCTATTCTCTTCAAATAGTTTTCCTCCTCCTTACTTTTTAGAAACTCCATTAAATCAGGTCTTTTACATGAATGCTCCCTCAATTTTTGACCAGCTATACCTGTCTTTATTTTACCCCATTCTTGACAGATAATTTTGATGAGTAAACAATTCTAGCTTGGCTATTCTTTTCTTTTTTCATAAAGACTTTCACTCTCTTCTGGTTTCCTTGTTGATTATCCACTTTTGTTTAACAGAAGGCTACCACCGCTGGTCGTTCGTCAGTGATATGTCTTCTCTCTAGACGTTTTCGAAGACCTTTGTCACTGATGCCTTCTGTAGCTTCATTGCAATGTGCATAGCCGTGGGTTTCTTTTTCATTGATCCTGCTTGGGACGTACTATTTCCTGAGACTACGGATTCACGTTTTCCAAGTTTTAGAAAATGCATTGCTTTTCTCTCTTTAGATTTTGCTTCTCTATGTCTCCATGCATGGGAAACCTTGTATCTCTTGAGTCTTTGGGCCTCTGTTTCACATTTTGGCTATACGTTCCAGTTCCCTAATTCTTTGCATCAGATCTGACTCAGCAGCCTTCAGTTTAGTGTTTCTGTTTCATTTAGAAGCTCAGCGTCTGCCCTCCGAAAATGTCTGCTTTTTGTCAATTCTTGTCGTGGGTCCACCCTGTAATTACGACTTTCATTTCTTTGAAAACCGCGTACGACAGTGGCTCTATACTGTGTAACTGACCGTTCTGACACCTGCAGCCAGGAGCTGTTGTTTCAGAATGGACTGCCTTCTCATGACTTTCGTAATCTTTCTTTTTGAACTCTTTGCTTGATTGTAATCTGTGCAGGTTTAACAGAGAAGGCTTGTTTCTGCTTCTGCTGGTGCCCAACCCAGGAGCTCTTTCAGCTCCAGTGAGGATTTCAGCTCAACACAGTTTTAAGCATCGTTTCCCACCTCGCTGCTGTTCCAAGGTAATAAATCTCCTTACAGTCAGAATTGCTACCTTCCCCCCCCACCCCGCCCCTGCCCCGCACTGCCTTCCCCCCCCCCACCCCACCCCTGCCCCGCACTGCCTTCCCCCCCCCACCCCTGCCCCGCACTGCCTCCCCCCCCCACCCCGCCCCTGCCCCGCACTGCCTTCCCCCCCCCCCCACCCCTGCCCCGCACTGCCTTCCCCTTACCTGCCTTTCCAGTTTGGCTCTATGTTGCTGGTGCCCAGGCTTGGCTCCCTATCTCTGTGGTCAAGGCTTCCAGCCACCTATCTTGGCCTCAGTTTCCTGGCAACTCTTGGTCCAGATATGGGGGGGAGGGGGGTGCGGGGAGGGGGTGTTGTTTGTTTGTTTGTTTTTGAAGGAATTGTCCCTGGAGACCTCTCCTACTTTTGCAAGACTGTCAGTGCCTCCCTGTGTGTGTCAACAAAGTTTCAGTTCTGGGAGAGCGGTGGGAGACCAAAGCTTCTCAGAACTTACTCATGACAACAGAAGTGACACTTTCTCAAATGGTTAAAAAACCCTCAGTGTACTGAAAATCAGGGGTGGGTGGCGCTCATGGGGGACAAATGACGTTGACTGAGAAACTTCATAAGCCAAGGAGGGAGCTACAGAGAACATCAAGGCCAGAATCCAAACTATTCCAAGGCTCTAGAGAGGCCCATTTCTGACCAGTGGCTCCCATTCCAGTCTCTCGTGTCTGGGAAGTGGTAGCAGCAGTCCCTGAGTGGCGTCCTTTCTTGGAACAGATGTCAGGAGAAAGCAACTGCAAGGTAAAACACAGATCCCACCACCCTTCCAAGAACTTGAACCAGCACGAGGCACAAGAACACTCCGATTCCTGGTCTCTGGAGATGCTGTTACGCAGACTGAGGGCCACAGAAGCCAACCAGGATGACAAGTTTGCCCACATCCTGGATGCGGTGGGGGAGTTCGGCACGTTCCAGCGGAGACTGGTGGTCCTCACCTTCATCCCCAACATCCTGTTGGCCTTCTTTATCTCTGCCGACGTCTTCGTGTTCACAGCCCAGAAGCCCTATTGTAATACCAGCTGGATTCTAGCAGTGGGCCCCAACCTCACCGAGGCTGAGCAGATGAACCTGACCCTGCCCCGAGAACCCAATGGAAGTTTCCAGACGTGCCTCATGTACTTGCCCGTAGCCTGGGACCTGGATTCTATCATCCAGTTTGGCCTCAACCACACAGAGTCATGCCAAGATGGGTGGATCTACCCTGACACCAAGAAGCGATCACTGGTCAATGAGGTGTGCCTTCTCCTGAGTTGTCTATAGCTACCCCACAGGCCCAGAGATGTGCCCCCACCCTCCCCACCCCTCCTCAGGTGGGGAAACTGAGGCCGGGGAGGGGAAGTGATTGGCCCGAGGTCACCCTGCAGAGGCAGAGCCAGGGCAGAACCTTAGGGTCCTGTTGTCCAGCCCCGGCTTCAGCTGTCTTCGCCGGGAAGCTGGAGCAGATTTGGGTGCAGAGGCAAATGTCGGTCGGCAGGCCTTGCCATCTGTCCGGGGAGCTGCCTCTGTAGTCGAGGCCCTGCCCTCTGAACTCACACAAGATAGAGAGCCCCGGGGAAGAAGCAGCTTTCATCGGGCGCCTCCTACAGGGTTTCTCAGCCCGAGCTGCAAGCTGGGCCCTGCACCGCACAGACCTGCCCAACTGGAATCTCTAGACTGAGGCCTGATACCTGTACTTGGGAAAGGGTCTTCAGTGATTCCCGTCTTTGCTCAGTTCCCTCTCGGCCTCTTCCCCATTTTGGCCTGGGCCTCTGGTCCCCTCTCTCCAGGCCTCACTCCCAGAGTCTGCCAGGTGCCGGGTAGAATGCAGAGGTGACACCTGAGGCACCTGCTGCAGGCCGGGTTGCCGGTCCCTGACCCAGGCCTCTTCTGCCTAAAGGCCCACCTGCGGGTTGGGGGCGGGGTAGAGGGGTGCAGTCTCTAGACCCAGAAGGCTGGCCCTGGGTGGAGACCTGTAGCCAATCCTGTATAACCCCCCCCCAGTTTGACTTGGTGTGTGGCAAGGAGCAGAACTCAGAGAGCATGCAGACCATGTTCGCCGCGGGCATCCTGACCGGGTCCCTCATCTTCGGGCTCATGAGTGACAAGTGAGTGCATTCAGAGCTAGAGTCTCAAGCTGGGGCAGGCGAGGGTAGGGGCACTCAAGGCCTGGCCCCGGGTGTCGTGCTGGGCGAGCCAGGGAGGCCCTCGCGCTAGGCTAGGCGCAGCCTCCCTTCGACCGCCCGCAGGCTGGGCCGCTGCCCCACCATCCTGATGTCGCTGCTGGGGCTGATCATCTTCGGCTTCGGGACAGCCTTCGTCAACACCTTTCACCAGTACCTGTTCTTCCGCTTCGGCGTGTCCCAGGCCTTGGTGGGCTACACCATCAGCAGCGTGTCTTTAGGTGAGCCCCGGCCGGCCGGCCGGCCGTGCAGGTGTTGTGAGGGGCGGGGCGGGTGGGGAGCAGAGGGCGGGGCCTGGAGGGGCGGGGCCGGTCGAAGGGCGGGGCGATCGTGGGGCGGGGCGGGGCTGGCGGGTACTTAGGGACCCTGCAGGACGAGTAGAGTTGAGGCCCAATCCAGGCAGGCCGTGGAGGCAAGAGGTTCTTCCCAGCTGCCTGTGGCGATGCGGGCCAATGTCCGCAGACCGCCCTTCCAGACTCATCCTCCACCCTAGGCCCCTCGTACCGCACGCATTACCCCCCTTACCTCTCTCGCATCCCCCCTACATGGCTTACATTTATTGAGCCCTTCGGAAGGACCAGGCGAGCTGCTAACCCCGTTACATACTGTCTCAGCGTGTCATGACAGCACCCTGTTCAGTAGGCGCTCATCTATTATCCTTTTAACTGAGAAGGATACTTGAGCCTCAGGAAGGTAACCAACTTGCTCAGGGCCACACAACAGTTACAGGAAGGAGCTGGGGTTTCATCCCTGGTCTGTGGAATGCGAAAGCCCTAAGTGCCCATATGCTCATCGAGCTTACAGCTGCTGTGGCCCAGTGAGCTCAGGGGTCCCCGGCCAGAGACCTCTCTCCTCTCATTGGAGCGGGTCAGAAGGAACTAGATTCTCCCCAGGGCCCGAGGCCGGGGTGGCCAAAGCCCCGAGGCACTAAAAACAAACACAAGGGCACAGATTCCTCGCCTCACTGTGTGTCAGACCACGTGTGAGGACTTGTACCCAGAAATGAGCCATCTCTGAGAGAGACACATGGGGTCAGGCAGGATGTGTTCAGAGGGAGCAGTCAGGCTGAGAAGGGACCGGAGGCCATCTAGTACGTCCACCTAGGGCAGAAGAACGTTCACCCAGGCTGAACTGTCCAGAGCAGGGCTGGGGCATCTCAGAAGTCTGGGTACAGGGGTAGCCCTGGGGACACTGAGCTGACCATGATTTTGTCCTCTTGGCCTCCGCACAGCCACTGAGTGGCTAGTGGCTGAGCACCGGTCCCATGCCATCATCCTGGAACACTGCTTTTTCTCTGTGGGAGTCATGTTCCTGACAGGGCTTGCCAACAGCCTTCCCCACTGGCGGCTGCTGTTTCTGGTGGGTGGTGCACCTGTGTTCCCCCTCATCTTCTATATCTGGTGAGCAAACAGGGCACGCGCAGTGACGGGTCTGACGGGCTGGAAGTTGAGGGTTTCGGGGGGTCCTTGAAGGGGTGGAGTGGGTGGGATTTTCCCTTGAAGAAAGTGGATGGGGTGTGGATGTATTGAGGGAGAGCCCAGGGCCGAGCGTCTGGAACCCTAGCCTTAACCCCCAGCAGAGGAGACCCTCAAAGAGATGTCAGAGAAACAGAGAAATCAGAAGGCAAAGGGTTGAGAGGCAGGAGCTCAGGACAAGAGCATGGTCAAGGTTGAAGGCAAGAAAGGTGATGCTGGGGAAGAGTCTACCGGCCTTGGTGGCCTGGAGGTAGCCTCAGTGAAGTGGCAGGGGGTTGAGGGACTGAAGAGAGGCTGAAAAATGGAGCCTTCCACGAGGTGACTCTTCCACAGCGCTGGGCTGCGGTGGGCAGGGGCAAAGTGATAACGTGGTTGGACAGCAAAGGCAGAGTCAGGGAGGGTATGTGATGCTCTGACTTGTGGGGCGTCACAAACAGGAACCCGAGGGACTGAAGCTAGGAAGGGACAAGTGATTGGGGAGGGAGGGAAGAGAAGAGGAAGAGACTGAAATCACCTGGTTAAGGGCCAGGCAGTTCAGTGTGAAGGAAGGATCAGGTCTCACCTTGGAATCATCACATTTAATCTTTACGACCCTGAAAGATGGGTGTGAGTCTCTTGGGCGCTGAAGACGTGGGGGGTGGGGGGCGGGGGGCGTGGAGGGGAGAACAGAGGCTTCCGAGAATGGAAGTAACTTGCCCTAGGCCATATAGCTACAAAGTGGCGGTTTGGGATTTGACTCAGCCTGTGTGGCCCCGGAGCCTCTGCGTTTTACCCACTGCGCCATACCCAACATGGATGGTGAGAGGAGTGAGCAGTTAAGAGTGAGGCCGGGTAGGTGGCTTGGAGACCTTCCAAATTCGGCAGGTGCTGGAGACCGTCTTTGGCAGTCACCGGGATGCCCAAGTGTCCGTGGGGACCCAGCTGATGCCAGATGGCGTGACTCTGTCATGTAACTAGGAAATGGTGTTTCACGGCTTGACCTTGAAACATTTCTTCGAAATGTCACTACTGCAATGGATGCATGTGGTTGACGACTACGTAACAACCAGACGGTCTGTGGTGAAAAGTAAGCGGACAATTTCAGCTCCCCTCAGCCCCCCAGTTCCTTCCCCAGATGCCATGACGCTGGACTCTTAGCTCTTTCTTCTGGTAGCTGCCTCCCTAGTTCTACATTCTGTGAACAGATGGCTCATTGAATGGGGTCCATTTTTCTTCAGACCCGCCCTGTCAGCTGTTCCTTTGCTGACTCGTGACATTATCTTGGGCAGGTTCCATCTCTTTAGGGTCAGTCTTAGTTCTAAGAAAAAAGTCTCATTTTGATCATTCAGACGCACTTTCGGGCATGAAAAAAAATCCAGTCCAGGCCAGTTTAAAACTTGATCTCACGTCTAGTTCGCAGCTTCTCCCCGGTGGCTAGCTGGCTCAGGCCAGTATTCTGACCTTTGCCCTTTCTCCTCGGTCTACCTGCTCGGTGATCTTCTAGATCCTAGGCAGGGGAGGGGCCATTCGAGAAAAGAGATAAGCGCACAACAGGGGCTGTATTCATGGTCATTGTCCTCTGTAGGGCAGATGTTCAAATGCAGGTGCCTCAGGGGCCCGCCTGTGGGTCTTCAGGGGCTCACCCGTGTCTTCTCATGCTCTAGGTACTGTCTTTGTGATCTCTCCGCACCCTGTCCCTGGCAGGTCACTCCCCGGGCTCTCTCTGCAGGGGTCCCCTCACCCTAGCACGTGGGGTGACTTCAAGACAGCAGGGTCCACTTCGTCAAAAAGACTCTCACCACGCCCAGCCCCCGCCCTGCCATCGTGGATGGCTCCCACCGACTTCCTTCCTGAGGGGGAGCTCCCCCATCTCTGGTTGCGTGTAGGCCCTCCGACTTGAGGGGACACGAATTAGCTCTCCTGGAAATGACTGTCAGGGCAGCTCCCGCTTTTCTGGATCAGTAAGCTCCAGGCAAGGAGTGGGAGGGCAGACTGACTCCCTTTCGCAAAAGCAGGCTCCTTTGCCAGGTTTGAAGAGATGACAGCAGCCTGGGGACGGGAAGAGAGTCTTACCACCAGGAACCGGAGGTTTCCAGCCCCTCAGCTTCTGAGCTGTGTGTATTTCTTACGTCTTTCTTCCACCGGTCTTCTCTCCCACTCTCTCTATTGCTATCCTTTTTCATTCGTGTTGTTTAGAGTGGGCATGTGGTCAATCTCCCATCTTTCTGAAGAAGTCCCAGTTGGGTGACTTTCTTTAGGAGAGTTCCTCAGCCTTACAGCGGAGAAGGATGTCAGGGGCACTGCCGGCTGGCCCCAGGGGAGGGCAGGAGCAGGGGCAGGCAGAAAGAATGCACCTGCCTTGGGGCGCCTGGGTGGCTCCATCGGTTAAGCTTTCGGCTTCGGCTCAGGTCACCGTCTCACGGTTTGTGAGTTCGAGCCCCGCGTCGGGCTCTGTGCTGACAGCTCAGAGCCTGGAGCCCGCTTCGGGTTCTGTGTCTCCCTCTCCCTCTCTCTGTCTCTGCTCCTCTCCCGCTTGTGCTCTCTCTCTCTCAGAAGTGAATAGACATTAAACAAATTTGATAAGAATGCAGCTGCCTCTGGGGCGCCTGGGTGGCGCAGTCGGTTAAGCGTCCGACTTCAGCCAGGTCACGATCTCGCGGTCCGTGAGTTCGAGCCCCGCGTCAGGCTCTGGGCTGATAGCCTGGAGCCTGTTTCCGATTCTGTGTCTCCCTCTCTCTCTGCCCCTCCCCCGTTCATGCTCTGTCTCTCTCTATCCCAAAAATAAATAAAAAACGTTGAAAAAAAAAAAAAAATTTATAAAAAAAAAAAAAAAAAAAAAAAGAATGCAGCTGCCTCCAGTGTCATGGGCACATGTATACACTGCTGGCCGTGGAATTCAGGCTAGGGCCTCGAGAGGAGGGTGACGCGAGAATCTGCAGGGAGTGATGGCACAGTTTGTAAAGAGTGCCCAATCAGGGCACTGACGTCCATGCTAACTCTGCCTCTGTGACCCTGGGCGAGTCCTTACCCCTCGAGGCTGGGAATAAAAAGGGGATAATCAAACTAGGTCCAGGGCTGGGCAGGGATTAAACCGGATGATATGTATATATATTATATATATATATGTAACATATATATATATGTATATATATATGTAACATATATATATGTATATATATGTTACATATATATATGTATATATATATGTAACATATATATATGTATATATATATGTAACATATCATATATATATGTGTGTGTGTATATATATATGTAACATATATATATGTTACATATATATATATGTATATATATATATATATATATATATATATATATATATATATGTAAGGGCATCAGGCACAATCCAGGGCACCTAATAAATGTTCGTCCGTGGACATTCTGACAGCCCGGGAGGATCGGGAAGAACTGAGGGACCAGAGTTATGCAGAGGTCAAAGGCAGTGGGCAATGTGGCGAGGGAGGAGGTGGGACAGGGAGGACCTCTACTCACTCAATCAGGGGCTGGGCCCTGGGGTCCTGCCCTCCATATTCTGCAAGCTGTTAGGAGACAGAGAGGGAGCAGGGAAATGCCACCCAGGAGAGCGGGGCTCTAATAGAGGCTGTGGGCGTGGGGGACAGTGCCCTCAGGGTGCCTGGGCAGGCGGGACTGACGCCTGAGATCGGAAGGTAGGGAGTTTGTAGAGGGAGGCGAGGGGGAAGACGCTGGAGGGCAGAGGCAGCCTGTGTCTGGGGTGACACTGGGCAGCAGGGGGGCCGTGTGTGGCCGGGGCAGGGGAAGGGCTGACTGCCAGAAAGGGGCAGGGGCGCCCGAGGTTGATGGTCTCTTTCAAGTCCTCCGACACCCACGTCGCCTCCTGTGGGAGGTCTCGGGGGCATCTCGCAAGGATGGGTAAGAGCGGGTGGTACATGCAGGATCCTGCCGGAGTCCCCACGGTGGCTGTTGATGAACGGGAAGTTGGAGGAAGCGAAGCAGATGCTGTGCTACGCGGCGGGCGTGAACAAGAAGACCATTCCCCTAAGTCTGCTGGACAAGGTAAGAGGCCTCGGGCCCGGAGTGGGGCCAGGACAGGGGCTGCAGGAAGGGCCTTTTCCTTCCTCCTCCTTTCAGGTGGGACCTCCGCCCACAGGGTGTCCCCAGTCCACTGTTTGAGGAGAACGGAGGCAGCGACATCGAACCCTGCCAGTGGAAGGCCGGAGGCCGAGCTGGGACTGTGGGGGACGGGGGTGGGGGGCGGGAGGGCCTTGAGGTCCTGTGGGGGTGGGGAGCGAGCCGGGGTCTCGGCCTTGCCCCTGGTGGTCCCGCTTGTCCTGTAGCTCCAGCTGCCCAGAAAGAAGGTGACTAAGGCGTCTGTCCTGGACTTCTATAACAATAGGCACCTCCGAAGGGTGACCCTGGTGATGGGCTGTGTGTGGTGAGTAGTTGGGACCGGCCGGCAGGGACTGCAAGCAGGGCGTGTCGGGGGCTCTGGAGAGGGAAGGGGGCATAAGCGGGCTGCAGGCGGGAAGCTGGCCTATGGGTCCAGAGCTCTGTGCTCTGTTTCTCTTTCCCAGCCCGTCCCACCCAGCTCCCAGCTGACTCTGCCTCCGTCTTTGTTGTTGTTAAGTTCACTGACCTGTTTGTGAGACAGAGAGCTCTCGAGCAGGGGAGGGGCTGGAAGGGGGTGGGGGTAGAGAATCCCACGCAGGCTCCACGCTGTCAACAGAGCCCTACGCGGGGCTTGGTCTCACGAACTGTGAGATGGTGACCTGAGCCGCGATCACGCCAGACTCTTAACCGACCGAGCCCCCCGGGCGCTCCTCTGCCCCTGTCTTTATTCCTGGCCTGTCTGTATCTCCCTCTCTCTCTCTGAATGTCTCTCTCCTGGCTTTATTTCAGGTTTACTGTCAGTTACAGCTATTTTACGCTGTGCTTCAAGTTGAAGGATTTTGCCATGAACATCCGCTTCGGACAAGTGATTCCTGGCATCGTGGAGGTGCCCGCCCGGCTGTGCTGCATCTTTCTCCTCGAGCAGATCGGGAGGAAGTGGAGCCTGGTTGCGAGCCTCTTCCAAGGCACCCTGACGTGCCTGCTTATCCTTATCCTCCCCCCAGGTACAGCTCACCCTCCCCTCGGCAGCCCCCAGCCTTCCTGCTTCCTCAGACCCCTTCCTCCTGCCCTGCCCGGCCAACAAGACACCCCGGGGAGCCAGCCTCCTGCTCCCACAGCTCACCTACCCTCCTGAGCTGGTGCCAGTCACTGGAGCACTGCCCTCCCCGAAGGAGAGCTCCGAGACCGAGTGCTGGAAGCTCTCAGAAACCTGGGAGAGGAGGGAGTGCTGTCCCAGGACCCATCCTTGTGTGGGAGAGTAGGTGGCCTTCTTCCGGTCAGATCTGATGGTTGCGTATGAACGGAGGCCCACAAACAGGCCTTCAACTGGTACCCCCGGCCCTGCCTCTCATCTGCAGCCTCTGATTGGGAAACGCCTTTTATCTGTGACCCCACCAGGAAAAAAATGACCTGCCCACTGAAAACTGCATGGAACAGTGGGCTAAACTCTCCGGAACATTCTTGCACGGAGGCCTCTCCTTCCCAGGAAGGCGCAGTACCCTTCAGCTCAGAACCAGACAAGGAAATGGAGGCGGGGGGCAGGGGTGGCAATATTTTCAAAATTTCAAAGAGCCTCTGGAAAACAGTGTGGAGGCTCCTCAGAAAATTAAAAATAGATCTACCCTATGACCCAGCAATAGCACTGCCAGGAATTTACCCAAGGGATACAGGAGTGCTGAGGCATAGGGGCACTTGTACCCCAATGTTTATAGCAGCACTCTCAACAATAGCCAAATGATGGAAAGAGCCTAAATGTCCACCAACTGATGAATGGGTAAAGAAGTTGTGGCTTATATATACAATGGAATACTACGTGGCAATGAGAAAGAATGAAATATGGCCTTTTGTAGCAACGTGGATGGAACTGGAGAGTGTGATGCTAAGTGAAATGAGTCAGGCAGAGAAAGACAGATACCATATGTTTTCGCACATATGTGGATCCTGGGAAACTTAGAAGATCGTGGGGGAGGGGAAGGGGGGAAAAGTTACAGAGAGGGAAGGAGGGAAACCACAAGAGACTCTTAAATACTGGGAACAAACTGAGGGTGGATGGGGGGGTGGGGGGAGGGGAAAGTGGGTGATGGGCATTGAGGAGGGCACCTGTTGGGATGAGCATTGGGTGTTGTATGGAAGCCAGTTTGACAATCAATTATTTTAAAAAAAAATTCAGAGAGCCCTTAGACGATGAATATGCCCCAGGTCACAGGGCTGGAGAGTGGCAGGGCTGGGGATGTGGGTGTTAAGATGTCAGGGTTCACTCCATCAGAATTGCTAACTGCAAGAGCCCCCTCAGCTGCAGGGGTCAGGATGGGGGAGCTTGTCCAAGATCTGCCTCCAGGGGGAGCCCTCCTGCTCTCTGGGGGTTAGCGTTGTGCACATCTTGCCTGAGACCCTTCCTCTTTCGGATGCTGGCAGCGTTGACTGGCTAAAACAAAATGGGGAAACCAAGGCATTCTTAAATTCCTATGGCTTGGTGGTTTTTGTAAACAGTGGGCCTACACTGAGTCAAACAGAAACGTTTAAGACTCTCACATGTGTGAGGGAAACTAGGAATCCCCAATAGATGAACCATATCTCTGGTTTCATCCCAAAGCCAAGCAAAGCTGGGGCCAGAGTGGGGAGCGGGGCGTGGGCAGGGCCCGGGAGAAGCTGGTAGAGGGAGAGCTGGAAGCTTCCAGCTCCCTCCTGCCCCCGGACCTCCCCAAGGCTGAGGAATGGCCTTTCTGGGATCTTCTCTTCCTTCCTCAACGCGCACATCTGGCTGCCCAGAGTCGGGAATCCTGGAATGTCTTAAGAGTTGGGGCTCCAGGGCCCGAACCCTTCCCGGCCCCTGTGCACCCCTCCCTGCTTGGTCTACCTTGCAGAGGATGGCCGGGGAGGTGGGAGGGCCCGAGCAAGTCGAGTAGTAGGGGAAGCGGCCTCAGGTGAGGATGTGGAAGAAAAGAGTGAGCCGGGAGGCAGAGGTGCGGGGACTGAGAGGCAGAGGGGGGGAGCAATCTCACCGCAGATATACTGGCCTGGCCGGGCCTGAGTCTGCTGACCAGCTGACCACCAGGTGGTGGGGGAGGACTGTTCAGATGCCTTGAAGAGGGATGGAGGGAGAGCAGATGGGCGGCCCCCAACCCTCATCCCCAGGGGAGGACGGCCCCAGACTCAGGTGGCCCCGTTGTCTGGCCATAGAGCTGAAATCCATAATGGTCTTGATGGTCGCGCTTGGAGAGTTCAGCCTGGCGGCCTCGGTCACCGTGTTCTTCATCTACACCGCTGAGCTCCTGCCCACGGTCCTCAGGTAGGTGGCCTGGCGGGCAGGGCCCCTGGGGGGCATGGCGAGGGCACGCGGGATGGAGACTGAGACCTCCGTGAGAACGGCCGTGCACCCGGTGACAGGCACGTGATGATGAGTGGTCACCCCGTTGACCCTCCAGAAAATCCCCCAGACTCCATCATTAGCCCGATCTCAGACCACAGCATCAGGTGGAGGCCAGACAGCGAATGGCAGCAGCAGGCAGTCTGACTGCAGTCTCCGCCTTGCACAGCAGGCCCGAGATGTGACAGCCCTGCCCTGAGGCTCCACCCCGCAGCGTGGAGCCATGGTGAGGGTGGCAGCGTCCTGCCCCCCACCCAACGCCACCACCCTGGCTTCTCCCCGCGGGCCCGCACACTGCCGGGTGGGTCTCCTGCTCCAAGAAGTAGGCCCAGAAGAAATAACCGCTTGCCCTGAATCAGGGGGGAGCCCAATGCTGGGCAAGGGTGTCCGGGGAGTCGGGATGGGCTGGAGACTGGAGAGTGTGAGGTTTTGGGGAGCTGCTGTTTCTGCCCCACCTCCAGCCAGCCTCTGGGCCCAGGAGGCCTCCCAGACGAGCTCTCACCTCCCCTTCCAGGGCGACAGGTCTGGGGCTGGTGTCCCTGGCCTGGGCAGCTGGAGCCATCTCGTCCCTGATGATCATCAGCCAGAGACTCCCCCTCCTCCCCATCCTCCTCTGCTGCGTCTCAGCCATCCTGGCCTTGTTCTTCTGCTCCCTGTTGCCAGAAACGCAAGACCAGCCTCTCCCTGATATCCTGGAGCACTACCCCCTACAGACAAGGTAGGTGTGTGTGGCCCCTGGGCTCTGGCCCTTGGCACTGAGAATAGTCAGGCACCGTCTATCCCTGCCTGTTTGCCAGATGGCCCTGTGACACAAGGGCCACTCTGTGTCTACAGAAGTCTGCCCAGCTCTCCCAGATGCTGCCGCGACCCCCTCTGTGCAGCGTGGCCTCTGCCAGCTCCCACCCTCTTGGCTCTCCTGACCAACCCCGGGCCAGGTCTTCCCCTCTCCCTTCCCCTCTGGCTGCCTGTCCGGACTGGGTGCTGTCCATGGAGATGCCCTGGGCTCCCTCCCTCCCATGGCAGAGGGACTGGCTGGCCACCAGCTCTCTGAGTACCTCTGATTTCCGGTCTGAACTCTCGGGTCCTCAAAGAGGACCCAGTCTTGATTCGTGACTCTGACTTCAAGGCTGCAGCAGCCCAGGGTCCCGTTTGGGAATTGGGCTCCATCCTGATTGCCCCAGGGGTACTTCTGGCCCCTGGTCTCTTCTGGTCTCATGACTAGCAGGACCACGTCTCCTGGGGTTTGGGCCGATATGGCCCGTCGCTCTCCCCCTGGACCTGAGGGGACCTGAGCACCAGTGAGGGACAGAGGCTGGCTGATGTCCTCCAGTGCCCTGTGCTCATATCACAGGGTGGCTGTCTCTGGCCATCCTCTGCCCTCTTCCCCATCTCCCTCCCTCCTCAAACTCTTCTTGGCACCATCTGTGCTAGGCGTTGTCAGAGGTAAGAGGTCCCCAGCCTCAAGCAATATTTTATGGGGAGAAAGTCTTCACTTAATGGGCTCTGAGGGAGGGATGCACAGGACCTATAGACGGCCCAGGAGGGAGGACCTTCAGCTTGGGGAGTTGAGGCAGGCGTCACAGAAGAAGTGACATTTGAGTAGGGCTTTGAAGGATGAATAGGAGTTTGTCCCCTTGTAGAGAGGGGGAAATACAAAGCAGCAAGAGGAGCTAAGAAACAGCCCCTGGAGCCAGAGGGCCTGGATTTCTGTCTCTGCTGCCACATCCTAGCATGTGCCCAGGGGAGTTACCTAATACCTCTGAGACTCAGCTTTTTCATTTGCAAAATGGAATGATACCAGAGTAATAAAAACAGCTAACCTTTACTGAACGTTTACCATGTGTCAAGTCCTATTCCACACGTGCCTTTTCATACTTTGTCCTAATCACAGCCGCATGCAAGATAGGTCCTCTCACTGTGCCCCATTTTACAGAGGAGGAAACTGAGGCACAGAGAGGTAAAGAAAGACATGAGGCCTAGCCTTTCTCTCTCATAGGGCTCTTGGTAAGACTAAGTCCAATTAAGCACTTGGTGCAGAGTCTGTCCCATGGCAGCTGCTCAGTAAATGCTAGAGATGAGCCCCAGAGATGCAGGAGTGTGAAGGGTCTGGGCAGGGTTGGGAGATGGAACAGGCCTGGTCCTGGAGGTGAGGGTCCCTGAGGGCACATGACCAAGGTTGGCCGGGGACTTGCAGGTGTGGGAAAGCCCCACCTCTCGGGATCACAGCGCCAGGCGTGGCTACTGCTGCCTCTAGTTACCACTGCTTTTCTTAGCCCCTAAAGATGCAACTCGTGACTTGTTCTTCAATGGCTTCTTCAGGAACATGGCTGAGGAACTGCTCGCCAGGGAAGTGGCACCCGAAGGTGGGACTGGGGACGTGGTGAGGAACACGGTTCTCGATTCCACGATGCTGAAACTGGACTCCGACGTTCTCTCCCACACACCTGTGCCGGGCAGAGCAGGGGACAGAGACCCACAGAATGACTGAGGTCCAGGCCCCCAGACGATCTCGACCGGAGCCGAGTGGCTGGGTGTGGGGCCGTGGACTCCAGGCCACGAACTCCAGGGGCCCAGTCCAGCTCGGGGGGCAGGGCAGTCCTGCTCCAAGGCCAGCCCTCGAGCCCCGAAAATGGTCCCTCCTGGGTGAGCTAGGGTGTGATTCATGGCAATAAATGTGCCGTGGTTGGACTTGAGATGGCTTGGTCACAATTGGCTGTGTCTGGAGAGCCCAGAGCCCCAGGCCCAGAGGAAGCTGGGTCAGACAGGCTTCTCAGTGTCCTTCATGTCCTTAGCTAGCCCTTGGGGACAGTGAGGCGCTCTCTGGACTGGGGGCTCCAGGGGCTGTGTCTAAGAGGGCTGGGAGTGGGTAAGGCCAGTACTGTGCGCCCATGCCACCCGCGTCCTCTAGCCCAGGCGTCTGCTAGTGGGGGCAGGCCGAGATAGATTTCAGCTCTGCCTGAAAGGAGGTATGCGCGTGTCAGGGAATAATGACTCCTTTTCCCATTTGCACGGCGCTTTCTTGCTCAGTTTTCCCTCTGACACTCACAGATAAGCACGGTCTCGGGGACTACCCAAACCACATCCTTGGGTATTCCTTCCCTGATGACTCCAGCCTGGCTGACCTCTGACCTCTGCCTCCCTGGGGATAAGCCCCCACATCCAGCTTACAGTCCCAACTACCCTGAGGGTGAGTCTGCCCTTCCCAGCCAGTGTGAGAGCTTCTCTAGACTGGAGAAGGCCCAGAGCTCCTCATCCGTTAGCCAGACTCAGAAACCTTTGGGTCGGGCCATGGGCCGCACATGCTTTCTCCCTGGGAGGGCAGGGCCTGGCTCTTCTCTTTCTCTGCCCCCTTAATTGGAAGATCATCAGCTAGGGACGCCTGGGTGACTCAGTCTACGAGACGTCGGACTCCGTTTCGGCTCAGGTCACGATCTCACTGTTCATAGGTTCAAATCCCGCATCTGTGCTGACAGCACAGAGCCTGCTTGGGGTTCTAGGTCTCCCTCTCTCTGCATCTCTCCTGCATGCACACGCACTCTTTTTCTCTCAAAATAAACAAATGTTAAAAAAAGTTCTAAAAAAAGAAAAAAAGGAAGATCACCAGCTTGCGAGGAGGAGCTAATTCCCTGGAGCTTCGGAGAGAAGGACAGAAAAGAATGTCCAACCTCGCGGAGCAAAGGCAGGGAGGCCAGGTCTCCCAGAGAGGGTTGGAGCGCAGTGCACAGAGCCTGGTCCAAACACCCTGCTCCAGGTGTGTGTTCCCAAGCTTGGGCACAGCAAGAAGCTGGTGCCCACACCTCCTTTCAGTGTCATTTTCTGGTCCCCCTGTTCTTTGCCAAATTTCCCAAGATTGCCCCCCAAGTAGCGTTTGCAGGTCCCAGAAAAAGGAGTCTCACAAGTTATCTGCTTACAGGATGACAGGATGTTTTATTTTTTATATTTTTTACTATTTATTTTATTTATTTATATATTTCCAATGTTTCTTTATTTTTGAGAGACAGAGAGACAGAGCACGAGGGGGGAGGGGCAGAGGGAGACACAGAATCCGAAGCAGGCTCCAGGGTCTGAGCTGGCAGCCCAGAGCCCAATGCAGGGCTCGAACTCATGAACCGTGAGATCATGACCTGAGCCGAAGTCAGACGCTTAACCAACTGAGCCACCCAGGCGCCCCTATTTTTATTTTTTTTTTTAATGTTTATTTACTTTGAGAGAGAGAGAGAGAGACGATGTGCGTGATATGGGGAGGGGTAGAGGGAGGAAGAGACAGAATCCCGAGCAGGCTCCCCGCCTCGGAGCCCGACATGGGGCGCAAACTCACGAACTGTAAGCCTATGACCTGAGCGGAGACCAAGAGACAGGCAACCAACTGAGCCACCCAGGTGCCCCGACAGGATTTTTAAAGGCCTCCCCTGCTCTTTCTGGGGGAGGCCTGTCTGTGGGTTGTGATGACCAACACGTTAGCCACATTTAAACACCTCACCTCAAATTACGTTGCTGGAAGGATTCAGCCAGTGGCTCAGAAAACCGGAAGAGGAAACGGGTCAGGACAGAAAACGGACAGGCAGCGCTGGCACGATGGAGCTGGTAACCTCAGACGTGGCTGTGGGCAAGACTTAGTGCACCCTTACATGACTTAGATTTTCTTTGGGTGGACAAGACTTTGTCAGTCAGTTCTAGATAAACCTATCTAGTTTGCTTATCTAATCAATGGCTAATATTACTCAGAGTTTGACATTATATATCTTAACAGACTAGGTCCACGCTGTCTCACACAATAGGCACTAGCCAGATGTGGCGATAGTCGGAATTAAGATGTGCTGTGTATGGGAATGCAAGCTGGTGCAGCCACTCTGGAAAACAGGATGGAGGTCCCTCAAAAAGCTAAAAATAGAACTCCCTACGACCCAGCAATTGCACGACTAGGCATTTGTCCACGGGACCCAGGTGTGCTGTTTCGAAGGGACACATGCACCCCCGTGTTTCTAGCGGCACTATCCACAATTGCCAAAGTATGGAAAGGGCCCAAATGTCCATCGATGGATGAACAGAGAAGGAAGATGTGGTGTATGTATACAGCGGAGTATTCCTGGGATGCCTGTAAATCGTGGGGTTCTTGCTGCCCGGGTCATGGTCACTAGCTTATGTGGAACTCTGTCACCAGTGTCTTTCAGCCGCTTGGGCCTTTCTTTCTTTCTTTCTTCCTTTCTTTTTGAGAGAGAGAGATAGAAAGTCTTTTTTATTTACCTTAAAAAAATTTTTTTAATGTTTATTTAGTTTTGAGAGAGAGAGAGAAAGAGTACGAGCAGGGGAGAAGCAGAGAGGGTGGGGGACACAGAATCTGAAACAGGCTCCAGGCTCTGTGCTGTCAGCACAGGGCCCGATGTGGGGCTCAAACTCACGAACGGCGAGATCATGACCTGAGCTGAAGTCCGTTGCTTAACCAGCTGAGCCACCCAGGTGTCCCTCTTTTTTCTTTTTTCACAAAAATGTTTATTTATTCTCGAGAGAAAGAGAGAGTATGCATGACAGTGGGGGAGGGTCAGAGAGAGAAGGAGACAGAGGATCCAAAGCAGGCTCTGCGCTAACGGCCGAGAGCTCAATGCAGGGCTCGAACTCACAAACCATGAGATCGTGACCTGAGTCGAAGCTGGAAACCTAACTGACCGAGCCACCCAGGTGCCCCTCTTTTTTCTTCAAGCGGAGCCCAGTGCGGGGCTTGAACTCACAACCCTGAAATCTAGACCTGAGCTCAGATCAAAGTCAGATGCTTAACCGACTGAGCCACCTAGGCTCCCCCAGGTGCTCGGGCATTTCTACCACTGCCCAGGCATTGACCTACACGTGGGACCCAGCTGCTTACACTGCTCGCCTCCGACCCCAACCCCACAGGGCGGCCGCGCAAGCTGATGGCGAGATGGAAGCAGCTCAGAAGGGGGCTCGGGTGCTGGCCTCGGGGGAACACCCGGCCCCACGGATACCAGCCCCAAGCCCAGGAATGAACACAAAAAGATGTGGACCTTGCGAGGTCCCGGCAGAAGCAGACACAAAACCATTTCACACGGATGTTGCCACCGACAGCCCAAGACTCCTAGGGCTTTCCAGGGAAGATGAATCTCACCCAAGGTAAATTTTGAAGTAGTAATTCTTGAGTACAGGAGGAAAGATGCCGGTATGAGGCAGGAACAATAGAGCGAAGGATTTACCATCGATGTGCCATCCAGCGGTGGTAGGGCTCTCGGGAAAGGGTTACACATTTGTTGAAACGGTCAAAGAGAGGAAGCAACATAACTCCGAAGACGCCGTGAATCCTAGAAATGAACAATATAGCGACTGAAGTTTAAAAACACAACGGAGAAGGGAAGCTAGAATAGATTGTCCGATGTTCTTTGTGAGTTGTTTTCCTTATCATTAAATAGCATCCCTCATAACTACTGATACTGTTTGCCATCAGTTCTATTTTGCCTTCAATTATGTTTACTCCAATTTTAGAAACTATTTTATTTTATTTTTACTTTAGAGAGAGAGCGTGCAAGCAGGGGAGAAGGGCAGAGGGAAAGAGAATCTTAAGCAGGCTCCACGCTCAGTGTGGAGACCAACTCGGGTCTCAGTTCCATGACCCATAGGCACAACCCAGCCACTCAGGTTCATGAGGTAGACCTCCCGGACCCGTGCCTGGTTCACAAAGCAGGTCCCGAAGTCCACCCAGCTGGTGGAGAGCTGCAGCTCGGGCACGGCTTCAGGGGCACCACCTAGGGGGACAGAGCAGAGCCTGTAACGTGGGGGCCCTCGTCCACTCCTGCCGGGCTCGGAGCCAGGGGTCCGAGTGCGGAAGCTTCTGAGGAGCTCCCAGGCAGCACCGCAGCTGTGCAGGGGGCTGGCCTGGCATCGACAACCCAGGCCGGTGGGCGTGTGTGCAGGTCAAGGGCCCGGAAGGCGCCATCTGCTCTCCCCACCACCCCACTCCCCCCTGCCCCCATCAAGCTCTGGGTTTCCTGCTCCCCGCCTTCCTCCATCCCCTGGGGGCCCCGAGGCCCAGCCCTTTGCCCCTCCTGGGCTCTGGGCCATCTCCCCTCTTCCCGGCAGTCCCCCCACGTCACCTTCCCCGCCCCTGGGCTCCCGCTGGAGGGCCCGCCTGGCTAGACTGATTCTTCCTCCTGGCCTTTCTCGAACCCGCCCCTCAGGCTATCCCTTCTGGGTCCTCACCTGCCCTCACCTGCGTCTTGCAGCCGGGAGCCCCGTGTCGCACCCCACGGCACGGCCCCTGGTTCTGAGCTGAGATGGGGAAGGAAGACCTGTATTTCTCGGGGTGTGTCCTCAGGGAAAGGCGTCCTCCAGGGCACGACGGGCCCTCAGGGCAAGGGCCGGGGCCGCTCCCGTTTCTGAGGGCCGCGTGGGGGGTCCCCCCTCCTCCGACCCACCAGGACAGTCTGGCCCGCTGCCCCCCTCGGTGCGCGGCGGGGGGCAGGCCCGGGACTCGCCTGAGCGGGCTGGTCGGCGTACTCCAGGAGCAGGTTCTGGGCGAACACCATCTCCTTCTCTCCGTTGGCATGCCGCCGAACGTCCACCCCGGGCAGCATCTGGTCCGCCGGGAGCTTCTGATAGGAGAGCAGCTCCAGGGACAGCGAGAAGGACACGTTCACCTGAGCAGACGTGAGCAAGGCCGTCGCCTCGCGCTGCCGAAGGCGGGCGGCAGCTTCCCCACCTGGCGATCGGTCCTCCTTCCTCCCACGGCCCCCGCGGCCCGGTAGGCCCCAGCTCAGCCCCTGACCACATGCGGCCTGCAGGCCGGCCCGGACGGGGCCGGCAGGGTGCCTCCCTCCACCCGGCGCCCCTGTCTGGGGTGTTTGGCCCACAGACGCTGCACCCTGCCCTGCGCCCGGCACCCGTTAGTACGAGGAGATACGTACCCCCGAGGGGATACGGCCAGCAATCCTCCCTTTACCCCTTGGAGTGAGCAGGGCTGTGGGCGGGCCTGTTGGCCCAGCACTGCCTGTGTCCTGAGCCTCTGACGGCTTGTAAGCAGGGGATGTCGGAATCAGCTTTGCCTTCTTCAGAGGTCACTCTGGCTGCTGTGGGGAGGTGGGCTGAGTGTGGGCTGACATGAGTCAGGAGGCCGACGTATAACTTAGCTCAACGGGATGGGGCTTGGATGCGTGGCTTCCACACAGGTCAGTGGGCCTAGCTGCACAAATTTACCTAATGCACCTGTTAAAATACAGAATCCTTGGCCACAGGGTCTAGAGCAAATAAAAAATGCAACCACTGTAAGGCCCTTTATTAAGACTTTGAGAGATTGAAGGCTGTGCCTCCTAGACCCTTTCAACTAGGCCGGTTTGGTAGAAGCTTCTGGGCAGCGTTATGCAGCTGTGCCACTCAATACAGCAGCCGTTAGCCGCTCGTGGCTAAGAGCCTTAACACTTTTGAAGAAACAGAAAAGGCTGAAAATTAATGAGCTAGGTCTTTCAACATAAGAAGTTAGAAATAGGCCAGTTAAATATGCCCATCGAATATATAAAGAAGGAAATGATAAAGATAAGGGCAGAGGTCAACGAAGTAGAAAACAAAGATGTAATACAGAAAACAAAGAAGGCTGAAAGTTTGTTATTTGAGAAGATTAATGACAGACACAAATGGACAAACCTCTGTCAATAAGAATTCTTAAAAAGAGAAAAGGTACAAACAAAAATATTAAGAATTAAAGGGAAAGAGCCCCCTGAAAAAGGCAAACAAGGACCAATGTTGGGATATATTGGATGGTTTGGCAATCCCCTCCTGGGTGGATGCTCGAAAGAAATGAAGGCATCTATCCACAAAAAACCTGTACGGGAATGTCCACAGCAGCATTATTAGTAAGAGCCTGAAAGTGGAAACAACTCAAATGTCCATCAGCAGATGAGTGGATAAATAAAATGTGGTATGTACATGTGAGAGAATATTTTTGGCTAAAAAAAAAGAAAGAAAGAAAGAAAGAAAAACTTATCCCTGCTACAACATGGATGCATTTTGAAAACAATGTCCTAAGTGAAATAAATCCGTCATAAAAGGCCATATGTTGTATGATTCTATTTTAATTTTTTTTAATGTTTATTTTTTATTTTTAAAATTTTTTTTAACATTTATTTATTTTTGAGACAGAGAGAGACAGAGCATGAACGGGGGGGTCAGAGAGAGAGGGAGACACAGAATCCGAAACAGGTTCCAGGCTCTGAGCTGTCAGCCCAGAGCCTGATGCGGGGCTTGAACTCACAGACCGCGAGATCATGACCTGAGCCGAAGTCGGACGCTTAAATGACTGAGCCACCCAGGTGCCCCTTAATGTTTATTTTTGAAAGAGACAGAGACAGAGCATGAGCGGGAAAGGCACAGAGAGAGAGGGAGACACAGAATCCGAAACAGGCTCCAGGCTCCGAGCTGTCAGCACAGAGCCCGATGTGGGGCTCGAACCGGTGAACTGTGACATCGTGACCTGAGCTGAAGTTGGACGCTTAACCTACTGAGCCACCCAGGTGCCCCTCAAAAACACAATTTTTAAAAATAGACTTTAGTCATTATTAGAGACACTACTGTTCAGACTAAGTAATCAATATAACTTACGATAAAGCTCTTTATTTCCTGACATAAAATATGTCAGTGGAATAATGTTGTGGGAAGTAAGCAGTTTACTGTAGAACCACATCCAGTTATATAAAATTTAGACATTTATTTATACAGAGATGATTAATACGGAGATAATACGCTCAAAATGTTGAGTGATTTCCACTGGATAGAAGGTTTTATGAAAATATTTAAAAAATTTTTTTAATTTGAAAAAAAATTTTTTGGCACTTTTTTGGGTATATATATATTTTTAATAGGCTCCACTCCCAACGTGGGGCTTGAATTCCTGATCCAGATATCAAGAATTGCATGCTCTATTGACTGAGCCAGGCAGGTGCCTCTGTATTTTTCTGTAATGTTAGAAAAATTTTAAATATGTATGCATGATGCTTATAAGATATTAAAGCTATTCCCAAAGAGGAGAAACATTAAAAATTTTTTTTTAAAGAAAGAGGACAAAAGGGTAAGTTCCACTATTCAAGGAATTTTATAATCCAAACTTACACAAAATTTTCCAGAAGATAGTGAAAAAGAAAATAGTTCTGAGCAAATTTATGAGCGTTGCAAAGTCTTGATTACAACATAGACACAGTTTAGGACTCAATCTCATTCACGAACATAGATGTAAAAACTTTAAGCAATTACAAAGCAAGTCCAGCAAAACGCAATAAAATGACGATACACTTTGACCAGATTGAATGTATTCCCGAAATTCGAGATTGGCTTACCCTTATAAAATAGATTAATATATTTGACCACATTCACAGAATTTGAAACCATCATTTACAAATTTAACATACATTAAATAAAAAAAAAAAACCTGTTAGCATAAACTCAAGAAGGTGAGAGAATTTCCATAATAAAGGGCATCCGGGAGGGTTAATTTTGTGTGTCAATGTGACTGTGCCAAGGGACACCCAGAGAGCTGGTGTAAACATTATTTCTGGGTGTGTCTGTGAAGGTGTTTCCGGAGGAGATCAGCCCGTGAACTAGTAAAGCAGAGGGGAGGGGGGCACCATCCAATCCCATGAGAGCTGGAATAGAACGAAAAGGCAGAGGGAGGGCAAATTCCCTCCCTCTCCACTTGACCTGAGACATCCATCCACCTTCTCCGGCCCTGTGACATTGGCGGTCTGGGTTCTCTGGCCTTCAGACCCACATCAGGATTCACATTATAGCTCCTCAACCCTCCAGCCTTCACACTTGACTGGGTTACACCATCGGCTTTCCTGGGTCTCCAGGTTGTAGGTGGCTGATGGTGGGGCTTCCTGGGTTCTACAACTACAGAAGCCAAATACTATAGGAAACCTCCTCTTGTCTATATCTCTAGACACCCTATTGGTTCTCTTTCTCTGGAGGACCCTAAATAATACAGTCTCTGTATAAAATTAGGCAGCAGAGATTCTCCTTGGTGTTAAAATGTTGTATTTTCTCGGAGATCAGGTGCAGGCATATCTGTACTCTCGCTACTTCTATTCTGCAATACTAGCCGTCCAAGGCAGTGCAGGGAGACAAGTAAGGGAACAAGGATGTTAAAATACTATCATTACACTTGCAGACAGGAGAAGAGTCCATGCAGGAAAAGTTTAAAACTCTAGGAATAAATGAAATGAAAGATACAACTAGCTGGTCTCCACGCCCATGTGCTGCCTGTGAAGTTCTCGGGAGCATGTTAGCCAAGGAGCCAGCCTCCTTTCCAAGTCCAGACGCAGAGGGATACCCAGACAGAGGAGCTGGCCGGTCACCAGAGGACCACACCACACAGTGCCCTTATCAGGGAACTTCTGGAACAGCATGGAGTATGAGAAGAGGGCTTCACACTTCAAATTTCACAAAGATGATGACCTTCGGGAAGGGTCACAAAAATTCACTAAGAAATGTTAAAAAGCTCAAAATCACATAAAGTTTTTGAAAGGAAAGGAAAGATCTTTGATGGAGCATCTCCAAAGCACAGAACACCCTTAGTCCTGACACTGAGAGAGGGGGTGAATGGAGCTCACTTTAGCGTCTTCTTTGCCTTCGTGTTTCCACTTCAGTCTCCAAGACCCGTGGTCTCGTCTCCCCAAAATACCACTGGGTACTGTTCTCCCATTCTTGTTGCCGCCTCCTTGTGATCAAGCCTCTAGGTGTAAAATTATCAACTTACAGGAAGGACAGCGAACAGGGGAACACGTTAAATGACACCCCAAGGGCACATTCAGCAAAATCCACCATTGTAAGAAACCCTGTGGAATGAACAACGTGTCTCCTGCAATAAGCCATTTACAAGAAAAAAAAGATGGAAGGAGAATCTACAGATGGAGGGAGACTTAAAAGGCAAAGCGGGTGATCACAAAGTGTGAGTATTTTGGGGTCCGGATGCAAACGAATATGGCCTTCACAAGACAGTTGGAGATTTCAATACTGATAATACGAAGAAATTATTTTAAATTTTCTTTTAGGTTTGAAAATGGGATTGTGGTTTTTTTTTTAAGTTTTTAAATTTATGGGGTGGGAGGGGCAAAGAGAGAGAGAGGGGAAGAGAAAATCCCAAGCAGGCTCCGCCCCTAAAAAAACCTTTTAAAAAAACAACCAGAGGGGCACCTGGGTGGCTCTGTCAGTTAAGCATCTGACTCTTGATTGCAGCTCAGATCATGATCTCACAGTTGTGTGGGTTCGAGCCCCGTGTCGGGTTCTGTGCTGACCTTGTAGAGCCTGCTTGGGATTCTCTCTTTCTGCCTCTCTTCCTGCTGGTGCTCTCTCTGTCTCTCTCAAAATAAATAAGTAAACTTAAAAAATTTAAAAAAAAATTTTAATTCTTTGTTTACTTTTGAGAGAGAGAGAGAGTGAGCAGGGGAGGAATAGAGAGAGAGGGAGACCAGAATCCGAAGCAGGACCCAGGCTCTGAGCTGTAAACACAGAGCCCGACGTGGGGCTTGAACTCATGACCTGTGAGATCATGACCTGAGCTGAAGTTGGACACTTAACCGGCTGAGCCACCCAGGCGCCAACCTCACCCCCCCAATTGTTAAATAACTACATACTGATGGAATGCTATCACATCTGGGATTGCTTCAAAATAATAGTAAAGTGGGGGAAATGATGGGTGGGGGGTGTGGTTGGGCAGGACTGGCCATAGGTGAATGATTTGGGGGCTGCATGATGGATCCATGGGGGTTCATTTTACCATTCTATCTAGTTTCATGGATTTGCAAAGGTCACCATGGAAAAGGTTTTAAAATTGTAGTGAATAAACTAAGCATTCCTTGGGAAAACACGAATATTTTTTGCCAAACAAACCCTCTTTTTAAGTGTGTGACACTTAAAATGTAAAGTGCTGGGGCACCTGGGTGGCTCTGTCACTTAAGCATCAGACTCTTGATTTCCGCTCAGGTCATGATCTCCTGGTTGTGAGATCAAGCCCTGCATCAGGCTCTGTGCTGACACCGCGGAGGCTGCTTGGGATTCTGTCTCTCCCTCTCCCTGCCCCTCCCCCCCCCCCCCCAGTCTCTCTCGAAATAAAAAAATAAACTCAAAACAAATGTAAAGTGTTTTCCAGTCTACAGTTTGTCGGAAAGGTTATGCCAGCAAATTGACATTTGATTCACGCTCTATTATAAGAATTAGCACATTAGGGGGGCCTGGGTGGCTCAGTCAGTTCAACGTCTGACTTCAGCTCAGGTCGCGGTCTCGCGGTTCGCAAGTTCGAACCCCGCATGGGGCTCTGCGCTGACAGCTCGGAACCTGGAGCCTGCTTTGGATTCTGCGTCTCCTTCTCTCTCTCTGCCCCTCCACCACTCACGCTTTGTCTCTCTCTCTCTCTCTCTCGAAAATAAGTAAAACATTTAAAAAATGAATGAATGAATGAATGAATGAATGAAAAGAATGAGCCGATACATATGGTTATCTATTGTCAGCATAGTAAAATCAATATATTTTTACAATTTCAGCTTCGTGTTTCAAAAGTGAACCCCCAGTTCAAAAAGAAGTGCACCCCGACCACACTGTTCCCCCGCTCCGGTCTTTCAGTGGTCTCCTGCTGTCCTATGCTACCAGCTCTCCTCCAAGGAAGGGACAGTGGCTCTGCTGTCACCTTCCTCACCCATTTAGATGAGAAGGTGAAGGACAAATCTTCACAGGGCACTGGATCCAGGGTCCCTTGTGGGGCATCCTCAGGGAGTGTCCCTGCCCCGGGCTTTGGCAGGGCCTGGAGATCTGGGTCCTGGATGCCTGACCGACCTGGTGACGAGGCCTGAGTGTTGACAACAGCACGTGGCTCCACGTTGTGGGTTTAGCTCTTTACGAAGATTTGCTTTTGTTTTCGTTTTACGTTTCGGAAGAGGTTCATCTTTTTCTCTGGAGTCAAAGACTAGCTCTTGAGTTATTTACCAGTTTTGTGTTTGTACCATTTTCTTCTTGTTTTCGCCTTTTTTGTCTCCTGTCTGCTTTCCTACCGGCTCACGTTTTCTTTTCTTTTTCTCTTTTCTTTTTTTTTCTTTTCTTTTCTTTTCTTCTTTTCTTTTCTAACCTCCTGAATTATGGGCTCTATTAGTTTCCTAGAGCTGCTAAAAAAAAAAAAAGAAAAAAGAAAAAGTACCACAAAATGGGTGGCTGAAATGCAAACTTATCTTTCTCTTTTAATTTTTGTTAATGTTTATTTATTTTTGAGAGAGAGGCAGAGTGCAAGCGGGGGAGGGGCAGAGAGAGAGGGAGACACAGGATCCAGAGCAGGCTCCAGGCTCTGAGCTGTCAGCACAGATTCCAACGCGGGGCTCGAACCCAGGAACCGTGACATCATGACCTAAGGCGAAGTCAGACGCTCAACCGACTGAGGCGCCCAGGTGCCCCAGAAACTTATCTTTCATAGTTTCGCAGGCTAGAAGTCTGAGACTGAAATTTGGGCAGGGCCCCACTCCCTCCAGAGGATCTAGGGAGGAATCCTTCCTTGCCTCTTCTAGATTCTGGCAATCCTCGGGGCTTCTTGGCTTGTAGACACCTTGCGTCAATCTCTGCCTCTGTCTTCACATGCCCCCCCCTTCCCCCTCCCCACCCGTGTATGTCTGTGTCTAAATTTCCCTCCTCATAAAAACACCAGTCATTGGATTTGGGCCCACCCTAATCTAGGTGATTTCATCTTAACTTGATTACATCTGCAAAGACTCTAATTCCTAATTAGGTCATACCCACAGGTATTACGAGTTAGAACTTGTACACTATTTTGGGGGGCACACAATTGTACTCATTACATAGAATTAATTTCTTTTCATTCTTTAAAGAAAATATTCAATCATATGCATTCACCTCTGAGTCAATTCCAAAGATTCTGCTAAGGATGCTTTCATTTTCTTGCTTTCTAAGTAGTGTGTCAGATTTTGATTTCCTTTTTGACCCATAATTATTTAAGAGACTAAGTTAAAAGTCCTAAACGCCTTGATAACCCCCCATTATTGTTGTTTTGTTTTCTTGATTTCTTTTTTTAAATTCTTTTAGTCCAAAAGTTGAAAGTTCAGTAATTCATCAGCCATAGCCAAACAACAACAACAACATAAAGCCCAACAAGATAGAGTTAATTAAAATGTCACCTCCTAACCAAGAGCTTCTAGGTCCCTTTCTCACAGATAATTGTTAATTACTTGGAGTTAATCTTTCCAGGCCTTTCTTTCGTGTATACAGGTGTAATTATCTTCCTCAAATGTTCACGGAGGTGGGGAAAGGCAGGTATTAAGGTACAAATGCAACGAAGCCAGAAAAATGGAAGATATCCACACCAACATTTAATTTTCCTAAATCAAATTTGCTTCTGAGGTGAGTACAAACACATAAACAGCAGGGGTAGCCACACTCCGGTGAAAATAAGCACTTTTCTCCTCAGGGCTGTTGACAATCTGCTTAAATATCAAAGTCCATCAAACTTTTCTCCAGATATAAACACAAAAATCAGCTTAAAAAAATCTTAACCTCAAGCTAAATGAGTTACTTATTTAACTGGAGGCAGGACCGACTTTTACCCTCAAACTTAGACAAATAAATCTCTCTGATGTCTGCCCAGCTAGGAGCTAAATTCTAAATATTTCTTTTCTCTCATAACAGCTTTCCCCTGATCTCACAAAGAATTTGTGCTACCTTTGCGATAGAACGGACAGAAGAATGATTTAATTCGAAACACATCCCAAGATGAAATCTATAAAATTTCAGACATATAATAAATTAGTGAACCTGAATTATAATTGTCTATTTCATTCCCTAATTTCTGATTATTTTTGATTCAGTGATTTTCCTCTTTGTCTTAGAAGTGAAAGGGATAGGAATTAAAGCTGTGAATTACTCCTAACTTTTCACTCTTGAAACAACTCATCAAGAAAAATATATATAAGCCTGGATGATTTCAATAGGTCAGTATTAATGAATACTGCCGTAGGCTGGGTGGGATAAAAAACTAGTTTCGGGGCGCCTGGGTGGCGCAGTCGGTTAAGCGTCTGACTTCAGCCAGGTCACGATCTTGCGGTCCGTGAGTTCGAGCCCCGCGTCGGGCTCTGGGCTGATGGCTCGGAGCCTGGAGCCTGCTTCCGATTCTGTGTCTCCCTCTCTCTCGGCCCCTCCCCCGTTCATGCTCTGTCTCTCTCTCTGTCCCAAAAATAAATAAAAAACGTTGAAAAAAAATTAAAAAAAAAATAATAATAAATAAGTAAACTTAAAAAAAAAAAGACCTTATTAATAAGAGAAAATGAAGGCTGATATCTTTGTAGAAAATGTCAGATAATAGCTCTGTGGTCTGAGAGTAGGGTAACAGCACTTAAAGAAGATCAAATAGCCTCATCACAAAGGCAAAAAAAAAAAAAAAAAAAATGACGGCTTTTATTTTATTTAACTTAGAGATTTCCAGTCAACACAGGGCAAGATGGACAAAGTCAGAAGATAAATGGCATACTGGGAGAAAAGATTTGTGACATCTAAAACAGGGGATTTATACCTTGAAAAGTAAGAAACTCCTGCAAATCCACAACTAAAGGACAAAAATTCCCAACTGGAAAATGGACAAAGGACACAAGCAGGAAGCCACTGAATGGGAAACCCCAAATGTCTAATGAGTATATACGAAGAGATGCTTAAATTCATCAGTAATAACGGAAATGCAAATTAAAACAGTAACGAGAAACCGTCCCTCACCTATTAGATTGGCAAACGTTAGAAGGATGGTGTTAACCTTAAAAATAAATAAATAAAACTGATAGTTATTTTATCAGCAAAAATGGGTTTATTTGGGAATAGCAGAGCACTGTAATCAAGGACAGCCATTCTACTACAAAACCATAGGCAGAACAAAGGAGAGGACCACTCATTTATAGAGGAAATGGGGAAATTGGGGAGGCTGTTATAAACAAAAGGTCCGTTGGAGGAAACTGGGAGTATGAAATGTAGTGGCTTTTGATTGGCTGAGTTGACTGTCTCTCATTGGCTTGGCTCTCAGAGGTGGATGAAGAGGGCTTTCTTCCTCTTGCGGGAATAGTAAAGTGGTGACTAAGTAGTAGCCGAGAGCAAGGTCCTTCTCTTCCTGGTAAGTCTGCAATTGACAAGTGGCAGGGTGTTAGAGCTCCCCCTGCTGGCCTCTGCACTTTATTCTAAACGAAGTTTCCTTTTACCAACTTTCACAAGGGCTTTATATAAGATGTGGGGTAAGAAGGGGCACCTGGGTGGCTCAGTCAGTTGAACGTCTGACTTTGGCTCAGGTCATGATCTCAGGGGTTTGAGCCCCGCATTGGGCTGGCTGGCTGCTGTCAGCGTGGAACCGCTTCTGATCCTCTATTCCCCTCTCTCCCTGCCCCTCCCCCACTTGTCCTCTCTCCCTTTCTCTCTCAAAAATAAATAAAACACTAAAAAAAAACAAAACGATGTGGGGATAGAAGTACATTGGGAGTAATCCAGCACTCCAATCAAATTAGTTATGCACACATAGTATAAATCCTACTCTTGTATATGTAACCCAGAAAAATTTCCTCGCACAGGTCCATAGGGCCATGGATGAGGACGTTCTGTGCAGTGTTGTTTGCATTAATGGGGAACTGGAATCCACTCGGGTGTCACTGGCAGCCTGGACAGTAAAATGTGGGGTTGGCATGCTATTGACTCTGATGGAGCAGTTCGATGGAAATAACTAGATCATGGGTTCCCAAATGTTCTTACTTCACGGCACACTTAGAATTTCAACAATTTTTCCATGGAACTCCTAGGCCAGAAGCAATGGCTAACGATTCTGTGTATTAAGTAGTTAGGTCCAAAGAGCTTAATATATATTTATGTCCTAATAACTTAGTAGCTATCTGAAGAAAGTAATGCACGTAAATTGAGGAGAAAATACTATTTCATTTCATTCTTAAATAACCGGAATAACTTACTAAGACAATGGTCGTGCCTGTTGGACACTGCCCAACTTCTCAAGCGTTGGCGTTGGATTGAACACTGCTGTCCTCCTTTTCTTTTTTTAAAGTTTATGTATTTTGAAAGAGAGAGAGAATGACCGGGGGAGAGGCAGAGAGAGAGGGAGAGAATTCCAAGCAGTCTCCGTGTTGTCAGAGCCCGACATGGGGCTCTACCCCATGAACTGTTAGCTCACGACCTGAGTTGAAATCAAAAGTCAGACACTTAGCCAACTGAGCCACCCAGGTGCCCCGTTGTTGTTATTGTCCATTCTGCCTTGATTTCCCTGCAGTACTTGCCTCTCACTGCACGTGTTGACGGCACAGGTCTGCTCCAGAAAGGAATGTAGCACAATCTAATGTTGGAGCTATGAACTGCCTCAAATTAGCAGTTCACGTGGCACCGTTTTGGAACCACAAAAGTAGGTATACACATAACAATATGAATAAACCATAAAAACAGTGCCAAATTTTAAAAAGCACCAAAAGAGTAAGACCTAAGGGGCTCCACTGAGTCTGTTCTTGTTAAAGTTTCAATGACCTGCCATCTTACTGGTAAACCAGGGGACAGGTTCCCACGCAGCATTTAGCCCTGGTGAGCCCCTCCCCTTCCAGAAAGGTTCTTCCGTTGGCTTCCACCACACCCCTCTCTCATGATCTCTTCCTCATCTGTCTTTGACTTGTCCTTCCCAGTTCCCTTTGGGGCTTTCCATCTGTCCCACCCCGAGCCCTTTCTGACAAGCTAGTCCGCTCCTATGGGGAACTCATAACTCACAAATCATTGTCTTTGGTCCAGAGCTCTTTCCTGAGCTGGAGGCCGCTTATCCAACATCCTGTTCAATGTATCCACAAGCACCTGAAACTTACCAGGTCCTGGCTAATCTCGCCATCTTCCCTGCCCCCCCAGCTGCTTCTCCTCCCATGTTTCCTAACTCAGGAAATGGAACCACGCTCCATCTGGTGGGGGCCTGCGGCCGATTGCATCAGTGGCCCAGTTCTTCACCCCTCCCTGCATCCACAGCCATGCCCTTGTCCCATCCCCACCACTTGACTTTGGGCCGTCCACGAGACTTTGGCGGGTGGCACAGAGGAGGAAGTGCGGCATGACAATTCTGAACCTAGGCCTTCAGAGGCCTCACAGATTTGCCCTTGCCCTCCTCTGCCCCTCTGCTTCCATGAGAAGAGCAGGCCTGGGGTACCCTGCTGGCCCCATGAAGAGAAGAATGAGAGACATGTGGAACCACTCCGCCCGAGCCCAGTCTAGATCAGCTGCCCCCAGGAGACCTGCTGATAAGTGAGGGAGACTACGAGATTATTGTTCTAAGTTTGAGCACCAAGTTTGAGGGTGCTTTGTTGTGCATCAACAGTTCCTAAACCAGAAACCTGGGCATTGCCTTTGACCCCTCTGCCTCTCAGTCCGCGTGGTTCCTGGAGCTTCCCCAACATCTCGTGACTCCATTTACTTGTCTCCATCATCAGCACCTCTGCCCTGCCTCAGGCTTCCTGCAACCACATTTTAATGGATTTTCCCTTCCTGCCTTTTGCCCCTATTCTCCACACACCATCCTCCTAATATGCAACTCTGATCACGTGACTTCCTTTCTGGGGGTTTGCTATGCCCTAAGGCTGGGGTAGCAGTTAGGGCCTGGATGAAGGAAGCAGCCTTGCTGGGGACTGTGGTTATCCTGGTCACTGCAGAGAGACCCCTCCAGGGCAGTTTCTGCTTTGTTCCGAAGTCAGTGCAGGGGCTCTTTAATCGGTTCCGTGCAGGGAGCCAGGTTCAAGTTTGGAGCAAAATAGGCAAAAGACGAGCTGTGCTCAGGCCACGGCAGCACTTCCCCAGGGTCCCCTGTAACCACCTCTACTACTCAGTGTGCTTTTTCAGGGCATCAACACAGAGGACAACCTGAGAGGCATCGATAGCTTGGAATTACGATTTCTGTCTTCATTCCTTGCTAATGGAGTAAGTTGTGGGTGTGCAGCTTCCAGATGTAGGCAAACGGCCTCTCGGACCTCCAGCCTTCTCTGGCCAGGGTGAAAAGGCTGTTGCATCAAAAGAAAGGATGAGTCACCAGAATGGGAGAGGCGCCACAGCCCATAGAGAGAGGCACCCCTGAACAAGACAAGGCCACCCTGTAAGAGAGCTTGAAAAGGAGCCAGTGGCCTTGGCCTTCATGAGATATTTGTGTTTTGCCACGGGCCTTCTCACAAGGCTGCTCAGAGAATTGGCTTGTTTAGTGGTTAAACATGCAGATTCTGGAATCAGACTTGCTGGCGTTGGGCCCAGCTCTGCCACTGATGTTGGGACCTTGGGCCAAGAGGAGCATCTGGGCTCCAAGCAGCTCAAGTTCAGCGAGAGAGACAGGCAGGTAATCAATCAGGCCATCGCAAAAAGTATGAGAGGGGCTCTGATGGGCTGGGAAGCCCCTGGGAGTGGGAAGAAGTCAGTCCTAGGAATGAGAATGACACAGCCAGGTGGAGCACGGGGAAGAGAAGGTGTCCTCAGCTCTAGGGGGGAAGGGAGTGGGTCTGATTTTATTTCTCATGCCTCCTTCACCACATCTGGCACACATTAGAATATCAAAATCAGCTGACCACAGGTGTGAATGAGCCTTTCTGTAGGGAGCATCCACAGCTCGGATTTTAAATAGACGTTGGGGGGGGGGGGGCGTCTGGGTGAATGTCTGATCTTGTGGTTCGTGGGTTCCAGCCCTGCATCGGGCTCTGTGCTGACAGCTCGAGCCTGGAGCCTGCTTCCGATTCTGTGTCTCCCTCTCTCTCTGCCCCTCCCTTGCTGGTGCTCTGTCTCTCACTCTCTCAAAAATAAGTAAAAAAAAATTTAAAAGAACATTTAAACACAGAGGTGGGATGTGGCACATGTCAGAGCGGGGTAACCATTCAGATCTGCTGGGACATGACAGGGCCCGTGGATCCCAGTGCCTGCAGCCCCAGGGGACGTTTCTCTGTGACCTCTGTGTCACCACCATGAGTGGACAGTCGCCTTAGTACCCAAGAGACAGCCACAGAAGTCTCCAGGGCCACTAGAGAGACAGGCAGGGACAATCCAGCTTAAAGGCGGAACCTCTGGTCCAGACGTCCTCCGCGGGAAGCCAGGCGGCGTTAGGGCAAGGCCTCTGCGGAGAGCACACGTGGATGGGGAGGAGGCCGGAGGAGGGTTGGAAGGGAGAAGGTGGCGCAGGGGGTACCGGTATGTTGCCCAGGTGCGAAGCCCGAGGACCCGGCAGGACGCGCGTCCCTGCACCGTCTCCCCGCAGGCGGCGCCAGAGCGCTAGCCCGCGGGTGACTCGGGTCCTGGAGTCCGGCCGGGCGGGGCGAGGGGCGGGCCCGGCGTCTCGGGGCGCTGGAGCGCGGCGACACTCACGCCGCGGGAAGGACGGACGGACGGACGCGCCGCCGGCCCCTCCGCAGCCATGGCCGAGCGCGCCGCCCGCCGCTGCTGCCTCGGCTGGGACTTCAGCACGCAGCAGGTACCGTCGCGGGCCCCAGGGCCGGGCCGGGCCGGGCGGGACGGGGCGGGCCGCCTCCTCCGCGACGCCGGGCCGGGCTGGCGGGACCCGGGCGCGGGGAACCCTGGGGCCGAGCCGCGGGCGCGCTTCCCTCTCGGCTTCCCCCGGGGGATCGGCGTCCCCTCCACCGAGACGCCTTGCCCGTGCCGCCCGCCCTCAAGATGCGACCGCGACCCGGCCTGGACCCCGGCCCTCCCGGAAACGGCGGGCGCCCCCGCCTCCCAACCCCGGCGGGATCCCGCGGGCGCGTAGCGGGAAGCGCGCAGCGCGGCCGGGGTCCCGGAGGGGGCTCGCGCGTCGGTGCGGGCGCCCGAGTGACAGGGACCCGAGGGAACTCGGCCGCCTAAGACTCGAGAACACGCAAGCGGGTAGACAGGCACACAGGCATAACCAGTGACCTGGAACCGGATCACCGCCTGAAACTTGTTTCAGTGGAGTGGGCACGCTGTACACATGAACTTTGTTCCTCCCGTGGTTGACCCCGGCGTGTCCGGGTCGGCGTACCCGGCGCTGCTGGCCCGAGGACGGGTTGTGCCGCTCCCAGGGCTCTGCAGATGGGCGAGCGGAGTCAAAAGGTGCCTTAAGACTGGGCGTGGGGTGCCAGGGGGCTCCTTTGCTGTGGCAAATTCTATACACCATTTAAAAAAATCCCTTCCAGGTGAAAGTTGTTGCTGTTGATGCAGAGCTGAATGTGTTCTACGAGGACAGTGCGCATTTTGACAGAGACCTTCAGGAATTCGGGTATGTACCCAGTGGATGTGTGGGGGAGGGTTGGTTTTGGGGTCTTCCCTCCACCTTTTATATTCATGAGCCACACTGTTCTGGTGTGAGATTGTGATTTGTAAAAAATACGTGTTTGGTCATTTAGATGGTCAAAATATATTTCTCCTGTGCCTTTGGTCTGCATCCACAGTTCCTGGCTCACAGCTCCTAAACCTCTTGGAAATTCCTAAGGGTTGAGAGGCATAAAGGTGTCTTTTGTTACATTAATGAAGATGACTTTTGGACCCCACCCAGGGGCTGGGGCTGGTTGCCCAGAAGATTAAAGATTGTCTTTAGAGGGTTGGAATTTTCAGCCAGAGGTTCAATGGCCAATGGCCAATGGCCACAATGGCCAATGACTTAGTCATTGACCTTGTAATGACTTTGTAATGAAGTCTTAATAAGAACCCAAAAGGACTGGGTTCAGAGAGCTTCTGGATTGGTTGACAAATGGAGATTGGGCAGAGTGGAGTGCCTGGAAAGGTTATGGAAGCTCGGTGCCCTTTCCCCATACCTCGCCCTATGTTATCTCTTCATCTGTCCTTTATCACGTCCTTTAATTTCCCTGACTTCTGTGAGCTGCTCAAGCACATTAAAAGAACCTAAGGTCATTGGAACCCCCCATCTGTAGCTGTTTGGTCAGAAGGTAATAGCCTGGGGCCTGGGCCTGGCATCTGAAGTGGGTGGGGAGGGCAGTCCTGTAGGACTGAACCCTTAACCTGCGGAAGCTGATCATCTCAGACCATCTGCTGGTGTCTGAGAATTGTTTGGTGTTGTGTGTAGGGGACCCCCATCCCCTCCCAACCCCCGCCACGTTAGAATTGAGTCCAAGAACCTGAGAGTTGGTATCTGTAGATCTGGCTTCATCAAACTGCAGGAGTCTTGGTAGGCCTCTCAGCGTCTTGTGTGTGTGTTCCTGGAATGAGTTTTCCTCCATTCCTTCCCAATTCCGTGCACTCATTAACCATGCATGCAGTAGGTATCAGTTGGGACTTACTTCGTGTCAGGCACCGTGCTGGGTACTGGGATTTGGTGGTGAACCAAACAGAGACGTGGTGCTTACTCTCCCAGAGCTTCCCGTTGAGTAGGGGAGACTGATATCAATCAAAGAATCTCACAGAAGAGTATTTAGTTATAAACTCAGAGAACGCTATTAAAGGAAAGGGACTTACTTCTCCAAATGTTTATCATAAAGGAATGTGACCCAGACTTGGAGGGGGGGTGGTCAAGGAGGGTCCCTAAGGACGTAGTGCTTGAGCCAAGGTCTGGGTGAGTAGGGTTAGCCAGGTGATGGAAGGGAGGCAGCATTCCAGGCAGAAGGAACGGTGCGTGCAAAGGCCCTGTAGCAAGAAAGAGCACTGCTTATTCAGGGAATTGAAGAAGGCCAGTGTGGCTGGGGAATAGAGAGGGAGGTAGAGGCTGTGCCCAGCTACATAAACCTTGGTACACAGTTTGTGTTTATCCTAAAAGCCGTGGACGGCCACTGAAGGGCCATAGGGATGGGGGTAAGGCGTGACCTGGTTGTATTTGTGTTTTGAAAAGATCTGGGTGCAATGGGAGAGGAGTTGGGTATTGGTCAGAGTACATGCTGAGAGACCATTGAGGTTTCTCCAGATCTTCTGGATGGGAAATGATAGTGTCTTGGAGGAGAGGGCTGGGTGGTAAAATTGACAGGGCTTGGTGCAGGGTTGAATGTGAGATGTGAAGGTGAGGTTTCTGGCTGGGCTTCTGGATGGTTGGTAGACTGTGAAGAGAACTGATCTGGGGGAGAAAGATGATGAGTTTGGCTGTTGTGAAAGTTTGGTAGGGCTACCAGAACAAAATGCCCCAGACTGTGCGTCTTAAGCAACAGAAGTTAATTTTCCTTCGGTTCTGGAGCCTGGACGTGTGAGGTCGAGGTGCCGGCACGGTTAGTTTCCTCCGAGGCCTCTCTCCTGGGCTTGCAGATGATGGCTACCTTCTTGCTGCCTGTCACATGGTCGTCCTCTGCCTGTGCATCCCTGGTGTCTCCACTGTGTTTGTGTCCCAGGCTGCTTTTATAAGGACACCAGTCATGCAGGATTAGGGTCCACCCTAATAATGTCATTGCAAGTTAATTGCCTTTTTCAAGGCTCTTTGTCCAAATGCAGTCATGTTCCGAGGTACTGGGGGTTAGGACTTCAACACGGGAATTTGGGGGGGGGGGCAGTAATTCTTCATACTATTCCTTTCTTTTCCTCGGATGTCTATGGGATCAGTAGTGATGACCCTGCTGTCATTCTGATATTGATGATTTGTGTCTTCTCTCTTTTTGTCTCGGTGTGCCTGGCTAGAGGTTCATCGCGTTAATGATCTTTTTGAAAAGGCAGCTTTTGGTTTTGTTGATTTTTCTCTACTGTTTTCCTCTTTCCATTTTTCACTGATTTGTGCTGTCACTTTTTAGGGTTTCTTTTCTTCTGCTGGCTGTCAGCTTACGTTGCTTTTCTTTCTCTAGTTTCCTGAAGTGGAAGCTTAGATTTTTAATCTTAGCTTTTCTTTTCTAAATATTTGCATTTGATGCTATAAATTTCCCTCTAAGAATTCCTTTTGCTGTATTCCACAGACTTTGATGTTATATTTTCATTTTTATTTGGTTCAAAATAGATATTTTTTAATGTTTATTTTTGAGAGAGAAAGAGAGACAGAGCGCGAGCAGGGAAGGGGCAGAGAGAGAGGGAGACACAGAATCCGAAGCAGGCTCCGGGCTCTGAGCTGTCAGCACAGAGCCCGACGCAGGGCTCAAAGTCACAAACCACGAGATCATGACGTGAGCCGAAGTCAGATGCTCAACCGACTGAGCCACCCAGGCGCCCCTCAGAATATTTTTTTAGTTTCTCTTGAGACTTCTTTGATTCGTGTGTTATTTAGAAGGATGTTGTTTCACCTCCAGGTCTTCCAGCTGTCTTTATGGTCTGGATTCCATATGACGGTATGAAAACAGAAGTCATTTGATTTCCATTCTTTCAAGTTTTTAAATTCTACCTCACTCTGCCTTCAACTCAATGAGTCAATCAGTCCCCTCCATTAGAAAAAAAAAAAGCCATCCATACCCAAAATACAGTATTGCTTTTTTTATCCAGTTCCATTTTTAAGATCTTTCAAAGCAGATATACAGATCTGCTTCATTCCTCCTCCACTGTTTTTTTTAATTTTTATAATTTTATTGAGATATAACTTATGATAAATTGCATATGTATAATGTATACAGCTTTATAAGTTTTGACATAGATGTTCCTTTATAAAACTATCACCAGAATCAAGATAATGAACATTTCCATCCCCCAAAAGTTTTCTCGTGCCCCTTTGAGTTTATTCCTCTTCCCCAGCCCCAACCCCTGGCAACCACTGATAAGTTTTCTATCACTATGGATTCGTTTCCACTTTCTGGAATTTTAGATAAAGGGAATCATAATAATAGACTCTTTTTTATCTGACTTTTATTTTATTTTTTTAAGTAGTCTTCATGCCCAGCATGGAGCCCAATGTGGGGCTTGAACTCACGACCCTGAGATCAAGATCTGAGCCGAGATTAAGAGTCGGACACTTAACCCTGAGCCACTCGGGTGCCCCGTCTTTTTGGTCTGACTTTTAAAACTCCGTATATTCGTTTTGAGATTCATCCAGGTTGTTACGTGTATCAATAGTTTGTTCTGTTTTTTTTTTTTTTTAAGGTTATTTATTTTGAGAGAGAGCAGAGGAGAGACAGAGAGAGAGGGAGAGAGAGAATCCCAAGCTGCAGCGCAGAGCCCAACCTGGGGCTTAATCTCATGAACTGTTGAGATCATGACCTGAATTGAAATCAAGAGTTGGACATTCAACTGACTGAGCCACCCAGGTGCCCTGCTCTTCCTTTAAAAAACAAACAAACGAGCAAAAGACAACAAAAAAACCCACAAAAACATTTTTTTTAAACATTTATTTACTTGTGAGAGACAGAGTCAGAGCTTGAGCAGGGGAGGAACAGAGAGAGAGAGAGGGAGACACAGAATGCAAAGCAGGCTCCGGGCTCTGAGCTGTCAGCACAGAGCCCGATATGGGGCTTGAACCCATGAACCGTGTGATCATGATCTGAGCCGAAGTCAGACACTCAACTGACTGAGCCACCCAGGTGCCCTTCCTTTTTCTTTCTTTTTCTTTTTCTTTTTCTTTTTCTTTTTCTTTTTCTTTTTTTTCTTTTTCTTTTTCTTTTTCTCTTTTTCTTTTTTTTTCTTTTTCTTCTTTCTTTCTTTCTTTCTTTCTTTCTTTTTTTTTTTTTAAAGATCATTTATTTATTTTGAGAGGAGAGAGCACGCATGCAGGAGGCACAAACAGAGAGGGAAAGATAGAGTCCCAAGCAGACTCAGCGCTGTCAGCACAGAGCCTCACACGGGGCTCTAGCTTAAGAACTATGAGATCGTGACCCGCCGAAATCAAGAGTCGGACACTTAACCGACTGAACCACCCAGGCACCCCAGTAGTTTGTTCTTTTTATTGCTTGGTGGACCACAGTTGGCTTATCCATTCATTTGATGAGGGATATTTGGATTGTTTCCAGTTTTTTATTATTATCAATAAAGAGGCTGTGAAACTCACACACAAGTCTTGGTGTCAGCATAAGCTTTCATTTGTCTTAGAAATGAAATACTCAGGAATGGTTACGTTGTAGGGTAGGTTTTAAAACTGTCAAATTCTTTTCCAAAGTGGTTGTTTTAATACAGTTATTTTGTTAATAGGCATTGCAGGTACTTGGTACATAATTTGAAAGAAAAGGCGTGTAGTGACAAGTCTCAATTTTTCTGAATCTCATCTGTCCCTCCTGGCCTCCCCGACAGAGAACTTTCATTGGTTTTTGTGTATCTTTCCAGTGTTTTATATCAAAATATAAGCAGATGTCAGTATTTTCATTGTCGCCCTTGTTTCCGGATAAAAAAGTACGGTACACGCCATTCTGTACTTTGCTTTCTTCGTTTCACAATAATTTGCCTGTGTTTCCACATCAGTACATAGAGCTTCTGTGTTCTTTTTTATAGGATGCATAGTATTCCATTGTGTAGATAGACCTGAAGGACCTTAGGTTTTTGCAGTGAAAAGTGAGTTACCGTACAGACATGTGCCGGTGTATCTGCAGGATAAAAGTTTGGAAATCGATTGCTGGATCAAAGAGCGAATAGATGTATGATTTTGGAAGATGTGGCCAGATTGCCTCCCATAGGGATTGTATTGATTTGTACCCCACCAACAATGCGTGAGAGTGCGTTTCCCACAGCACCTAAATGCGGTGCGGTTGTTAAAGAGTTTTAGTTCTGTGCCAATCAGAGAGGTGAAAGTAGTCCCTCTATGTGGATTTACTTTGCATTTCTCTTATTATGCATGAAGGTGACATCTTTTCCTATGTTGAAGGGCTAGTTGAATTTTTTTTTTTTCTGTGAAGTTTTTTATGACCTTTGCCCATTTTTCTGATGGATTGATTATTTCTAGGAGCTCTTCAAATGTTAGAGGAACGATCTCCTCGTTAAATGAATTGCAAATAGGTTCCCCAGATTTTTGTTTGTTTTGATTTGTGAATGGGTCATGGCCACACATGGGCTTTTGTTTCCTGTGCCACCGAACTTCTCAGTCTTTTCCTGTTGCTTCTAGATGTTGAGTCAGAGTTTCAAAGGCCTTCCTCATTCCGAGATTGTGAGGGAATTCACCGCTGTTCTCTTCTTCTGGTTCTTGCAAGATTCAGTTTTATATAAAAATATTTGGAGTTTATCTTAGTACATGGCATGCCATTTATTTCCAGCTTCAGTCTTTTCCCGATGACTCTCCAGTGGTTTTGACACCATTTTGTAGAAGTCTGTGTTCACCTCACGGATTTGAGATGCCACCTTTATATGCTAATTTCTGTGTGTGTTTAGGTCTTTTTCTGAGTGTTTTCTTTTGGCCCATTGATTGGTGGGTCTGTTCATGAGCTAGTAACATGTTGTTTTAGTTATTCTAGCATTACAATATGATTTAATATCTGGAATTGTTGGTCCCCTTTGATTGTTCTTCATTCTCAGTTTCCACGGCCATTCTTTCTTGTTCTTTTTTTCCCCCCCCTTAATTTTAGATAGAGAATCTTAAGCAGGTTCCATGCTCAGCACAGAGTCCAACATGGGGCTCACTCCCATGACCCTGGGATCATGACATGAGCTGAAATCAAGAGCTAGATGCTCCACTGACTGAGCCACTCAGGTACCCCTCCTGTTCTTTTTTGATAATGTACGCTAGAATCAGCTTTTAAGGTTCCAGAAAGCAAAATTGTTAATATTTTTATTGAGATCATTTACATTTATAAGTTAACTTTCAGAGAATTGACAGCTTTGTAAGACTGAGTCTTCCTAGCTAAGCACATGTTTTGTCTTTCCATTTGTCTGGGGCTTCTTTTGAATACTTCACATGTAGTTTCTTTTGTTGATTTATTTATTTTGAAAGGGAGAGAGAGAGAGAGAGTGAGAGAGAGAGAAGAGGTGGGGGAGGGGCAGAGAGAGAATCCCAAGCAGACTCTGCCCTGTCAGTGCAGAGCCCAATGCGGGACTCAAACCCACAAACTACAAGATCGTGAACCCGAGCCGAAATCGGATGCCCAACCAACTGACCCACCAAGGCGCCCCTACTTCTCGTGTGCTTTAATATATTTGCCATGTGGATTGCGCATGTTGGGATATATTGCAGAAAAGACCATTATTCCCCAGGCCCTTTGCAATGTGACTTGGTACCTCCTTCGGTCAAGAGATGGAGTCGTCTCCTGACCTGTCGATTTTAACCAATAGAGAATGTGAAGGAAGTACCATTGTGCCAGTTCTAAACCTAAGTCTCAAGAAGGCCTTGCTGACTTCTGCTCTCATCCTTGGGACCCTGTCTAGCCCCCACGTGACCAAACTCAGGCCAGCCTGGTGGAGAATGAGAGACACGTGGCTGAATCGCCCCCAGATCCCAGCCAGGAGAAGGGGCAGCCAGTCTCCAGAAACGGAGCCCTGTGGCTACTCACACCCGACCCCAGATGCATGGGTGAGCCCGGCCGAGCCCAGCCCGGTGACCGACAGAACTGTGAGCTAAATGAGCTCGGTAGTTTCAGATCACTTAGTTGTGAAGTGGTTTGTGACGAGGCAAAACCACCTGGTACATATAATTGTAAGCTTATTTCTAACTGTCGTATCTTTTTACTAATGCGCATGAGGAATTTTGTAGCAGAGACTGACCAGCGATCTACTAGGCTTATTTCCTTCTCCTCCTGGGTCTACTCCTGTCTTCCTGGCAGTTATGTTCAGCTGTGTGACTTGAGTCCTAACTGGGAGAAGGTCAACAGGCCTGTCTGTAAGACCTAATCCATACAGCCCCCACCGCGATCCTCTGCCCTGTTCCTTCCTCGGCTCTGCGGCTGGATGCGAGTGGCCAGGGCGGCTTGGAAACCAGTTGGAAGATGAGAGTTGCTGTCGTCCTCCTGGGTCCCTGAATAACTGCAGGGGACAGAGCCCCCTCCTCGTCCCTATCATGCCACTGATTATGCTTTATGGGAGTGAGAAGCAAACTTCCTCTGTATCAAGCCATGGAAATTTTGTTTTTTCCGGAACTAATACAGAGAATCCCTCATCACAGCCTTAAAAAAGAAAGAAAGAATGAGAGAAAGAAAGAAAGAAAGAAAGAAAGAAAGAAAGAAAGAAAGGAGAAGAAAAGCTCTTGTGACAGAATTCACATACCAAAGAATTCACTCTTTTCAAATGTACAAAGGGCGCCTCGGTGGCTCAGTTGGTTGGGCGACCGATGTCAGCTCAGGTCCTGATCTCTCAGTTTGTGAGTTCGAGCTCCGCGTCGGGGGTCTATGCTGGCAGCTTGGAGCCTGGAGCCTGCTTTGGGTTCTGTGTCTCCTCTCTCTACCCCTCCCATGCTCATTCTCTGTGTGTCTCTGTCTCTTAATAATAAATAGACATTAAAAAAAATTAAAATAAATAAATAAAATGTACAATTCAGGGGGCAGCTGGGTGGCTCGGTCAGTTAAGCGTCCAACTCTTGATCTCAGGGTCGTGAGTTCAAGCTCCGCCTTGGGCTCCATGCTAAGCGTGGAGCCTACTTAAGAAAGAAAGAAAGAAATGAAATGTCCAGTGCAGTGGTTTTCAATACATTCACAGAACTATGTAACAGTGTCCACTCTTTAATTTTAGAACGTTTTTATCACCTAAGAAAGAAGCCCTGTATCCATTAGCTGTCACTCCCTATCTCTCCTCCTACAGTCCTGGCAACCAGTCTACTCTGTCTCTATGGGTTTGCCTATTCTGAACATTCCTTATAAAGGAATTTATGTAATATGCGATTTTTTTTAACAAGTTTTTTTTTTTTTAAGTTTATTTATTTTTGACAGAGAGAGAGAGACAGAGCATGAGTTGGGGAGGGGCAGAGAGGAAGACACAGAATCGGAGGCAGGCTCCGGGCTCCGAGCTGTCAGCACAGAGCCTGATGTGGGGCTTGAACTCATAGACCGCGAGATCATGACCCGAGCCGAAGTCAGATGCTCAACCGACAGAGCCACCCAGGAGCCCCAACAAGTTTCTTTTTTTTTTTTTTTTTTAAAGTTTATTTATTTTGAGAAAGAGTCAGAGAGCATCAGCGAGTGAGGGGGACAGAGAGGGGGGGAGAGAGAAACCCAAGCAGGCTCTACACTGTCAGCTCAGAGCCCGACGTGTGGCTCGATCTCATGAAGCATGACATCATGGCCTGAGCCGTCATCGCTTCACTGACTGAGCCACCTGAGTGCCCCTTTTGTCTATGGGAAAGTCTGCTCTTTTTCACTTTTTTCCCTAACGGTATCTTTTTAAAAATATCAGTATTATTGAGTATAACTTGTGTACAAAAAAGGGCATCCATTAAAATGTACAATCTCGATGCCTTTTGATAGAGGCAGACCTATAGCTGTGAAAGTACCACCAAAGTCAAGATACAGACCATCTGCATCACTCCTAAGATTCTTTGTGCCCCTTTGCATTCTATCCTTTCCTCCCTGACTGGACTTGGGAAACCACTACAACAGGTGGATTTGCATTTTCTAGCAAGTTATATAAATGGCATCATGTAATATGTACTCTTTTTGTCTGGCTTCCTTCACTCGGCACGATCATTGGAGATTCATCTCCCTGCCGGTGTGTGTAACACACGCACCACAATTTATCCATTCACTTGCTTAGGGATACCTAAGCTGACTCCAGTTTTCTACTGTTACAAATAAGGCTGCGATGAAACCTTGTATACAAACCTGTCAGTGAACGGATACTTTCGTTTCTCTTGGCTGGTAATTAGGCATAGAATGTCCAGATCACATGGTTATCTAATAGTATCTTGGTATGGATTTGGAGCCTGTTTTCGTTTTGAGTTTTTTTTTTTTTTTTTTTTTTCTAAACTCATAGTTGAAAGGGTTGGGTTTTGGAGAGGGGCCCAGGCAGCTAACTCTCCAGGCTTGCAATCCAAGGACTCCCTGGTCTGAGAGCCAAGAAGTTCTCCCGCAGACACAGCACTTCTGTGGCACATGCCTACCCCAGTGGGCTTGGGAGGGTTTTAATCCAGCCCTGCGCCTGCTAGTTCCCTCGTGGCCACAGTGCCAAGTGACGCCATGCCTGCCTTCCAGGGTGAGTCCTTCCTCTTTAGAAGGCATATTTTTGCTGGTGTCTTCTGAGAATCGTCACCACTGAGCAATTGCTAGGACTTCTCTTTCCATCTTGCGAGCACTGTTCAGTCTTGCTCAGTTTAGAGTTCCCATCGAGGTTGGGGAAAGGGCATTTCTTCTTCCATTGGAGGGATCCGGGGTCTGCCCCCCACTGCGCCCCTGCCCAAGGCTCTGCCAACACTCTGTCTTATTCTCCTTGTAGGACTCAGGGTGGAGTTCACGTTCACGAGGATGGGCTGACAGTGACATCTCCAGTCCTGATGTGGGTCCAGGTAAGCATAGGGATCCCTGACCTTCTCCTGTCCCCAGGCTGTCTCACTGGCAGACTTGCTGATTTACTGGGAAGCCCTCTGTTGAGACCAGGTCCTCACTGGGAAATGGAGTCTGCATGGTTCCTAAGGCTAGACTCAGCCTCAACTGGTCCTCTTGAGCCAAGAGGACACGCACAGGGCTTGTAGGTCTGGTGCTGAGAACTTGCAAGTCCTGCCAGTGAGTAAGCATCTTCAGAATGCCGCCTTCCCAAACCTTTGCCAAACACTCTGCAGGCAGGCCCTGTGGCCTCCCTTTTACCCCGAGATCCAGACACAGCACTGGTGTCTTCGTGCTCAGCCCCCAGAATCCTCAGCTCTTGAAGCAGGGCAACTTCTCAACGGTGGCTTATGACCTGACCAGTCAGGTTCCGCTGGACCCCAAGACAGGCCTGCCTGCTCAGGACCAACAAGAAAGGAAGATACCTGTAGCCAAATATGGGCGACCCGTGAAGCCACAGGACCAGGGGTATGGCCAGTACAGACCAGCATAATAGGGCTGGAGTCTGCCTCAGGGGTCCCAAGACCCTACAACTGGGAGCCAGCTAAAGGCTGTCCTTAATGTGTCCACCAAAGCTTGTTCAGGCCTCCAACACTGGTCTAAGCAATTAATTCCCTATACTAAATTCTTTCTGTTAGGACGATTGGTGTGATTTTTAAACATTTTATCAACTTGACCCTGACTCATACTGGAGGATTGGGGTAAAGGACAGATTTCCACCAGACAGGCCAGCCAGAATGTACTTCTTAGGGCTGAGCCCCAGACCAAGGGACGGTGGGCGTGACAGGCAAGAGTCGATCTAGAGGTTCTACTGATAATGCCGGGGGCTTCTGATAGGCCAAGGCTTTAACTTGGGGTAGTGAGCACTGGATAGAGAGCCAGGCTTGGGGGTGGGGCCACGTGATTTCTAATCGTGAGCAGGCCCGTCAGGATTGGACCTGTTCTGGCTTCGCCAATCCCTGCTCCAGGGGTGCCCCACTCCCTGCCTGAGGTTTGGCCAGGGGGGCCAAGTTGGCAGCCACAGCCAGGGCTGTGAAAGGAGCCCTCCCAGCATAGGGAGGGGATGGTGGATGGGTCAGAGCTCCAGGGGCTGCTCTGTCCTCAAGGGAAATGCAGCCTGGGGTGAATCTCTAATCCTGCCCTGAAACCTTAGGGCAAGTGTCAGGCTCTTCTGGGCAGCACCGTTTATCCCACGCTTGGGTCTTGCAAAAAAAGAAGATTGGTAGAGGGTGGAACGGGGATTGGGACAAGTGGCGGCCATCTCTACCTACTCCTTCCAGCCTGGTGCTCCTGGACGTGGGGAGTCTAGGCCTGGTCCCCACTCTGACGGGGCCGTCTACGTCACTCTTCACTTCTCTGTTGCAGTGAAGTCAGACCACTAGTCCGGTGGGTTGAAAATGCAGAGAAAAGAAAGCACGATATGATCCACCTTGCTCTTGCCAAGTGCTTGGAAGTCACAAATCGGAGAAGCAGAACTTGAGGACCAGTGGTTTCTGATTCCGTCTATTTAAACTATGTTTACCCTACTCCACCTTTTCATTTGGTTGATCTCTACTTTGGTTAATTATTCTGGTGCTTACGTATCCCAGGCCGTCGGCTCTTTTTCATCTCCGGGGTGATGGCGAACACTTACGTTTCAGTGTGGAGGCTCGTGGGCTTGCCTGACTCGGTGGTTCAGGACAGTCACGGTGGGCTCTGTTTGTCTTCTCAGGCTTTGGATATCATCTTGGAGAGGATGAAGGCCTCGGGCTTTGACTTCTCTCAAGTCCTCGCCCTGTCTGGGGCCGGCCAGGTCTGTGTGTGGCAGCCTCCGGGCGGCGTGCGGGGCGGCTGTGGGGCAGTGGTGTGGGGCTCCCCTGGAGGGAATGCTTGTCCTTGAGAGCCACTGCACCCCTGCCGTTGCTGGTAGAGACCCCTACCGCCCTCCTACCTCGGAGGATGGTATAGCTTGCCTCCTTGCTGAAGGATCTGAGGCAGTTCGTACTGTGAAGCATTATACGGAACAGGACACCGGGTCAGGCAGAACCGGATAGAGGTCCTCCGGTGGGGTGGGGGGAGGCGTTGGACGAGCATTTAGGATGCCTGCCTTGGAGCACTAGAATTGCTTTTGTGTTTCCTGGAAGCAGAAGCGAAGTTAGAAATTATACTTCTAGGGGCTCTTGGGAGGCTCAGTCGGTTAAGCATCCGACTTCGGCTCAGGTCATGATCTCATGGGTCATGGGTTCGAGCCCCGCATCGGGTGCTGTGCTGACAGCTCAGAGCCTAGCGGCTGCTTCAGATTCTGTGTCTCCCTCTCTCTTTGTGCCTCCCCTGCTCGTGCTCTGTCTCTCTCTCTCTCAAAAGGAGATAAACATTTAAAAATAAATTTAAGGGGCACCTGGGTTAAATGCCCGACTTCAGCTCAGATCATGATTTGATCTCACAGTTTGTTAATTCGAGCCCCACGTCGGGCTCCCTGCTGTCAGCACAGAGCCCGCTTTGGATCCTGTGTCCCCTTCTGTCTCTGGCCTTCCCCGGCTCGTGCTCTCTCTTTCAAAAATAAATAAGCATAAAAAATAATAAATAACAAATAAATTTAAAAAATAAAGTTCATTAATCTTTGAGAGAGATCATGCACGTGAGTGGGGTAGGGGTAGAGAGAGAGGGAGGGAGAGAATCCCAAGCAGGCTCTGTGCTGTCAGCACGAAGTCTGACTTAGGGCTGGATCCCACAGACCATGAGATCGTGACCTGAGCTGAAATCCAGAGTTGGACACTCAACTGACTGAGCCACCCAGGCACCCCTAGCTACTGCTTTTAATATCATTGCCATTTATATAGGAACCCAGAGGCACAGAGGGGTGACGTCACCTGCCCCAGGTCACACAGCTGCTGGGAGGGGGCGTCAGGACCCAAGTTGAGCCGTACCCTCTGAATCACTTTGCTCCATGCCTAATTAGCCTATTTTCACATCCTCATCAGAGAGTGCTTACTGAGTTTTCTAAAGCCACCTCCTCTCTCTCCCCCTCTCTCTCCCTACCCCGACAGGAATTTATTGCTCCTGTCCTTGTTAAACTACATGGATTCTCTGAGTGATCTCATCCACTTCTCTTACCTAAACCTCAGGCTGGGACACCCTGTCCCTCCTGGGCATCCCCTGGCCCCATGGCCAGGTATCCCAACTTCTGTGCTAGACTGAGTGGTCTGTCTTTCCCCAGGGCCACAACCCACCCATCATCCTTGACCCCATGTCCAAGGGGGTCCCCATGTCCCAGTGATTTGTTACATGACTCTTCAATCTACCACCTTCTCTCCAATTTTGCCTCTGTTGCCCCAGGCCGAACGTCTATGATTTTTCTCTGGGTCTCTGCTTCAGCCTCCCTGCCTCCCCTGTACCTTCTTTGTGACTCCCCCAAACCCTTTCATACATTTAGCCCTGGCCACGTCACTCCCCTGCTAATCCAGAGTTCCCACACCTCCCCGATAAACCCCAGCCTCCTGAGTACGGACGTCAAGGCCCCGGTGCTCAGGCTGTCCCACCACCTCCCACCTGAGACCCAGCCCACTGTTTAGAATGCCACCATTCCGGGGAGCCTGGGTGGCTCAGTGATTAAGCGTCCGACTTCAGCTCAGGTCATGATCTCGTGGTTTGTGGGTTCGAGCCCCGCGTCGGGCTCTGTGCTGCTGGTGCAGAGCCTGCTTGGGATTCTCTCTCTTTCCCTCTCTCTCTCTGCCTCTCCCCTACTCATGCTTTCTCTCTCTCTCAAAATAAATAAACTTGAAAAAAAATAAATAAAAAGAATGCCACCATTCCCACACCTGCCAACCTCTCACCTGTGGTTGCTCTCTGCATGGAACACCCACACACTCAACTCTCAGCTCCTTTCCTACTAATCATGTCCACCTCTACCCATGAGTGCTCCCAGTTGGTTAGATGCCCCTCCTCTGTGTTCCCGCTGCCCTGCCACTGCACATCCATGGGGTTTTATAATTGTATGTTTGTGTCTTTTTCCCTGCGTCAACCCCCGTGTCAAGAGAATAGGGACAGTACTATCCTATTCATCTGTCTCATTGCCTGGCATGATCTAGGTGCTCAATAAATGTTTGTTGAATGAATGAATGAATGGGTAAGTGAATGAAGGCGTGAATTTCAGATAATATTATGAGCAACATATTTAAATACAACTTTACGAAATTACCAAAATCCAAACCAATAATTCTTTCTTGGACCCTTCCTGTAAGTTTTGAGGTGAACAGGGCAGAGCTCTCATTTTCTAGAAATGAAAGCCAAGTCTCACAAAGGTGATGAGTTCTGTGACTAAGAAGTGGCAGGGGCAGGCTTGGAGCCCGTTTCTTTCGGGGTGTGGTCTGGAGTCTTTCTGTGTCTCCAGGAGGTGGTAACGGTGTGTAGCCGCGTGAACGTGTGCGTGCGTTTTCCCTCGGCAGCAACATGGAAGCATATACTGGAAGGCTGGGGCCAGCCAGGTGCTGAGAAGCCTGTCACCAGACCTCCCGTTACATAAGCAGCTGCAGGTAACCGTGGCCATGTTGTGGGAGTCTGAGAAAATTCTGTGGGGTGGGGTGAAGGGCCCAAGCCCCCGTGGGCCCTGAAGTCTGGGGCTTTTGTGCATTGTCAAGGGTATAGGAACTTGGCTCGGGCAATAGTGCTGTGAACATGGGCTGCCCTGCCCCCCAGTGGGTATCCCTGGTGTCTGAGCAGAGGGTGGGGTGCCAACAGTCCTCATCAGAGGGTCCCTTCCGGTCTGGCATGGCTCCGGCTAGTTCCCCGTTCGGGGATCTCCCCATGGGGCGTGCTGCCTCCTGGTGATGCTGGGAAGGCAGGCTGTGTCTTCTCCCCGCCTCCCAGCTTCGGATGCCTCCGTTGACACTGCACTTGGCTGCTCATCTCTAGTGTTGCCTGCAGTGCTCAGGTGTCCTTGTTAGAACCTTCAACCTTGAGCTTTCTGGGGAGAGACCCCGCGGAGCCGGGCCAAGATTTGGGCACGAAGGGCTTGCCCGTGGGTCTTCCTAGGTCATATGCAATCACAGCCGTGACTGGCAGTGTAACCGCCAAGGCCAGGGTGGCTCCCAGAGTCAGCAGGCATCGTTCCAGCCTGCGCCTTTGTTCCTCCTCTCCAGGCCTGTTTCTCCATCAGCGACAGCCCGGTGTGGATGGACTCCAGCACCACAGCCCAGTGTCGCCAGCTGGAGGCCGCGGTGGGCGGCGCCCAGGCTCTCAGCTGCCTCACAGGCTCCCGGGCCTACGAGGTGCGCCGCACCTGCCACGGGCTGGGCATTAGGGTTGGTCCCGGGGGGAAGGTCCGGTTGCTGGCTCTGGTCCTTTCTCGTCCCTTCTCCCTGGGTGTCTGGGAGGACACAGCTGCCGACCCACCCCCAGGGGAATCACAGGAGACACGTGGGTGTCTGGCCCCTGGGTCTGCTCCCGGTTGTCCTGCCTCCCTCTGCTGCTGGCGAGCCAGGGCGGACCTCCTGTTGCCCTTTTCGCAGAAGGGAGCTGAGGCGTGGACGTGGCTGTGCTCCTCGTGTCGAGCGGCCCTGTACGGGGGCGGAGATGGCACCTCCGCTTCAGCCTCTAAGCGGGGGCCAAAAATAGCGCCCACACTTCGAGCAGTTTTGAACCCGAGAGGAGTCAGTTCATGTAAGGCAGCGCCTGGAAAAGTTCCAAAAAAAGAAAAAAAAAAAAGCCAGCTTCGGTTCCCGCTGCCTTCAGCCACCCTTCCAGGGCCGGCTGCGATTGGCGCAGCTGGGGTCATGTGACCCCTCCTGCCTTGAGAACAATGGGGGGCGGGGAAAATACCCTGCGCAGGCGCTCTTGGTCAGCTTCGCCATCACTTTGCGGGTGAGGAGCGAGGCTTATTCCTGGAGGGTGTTCAGCAAACATTTCTAGAGTCGAGGCCTTGAGAAAGCTTCCTTTGTACTAATATCCAGAGCATGCTACGCTAACCTCACTTTGTGAGAGCCGATCATTGCACACAGGATATGGATTTTTAAGAATTTGCGCTCTTCTCTGCAGCGATTTACGGGAAACCAGATCGCGAAGATTTACCAGCAGAACCCCGAGGCCTACTCACACACGGAGGTCGGTTCAACGTTCCTCTTTGCTTTCAGTCACAGTTGAATTCCTTTTATAATACTTAACCTTTAGTATAAATACATCTTGCGCGCATTGGCCAAAAGCATGGATTAGCAGACATTGAAAATGATATATTCAGTTTGGCTTTTTTTTCCCCTCATTGTCGAGCTGTTTCCAAAGAGGAGGGAATGAATGGAATCGTGGGAAAGAGAAATCAGGGCCTCTCCTGACCCCAGGGGGCAGAGGGCAGGGTGGGAGCAGTGGGGACTGGTGTCTTCGGCCACCTGAGTAGGAGTTCCAGGTGCCCTTTAGTCTCGGTCTTCTCAGTTTCCTGCATGGAAATGGCTCCCAGGCACTTGATTGGTGTGGGCTCAGTGTTTCCTCCAGAAATGTGGAAAGCTGAACCTCTGTGTCCCTAGCTGTGGCCCTTCAACCGGAGCCTGTGTCCCAGAAACTCAGATTCATTCCTTGGACCACGGTCGCCGAGAGCCGGCACTTAATGCCGCCTGAGAAGCAGCCTTGACACCTTGGCTAGTGATTTTCATCTCTGAATAATTAGAAAACGATCAGCTCATGTTCAGCCAAAGTGCCTTTTTAATCTTGGGAGTTCACAGCATCCGGTTTGTTATTTAATGACTCAGGGTTCCAGATGACTCTGCAGCACGTGCTGTGTAGATTTCGGGGAGGAGGGGAAGGACAGAGATGTAAAACCCTCTCCAAATTCCGTGCGGAACTAAGGTGGCCTGAGGCGGGACAGGGGACAGGAGGTGCTGGCATTCTCTGCAGTGGTCCAAGGGCCAGCGATTCCCACGTGGAAGCACAGACCCCCCCAGGCCAACATTTGAAATCCATTATCAGTCCTCCAGCTCCTGAGGGACTGGTTTTCGCTTAAGTTGCTCTGAACCCCCGAGGGTGTCTTTGTTGGTTCTGAGTCCTGTGGCCACACATCCCCCCTTCCCTTGTGACTTAGATATAGAGACCACAGGAATGGAGGAAGGAGATCAGGCATCACACCTCCTGGATTCTGGGTAGAAAAGCCACTTCCCTAAGCACGGCTTTTTCATAGGGCTTGTTGCTTTTTTGCTTTGTCGGACTTGAGTTCTGTGGCCCAACAGAAACTGCAGCGTGAGGTGCTCTCGCAAGGAGTCTTGGTGGTCCAGATACTCTGATGTTCTAGTAGCCAAGATATTCAGTCACTACCATTACTGGGCACCTTGCTCCAAATTTCCACTTCCCTCCTCAGTTGAAAGCTCTTCTCATGTTGTGTGCCTCAGAGGATTCGGTGGCTTATGGAAATGAGTCCTAGCTGACTGTGTCTTCCTTTTACAGAGAATTTCTTTGGTCAGTAGCTTTGCTGCCTCCCTGTTCCTTGGGTCTTACTCTCCTATCGACTGCAGTGATGGTAAGCCTTCAGAGTCCCGGCGCTGGCCTGTTCTGTATGCACGTGCACATGTGGGGCTGTGGGCAGCGTGAGCCCCGTCCACCCGGCTGGGTGCTAGTCTTTTAGCCCTGTCGTCTGTTGCCGAGAAGGGAGCATATTGTCTTCTGCTGTGTAATGAATGTCCCTGGTGCTTAGCAGCTGAAACCGCAAGTGTTGATGATCTCAACAGAATTTCCGCAGGTCTGTAATCTTGGAGCAGCTTGGCTGGCTTGTGTGGCTCAGGAGCTCTCATGGGGTGGCCTTCAAGCTGGCAACCAGGACCAGTCATGTAAAGGCTTGACTGGGGCTGGAGGATCCACTTTCAGGGCTCCAGACAGAACTGGTTTGAGGCCTGTGTTCCTCTCCATGTGGCCCTCTCATAGGACCACTCACGACACTGGAGCTGGATCCCCCTCTCCCCCCCCCCCCCCCCCCACCCTACTGGTCACAACAGACCTACCCAGGTATAGGAAGACAGGGACCTCACAAGGTGTCAACACCAGGGCTCAGGGCTGAGCACGAGCCATCTTGGAGCCTGGCTCCCCCAAGGAGTTGTTTCTTGGGGAACGCAAGAGAGTGGTGAGCTTCTGGAGTCCAAAACCTTGCCCGAAATAACTGCGGGTGATGCCAGTGAGGAAGGAAAGCTGGGACAAGGCTGCCGAAGGCACTTTTGCATGAGGCCGGGCTGCAAGGCCTGCCAACAGAAGAGGGGACCAGAACGCAGAGCAAGAGCCCAGGCCTATGAACGTGGCTTCAGAGGAGGAGTCTTGGAATGCTCAGAGCCTCCTGGGACTCCATCTGGGGTGTTTGAGTGCTGTCGTATGCCAGCTGTTATTCTAGTGTTCAGGGAGAGGAAGCCGGTCCCCCAGCTTCACTCACGATCTGGAGAAGAGAAGGTTCCCACAGGTAGCTCCGGAGAAGTGAGACCAGCAGAACCCTAAGCCTGGAACAGCATGTGTCCACTTGTGTTCGCCACACCTCCCCTGGGGCTGTTTGTGCTGCGGGGGGGAAAGTCACAGCCCCATTCCCGGGGCGGTCCAGAGGTTCACGTTTTTCAGCCTCAGCCGGGCCCTCCACGCCGCTGTCCTCACCCCCCTGAGAAGTCACCCCCTGATTTACCTGTGGTCTGACCTCCTCACCTGGGTGCATGACTCCATTAGCATCCCGGCCGAAGTCTATGTGCCTCCACCTGGACCCAGGGGAGGAGGAAGACGGGAGGCCTTCCCCTGTGCTCTGGCTCGTCTCCCCCTCGCCGTCCTCAGGAAAGCCTCGGGAGCAGTAGATTGTTTTCAGACAGGCTTAGCTTCCCTCGATAAGTTAGATGTGATTGGGAAATCCTGAGGGCTGACCCACATCAGCACAGGGCTGCCTCCAAGCAGACACCTTGAACCCAGGGGACACAAAGAACAGTGCCTGGTCTACGTATTGTCGGGTCTTAGGGCTGCAGATTTGCAGGCTAATGGTGGAGCTGGAGCCCATGAGGGAAATGCGGAGGAGGTGGGGCCGTGTGTTTCCAAGGGCCCCTGCGGGCCTCATGTTTGCCAGCTCCATAATGACCCAGGCACACCGTATACGTTCCGGTGGGAAGAGGTCCAAGTATAAGTTTGCTGCAAGAGAATGATTGGCTTTCTGCCCCGCTTGTACATTTTCCCAAAAGGTCCTTTCTAAAGATGTTTCTGTTTCTTGTTTCCTTCGTTCCCTTAGGTTCTGGAATGAATTTGTTGCAGATCAAGGACAAAGTCTGGTCACGGGTCTGCCTTGCTGCCTGTGCTCCTCATTTAGAGGAGAAGCTTGGCTCACCGGTACCGTCCTGCTCAGTTGTGGTAGGTCCTCTTTCCGGCGGCGTGGCTCCTTTAAGAGCTGGCAGCTACTGGGGAAAGCAGTGTACAAGAGAAGCGTTTGACATGTCAAAGCCGAATGTCTTGATCAGTGCCTTGCATTTAGCAGGTACTCAGGTGCAGGTATATATGACTGCCTCGTGGCGGTGAGGTGTGGGGTAGGGGGACTTAGGAAAATTCTGCTAGAAATTTATTAGGATAGGAAGAAAAGTTGAAGGGATAAGTTGTGGGTGATTGCATACGTTAGGAAAAAATACACAGAATGCTGAAATTCTTGGGGTCGGAACCACCTCTGAAGCTTGGAGGAGGCAGAGAGTAGGAGGAAAGAGGAAAGAGGTGCCAGGAAGCTACGGAGAACGCAGTCCCTGGCACCGTATTGCCCAGGCTGGAATGTCATCTCTGCCATTTGCCAGCTTTGTGACTTTAGTCTGTGCCTCTGTTTCCTCATTTCTGTTGTTCCTGAAGGAATAATGATACTTTCTATGTTGTCAGACTGATGTGCAGAATAAACAGGTCGATGCATTTAAAGTTTATTTATTTATTTCGAAAGAGAGAGAGAGAGCACAAATAGGGGAGGAGTGGAGAGAGAGGGAGGGAGAATTCCAAGCAAGCTCCATGTCGTTAGCATGGATGCAGGGCTTGAACCCACGAACCGCGAGATCATGGCCTGAGCCGAAATCAAGAGTTGCGCGCTCAGCCAACTGAGCTGCCCAGGTGCGCTGTAAGTGAGCCGATGCATTTAAAAAAATTTTTTTTTTTTTAACGTTTTTTATTTATTTTTGAGACAGGGAGAGACAGAGCATGAACAGGGGAGGGGCAGAGAGAGAGGGAGACACAGAATCCAAAACAGGCTCCAGGCTCTGAGCTGTCAGCACAGAGCCCGACGCGGGGCTCGAACTCACGGACCGTGAGATCATGACCTGAGCCGAAATCGGCCGCTTTTTTTTTTTTTTTAATTTTTTTTTTTAACGTTTTTTATTTATTTTTGAGAAGAGCCGATGCATTTAAAGTGCTCAGGATAGTTCTCGGTCCCAAGGGCAATATGGAAAACATTTAGGGCAGCCACATGGGAAAGGATGAAGCGGGACCACTCTTACACCACACACAAAAATGAGCTCAAAATGGATGAAAGACTTGAATGGAAGACCTGAAAGCATGGAACTCCTAGAGAAAAACAGGTGTTGGTGGTGATTTTGGGGATTTGATACCAAGAGCAAAGGCAAGAAAAGCAAGTGGGACTATATCAAACTTAGAAGCTTCTGCACAGCAAAGGGAAACCATCGACAAAACTGAGAGGCCGGGGGCCTGGGTCCCTCGGTTGAGCCTCTGACTCTTGATTTCGGCTGAGGTCATGATCTCACGGTTCCATTCGTGATTTTGAGCCCCTTGTGGGGCTCTGTGTCGGAGATACACAGCCCTCTTGGGATTCTCTCTTTGCCCCTCCCCGTGCTTTCTCTCTCTTTCTCTCTCTCTCAAATAAACTTCAGAAAACCAAAAAGGCAACCTATGGGATGGGAGAATATACATAAAAATCCTGTATCTGGGGGCACCTGGGTGATTCACTTGGTTGGGCGTCCAACTTTGGTTTAGGTCATGATCTCATGGTTCATGAGTTGGAGCCTCACGTCGGGCTCTGTGCTGACAGCTCAGAGCCTGGAACCTGCTTCACATTCTGTGTCTCCCTCTCTCTCTGCCCCTCCCCACTCATGCTCACTCACGCTCTCTCTCTCTCTCTCTCTCTCAAAAAATAAACATTAAAAAATTTTTTTCAAAATCATATATCTGATAAGGAGTTAGCATCCAAAATTTCTAAAGAACTCACACAACTCTGTAGCGAAAAGACAAACGGTGTGATGAAGAACATTTAACCATTAGCACGACACCCCCATTCAGAATACACACTGGCTGGGTGTATTTGCCTTGGTTTCCCCGCGTTAACTGACTTTAGTTCTAGGCTGCTCTGTGGGGAGAATGGAGTAGACAGCTGGGCCCTGCCCTCAGGGGCCCTTTGGCAGGAACGTGTGCCACACACAGAACGGCTGGGTGGTTGAGGGTGTCAGCAGGAAGGAAGGAGAAGGGTCCCTGAGGCCTGAGGAGGGTGATGAGAAGGATCAGGCTGCCACTTGTGCTGCCCGTTCAGAGTCCCAGCCACAAAAGCACTTTTCTGAGATCAGCACCGATGTACAGAGCTTAGGGAGGGGTGTCCCCCGCCTCGGAAGGGGGACAGTTCAGGACCCAGCCTTGCTGAAGCACAGCAGAAGGGATAAGGAAGGGCCAACAGGAAACAGCCCAGCCTCTGGGATTGGTATTCCATGCACGGCTTCTGGCTTTGTGTGTGAGATGGGAAGCAATGTTTTGTCCACGGCAACAGGCTTTGTTTTCCTTATGCCGGGAACACATGCCTCCAGGAGGGAGCTCGTGCACAGACTAGCAGCTTGAGAAACCAAAAAGAACCGATTCTGAAAAGCATGTTTTCATTTGTAACAGATGCATCCACGTGATGGGGGGTGCAGGGACAAGTGGAACCGGTGTTTCCCATCATCCCTTCTTCGGAAGGTGGTGCCCAGGCAGCTTTCACATTTTTTGCAGGAAGATATCTGGAGATGGATGGTATTGGACACTTCTCCAGCCCTGCCTTGCAGCCTCCTAACCCATCTATTTGACCAGCTGCTGTGGCTTTTCAGTGTCACCTGGCCGCAGCCTGCCGGGGTGGGATCTCATTTCCCTCCCTTTCTGCCCAGGGCTTCTGTGACTCCGTGTTTGTTCTCTGCAAACCTGGAGGTCCAGGGAGTTAACATCCCACGGGACACCCTTCAGTAGCGGGGGCCTGTGGAGATGTGCCCCTCGCCCCATTCCCAGGTGGACAACCCCCAGATCCTTTACACGGCTCCTCGGACGCTGCCCACAGTGGTGACCAGCTTGACAATGTACCCTTGGGTGGCCTCTCCCTCCTCCCCAGGTCCCCTTTCGTTTTCTGGGATCACTTTCCCAAATAAGCCACCTGCACACGAACTCTGACTCTGGCTCTGTTTTTGGAGGCAACGGGGTCTGAGACATTTCTCTCCCAGGAGATGGCTTATTCTGATGTAAGTCCGAAATTTTGCTATAAGGAGCAAAATTTTCTTTCTAGGCCCCAGGAAAGCCCATCATTTATTTCAAACTTTTGGAACTAAGGTAAAGTCAGGGAAAGGGGGGGAAAAACGTGTCTCTTTTATAGCTGTGTTTTCTATGGGTCTGTCCAGCAGGTGTCCCCGATCTCTGGTCCCACAGCTGCCCTTGGAGGAGCCTTGGGGGCCATGCTTCTCAGGGGAGTTCCCTCCCCCTCACTGCTATTTTTTTGGTTTATTTTCTTTAGAAAGTTGACCTCTGCATTTGCATGTTGATTCTTCTTCTTCTTTTTTTTTTGATGTTTATTTTTGAGAGAGAGTGAGAGAGCGCGCGCACAAGCAGGAGAGGGGCAGAGAGAGAGAGGGAGACAGAGGATCAGAAGCAGGCCAGCACAGGACTCTATGTGCGGCTTGAACTCAGAACCGTGAGATCATGAACTGAGCTGAAGTCAGCGGCTTACCTGACTGAGCCACCCAGGCGCCCCGCATGTATGGTTATTCTTAATCAGATTGCTGGGCTGATAGAATGAGTATGTAAGGCATTATGTCTTTCCGTGAATTTGCTTACTGTGTGTCCACTGGTTATGTATTTACCATTAATGCTATACCAGAATGTGGAGCTTACGAAGAAAGTACAAGTTGGGGATTGGTTTGTTCCAGCTGCCTCTCAAAATCCAGTGGTGTTCAAGGCAGTGGGATGACCTTAAATTTATAGTTCCAAGCCTGTGCTGGGTTCCTCTGGCTTTTTGTGAACAGGAGGGGACATCCTGTTGCGACATCCCTTGGGAGTGATGTGAGTGCAGGCCCAGTGACCTGGGGCTTGTAGCATTCTTGCAACCTGAGGTTTGGACGGCTGTGAACAGGTGGGATTTGCTTCAATAGGGCGTACTTCCTTCTCCTCCTCAGGGAGCCATTTCTTCCTACTACGTCCAGCGCTATGGATTTCCTCCAGGATGCCAAGTGGTGGCCTTTACTGGGGACAACCCTGGTGAGTACCTTGCAGGATTTCACCCTCCCAAGTAGCCTGACTGGGTCCATTTGAGAATGTCAGCCAGTCCAGCCTCTTGACACCCTTCCTCCCTGGCCACGTGCCACACTGCTGGCCTGTAATCTGCCTCCTTGTACCTGCCCCACCTTGGTTCTGCCTCTGCCTCTGCCTTCTGGAGCCGCTGAGGGCTGCCCCCTCCGCCCCAGGTGAGAACTGATCAGTGGCTAAGGAGGGTAGTCCTGCCCACCATCCCCCTTGCAACTGCCTTTTCTGTTCCAAGCTAAACATCTCAGTTCCTCCAGCCCTTCCTCTGGGGCATGGTCTTGGGTCTCCTCCCCATCATTTGCTCTATGGATATGAATTGTTCCTCATCCAAACACCTTTCCCTCCCCCAGCCACTCCAGGAGGGGTCATCAGGTCTCTGAAGAAAGGCCAGGTGGCCACACTGTACCACCAGACCGCTGCCCCTCAGCCCCACCCCCGGCAGCCCTTTCCCTAACGAGCCACCAAGTTAGGATTGCCAGGTAAATACAAATACAGGTACAGGACACCCAGCGTAACTCCCATTTCAGAGGAACAGCAAATAATAAGGTAATATAAGCGCATCCCTTGCGATATCTGTATTTCACATGACCGCAGATGATTTTTTAGTGTAAGTACGTCCCAAAGCATGTTTCTCTGAAATTCAATTTAACTGAGTGTCCTCCACTTTCTCTGGCAACTCTACCCTAAATCACCCTCCTAGGCTCCTGCTCTGAGGAAGTGAGGGTCAAGTAACGTGGCCGAGGACCAGGGTCTGCTGTCCAAGGGAGGCTGACTTCCCTTCGCAGAGCCTCTCCTGCTTTCCTCCGTGGTCAGGGAACATGCGTGGCTCTCTGTTCTTTCTTTCTTTTTTTAACTTTTTTAATGTTTATTTTTGAGAGAGGGAGACAAGAGAGAGCGAGCAGGGGAGGGGCAGAGAGAGGGAGACACAGAATCCAAAGCAGGCTCCAGGGTCCCAGCCGTCAGCACAGAGCCTGAGGGCGGGACTCAAACCCACCGACTGTGAGATCATGACCCGAGCCAAAGTCGAACGCTTAACCGACTGAGCCACCCCGGCACCCCGTGGCTGTCCGTTCTATTTCACTCTCCTCTGAAACACATTTCTTTCTATTTTCAGACTTCAGCCCTTCTCCCGGTTTCAACACCCACTAGCCTCCCTGTACTTTCCTTCTGTTGGCTGTGTAGACGAGCAGGATATGAGCATCAAAAATAAATAGAGAGAGGCATGTGTGCCTAGGAGTGTAGTTGTATGCCTCGAAATAGAGCTGATGGCCCTGGTTAAAATTCATTCTTAATAACAGTGGCTATATTATTAGCAGTAGTACTCGATTCTATATTTTCTGCGGTGTCTGTGTATATTTTTGTGATGAGGGAAAAACATTTAAGTCACTGCTGTTCAGCCACTACTACAAATAACACTCATGGTGTTCCTCAGTCTGCTTCCGGCCTGTCTGCTCTGGAGCTGAGGGGACAGCTAGCACATCCCCGCCACGCTTGTGGCCACGTCTGTGACCTGTCTCTCCCGGGACAGCCGTGGCTCTGGTATCTGGGGGGATCCCCAGGAGCCAGACAAGGGCCCTTCCTGTCCCTGAGCAATTTCTGTAGACGATCGTGCGGAACCCTGTTGTGCAAGCACAGAACCAAACAGACCGGGTTTTGGAGGAAGGATCCCAGTGTTCCTGGTCCAAAGGTGAAGGAGAGGGAGGTAGACGCTGGTAGACAGTGGCCTGATTTCCACGGTGGCGAGGCATGAAGCCCCATGCTCTGTCCCTGGGTCGAGAGGCATCTCCAGCCTGCAGGGTGCGTGTTCTGGTGCCTCAGGCTCCCAGGGCCCACTCAGGCCCAGTTCCCATCAGCCCGAAAAGTTGGGAGGTCAGAGAAGAGCAGAGAACAGTTGGTCTATGATCACCAATTTAGGAAAATTCTACAGTTTTGTGGGCCACGTCTATTTTCCTTTCAGAATGAAAATAACCTCACTGAGTCTCGTTAGGCAGTGTATATACTCGTATCTCCTCTATCAACTAGAAGCATGTCAGGAGGAAGAAGGGGCCCTTTTAACCACGGCAGTGAGCTTCTGGGCATGTTTGAGCAGGAATGACAAAAAAGCAGCTTTCCAATCCTTCCTCTTGGACCTCGGTTTCAGGCTGAATGTTAGAGATCCCAGGCAGGTAGCCCTTTAGTCGGTTCCTCCCCAAGTCTGGCCTTTAGTCTGCTGGTGTTTTATTTATTTATTTATTTTTTAAATGTTTCTTTATTTCTGAGACAGAGAGAGACAGAACATGAGTTGGGGAGGGGCAGAGAGAGAGAGGGAGACATAGAATCTGAAGCAGGCTCCGAGCTGTCAGCACAGAGCCCGACGTGGGGCTCGAACTCACGAGCCGTGAGATCATGACCTGAGCCGAAGTCAGTGGCTCAACTGACTGAGCCACCCAGGCGCCCCGCTCTGCTGGCATTTTAAATAATGTATTAGCTGCTCCCTCATTAAAACAGCAGGGGTAACAAGCAAACAGACTAACAGACGCTTGTGCTCTTTTTCTTACAAGGGATACCTCTTCACTGCAGGAAAAAAAATCTTTTTAATACTGATGAACCAAAGGAAGGATGCAAAAATCATCCATAATCTCTTAACCCTGAGATAGCTACAGCTACAGTTTTGATGGCTATCCTTCCAACTTTCTTTCTATGCTCATAAGTAAACATATCTTATTTTAACTAACCCGGGCAATATTTTTGTGCAATATCATTTTAACGGTTGCCTACGGTCCAGTCGTCCCGCTTTATTTCCCCAGTCCCTGACAGTGGAGGCTGATGGGGCTTCCAGTGTTTGGGAACACATCCAAACACTGGATGTGTTTGTACTCAGCAGTACCCATGGCTGGTTGTACTCAGCAGAAGTGATTGAGTACCTCCGTCCTTCCCACATCTCCTTTCACTCACTTATTCAGTCTCTCGACATTTAGTGAGTACCTACTACATGCCAGACCTTTCACCTCCAGAGTACATCAGTGAGCAAGGCAGATAAGAATTGCTCTTAGGGGCCTCATGTCTAAGGGGGACGGACAGTCCCCTTTACCTTCTGCTTGGGTGGAAGGAAGCCCCAACTCCTGCCTCACCTTGTGATACACTCTGCCGTGTGTGTCCTGATGTCTCGACTTGGGCCCCTTGGTTCTTGGCACTCTTGTGAGCAGCTGATGGTGGGGAGTTTGGGCCCCTTTAGAAGAAGCTGGGAAGCATGACCACAGGGACTCTACCCCCTGACCCCTGGGACCTTCCCTTGGGCCATCCTGAGCCCTCAACTCACCCTGTCCCTTCCTCTACCCTAGCATGTGGATTGGGGCGGGAGGTAGGGGCTGGCTCCCACCTGGAGGTGAGTGTGGTTTGCTTTGTGGCTCCGTGTGACCTCCGGCTAACCAGAGGCTCCCCTCCTATTCTCAGCGTCGCTGGCAGGCATGAGGCTGGAGGAAGGTGACATTGCGGTAAGGTGACTTCTCACACCTACAGGCGGAGCCAACTCTTCCTGCCCTAGGGGACAGGGGTTCCGGGCCCCAGTAACATCTTTGTTGTCTATTAGAGGGTCTGCTGGCCCCAAAAGGCAGCTGAAGGAGGGGATAGGAAGACCTAGGCCCCAGGATCTATTCGTATCTCCTCTGTTAGAAGGTCATGGCCTTTGCTGGCAGGTCCCCTTAACAGTGGCCAGTCTTGCTTGGTGCAGTGACAGAAGGGTCTGACCCTTCTGGGTCTAGTGGGAAAGTCATTGGGGAATCAGTTGTTACCCAAACCATTAGTTAGATGCAATTGTGGTTAACTTCTAAGAAACTGGCCTACAGTTTCCATGAGATCCTAAATCTGGTTGCTAACTTTGGACTTATCTGATGTGGGAGGGTCAGAAGGAGGTTTCTCCGAGGAAGGGACATTTAATCAGCGGTCGACGGCATCAGGAGTGACATGATGGGGGTCAGGGCTGGTACAGCTGAGCAGAGAGGCGCCTCACCTCTGCCCGTTTCTTCCCAGGTCAGCCTGGGCACCAGCGACACCCTATTTCTCTGGCTCCAGGAGCCCATGCCCGCCCTGGAAGGGCACATCTTCTGCAACCCCGTTGGCTCCCAGCACTACATGGCACTCCTCTGGTAGGCTTGGTGGGGAGGAGGGTGGTGTGGGCAGGTCCGGTACCATCTGGAGCCCTCAAGTCATTGTGCTCAGCAGCTGAGACCCCGGGACTCGTTGGGTCTTTCTGACAGCAGAGCTGGGCGGGGAAGAACCCGGCATCTGGAGTCCTCCCCAAACCCAGATTGCAGTCCCATCCTCAACACCTATATCTTGTGTGCAGATGCCACAGCACATGTGAGTCACACTTTGCTCATGAAATGGGAAGAATAAAAGGTTTACTTCGTAGCGTTGTTATGACGTGCCTCGCACATGGTAGGCCTTCAACAAATGGTAGGAAGCACATCCTGCCTCCTGACAGTCGTCATGGAGGAGGTGTGCTCTGTACCCTGATCACAGGCCTTTGGAAACCCACTGGAAGCTACTCAGGGAAGTTTCTCAGCCTCCAGGCCCCAGGAACCATTGGAGAATATATAGGTCTATTAAGTTTACCAGCTCTGTTCCATCATCCGGGTGGTATGATGTATAGAAGCCACAGCTCCCTGTCTCTCGCTGGTATTTCAGGGCTGGTTGTGGCAACCGCACAAGAGCCCAAGACCAGTGCATTTCCCCGCAATTCCGAGGGGCCTTTGCTGGGCCCGATACCTTGCGGTCCAGCCTGACCTGCAGCCCTTCTCCCTCGGATTCTTCACCAAAATATGTGGGTGCAGTCAGCAAGCACTGGGTCCCTCCCTCAGAGGTGTGTGTGCTTCTGCAGCTTTAAAAATGGCTCCCTCATGAGAGAGAAGATCCGTGATGAGTCAGCTTCCTGTTCCTGGAGTGAGTTCTCTGAGGCACTGCGGTCCACGGAGATGGGGAACGGCGGGAACCTGGGTAGGCTATTTGGTGATGCCTGGGCCTGTGAAGGGCAGCGGTTGCTGGCAGAAGGGACAGGCCCTAGGGCCTCGGGGGTATGGGGAGGTGAGGACCATGGAGAAGCCAAGAGGAGCCCTACCTGTCTATCCTTCTGCCCCATGGGCCTTCCAGACTAGTGTGAGACCCCATGATCTGAGTAAGGTTGGGACGTTCTCCATGCTTTGAGTGGAAGTCAGGCCATAACTGCATCTCTGTCCCCTCTGAGGCCCTGGTGACAACATCAGGGATGGCAGCCACGGCTCCTACTCTATCCCATTGTGTCCTCCACATGTAGCTTTCTGTCCCAGATGCAGGGTTCTGTTAGGAATGGTGGCCGGCCTTCTGAGCGGGGAGGAGACGTGTCTCCCTTGATCAAACCTGGGCTGGTATTTCAGGGCTGGTTGGGCAGCCGCCTCTGGCCCGGGCTGCAGGTGAGAGTAGGAAAAACCGTCTCTAAGAAAATGTAGCTCAGGGCCTTTCTTCCTGTCCTGCTGGAGAGCGGGAACCAAGGGTATTCCCCTGACTCTTCTGGCAGACCCAGATGTAGGGTCATTTCACCCTGTTCTTTACTAAGTCTTTGAGAAGCTTATCTTTTGTTTTTGATTCCCGACAGTGAATCTCTTCCCGGTCTTGTTTCAGGTTTTTATTTTGACGTAATGGAGATCACCCCTGAAATTATTGGGCGCCATAGGTTTAGTGCAGAAAACCACAAGGTACGTGTGGTATTGGTATTGGAGAGAAATTGGCTCCATTTTTGAGTACTAAATTTAACAATCACCTATCAGATTCTGCTGCTTTAGGGACGTCATGCATTTACTCACCTATTATTAGAGCAGTTTCTTTTTAAGTTTATTTATTTTGAGAGAGAGAGAGAGAAAGCAGGCAGGGGAGGGGTAGAGAGAGGGGGATTCCCAAGCAGGTTTTGCACCGGCAGCATGGAACCCGACACAGGGTTCAAACCCACGAACTGTGAGATCATGACCTGAGCCAAAGTCGGACGCTTAACCGACTGAGCCACCCAGGTGCCCCTAGAGCAAATGTTTTTGATGTGCCAGAGTGCATTTTAGTGCTGGGGAATCAGCAGGATCTAAGGCAGACATGCTTAGAAAGCAGAGTGCAAATCACCTGTGTCCACGCTGACTGTCACTGAGAGTCATAGAGACTGTTGACTTGGCCGACTTAACCCTGCACCCCCGAGGACTGACACTGTCTCCAGATCAGGAATTCCTTCCTGATGGAAAGCCTCTGGGACGGGAGGCACTAACATTTATTGAGGGCTGTTTAGCTCCAAGCACTGTGCTGATGGTTTCCTATATCCCTCATTTACTGCTCATAGCCTCTTGAGGTCCAGAGAGGCTAAATCATGTGCCCCAGTCACCAGGGCCTGGGTGGTAGAGGGGGGCCTCCAACCCCAGTCCTCCCTGGCCCTGAAGCTGCTGTTTTGTTTCTCCTCCACCCTGTGACCTTTCCTAGGTGGGGTCAGTAAGTCACTCTGTCTAGTAACTGTTACAGTTAGAGTAGGCATCGGATTTGTGGCTGATGAAGCCATTCTGTATTGGGTTATAAGTGGGAAGCTTTATATAAACTGTAGAAGGAAGGAGTTCATCTCGGTTTTCTGAGGAAGGATCAGAGAAGATACAGAGAAGGTATGCCTGTTCCCTTTTCCATAAACCCATCGAGGGCTAACAGGGAGAAGGTAGGGTCTATGCTGGTCACAGGGGCTCAGGCATGGGCAGAGCTTGGGTTGACACCCATCAGCAGCTGTGGGTCGTCAGCGTAAGCTGTAGGCTGTCACTTAGTATCAAACACCCAGACCAGACTCTGCCATCTAATTGGGTCATTGTAACCACCCTGAGACACATTACCTCAGTGTTGTTAAGACCCCAGCAAGGTCTGCGTAACTTACTTGAGGTCACAGAGCTGAACCTTTGGCGGCCTGAGACTAGCCCTCTGATGCTCTGTTTCTCCAGAGCGAACATGCATGAGGCTGGGAGTGTGTGTGTGTGAGTGATGTGTTTGTGTGACAGGTGCTTAGTTGGTTGAGGCACACCGGAGGTCTGAGTCACGGTTTCTGAATCTGGGCTGTCATTTAAAAAGACAACACATACACACACACACACACACACACACACACACACACACACACACACAGTGAAGGGAAAACAAGGAATCTTCACTCTGTGCCTGCTTTCTCTTGGGGACAGGTCCCAGCATTCCCCAGGGATGTGGAGATCCGAGCACTGATTGAAGGGCAGTTCATGGCCAAGAGGATTCATGCCGAGGGCTTGGGCTACCGAGTCAGTAAGTGAGCTGCTCGCGGGCTGTGTTCTGGGGCACGGACCCTCATACCCTGAGGTGCCTGAGACCCTTCCTAACCTCCAGGCCAGGCCTCACAGATTTGTTGCGGCTTCATTACAAGGGCAGGAGGGACATGGAGCCTGGCCCCTGTGGCGGGGGGAGGGGAGTCAGGAGCGCCTGTGGGCAGACAGGGACTAGGAGGCAGGCTATTCTGCTTCTCTGCTCTGTCCCCATGAGCCTGGCCTCCTGGTGAGTAGCTGTAGCACTTGGAGACCTTTCTGTAACCTGAACCTCCAAGATGCCCCAAGCTCTGGACCCTGAGGACATGGGCAGTGCAGGTGGGAAAGGCCTAGGTGGGATCCATCTGCCCTGGGGCGGCCCTGTCCAGCACTGCGGGTCCATCGGGGACGAATGGGGATACAGAACCACTATTGAAACCAGAGGTCTGGAAAGGAAAGGCAGAGCGGGGTAGGTTGGGGAGAGGGGCACCTGTGGGGAGAAGGGGATTTCTAAGAACTTGAGCTCCGGAATGGGCAGCTTTAGGTCCGTGAACTTCCCCTTAACTGCTGGCACTGGAGTGCCTAGGGCGGGGCTTCTGCCGGGAGGGTGTATTTGTCCCTCTGGGCACCTGAAGCCTCTGCTTGAGCTCCAACTCATGATACTTTTATGGACAATCTGAGTTCTGTGTCGTATGTTTTATGTCTTTGAACCAACCAAGTCCGAGGATACTATAGCAGTAAGCATTAGGGAAGCCTTTTTGAGAAGCTGTCGTGCAGCATCTGCTAAAGCCGCACACACACCTTCCAGCAGCCTCGCCTCTTGGCGAATGCATAACAGAAACGTGTACACGTGTTCTCTGAAGACGTCCGAGAGAACATTCATCGTGGCACGGTGCTTAATAGCCCTGCACTGGAACCCAACGCCCATCGATAGCAGGCAGGATAAGTGTGTGGGGGGGTACTCATGCAATGTGATACTACACAGAAACGAAAATCAACCAGCCCCCACTAGCTGCAGCCAAAGGGGCGAATCTCATCCATGTAACTCGGTGGAACGAAAGAGGCCAGACACAAAAGCGCATGCGGCGGGATTCCGTGTACATCAAGTTCAAAACCAGACAACACGATTTGCAGTCACTGGAAGCCAGGACAGTTAGCAGCTACCTTTCAGGAGAGGGCCTCTGGGGTGCTGATGGTGCTCTCTTTCCTGAGTTACACGAGGTGTGTTGAGTTTGTGAGAATATGTCAGGCTGTCGGCTTATGAGGGGTTACGTACATTTTTCAGGATGGATGTGTGTTCACCACAAATTTTATTTATTTATTTATTTATTTATTTATTTATTTATTTATTTAGAGAGCATGTGTGAGCCAGGGAGGGGCAGAGAGAGAGAGAGAGAGAGAGAGAGAGAGAGAATCCAAAGTAGGCTACGTGTGGTCAGCATGGTGCCCAACGTGGGGCTCAAACTCCCGAACTGTGAGATCATGACCTGAGCTGAAACCAAGAGTTGGACACCCAACTGACTGAACCACCCAGGCGCCCTCATCACAGATTTTCAAATAAATAAAATAAGCATTATACACATTCCCATTTCTTTCCACTGCATCCCTCAAAGCGTAAAAAGAAATTCCCTGAAGGTCTCCAAAGCTTCCAGAATCCCCAGAAAAGAGAGACCGGTGAACAGGGCGGGGATGGTGCTGAGGTTGGCACCCAGTGCCTGGCACGGAGGGTCCTCCAGCCATCAGGAGGGGACACGTTGTGGGGGGCTGTCCCCAACAGTGTGCACGAAGAGGCCGTGAGAGCAGAGAAGTCCTTCCGGGCACCGGAGGGCTGATGGGATAATGTCATCATTCCCAGCCTTTAAAGAATTTTTGGTGCAAAACCACACAGAGTTACTTATCCTCTTAGCAAAAGCTTAAGAGCAGCTATCAAACCTGTCTTGCGAGCTCTGCTGGGCACCTTCCAAATAAGATTACGTAAACGAACATGCTTGCAACCAGAAAGGGCTGCACAAACACGAGGCATCTTTCTCCCCCGGCTGTGGTGTGGAGTGCCTCGTGTTCTTAGGGGACTTGCTTCTGTAACTCTGTTACCTTCATAAATTCATCCGTGTGAATTAGCGTAGCTATTCGTCGTTCGTTCTCACTGCACTGGAGTATTCCATCACGTGCTTGTGCTACGATCGACTTCTCTGGTCTCCTGTGGTGTAGGTTTGCTCTTGCCGGTTCAGTATTAGGAACCGTGGGCTGCTGTCAGTCTTGTAAATGTCCGTGGCTGATTCTTCCTCATTTCGTCTCTTCTGTGTAACAGGTGTTGGTAGTAAAGTGACAACCTGAGTACGGATTTTGTTTCTAGAGCCTGTTGCGTTTGGCTAGCACAGCGTTTAGTTATTCAGTCAAATACCTCTGCCCGAGCGGGTGCCGGTGCTGCCTTACTCTGGCCTCATGCGCTCGGTTACTCCCTTCTGGCCCTGCAGGCATTTCCACCGTTGGCCCCTGAGCCTATAGGCTCTACCTCTTTTTCTAGTAATCAACGTTTAAAATCCAACATAGGGGGCGCCTGGGTGGCTCAGTCGGCTAAGCTCAGACCACGATGACACAGTTTGTGAGTTCCAGCCCTGCACGGGGCATGCTGCTGTCAGCGCAGGGCCCACTTCAGATCCTCTGTCTCCGTCTCTCTCTCCCCATCATGTGCGCTTGCACACGTGCTCTCTTTCTCTCTCAAAAATTAACAAACGTTTAAAAAATTTCTCAAAACAGATACTCACATTTATTGCTTTTGATCAGTGTTTAGAATTTATATTCTGCTCAGTGGTGATGGTTTCCATTGAAAGACATTATGTTCCCTCTCTACTCTCCTGTCTTTACCTCCCATTTTCCAGTTCCAGAAATGTTACTGTTCAGTGTGCATTATGCATCAATAATTACTTAAATTATACACTTGGTTGCTTTCTTTGATTACCGCTATTTATTAGATCACACATCTAAGCGGTTTTGTATTTGTATTTCATCTTTGCTTCAGGACATCCTTGACCCTTCTTTCATGTAGATGTGGGAGTGTGGGGGATGCTCTCAGACTGTATGAAAATACTTCAATTTTGCTTTCACACTCAAATAATACTTAACTGACTGAGCCACCCAAGTTCCCATTGTCTCAAAATAAATAAACTTTAAAACAAAACAAAACAATGTTTTGTCCTCTTCTGACTTTTAGTGTTGCCAGTGAGAGGCCCATCTGAATGGTATTTTTGTCTCAGCAGAATCTTCTAGAATCTTTTCTTAGGGTTTTGAAATCTCTCAGTTAAAGTTTAGGTCTCAGCCTTCTTCCTTCATTGTGGTGAGCGCTCATTTCATTAGAATATATCTGACATTTTCTAGCTTGAGGAAATTTATCACATTATTTCTCTGATGATTTCTTTCCCTTCATTTTCTCTGTTCTTTTTACTAGAATTCATATTGACTGGTGGTTTTCAACAGAGGCAGTTTTGCCCCCCAGAGGGTATTTGACAATATCTGGAGACCTTTTTGGTGTCGCAGACGGGGAGTGCTGCTGTCGTGGGCAGAGGCCGGGGTGCCACCGCCCATTCCACAGTGCACATGCCAGCCCTCCACAGCAAAGAATTATCCAGTCCGAATGCCACCTGTGCCGAGGTTGAGACACCCTGTACTGGACCAGCTGTTGGCCCTCTGGCCCTAATTTCGCTTTGCTTTGTTTCATCACAGAACTTGTCACTATCATGCTCTATTTTCTAATTTATCTACCTGTTTATGGTCTGTCCTTTCTCAACTAGAAGGTGAGCTCCCTGAGAGGAAAGGTCTCCTCTGTCTTGTTAGACCACCTGTTCCCACCTCTTAAACCACTCCCCGGTGGTAACTGGGCTCTCCCTAAATATTTGTAGAATTAATAACTAAAAGGATACTTTTCTCAACTGTCTTGGCTGTGGGTTCACAGTACTGAATGAGTAATTGGGTCTCAGTCTAGACAGCAAGCCTGGGTTCCTGTTCAAGTGCAAGATCCCTTCTTAGCCCCGTGCCCCCCACCCACGCCCCACCTACCCCAGCAGGAGGGCAGCCTAGAGAGGCTGTGACAGTAGATGGGGTGACAACAGACACCAGATTTTTTTTTTTAAGTTTTTATTTATTTATTTTGAGAGAGACAGAGACAATGCGAATCGGGGAGGGGCAGAGAGAGAGAGGGAGAGAGAGAATCCCAAGCAGACTGCACAGTCAGTGCAGAGCTCGATGCAGGGCTCGAACTCACAAAACCACTGGATCGTGACCTGAGCAGAAACCAAGAGTCCAACACTTAACCGACTGAGCCACCCAGGCTCCCTGACCACAGGCAGATTTAAGTTGAATCTTCTAAGCATTGTACAAGCTTAGAAGCTGGAGTCCTCTCTACAAAGGCTCTCCACATGCCGCAATCAGCAGGATTTTTTATTCTGCTTAGAAGGTGAATGTAGGGTATTTCTCTGATGGGTGCGTGTCTGTCCCTTTTCACGTCTGCCCTGGCAGCTCAATGTTACTCAAGTTCAGCTTTTCCTCAGGCCCTCCAGGCACCCTCTGCAGGTACCACCTCTGGAGGGCAGGTCTTTAGCTTGAGGTCAGGTGCTGCTGCTGCTCATTGGAAGCGGGGAGACAGAGAGGCTGAGTCTCACATTTCTGAAATCATTGGCCTACTCTCAGTGCATCCCCGCCGACACTTGACATTAAGCACCTTTGAATCTTTCGTAATCTGATGGATGGAAACTAGTATCCCAGTGTTGGTTTAATTTGTGTTTATTTTCATTAATAACGAGTTTGAACAGCTTTTGTAACTTTGGTTCTTCTCTCTGTGAATTGGCTGGTTATATCCTTCATCATTTTCCCCGTATTGTATTTCCCTTCTTATTCTTTTTTTTTAATTAATTTTTTTAACAATTTATTTATTTTGCGAGACAGAGACAGAGCGTGAGCAGGGGAAGGCAGAGAGAGGAAGACACGAAATCCAAAGCAGGCTCCAGGCTCTGAGCTGTCAGCTCAGAGCCCAACACAGGGCTCGAACCCATGAACTATGAGATCATGACCTGAGCCAAAGTCGGATGCTTCGAACACTTAGATCCTTGTCTGCTTTCTGTGTTGCAGACATCTCCTGTCACTTGTCTGTTAACCTTATTTATAGTGTCGGCAACTGAACAAAATTTTGATTAAATGAAACCCACCAATTTTTCATCTTAAATTTTATGCTTTTGAGACATTGTTTAAGACGTTTTACCATTGCCACAGAAGTGTTTTTTATTTTATTTTATTTTTTTTACATTTTGTACTGTTAGTGTAACTTCCACATTTAGGACTCTGATCCATCTGGAGTTCACCTTTATGAATGGTGTAAATTGGGTTCTGGCTTAATTTTTTTTCATATGGTGACTCAGTTCTCTTTTCCTGTGTTATCTGTAGTGCCCTCTTTATCATTTATCAGGTTTTTATACATACATGAGTCTCTCAGGGCAGCTGCGTGGCTCAGTCAGTTACACGTCTGACTCTTATACCGACTCAGGTCATGATCTCACAGTCGTGGGATTAAGCCCCACATCGGGCTCAGCACTGAGCATGGAGCCTTAAGATTCTCTCTCCCTCTTTCTCTGCTCCTCTCTCCCCTAGTACTCTCTAACTCGCTCAAAATAAATAAACAGCCAAAAAAAAAAAAAAAAGAAACCTTTCTACATGGGTCTGTCTCCACACCCCCTTTTCCACTCCACTGGCTTATTGGTCTGTTCTTGGGACAAACTATTATGTACTGCGGTTTTGTAGTTGTATTAGTTGTCCAGAGCTGCGTAACACAGACTGGACAAAATATTTATTTTCTCAGAACCCTGGAGGCTAAAAATCTGAGGTCAAGGTGTCAGCGGGGTTGGTTTTCCTGAGGTCTCTCTCCTCGGCTTACAGATGCCTGTGACTTGACATGGTTTTCCCTTGTGTGTCCTTCTCATAAGGACAGTAGCCATGTTGGATTAGAGCCCAACCTAGTGGCCTCATTTTATTTATTTGTTTTTTTAAATTTTTTTTTTTTTTTTTAACGTTTATTTATTTTTGGGACAGAGAGAGACAGAGCATGAACGGGGGAGGGGCAGAGAGAGAGGGAGACACAGAATTGGAAGCAGGCTCCAGGCTCTGAGCCATCAGCCCAGAGCCCGACGCGGGGCTCGAACCCATGGGCCGCGAAATCGTGACCTGAGCTGAAGTCGGACGCCCAACCGACTGAGCCACCCAGGCGCCCCTATTTGTTTTTTTAAATTTACATCCAAGTTAGCATATAGTGCAATAATGACTTCAGGAGTAGATTCCAGTGATTCATACCCTATGTATAACACCCAGTGCTCATCCCTTAATAAGTGACCTCCTTAATGCCCATCACCCATTTAGCCCATCCCCCTCCCACGACCCCTCCAGCAACCCTGTTTGTTCTCTATATTTAAGAGTCTCTTATGTTTTGTCCCCCTCCTTGTTTTTATATTATTTTTGCTCCCTTCCCTTATGTTCATCTGTATCTTAAATTCCTCATATCAGTGAAATCATGTAATATCTGTATTTCTCTGACGAATTTCTCTTAGCATAATACTCTTTAGTTCCATCCACGTAGTTGTAAATGATAAGATTTCATTCTTTTAGATTGCTAAGTAATACTCCATTGTATATATACCACATCTTCTCTATCCATTCATCCATCTATGGATGTTTGGGCTCTTTCCATATTTTGGCTATTGTCAATAGCGCTGCTATAAACACTAAGGTGCATGGACCCCTTTGAAACAGCATACCTGTATCCCTTGGAGAAATACCTAGTTGTGCAGTTGCTGGGTCATAAGGTAGTCCTATTTTTAAGTTTTTTCCGCTATTTTCCACACTATTTTCCAGAGTGGCTGCACCAGTTTGCATTACTACCAGCCATGCAAAAGAAATCTTCTTTCTCTGCATTCTTGCCAATGTCTGTTGTTGCCTGAGTTGTTAATGTTAGCCATTCTGACAGGTGTGAGGTGGTATCTCATTGTGGTTTTGATTTGTATTTCCCTGATGATGAGTGAGGTTGAGCCTTTTTTCATGTGTCGGTTGGCCATCTGGATGTCTTCCTTGGAGAAGTGTCTATTCTTGTCTTTTGCCCATTTCTTCACTGGATTATTTGTTTTTTGGGTGTTGAGTTTGGTAAGTTCTTTATAGATTTTGGATACTAACCCTTTATCTGCTATGTTGTTTGCAAACATTTTCTCCCATACCATCGGTTGCCTTTCAGTTTTGCTGATTGTTTCCTTTGTTGTGCAGAAGCTTTTTATTTTGATGAGGTCCCAATAGTTCATTTTTGCTTTTGTTTCCCTTGCCTCCGGAGATGTGTTGAGTAAGAAGTTGCTGCGGCCAAGGTCAAAGAGGTTTTTCCTTCTTTCTCCTTGAGGATTTTGATGGCTTCCTGTCTTACATTTAGGTCTTTCATCCATTTTGAATTTATTTTTGGATATGGTGTAAGAAAGTGGTCCAGGTTCATTCTTCTTCACGCCTCTGCCCAGTTTTCCCAGCACCATTTGCTGAAGAGACTGTCTTTATTCCATTGGATGTTCTTTCCTGCTTTGTCAAAGATTAGTTGGCCATATGTTTGTGGGTCCATTTCTAGGTTCTCTGTTCCGTTGATCTGAGTGTCTGTTTTGGTGCCAGTACCATACTGTCTTGATGAGTACAGCTTTGTAATACAGCTTGAAGTCTGGGATTGTGATGCCTCCAGCTTTAATTTTCTTTTTCAGGATTGCTTTGGCTATTCAGCGTCTTTAATGGTTCCATACAAATTTTAGGATTGTTTGTTCTAGCCCTGTGAAGAATGCTGGTGTTATTTTGATAGGGATTGCATTGAATATGTAGATTGCTTTGGGTAGTATCAACATTTTAACAATATTTATTCTTCCAATCCATGAGCATGGAGCATTTTTCTGTTTTTTTGTGTGTGTCTTCTTCAATTTCTTTCATAAGCTTTCTATAGTTTTCAGTGTATAGATTTTTCACCTCCTTGGTTAGGTTTATTCCTAGGTATTTTATGGTTTTTGGTGCAGTTGTAAATGGGGTCGATTCCTTGATTTCTCTTTCTGTTGCTTCATTATTGGCATATACAAATGCAACCAATTTCTGTGCATTCACTGTATATCCTGCAACTTTGCTGAATTCATGGACCAGTTCTAGCAGTTTTTTGGTGGAATCTTTTGGGTTTTCCATATAGAGTATCATGTCATCTGCAAAGAGTGAAAGTTTGACTTCCTTCTTGCCGATTTGGATGCCTTTTATTACTTTGTGTTGTCTGATCGCTGAGGCTAGGACTTAAGTACTATGTTGAATAACAGTGGCGAGAGTGGACATCCCTGTCATGTTCCTGACCTTAGATGGAAAGCTCTCAGTTTGTCCCCATTGAGGATGATATTCGTGGTAGGTCTTTCATATGACTTTTAAGATCTTGAAGTATGATCCTTCTATCCTTACTGTCTTGAGGGTTTTTATCAAGAAAGGATGCTGTATTTTGTCAAATGCTTTCTCTGCATCTATCGAGAGGATCATGTGGTTCTTATGCTTTCTTTTATTAGTGTGATGTATCACGATGATTGATTTGCAGGTATTGAACCACCCCTGCAGCCCAGGAATAAATCCCACTTGATCGTGGTGAATAATTCTTTTAATGTATTTTTAGATCTGGTTGGCTAGTATCTTGTTGAGGATTTTTGCATCCATGTTCATCAGGGAAGTTGGTCTGTAGTTCTCCTTTTTAGTGGGGTTTTTGGTTTTGGAAAAAAGGTAATGCTGGCTTCATAGAATGAGTTTGGGAGTTTTCCTTCCATTTCTATTTTTTGGAACAGCTTCAAAAGAATAGGTGTTAACTCTTCTTTAAATGTTTGGTAGAATTCCCCTGGAAAGCCATCTGTCCCTGGACTCTTGTTTTTTTTGGGAGGTTTTTGATTACTAATTCAATTTCTTTACTGGTTATGGGTCTTCAAATTTTCTATTTCTTCTTGTTTCAGTTTTGGTAGTTTATATGTTTCCAGGAATTTGTCAATTTCTTCCAGCTTGCCCATTTTATTGGCGTATAATGCTGATAATATTCTCTTATTATTGTTTGTATCTCTGAAGTGTTGGTTGTGATCTCTCCTCTTTCATTCATGATTTTATTTATTTGGGTCCTTTTTTTTTTTTTCTTTTCTTTTTGATCAAACTGGCTAGGGGTTTATCAATCTTGTTAATTCTTTTAAACATGGTTCTTTGAAGCTGGTTTCATTGTTCTGTTCTACTGTTTTTTGGGTTTCGATAGCATTGATTTCTGCTCTAATCCTTATTATTTACTGTCTTCTGCTAGTTTTGGGTTTTATTTGCTGTTCTTTTTCCAGCTCTTTCAGGTGTATGGTTAGGTTGTGCATCTGAGACCTTTCTTCCTTCTTTAGGAAGGTCTGGATTGCTATATACTTTACTCTTATGACCGCCTTTGCTGCATCCCAGAGGTTTTGGGTTGTGGTGTTATCATTTTCATTGGCTTCCATTACTTTCTTTTATTATTTTTTAACAGTTTTTTTTTTAATTTTTTTTAACGTTTTTTATTTATTTTTGAGACAGAGAGAGACAGAGCATGAATGGGGGAAGGGCAGAGAGAGAGGGAAACAGAATCGGAAGCAGGCTCCAGGCTCTGAGCCATCAGCCCAGAGCCCGACGCGGAGCTCGAACTCATGGACCATGAGATCGTGACCTGAGCTGAAGTCGGACGCTTAACCGACTGAGCCACCCAGGCGCCCCGGCTTCCATTACTTTTTAATTTCTTCTTTAACTTCCTGGTTAACCCATTCATTCTTTAGTAGGATATTCTTTAGTCTCCAAGTATTTGTTGTCTTAACAAGTTTTTTCTTGTGGTTGATTTTGAGTTTCATAGTATTGTGGTCTGAAAATATGCACGATATGATCTTGATCTTTTTGAGGGTTGATTTGTGTCCCAGTATGTGATCCATTCTGGAGAATGTTCCTTGTGCACTCAAGAAGAATTTGTATTCTGCTGCTATAGGATGAAATGTTCTGAATATATCTGTTAAGTCCATCTGGTCCAGTGTGTCATTCAAAGCCATTGTTTCCTTGTTGATTTTCTGTTTAGGTGATCTGTCCATTGTTGTAAGTGGAGTGTTAAAGTCCCCTACTATTATGGTATTATTATCAATGAGTTTCTGTAGGTTTGCGATTAATTGATTTATATATTTGGGTACTCCCATATTTGTAACATCTTTGTTTACAATTGTTAGATCTTCTTGGTGGATAGACCCCTTAATTATGATATAATGCCCTTCTTCATCTTTTGTTACAGTCTTTACTTTAAAATCTAGGTTGTCTGATATAAGTATGGCTACTCTGGCTTTCTTTTGGTGACCATTAGCATGGTATATGGTTCTCCGTTCCCTTACTTTCAATCTGAAGGTGTCTTTAGGTCTAAAATGGGTCTCTTGTAAATAACATATAGATGGATCTTGTTTTCTTATCCATTCCGTTACCCTGTGTCTTCTGATTGGAGTGCTTAGTCCACTGAAATTTAGAGTGAGTACTGAAAGATATGAATTTATTGCCATTATGTTGCCTGTAGAGTTGGAGTTTCTGGTGGTGTTCTCTGGTCCTTTCTAGCCTTTGTTGCTTTTGTTCTTTTTTTTTTTTCTTTTCATCTTTTCTCCCCTCAGAGAGTCCCCCTTAACATTTCTTGCAGGGCTGTTTTAATGGTCACAACTCCTTTAGTTCTTGTTTGTCTGGGAGACTTTTTATCTCTCCTTCTATTTTGAATGACAGCCTTGCTGTATAAAGAATTCTTGGTTGCAGGGGCATCTGGGTGGCTCAGTTGGTTGAGTGTCCAACTTCAGCTCAGGTCGTGATCTCATTGTCTGTGGGTTCCAGCCTCGCATTGGGCTCTGTGCTGACAGTGCAGAGCCTGGAGCCTGATTTGGATTCTGTGTCTCCCTCTCTCTCTGACCTCCCATCTCTGGGTTCCATCCCTCCCATCCCTCCTCATGCTCTGTCTCTCTCCATCTCTCAAAAATGAATAAACGTTAAAAAAATCATTTTAAAAAGAATTCTTGGTTCCATATTTTTCTGATTCAGCACATTGAATATATCCTGCCACTCCTTTCTGGTCTGCCAAGTTGCTGTGGATAGGTCTGCTGCGAACCTGATCTGTCTTCCCTTGTAGATTAAGGACTTTTTTCTCTTTCTGCTTTCATGATTCTTTCCTTGCCTAAGTATTTTGTGAGTTAGACTATGATATGCCTTGTTGATGGTTGGATTTTGTTGAATCTAATGGGAGTTCTCTGTGCTTCCTGGATTTTGATGTCTGTGTGTTTACCCAGATTGGAAAGTTTTCCACTATGGTTTGCTCACATAAACCTTCTACCCCTTTTTCTCTTTCTTCATCTTCTGGGACCCCTATGAGTCAGATATTATTCCTTTTTAATGAGTCACTGAGTTCACTAATTCTTATATCGTGCTCTTTTGCCTCACTTTCCCTCTTTTTTTCTGCTTCATTATTCTTCATAAGTTTGTCTTCTATATTGCTGATTCATTGCTCTGCTTCTTCCATCCTTGCCGCCATGGCATCGATCTGAGATTTCATCTTAGTTATAGCATTTTTAATTTCATCCTGACTAGAGTTTACTCCTTTTATCTCCCCAGAAAGGGACTCGATGCTTTTTTCAACCCCAGCTACTATTCTTATTATTGTGATTCTAAATTCTGGTTCAGGCTTCTTGCTTGTATCTGTGTTAAGTCCCTGGCTGTCATTTTGTCCTGTTTTTTCTTTTCGGGTTAATTCCTCTGTTTCATCATTTTGAAGGAAAAAAAGGAATTAATAAAGAAAAAAAATTAAAAATTAAAAAAACATATAAAAAACTAATAAAGGATGCTAGATCCTAGGTGTGTTTTGGTCTGGTTGTTTAAAGCTTGATAGATTAGAGAAAAAAGGGAAAGATAAGAAAAGGAAAAACGGGGGAGGGGGAGAAAGCTTTTGAAAGTTTAAAAAAATACAATAAAATAGAATAAAATGAAATGATGAAGGTAAAAATAGAATTTAAAAATTTACAAAGAAGTAAAAAATATAGTAGAGAAAAATCTTTTTTATAAAAACAGAAAATAAGGGGTGCTTGGGTGGCTCAGTTGGTTAAGCAACCAACGTCAGCTCAGGTCATGATCTCACAGTTCGTAGGTTTGGGCCTGACGTCGGGCTCTGTGCTGACAGCTCAGAGCCTAGAGCCTGCTTCAGGTTCTGTGTCTCCCTTCTCTCTGCCCCTCCCCTGCTCGTGTTTTGTCTGTCTCTCTCAAAAATAAATAACAAAAATTAAGAAAAGTCCAATTGGAATTTTTATTTAGGATGCAATGAATTTATAGATTAATTTGCAAAAAAAAAAATAACACTTCTATGATATTAATTCAAACCCATCCAAGACCATGGAATATCTTTTAATTTACTTAGATATTCCCTTTTGTACTTTATTTTTTTTTTTAATGTTTATTAATTTTTGAGAGAGAGAGAAAAAGCATGAGCAGGGGCGGGGCAGAGAGAGGGAGACGTAGAATCCGAAGCATGCTTCAGGCTCCCAGCTGTCAGCACAGTCTGACATCAGGCTCGAACTCACAAACTGTGAGATCGTGACCTGAGCTGAAGTTGGAGGCTTAACCCACTGAGCCCCCCAGGCACCCCTCCTTTTTGTACTTTAATAACAGTTTCAATTTCTTTCCTCATAGAGACTTTTGAATTTTTTGCTAAAGTATATCCTCACTAGATTACATTTCTGGTTGCCAATGTGAATGGTAATTTATTTTCTATCACATTTACTAATTGATTATTGCTAAAAATGCCATTGATTATTGTATATGGCAGCCTTATTACACTTTAATTGGTTTGCTTATTTAAAATTCTTCCAATTAGATAGTTTATTGTCTGTAAATAATGGTAGTTTTTTTTCTGTTTTTTTCAATCCTTAAATATTTATTTATTTATTTATTTATTTATCTTATAGGTATGGCTAACATAACTAGTACTATGTAACAGTGTACTAGATAGTATGAGTCTTTGTTTTGTTCCTACTATTAGTTATCTATTGCTGTGTAACAAATTACCTCAAGACTTAGAAACTTAGGGGCGCCTGGGTGGCTCAGTCAGTTGAGCGTCTGACTTTGGCTCAGGTCATGATCTCATAGTTTGTGAGCTCAAGCCCCACATCAGGCTCTCTGCTGTCAGCTCAGAGCCTGCTTCGGATCCTCTGTTTCCCTCTCTACCCCTCCCCTGCTCACTCGCTCTCTCTCTGTCAAAAATAAATAAACATTAAAGAAAATATTTTTTAAAAGACTTAGCAGCTTCAAAAAACAATGAGCATTTATTATCTTGCATGGTTTCTGTGGGTCAAGAATTTGGGATTAGCATAATTTAGTAGTTCTGGCTGAGGTCTCTTATAAGGTTGAAGTCAGTATGTCATCTGGGGCTGCAGTCGTCTGAAGGCTCGACTGCAGTAGTCATCTGAAGTAGTCATCTGAAGGCTTGAATGAGTAGGATCTCCTTTCCAGGTGGCCAGCTCACATTGTTATTGACAGGAAGCTGCAATTCCTCACCCTGTAGACATCTCCAGGGGACTGCTTGAATGTCTTCATGACATGGCAATTAGTAGCACCCAAAGCGAGGGATCCAAGAGTGATCTATAATAGAAGCCTCAGTGTCCTTTATGACCTAGACTTGGAACTCACACTCCACATTTTACACAATATCCCACTGGCCACATGAGTCAGCCTTACTGAATGTGAGAGGGAATGACATGACAGTAAAAATATCTGGAGGCAGGGGTCATTTGGAATCCATTTTTGGGGGTCTGAGAGACACAGCAGTCTTAAAGAAGATACTTCTGTTTTGTTAAGAGTGATGTTTGTTGTAAATTTTGGATATCTGGCCTTTATTAATTTAAGTATGTTCCCTTCTCTTCCTGGTTTGTTGAGAGATTCTGTTCTTTAATGATAAAAAATGAAGACAGAGGTCAGTGGGACAGCAGCCTGACAAGCAAATTGCTTCTGACAAACCTGCGGGGCACCTGGGTGGCTCAGTCAGTTTAGCGTCTGACTCTTGATTTTGGCTCATGTCATGATCCCTGGATCATGGGATTGAGCCCCAAGTTGGGCTCCATGCTGAGCATGGAGCCTACTTAGGATTCTCTCTCTCTCTCTCTCTCTCTCTCTCTCTCTTTCTCTCTCTCTCTCTCTGTCTCTCTCTCTAAAAATTAAGGGAAAAAAAGTTTAGTTGTGACAAACCTGCATGGACAGAGCCAGCTTTGGATCTCTCCTTGAGTCCTGTGTGATGAACAAGAGGCATTGGCCCAACACAAGCCCTTCTTGGCTAAAGAACTCTGGAAAACAATATTTTTTGCCTTGGGGAGATTGTTGCATCCATTCAGGTTTTTCTTTTTCCTTGCAGTGCCCAAGACAAAGATTTTGGCCACTGGAGGGGCATCTCACAACAGAGACATCTTACAGGTATGTGCTGATAGCAGGCTAAACAGAAGGGCCTCTTCCATGTCAGTTATTTCTAAGACCCAGACACTGGTCTAGTAAGGACTTCCTCTTCCCACTCTTGCAAATGTCTGACCATCAGGCTACCACATCATAAGGCTGTCAGTATCTTACTGGGACGTTGAGCATTTTTTGATATAGCCTGAGGCTGTATCAACTATTGACTTGCAAGATACCTGTCTTAGGTAAGGTTCTCTTGAAGAAGAGCCTGAAATGGGAATTCGAAGGGGGTTGTTGAGAAGGTGCTCCCAGAAGAAAGAGAGTGAGGGGTGCAGGTAGGGCAGGCGGAAAAGATAAGCAAGAATCTGGTTTTGGCTCTAGCTCTATCCCATAGGAAAGATCTGAAACATGATCTGTATGGCAGACATGGTTCCACCTTGGGTAAGGGACCAAGTGGCTACCCTGGAGAGAGGTGAGAACAACCCTCCTAGGAGGGGCAGCCTCTGTTCAGCTGAGAACAATTCCTTTGAGGAGGGGCAGCTGTGAGTCATTAGCAGCTGATACTCACAGCATCTGGGGGAAGGATGCACACCAGTCCAGTAACGGGATCCAGATGGGGCATCAGTGGCATTCACTATATCATCTCTGGTCAACTAAGACTCCCAAGTCTTTTCCATGTGAACTCCTCTTGGTATAGGTCCTCCATTTTAAATTTATAAAATTTATTTTTGGGACCTAAATGGGAAATTTTACCCTTTTCCCTATAAAACATGCCTTTGTTAGTTTGGGTTTGTTTGGGCTTGTTGATATTAGTCTGATACCCAGCCATCTCCACCTTGGCCATTGGCTAAGCATACTTCCTAAATCTTCCTTCTTGTCTTTGATAAAATGGTTAAATAGTGCAGGGACAACCTGGAGAGCTGTGGCCCTCCACTAGAGATGTCCCCCCAGGTCATCCTGACTCTATTATTACCAGGGTGGTATGGCCAACTATACTTCTTTAAGGCAGTAGAGGTGGACTGGAAGGCATCTGAAGACACATGAGGAAAGAGAGCCTAGAAAATGCATGTCAGTGGGGTGCCTGGGTGGCTTTGGATATTGGATCTCCCTCTCTCTGCCCCTCCCTCGCTTGTGCTCGCTCTCAAGTAAATAAACTTTAAAAGGGGGGTGGCGCCTGCGTGATTCCTTGGTTAAGCATCTAAGTTTGGCTAAGGTCATGATCTTGTGGTTTGTGAGTTTGAGCCCCGCCTTGGGCCCTGTGCAGACAGCTCAGAACCTGGAGCCTGCTTTTGATTCTGTGTCTTCTGCCCCTCTCCTGTTCATGTTCCATCAATCTCTCTCTCTCTCTCTCTCTCTCTGTCAAAAATTAAAAAGGAAGGAAGGAAGGAAGGAAGGAAGGAAGGAAGGAAGGAAGGAAGGAAGGAAAAAAATAAGGCAAAATGCATACCAAAGTGTTTGTATTCCTTCTGAGAAACAACTTACGACATTAAGAACCTCTGTCATTTCCAGGTACTTGCGGATGTGTTTGGCGCCCCAGTGTATGTCATAGACACTGCCAACTCTGCCTGTGTGGGCTCTGCGTACCGAGCTTTCCATGGTAGGTCGATGGATGGGGAACAGAGGCTTCTGGAAGAGTTGGGGCACTGGCTGGGCTGAGGAGGATAGAAAGGGGTGATGGGCAATCCCAGTCTTAAGGACATTAGAGTCTTGAGCTTTAGTTTCATTTTTCTCCCTCCTAGCAGGTGAGAACCAACCCAAACCTTTTGTTCCTTTATTCCATTCTTAAAAAAAACAGGGAAAGAAAAGTAGGTTCCTAACTGAACGAGGCTTGGTCACAGTCGGGTTCAGCACAGGGACATTGGGAAAGGACACAGGACGTGCTTGAGGGCGCATGGGCAGGGGTCTAGACGGCTGGTGGGCAGGAGAGGTGGATGAAGTCCAGAGCCATTATTTTCAGCAAATGCAGGAAGTGGAGACAAAGATGAAATTCAGAGCCAAGAAGTCCAGTACCCTGGACAGCTCCACAGGGGACCATCTATGCGATGGCGGCCTCTCTGAAACTCAGGATAATGAAAGAATCTCCCTCATCTAGGCGGGTTCTTGTGGGAGCAGTCCATGCCCACAGTGGCCCCATTTAGTCAGTTTGTCCTGTCCTCTGCCTGCTCGGACTGCTCTTCCAGCTCCATTTACCTCAAGGGCTCTCTTCCCTCTAGCGGTTCCATTCTTCGGGCATTTACTCTGAACTTTTTAACACACCTATTTAAACTTACTTTTTTCTGTCAACACCGAGAATTAATCAGGGACTAGATCCTTCTCTTAATAATTAACTACTTACTCCTTTCTCCCTTCCCTCTCCACCCTGCCCACCTCAGCCCACATCATACCACCTCCTGTGTCAAGATCACTGGGCAGTTTATTTCCAGGTTATTTTATTAATTAAACTTCTTTTCATGTTGGCTTTTATTTGCACCTCCCTATGAACTTCTCTTTCTCTCTCTTTGAATTCCCTGTAGTTTCTTTCTTCTTTTTCTCTTCTTTGATAGTTTTGTTGGAATATACAACCTAGATAAGTTTAAGAAGAAATTCAGTAGGTGATCATTTTGGAAGCCTTACATGTCCAGCATGGACTTTTTTTCCCTCTCCAAAAGAATGCTACCTTGGCTAGGCAAAGGACCCCAACTTCAAAATACTTCTCCTTAGCGTCTTGAAAATACTGTTCCATAATCTTTCGGCATTTAGTGTTGCCCATGAGAAGCCTGGGGCCTACTTCCTGCTCCTTCTGCTGCTGAAGCAGGAAAGGAGCTGCCTACTTCGTTTCTTATTTTTCCTTTTCTTTGCCTATTTTGTTGCCAGAGGTCACCTGGGGTACTGCCCCACTCTACCCTCCAAAACCAGAGCCTGAGCTAAGTCCTAGCATACCAGCCCTCACCCTGACGTGTATCAGCCACTTCATGTCTATTTTCCCCAGCTGCATCCAGGATGAACCTCACACATAGCCAGTCTCTGGGTGAGTGGAGAGGGGACCAGTGTCTTTTGATTGGTCTCCGTGCTGGCCTCCCCACCACTCATCCCATTCCCCGTTCCCCTGCAGCTCTGAGCTGGGATATCCCAGCATCTGGTTGGAAACTGGGCCACATGTCTTCACTGGACCCTCCCTCACTTATGGTGGTCCTGAGTTTCCCTGTCAATCTGATTCTACTTCTTAAATTGCCTAGAAAGTCCTCACTTTTCTTGTCCACCTATGGCAGCCTTTCCTCTTTTCCAGGCCTGCACTCATTTACTTGGTGAGCATTTATTGAGTGCTTCGGGTATGCAGGTGTGTGCTAGGCACCAGGGCTCTTGTGGAGACCCAGTCCCTGGCCTCGCAGAGCTTGGGCTCAGCAAAGGAGGGACCTTGAATCTGTAGCCAGAAATGGTAAGAAGTGCTCCGTGGACAGCAGATGGTACTTAGGGGTGGAGGGTCAGGGAGCCTCCAAACAGGTGACATTTTTAGCTGCAGCTTATCTGAGGAGAAGGGCATAGGTCCATAAAGAGAGGAGATAGGAACACCTTACATGAAAGGTGAAAGTAAAGGCTCTGAAGCAGGAAGAATTGTAAGAAGCCTGGGATGGCTTCAATGCGGTGAGTCATGAGAGTGGAGGCTTGTGAGAGAGGAGGGGCAGGCAAGCCCTCCTCTTCTGTCAGGTGCCAGGTGTTAGCTGCCCTGCTGTGACACATGCTGTCACAGTGAACAAGACAAACTAGGGCCTGTTGGGGAGAGGTCTGCATGTGAAATTTCCCCTCTCCCTCTCTCTCTCTCTCTCTCTCTCTCTCTTTTAAATGTTTATTTATTTTTGAGAGAGAGAGAGACAGAGTCAAGCAGGGGAGGGACACAGAGAGAGGGAGACACAGAATCCAAAGCAGGCTCCACGCTCTGAGTTGTCAGCACAGAGCCTGACACAGAGCTCAAACTCACAAAGCACGCACTCATGACCTGAGCTGAATTTGGAGGCTTAACCGACTGAGCCACCCAGGCACCCCTTCCCTTATCTCATTTTATTTTATTGTATTGTATTGTATTGTATTGTATTTATTTATTTATTTATTTATTTATTTATTTATTTATTTTTTATTTTTTATTTTTTTTAATGTTTATTTTTGAGAGAGACAGAGACAGAGCACGAGCAGGGGAGGGGCAGAGAGAGACGGAGACACAGAATCTGAAGCAGGCTCCAGGCTCCAAGCTGTCAGCACAGAGCCTGACACGGGGCTTGAACTCACGAACCGTGAGATCCTGACCTGAGCCCGAAGTTGGACGCTTAACCAACTGAGCCACCTAAGCACATCTCTTCTCCCTTTTTTTAAAACAGTTTTGTTGAAGCACAATTTATATGACATGAAAGTCACCCAACTTTAAGTGCACAGCTCAGTGATTTTTTAGTCAGTTGATTGAGTTGTGCTACCATCACCATAATCCAGTTTTAAAATATTGTATCACCCCAGAGATAAAATGTTATTTTCAGTTAATGTCTTCATTTGCAACATGCACTGATGTGAAATGAGCTTTTCTTCTAGGCCTTGCAGCTGGAACAGACGTGCCCTTTTCAGAGGTTGTGAAGTTAGCCCCACCTCCCAGATTAGCTGCTACCCCAACCCCAGGAGCTTCTCAGGTGAGACACCATCAGAATTTGGTCAGAGCCTTTGCGTCGTGAAAACCAACTCTAGTTAATCCAGTTAGTCCTGAACAACACAGGTTGAGGGGCGCCAGTCCTCTGGCAGAGATGAAAATGCACATATAACTTTTGACTCCCCAAAAACTTAACCACTAATCTCTGAAGCTGAGATTACTCTTTGGAGTTTAACCCAGTTGGGGTGAGGGGGCCGGGCCTTTATACCTCATGTTGATCGATCTCTGCATGCAAGCCACCCCAGGATGGGGTAAGGCAGCTCTCTGTAGCCAAAGCAAACCCCAGTGGGGACTGTCAGCTGAGGGCTGGGAGAATAAGTTCTTCATTCCTGAAGGGCAGTCTGTGTGGTATGCCAGGCCATCCGTGACACCTGTGTTCCTGCTTGCAGAAGGTTCCTGCAGCCTAGGAGCAGGGCCGCGCAGACGGGGCGTTATTTCTCATCTAGCAGGCAGCGTGAGCTTCTTGCTTGCATCAGATTTCCTTGGCCCTGAAGTGCCATGGGATGATGTGGGGTGGGCTCAGGAGCATCCAGAGCACATGCTGTGTCTGTGTCACAACCGAGTGACCCCAAGGTTAGGAAACTCGCAAGTTATAAAGGAGCTGAAAGCCTATCTGCCCAACCTTTGACCCCAAGGGAGACATTATCTGTACTATCCTGGTCAGCAAGTAAGTTTTCCCTCTTCTCTAGAGGGTGGCTCTGTCTCTGTCTTCCAAGGCTGTTTGCTGTGTAAATAACAAAAAGGTAGTCTGCAAAAAAAGCTGTCTCCTTGGGGCGCCTGGGTGGCTCAGTCGGTTGAGCGTCTGGCTTCGGCTCAGGTCATGATCTCGCAGTCCGTGAGTTCGGGCCCCACGTCGGGCTCTGTGCTGGCAGCTTGGAGCCTGGAGCCCCCTTCAGATTCTGTGTCTCTCTCTCTCTCTCTCTCTCTCTCTCTCTCTCTCTGCCCCTCCCCCACTCATGCTCTGTCTCTTTCTCTCTGTCAAAAGTAAACATTTAAAAAAAATGTTTTAAAAAGAAAGAAAGAAAAGCTGTCTCCAGACATATAGAAACACCATGGAGAATTGTCTCCCAACATATCTGGGAGCAGAAGCTCACAGTTTACAGGTGACAGAGAACCCACACATATAGATGTGCCCACGCTTCTATTACTTTGTCCTTACGTTGTGTGCCCTTACCTTTAAGAGCCAGCTCAGTGTAATAGAAAGACCCTAAACTGATATAAAGGGCCTTTGGGTTCTGATTCTTATCCTGAATTCCCCTCACCATGTAACCTTGAACGGCACTTCTCATCTCTGAACCTGTTTCTTCGTCTGTGGAGTGGGGACAATATCTGTCCTCCCTACTTTTTATTATTATTATTATTTTAGGGAAAGAGAGAGAACCTTAAGCTGAGTGTGAAGGCTGATGAGGGGCTCAATCCCAGGACCCTGGGATCGTGACCTGATCCGAAATCAACAGCTGGAGGCTCAACCAACTGAGCCATCCAGGCACCCCTGGGTTGCCTACTTTTAACCTACTAATTGTGAGGCTTAAAAAGGGTCCTTGACTATAATGGCTTGATTATATAACAAGAAGTCTGAAGGTAGTTGCCAGGGTTGATTTAGTGGTTCAGCAATGTCAGACAGAGTATGCAAGCAGGGGAGGGGCAGAGAGAGAGGGAGACACAGAATCCGAAGCAGGCTCCAGGCCCTGAGCTGCCAGCACAGAGCCCGACTCGGGGCTCAAACTCATGAACCGCGAGATCACGACCTGAGCCGAAGTCAGATGCGTAACTGACTGAGCCACCCGGGTGCCCAAGGAACCCTTTACTCTTACACCCAAGTGTAACCTCAGAATCCTTCATAACACCAGGTGTCGCAAGCAGCAACAGTCCGTGATTGTTGGTGTCATGACCTATTTGAGGACCGGTTAGTAAACTCGTTGGGAGCGGGAGGTGCTCTATGGCACCTAGTTGGTTGTGCTCCAGTGGAAACACAAAACTGTAACTATTTTCTCTCGGCTCGGCTGGATATTGCAGTTTCCTCTTCCGAGAGGAGATCGAAGCTCCCCTTGAGTTCTCTGTCAACTTCACAGAGCTGCTCCCGAAGCACCGAGAGTGGGCCGTGGTTGCATAATCAATTACTAAAATACCGGACTTTGGAGCTAATTAGGCCAAGAGGTGTGGTTGGCATAAGCCAGTGGTGGTGCTTGTGAGTCTCAAGAAACTCTGGGTCCCTTGGTCGTAAGTGTCGCTTGTCTGGAAGACAACATGTGCTCACCTGAAATGCACCTGCCCTTCTCAGGCGAGGCTTAAAGAGCCACGGGTGAAAACAGCTTAAAAAAAAAAAGGAATGAAGGTTAAGAATGTGGGGTTGTGTTTCTGGCTCTTTTTCCCGTGTTGGCTTTTGGTTTTGGTTTATTACACAGCATACTGTATATGTAATTTTGTAGCCCACTTAAAAAAAAAAAACACTACAGCACAACATGAGTGTGTTTGTATTCTTAAAACTGAGCATGCCTTAAAACAGGGCACCTGGGTGGCTCAGTCCGTTAAGTGTCCGACTTTGGCTCAGGTCGTGATCTCGCTGTTTGTGGGTTCAAGCCCCGCGTCAGGCTCTGTGCTGACAGCTTAGAGCCTGGAGCCTGCTTCGGATTCTGTCTCCCTCTCTCTCTGCCCTCCCCCACTCGTGCTCTGTCTCTGTCTCTCTCTCTCTCTCACAAAAATAATGTAAAAAAAAAACAAAAACAAAAAAACGGAGCATACACATTATTGTTAATGACTGCATGATATTCTATGTGGCTATTGAACCGATAGTTTCTTTTAAGGTTATTTATTTTGAGAGAGAAAACACACAGAGGGGAGGGGCAGAGAGTGAGAGGGAGATAGAGAATCCCAAGTAGGCTCCGTGCTATCAGCACAGAACCCACAAGGGGCTCCAACTGTGAGAGCCTGACCTGAGCTGAAATCAAGAGTCGGACACTGAACCTCCTGAGCCACCCCGGTGCCCCCCAGTAATTTACTTGAGCATTTAATATGTCTTAGAACAGTTGCTTCTAGGTTTTCAATTATTATAATTGCAATTATGTGAGTAAAAGGTTAACAAAACCTTCTATTCTGCATGAAAGTTTGAACTTGGGTTGACTTTCTACCTCTGTTTCCTTTGAGACAATAAAAATGGAATGTCAACAGCATTACTAGGCCACACATTGCTTATGTTAAAAGTGACCTTCAATTAAGGCACTGCACCTGGAGTGGGAAAACCATATACACCTGACGGGAAGTCGTTCGTAGGGCTTCCCTCAGTACAGTGACTTCTCAGGGGCATGTCTCTTGCCTATGGAGTTGTTCAAAGAGATACTCCTGTGGTAGGAGGTTCCAGAGCCAGGGTGGTTCGTGCACCTGTATGGTGTGGGTTCCATCTCCTCGCGCCTGAGCTGTAACATGGGGGTCAGGGAGGAGAGACGGCAGGGAGACCCTTTCCTGGACACTTGTGCAGACTGCTGTAAGGACCGCTGCATGGTCTTTCGCTGAAGAGGTCCACCTGCAGCCACTGTGCCGACAGGTACGTTTCTCCAGTGTATCCTTTTGAGGGCCAGCGTGTGGCCTGTGGTATTCTTAGGGGACTGGCCGTTTAGTGGTGTCTAAGAAGACCCTCAGTAGGCCTGGCCCCCCACACGTAGGATTTCCTTAGGAGAACTTTGCAGAAGTAGAGTAACTGGGTCAAAGGCTGTGGGCATTTTTATGCCCTTTGATACCAGCGTGCGGTCAAGTTGGTTTCCGGAAGGGCTGCACGACCGACTTCACCAGCTCTGGGAAGAGACCCCGAGACAGCATTACCAGGGACCTGGAATTTTAAAAAATGTTGTAAACCTGGTAACGGAAATTGTTTGTTCGTCCTAATTTGCCTTTTTAAAAAACCTTAGGCTGCAGGTTTGAGTACTACTAGCTTTTTCCTCTTTTGCGAATTGATGCTTCCTTTCTTTTGCCCTGCACAGAAGCCTCAATTACAAGTAAATGGGGTATTAAGTTTTAAAACTGTAAGTTGCAGAGAGATGTAAGAGGCACCTCCCCCTCCCCAGTCTAACCAGCTCTTTCTGCCCCTCCAGGTCTACGAGGCCCTCCTTCCACGATACGCCAAGCTTGAGCAGAGAATCCTGTCGCCGACCCAGGGGCCTCCTGAGAGAATTCCTCAGGCCCAGGCACCCCTGTTAACCCTGCCTGCCCAGACTCACTGATCCCGCCTCGAGACGTGCTCCTGGACAGCAGGGATCCTCCTCCTTGTTCTAAGTGACTGTGCCTGCCCACCTTGCACTGCTCCAGTCCGGCCCCGGACCACCTAAACCCAAGGGACTTTTATGTACAGGGACTTAAATCAGCAGAATGGGGGAAACAAAGCCATCCCTCATCCCTTGACCCCAGCACCCCCTTCTCCAACTCGGACTCTTTGGCCACTCCTCCCCAAACTGCAACCCACAGCCACCCCCGCCCCATACCATGACCCCGCTATCCCATTTCACCACCCCCCCAGCCCTGACTCCCTTCTTTCAGTGTCTGAATGGCCTCCTAGTTTCTTCCTTTCTTGTCTTCCCCATGCTTACTCCTCCGTCAAGGTTTCTCCCTTCTGTCCTTCCAGCATCTGCCCCTCATCCTACGTGAGCTCTTCTTCCTCCCCGTGCCCACCTGCTGAAACTCACTACCTCCCACCCAAAGAGTTTGACACACCTGATGACCGTGCTTCCTGTCCCCTCCCATCAGCTCTCCCCACCAGTTGCCTGACTCCCTGGCACACCAGGCCACTTGGAGGGCCCCTCTCCCAGGTAGTACAGGGTAGCACCTCCCTCCCTCCGTCCCTTCCTTCAGGGAGAATTTCTCAAATTCTGGATTTTTTGATTCTATTTCTGTGGTGTCGTTTGACATGTTCTCTGTCTTCTATATTTCCTGAAGATTGGTGGTTGGATCCAATACAGAGTTCCTCACCCTCAGTACTATTGACATTTGGGACTGGATAAGTTTTGGTTGTGGGGGGCAGCAGTATCACTGGCGTCTACCTGCCAGATGCCAGTGTCACCCTCTCCCCGAGTCGTGACAATCCAAAATGTCTCCAGACGTGGCCAGATACCTCCTGGTGGGGATGGGGAGGCCAAATTGCCCCTCGTTCATAACCACTGACTTAAGAGACTCGATCACACACGATGCAATTTTCCTTTTTGTGTCAGACAACCAGGACGGTGTTGTGTTCTTCCATCAGGAGGCACGTAATGTCTGGTTTTCTCTCACTGTCGTGATGTTCATCCCCAGGTCCATCAGCTGACTAGGGATCCAGTTTTCTTAGTCTTCTTCATTTATGACCTGGCATTCTTCTATGTGAGACATTCCCCATCCAGTTACCCAGTGGTGGTGTTTATATAGGAGAGGCCGAATAAATAGATTCTTCCCGGTGTTCACTAGTGTTCAAAATAATGGGTTAATCCCCAGGCATCCTCTAACAGCAACTAGATATTTTTTTCAGTGTCAATCTGATGCATTTAGCGTATTTTATGTGTTTTAATCCATTGGGGTAATTATTTCTGTCCTTGCCTTCTGTTGTTAGCCATTCTCTCCAGCTCTTCTGCTTCCCTGATGTTTCATTCCTTCTTTCCTTACTGATACTTCTGCTCTGTTTACCCCTTAATTCCTGCTGGGCCCCAAATCTCTGTCCTCATCCTTTTTTCTCACCCATTCTGTCCTCTGGTTAGATGATTTCATCTATTCTTGGGTTTCAACCACTGTTTCCATACCAGGAACCTCCAGATCTATGTTTCCATCCAGAACTCTCCTTGGAGTCTACCAGCATTCTCACAGGGGTACTTCAGACTCCACTTATCTTCCCTTGCCCTTCCCCCAACCTCCTCCTCTCATGTTGCTGTTTCAGTGAATTGGAATCACCATGCATCCATGCATTCAGGAACCCAACCCCCAAATGCAGATATCCTCTCTCTTTCCCACGTCAGATGAGTCACAGGTGAGTTTGGTTATTCCTCTGGTAACTCCTAAAGCAGTTCCTTTCTCTCCATCCCCCCTGTTTTACCTTGGACCCCTTTATACCTTGCTCAAATTATGACAAGAGCCTACATAGAAAATCCTCTGTGATCTGCTTCTACAGAATCCCCCAGAGATTACCTCTGCTGCAGGCCCTCACCTAAATTGGGACTTCAGTGAAACCAGGCTCCTTGTGGTCTCACCCAGAGTGGAAAAAGGCTGCAGAGCAGGTCTGAGACCCGGTGGGTTAGAGCAGTAGATAGGGGGGAGTCAAAAGGAAGAGGTTTGCAAAATGAATGGGGCCGGCAGCATTTCTGAGAGAGATGAAGTCATCTCAAAAGGAAGTGGTGTCCTTAGCAGGCTTGGTGGATGAGAGGAAGAAGAAAGCAGAAAGCTGAGGGTGACAGCCTGTCAACAGCAAGTCGATTCAAAGGAAAACGGGCAACTTCCCAACCCCTGCTACCTACACTTGACTTATTAAAGAAATTTTACAACATTGACCAACAGAAAAAGGCTCTCTTAGACCAAGAAACAGAGAAAGGCGGTCAACCCATTTCCCATTTTACCTCTGCCCCCATAGAGTTGTCTGTCATTGCAAGCATGTCAACATAAATAGAAAAGGGAACTTACCACATAGACATATGTAGGAAGAAAACAAAGTGAGAATCGATTTTTCAAGCTGATGAAATACTCCAAAATAAAGAGAACGAAAGAGAGTAAAGGACAAATACGGTAAATTGTAACAACCCTCCGGTGTGAGCTTTAAAAGAAGTTTCAGTGCAAGTGCAGATGTGAAAGAATATCACAGGTCAGAGCATTTAAAACTCGGAATGAAAATGAAGGTTCAACAGGCATGTGTGTGAAGAGAGAACTGATCAAGCTTGGGAAAGGATTTGAACAAAAAAGCATCATAGGAATGAAGACTAAATTACAACATATTCAAATAAAAGTCGAGATGTCTTCAAGATATAGAAGATAGGAATGATGAAAGCTAAGACAGCAAAGGATAGAGAGGAAGAGCTGACAAAGTCCAGAAGGAAAAGGATCAGTAAAGTAACAGGTAAAATGGGAGCTTCTGGAAGCTACCAAAAGAGAAGACAGTGGAATTGGTTTTTTTTTTTTTTTTAATTTTTTGATTATTTTTTAGTATAATTTATTGTCAAATTGGCTAACATACAGTGTGTACAAGGCGCTCTTGGTTTTGGGGTAGATTCCCATGGTTCATCACTTCCATACAATACCCAGTGCTCATCCCAGTGAGTGCCCTCCTCAGTGTGATCGCCCGCTTTCCCCTCTCCCCCAACCCCCCCCCCATCAACCCTCAGTTTGTTCTCTATATTTAGGAGTCTCTTATGGTTTGCCTCCCTCCCTCTCTGTAACTATTTTTTCCCCTTCCTTTCCCCATGGTCTTCTGTTAAGTTTCTCAAGATAGTGGAATTGGCTAATACTTAAACTGCCCCTGGAAGTTTCTGAAAAGCAAAAGATGTGAATCTTTATCTTGAAAGGGCCCCTTTTTGTTACATGGAAAATTGACCCAGAATGATCAACTGAGACATATCCTAGCAAACTGCTACACTTTGAAGGTGAGGAAAAAACCCATCTAGTCCAAAAGAGCTAGTTTCTTACAAAGGAAAGGTCAGGTTGGCATCAGATTTCTCAAAAAAAGAAAGTACAGGGGAGCAACATTTTCAAGAAGTTTAAAGAAAAAAACTGAACTAAGAATAAGTGTTTTGTATCAAGCTAAGCTGTCCTTTAAGTATCAAGGATATATCGAAGTTAGAATCATGTGAGAGCTCAAGAAATAGTGTACTTGTAACCCTGAAGGACCTTACTAAAAGACATGCTTCAACCAACTACGAGATGATTGGGGGACTTCAGCAAAATGACTGATGGTGAGCCTTGAGTGTCTTTAGTTTCAGATCTAAGACCAAAATAAAAGTGGAGATAAGGGTAGAAGAATAGTATCAAGTGGTATATGCTTTGACAAGGTAGAAATAACAATGAAATAGGGGCGCCTGGGTGGCTTGGTCGGTTAAGCGTCCGACTTCAGCTCAGGTCATGATCTCACTGTCCGTGAGTTTGAGCCCCGCGTCGGGCTCTGTGCTGACAGCTCAGATCCTGGAGCCTGTTTCAGATTCTGTGTCTCCCTCTCTCTCTGCCCCTCCCCCTGTTCATGCTCTGTCTCTCTCTGTCTCAAAAATAAATAAACGTTAAAAAAAAAAACAACAATGAAATAAATGAAAAAGAAGGGAGAAAGGACAATACAAAGACGTCTGTGTTGCAAAGGCAACGTACAAGGCAAAGTATCATTTAAAGTTGACAAAGCAAATAGTTGGGACTTAAGTAAGAAAAAGACTAAAAATTATATAAAGGTAATAGTGTATTATGAAGATAATCACCAAAATAAAAATAGAAATCTCCCTCAATGTCCGAAGAAACAATAGTAAAAACAATAAATCACATAGTGAAAAACATATGGTGAATATAGTATATACACACAGTAGTATAACAAGCATAGAGTCAAATTAGTAAAGGACTCAACTCATCTATTAAAAGTTCAAAAATGGGCAAAGGGAAAAAAAGAGGTAAACCAAGAAATACTATAGAGAATAAATGAGGTTACCAGAGGGGAGTTGGATGGGGAGATGGGTGAAGTCGGTGATGGGGATTAAGGAGTGCAGTTGTGATGAGCACTGGGTGATGTATGGAAGTGTTGAACACTATATTGTACACCTGAAATTAATATTACACTGTATGTTAACACATTTAAATAAAAACTTTGAGAAAAGTTCAGGTTGGGGAGCACCTGGGTGGCTCAGTCAGTTAAGCATCCAACTCGAGTTTGGCTCAGGTCATGATCTCATGGTTTGTGGGTTCAGGCCCCGAGTAGGGCTCTGTGCTGACAGTGTGGAGCCTGCTTGGGATTCTCTCTTCCTCTCTCTCTGCCCCTCTCCCTTGTTCATGCTTTCTCTTGCTCAAAAGTCTATTTAAACTTGAGGCCTCACTTTTTTCAAAAAGTTTCAGATTAGCTCACAAACCAACATCATATTATCTTATTTACAAGAGACACACTTAAAACAATTGGTCCACAAAGGCTAAAAATTAGAGAGCTGGGCAAAAATATACCAGGCAGATACAAATCATAAAAAGCAAGATTGCAATATTGCTATTTGACAAAAGTAGAAGCCAGGAGAAAATTAGACAAAGAAGGGCACTATAATGCTAAAGGCCACAGTTCACAATGAAGGTATGTTATGAATGTTACAGCCTCAGCTATTTCTTTTGTCAACGTTAAATGATTTTCTTTGATTTCACCTATAGATTCCAACAATCTATATATCTTCTGAATATATATTGAACTTTGCACCTAATAAGGAATAATAATAAATAATAGAGAATATATTATTCTCACAAAAACTGGTAATTTATTATATCACAAAGATATCTATAATTGCCGCAAAATAGGGAGAATACAATCTTCTTTAATCACAATGCCATAAAATGAGAATAAAATATATGTGTTTTTAATGCTTATTTTTGAGAGAGACAGAGCATGAGCTGGGGAGGGGCAGAGAAAGAGGGAGACAGTACCCGAAGCAGGCTCCAAGTTCCAAGCACAGAGCCCCATGCGGGGCTCGAACCCATGGACCATGAGATCATGACCTGAGCTAAGTCTGATGCTCAACCGACTGAGCCACCCAGGCACCTCAATAAAATATATTCCTTAGTCCCACCTGGAGAAAGACTTCTATGAATAGTTCTTGGAGCAAAGGGGACACATAAACCAAAATTTTAGAGCTTTTAAAAAATGATAATGAAATCTGAGATATATTTAAAGCAGTGATAGGTGAAATATAACAATACTGCAACACAATGTGTCAACTATACTCAAAAATTTTTAAGTACTGTAACGATGAGAGACTAAAACGTAAATGAGTTAAAAATACAACTCAGGCAACAACATGCTGGCAAGGATGCGGAGAAAGAGGATGTCTTTTGCACTGCTGGTGGGAATGCAAACCGGTGCAGCCACTCTGGAAAACAAAATGGAGGTTCCTCAAAAAATTAAAAATCGAACGACCCTACGACCTAGCAATTGCACTACTAGGTGTTCATCCGAGGGATACAGGTATGCTGTTTCCAAGGCACATGCACCCAATGTTTATAGCAGCACTATCAACAATAGCCGAAATATGGAAAGAGCCCAAATGTCCCATCGATAGATGAATGGATAAAGAAGATGTGGTGTATATATACAATGGAGTATTACTCCACAATCAAAAAGAATGAAATCTTACCATTTGCAACTATGCAGATGGAATTTCGCTAAGCGAAATTAGAGAAAGACAAATATGACTTCACTCAAATGAGGACTTTAAGATACAAAACAGGTGAACATAAGGGAAGGGAGCAAAAATAATATAAAAACAGGGAGGGGGACAAAACATAAGAGACTCTTCAATATGGAGAAAAAACAGGGTTACTGGAGGGGTTGTGGGAGGAGGGATGGGCTAAATGGATAAGTGGCATTAAGGAATCTACTCCTGAAATCGTTGTTGCACTATATGCTAACTAACTTGGATGTAAATTTAAAAAATAAATAAAATGGAAAAAAATACAACTCAAAAACAAAAAAAAGAACAGTGAACAAGAGGGGGGGATGTTAGAAGTAATGATAAAATCACATGTTGGAAAACAGGAAAATAAGGAGTATTTTGATTAGTTGGGGAAAAAATAGACAAGTCACTAGCAAACTTAATCAAGTAAAAGGGCAAGGAAGTAAAAATATAAAAATAAAATGGTGAAAAAATAAAACAAAATAATTTTAAGGACTATTTTATACAATCCTACAAAGAAGTTTAGAAACCTAGATGAAATGGTAATGGCCTAGGAAAACATAATGTGTAAAATGACTCCAGTAGAGATAAGTTTAAGCAGACTAATTTTCATAAAGGAAATGGAAAAGGTTGTCGAAGAGCTATACTATGAAAAGGACTCTAGGTCAGATGGTTTCACAGGATAATTCTGCCAAACTTTCATAGTTAATCCCTTTGCTATATAATGTATTCCAGGGCACTGGAAAAGAAGAAACACTTCCAGATTATTTGTGTGAAGCAAATCCAACATTGATCCCTATACTAGATTGCAAAATAAACCCCAATTCTTCATTTATCCCTACATCCACATACTTCGCAATGGAGTTTTGTTGTGCTCTCCCTCCCTGACTCTGGGCTCGGCCGTGCAAGTTTGGCCAATGGGGTTTTCACAAACAAGATGCAAGTGTGGCTTTGAAAATACCTTATGTGGGGCGCCTGGGTGGCTCAGTCGGTTAAGCGTCCGACTTCAGCTCAGGTCACGATCTCGCGGTCCGTGAGTTCGAGCCCCGCGTTGGGCTCGGCTGATGGCTCAGAGCCTGGAGCCTGCTTCCGATTCTGTGTCCCACTCTCTCTCTGACCCTCCCCCGTTCATGCTCTGTCTCTCTCTGTCTCAAAAATAAATAAACGTTAAAAAAATTAAAAAAAAAAAGAAAATACCTTATGCAATTGAGGATTTCTCTCATTTTGCTCTCTGCCTTTATTATGAAAATTTTGTGTCTAACCTAGCCTGACCAAAGCCATCCTGGATCAATCAAGGTATCTGACTGTCCCAGACAGATGAGTGGGTCCACGTGAGACCAGAAATGCTGCCCAGCCAAGTCCAACCTAAATCACCAGCCTATGGATTTGTGAGCTAAACACATACTTATTATCTTAAGGCATTGGTATTTAAAATGATTTATTCACGATAACAGACAACTGATACAGGGACGCCTGGGTGGCTCAGTCGGTTGAGCTTCCGACTTCGGCTCATGTCATGATCTCGTGGTTCGTGAGTTCGAGCCCCGCATCGGGCTTTGTGCTGACAGCTCAGAGCCTGGAGCTTGCTTCAGATTCTATGTCTCCCTCTTTCTCTCTGCTCCTTGCCTGTTCACACTCTGTCTCTATCTCTCAAAAATAAAGAAACATTTAAAAAAAATTCTTTTAAATGGACAACTGATACAGAAATTGGTGCCAAATCAAAAAAAAAAAAAAAATAATATATGTGGCATTGGAGCTGGGCTGTGGGTGAAACTTGGAAAAATGATGAGAAAATTATTTTGGGAGGCTGAAAGATGCCTGAAAGAAACCTAGCACCTTGTAGTAACTTGGAAGGTGGAAAATGTATCTACTGAACATTTGGGCTTGAGGAAAGACATTCCTAGGCAGGATGTTGAAAATGTCAACTATCACTCGGAAGAGAATTAGCCAGGTTTAAAGTAGAATTTAGAGGGAATGTAAAGGTGCTAGAATAATAACTCCTCTTCATCCCTTTAAGCCATTAAAAGATCTGACTTAAGATACAGCTTTAAGTAAAAACAAAGTCAAGGACTGAAAGACCCTTTGCCAAGACCTCTGAAAGAATCAAGGCATTATCAAGGCATTGAGAAAGAATCAAGGCATTATCTAATAAACTTTTCCAGTTGATTAAGATGACTTCGAGGAAACATGAGATTCCTGTCCCTCAGCAGCTTGATTGATACCTTAAAGTATCAGTGATTAAACCCAGAGAGCAAGCAAGATCTCAAAAATGATGGGGTATGGCTTTTGGTGTAGAGAGTGGATTTAAATCAGGCACAGAAGATCCAAAGAACTTTTTAGGGAGCTATACTAATAAAAAGTGGCATCAGCCTAGATTAAAAGGGACTACATGTAAAAAAGACTCCGGGCCCCCAGCTTTCTTTGGCCAGGACACAGGCTGAGGATGTTGTTCAGAGGCGTGTTTTCCAGTGCTCTCTTCAGAAGTGCTCAAGGAGGGCAATGCAAAGTGAAAGATGTAGACGGTGAAGCCAAGAGCCTTGGGAAACAACGGACAGGGATGTCACTTCCAGTGTGGCAGATAAACTCCAATATGGCCTGCAATGACCCCTGCCTCCTAGTAGTCACACCCTTGTGTAACTCCCTCCTCCTGGGTGTGAGCAGAACCTGTAAGGTGCTTCTACACTAGATCTTAGCCAAAAGGCCGAGAAGCTATTGTAAGGTGCTTCTAATAGAATCTGGCTAAAGTGATGGTACGTCACTTCTGTAATTATGTTAACATATGATTCTAATTTCTATCTTTCTAGCGGACTCTAATGACTCTCCCTTGCTGACTTGGATGAAGTAAGCTGTCCTGTGGAGAGACCCACAAGGCAGGGAAGTGAGGGCACTTTCTGGCCAATAACCATTCAATAGCTGAGGCCCTCAGTCCAGCAATTAACTAGGAGCTGGATCCTGCTAACAACCACATGACTTCCCTAGTCAAGCCTCAAATGAGACCCCCAACTCTGGCCAACATCTTGATTATAGCCTTGTGAGAGGTTCTGACGCAGAGGACCAGAGGACTCAGGTAAACCGTGCCCAGTTTCTGAACCCACAGAAACTCATAATAAATGGGTGTTGTTTTAGTTTGTGGTGATAACTAGTTATTTACTGTTACGCAGCAATAGAAATTCAAAGCATTCCCCATCTATAGAGCAGAGGGACCTGCTCATACACTCCCAGTGGGACTTGGGAATTGCTATGGACCAGTGACTGCTATCTGCTTCCATCCTGACACTTCCCAAATGATAGCTCTTTTGCTATTATCTTGTCTCTGTTTTCGTCCACTTATGTTGGCCATGTGAGAGTCTTAGCCTCTCCTATATCTGGTTCATACGTCCTTGGCTCAAGCGTAGGCGCAACCAGACCTTACTTAGATGGTGAAATCCTAAACCCGACTGAGATTTTCGAGGGCTTTGGGATGGGAATGTGCATACTCTACATGTGGAAATGATGTGTTTAACTGCGGCCAGGAGGAAAAACTGAGACAGCTGCCGAAATGGCCCCACGTGCCTCATGGTGTCCGCATACTTTGTTGCACGGCTTTGTCACGCTCTCCCATTCTGAGTAGGATTGGTTGTGTAACTTGGCCTTGGCCTCATCAGTAAATGGGACACAAGGTGAGGCTCGAAATGACTTGCCTGAGTGAGCCTTCTCTTTCTTGTAAGAGCAGCGTTACTGCGGTAAGAAGATGACGGGCACGTGGGACAGACCCTGGTTCTTCCACGTGCTCCCAGCCAACAACTGGTTGAACTGCAGATGTGTAAGTTAGCCCAGCCGATGTCGTCGGAAGCACCTCAGTCACATGAGCAATAAACCTTTTAGTGCTGTAAGCCTCAGGCTTTCTGGTTGCTTGTTAGGCAGCGTGATTTTAACAGTAGTTAACAGCTACAATACCCAACCTCATAAAGATAAAACAAAATAAGAAACCAAATATCAATCTCTTATTCATAGCAATGAAGTTATTGCCAATTTTGCCAATTTGTAATGATTTAGTGTAAATCATAGGTATAGGGACGTCTGGGTGGCTCAGTCAGTTAAGTGTCCGACTTCGGCTCAGGTTCGTGGGTTCAAGCCCTGCTTGGGGCTCTGTGCTCACAGCTCAGAGCCTGGAGCCTGCTTCGGATTCTGGGTCCCCCTCTCTCTCTCTGCCCCTCCCCCACTCCCACCCCTCTCAAAAAAAATAAACATTAAACATTTTAAAAAGATCATATTTATAAATGATACATTTGTCAAATATCATTGGATTAATATCAATAAGAAAATCCCCAAAAGAAAGTATCAGCAAACAGAAAGCAACAGGGCATTGAAGATGATTGATCATGACTCAAGTGCAGCTTAATGGCTGAGTATTAGAAAATCAGTGAATACAATTCCCCATTTTAATAGATCTAAAAAGCAATTTGATTATGGTTGCTGAAAAGTCCTCTGACAAAACTTAACACTCATTCCTGATTTAAAAAAAGAAAGTTGGGGCTCAGGTCACAATCTCTTGGTTGTGGGTTCAAGCCCCACATCGGGCTGTCTGCTGTCAGCACAGAGCACACTTCAGATTCTCTGTCTCTATCTCTCTCTCTCTCTCTCTGCCCCTCCCCCACTTGTGAGCTTGCTCTCTCTCTCTCTCTCAAAAATAAACATTAAAAAAAATAAAAATAGAGTCCCTGGGTGGCTCAGTCAAAACTCTGACTTTGCCTCAGGTCATGATCTCATGGTTCCTGAGGTCGAGCCCCGAGACAGGCTCTGTGCTGACAGCTAAGAGCCTGGAGCCTGCTTTGGATTCTGTGTCCCTGTCCCCTCCCCCCATCTTTTCCCCAGCTCGTGCTCTGTCTCTGTCAAAACTAAATACTAAAAAAAAAAAAAAAAAAAAAAATTAAAAATAAATAAAAATTGAAAAAAAATCCTTGACGCTTAATTTCATCATCTCTTCTCTGTTTCCATTGACCATTCTTTCTCCTTCTTGTGGGTCACATTTTCTTGCCTTTTCACATGTCTGGTAAAGTTTTTTAAATGTTGGGCATTGTACATTTTTTATTGTAGAGAGTCAGAATTAGTTGAATTCCTTTAAAAAAGTGTTGAACTTTTGTCTGGTAAGTACTTAAGTCACTTATGTATCCGCTTAATCATTTCAAGGCTTGACATGGTGGGCTTACGGTAGCCTTTGTTCTTGGCTAGTTTACTTCCGCTACGGTGGAGTGACCCTTTGTATCTTCACTCTGAGTGTGCTGGGTATTTAATGAGGACTTTCCACTCTGGATGGTAAGAGCTAAAAACTTCCCTTTCCTGTGTGAGTTCTTGGAGCTCATAGCTTATAGCTCTTCTGTTGTTGTTTTTTTCTCTCTCACCCCATGGAATTTCATTATGTGTATGTGCAACTCAGAATTCAGGAAAAGACCCAAGGAGACTCCTTTGCAGATGTCCAGCTTTCTTTATGTAGTTCCCTTCTCTCTGGTACTGTACCAGAGTAAAGTTTGCTCTTAAATTTGCTATAGCCTTCTTTTTTTCTTTTTAGGCAAAACTTTTTTTTTTTTTTTTAATGTTGATTTCTTTTTGAGAGGGAGAGAGAGAGACAGAGCATGAGCAGAGAAGGGCAGAGAGAGAGAGAGAGAGATAGAGAGAGAGAGAGAGAGAATCCGAAGCAGGCTCCGGGCTCTGAGCTGTCAGCACAGAGCCCAATGCAGGGCTCGAACTCATGAGCCATGAGATCATGACCGGAGCCAAAGTCGGATGCTTAACCGACTGAGCCCCCCAGGCGCCCCGTTAAGTTTGCTATAGTCTTCTTGATTTTTAGTCTCACTCTGTTCTCAACTCTGCAAGGTTGCCAGGCTCTGCTTGGGATACACTTCCTGCACTGTGGACTGGAATTTGTCTCCAGGCAGAAAGCAGGGGCAATCATAAGGCTCCCTTCATTTTTTTTTTTTTTCTTTTCTCAGGGATTACAGCTTGTATCATGTCCAAAAATAATTGCCTCCTATATCTTGTCCATTTTTCTGGTTATGGTAGATATAACATATGACAAATGCCATTCCAGTTACTCTGCGATGGCCTGAGGAAAATTGTTACCCAGCTCAATTTTGATTCCATTTCCAGCAGTTTCTCAATGTAGGAATCTGACCTAAATCGGAGCACTGGGGATGCCTGAGGGGCTCAGTCAGTTAAGTATCCAGCTGTTGATTTTGGCTCAGGTCATGGTCTTGGCGTCTTGGGATCGAGCCCCACATAGGGCTCTGTGCTGGGCATGGAATTTGCTTGGGATTCTCTCGCTCCATCTCCCCCTCTCCGCCTGCCCCTCTCCCACTTACAAGTGCACACACTCCCTTTCTCTCTCTCTCTCTCTCTCTCTCTCTCTCGATAGATAGATAGATAAAACAGAGCCCTGGCTAATCAGTCTTAAGAGTTCACAGAGACAAACTCTTCTAGCTATTTCTATTTTTACCACAATCTCCTTGCATTCGCTTGCTGTCAGATTGGGGAAACCCCTCCCAGTTTCACCTACTGTTCTTAAGTTATTGAACCACGCTTTCCGAGGAATATCTCCTAGCTGTTTCGGATTCTATTGTTCTTGGGGATCTCATCCACCCTGTTGTTTTCCTCAGGTGCCCCTTGCGCACATGCTGGTCCATGAAGCTTTCATTGCTGTTGGTAGTTTGTAGGTTGCCTCCGTTTGCTTGTATTTTTGGTGTTTTGGAGGAAACTTTGTCACCTAGTTTTGTTGCAAATGTATATGGATATTCTGTTTTTGTTTCCATGTAGTTGCTCTGTGAGGATTTTGGAAGATTCGAAAACTATACAACCAGCAGCCTAGCCACCATTTTCCTGGAATCTGGTAGAAGTTTTAAGAGCCTGAATATAATTTACCATGCTCTTGCTTTCTGTCTCTGCAATAATAGAAGCATGTGTCAAAATGTAGCCTGCATTAGCTCGTGTCCCTGAGTTATTACAATGAGTAGAACTTGCTTGGTGACTCACCATGGACAGGTAGCATGAGCGAAAAGTAAATTTGGTTGTTTGAAGCCATCGAGATTTGGAGATTTTCCATTACCGCTGCATAATCGAATCTATTTTGAGAGACCTTTCTACCCAACCCAATTAATTTAGTTGCCTTCAAGATGGCCACCATAAGTTAAGAAAGAGAGAATGGGGAGAAGTATGAAGAGAAGGGGGAAAAGAAATAAAAACAGTTGGAGAGTTGTCGAAGTAACTTTTAATGTTGATGGCACATAGAATAGATTGGAAATAGATAGCTTACTAAGGTTTGGTTCACCCCCATTATATAGAGTGGGGTTCACCCCCATTATATAGAGTGAATAGTACCCTCTGAAATCTTTTAATGTGGTACTGCTGTAACTAAATTACCCACTAATATGTTCTAATATATATTACCCTATATCTCTCATAATTACCCACTATAGCATCTCTCTAACCAATGACTCTCAGAAGTTGAAAGAGGCAGAGGCCACTTGACTTTTCTTTAAAGTGAAGAGTTCTTCAAGTAAAATTACAAAAATTGTGGTTATTTTAAGGGTTTACCTTGACAAATGAATGCATGTAACCCTCACAATAAAATGCCTTAGAACTATTCGGATACCATGTCAAATTATAATGCTATAATTTTCCATCCTACATTATTAGCCTGATACTGAAGGATGCTCAATTGTTTCTTCCCAATTCCTTGGTTTCTGACTATGATCATTGAGAAGGGGCGGGGGGAGAGCAGGGGGATAGTGGTCCTAAACACAGAATTCCTGAATGGCAGAACTCCCAGCCATAAGTTCTATCGTAGACATTTGCTACTTTGTTTGTTTGTTTGTTTGTTTTGCCTTTCAGCTGCCAGTTACCTCATGTCTAATACCAAAGGGGGTATTTAGTGCTCTTGTAGTTTCAAAAGAACAGAAAACCCAAACCAGACTTGATTTTCAGATACCTACATCACCTTTCCCTCCCAGCCTAGTATTGGTTCACGAACAAAATGGTAGCAGAGATAGAGGCTAATCTCATGAGCTCAACAACATGGATTTCAGCTCTCCAAGAGAGTCAGGGCAAGAGTATCCAGCAGTGGCAGTGGAGATCGTGGGGGCTCTAAGGTAGAAACATCCTTAATGTGTTCGAGGAACAGAACGCAAGCGAGTGTGTCTGCCTGATAATGAATAGCTGGAGAGGAAGAAGGGCTGATTATGTAAAGCTTTGTTAGTCATTGTAACAGGAAGCCATGGGAGGATATTAAGGACGGGAGTGACGTGATACTAGGTCCATGTTTAAAAGATCATTTCAGGTGCTATATAGAAGATGTATTGTTATAGGCAAGAAGGGAAGCAGGTGACTAGTTACAACCCCTTCCAGCTCACTGCTATTGCAGTGGTCCAGATGTGAGAGGTTGGGAGGCAATGGTACAAATGGAAAAAGTGGCTTGACGGTTGATGTGTTTTTGAAGCCAACTTGCTGAGGGACTGCACACGGGAGAAATCAAGAGCGGCTCATAAAGTTTTGGTCTGAGCGACTGGTTGGTTGGTTATGCCATCGACTCAGACAGGGACAACTGGAGAAGTAGATTTGTGGTGAAAACGGGTAATTCTGATTTGGCTAGGTCAGGTTGGAGATGCCTGATAGGCTGCCAAATGGAGATGTCAAGTAGGCAGTTAGATATACAAATTTGGAGTTCTCAGAGACATCAAGGTAGAAGACACAGATGTCTTGGCAACGTGGACCACCCTGAGCCCTTATTGTGATAATCTAACGTGGTATGGAGTAGAAGAGAAGAACCAGCCAAATTCAATTGTTGGCACAATGGGTTATAGTTGATACCTTCCAGTAGGGAGGAGGCAGTGATTTATCGTTCCTAGAAAAGACACTTATTCTGAATATGGAGTTCCTTCCCCTGCCATCATGTGTCTCTAGATGTAGCATCTGTAGGATTACCGAATACCTTATACGCAGAGGGTATCCCACACTACACTGCTTCTTGCTTAGCTCATAGCAGCATTCAGTTCTGTGCTAAAAGGCCCATATAGGGATTGCGGCAAGGAGGTGCTGTCATTTTCCACAGGATTTTCCAGAACTGGAAGGGACTCGGAGAGTCCGATCTTTCTGGGCACTGACTTCAAAGTGTGGTCCCCGACTTGCTCCTATTTTCTCTGAATAGGGCTTCTGCTTTTCGAAAAATGCAAAGCACAGAAATCGAACCTCTTCACTTTCTAAGGAAACTGAGGCTTAGAGAAGAGAAATAACTCAAGACCCCCAGGCACTACCTCCTTCTTGGCTGCTCTCGCCCTGCTCCTAGAAAGGCTGTGGCAAGCCGGGAGAAGCCAGAGGACAATTTCTGTATCCAAGGATCCTGCACCTCGTCTCTGACTTGTGATGGGCTTTCTTTCCCTCTTCAGCTGGGAGTCCTATCATGACCCTCCCAAGCTCTGGTGTGTGACAGAGTAGGATCTGAGGTGAAAAACAAGGGGTCCCGAGGAGGAACGTGGCAGGTGAAGAGGACAGCAGAATTATTCGCTAGACAATATCTTTAACTGGGGGACTGGAGGCAACTGAGAACAGTTTTGAAGGTGCAGACTGAAGCGGGGGTGGGGAGGGGTGGGGGTGCCAAGGACAAGGGTAAGGCTGGGGAAGCCAGTTGCCATTGGTCCTTTTCCACCTGCTGCGGCTCTGCGGGGAGGGGCTCGGCGCTTTCTCTCACACTGATGGATCCAACTCCAGGATGCCCAACTGTGCCTGTGTGTGTGTGTGTGTGTGTGTGTGTGTGTGTGGTGGGGTTGCAGACGTGGGGACTCCTGTCATTTCAGAGAAGATAGCCTTTTCTGCCGACACGACTCTCCCAGGGTTCACACTGACCCACATTTCAAAGGTGGGGAAACGGAGGCGCGGAGGGGAATCCAGGCGAGTCCAGACGCTGTCCACCCACTCTCGCATCGCAGGGCAGCGTGCGCTCGGGAGCGTGGGCTCTAGCGCGGAGCAAGATCCCAGGTGCGGCGGCCACGGGGTCCCTGGCCCATCGCCGCCACCTCTGCCAGCTCGCCCGGCCTCGCCCTCCAGTCCGGAGGTGGTTCGCGACCTCCCGGAGGGCGGAGGGCGCGGGTTGGGGGCGGAGCCTCCTTGTTGTTGTTTCTCCAGGGCGCCGCCCCTGAGGGGGGCGCGGACCACGCGGCCGGAGGGCCCGCCTCCCCTCCCCCTCCCCGCCCAGCTCGCCCGCCTCTTTGTATCCAACATCCGGGTTTCCCCGCTGGCTCGGCTCCGCGGCCGCGGCTCAGGAGCCATTTTGGACTCGGTTCAGCTCCCCTCCCCCCACCCCTCCCCCCGTTCATGGCCCCTCCGGACTCGGCCCCTGCGCCCGGGGCCCGGGCCCAGCCCCGCCGCGCTATGCCTGAGTCGGGCGCGCCCCGACCCGCGCCCCGCCGCCGCCCCCCGGCCCCCGCGTCGCCCCGGAGCCCGGGCCGCAACCTGCGCCGCCCGCAGCGGCCCTGAGCCCGGCCCCGCCGCCCGGCCCTTGCAGCCTGCACGCTGCCCGGGGACGAAGGCGCAGGAAACGCGCGGGGAACGAGACCGAAGCAAGAAGCGGGAAGAAGAGCGCAGCCGCCGCTGGGCCCTGCGCGCCCCGGGAGCGCCGCGCGGCCCTGCCCGCGGGCTCCGGGTGTCCGCGGGGCGGCGCCGCGGAACATGACGGCGCCCTGGGCCGCCCTCGCCCTCCTCTGGGGATCGCTGTGCGCGGGTAAGGACTGAGCGCGGCGTGGGGGGCGCGGGGAGGGCGCGCGGGGCTGGTCTCGGGCGCCGCGCGGTGTTTACCAACAAAGGGCGGGCCCGTGGCCTCCTCGCCGCGCCACCTGCACCCAGCTTGCACCTCCCGGGGCGGGGACTGGGGGCGCGCTGGGCGCCGCGCTCGCCAATCTCGGGGGGACGGTCTTGTTGGTGCGGCGGCCTGGCGACCCCGTGATCGGGGCCGGGGTCCAGTGCCTCGGGGTCGGGGTTCAGGCTTCTCGGGCGCGTGGAACCCGGGGAGAGCGAGAGGGAAACCGGAGCGTGGGGCAAGTGGCCAGGCGGGGTGGGCAGATCTAACCCGGAGGTGGCGGGATTGTAGGCGCAGAAGGGGCTGGGGGCAGGACTGCGCGACCCTCAGAGCCACTAGGTGTAGCCAAATGAAGGGGGCTGCTTCACACATCCTGGAGGAGTCCCCTGCACCCCATCCCACCGGCGTCTGCGTCGTGGTTCCCCGCGAGGCGGGCAGTTGGCGCCAGCTCCCACCTACGCCCGCTTTCCCTGCGGCGGCCCCAGGACGCGAGGTGCGGTCGCCCCACGGACCGCTTTGTTTGAGGCTCCTGGGAAGAGAGGTGGGGTGCGATGAAACACTAACAGGTCCCTGTTTGTGCCTCTGGGAAGCACGTGGCGGGGGCGGGTGACCGGCGGGGCTGGCGTTGGGCTCGCGTGCCTGTGGAGGAGGGTGTGTGGGTGCGGGTGCATACAGTGGGAATTCCGCCGGGAAAAGCGCTTTCCCCCAAGGCCGAAGCAGTGATTTTCCTCTTCGAGCGGTGCTCGGGCGCGCCCAACTCGGGCTGCGCGCAGGGATGGGCTCCGCGCTCCAGTTCGGGTGGCTCCAGGCAGCCCTGAGCAGCGTGGAGAGCCGCGCGTTGAAGCTCCAGGGAGAAGCCCCGAGAGGTCGGGGCGGCTGGTGTGCGGCAGCCGGGGCGTCGGGTCCTGCGAGTCTTTGTTCCCAGCCCCCATTACACATGCAGCGCGGGTCCCCTGCCGCCCGCGGTGGCAGCAGCGCGGAGTCTGGGAAACCCGTGAAGGGCGGGGCCTGGCCTGCAGGGGCGGGGCAGGGATCCCCGCGCTGCTGCGGGGGTGGGGACGGGGGAATCTCCGTCTCATCCCACCCCCACTCTCCCGCCTCCTTTTAATGTATCACAGCTTAGTTGTCTGCGCTCGAAGCAGGTGAGTTCTCCTTGTGGAGTTTGGAGCTGCGTAGCCTGAGTGCAGGAGCAAGAGGACGGGGACCCCCTTATTGGTCCCCGGGCCCAGTGTGGGATGGGGCGTCGCGGCTCTTTTGGAGCCATTTCTTGTGTGGTAGAAGCAAAGTGATGGTGTTGAACTCTGCCTTTTAAGTGCTGCTTTGAGATGCTTCTGAAGAGAAAGAAAGGCATTGCCTTCCAGAGGAGCCGGCTGCCGACTTAATAGGCACGCGGCAGCCTGCCTGGCTGTCTCTAGATCCCTCTCGAAGGTCCCGGGCTCTTTCAGTCCTCTCCCTGCCTGCACAGGAGGATCTCCTCCTAGAACAGGACAGCCTCAGACCTGGAACCCTCATCCTAATTTGTCTCACTCTGGTCTCGCCAGTCTCACTTCCCTCCTTGATGAGACTCGGCAGGGGGGAATGGGGCCACTGGAAGGACTGCGTTTCCCTCCTTCCCTCTGCTCCCCCCCACCCGGCCTGGGTAGTGCTGAGCAGTGTTCCTTGCAGAGTGGGGCAGCTAGACTTAGACTGGAATCCAAGGACCTGTGGTCCTGCCCTAGGAGGAAGGTGGGGTCGCTAGACGTTTCTGGTGGCCACTGCCCTGATCTGTGAACAGCTATGGGAAGAGCTGCCTCAGGTGCAGGTAGGGGAGAGCTGGCTCTCCTGTTCTTTGAGTTCATGGATGCCCTTCCTTCCAGCTCCTGGCTTGCTGTTTAGAATTACCCCCGTCCTCTGCAGCACGCAGTAGGAGGGTCAAGAACAGCACTGTCCCACAGAAACGTAGCACCAACCACATACATACCTTAAAATGTTCTAGTAGTTGTGTCAATAAATGGGAAAAGAAACTGGTGGCTTAGTCTGCTCGGACTGCTCGCTGTATTAAATACTATAGGCGGGTGACCTAAATAACAATTTATTTCTCATAGTTCTAGTGTCTGGAAGTCCGAGATCAGTGTGCCAGCATGGTAGGGATGTGGCGAGGGCCCTCCTCCCGGCTTAGAGATTGCTGTCTTCTCACCGTGTCCTCACGTCCTCACGTGGCCTCTCCTTGTGTTTGGAGGGCCAGGTAGAGAGGGATCGTTTGTCCTCTCCCACTAATCCCAAATTGAGGGCCCCACCCTCATGAACCAGTCTAACCCTCGTTACCTCCCAAAGGCTCCAGCTCCAAATACCGTCATATTGGGGGTTAGGGTTTCAACATAACGAATTTCGAGGGGACTCAAACAGTCTATAACAAGATGAAATTAACTTTAATGGTATATTTATTTAACCTAATATATATAAAGTAATCATTTCACCATGTAATAAGTATTAAATCACCTAATGAGATATTTTACATTCTTTTTTTTTTTTTTTTTGGTACTATCATCAAAATCCAACGTGTGTTTTATTTATTTATTTATTTAAAAAAAATTTTTTTTTTAACGTTTATTTATTTTTGAGACAGAGACAGAGCATGAACAGGGGAGGGGCAGAGAGAGAGGGAGACACAGAATCTGAAACAGGCTCCAGGCTCTGAGCTGTCAGCACAGAGCCCGACGCGGGGCTCGAACTCACGGACCGTGAGATCATGACCTAAGCCGAAGTCGGACGCTTAACCGACCAAGCCACCCAGGCGCCCCGAGCGTGTGTTTTAGAACATCTCAACTTAAACTTTCCCCGATTCAAGTGCTCAGTAGTCCCATTTAGCTGGTGGTTTACCATATTGGATGGCGCAGGCCTAGAAGAAAAGGCAGAACTTCTGCTATGCTATCATAATGGCTCATGGTGCTTGTTACAAGATCACTGTTCAGTTAGTTCTGCAAGTTTTTTGGGTTCTGGGCCTGGCCTAGTGTCCTTGCGACAAAATAAGTTATTTGGTTCTTGCCTTGCAATGGAGATCCTGGACACATGTCTGTATATCTTTTAAGAACTCTTGACATCTATCTCTGTATTTCCGGTTCAAATGAGGGTAGGGTGGAGAATGTTCTGAGTGAAATGTCAGGAGCCACTAGGGGAGGAGGACCTGACCCTTGTCTGTCCTATCAGGAACTGCCTGCTTTGACTGCCCGCTTTGTCCTCATAGGCTGGCTACTCTCTGACCCAAAGATGTGTGTTTCCGCAGGGGAGAAGTGTGTGTGTGTGTGTGTGTGTGTGTGTGTGTGTGTGTGTGTGTGAATGATGAGTGTAGGGACCCTCAGGCTTGGTCTGGTGGTGACTGTTAAGGACACAGACTACAGAGCCACTGGGTGCTGGTGCCATTCCTCAGGGAGAAGTGTCCTTTGCTACCCATCCTTGTACCTGCTGGGTACTCTAGGCCAGTCGCTGGCTGGCTGGGCTGCCCTTTGGAAGGAGTGGACACCCTTAATCTCTTAGAGGCCCTTCCGAGGTAAATGATAAGAGAAACTCACCCAGCCTCCCAGGCTCTGTAGCTGTGTGCACACACAAGTCCTGGAACCCCGAGTCTCCCACAGCTTGGGTGTACTACCCTGCAGGGCTTTCTGGGCATCGAGAATCACCAAATAGCACCCGGACTTCCCCTGGCACTTCGCCTAAGGAATTGCCTTTTCTTTCTTTTTTTTTTTTTTATGTTTATTTATTACTTTTGAGAGAGAGTGCATGTGCATGGGGGTGAGGAGGGGCAGAGAGAGAGGAGAGAGGGAATCCTAATCAGGCTCCACGCTGTCAGTGATGAGCCCGATGCAGGGCTCGATCTCACAAACTGTGGGATCATGACCTGAGCCGAAATCAAGAATTGGACTGAGCCACCCAGGCACCCCACGAAATTACCTTTTCAGGGAGCCCAGTGAAGAGTGCCCATCTTATAGCATGGACCTTTGTATCATGAGTCCCCTCTGAGACTCTGATGAAAGCTGTGGACTCTTCCCCCTGGGAAAATACAAATAAGAGAAAAAGCATGTGCATGTGACGGTCGGTACATGCATTGTGCATACGCACTTGCTGTTTTGCACGGATACCAGGAACCTGGAGCCCCCTGGACTGGGCTCCGTGAAGTCCTGGCTGTCCTGCACATAGCCACTGTACCGGTCCTTAGGGACAATTCATTGTCTTTGGGGGTGCACTGGGCTTGTTCCCACATCGCTTCCTCCGCTTTCCTTGTTCTAACCACTGGACATGACTTCTTTGCTTCTGCCTTTTGTGATCCCTGTATAGTGTTTCCATGCTAGCCCCTGGTCTCTGCCTTCTCTTCCTTCCCCAGGCACACCACCCCCCCTTGAGTGCCAATGCATTCACCCCCTTCCTAGGAGCTTAGGGTGGTGCAAGTAGGGACCAAGGGACATCAAGTTAGAGCTTAGATTCACTTGTAGATACTGGCTTGTTACTGTGGACTGAGATCGGGGGGCCCAGGGGGAGTTGGTCTGGGGAATACTTTTGAGAATGAGACTGTATAGACAGCTCTCAGGCATGGTCCTGGCCGGGTAGACTAGAACAGAGTTTCTCGATTCTCAACACTATTGTTGATCTGGACCCCTTCTTTTTGTTTGTTTATTTTTGAATGTTCATTTTTATTTATTTTGAGAAAGAGAGTGGAAGAGGAGCAGAAGGAGAGGGAGAGAGAGAATCCCAAGCAGGCTCCGCACTGTCAGCGCAGTGCCCCAGGAGGGGCGCACTCTCCAGAACCCTGAGATCATGACCTGAGCCGAAATCAAGAGTTGGGCGCCTAAGGGACTGAGCTACCCAGGCACCCCAATGCTAATAGCACTTTTAATTGTGACGACAAAAATGTCCTAAACGGAGGGGTTGCAAATCACCTCAGGTTGAAAACGTGTGATCTGGAATGTTCCCATGCTTTTAAAGAGACAGTTGTGGGAGGTGGGGTTATGGCTAATGCCTACGGCACCCCTCCTCTCCCCCTTCCTTGCATTCAGGATGGGAGGTTGGCTTCTTCTCAAAGCCAGGGAGATCCCTGTTTGTTCAGCCTGCTCAGCTTTGAGAGTTTGGTTGGAAATGAGCGGTTCGGGAGTACTTCGGCCAGCCAGCAAGGAGAATCCTGGCGTCCTTGAGTTTTCCCAAAAGCGGTTCGGGTTTCAGGGAGGCGGCCGTGGGTGGCCAGGCAGCCTGCCTGCCCGCCTGCCCGCACCCGCCCACCCGCCTACCCGCCTCTGCCTGCCGCCTTGAGCTTTGCACTGGGGCCTCGCCCTCCCACTCGCGCAGAATGTCAGGCAGTGCGTGTTGCCCGGGCCGCGGTGCCGCCTGGAACCCGGGGGCCGCGGGCCAGGGAGCCGCCCGCGCAGCGGCTGGGAGCTGAGGCTGGCGGCGGGCCGCAGCAACTCTGGGGCTGCAGCAGGACGCGGGCATGCCCCTGCCCTCGAGCAGGCTGGCCACCTGGCGCCCCGCCGAGCCTGGGGACGCCAGCGCAGGGGGGCCGCCTCTCCTCCGAGGTACTGGCGCGGGCCTCCACCCTGACCTCGGGGAGTGGGCGGGCAGGCCCCGGGAGGTGGGGTGGGCAGCACCGTGGCCAGCCCTGACGGCCCGACCCAAGGGCTTGGTCCCTCCGGGCGCCTGTGTGTTGGGCTTGGCAGGTAGGCAGCCCCGTGTCTGTTCTCCACGCCTCTCCTGACCGGCTCGGAGCTCTGCGAGGGAGGGCTTTCTGGGGGCTCTTCTCTGATCTCAGGCCCTGCAAGACACAGCTTGCCCGGGCATCAGATTGCACACTGGGCTCTTAGAAGATGCAGCCCCAAATGCTTGGGTTTCCAACTTCTCCACTCACTGGTGTATCCAGGGTTTATTTTAAAGGGCTTCTTACTGGGGTTGAGACTACGTTCCATCCTGTTGCCTTCTCAGAACTCTTTTTCTTCTTTCCCTTTTCTCCCATTCAGTCACCAATTCTTTGTTCTAGAGTAGATACCCACCCCCTTGGGGCTTCCTCTTTGGTCTTTCTTCGCCAGACTCGGGCCCAGCGTAGCCCGGAGGTGCTTGTTTCTTGAGGACCTGGTGGTGCCACTCCTGGATGCCCAAGTTGGGAGTGGGGGCCGAAATGGGGGAGAGGAGACGCTGCTGCCTTCTTCTGAGTCTCTGTGTTTTAAATTGCCCAGCGATGTCTTTGTCCGAGGTACTGGAAACCAGGTGATGATTGGGCTGGGGGTAAGCCGTGCCTCCTCCTGGCCCAAGATCAATCACGGCCTCCTGCCTCTGGACAGCGCTGTGCTTCGCCCCGGTTTTTCCAGTCTTGCTGTACACATACGTGTGCTTTTATTCAGACTCTCTGGGGAATCGGCAGCCCTAGCTGGGTGTTCTCATTCATGGACATGTGGTTATTGGGAGCAGGTGTTGGAAAGGAAGCCTGCCTCTCTGGGCAGATGTGTGGCCCTCCCCCCTCCCCCCCCCCCCCCCCCCCCAGGGGACCTTCTCTAGGGGCCTGGCCTGCCACACAAAGGGACTTCTCTGGTCAGCTTTTGGGCTGGAGCAGAGGTGTTTTGTGAGGTGAGCTTGTGTTCTCGTTTGCAAATGTTCCTCTGCGGACTATTTCAGTTCCACTCTGACAACCAAGGAGGCTAAAATTAGTTCCGGAGAAGGAAAAGGAAGGCTGGTTGGAAACCCAAGCCCTTGGCTGGAGGTTGGAGAAGGCTGCTTCCCGGAGTTTGTGGTCAAGCGTTTCGGAAGATGTGACCAGACCAGCTGTTGTCTGTCCATCCGAGGAGAGGGCGGGGCCTCTGCTGGCCTCCTAGACCTGAGCCAATGGTAACAGGAGGCTGACTTGGAAGCTGCCTCTCTTGAATGTTAATGTCAGGATGTTTTTTCCTTCTGGCTTGTGTAGTGGTGCACAGTGTTTTCAGGTATGAGGACAATGCCTTTAATGTAATGTCTAATGTCACTGACAACCCTCCTTAACACCCCTCCCCCCCCCATCAATTCAGAAAGCATGCATGAGTTCTCAGAACCCTGGGCTGACAGCCATTGGTTAAGATTGTTTATTTATTTATTTGATTGTGGTTTTTGGGGAGTTTCCTTGTCACCCAAGTTTTGACCTTCCCTTCAGGTGCTCATAAGCCAGGCAGACCAGGGCCTACCTTAGACCGCTGGTTTGGGCGGGGACTGGGTTGGAGAGGAGCCCTGTGGCTCAGGCCTCGTAAGGAGGTCTAGCTTCTCTGTGCCCTGAGGACCTGGGGGTCAGAAATGGAGGGGCGGAAAAGTTACAGAGGTGACTTCTGATTTCCCTTTCCACCTGGCTGTCCCCTCCTGTGAACCCTCCACCTGAGAGTGGGTCCTGCAGGGCCACTCAGGGGAAGGAGAGCCAGGGCAATGCAGTCCTGCCTTTCCTGACCTGAAAAACCATTTCCAAACCTCCTCTTACCCGGGACTCTCCTGGTTAGCCACCCTGGGTGTAGTTGGAGGAGTGGAGGTCACTGTGGCCAAACTTCTTTTCCCATTTTAAGTTTTATTAATTTTTAGTCTTACAGATAATGCACATACATTCAGTTGCAGAAAATTAAACATTACAGGTAAACCAGGGCCCTTTACCACCCCTGGCCCCCGTCTGAGTCCTACACGTTTTATCTGTGCATCTGTCAAAGTACTTAAAGAAATAGAGTTTTTAACCTAAAATGGTATTGTACCTTTTCAGACATTTAACTGGAGTATAAAATACAGGTAGAACAATGTAATTAGAAGTGACAGCTTGATGAATTTTTACAAACTGAATATGCCCAGGTAATCAGCATCTAGATTGAGAATCAGAAATTTACCAGCTCCTGTCCCCACCAGCCCTTTTTTGCTCCACTGTAGTCTCTACCCCCATATCCCTAAGGGTAACGACTCTGCTGACTTCTCCCAGGACACGTCCGTTTTGCCTGTTTTTGTGCTTTATATGAGTGGAATCTAACAGAGTGAACTATTTTGTGTCCATTTTTTGTTCACCATGTTTGCGACTTACATCTGTATTGTTGCACGTTCATGGCTTTTAAAGTCAGAGATGCGTTTTGACAGTCTTTCTCATACATATGGATCAACCCTGATCTTTTAAATAGCTGTTTAATATTTCAAAGTTTGTACGTAGACCACATTTTATCGAGTTTCCTATTGATGGACTTTCTGATTGTATATAGTTTATGCAGATTGGTTCTCGAGGATAGATGATAAGAGGAATCTGTGCTTCATAGAACATGTATATTTTGGTTTTTTTTTTTTAAAGATTTATTTATTTAAGTCATCTTTACTCTGAATCTGGGTCTTGAACTCACAACCCCTGAGATCAGGAGTTGCATACTCTGCCGACTGAGCCAGCCAGGTACCCCAGGACATATGTATTTTAAATTTTAATTGATACTGAGTAACGGCTATACTGTTCTCCACCCCGCCCCCAGGCCACCCAGGTGACGGCAGTGGGAGCAGAAGCTGGGTGAGATGGCAGGTGACCCTCTGCAGAGTATGTGAGCCTCTCCTCCCCCTCTAGAAATGCTCGATTGCAGAGCATTCGGGGGGAGTGGGAAATAGCCCACTTCGTGAAGGGTGCCCGGGCAAGATCTAGTGTCTGAGGAGAGCCAGAGAGGCGGCTTCCTGTGTCTGAGTCTCCTGCTTACTGTGTCGATAGAGGAGAGGTACAGTGGACTAGCCAGTATATGCTGGTCTGGCTTTGGGATGGATGTGGATGTGTGCGTCTTCGTGAGCTCACTGGCCGTGTTTTATGCTGCCTCCGTCCTCCAGAGCGAGGGAAGCACTTGCTGAAGGTTGTGAGGGGCTGTGGGTAACAGGGCACCCCTTGTGAACCCGGTGCATTTGCCAAGATCATGGCATGGCAGGATCCTGATTTCACATGCGGTGATGATGGTTGGGGGGGGTGGGGGGGGTGTAGGAGACATTTACAGAATTCTTTTAGAATCTGGTCCAAAGCTTCTCATGACGGAAGGGGGCTCAGATGAGCTTCGCTTCCTGGCTGAGTGTGTGCGGTGTGCCCTTGTTTAACTTTCTGCCGCGATCAGTTTGAAATGACTTGTTCACCGGAGCGTCTGCGTTCCTGTTCTCCCTCAGCATGCTGCCTGCTGTTCCGCTGCTGTTCCACTGGGGTTCCTTGTGTAAGCCCACTTGTCAGGCTCTGCTTATGGATTTAGGGGACAGTGGATTTATGGTACTGTTTCTAGAATGAGTGATGATCTCAGTCGCCTGTCCCACGTCGTACAGGTGATGTGCACGGTGTATTAGACTGCTAGGGCTGCCATAGAACGGATGGCTTTGAAATACCACAGACACTGTGGCTTCCATAACTGAGGCTTATTTTCTCACAGTTCTGGCAGCTGGAAGTCTTCCTCAGGGGGCCAGCAGGAGTGGTTTCTGGTGAGTTTGCAGATAGCTGCGTGCCTCCTGTGTTCTCACGTCGTCTTTTCTCCGTGTGGGCGCACATACAGCAGGTGTCCTTCCCTTTCCTATAAGGACACCAGTTCTATTGGATTAGGGCCCCACCCTTATAACCGAATTTGACCTTAGTTACCTCTTTAAAGGCTTTATCTCACCAGTCACATTGGGACTTAAGAATTTTTTTTGGGGGGGGGGGGATATAGTTTGGTCCCTAACAATCTGAAACAATAAAATCGGTTGAAGGAGAATTCTGTTTCCCTCTTGGGTTACACTTTGGAGTAGAAATTACTGTTTTTCAGACCTCTGCCCTTCGGGTCTTGGTTAAACACTTTCCACGGACAGTCTGATCTAGACAGGTGATTGTAGTTTCTGTGTATGTGTAGAGGAGAAGTCTCCCCTTTGGTATTATGTGTTCCTGAAAATAGTCTAAAACCTGGGTAAAAGGTAGATGTGGAGGCTTCCTCTTTTGATGACCAGGACCAACCCTCTTTCTGAAGGCACCTGGAAAAGATAGACAAACTTGGGAAACATCTCTGGCTGAAAGCATTGTACAGCTAAGAATATAGGGAAGACCTACCAAGTCAGGATCTGTGTAAGAACAGAGGCCCAGGGTAGTGACTTTGACATTTGAGTCCTTTTTAGTTCTTCCATAGGGTTGCATTTTCATTTGATAGCCTTGTGGGGCTTTAAACAGAGGGTAGTGAACCCCTCCTTTTGAGTTGGAACCCCAAAGACATGAGGGTAAGGGGGAACCAAAAGAAGATAAACTTAAAACTTTTTAAAAATATTCATTTATTTCTGAGACAGAGACAGAGCATGAGTGGGGGAGGGGCAGAGAGAGAGGGAGACACAGAATCTGAAGCCGGCCCCGGGTTCTGAGCTGTCAGCACAGAGCTGGACGTGGGGCTCGAACCCACAAACCGTGAGACCATGACCTGAGCCGAAGTCGGTCGCTGAACTGACTGAGCCACCCAGGTGCCCCAAAAGAAGATAAACTTTAAAGTAGGATTAAGATGTTCTAGAATTAATGGTGCCCTCAGCTGCCTGCTGGAAGCACATGTAACATCATTACAGGAGTATAGCACCTCAAATTACTTTCCCTCAAATTATTATTTTTTAAAAAAATTTTAACAATGTTTTTTATTTTGAGACAGAGACAGAGCATGAGCAGGGGAGGGGCAGAGAGAGAAGGAGACACGGAATGGGAAGCAGGCTCCAGGCTCTGAGCTGTCAGCACAGAGCCCGACGTGGGGCTCGAACTCACGGACCACGGGGTCATGACCTGAGCCGAAGTCGGACACTTAACCGACTGAGCCACCCAGGCGTCCCTTCCCTCAAATTGTTTTACAGTTTTGTATGTATCATGACTGGCTGATCATTGAAAATAAGTAGCCAGCAGAAACATCAACAGTTGAGGCAAACTTGGGTGAGCTCCAAATTGGCATATTGTTATCATATGCATATCATATGCGTTATCATATGCATATTGAATAATAGTGCTTGCTATGATCAAGGAAGTGGGAATTTCAGTCGAGAGCTGTAAAAATATATAAGAACCGAATGAAAAGTCTGTTACAGATCTGTGTTGCACACTAACAGAAGTTAAGAACTCAATGGATGATTTTATCAAGAGATTAAGTGAAAGTGGAGAGACAAGTAGTGAACTGGAAGATAGATCAGAAGATAATACACCAGACTAAATCCCTGGAAAGACACAACAATAATACAGAAGAGAGGGAAAGACGCAGAGAGGCCGGAGTGAGATGGCCTAAGATCCACAATCAGGGCCACAGTAATAAAGGGCAGAGAAATAAAAGATAGAAGTAGAAAAGAACTTTGCAAAATGAATGAAAGACATTAAGCCACAGATTCAGGAAGCCCTATGAACCAAATAAGATAAATAAAAATTCCACACCTGTTCTTATGCCAGCCAAATTTCTGAACACCTAGGAGAGAACCTTAAAAAGCAGCCAGAGGAAACAAGGCATTACGATCACAAGAGTAATAGTTATATTGACAACTAACTTCTTAAAAACAGTGGATGCCAGAAGACAGTGGAACGATAACTTTAAATGCTAAAGGAAGTAATTGTCAACCTAAACTTGACAAGTGAAACTCTTTCAAGAATGAAGGTTTCAAGTAAAGAGGGTGTTTTTCAGGCAGAAGGCAAATGATCTAGAGGGGAGGTCAGAGATACAGTAAAGAAGGAAGAACACTGAAAATGATAATATTTGGATGTTCTAAAAGTTCTTTGATTGGCCACCAAGAGGATGAAACTATCTATGAATGTTAGGTTTTGATAAATCAAGGAGGGATGCTGTAATCTCTAGGATAACCACTAAAGGATAGAAAGATGATTCTTGGGGCGCCTGGGTGGCTCAGTCAGTTGAGCATCCGACTTCAGCTCGGGTCATGATCTCACAGTTGGTGGGTTCAAGCCCGTGTTGGGCTCTGCTGATAGCTCAGAGCCTGGAGCCTGCTTCAGATTCTGTTTCTTCCTCTCTCTCTGCCCCCCCGCCGCTCACACTCTGTATCTCTGTGTCTCTCAAAAATAAAAATGTTTAAAAAAAAAAAGAAAGAAAGATGATAACTTTCAAGCTAATACAGGGGACAAATGGAATAGAGAATTCTCAAAAAGAAAGCAGATTAAGGGAACAAAGAGTAAGAGATAGACAGAACTAATCCCTGATGAGTATAAGATGCAAAAATCTTTAAAACATTCACAAATAGAATCCAGCAGTATGTAAAGAAATTATATCATGACCAAGTGTTTTAATCTTAGAAGTGCATAATTGATTTAACAGTTGCAAATCCATGTTAACAGAGCAAAAGAGCCCACAGGATTATCTCAGTAGATGCAGAAAAGGCCTGTAGGGTATAATCTTTAATCAGAGTAAACCAATTTGGAAATGCAAAGGACCCAGAAGAGCCAAGGCTATCTTGAAGAAAAAGAACGAGGTGCGCCTGTTGGATTTCAGGATTCGTTGTAGAGGTAAAGTAATTAAAATGGGAAGCTTTTGGTGCTAGATAGTTAAATAGACAGTGGGAGAGAATAGAAAGTCCAGAAATCTGGACTTCTTTAAGCAAAGAAGGAACAACACAGAAATTGGAAAATGGAAGCTTTTCCAGTAAAAGTCAAAGCATTTCAGTTCTTTTGAAGTGCTATTTCATAGAGGTGAGAAATTGTTTCAATATTGGTTATTAGTACCAGTTGATGGGGCTTCAACAGGGGAAGAAGTCATCCCTTTTGGTGTCTTAATGTTACAAAATTTCATCTTGTAACCCTCGAGCTATGTTGATATGGTATATTTATTTCCATTTGTTTACTTTCAACCTGTATTTGTGAATTTTTGGTTTCAGATTATTCAGTTTTAGAATTTTCATCTGGTTCTTTAAAAAAAAATTTTTTTTTAAACATTTATTTTTGAGAGAGAGAGTAGGGAGGGCAGAGAGGGAGAGAGAGACACACAGAATCCAAAGCAGGCTCCATGCTGTGAGCGGTCAGCACAGAACCTGACGCGGGGCTCAAACCCACGAACCGTGAGATCATGACCTGAGCTGAAGTTGTACCCTCAACCAACTGAGCCACCCAGGTGCCCCAGGTGACCTTTCTTGGTAGACATTTGTTGTGGGATCTTTTCTGGGCCTTGTTGGGGGGCCTGTTTTCCTCCACTGTGCTGGTCTTTGATTTCTTTCATTTTGTTTTCTCTTTCTAGAACTCCTGTAATTTAGGTGTTGAACTTCCTGGACTGGGCCTCTAGATTCCTTGTCTTTTCTCCTTTTCCTCTTATTTTCTGTATCTTTGTGTGTTTACTTTGTGAGATTTCTTCAATTTTATCTTTTAATCCTTCCGTTGATTTTCATTTCTGCCATCATATGTATGCATTTTTAATTCCTGAGAGCTCTTTCATTCTGTTTTTTTTTTTTAACAATGACATCCTATTTATTTTTCATGGATGCATTGATTTTTGAGCTCTCTGAGGGTATTGATAGAATTTTTGAAGTTATCTTCTCTCTACTATATATGTTTTCTTCTCTCTTCTATAATATGTTTTCTGTAAGTTGGTTAAACCCCGCCTGTGTTTCTCTCTCAGGTAAGTGGCTTTGGCTTTCCTAGACCTGTTCATATTTAAGGATGGACCTCGGTACTGATTAAAAACTGTGAGCTCCTGAGTAGAATCTGCCAACTGTAGGATGATCTGACCGGGCTGTTTTTGAAGCTGGTCACGTTCTCCTGAGAAGTATCTTCTGCTTTCTGCTTGGGGACTGGTGGGGGAGAGTAGGTATAGGCCCGGCTGCCAACATCCTAGGAGCCACAGGGGGAGGAGAGCTGGAATTTCTTCATTGGCTGTGTTAGCCTGTATTCCTTTTGTTTCAGTATGGTGCCTGTGCCCTCAAATTTTCCTACTCTTCCCTGTCCAGAGGTTCTTTATTTTATCTTCTTTGGAAAATAACCTACTTTCTGCTGGGTTGGGGGAGGCAGCCCCCAGCCATGGCGAGTGGTGGTGAGCTCTGAGGGTCTGGCCGCCCCTTATACTGTCTTTGGACTCATCTTTTTGACAAGTCCATCTTTACCCCAGGCTTAAGAGACATCTGGGGCCACAAATTCCTGAGTGTTAGAGGGTCCTTTGCAGCTTTCTCCACAGCCAGCTCAGGAGTCTGTGTGGTTATTGACCCACTTGGTATCTGTTTTCCATTCAAAATTTCATTTCTGTGATTCTTTGCTGTTCTCTTTGTCCTCGTGGGTTTATGCCTTCAAAAAAACCTCGGTGCTGTGGTTTTCATGGCATTACAGGAGGGAGTAAAAGTAGTGTTTGTGTCCAGTCCTTCACCTTTATCTGGAAGCTCTCTCTCCAGTGTTCCTCAGAAATGATGGGGCCTAGATAAAAGCAAGTATTCCAGAGGATGGCCCGGGACCCACGGTTTGTTCTGTGGGAGGGTGGTGCCAGGGGCCTGTTTACAGAGTTAAAGCTGGAAGCGAATTCAGGTGACCTGGCTCGATTCCTTGTTCCTAGGCTGGGCTTGTGAAGGCATGTAGAGCTTCTCTTGTCACCCTTAGAAGGTGCTCCTGGACTTACATTTCTGGCAATGGTAGCGAAATAGCAAAACGGCCGGAGAATGTCCTCTTACGAGACGTAGAAATGCCGGACAAGGTATAATAAATATCCTTTTAAAATGGATATGCGTAGCTGCATCTGTAAGAAAGGAAGAGAGGAGCAAGAGGAGGCTGGAAACTAGATGTATACCTCCACCTTTAGCTGGTGGGACTTTGCATCTCTGCCTAATTTAGAGATGTGGGTTTGGTAGCAGTGTGTAAGGCATGAGAGACAAGGTATGAAATGGAGACTGAGGCCCTCAGGTGGTAAAACATCCTTAGGGTTATACCTTCAGTGAAAGCACGGACTAGAAGAAAGATCCTTTTGCTGACACAGGGAGTATATAAGAAACTTGTCTTGACCTGGGTGGATAGGGAGGCAGGTAGTTTCCCTTGAGAATTTACAACCGTAGGCCCGTGCTTACGTGAGTTTGGAGTTGAAATTGATAGCAACTAGCGTTCTCTGGGAAGCGCGAAGTCGCGAAATTAAAGTGATTCCAGATTGATCATGTCCTAGAAAGTTTGGCATAAGCAAAAACATAAATTATCTTGGGAAGGTCGCCCCCTCTAACTTGGCCGTACGGTATTCTCACAGAAAAGGCCCGATGGACAGAGTAAGCTCTGTGCCCGAAAACGGAATCCAAAATTCCGAGAATCCCAGATTCCAGACATGCAAGGAAACAAGATGCCGTGAGTGAAAATCATCAGAATGACAAGTGGCAGAAATAAATGTTCAAGAAATTCAATTACAGAATTATAAAACAGGGATTTGGAAGTATGACAAAGAACAGAAGTGTCAAAATCAACCCAAGAGATTTCTCGAAAGTAGAGATTCTAGAAGTGAAAAAATGGGTTAATTGAATTTATAAATTAAGTAGAAGAGCTAAATAGCAAATTAGACACAACTAATGAGAGAATTAATAAATTGGAATTCTCTATAATGGTGTCTAGACACAGAATTGGAAAATACGAAGGCAGGGTTAAAATAATGGGTAGAAAAGGAAAGTCTAATACACTTTAATAGGATTTTCAGAATCATAGAGTAGGGAGATTCAGTACTCAAATTGATAAAAGTCAAGGATTTTTCAGAATTGAAAATAGAGGAGACTCATCAGATTAAAAGCATGTTTTTCCAAGCAGTGTAATAAACATAGACACATATCTCATAACGAAACCGCAAAGAGAAGATCTAAGAAAGTAGCCAGAGGGAAAAGACAGAGTATCTACAAAGTTAAATTAATAGCAGATTTTTCAGCAACAAGGGTATAAATCAGAAGACAGTTGAATAATATTTTCAACTCAACCTAAAAGTTTATGTTCTTCAAAACTGTCAGTTAGGAAAAGGGGCAAAATAACATTTTCGGAAAAGCATACAAAGGCTTCTCTACCAAAAGATCTTTACTGAAGAAGGATGTTCTTTTGGAAGGACAGTGGTCCCAGAAGGAAGAGCAGAGAAGGAGGAGGGTTGGCTGAGCAGACAAGCTGACAGATGTATGGACAGTTAAGAAAATACTGAGTGTATAAAACACAGATAATATCTGCTTTGGGAAGCAGATAAGAAGAACAACGGTAGATTAAATAATACAAATGTTATGTTAAACTAAGTGTAATTGGAAGGAGGTAGTTGGGGTTAGAACAGTTAAGTTCTTACGAGGGATGGTAGAGATGTTGATTAACTTCAGGTTTTTAGCATAAACAGTATACAGTAAAGTTTAAAGCCTGGCTTGTAATAGAATAGAGCATTACTCTCAGACCAGAAGTGGCTGAGATAAGGAATTAAAAAAGATAATCCAAAGGGGGTAGCAGTAGAGAAAAAACATGTAGACATAGCAGTAATCATGACTGTAATGGTACTCAAATCTAGGTCAAAGACAATGTTAAATTTAACTGGAAAAAAAAAGATACAGGAAGATTTAAAATAAAAGAAAAAGATAAATTCAGAAAATAGTAACCACAGGAAATGTCGTATAGCTATGTTAGTTAGCATCAGATCAAATAGCATTTTTGGTAAAGAGCAAACGAACGAATGAAGAGGGTTACTATATAGTTCGAAAAGTTTTATTACCAAGAGTGTATAAAGAACTTACACAACTCCTAGGAAAAGCACCCCAACAGAAAAATGGGAAAGGATGTGAACAGGCATTTCTCAGAAGTAGAAACAAAAAGATGATTGGTTTCATAAATAATCAGGAAATGGGGATCAAAACTGTAATACACCATTTCATACTGGCCGTGCGAGCAAATATCAGGAGGTGAGGGTGTAGCTCAGTGGGGCCGTAGTCTCCTGGGAACATAAATTGGCACATCCAGATTGGTACTTTGGAGAACAGTTTGACAGTATCTAATGAGTTGAAGATGATCATATCTCTGACGTACACCCTAAATGCCTCCCTCACATGAGCACAAGAAAACACAGAAGAGGAGTCAAGAGGCTTCATGGTGGCGGTAATCAAATCAGCGCCTCTTATAAATGACCTAGAAGTTCATCAAGAGGATGGGTACGGAAGTTGTGGTGACGTCATACGGTGGCCTGTGTGCGCCGGGAACACATGCATTGCGGAGCTACAGGGGAGGCCACAGGGCATGTACCGTTGAGCCAGGCTGCCTGGGTTCGAAACCTGGTTTTGGCCCTCGATGATAACTTGGGTAAGGTACTTCACCTCTTGGTGCCTCAGTTCAGCATTAAATTACTATTACTATTTGTAAAATGCTTGGTGTAGTGCCTGCTGCGTGTTTGTTAAATAAATGTGCATCGAGGTGGATGGCTCACAAATAAATGGGTCAGGGCAAAAAAGCAAATGAATCAGAGATTGTTTGGCTGCTGGAAACCTACTCAAGAGTTCTTCTCGTGTAAAAGTTCAAAGATAAAAGGTACACGCATTTTGGATTCTTTTCTGTCCCACTCTGCATGTGTGCCACTCCACGGTGGGTGCACACTCCAGCGTGTGTGTGTGTGTGTGTCCGTGTGTCTCTCTCTCACGCTCCAGCCTCCCTCCTTGCACCTCCCTGTCCTCCCTTCTAGGTTCTTAGTCCCCACACCCTGGCCATTCTTACTCTGGTTGTGGGGGAGGTGGAGTAATGAACTTGGATACCAGATAAGGTCACCTAACCTTCAGGTGTCTGGGCCCTTCTTGGCTCCCCTGGAAGAACCTGTTGGGGCAGCAAGTGGCTCCTCTGGAAGAACCTGCTGGGGCAGCAAGTGCTCAGCTAACTGCAGGGTTGCCTTCTGAGGAGGGCAGGGCTAGGGGGAGCCTAAGACAGGAGCCTCCCGGGAAGGGAGCCTGGCCGCTGGCTAGGGGAAGGCTGCCTCTTCTCTCTGGACGGACCTGGGGTCTGGACCGTGAGGGAGGGCACCGGGCATGCCTCACTTGGCCACCTGTCAGGCACGCGGGCTTCTGGGAGGAGGGTGCACCGTGGCATGTTGACGGCCAGCTGGGGTCCGAAGTGGGCGTGGTGGGTGACACCCCTTTCTCTCTGGTCTGTAATGCCCACGTGATCGGGGCTGGGCACCTACTCCCTGGGGAGGGTGGGGTGCTGCGGAAGGGCTGCAGGAGCCAAGGGTGGAGCTCAGCAGGTTGTTGGTTCCCTGGGAGACGTTGGCTGGGCCGGATGCACCCCAAGCCCAGAGCTCAGGGAACCCCAGGCGAGGCATGGCCACTCTAGCTTCACAGCCTCCCACTGAGGCTCTGCCTAAATCGCCCTCGTTTTTCTGTCCTTCTGTCATTCTTCCTTCTCTGTAGTGCTTTGAGTCCTCATGGGCAGGATCCTGGTAGGATTTCCCCTGCTTCCCCTCAGCACATACTGGGCTGTGTGCAAGGCCAGCTGGACTGGGAAACACCTTCGGTGCTTGTCCTCGAGTGTCAAAACTGGTCTGTTTAGGTTAAGCTCCCGGAATGTAGGAATGGAATCTGTGTTTTTTTGTTTTTTTGTTTTTCTCAGTGGTGGCGTGTGTCCAGGGGTGGGGTTTCTCTGCCCACCTGGACTGAGAACTTGGGGAGGACCGCGGTCTTTCCAACAAGGTGTAGGCCCCTGGGGGGGAACCTAGGGAGTGCTTGTCGGGGGACACTGCTACTTGCATACGTGGTGCCTTTGGGGGCCAGAAGTCGGTTTGGCTGGGGCTCAGGGATGGGGCGAACCACTTGCCTTGGTATCTCGGAGGTAGGCTGCCCTCAGGGCCCCTGGGTATGGGGGTACTGCAGACGCCCCATCTTGGGAGCACGGCTTCCTCTCCTGCTGGGATGGGTGAGTGGGTGGGGGTCAGGGGAGCCTCCTGTGCACGGGTGCCCTGGCCCTGTGAGCAAGCGCGGGCAGGAACTCTGTGTCTATTAAAAGGCAGAGGCTGCCTTGTGTTTGGAGCGTTGCCAGAGGCTATAAATAGCTGAGTGTGTGCAGAAGCAGAGCAGCAGGGAGGAAGGGGGAGGCCCTGGGTTTCCAGCTGGCAGCGAGCTTGGGTGTGGTGTGGGAGGGGCACGGAGTCTCCCAGCCTCCCCAGGTCTTCCTTGGGCTCTGAATGCAGAGCTCCTAGAGGTGTAGGCGTGTACAGTCTTGACCTGATGGGTCGGGAGCCCTCCGGGGGACTTGTGCTGTGAAGGATTGTCACAGGCAGCAGGAAGGGCTGTCGCTGCTAATACAACAGCTAACGTGCCAGGCATGATCCTAACTACCTTTAAAATGTATTAACTCTTTTGACTCTGGAATAGCCCTAGGAATTAGGTGGGCTTATCATCCCCTTTTCACACATGAGGAAACAGAGGCATAGGGGTAGATTGGTAACTTACCCAGGGTCACACAGCCCGGAAGTATCTGAGCTAGGATTTGGACAGGGTCGGCCAGCTCGAGGCTGCCTTATTCTCAGTTGTCTGTAGGAGGAGCTGGTCAGATGGGGGTCCAGTTACATCCTGAACCCCTGAGCCTTAAGATTTGGAGTTCCCAGCCCTGTCCACTTGGGTCCTGCCCATGGTAAAGGCCAGAGGAGTCCCTACTTGGTGAGTGGCCTTGAAGAGAGGAGCTGGGCCAGCCTTAGGCCACTGTCAGTGTTTTGGCTCCTAGGCTTGCAGAGGGGCTTGGTGCGATTGTCTGCATGGAGATGGTAACTCCCCTGAGGACTCTAGAGCTTGGGCTGCGGGCTGAGGCCATGCCTCCTGTTGTCCCTGCCCTTCGAAATCCTGCCCTAGCCAGGTGACAGCTGTGTCCTTCTGTCTGTTCGTTGGTCCTTCCATCCATCCATCATGTGTCTGGAACTAGTTTTTGCACTGAAGGTAGTCAAGCCTTCTGCTTTCATCAGCCTTGCAGTCTCATGGGGGAAAGCTGACATTTAAAAAGCAATTGTCAAGTACATTTATAGTGTCTTATTTTATTTTACATGAGAGTGTGCATGCGTGCACATGAGTGGGGGGTGGGGTGGGGCAGAGGGTGAGAGAGAGAATCTTCAGCAGACTGCATGCTCAGCACAAAGCCAGATGCAGGGCTTGATCCCACGACCCTGGGATCATGACCTGAGCCCAAATCAAGAGTCGGATGGTCAAGCGACTGAGCCACACAGGCGCCCTGAGAAGAGCCAGAATTTAAAGAAGGTGAGGAGGATCTTGCAGCCAGAGGTAGCCCTCGTGCTAAGCCCAGAAGCTGAGCGTATTTAGGAGGCTGGCAGAGCGGTGTGCCAGCAGTGGGGGAAGCAAGATTGAGGGGTGGCTGGCACCCCTATCCGCAGCTCACTCCATCCTTTATCCTTTTCAGCTTCTCCCCTTAAACCTTATATGCTCGATGAAGGGCTTGACTGGGGGAAACCAGCGTGCACCCCCACAGAAGCCCCTTTGTAGACCCCGAGGCCTTTCCTGTGGACCATGCTGGGTCTCAGCTGCCTGGGTAGTTGGGAGACCACTCTTTTCCTTCTTACAAGTGTCCTTGGATGCTCAGGGGTACGCGGGTGGCTCAGTCGGTTCAGCGTCCGACTCTTGGTTTCAGCTCAGGTCATGAGCTCGCGTTCATGAGCTGTGCACGTGGCTCACACTGAGCACGGAGCCTGTGTGGGACTCTCCCTCTCTTTCTGCCCCTCCCCTGCTCTCTCTCTCTCTCTCTCTCTCTCTCTCTCGAAATAAATATACATATAAAACAAAACAAAAAACATAAATTAAAAATAAAAATAAAAAGGCTAAGTGTCCTTGGGTGCCCAGAGCCATGGCTAGACATTGGCTTTCTGATAGGATGACATTCCGAGCCCTTGGGTCCTCCTACCTGGAGCTTCGAGATTTGCTGCTTGCCCCTGGCCTCTAGAAGGAGACTCTTGTCATTGCAGAGAGATCCAGAAGGGGGGGGGTGACTAGAGAATGACCACTCCTGCGGTGGAGGGGGGGGGGGTCCCTTACTGCCTGACAGCCAGTCATTGTCCTCCCTGGGTGCACTATTTGCTCACCATGGCCAGTATAGGGGTGTGAGGGAGGCTTCGGGCTTTTGGACTCTGGGCACTTAGCTCTTCAGCCGGGGTTGGGGTTGGGGTGGGGTCTTCTCTCCTTGGCCCTTCCAGCCAGCCTTTCAGGCTGATGGTGAAAAGGGCTCCTGGCTGCTGGTGGGCTGGCTGACTGTCCTTCCATGGGGGTGACTCTGACCCTTCCTTCCTCCTTCCTGGGGTGGGAATACCAGTTAGGGGTGGCATCATCGGGTCCCTGGCCCACAGTAAGCCCAAGAAGAGTGGAGAGGTTAGTGGATGCTTGGTGCTGGTTTCCTCTCGGACGTCTGTGTGGTTTTTGACAGTGAGGTTGATCATGGGTGCCCCGTAAAGGCACTCCCAAACGGAGTTCTGGAGAGCTCTTCAGCTCAGGTGTCAGGTCTAGGGGCCATAATCCCTTTCCTCCTTCCTCCTTCCTCCTTCCTCCTTCCTCCTTCCTCCTTCCTCCTTCCTCCTTCCTCCTTCCCCCTTCCCCCTTCCCCCTTCCCCCTTCCCCCTTCCTCCTTCCCCCTTCCCCCTTCCCCCTTCCCCCTTCCCCCTTCCTCCTTCCTCCTTCCTCCTTCCCCCTTCCCATTACAGGGCCTGGGGGCAGTGGGGCAGATTTGAGGACTGGAATGGCTTGCTTGGGGGAGGGATGGTGAGAAAGGTAGATTGGGTGAATGTTTGAGGCCATGTTTGAAGGAAAGAAGTATTTGAAGGGGCAGTTGGGGGTGGACGTGCCTGGCCACCCGGCTGGCACTCATGCCAGGGGTGGAAGAGGGCATGGAATGCTGGGGGTGCTCACAGGGGTCTTCGGGGGCCAAGCCCAGCTGGGAGCCAGCCCTTCCTCTGCTTGTGGTGACTCTGGGAGCCTTACCCTGAGCACGCCGGCCTCATTCTTAGGATCTTCTCCTGCCCTGTTGAGCACCAGCTGTTGTTGCTGGGTGCAGGAGGGACACCGGACTGGAGGGTGCTTACTTTCCGTTCAGTCTGGATGGTGTGTGCGTGTGTGTGTGTGTGGGGAGGTGGGGGGGCATCCGGCTGACACCCGCTCACCACCCAGCCTCCCTCCGGGTGGCCCGGGACCCAGGACCGGTGCAGGGGCGTGTGGACCGCGCGGCCGTTCTCTCACCTCTCGCCTTCGGGGCACAGGTTCCGGGCGTGGGGAGGCCGAGACCCGGGAGTGCATTTACTACAACGCCAACTGGGAGCTGGAGCGCACCAACCAGAGCGGCCTGGAGCGCTGCGAGGGCGAGCAGGACAAGCGGCTGCACTGCTACGCCTCCTGGCGCAACAGCTCAGGCACCATCGAGCTCGTCAAGAAGGGCTGCTGGCTGGACGACTTCAACTGCTATGACAGGTGCGCTGGAGCCCGGCCTCCCCTACCCCCCGCCCCCCGCCCCCCAGTCCCGCCGGGGCCCTCCTGTTGCTGCAGTGCTCACTGGGCCTCGGGACGTCTGTGAAAGCAAGCCTGGCATTTAAGGGTGGGGGGAGACAAGGGCCCCTCCAGAGAGCGTGGGCAAGTAGGGATGCCGCCTGGGTCCTCGCTTTCCCGCGGCTGTTTTGCCTGCCTCAGTCTGAAGGAGGGCTCTTCGCTGTGGCCCCTTGGCTATTTCTGCTCGACTTTGGGTCCCACTTTAGGGCAGGTGGGTTCACGCTGTCCCCTGACGGTTCTCCGTGAGCTTTTCTGTCTGTGGGGAGGGGTCGGCTGCGTGGGCCCCGGTGAGCTGCGTGTCCCTCCTCTGAGGGGTATCTGGGAAACTGTGTGCCTCCAGGCAGGAGTGTGTGGCCACCGAGGAGAACCCCCAGGTGTACTTCTGCTGCTGTGAAGGCAACTTCTGCAACGAGCGCTTCACCCACTTGCCAGAGGCTGGGGGCCCAGAAGGTGAGGGCCGCGGGAGGGCAGGCTGGGGCCTCTCCTTGGCCCTGGAGCTCTCGTCTCAGCTCCCGAGTTCGGTGGGGGAGTGACCGCGGGGCTCTCTGGTCTGGCCCCCGAGGCGTGTGGGTGGGCGGGCTGTGTGACACAGGGCTCCGTGTGTCCCCCAGTCACGTACGAGCCACCCCCGACAGCCCCCACCCTGCTCACGGTGCTGGCCTACTCGCTGCTGCCCATTGGGGGCCTCTCCCTCATCGTCTTGCTGGCCTTCTGGATGTACCGGCATCGCAAGCCCCCCTACGGCCACGTGGACATCCACGAGGTGAGGCGGGGCTGGCGCAGGGCAGGGCAGGGGTAGAGGTGGGGTGGCAGGCCAGACCCTGTTAAATCCTCGATCTCCCCCAGGACCCTGGGCCTCCACCTCCATCCCCTCTGGTGGGCCTGAAGCCACTGCAGCTGCTGGAGATCAAGGCCCGGGGGCGCTTTGGTTGTGTCTGGAAGGCACAGCTCATGAATGACTTTGTGGCTGTCAAGATCTTCCCGCTCCAGGTGAGTGTTTGAGGGACTCCCAAATCATCCACTGCTGTGGCTTGAGCTACCCCGCCCCAGGGCAGTCCGGGCCCGTGCAGGTGGGACGAGAGACAGGTGGGCCCCATTGAAATGTTCTCGCGGGGTCAGGGTAGAGCTTTGCAAAACCTCGATCCGTTCTGGTTTGCAGGGGTTTGTTCTTGACATCAGGTTCTGCTTAGAGGCGTTGGACACCAGGCCACCCCAGCAGTTGCCCAGGACACTTAGCAAAGTGAGGCCTGGCTCTGCATCTCGTGTGGTGGGTGACGCTGGGCCACTCGCTCCCCTCCCTGGGCTTCGGTGGCCGTGTTTGTAAATGAGGTGCTAGCCCCGAGCGATCTCAGGGATCACTGTTGGCCGGTGCTCTGGGGCCCAGCTCGGTCCTGGTCTTCTGCCCGCCTCCTTTACGGAGCCGAGGCTGGGAGGGCGGGAGGGTGGGTGGGTACGCGGATGGCGTGGGGGTGGCAGTTCTGCCTCAGGGTGGTGTGGCCGCAGTGGAGTTCAGCCGCATCCCTGCCTTAGGACAAGCAGTCATGGCAGAGCGAACGGGAGATCTTCAGCACACCCGGCATGAAGCATGAGAACCTGCTGCAGTTCATCGCCGCTGAGAAGCGAGGCTCCAGCCTTGAGGTGGAGCTGTGGCTCATCACAGCTTTCCATGACAAGGTGAGTCTTGCCTGCGGACGGGGGCTCCCGAGATGAGGTGGCCTTCCGCTGTAAGGTGACCCTTCGTAAGTGCAGACATAAGAACCCCTAACTCTGGGATGAATTCTTACGAAGAAGCATAGCGCCTTCGTGATTAACAGCCGCCGACACCCCTCCCGCCCCCCCCCCCTCCCCCCAACCCCTCTTGGCCTCACACACCTTCCGTGTCAGTCCCAGCCTCCCAAGGAGAGCAGCCTGCTGCCGCTGGTCCACCGAGACCCTCCTCCCAGGGCTGGGCTGGGCCGGGCCGGGCCGGGTCCTGTTCTGTACCCAGAACCTGTGCCCCAGTTCTGTGCTGTCTCCTCTAGGGCTCCCTCACGGATTACCTCAAGGGGAACATCATCACGTGGAACGAACTGTGTCACGTGGCAGAGACCATGTCAAGAGGCCTCTCATACCTTCATGAGGATGTGCCCTGGTGCCGTGGCGAGGGCCACAAGCCGTCTATTGCCCACAGGTACCTGGGTCAGCAGTTGCCTTTCCTGTGCTTGGTCTGGAGCTGCAGAGAGGGCTGGAGGGTGAAAGCAGGGCCTGGGGTCGGGGTGGGGAGTCTCAGTTTCATAAAGGTGCTTAGCTGCTCTGTGATGGGCCCACTTGCCCCTTCCCCTGCCTTCCACCCGTGTCCTGGGCCTGGCGTGGCCTTGAGGGTGGTTTTCTCTTGCCCTCTGGTGGCCACATGAGGGAATGCTGACTCCGTTACTTTGGTTGGAGGGTTGGTTCAGCAGTTCTCAGACTTTTTGGTTAGGATATCTTTACGTCCTTTTTTTTCTTTTTTTTCTTTTTTAAATGTTGATTTATTTCTCTTGAGAGAGTGCAAGCGGGAGAGTAGCAGAGAGAGAGAGAGAGAGAGAAACAGAGGGAAGGAATCCCAAGCAGGCTTCTCACTATTAGTGCAGAGCCTGACATGGGGCTCGATCTCATGACCTGTGAGATCATGACCTGAGCTGAAATCAAGAGTCAGATACTTAACCGCCTGAGCCACCCAGGCAGCCCTAGGATCTCTTTATATTCTTTTTTTTTTTTTTTTAATTTTTTTTAACGTTTTATTTATTTTTGAGACAGAGAGACACAGAGCATGAACAGGGGAGGGTCAGAGAGAGGGAGACACAGAATCTGAAACAGGCTCCAGGCTCTGAGCTGTCAGCACAGAGCCCAACGCGGGGCTCGAACTCACGGACTGTGAGATCATGACCTGAGCCGAAGTCGGACGCTTAACCGACTGAGCCACCCAGGCACCCCGGATCTCTTTATATTCTTAAAAAAAAAAACAAAAAAACTCTGTGTGTGTGTGTGTGTGTGTGTGTGTGTTTATTTTTTTTTGAGGGAGAGAAAGAGAGAGAGACAGACAGTAAGCTGGGGAGGGGCAGAGAGAGAGGGAGAGAGAAATCCCCAAGTAGGCTCTGTGCTTTCAGCACAGATTCTGACGTGGGGCTTGAACCCACGAACTGTGAGCTTATGACCTGAGCTGAAAGCAAGAGTCGGGTGCCCAACCGACTGAGCCACCCAGGTGCCCCTCTTTACGTTCCAAAGAAGAACGTGTGTATATGTGGGTTATGGGTATTGGTATTTGCTGTAGCGGAGCACACACATTCCATTAAGTGTCGGTGATGACATCACAGGTATGCAGCCTCTGGAAAACTCTTCTCCTGAGAGAATGACCTCACAAGAAGACAAACGATGGGTTATGAATGCGAAACATTTTGATCTTGCGGTTCCCCGGAAACAGTGGCAGGGACTCTTTGAGGTCCTGGGGCTACACCTTGACACCACCGTGTTGACTCGTCATCGTAGTCCTCGCTAAGCAACGCAGGCACTGTTCCAAATACCAGGCCACGTCGGTCTCGTTACCTGAGGAAAGTGTCTGTGAGCCACTTGTCGTCTGTGAGATAGGTGTTGTTTTCCCAGCCCCATTGTACAGAGGAAACAACAGTAGCGCAGGGAAATTGGGTATTTTGTCATCAGACCTACAAGGGATGGGAACGAGCCTTGGAGTCCGGGAATCCAAGCTCAAGGGTCCCTTGTGGTAATAACATCAATGACATTTAAGCTTGACAGTATGAAACTGCAATTTTTGACTCTCCCGTATGGTTCAACCTAACGATAGTACCCCGTAAGTGTGCCGGGGTGGCCCTAAGTATGTGTATCTCCCACTCCCTGAGTTTAATCGTCACAGCAAGACTGAGACAGGTACAGGGGAGACCGAGGACCAGAAGTGTCTCTGCTAGTGAGAGGTGGCGCTGAACTCACATGCCAGCACCCTGCCCTTCACGGCCTGGTGGAGGGCCTGAGCCCTTCAGGGGCCTGCACAGAAACCCGGGAAAGTTCATTAACCTCGTCACTCACATCCTGCATAACGTACATTTTTCCCAGAAGACTTAATCCCGGGCCGGTATGCCTGACCTCGGCCACTCTGAGAACATAAGGGCCAGCTTTTGATTCCGTGGGGACTGGAATGGGGTCTGCCCAGCCGTTGTGGTAGGTGTTGCTTTGACAGGTGTGGCAGAAGTGCGGTTAGAGATGCTCACGCTGAGGGGGGTGAAGGGTGGGAGGATGTCCTAGAGCTGCCCGCCTGTGCGGCTTCATAAAACTCCACCTGGTGCAGACCCTGACCCCCAAACAGGGTGGGGTGCCCTGGTGTGGGGGCTCTAGAGCATAGCCTCCAGTATCTCGGGGGTCACGGTGGGGATCCAGGGTCAAGGTAGCTTGGACCACGGTGTTCACCTTCATCTCGGTCTACTTGTCTCCACAGGGACTTTAAAAGCAAAAATGTATTGCTCAAGAGTGACCTCACAGCCGTGCTGGCTGACTTTGGTCTGGCTGTTCGGTTTGAGCCAGGGAAACCGCCGGGGGACACTCATGGGCAGGTAATAAGCCTCAGGGGGGTGCAGGATGGGGGCTGGCACAGGAGCGGACCCTGCCCTTCTCGTGCCCAGCTGGCAAGACACAGGGGCAAGGGCACTGAGCTCAGAGCTGTCCGAGAACTCCAGGAACAACGCTCGTTTTACCAGTGGGGAAAGCAAGGCCTGGAGGGCGGCCTCGCCTCGGAGGCTGGTTTGTCAAACACAGCTGCTCCATTGGGGTCAGCTCTCAGCCTTGTAGCCTCGGTCTCTGTCTCTTTCAGCGGAATTACTAAGCAGTATAAAGTAGAAGGAACTATACTAAGAATCCAGAAACCTAGAAAAAGTAGCTAACAGTTAAGCCTGAGGAAATCATCCTAAAACAACTGCGGTAAATATCTTTAAGTAATCTTTACCCTCTTGGTTTTTGATCTTAATCTCAGTAAAGCAGACACCGTCTAAGCAGCCCCTTGTGCTGGCGGAGTAAAGAGGCAGCAGTTCCAAATTAGATTATTGTTGTCTCGAGTGTGGTATTTTTAAGTTATTCCTGGGGTATAATAGACGCCATGACTTCTTGTGACCTCCCCGTGAATGTGGCAAATCACGGATTGTCCTCCCTCGTAGTATGGTCTGAATGCTGCCATCCTGGCCCCGTCTGGTGCACTCAGGAGGTAGCTCTCGTGTCCAGCTGTGAGTACGTTTGTGTGTGGCCATTGGCACCCTCTCCTGTCCTCCTCTAGGTGGGCACGCGGCGTTACATGGCCCCTGAGGTGCTTGAGGGAGCCATCAACTTCCAGAGAGATGCCTTCCTGCGCATCGACATGTATGCCATGGGGCTGGTGCTGTGGGAGCTTGTGTCGCGCTGCAAGGCCGCGGACGGTGAGTGGGACGGGAGCCCCGGGCATGCAGGGCGTGGGACGGGGAGCAGCGAGTCCTTGGGGTGACCCTGCTGGGCTCTCTCTCGCCCCCCCAGGACCCGTGGACGAGTACATGCTGCCCTTTGAGGAAGAGATCGGCCAGCACCCATCACTGGAGGAGCTGCAGGAGGTGGTCGTGCACAAGAAGATGCGGCCCGCCATTAAGGATCACTGGCTGAAGCACCCGGTGAGGGGCCTGGGTGGCAGGTGACTCTGCAGGGGCACAGAGAGGGGAGCCCCTCCATATGTGACAGGAACCCAAGGTCGAGGGAGCATGGGATAGAGAGAGAGGATGCCTCACAGGCAGCCGGACGGTCCTCTCCTCCCCTGTCTGGTCAGAGGCCACTTAGTGCCCTGCCTCCCTTCCACGGGGAAGTATCTGGGGAGGTTTCATACTGGCCGGGGAGGTGGCTCTGGGTTTGGGCCCAGAGTAAGGGGGCCTGACCGGGTCCATCAGGGCGCCCCCATGTGGACCATTTGTGCAGGGGAGCCGACTGGCCCTCGCCCTGACACGGTGTGGGTTTGAATCCTGGATCTGCCAATCAGTAGCTGGGTGACTTCTGGCAGCTTTTTTTCTTTCTTTGTTATTTATTACTTATTTATTATGTATTATTATTTATTTATTACTTATTATTTTATTTATTTATTTATTTATTTATTTATTTATTTATTTATTGCTTTATTCCTCTGAGCTTTTGCCTCCTTAGGGTAATAGTAGATTTAACTGGTTACCGTAAATGGCTTGGCAGGATACTTGTCGCGTAAATGCTTAATATGGACTAGCTCTAATTAAATATTCTCTGTTCTCTGCCTTCATTATTTTCTGGGCACGGGCTGAGCCGTGAGTCTTGGCTCCTCCAGTCTGGGGATACTGTACAAAAGACCCCAGCAATGTAAGCCATTTCCCTCTTGGAAGGATGTTTGCCTTCAGCTCCTTTGAGCCCCTCCCTCTGCTCACCTCAGGGTTAATTTAGAAACAGGATAGCCTCGAGGCCATTGGAGGCTAGCACCCTACCCTACATACCATCAGGGGTCAAGCTATTGAGGCCAAGTTCAGCTGCAGTGCCGCCTCCTGGAACCGGGGGCTAGAGACGGAGAAAACTGAGACATGGGGAGATGTAGGCTGGGCCAGAGCCCATGCCTTCTGCCTCAGTCTCCCAGGGCAGACATGCTGGGGTGGCCGGTCCAGTTCCCTGATGAGGAGCCCGAGGCCCAGAGAGGTTTCGGGGTGGCCTGGTGCTGGGTAGGCCAGAGTCCCTGGATGCGGGCATTTGCCTTTCCTGGCGCCACTCAGTGTGAGCCAGCATAGGGTGTCACGCTACATGCCCCGGACTCTCAGGAGGGGTCCAGGGGTTGTAGGAAGTTGGGCGGGATGAAGCCCTCCTGTGGTCCCCACTGTGACTGAGGCTGCACTGTGGGTCCTTACATGATTTGGGATTCACATGGATTTTGTTTGAATATCACTGCCCCAAGGCAAGCAGCTGTGTCTGTCCCAAGAGGGGCCTGGGTTCCGCCCCCCACCCCCCGCCGTCCCTTCCTATGTTGAGGCTGTGGAGGGAGGCCAGTAGGGTCAGGATGGCGGCTGCTGGGTGGGAAGGCGTCCTGATTCCTGCGGTCTCCCCCGGGCCTCTGCTAGTCGACCTGCTGCTGGGGCTGGGACCAGGGGGCTCTGCCTGACCCTCGGTCACATCTCAAGTTTGCCCGTCCCCCGGGCTTGTCTTCACTGAGGGGCGCCGTCAGTAACAAGGCTGTCCTCTCCCTCTCCCTGCCGACGTGCAGGGCCTGGCCCAGCTCTGTGTAACCATCGAGGAGTGCTGGGACCACGACGCGGAGGCTCGCCTGTCTGCGGGCTGCGTGGAGGAGCGTGTGTCCCTGATCCGGAGGTCGGTCAACGGCACTACCTCGGACTGTCTTGTCTCCCTGGTGACCTCCGTCACCAACGTGGACCTGCCCCCTAAGGAGTCGAGCATCTAAGCCCAGGACACGAGTGGATCTGAAGAGGAAAGGAAAAACAAGTTGTGTTTTGTTTTGGAAAACCCGTGACACCAACAAACACATAAAATGCAGCTGCTATTTTACCTTGACTTTTTATTATTATTATAATTATTATAATTATTATTATTAATATTATTTTTGGGATTGGATCAGTTTTTACCAGCACATTGCTCTACTGTATCGCAAACAGCGGGCACGTCAGCAGGCGTTGAGGTGCTGAGCTGTGAATGCAGAGCCAGCGCCATGCTGAAGAGCCTCAGCCACCTCCTGTCCCTTGGGGTTCATTTCTCCCGCTTTCTCTTTGTCTGTTGTCTCAGAATCTGTGACACAAAGAAACCCATCTCCTGTCTTAGGAAACTTAATGCTGCAAACTCTACCTGGAGGAACCTTTGAAGACTGTTACATAAGAACACACCTTCCTCCGAGGAGGACTCTCCCCCTGCCCTCGCCCCCTTCTCCGCTCCCTTTTATTGTTTCTCTCCCTTTTTAGACAGCGAGTTTAAGAAACAGCAGACGTGTCTTTCACGGATTAACGGGTGTTGCCCTGACCGAGGCGGAGCTGGGCTGAGGACGCGGATGGTTTGGACCGGAGTCGGAAGGGGAGGGCAGGGCTGGGGATGGGGTTTGGAGCAGAGCGACACTGGACTCGGGCACAGGGGAGCAACATCCTTTGCTAGGAGGCTGCTTCTCAGGTAACCAGGAATCGAGGGGAAGGACCGTGTGGAGGCCGCGCGCTCACGGCCGGAGCGGGGTCTGGAGAAAGCCTGAGAGCGGGTGCGGCTCTGACCCGGTGTCTCCCCCTGCCTCGGGCTTGGGCGCTGGACAAAACATTTTCTCTGCCCTGATTTTAAGGTTAGGTGAGGGTAGAAATCCTCATGCTTCAGTGACTACGTTCTTCTTAAGACGATGCTGTAAATACGTGTGATGGAGGAAGAAGTTAAAACACGTGGCTTCCTCCCGGAACAGTTCAGGGAGATGCCCACGGGGCGCCCCGCACAGCCAGGGCAAGAAGATTCCCTGGGTGGGGCTGCCACCTGAGAGTCCTGCGGCGCTGGCTCTGCCCTGTGTGGTGACACTGCTGTCCCTTTACGTGGCTCGTGCGCACGGCTTTCTCCAGACCCCTCGAAGAGGTGCATATTCTAAGAACCGTTTCTCTAGTATGCCATAACCTTGCTCTAGTCAGTGAATGTTCCTAATGCTGCTGTTTCAACATTTGAATTTTTTTAATTTATGAAACATGCAAATTTTTTTAAAAACGAAACACACGTCCGCATATACACACATGCTTTGCTATGTGGCTTCCGAGGTTTAAATTTTGAAAAGTAAAAAGAATGAAAACTTCACGACCACAGACCACCTCAAACCAGAAATACCTCAGAATTTTCTACTTGTGTAAGTTTTATTATATATTTTATTAGTTGTGTTGTCTCGTAGTAAGTATATTTTAACGTAAGTTGGCTTTTATGACAAGGAAGTTTGGAAGAAATAGAGAAAAAGAAAAAAAGTTTGAGTCTTCTAGGGAGTGCTACCATTTTTGTTTGATAACGCCCTCTTGTAAATAATTGTCATCAACTGTCGGTTGGCCGTCTGGGCCGTGTGGGCATTCGTCACTCTTGTTTGTGAAGGCTTTTCCCTCTGGTTTCTTGAGACTTTTATTTAAAAACTGGATCTTTTTCATCCTGAGGGTAGGCGAGTTGGTGAGGTTTTGGGGAGAGGTTGACCGGGGTGAGAATGGGAGAGGGGTGCCTCCTCTTGACTTACCTGGAGGTTCACATCTTTCCCTCGACCCGATTGGTCAGTGTTCAGAATGACAGGTAACCCCACTTTCACTCGGTCAGACCGTGGCCCTTAGACCCGCTTGAGGTAATTTTCCCCGGGCGGCAGTGATAGCGGAGGGGGCGGGCAGCACCGCGGCGACTCGGGGCAGCCTGTGACGGAGCAGCGTGTCCAGAGTGGGGAGGCCTCGCTGCGGCCTGGGGTCGCGGTCTGAGAGCACACGCTCCCCACTCCGCACGCCGTGTGCCTCTGGGGCCTGCCGCTTGGCCGTGTCCTTTGCTCTGCGTGTTTGGGCACAGGGTGCTGTGGGAGGTGACTTTGTGGCCCTCCCAGAGCTCTGTTTTTGCTTCATGGGCCAGGCTGTGAGCTGGCCAAGGTGGTTACAGGGACGGGTCTTTTGTAGTCGTCGTTGCTGTTGGGTTTTTTTGGGTTTTTTTTTGTTTTTTGGTAAGCTGTGTTGTCTTTTTTTTTTTTTTTTCTTTTTCTTATTTTCTTTTTCTTTCTTTTTTCTCTTTAAAAACTATTTTGTGCTGTGGTATTTTTCTTCCCTCGGAATAATTTTTAACAGCAAAACCGGCCTTACAGCAGTTGCTTTTCTTTTCCACTTATTTCTTTAAAAAGCTTTAAAATATTTATTGAAAAGTGCCATATCTAATTTCTTTAGCTTTCACCTCAGGCAGTGCGTCTCTACTTTTCCGGCATCTGCTTTTCACCCTCCGAAACCAACAAACCGCTAACGTATGTAGCTGATTCCCTCATTCTAGCCAGTGTGGGACACGAAACCCCTGCCTCTCCATTTGTTTTCAGATTTTGTGTGGGTGAGTTTTCTTTCGTGTACCGGCTTGATCCTTGTGAGAACCAGTTTGGGCCTGGCCGTGAAGGGTTGGGCCGTGGCCCAGGCGTGGGACCTGCTGGTCAGGACGCAGTACAGACAGGGCAGGCCTTCCTGTTGGCCTACAGGCCTTTTCTCTGGGTGGGCTCCCTCTTTGCTGACCCTGGGCTCCGCTGCTGTGGTGGCTTTGGGGTCCTGGCACCAGAGTGAAGTGTCGAGATGGTTCCTGTGTGGTGCGGGGGGTCGCGGGGGACCAGTTCTTTGGGCTTCAGGCTGCCTTTCCCTCGTGCTGCGTCGTAAAACGTACCCATCAGGCAGCATCCCTGACTGCTGCCAATGGCAGAAAAAGAAAAAAGATCTTTTTCCGGGGCACGCCCCTCGGAGCCTGGGTGGGTCTTTTGCCTCAGATAAAGTGTCTGCTGTCATGTATCCTTTGGGGAGCGAACCACTTAGAGCTCTGGTTTGTGTTTATCGGGTTGCAGGGCCTCTGCCTGTGCTCTTTTCCACAAAGATGTCACGCAACGTCCACTTCTGGGGAGCTCAGAGAACCACTCCCCCTCACCCCCCGAGCTCTTGTGGAGACTGGTGGGAATGGAGGCCGGCATCATTTTCCCTGTCTGTGGGAGAGGCTGCCCCATCTAGGGTGGGAGGGTGGCCCAGTCAGGGGAGAGAAGTGGCCAAAGATCCTTGCTCCTTCCTTTCTAGTGTTCTTCCATCCACACAGGCTCCTGGCTGTAGGCTGCTCTTTGGGGGAGAGTGGATTATTCGAAAGCACACACGATCACTGGGAAGACATCCTGAGCCAGAGAAATACGGGAATGAGCAAGAGGAGGAGGAAGCAAGGGGGGGTGGTGGGGACAGAAGCCACTGTGTCACAGTGTCCTGCAAAGAACTCTTAATGATGGGCCAGGAGAGGCCCTGGACACAGTCCTTAGGGACTAGCATCATCCAGGTTTTCTCCTGGGACCATTGGTCCCTCACAGGAGTCCTTCGAGGGAGCTACTCTGTGAGGGCTGTAGGTGGAGCCTTCTCGGGAGGAAGGGAGGCGGGCTGTCAAGGCAAGTGGTGAGCATCTCCGGCCTTCGTTGTTTAGCATGGCTTTCTTGTCCCATTGGTTCTGTAGGTGTAGTGCCTGGAGCGATCAGGGCTGCCTGGGGAGGGGATCCCCGCGTGTGCTGGCTGTGTCTGACCCAGAATTCCTCCTGTCTAGACTTGGGCATGTGTGTAGGACAATAGAGGTCTTGTTCAGCTCAGAACATCTTCAGGTGGCTTGAGCCTCCTGCTGATGTATTCTCAGCCCAGTGAAGGATCTGTCCTCTCCAGGCCACTGAGCTAGTTCCCTCCACTGCCCCTAGGGGCCAGGCCATTCTTTTGTCAAGCTCGTCATGTCATGTTTTAGAAGGCAAAGCAGGTGCTCCTGCAGTTCTGCGAGGTTACCTTTCTCTCCAGTTGCCATGTTCTTGCTCCTTGCTATCCCTACACTCTGCACTGAGCGCTTGGGCTGTGTGTGTGGGGTTTCTTTGGTGGGAAGCCCAGCTCTGTGTGTGTGTGCGTGCGTGTGTGCGTGTGCATACTTGCTGTGTGTACAGCTCAGAAAGCCTGTCACGTGGTCCCTGTGCTCTGAGCCATGAGGGTAGGGAGGCGGCTGTGCCATCTGGAACAGGAGGACCGGGTGGCCCTCTCGCAAATGGAATTCTGCCTTTCTTAGGATGCAGTGTAAAGTTCTCAGCACATTGGTAATATAAGGATTTGGTGGTTTTAGCAATACAGTAAGCATGTGTTAAGTTATATAAGGTTTTAGAATGGGTACTAGAAGTCGAACGGCCAGGTGTTATTCCTCAGAACTTGGCTCACTAGATGAGTATCTGAATTGGAAACCATTTCCCGGGAGTTAACTTCGTTAGATCCTCAGTCTCAACTATTTCAGTAGCCTGCTGGGTTCTTAATGGCTCATCTTTGGAAAGCTGGCCAGACCCAGTTCACATTTCAAGGGCCTCCTAGACCACATCTTTCCAAGAAGCACAGTCAATTTACTCGTCGACACCCCCACCCCACCCCCCATCCAGGGTGAGCATCGAGAAAGGAAAGAGGGCAAAGTGGTTTTTTCTTCTCATTTGGGTGCCATGAATTCCTTGGTTAATGGCTGTTTGTAAAAGCTGAACTAATAAAACAGTAGCTAATCCGTGTTCAGCCTAGTAATGACGAGTTTAAGTGTTTATCAACAGTGATGTTTTAGGTCAAGAGACGGGCCCAGTAATGCAGCTGATGAACTATTTATCTTCTCAGTCTAGATATAATAAATTCAGGGTTATATGCATGGTTGTTTCAGTAAGATTCCTGACAGTTGATTTGTAACCAGCAATCCACCTATGAATGTATCCCAAACCTTTAGAAGGCTTGGAATAGTTTTTTAAGATAACGATTTAGTTTTGTAGCAAAAAGAAACTGAAGTTTAAGATGCACCCCCCCCCCCCCCCCCGCCCCCGCCTGGATATTAATTCAGTTGACTCAGCTTCCTTTTGAAAACAGTGGGTCCAAGAGACCCATAAACTCAGCAAATAAAATTCCAAATTATCTAGAGGGATATTTTGAATCTTCCTATTTTATACTCATTTTGGGTCCATTGTAAACTTTGGTTTGGACAAGATTTTGAATTTAAAGGATCTACCACTGTTTAAATTTTGCCAAGCTTTTACATTTTTGTGACTGTATCTTCCAGGTGTGAACGAAGCAGGACCTTTGACTGTGGTCCTCCACGAATCCCTGTAGTGCCAAAACCGGTGATACTTTATTTGCTCCTGTGGCAGCTTGCAGAGATAAATACAAGTGTTTTTTCCTCACGAATTAAAGTGCATAGTCTCTAAATGCCAGTGCGTGGTGAAGGGCCCTGTGCTGCCCTTCCTCTCCGGGAGTGCCTGTGGACTGTCTGGGGCCTACGCAATTCTGAGAACCACTGCGTGCCAACCACAGGACCCTAGAGAAGCATATGCTTGGGCACGTGTGTGTGTGCAGCAGATTATCCAGACGTGGGCCCTTCTGGACATCTGTGGGAAAGTGTTACATTTATTTGCAAAGTTTACATTTTTGAGCTCACAGTTAGGAGAAACATGACCCATTATTAGCTAATGCTTTTTAGGCAGGTGAGGATGGGTTTGTGTTTGGTTTTTTGGTTTTGGTTTTTGTTTTTGTTTTTACAGATGGATGAGTTCTGTCTCGAGTTCTGGGAACTTCTGCTGTTGGTTGGGCATGGGATCATTCTCTGTTTCTCCCAATCACATTTGCATCGGAATGTTGTTAGGTAGCGTTGTAAATAAAAGAATAGGTTATATGATAGAGATATGACACTTGAAATTTTACTTTAAGAAATCTATAGCTCTACATATATATTTAGTTATATCACCTGACAGATTCTTCTGCACAGTGTGGAGATTGTTTTATACCACAGATTATTTTTATAAAGTCTAGTGAGTTTGATGCGAATGGTTTTGTAATCAGAGTAATGAGCTTTACCTTTCAGGATAAATATACACTGGAGTGTGGGTGGTGCGGGGCTTTTACCTAGTGCTTGTATGGACTCTCATGATACACTGGCAGATGGGAGGCCGTCGCTGGGTCTTGTTTGGCTAAAACCCCGCTTGGGGCTGTGTGGGACGGTGATGCTTTGGCTCAGCTCCCTGCAGATTGGGAGGCGAGAGCCTGTGGTATGTTTTACATTTGTGCTTCCTCCTGAGATACCTTCTGAACAAAGGGTTCTGGGATTAGCAATTAGTTTGTGCGTTCCTGCCGTCGGATGTAGTCGTATGAGGGTGTTTTGAGGGACAGAAATTATATGGGAGTGCAGATTGGGGCAGGTTGGGACGAATAAGGTTCAGGCTATAAACATTTGAAATGAGAGTTTGGGGATTGGAGTAATCCACAACACTGAATTATGCAGGACCAAATTACCCAGTTTTTAAGACAGAATTTCCAGTTTAGTAACTACGCAGAAAAGGAGGCCGTTGTGTGGATGCAGCGATCAAGTTAAATGGGGAGCTGCCAGGCACATTGTGTCCTCTCTGGTCGGGGCCTCCTGGACGTGAGAGTGCTTGGGGCAGCTCCCTGCTTTCATCAAGCGAGTCACGGCCAGGAGCCCTCCGAGGAAGCTCAGCGCCCCGTACCAGAGGGCATCTTCTAGCTGTCACTTAGCCCTTCTGCTCTTCCTGCAAAGGTCAGCACGACTGCCATGGTTATGGATGGTGGTCTTCATGTTAGCCTTTTTATTTTGGGGTAGAATGTGGGTGGTTATTTGGGTGAGGCTTTTGATGGGGATACAGGGAAGGTGAACAATGAAGCTAATCTTTGTATCGTCCCTGCCACTTCTGAGGCTCAGCTGAAGGCCTGCTCCCCAGACCCACGCCGCTGTGCTCAGAAGTACACGGATTGGGACAGTTCTGTCAGGAGCATCCCTAACGTGTCATTTTAAACCAGCTGTGTTTTTATTCAGTCTGGTTCAGAGTGAAGTTTTACACTCTACCCCTCTTCTACTCGGAATAAGTTTAGTTTCAGCAGGTCCAGTAGCGCTCCGGGAACTAACCCCTCGTTCCTTTCCCTGTTCCCCACGAAAGACCGTTTCTCTGTTCTCCAGCCACGCGTCTTGGAATGTAATTCTGTTGTGCCTTTGTTTTTGTCACCTGCCTCCCCCCAAAAGCAACTGCTGTAAGCTTTTTTCTACTTGTCTTTTCTAGCCCGAAACCCCACCTTTTTCCTTTTTCCCAGCTGTAATTTCTGGATGCAGTTCTGTGCTCCAGGTATCGTAAGAACCAGTTACCTCAGACCTCATGTTGAACAGTGTCACCATCTGGGTCGTCTCGGTACTGCAGGCTTGTAACATAACGCACGCAGGAACCCTGCCAAGTATGGGCACTTACTTGTTTTAAAGTTCAACTCTTCCCAAGGACTGAAAGAGGGGCTTCTGGCAAGCTCTTCACTGCACTGTGGTGGGATGGGTCTAGGGTGTCATCTGAACGGTGCTTCCTGGGTTCCTCTTTGAATTCTGCCATTTTCAGTATTCTTGTGTCTGCATAGGCAAAGTGATTCAATTGGCTGGTCTTGCACACAAATTAGTTCCAAAGATGAGCTCTTTGTAACACATTTCCAGTCATTAAAACTCAAATGTAGAACATTCCTTTAAATGGCAGGATTAAAAAACCCACCATCCACCACGGTGCATTCTGGGAAGATGTCTGTAGCATATGTTGCTGTGAAATTAGGCCTTGCGGGATATGGCTGTTTGTCATTTTGATGTATTTTAAATAAATATATATATATATATTTTTAAAGAGCCTTTTTTACCAGTTCAAAAAGTTTAATTAACCAGCAGTCACCACATCTGAATTTTTGTCTCTGGGGCATAGATGGCAGACCAAGATTAAAAGTGGTAATTCAGCCATACGAGGGTGGGCTGCCTGCCTGGGCTGTCCTGCTGACCGTGGGATGCCAAGGTCAGTGTGTTCCCAGCGGGTTCTGATCAGCCCTCGAAGTGTTTGGTCTCTGCCCTGGTCAGCGGACTGTTGACTTCAGTCCCTGCAAGTGCTTTACTTTAGCCCAAGTGGGGTTTTCTCAGAGCACTGCCACGAGCTAAGTGTACGTTTAGCCAAATAATTTCTCCGTAAGGGAAAAACGCGCTCATTCAAACGTTACCCGCGATGACAGAAGTGAGAGTAGGAGAGATGAGGCAACATCTGGGTTTTGATTTGGGAAGTGTCCAAGTCCCTGTCGAAGGCTGGCTGAGAGCCAGTGATCATACAGAGATGCTTAGGAGACCCCACCTGGAAGTGTTCAGACCTCCTGTGCGTGGAGGGATTGTTAAAACGCCAGCAGCTTTTTCCCCCCGTTTTTTCCCCTAGAATTCTGTAAAAATGCAAAGAAAATTGAGTGGTACTTCAGAATTGAGGGTGAGGGTTACCGCAGAATAGAAGCATACTTCTAGATTTCAGTTCCATGCCACATATCCACACAATGCCATTTTTCAACTGTACAAAAGAATCTGCTTACGAATTTGACACGATCTTAACAGTAGCATCAAAGGGCCGAATTTTTCACCTGTTAATATTTTTTCACATTTGTCCTTGAATCTGATAACTTCACAGTACTGTAAATGTAACTTACATTGAGTCTGATGTCCATTCTTGTGAAAAGAGCTTCTGCATGTAACAGACACACAGTTAAAGAACACAGCAGAATACAAGATTTGCAGGACCAGTTTTGGAACCGACAGAAAATGTCACCTCTCATTTGCCATCTTATGTATCAGTTTTACCAGCTACTTCTAAATTTGTACATTATTTGTAAGGAAAAGAAGGAAGATCCTAAGGACTTGTCTAACTTAGTGGAGAATGTGTGTGTTGGGTTTAGGATGGATAGCAAAGTCTTACTGAGCTGTGTTATCTAACTTGTATATAACAATTGTAATTAAAAGTTTGGATTCACCTGTTTCTTGCAGTTTAAAACAACGAATAATTACAAACTCTGGAAATGTGACTAGTACACAACTTAAGGCTGTAGAAGTGAGGAAGCTCTTCAAGTGCTAAAAATAAAGATTTCTAGTTTTTGGCTCAAATTCAGTAAGTACTGTTTGTATACCAGGATATGTGAGATGTAAATGTAATAGGTCACTTTCACCCTTGTAGCTATAAAATAAAAAAATTTGTAGAACAGAAATAGCTTGTACTACTGAATTAACAAAAAGTTATACTAAAGTATCATGTTTAAAATACACACACACACACACACACACACACACACACAGAGTTAAGCTTGTTGCTGTTACCCTGTCTGGATTTGAAAAGTGTGCGGACTTATATATATACACACACACATATATACAACACACACGCATATACACACGTATGTATATTATATACATGCACACATCTAAAATGGCCTAAAGCAGACACCCATGTAATTACAGTTGCAAAATGAAGACATTTTGGAGAGAACATTGTATCATAGTTCATTCATTTGCAGTGGATCTTTGTTCCTTTTTACTGTGGTAATTTTAGAAATGAGTGTCAAGTTTGAAATTAGATCTGCTAAGTTGGGGTTTTGCTGCTTGAACTCTGCACTGGGTCCTCAAATAAACCGATGTGAATGTAGTTTTTTCCCCCTGTGTGAAGAAGCAGCCACACCCCAACAGAATAGGAGGAAAAATCTAGAGCTATTTCAAGTTTTATCTTTTTGTATATGAAAATAAAATAATAATAATTAAACTACCCTGTTGTCTCTCTTAATCACGTGGCAGGGGATTGAGGTTTCTTTTCATGGGGATTAGAAATAAATATAATGGTGTTTTCCACTTACAGGGCTGGCTCAGAAACACCCCTGTGAGTTCCTGTGTGGTACACGTACAGTTGTTAATGGTTGAGTACGTAGTCTACCATGGTCCTGTGGTACTGGAGCTCGGCACGGGTCTTCATTTCTGCCCTTCAGAAGCTCAGGACCTGGTTGGAGACACTGGGGGCTTCTAAATGGACTGTCCTGGGACTCGGGGTAAGTTCCTGCAGGGTAGGGGTATATTTACCAAATTTCCAACTTTTACCCACTCCCCCTAGTTCTATACTTTGCAGACAACTCTGGGCAATATTTTTGTAAGTGGAGCAGAGAAGCCTAGGATATAAGTGTTATTCTGGATTACTGCGGAATACTGGCTCCGCCATTTCTAAACACAGCTGAGTATCAGGGTCCCTGTAAAATAAAAAAATGTAGTTATGGGGCACCACCCCAGATCTGAATCAGTAAGCCAGGTCTCACGTTTTGGAGTTCTTGACTTCCCTCACTAGATGAAAACATGGTTCCCTGTTAATAAAACAATGATAGTCTCTATTGTCTAACAAAGAAAACGGGAAAGCCCCAGAAATCACTGCTTTCCTCGGTAACATAGGTTTTTTTAGGCCCGTGACTAATAATTGCTAAGTGGGGAAATGCCAGCTTTGGATCCTCCTTCTGGTAGGGTTAATGCCTTTCTATTCATGCTTTAAAAGGATTAAACAACCTGTTTGGAACTCTTAGCAATTTTCAATGAAGGGACCCTTTATTTTGGGACCAGTTGCCCAGCTCTTGGTCCTTTTGGCTCTTTCAGATTTAGATAGTTCACCTTTTACTAGTGAATGTCTCTAATGATAAGTGCAGAGAAGGAAAGAAAGGCTGACCTTGTAGAATGAGGACCTTAAAGCTAGAACTACTGGAAGGTTGGACCAGAGAGGTCATCTGGTCACACTTTTCCTTCAGCAAAGGAATTCTTTCACCAGAAGGAACTGGACACAGAAGCTGATTTCTAAAAACAGGCTTGCTCAAGTGAGCAAGTACAAGAGGGTTCAGGGGCCATTAAGCCTGCCCTTCCACTCCTCCCCTTAAGTCTCCTAGTTACAGTCCCCTAGTTACAGTTCAAAAACCACTGCTCCAATTCCTTCGTTTTAAAGGTGGGCAAACTGGCCCAGAGGGAGATACCCCACCCTAAGTCAGGCAGCCCTTACTTCCAGCTCTTGACCTCTGGGGGGCCAAGTGAGGGGTTCACTGTTGTTTCCACCTACAGGATCTGGATGAGGAACAGTCACCTACCATTTATCTCTGGTGTCTATCACAGCACATGGCACTTAGGAAGGCCTTGAGCAACAAACACCTCTTGAATGTATGTTGTAAATTCTGGTACAAGTTGCTGAGGTAGCTTTGAAACCTACGGTCAACACCAGTGCTGTCTGGTTGTATTTGTCGGGACTCTTGATTGCAAATGACAGATGCCATTAAACAAAAAGAGGGGGGGGGGGCGGTTACACGAAGGATCCTGGGGCGAAGGGCCAGGCAAGCTCTGGTAAAGGCAAGATGCGGCCGGGCTTCAGGCGTCTTGGAAGCTGGGATCACAGCACTGCAGCCCTCCGTTTCCTCCTGTGTTGCTTAGCGCAAAACCAGATGCACCTGCCTTGTCCACTTAGCGGGAAACAAGGCTACAGATGGGGCCAGAGTTTCAAATGTCACAGCTCTGCTACCTGGAGAGTCTGGCAGATCCACAATCCCTGGAGACATTCTGGTTGACCTAGCTCAGCCAGTTAGGGTCAGAGGTAGGGGACTGATTATACGGAACAGCTTTATAATAGGTATTCCTGGGGAGGGGACATGGAATCCGGAAGCTGTCAAAACAACATCTGTACTTCCTTCCTTAGCTGGATGTCGGGAAGGCCTCCTGCTTTTAAGTCCACGTGGAGTGCTGTCGATTGCACTGCAAAATGTATTTTGAGTGGGAGTGCATAAAACATCTCCTTACTTACTTTGTCAGCCGTCATTCAGCAGTCTGGATTTTATGTTCTATCAAGACAAAAGAGGACTACGTAAAAATCGCTGATGTTTACAGAGCACTTAATGACATACCCCAGGTTCTTCCCTAAACTCCACGTGGCAATCTTTTATGTTATTTTATTTTTTAATTTGTATTTATTCTTGAGAGGGAGACAGACAGAGCGTGAGCAGGGGAGGAGCAGAGAGAGAGGGAGACACAGAATCCGAGGCAGGCTCCAGGCTCCCAGCGGTCAGCACAGGGCCCGAGGCAGGGCTCGAACTCCTGACAGCAGGATCGTGACCTGAGCCGAAGTCAGACGCTTGACTGTCTGAGCCACCCAGGCGACCCTCTGCATGGTAATCTTTAATCCTCACCAGAAGCCTATGGTCTAATCACCTTCATCATACTTATTTTATTGTTTATATGTACAAATAAATTTCATTTACTATATGGAATTTCTGTATATATTTAATAAATATACATTTATTAAATATCATTTAATATATGGAATTTATTACTGTTATTCCCATCTGAGAAAGAGGAACCAGAAGCCCTGAAAGGTGAAGTTAACACACCTGAAGTGGAAAATGGTCGCGCATCCCAACCCCTGCGCTCTGATTCACGGCCCTAAGCCACCACGGAGTCCTGTCTCGTCAAGAGGCTCCTTAGGATGTACAAAGCTGTTTTGAGAAGTCAGGACTCCTATACTGTGACTTCGCAGCCAGGTGTCACGAAGACATCCAATGTGGCACAGGTTTTGGAATGAGAACGGAGTTGGGATCGTGGCTCTGAAGCCTTCACTGTAACCATGTGCAGGTGGTTTCCTCACCTATTAAGTGGCACTAAAGGCATTTTCTTCTCAGGACTCTCTGTGCACGCCACTGCGCCCTCCAGATGTCATGCCTCCCACCTATCACCCGATCAAAGGGACCAGGGGCGGAGCGGGGATACACCCGGGCCGCCGGTTTTGTCACCAGGGGGCTCCCGAGACTCTCAGCGCGGAGCGTGTGCGCCTGCGCCCTCACCTCTGGCGACTCCAGGTTGCGCATGCGTGTGTCGCTCCTGCGGTTGCGATTGGCTTTCAGGCGACCGTGCAGGTGTGCGCATGCGCCGCCGTAGAAGGCAGGCCCTTAGGGTAAGATGGCCGCGGGAAGTTTTGCTTCCCGCCTCAGGGGCTCCCGGCGCTTTCTGAGCGTCTTCGTGGCCGGGGCTGTGGTGGGCGCCGCGGGAGGCGGGTTCACGGCCCTGCAGGTGGTCCGGAGTCAGGGCGCTGAGGCAGCGTTGGCGGTGAGGGAGCCCGACGGTAAGTCTGTCGGCCTGCTCTTCCTTCCCTGGCCCGGCTTTCGGGCCGGATTCCCACCTCGGGCGTGAATCGTAATTTTGGACCCGCGGCTCTTCTCCCTTTGCCGTCCCCGAGCCCGGGGGTCCTGGCTTCTCCGCCTTCCTAGTCTTCCCGCCCGGCCTCCCCGCTCCGCCTGGACTGTCGCCTGCCTCCTTCGCATACTTCTCCATCTTCGTTTTCTCATCATCTACCACGGAAGCATTTATCACATGTCTCTTTGTTTTAATGTCTGTGGCCTCCATTAGGTCGTTCACTCCGCACACAGTGTTAGCCGATGAGTTAGTTAATGGTCCTCATTTTGTCATCGTTCAAACGCAGAGGACCCGCCTTAACCCTACAAACTGTCACGTTATTTTGTCAGCAGAAAACATGGGCTCATTCGGAAGGAGCAGAGAATTAACGATTGAGGACAAGCAAGCTATGGCAAAACCACAGGCAGATCCAACACCCAAAGTGGGGGAGGAACTTCATGGCGATGACCGAGGAGGTTGGGAGGGTTTGTTTTGAAAAGTCCGTTGGAGAAAAGTGCAGGGTGAGGAGTTTCTCATTGGCCGAGTCGCATGGGTGGGCAGCGTCTTGTAGGAGTCGCCCTGTACATCTTTTCCCTCCCGGGGGCCTGGCGTTGAGGATTCTTCCCGCTTGACGTTTTTCCTGTAACTGACACGGAGTGGTGTGGCTTCCCCTTCCAGCCTCCCCTTGCGAGCATCCAGAGTCCCCTTTAGTGAGGTTTCCCTTTATTAATTTTCACACCTGCTCGCTGTTCTCCAAAGTGTGTAAATCCTGCAGCTGCCAGGGCTCCCTTATATTTAACAGGGAAAATGAGCTCATGCTCATTGTTTACGCTTTCCCTGACCTGCCGATTTAACTGGTTCCTTCTGATATTTGGCAGTTAGCAAGAGAAGGGCTCTGGTAGGTTGAAGACCTGGAGAAGGCATCAGGAGAGGATTAGTTTCACCGAGTCCGTGTTAAATGCGTGCTTGGTTTCTCCCACTGGGAGGAGGAATACCCGTTTTGCCCCTGTTTTTGCTGCAGCGCACTTCTCTGCTTCAGTTCCAGAATGTTGAAGACGACTGTCCGTGGATGGCGGTCTTCTAAAATTCTTATAAAAGGCGGTGCTTTTGTCCCCACGCTAACTCTTAAAATGTAATGAGGAGGTAGGCTCTTTCCCACTCAGTCGTGTCAGTGACCAGTAATGACATGTTTTTCCTTTGCTGCTTTTGTATACACAGTACTTTATGGGGCACCTATTTGGACATTTGGTGTGAAAGACCAGTAAGATCAGGTCTTTATTTACGGGGCGCCTGGGTGGCTCAGTCGGTTGGGCGTCCGACTTCGGCTCAGGTCATGATCTCGCGGTCCGTGAGTTCGAGCCCCGCGTCGGGCTCTGTGCTGACGGCTTAGAGCCTGGAGCCTGCTTCCAATTCTGTGTCTCCCTCTCTCTCTGACCCTCCCCCGCTCGTGCTCTGTCTCTCTCTCTCAAAAATAAACAAACATTAAGAAAAACTTTTAATGAGATAGCTGCAGTTTACCTTGATAAAACCACACAACTGATTACTGGCAAAGTCTGCTGTCTCCTCTGCCTCGGAAGTACAGTAAAACCTTGGGTTGCGAGTAACTTGTCCTGCGAATGTTCTGCAAGATGAGCAAACATTTGTAGTAAATTTTAACTTGAGAAACGAGCGATGTCTTGCAATACGAGGAGTAGGTGATGCCACATGTCACATGATCACAACTGAGCCAGTGGTTCTTGAAATTCACTTTGGTACACAAATGCTTTGGACTATAAGTATGTTTCCAGAATGAATTACAAAATGGGATCTGGTTGATTAGACTTTTGAGCCAGTCCTTGGTAAGTCTCACCCCTCTCCCTTGACTTAAAATTTTTTGTTCCTAGTAAGAATCACTAACTGTTTGTTTTTGTCCCCCCACCCCCCTTTTCATCTTTAGGTTGTGCAGAAAAGGCTCTCTTGGAACAATTTGGAGTCCCTTTAACTGGAACAGAGACTAGGCGTTACACTAATCATGCCTTGTCTTATGATCAGTCGAAGCGGGTGCCTAGATGGGTACTTGAACATATATCCAAAAGCAAGATAATGGGTAGGTGGTTAGAAGTAATGGCATTGATGAAAGATGTTTCTAAATTTAGAACAAGGAAGATTATTGATTCAACCTCTTCCACATTATATCACACTTAGAAAATGATGATGTTTGTAAGACTCACTTAGATAAGTGGACCTACCTGGTAGCCGAGGAGCCCCAGACTCTTCCCAGCTTTCTCGGAGGCTGAGAGGATCCATATCCTGACATAGGAGTTGGAAGCTCTGTCTTAAATATTGCTACAACTGGCACCATTCATTCATTGTCTCCACAAATATTTTTAAAGTGCCTGCCATGTGTCTGGCATTATGCTGAGCCTTGGGACCAGAGCAGATGGTCTCTGTGTTCATGGCACATGGTTGACCTATCAAACCACTAAACATGTATGTATAATTGCTTTTAGTAATAACTGTTCCAAAGGACAAGTGATTGAAAGTTAGGTTAGTGTAAGTAAGGAACAATAAAGAATGTGATGAGAGATGATAATAGGAGAACCTGGTCTTGATTAGCAAGGGTTCTCCCCAGAAAATGGTCTGGAGGGTGGATGACTGTTACCTAGGCAGAGGAGTTGGGTGGGCCATGGGGTGTGGACAAGAGCATTCTAGACAGAAAGAAAAGCACAGTTGCATCTTCGAAGGCCCCAATGTGAAGAGTTTTGTTCCTTTAGGGAACTAAAAGAAGGCCAGAGTGGCCAGAACAAGGGAGAATGTGTGAAATGAGACTAGAGAGGTAGGCAGGTGTATAAGTATGTTTGTGTGTTTTTTAAGTCTTGGTGCACTCCTGTAATTAAGATGATATTTAATGTTAAATTGGTTTCTGTGGAGATTATTCCAGTTTACAGTATCTACCGTTAACTACTTGTCCTATCTTTCTCACCCATAATGAGCATTATTGAGCTTTACCAATTTAATAGCTGATTTTATTTCCATTTATGGGTTACCAGTGAATATCAGTATTTTGTGAATTATTCTTTGTCAGTTACTGTTACCATTTTCAGTTGAGATGTGATGTTTTGAATTGATTTGTGGGAGTTCTTTTATGTAATAAGGTATTACCTTTTGTCATAGTTGTTTACTCATATTTCATTTAGCTGTTAATTTGCTGTAAGGCCCACACATTATTTCTCCTTTGCTTTACAGTGCATGTTATGTTTACATATATTAAAATGCTGATACTCATATGAGTGCATGCCTGTCTAGAGCGCAACCAACCAGCACACTAGCAGAAGTCTTGGACTGCTTGCTGCTAGAAGGAAACTGAGGTAGTTGGAAACTTTATGATAGCAGTTGAGAGTTGATTAGAAATTTACATCGAGAGAAACTCATTTGGTTTAGTTAGTCTCAAGCCTAATGAATTTCCTTTAAATACAAGACTTTTCCCAAGATGTAAGGAATTTCAGTTGTATTAATTTTATCCTCCTGTTACCATTTTCAGAGGCATATAAGAAAAGCAAGGCATTTCACGTTGTAAATCCTGTGAGCTGTGTAATTTGAGGAAGCAAAATAATATTTGAGAACAGGAAGCAGGATCCTGTGATTTATTTGATTTTAGTCTAAAGAGTCTTCTGTTTTCAGGAATGACACACCAAATTATTCCCATTAACTCTCTGCTAAAAAATGACAGGAAATGTTAGTAGTAATATGTAAGAAGTATGTAGGAAAAAGTCACACGCGCGTGTGCGTGCGCACGCGCACACACACACACACACACACACACACGAGTCAGCATGATAGTGAATTGCCAAGCCAGTATTTGGGGGAGAGCGAGAATCCAGAGAGGTAAGGGCAATCTTGGTAAACCAAAGCCACATTGCTTCTGATGCCACACCTTTGTAGTAGGGAGAAGGGGACTAAAGGCAAGACCTGGGGCTCACCCAAGGTAGATTGTCTTATAGGAGACCCTCCCACATTAGCCTGGAACCCCAGAGGGCTACACCGTGGGGGAGGAAGGATGAACCAGAACAAACCTGCCTGCTCACCTTCAGGGACTGTATGGGAGATTGTCTTGGCACTGAGCAGGAAAGGGTCAAAAGGAAAATAAAAAACCTGTTCCGGAGAAGTTGAGGCCACACACTGGCTATCTTGCACACTTACAGCCCCCAAAGCCACGTAGCCTGGATGGATTAAGTCCTTAAGTCCTGAACTTGGTTCAGCGTGGTCTTCCTCTGGCAGTGCCCCCAGATACCTGATCGAAGCAGGTTTATATCCATCTCAAGGAAGGCGTCTTCATCCTAGGCCTTTGGAAATTCCCACAAATGAATTTTCGAGACAACCAGGCATGCGAAGAAGTGATTCCAGTGGTAATGACACTTAAGAGAAGTTTACTATCAGTTCTTCAGTTATTTTTTTCTTTACGACATGGCTCTAAAAAGCTAGGTAGTAGGTAATTTATTCTGAGTCTTGGGATCATTTAAAATTTTTCTGGCTGAATGAAACGACATTAGAATCAGTAACTTCATTGGTCTCCATTTTAAACTTGTTTGAATAGCAGCCTGAGTATGTTCCGTTTATCCCCATTATTTTTGTAGTTTAACAAGATCTGGCCTAATGACAGTGGAAAATGTACTGTTAGGATTTGCTGGTGTCTGTTGTGGCAAACTATCCTGGCAGTGTTAGAATAGAAATAAATTGAGATTTTTTTCTCTCATGTGGTACTCAGATACTTTGTTTCAGAAATTTCTGGGTTGAACTCATAACCTAAATGTTTGTCTTGTCATGGCTTAAGCAGCGACAAGCAAGATATCAGAGACACTTTCACCCTCCCCTAGACTGTGCCTGCCCAGGACAAATTGTTTTGTGTCTATATATATCCATTATTTCAGTACGTGTAAACTTATCAAATACAGTTGCACAAAATACAATGCGTGAGGGTCTTTTGAAAAGCAAGAGTTTATTTAGTAGTAAGCTTTTTATATAGTTCAGCTATTTGGTCGTTGTTTTTACTTAAATACTATCCAGAGGATTTTTCTCCTTTAATTTGAAAGGCTAGAAGCAAAAGAATATGAGATAGCTACACTGTACAAAAAGCATTCTTTCCTAGACTAGTCCTTGCTAAATTCAGATGAGGTATCTGAACTATCCCAGGAACTTGAGACATGCACGCAATCACTAAGTACTAGCTACTCAGAGAGATACTAGCCAGCAGCAAACAGCTTGCCTTGCTTAGAGAATCTCGAGGAATATTTATCCACTGATAACTTACCCATTTTGTGTGTTTTTCTGTAGGTGATGCCGACAGAAAACATTGTAAATTTAAGCCTGATCCCAACATCCCTCCAACCTTCAGTGCCTTCAATGAAGACTATGTTGGGAGTGGGTGGTCACGAGGACACATGGCTCCAGCAGGAAATAACAAATTTTCATCTGTAGGCATATTTTTTGGGGAGGGATGGGAATACAGGGCTGGTGGTCTGTATACCAATGGACTTGGACTTTAAGAACATAGGAGTCAAACCTTAGTATTTGAGAATTTCTATACTCTTATTTTGCATTTTTCTTCCTGACTTTAATTCGGGTTTTTTTGCTTAGATGGTAAAACATTCTTAAATAGGTTGAAAAGTCAAACTAATTACTATGTAAAAGAACTGGAGAGCCACTAGGAGCTATTTATTTATTATTTATTTACTTTTATTTTGAAAGATTTCAGACCTGTAGAAAAGTAACGAATACAGCACAAACATTTTTACCTGTAGAAAAATTAAAAAGACAGTATAGCCAATACATTTCGATATGTTTTCTTTATGTGCGCATACATATATATGTATATACAATTCTTTTTTCACTATCAGCAGTAAGTTGCAGACATCATAACACTTTATCCCTAAATAGATATTGCTCAGGAGATTGTATCATGTAAGAAATGCGGATATATGTATATATGACAAGAGTATCATTGTACCAAGAAGTGTGTGTACATGTATTTTTGAGTATTTGTACAATAATATTCTCTAATATACAGTTCATGCTCAGATTTGCCAAATTGTTGCAGTTGCATTCTTTACAACTTTCTTTGATCCATATTCAGTCATGAATCGCCTATCACACTTAGTTATCATGTCTTCCTAGTGTCCTTTACTTTAAGTAAAATAAGTTCTCTGCCAAAAAAAGGAGAGAAATGTCTTTTATGACATGGACATGTATTGCATCAACTTTGGTGATCATTGTCATTAAGGTGGTCGTTTTTAACCTTAGATACTCATAATCACCTAGGGATGTTTTAAAAAAAATCCTGATGCCCAGACCCAGAGCAGTTAAGTCAGAAACTCTAGGGGGTGGAACCCGGCACCAATATTTTTAAAGCTCTCTGGCTTATTCCAGTGTGCATTCAAGGTTGAGAACTACTACTTGAAGAGAAGGTAATTGATGGTAATATAGATCAGTGGAAGGAGATATGACGACAGCCTTGTGTTTAGGGTCGGAAATGTGAAATGAATGCACACCTAGTGGCCCGGAATTCAGAAGAGCAAGGAATTCTTCTCTGCCACTTTTTACTAAAATGTATTGTATTACTTAAATAAAGTTTCTGAAAGTTGACCTTTATGTAGAAATTCTTTGCCAGAGGCTGAAAACTTACCCTTTAGTTTACATTGGAAACTTAGTTCTTAGAGTCTGTGTAACAGGTTTGAATTATAAGAATTATAAAGAAAGCTAGGATACCAAACTACTTATTTTGTTACAGTCCTTATTTTGAATAATCTGTATTGGGCTTTCTGACCTGAAATAACTGTGGCTCTCATTTATTTAAACAAGTAGTCACTGTAATTGCCTAGAGCTAACGTATAAGGAACTGCTTTTTGTGTCTCTTTGTAAAATCTCAAAGGGGAAGGCATTTCCGTGCAGGTTACTATTTTTATTTCTTTTCACAGCAAGCCATGGCTGAAACCTTTTACCTTTCTAATATTGTGCCTCAGAATTTTGATAATAATGCTGGATATTGGAACAGGTGAGGGGTGAGAGTTTTAAAATGTGATTCTGTGGGAGATGAATGATGTGCCAGGAGAATGTACTAGTGCGCCCATCAACTGTTTCTCTTTCTTTCTCAAAGGCTAACGCCACTGAAGGTAAGTACTTTGGACTAGTGGTGGTCTTGGGAGTACATTTATCTGTGGGAGTACAGACTTCAAAGCAGCCAGCAATTTTGAAGTGGCAAAAGTCACTGGTCAAAAGCCAAATTTTGGAAGAAACTACTCAGAATATTACTGGAGCATTAAGAAATTTTTGAGTATGTCCAGAGAACACTGTACTTTTTTCTACGTGTATTTCAAGAGTTGCTGAGCTTGCTTTTCTTTTCTTTTCTTTTTTTTTTTTTTTAAAGTTTTGGTACAGTTAAACATAACTGTTAACCAGTTTTAGATAGATGGATGGATAGATAGATGGATGGATAGATAGATAGATAGATAGATAGATAGATAGATAGATAGATAGAACCTAACTTAAATCATCGAATTTGGAGCAGTGCCTGTGTGGCTCAGTTGGTTGAGCGTCCTGATTTCAGCTCAGGTCATGATCTCACGGTTGGTGAGATCTAGCCCCATGTCAGGCTACAGGCTGTCAGCTTGGGATTCTCTCTCTCTCCCTCTTTCTCTGCTCCTTCCCTGATTGTGCACACATGCATGCTCTCTCAAGATAAATAAACTTAAAAAAAAAAAAAAAAAATCTGGGCCTTCTGCAGTTTTTTGACACTTAACCAGTTCTACCAGGGGATCTCTTTAAGCATCGAAAACTACCACTGACTGAGGTTGTTCCAGGCTATTGCATTTTTCTCAAACAGTACTTGTGGTTTAAAATAATTAGGAGTGGGGCGCCTAGGTGGCGCAGTCGGTTGAGCCTCCGACTTCAGCCAGGTCACGATCTCGCGGTCTGTGAGTTCGAGCCCCGCATCAGGCTCTGGGCTGATGGCTCGGAGCCTGGAGCCTGTTTCCGATTCTTTGTCTCCCTCTCTCTCTGCCCCTCCCCTGTTCATGCTCTGTCTCTCTCTGTCCCAAAAATAAATAAAAAACGTTGAAAAAAAAAAAAATTTAAAATAATTAGGAGAACACCCCACACTTGAAAGACTTCAGCAGTTACAGTCATAGCTCCACACTTGTTTTGTCTACATACCCTCCCTTCCCCCACTCATTATTTTAAGCAGGTGACAGCTATATTTTATCTATAATTGTTTTCCCATATATTTTTAGAAGATAAGGATTTTTATTTTTTGTTTTTTATTAAAAAATTTTTTTTTGTAACGTTTATTCATTCATTCATTCATTCATTCATTCATTCCTAGAGCACGAGCTGGGGAGGGGCAGAGAGAGAGCAAGACACAGAATCTGAAGCAGGCTCCAGGCTCTGAGCTGTCAGCACAGAGCCTGACGCGAGGCTCGAACCCATGGCCTGCGAGATGATGACCTGAGCCGAAGTCGTACATTTAACCGACTGCGCCACCCAGGCGCCCCAGAGATAAGGGTTTTTAAAATAAGTTTTTTTATTTATTTAGAGAGAAAGGGAGAGCGAGAGAGTCCCAAGTGAGCTCCATGCTGTTAGTGAGGAGCCTGATGTGGGGCTCAAGCTCATGAACGGTGAGATCATGATCTGAGCCGAAATCAAGAGTTGGATGCTTAACCAACTGAGACACTCAGGGGCCCCTAGAAGATAAGGATTTTTTTTTTTTTTTTCAACGTTTTTTATTTATTTTTGGGACAGAGAGAGACAGAGCATGAACGGGGGAGGGGCAGAGAGAGAGGGAGACACAGAATCGGAAACAGGCTCCAGGCTCCGAGCCATCAGCCCAGAGCCCGACGCGGGGCTCGAACTCACGGACCGCGAGATCGTGACCTGGCTGAAGTCGGACGCTTAACCGACTGCGCCACCCAGGCGCCCCGAAGATAAGGATTTTTTAAAAAATGGAAGCAAAGCACTATTATTACCCCTAAAAATTTAGCAGTAATTCCTTATTACCAATTTTACAATTAGTGTTCAAGTTTCTCTGTCTTTAATTTTTTTTTTCTGGTTGATTGGTTTGGGTAGGTTTGCTTTCTAATCCTTTTTTTTTTTTTTTTTTTTTTTTTTTTTTAATCCTTACCAATTTGTTGAAGACCTGGGATATTTGTCTTACAGTTTCCTTTTTGTTTTGGCTGGTTGCATACCTGTGGAAGCATTTAACATTTTCCTTTCCCAAGGGATATATTTTTGGGAGGAAAATTTGCCTGATAATTAAGCATATATGCTGTGAGGTACAATACCGTTGATTTTATTTTTTAGATATGGAAGCTGAGGGATGATGACATACATTGTAATTTCTCATAAATGTCTGCCAACTGCAGTGTAAGAATGCATATTAAACTCGCCATTTTTATCGAGTAAATTAGCAGCCATTTTTAAATGATGAATCCCAGTGGTAAGGATTGTTGTGAAACTGCAGGGTCGTATTTTGGAGTATATAGAGTAAATTGGTACAATACCATTAAAAATACTGCTGCTGCATATAATCAACTGTTATTAAAATATGTATTCAGTAAAGTAATTCTGGCCCTTGAAGTTTATCCTAAGGAATGTTGTGTTATGTAAGAAATGTTAGGATGAACCCATTTGCCCCACAGGAGGAATGGTTAAATAAATAAGGTGTATCAACTTGATGAAATGATAGATAACTCTTGAAAAATGATTGAGAATTACAACACAGAAAGATAAGGGAGAAGACAATTTCAGTTCTAAAATATATACTCCGTGCACAGACAGGAAAATGTAGATAGTTGTAGGAATGTGTTTAATTTTTAAGTTTTGTGCAGTGAAGAACTGGGACAATTATTGCTTATATGCGTATGATGTTTTGTGCAATATTGTCTTGTTCACATTCATCTGTGAAATTGAGTTTTCCTGATGTCTTTCCTAGGGATTTGATAATGGTTTGCTTCTCTTCTGTATTTATGTCTGTGAGAGTATCACACCTTTTTTTTTTTGCTTTGTTTTTCAGAATGGAAATGTACTGTCGAGAACTGACGGAGAGGTTTGAAGATGTTTGGATCGTATCTGGTCCGTTGACTTTACCTCAGACTGGAAGTGATGGAAAGAAAACAGTTAGTTACCAGGTAGGGGCATGTTTTAACATTCAGGCTTATGTTATTTGCATGAGATTATAATTTCATTCTGTACTCTACTTTCTAATTTCCTTTATTGAACACCTGTTGGAATCATAGGCATCGGGGATATAATGATGGATTGAAAAGTAACCACTGACTTCAGGGAGCCCACAGTTTAGAAAGGGAGACAGACGTGTTATAAGTTAATCACATTAGAGTGTGATATGCTGCAGCGGAGATCAATACATGGTGAAGGGCCATCACAAGAGGACTGACCAACTCTATTTGTGTGGGTTGGGAAGACTTAACAGAGGAAGTGGTTTGTGAGCTAGATCTTGACAGATGAGTAAGAGTAAACTGAGTCAGTGAATCCCTGTATCGTACACCTGAAACTAATATAACGCTGTATCTTAACTATACTGGAATTAAAATTTTTTAAGATGGGAGAGAAAAAGAATAAACTGAGTCTGGAAGGGAGCCTGGGAGTTCAAAAGACGGAGCAGTGCAAGCACGGGACGTTTGGGATTAACAGCAGAGGTCTGCAATTCTGGTATCATTAATAAAGATTGCAGCTTAGGGCTCAACACAGGTGTGGGTGGCTCAGAGGGGATGATTTCTACAAGTACGGGTAAGACAGGGGCCAGATAGTAAGTAGAGGGCTTTGTATTCCATGAAGGCTTAGATTTTAATATTTGGATAGTGAGAAGTCCTAGGTTTGTTTTAAGTGTGGGAGACATTTGGTTTGTTTTGGGTTTTCTAAAGAGTATTCTGGCAGCACTATGTAGAAAGTAGGGAGGAAGGGCCGTTTGAAAGAGAAGTCGGAGGCGAGGCGAATGGGGCATTACTGCAGTGGTCCGTCCATAGGAGAACAGACACGGCGCCACCCAAGCAGCTGGAGGGAGGACGATAGAGGAATATGGGAAAGAGTAACCCTGAGCTGATTTTTTGGTGAGGAGAGGAAAAAGTTCAAACGATATTTAGGGGGCGGTGAGCAGAGTAAGTGGGAGGAATGGCTTTTCTTGTAGATGCTAGAGTTTTTAAAAAGGGTGAAGTTTTTTTACATGCAAGATACTTAAGAACTCTACGGACTGACGGAAAGAGAGGTTAACCCGTAAGAGCAGAATAAGTGGTGCGAGGGCCTGCGTGTGGTATGGGAGTAAGCGGAGTGGGGATTGCGGCCAGAGGGTAGCTGAATTCCTACAGTGACACACTGTGAGACGCGTCCAGGGCAGGGAACCGGCTGGGCCGGAGAGGAAGAGGTGATAGAGTGAGCAAAGAGGGATTGAAGGACTCCCCTGTAGGTCCAAGAGATGTGTTGGGAGGGAACACCTAGCTCAGCTCTAGGAAGAAAGCAGATATTTAGCAAATGCCGGTTTGGTTAGAAAGTCTGTGATAGAATTGAATGAGCTGAGAAACAGGTTTAGGATAACAAAAGTAACTTTAGGGCATGTCCTGTCGCACTTGCTTATTATCTGCCCGTCTGGATCAGCCGCGTAGTGATGTATAAGTATCCAGAGTGTTCACCTAGGTGCTCACGCCCTCAGAGTTATTCCAGCAGTTCTTATGGGAGGGAAGGACTGGCACAGGAGTTCGTATGTTAAACAGGTTAATCTCTCCTCCGATCAGTTTGCTAATTTGATTTTAGTGTTTTTTCTTTTGGTAGAAGAAAAAAATGGGCTCCCTGTATTCTCTTATTTTTAAAATATTATTCTTTTAAAAAAATTTTTTTTTAATGTTTATTTATTTTTGAGACAGAGAGAGACAGAGCATGAACGGGGGAGGGGCAGAGAGAGAGGGAGACACAGAATCGGAAGCAGGCTCCAGGCTCTGAGCCATCAGCCCAGAGCCCGACGCGGGGCTCGAACTCACAGACCGCGAGATCGTGACCTGAGCTGAAGTCGGACGCTTAACTGACTGAGCCACCCAGGCGCCCCTAAAATATTAATTATTCTTGAGCTTTGTTAAATCCTCTTTACTCTTGCCGTTGGAAAAGAGGTTCTCCTAACTTTGACTTTCAAACCTTAAGTGATGAAGTTAGTTTTATGTGTGCTTTGTTTTCATAAAATTGGAAGATTTATATGACTAGCTTACTGTGTAGTAGAAGAATTTATGCAAAGTATGAAAGGAAAATTAACCCAGTAATAGCATTTACTAACAGTTGGGTTTTTTTTTTTTTTTTTTTAGGTTTTTTTTAGCTGGATATTTTTTAAATACGGGTTGGCCAAATGCTGTAGTATATTTTTTGCTGAAAGTATATTTTTTTCCTTAAATTGGGTATAATTTTTAAAAATATAGCTTATAAAAATATCTGCCAGCTCTTTTTGCTGAACGGGCCTAAAAGCAGTGATATGTTATCAGCAGTGAGCATACCTTGAGACCAGATCTTGTTTCTAAAGAACCGTCTTCACGGCACCTGGGTGGGCTCCGTGGGTTAAGTGTCCAACTCTTGATTTTGGCTCAGATCGTGACCTCATGGTTCATGAGAACAAGCTCCATGTCTAGCTCCACACTGACAGCACAGAGCCTGCTTGGAATTTTCTCCCTCTCTCTCCCCCTCTCTCCCCCTCTTCCCAACCCGTGCTTGCTTTCTCTCTCTCTCTCTAAATAAAAACTTAATGGGGCACTTGGGTGGCTCAGTCAGTTAAGCATCTCTTGATTTTGGTTCAGGTCACCATCTCATGGTTCATGAGTTTGAGCCCTGTGTCAGGCTCCATGATGTCAGCTATCAGTAATCAGTTATCAGCTCAGAGCCCGTTTGGGATTCTCTCCTTCCCTCTCTCTCTCTCTGCACCTTCCCTGTTTGCATGTGGTCTCTCTCTTCTAAATAAATTAATAAACTGAAAAAAAAAAAAAAGCTAGCCTAAAATAATCCTTAAATAAAAAATAAAAAACCATCTTCTACCGGGAGAACTTGGCATGTGGAAAGGTGGCTGATTCCAGGCCTGGTACAGGGAAAGTACAAAATGGAACATCTTGTGCCAGAAAGCAAGAAGTGCCTATATGGTAAGGACACGTCAAAAGGACATAGAAATCCGCTTGCAGGCCTTCCACCTTACTGTGTCTGGGGCTCTTTGATATCACAGTATAATGGCCTGTACATCTATTGAATTGGAGGAGAGTTTTTACTTCTAATAAATAAGTAAATACATGAGTGTAAGGAAAAACTTCTGACTGTAGAGTGTCAATTAATAAATTTCTAAGAATGAGTTTGAAAAATCATTTTGCCACCATCATGGTAATAAGTGATGCAGACAAGAATCATCAGTAGATGCTAAAACTAGTGAGTGAAAGTTTTATGGGAAGGGAAGTAGGAAGTTTATATAGTTAAAAGAACCTCTCCACAAATTACTTATTAATAACAAAGCAAGAAGTGGTAACTGTACAGTGGAGAAATTTAACCGAGTGATCAAGGTTAATATTGTCAATAATGGGATTACTGATAAGCTGTATTTCCTGGTGTGATGCACTGAGAAGAATGCAATGTTACTTCTGTGATATTTCGGCCAAAAAGCATAGCATTGAGTCTCACTGTGCAGAAATATCAGGCAAACTCCTTTGAGGGTCATTCTGTGGAACAGCTGTCTTGTACTCTTCAAAAATGTTAGCGTTGTAAAAGACAAAGCTTGAGCAACTAAATATTACAGATTAATGGAGCTTCATCGGTCATGAAAACAGAATGCATTGTGTGATTTCAGATCAGATCCTAGATCAGAAAACAGATGATACTAAAAAGGACGTTATTGAGACAGTTGGCAACGTTTGAGGCCTGTAGATTAGATAATTGTATTTTGTCAGTGTTTAATTTTCTGATTTTGATAGTTGTACTGTGATTATGTAAGTGAATGTCTTTGCTCTTAGGAAATGCATCCTGAAGGATGGTTCTGTGATTTATTTTCAAAGGGTTTAGGGAAAAGAGAAATACAGAGGGGAAAAACATAATAAAGCAAAGTGGGTAAAATGTTAACAGTTGATGAAGCTGTGAAGGACACACAGGTGTTCTTTGTGCTAATCTTGCAAATTCTAAATTTGAAATTAGGATGAAACATGTATATGTACATGTATTTCAATATATCTTTTCTAGACCAGAATTCTTCATTACACTGGAATATATAAAACTAACCACTAAAAAGACTTACCTTGCTTCTCCTAAATAGTGACTGCTATCCAGGCCTTAAAGAGAGTTTCAAAAGAGACCTGTCATCTGTCTTCACCCAAATTAGTGTCATGGTGATGAAACGTGTGAGAGCAGTCACAGTCAGCTTCCTGAAGGGTATACTTTGAGTAATAGTCTTGTTTTCTTGTTTTTGTATTAAAGCCCTATTGGTCTTAGGTCTTTTTTTCAAGTTCTGGGCTTCTGGACCTGTCCTGTTAGTTTTCCGTATCCGTATTAATTTATAGGATCTATGCGTGCTCACTGGCAAATCTTTAATCTAGCAAGCCTTCAAGTGCCTGTCATGTGGGAGGAGGATGTATACAGAATTGTAAATGACGTGCCTCAAACTACACTTTTGATTGCTTTCTCCCTTCTTCCCTGGATTTCACATCCTGTGAGTCCTCTCTCTCCATTTCTTTGAGTCAACAACTTTCTTAATAACTTTTAATCAGATTTTGCTGAAGCTCTGGACACCTGTGATGTGGCAGAGTCCTCCAGTGACGTTCTCTGCCTCCGGTTCTGTTGGTGCCAGTCCGTCTGGAGTCCAGAAATCATGACTTTTCTCATCCCTAAAACCATCAGAAATCAATAATACCAAAAGAACAGAAAAGTAAACTTCATTTGTACTGAAATCAGGAAATGCCCATAGTCATATCAAGAACTTCAAATAATATCTGAAAGATACAGTACACTTGGACTGAATTATACAAGGTTATTATTTTGACATGTGTGTTAATTTGATGTGTATCAAAGCATGGGGCACGGTCCTGGAATTAGTAAGAAAGTTTTTAGTAAGGCAGAATTTCTTTTTTTTTTTTTTTTTTTTTTTTTTTTTTTTTTTTTTCCTTTTTCTCATCCACAGAACCTTAGAGAGCAGATGCCTTTCTGTTAATTTTAAAGCTTTCGACGGGTGCCTGGGTGGCTCGGTTGGTTGAGCATCTGACTCTTGATTTCGGCCTCAAGTCATGATCCCAGGGTTGTGGGGTCAAGCCCTGTGTTGGACTCTGCACTCTCTCCCACTGTGCCCCCTTCCCCGCTCACAGGCATGCTCGTTCACTCTACCTCAAAAAAAGAAAAAAAAAAACAAACCCAAAAAACCAAACAACTTTTGAATCTATTTTTCATAAATTATGTGTTATGTTAGAAGTTGTGAAGTTAGATGCTTATATTAAACATAGTTTAATCTTGATGCTTTTTCTCCCCCCTCATGTTGAAGCCATAGTTGCCAAACAATCTTTTAATGAGCCTTAAATCCATACTTTAAACATTTATTGTTATGGAACTCTATGTGCATAGTAATGAAAATCAGATAGTATAAGAGGTATGAGAGGGACAGTTTCCCGTCCCAGCCCCACTGTCCAGTTTCCTAGTTCTTCTGCTGTTTATCTACCTGTCTGAGAATAATGGGTGCTAAACTGTGTTTCTTAATTTTGATTTGCCCCATTTAAATGGTCTCTGTTGATGCTTTCACTATGAAATGCATGAATTTTCTTTGGTTCACTTCACACACTGTCCCGTTATGTCATTCATGATATTTTTAGTTCTTCTGTCGGTAAACTTTGCACCATAAACTTTATGTAATATACTTACATCTTTACTTCTTAATCTATTACTTATGTATTGTCAAGGTTTATGGCATTTATTTTTGCGTTTGCTGCTATAATTTGGTCTGAGCTTCGCCTATAGCAGAGATTCAGACAGAGGCCTTCTGTGGCACATCCGGCGTGTAGATTATTTGATTTGGTTAACACAGTGTGTTGTTTTTGAATTGGTTGCTAATTTTTCATAATTGGGAGGTTTCACCAAAAAATCCAGGTATTAGGGGCACCTGGGTGGCTTAGTTGGTTAAACATCTGACTCTTGATTTCGGCTCGGGTCATGATCTCACGGTTCGTGAGTTTGAGCCCCACGTTGGGCTCCATGCTTGACAGCTCAGAGCCTGCCTGGGATTCTCTCTCCTCTCTCTCTGCTCTTCCCCTGCTCGTGTGCACTCTCTCACTCCCTCTCTCTCTCAAAAATAAATAAACTTTAAAAAAATTTTTTTAAAAAATCCAGGTATTAGCTTCTCTTAAAAAAAATCAGATGACTCAAACACTTGGCACATAGTCCTGTAAGGCATATGTAGCAGCAGCTTTCTCTCTCAATGGAACACATCTTTTTCCATTCACCGTAGTCCTCACCTGGTCCATTTCATCCATTTATATTTCCTGTCTCGCCCTCGTTGGTCTCTGAGTTTTGGAATCCTGACTCCGTTGAAAGTATAAAAGCAGCATATATAGTACTCTGAATGTTTAAGTAGAATGTTTGGATCTGTGGAGAAGTAGATGGAATCCTGTATTATTAAGTTGTGCCACTTGAGAGAGGTTTTCCATAAGCAACAAAAATCTGAGAAGTGGGGTATAAAGATGGCAGGGTATTATAATTGCTACCATTTAAATTTATTCCATTTAAATGAAGCACCTGGGTGGCTCAGTCGGTTAAGCGTCTGACTTCAGCTCAGGTCACGATCTCACGGTTCGTGGGTTCGTGGGTTCGAGCCCCGTGTCAGGCTCTGTGCTGACAGCTCGGAGCCCGGATGGAGCCTTCTTCAGATTCTGTGTCTCCCTCGCTCTCTGCCCCTCGCCTGCTCATGCTCTGTCTTACTCTCAAAAATAAATAAATGTAAAAACAAATAAATTTATTCCATTTAAAGAATGGAATACGGTACTTTTCCTTTCTATTTCAGACCATTTAGCCTTACCATCATGCTATTTTTTAAAAAGGTTAATCAGTTTCTTCTTGAAGACCTCATTCTTGGAGCCCTCTGACTTCTGTTCTAATACGAACTGCTTGTTTCCTGCCTTCCAACCCTTCTCTCCCACCCGCCCTTCTTTCCTTCCCTTTATTCAGCAAATATTTATTAAGCTCCTACTGTGTACCTGGCACTATTCTAGGTATTTCTGATAACAGCTGTAAACAAACTTATAGTGGAGAGGACATACACAATAAACAAAGTGCCATATGGCAAAAGAAAACACGGAGTTGGAAAGGAAAGGATTGGCTGCTAAGGGGAAATGAGATTGGGCAGAAACCTAAGTGAAGTAAGAGAGTAACCTATGGGGAGTTTTCCAGCAGGTGCAGAGACATGAGGGTGAGATTAGCTTGGCGTATTCGGGGGGCTGCAAGAATGCCAACGTGGCTAGAGCAGAGTGAGCACTGAAGAGGAGGGCAGTTAGAGGGAGGCAACGGGGAGAGGTCCGGATCGAATTCAGGGAGGTGCGACGACGCTATTTGATCAGGATAGTGACATAAGCTGGTTTAGATTTTTTTTCTTTAATGTGTATTTATTTTGAGAGAGGGTGAGTGAGTGCAGGGAAGGGGCAGAGAGAGAGAGAGAGAGAGAGAGAGAGAGAGAGGGACAGAGAATCCCAAGCAGGCTCTGCAGTGTCTGCATGGAGCTGGACGTGGGGCTCGATCCCATGAACCGTGAGATCATGACCTGAGCTGAAATCAAGAGTCGGACGCTTAACTGACTGAGCCCCCGGTGGCATATATATATATGCCCCCATACATGTATATGTTTTTAATTGGGGGAGAGAGGAGCAAAGGCTTCAGCCCAGGTTGCCATCTTGAACTGGAAACCTCCTTTAATCCTTATTCATTAGTTTTTTGCACAGCCTTTGGCAGAGCACGTTGGTATTTTGTAACATTTTATTTTGAAGTAATTTCAAATTTGTAGAAAAGTTGCAAGAACAGAGAACTCCGCTACCTGTCTCGCCTGGACTTGTTAGCTCTCTGCAGTGTTTGCACCCTCTTCTCTGTGTGTGCATGCACCTATTCTTAGGATTTTCTCAGCCATTGGAGAGGTCATTGCAGATATCTTGTCCCTTTCCCCCTAAGTACTGCGTTCTTTCACATACCACAGTACAGTGATCACATTCATGAAATTTGGCATCTGAGGATAGTATTCACAGCACAGCCCACGTTCACATCTTGCCGGTTGCCTCAATAATGTGCGTCCCGCGGCCTTTTTTCCCTGATAGGGAATGAAGTCTAGGATCGTGCACGGCGTTTAGCCGTCGTGTCTCTTTAGTCTTCTTTAACCTCAAACAGTTCGTTCCTCAGCCTTTTTGTCTTTAACGATGTTGACGTTGGCGAATATAGGCCAGCTGTTTTGTAGTATGTTCTTCAAATTGAGTTTATCTCTCGTTTCCTCTGATTAAATTCAGTGCTGTTTCTGGCGGAACACCTCAGAGGTGAGCTTGTGTGCACCCCGGTGCATCATCGCAGGATGCGTGTGCTGTCGGGTTGTCCTGTTATTGCTGGTCTTACCTTAGATCACTTGATAAGGGGGTTCTCTCGAGATTTCTTCACTGCTAAGTTAGCATTGCTCCTTTGAATCTAATCAGCTGTCTGTGGAAGTCCTTTGAGGCCGTGTTAAGTATTCTTTTCCTCTTCAAACTGTCACCTGCTAGTCTTCGATCCATTGAAGATTCTGGCCTAAATCAATTAATGCTGTAATTGTTGCCAAGTAATGATTTTCTAATTCTTCTTCCTTCTACTTTTATTAGTTGATGTTCTGCTGTAAGGAAGAGCTTTTCCTCCTTATTTATTATCAGTGCGAATTGATGGGTTCTTATCTTATTCAGTGAGTTTTAATCGATCTGCTGTGTATTCATTTTGATGCTCAAATTGTCTTTGATTTGGCCAGCGGGAGCCCCTTTAGACTGTCTCCCGTGTGCTTTGACACATCCTCGTTGTATTTTTAGTGCTTCTACTTTCTGGAATAATGTGATATTCCAAGGCTCATCTTGGCCAGACTCTGGGATCAGCCTTCTCTCCACGGCCCTGGTTCCTTTTAATGGGGATTGGTATTTAGAAACCAGGATCTGGGTGGCAAGTTGATTCTTGAGTGCTCGTCTGCTGTTGGCTTGTCATGTGTGTTCACCACATTTATTTTTAGCTTAAAGTGGGTGGAGAGAGCCCCGAAGAACATAGTATACAAATTCTAATGCCTTTAGTGGCTCACTGTTCGGAAGACCTTCTTTCTCCATCCTCATTGCTCCTTTGTATTTTTTTTTTTGTGGAGATTTATACACCCTGCTTATAAATAAAGCACTTAACTCTGTGTATTATGTATGTGTATGTGCAGTTGAATGTTGATAGGAATCTATATCCCTGGGGAGGGATATAGGTTTTCATTTTCTTAAGATTCATATCGAAGTGATTTACTTTTTTATATTTGTATTTTCACTAACATTTTCTCTGTAGTAATACAGCTTTTGTTACACATGGCATTATTTTTTCAGATCAAACGACTTCAGGTGGAATTTTAAAGTTAGAAGCCTGTAGTGTATCTATTACCATGAAAGCAAAATATGATCCTTTAGTAAATTATTTAGGAAAAAATGTTTCAGCTTGCCATTTCAAGAATTTAGTTGGGCCAAAATTTTATACGTGTGCATATACATATATACACACATGTAAACTTGGGAGAATTTGGTTAAAGAAAGGAGACATGGAAGGCAAAGCCAGCAAGGGGAAGAGATAGGAGAAGGTAGGATATGTGCTGGAAAACAGTAAGTTCTGCAGACAGTTGGGATAAAGCGCTCAGATAGGGAAGCAGACAAAAATAACAGGAAAGGTTGGAGCCAGGTGTTTGAAGCCTTAAATGCCCAGCTAAAAAACATTCGGGCTGTTCTCTAGCTATTCATAAGAAAATAGTTGTGGATAAAACCACGTCGTTTAGTGATGCTGAGAAAGGGGGTGCAGCACTGCCCAGCCTTAGAGACTGGTTTGTTCTCCTCAGGGTAAATATTTGAGTTGTGAACTCCTGTTTTCAAGGGAATATCTTGCAATTATGTATGGCAGTTCAGAATGCCTGGAAAGTGTTTTGTTTTCTCAGACCCAGCCGTTTAATATTGCTCGTTTACAACTATGTTCTGAACCTTATTTTAGGAGCATATAGCTAATAAAAATGGTGTTTATTTAGTTTTCTTTCTAGGCAATGAGGCATGTATGTGTATACTGTACAGGAAGTGAAGCAAATGAACTGGTATTAATTGAGGGCCGGACCTACCACACGGTATATAAGCAGTTTTAGACCTTCTATCTCATTCAGTCCTCATAAGCAGTTCTTACAAGGAAGTAGTGGTTGTCTTTTTTTATAGGCAAGGAGATTGAGGTTTTAAGGGGTCAAGTCCAAGTCACATAGCTAGTAGTTGTCAAAGGGGAGATCCAAACACGGGTCTGCCTACGTGTATGAGAACTGCCAGTCGTTCATAGCATTGTTCTTTGAAGCTCTCAAAAGTCTACAGTCAAGGGACTGCTGTGCTCTTCCTGCACAGCAGCTTAAGGCCAGGAGGTAAAAGGTGGTGAAAATGGAGAGCAGTTGCAAGTGATATCTGCTAGCATGCAAAAATAACAGAAAATGGGCCAAGGGGAGGATCCCTGCTAGCCAGGCGGAAATGTCTGTTAGAATATGCAGGAGAGGATCAGAGCGTCATAGGACTTGAGTGAATGTGGGCCCAAGGGAGGATTAGTCGCAGTGATTTTATCAGAAGTGAGTCATCTGACAGCTCTAATCAGAATCACCCCCTTTATTATAGCTGAGGTCATCCATGTGCTTTCTCTGACGTGCCTGTTTCAAGAAGAGATTGATTCCAGACAAGTGAAACATACCTGAAGATTCTGGCCTGAACATTATAGTTGACCTGACAAGAAAGTGAGCTTCAAATTTGTCACCTCGGTGGTGGTGGTGGTGGTAATGTTAGAAGTACTCAACAGTCCGCGTTTTCATTCTACAGCATTACTTTCCAGACTCATTCCAAACCGATTCCTAGAGGGGGAGGAAAGGGGAAACATGCTTTCAGGAATCTTGAGGCATCACCTGAAGTGATCAGGGAGTAATTTTTTTTTTTCTTTTGAATTTCCTGTTTGATCTTTAGGCAGAGCTTTTATTCATGTCCGTATCTGTTTTAATTCAAAAATAAATTATTTTACTGGTGAAGTATCTCCTTCCTCCCACCCTAAATCTCCCAAGTAGAAGGGACAGTGGGAAGGTGGTGCTGGTTGGACTGAGACTTGGCGGTTCCCCATCCTTACCCGGAGCAGGTGCCCAGCCTGCGCAGCACTGTCTCCCGGGCTTTGTGCTGCTGCCCGAGCTCCTGCACGGGCTTAACACTAACACAAGGGTTGGCTGTCTGCCTGTTGATTTTGCCACATGTTCTGACTCCCTCCTTTCCTTCTTCGTCTGTCCTCAAAGGTGTGGAGTCCCTGTTTATCACACTGACATGGTTTCTTTCTTTCACTTGATTGGCTTGACTTTTTAATTTTATTTTTATTTTATTTTATTTTATTTTATTTTATTTTATTTTATTTTATTTTATTTTAGAGAGTGTGAGCAGGGAAGAGGGGCAGAGTGGGGGCGCGGGGAGAGAGAAAGAGAGAGTGAGAGGGAGAATCTCAAGCAGGCTTCACACTTAGTGTGCAGCCCATCGCAGGACTCCATCCCACGAACCTGGGATCATGACTTGGGCCAAGATCAAGAGTCAGACCTTCAACTGACTGACCACCCGGGCACCCCAATTGTCTTGATTTTTTAAGGGCTTGGTCTCTTGATGGGTCTAACAGATTTACTTTTAGATTTTCTTTTTTTGTCTTACCAGGGAATGTAACCAGATATCTTATATATACTGATTCTAGCAGGTACCTGTGTTTTCTTCATGCTGCTGCTTAATTTTATTTAAGGCCCAGTAGGTGTATGTTTGTGACCTGACAAATGGCAGCCTTAGCCCGAGTATTGTGTGTTGCCTGTCTCTTCTGGCACTCCAGTTCTGTGTGTGTGGAGCTGGGGCAGCGAGAGCAAATTGTCGTTTCTGTCTCTTGGACGGAAGGACACCTCAGGCCAGCAGGTACAAAAACTAACTTTAGGTCGTGAGTGAGTGCCAGCTTTACGGCTGTTGTCTATATTTTGTTTCCTAGTCACACCCAATTGATTTCCAGTTTTGCTACAGTCTTGACAAGAGTTCTATGCTCTTTGGTTTAACAGCAGTGAGGGTTTCCTTTGTAGAGTATTTTTACACCTAAATCTTCTACGACAAGGATTTGTGCTGATTTACTGTTACTGAAGACTTAGGTCATGTTAAGCCCCGAGCCTTTTGTCGAGGGTCTCATTTGTGTCCATCCTGCTTCCTTCTGAAACCCTATTGTTCACCTTTAACTGATCTAATCTTGCTTGATCCCATATTTCCCCACAGTCCCTCAGCAGAACTGTTTTTTGTACCAAATGAAATTACATCTGATCTTTTGAATGACCTCCACTACAAAAATTACTTTTTACATAGGTCTTGCAGATTTTGAAACTTTTTTTTTTTAAGTAACATATCTTTGTATCTTCATAACCATTCTGTGAGATGGGCAGCATGAAGATAGTTACTGCTTATTTTATGAAGGGGGAAAGAAGGTACCAGTGGACATGACTTGCAGCCTAGTGGCAAAACCAGGACTTGACCAAGTCCCTGGGGTTTCGGTCCCTAGCAGTTTCTACAAACATTTTGTGAAAGACTTCCAGTTTTCCCAGAATTGGGATAATTTTATTGTGTAGGTTGAGTTGTCTACAAAGATGATAGCTCTAAAATATTTTAACGATTTTTTTTAAAGTCTTAAATTCAAGGAAGAAAGAGTGGATTTTCAGAATTTCCAAATGTTGCTGGTTCCTATTTTAAACAGGTTACAGGTGTTTACTTCTTAAGAACAAAGCAGACTAAATCAGAGAAGATAGTGACTAAGTTTTCATTTTTCTCTTTATTTCTAGGGGTAGTATTTTGCCCCTCCTTGGTGACATATTGTGAGAAGGTCATGGGTGAAATAATCACATGATGTGGTTCTTAGTAGGAATTTTTGTGTCCATGAGGATTCTTGATAGTAGTATTGGAGGTCCTCTGGCTATTGTGTGTTTTTGAAAACCTAATAGAAATGGTTTATTTTTATAAATCTTAAAACGTCAAACTTCTTTACTTTTGGCTGGAATTTAAAGACTCTGATTAGAAGCCCTGGTTGGCACTAGATGGGCATGACCATTTAATCATTCTGGAAATTTGCTATTTGTTTGTAGACAAAGAGTCCATGGAGAGAGAATACTACCATCGAGCCAATGGGCTCGAAGGCGCCTCATAGTTGGTCTGAGGCTGTGCTGCAGTGGTGGAGAATGTCCACCAGGTGGCATCAAGGGTTTGCTTCACTGTTGGCTCCCCAGCTAACACTTGAAGCCCATTTAAACTTCTGCCCTTGTGAACCATGGCTCAGCTGCAGCTGTGCCCTCAGTTCCGGTCCCTGGCTTCCCTAGCCGCCACTCCCTTAGTGCTGTTTGTGCTCCGTATTGGCATTTGACCACATTTTGCCTCTGGTGAAAGCAGTGGGGTTGACTCTTCCTCTAGATGGGAAGCTTCTTGAAAACAGACACCAGCTGCATTCATTGTAAAGCTTGCCCCTTTCTGTGTTTCCAGCAGCGGCAGCCATAGCGCCTCTGAGTTGCTCTGTTGAGTTGACATCTGTTGGTGATGTGTAGGCTCATTGTGGATCTCTATAGAGTTCACCTTCAGTATGGTTTTTGCCTTGAAGAGTACGTTCATTTCCTCAGCTTCATAAATGATATGTTGGAGGGGTGTAGGGTTTTGTGCCTATAGATTGTGTGCTTTCATAAACTTTAAGGTGAACCCCGATCAGCCACTTTCAGTAACTCCAGAGACAGTAGTTGCAGAAAGCGATCCTGTACATGGGGCTTCCCTGTAGCCCTGCCATTGGTCTTGGCAGTGGAACCTCTGTGCGTGCCAGACAGCAGATAGCCATGGCATTTTCAGGCTGTGTGCCATGGAGGTAGAAGCTAGAGGAAACCAGAAAAGAATCCTTGTAGCTCTCATCCCTCTGCCTTAGCTGGGCTCCCAGCAGGGGCTCCTGTAGCAAGCAGCTTTGATCAGGAGCAAAATGCCTACTTGTACAAAGGAAGGACCTGGGAGGGCCAGTAGTACACTTGCATATTGTAGTTGGATCGTATCATTTTATTGGAGGCCATTAAGGAAATGGATGTTCAGCTTTCCTTTTTCAGAAAACGGATATGGCTTTTAAGCCAGTTGGAAGGAAATTTGAAAAGGCTCCATAATAATGTTATTTCATTATTAGAGCAAACCTGCATAGGCAACCAAGTTGTTTGCAGGCCTGACCCTGGCTCTGGCTCTTCTGTTGTATGGATACCTTTCTATAGTGCTTGGTTTGATGACATTCTGAAGTTCTGTGTTTGATAATAGGCCCAAGAGTGTGCAAAACTCTGAGCTAACGGCATTCACATTTACTTAATTGAATTTAAAAAATGAGCCACAGTCAAGGCGTAACTGGAGATAGTAATACCGACGTGGTGCGTCTGGCTGCTTTTCTGAGGGCTATTTGTTGAGTTCCCTAGTGAATTTGATAAACCAAAGCCATATTTTTATTTCTAGAGCCGGGAGTTGCCAAGCCGGGTTTTGACCTTTGGATGTTTAGAGAGCAGCAGAAGTTCTGATTATGTGATGAAGAGAAAAATGACAGCTTTTCTTGCCCGTTAAAAACCCAGGACTCACTCATGACATTCCTTTGCCCTTTGTCCTACAAACAGAGCAGAGGATGTGACCTCTTCTCTTTGGGATGACATTATTTTAAAGAATGTGATCAGAATCGACCTGTTAGGCGCTCATCTTCTCTGCGAGTCTCAATTTTGGTTTATTCTTACCTTTGGCAGTTGAATTTAAATCCGTGGGTAAGGTAGCTTACAAATGCCTTTTCAGAGATGCATTAAAAATCTCTTCAGGAAAAATTTGGGAACTGCCAGCACGAGTTAGCATGGCTCACATGACTGCTTTGTGTTTAGGTGATCGGTGAGGATAATGTGGCGGTCCCCTCGCACCTTTATAAGGTGATCCTGGCTCGCAGAAGCCCAGCGTCCGCTGAACCACTGGCACTAGGGGCCTTCGTGGTGCCCAATGAAGCCATTGGCTTCCAACGCCAGCTAAGTGAATTCCAAGTGAGTCTTCAGGACCTGGAGAAGTTATCCGGACTGGTGTTTTTTCCTCATTTGGATAGAACTGGTGGCATCAGGAATATCTGCTCTGTGGACACCTGCAAACTCCTGGATTTCCAGGAGTTCACCCTGTACCTGAGCACGAGAAAGATGGAGGGAGCCCGATCAGTATCCAGACTGGAAAAGGTCATGGAAAATTTGAAGAACGCAGGGGTTGAACCAGATGATTACTTCATGAACCGCTACAAGAAGAAACTAGAAGAACTCCAAGCCAAGGAGCAGTCAGGACCCCTGACTGGAGAGACAAAGCCATCTTAGTTGCCCTCTCGGAAGATGTGCGAGAGCATCTCTAACGAAGCAGGTGTGTCCTCTCCAGGCTGATGTATTTTTCGTGGCTTGGCTTTAAAGAAATTATGAACTCCTAGACGTAAGACTAAATTTCTCTCCAGAGATCAAAGATCCAAAAGATGAGAGATCAGTATTTTATTTGACGTGGGAACTAATTAAGGAAACCGTGAGGTCTGCAGGTTGTGTGCCGATCTTGTGTCAGTTCACAGGACTCTGACCGCAAGATGACATTGTTTTTGTGTCCCTCTGGACGTCAGCACGTGAACGCATTTTGTCTTTGTGCCTCCAGGTCACGCACTGCGTGTGATGTATCTGCTCAGCTGTCTTCAAGTCCGGTGTTGTGTGTTTTCTTTCTCTAGGACCCGAGTTGCTCTTTGAGGTGGCTTTTAGACGTCCTCTGTGCGCTGTCCTGTCCACGTGTGTTATAGTGGCATAGATTTGTTTCTTCTCACAGACCTGCTGGTCCTCCACGGGTGTCACACAGAAGCCCTCGGCTACGTTTTCTGTGCGCTTAGTATGTTCTGTGTACTAAGCTCAATGCTTTACATGTATTATCTTTCAGCGACTCTCCGAGGTAAATCCCACTGCCCTCATTTTACACACGAGGAAATTAAGGCTTAGGGAGCTTAAGTGTTTTGTCCAGGCTTCACCTTTCCAAAGAAGTAACTCACAGAGGTAGGAGGCATGTGGGGCAGAGAAGAAACCTCACAGCGTGAGGTAGGTTCAAATAATCCTCACACAGAGGCTTTTGACTCAGAAATACATATATACACACATGGGGATTGGTGATCCTGGGCCTGCTTGCTAAGAGATTGCTTGTCTGCCATCGAACCAAATCTTGAATGTCCTCCGACTTAAACCCTCCTTAGCTCTTTGGGAAGAAATAATCACAGATATTTGAAAGTTAGGGGGCATTGCTTTTTTGGAGTCTTATCAGAGCCCCTACTTGCTTCCAGGGATGCAGTTCTCTTAGTGACCAAATGGTGCCAAACTGATACGTTCTTTGCTTTCCAGGTGAGCAGTTTGTTCCACAGATTAAGCGACCTAACGAGGGTCTGTGCCCACAGAGTCGCCAGCTCATGATTTGCTCCCCTTGTGCCTGCTTGTCTACCTGGGCAGCAGACGACAGGGGGTGCTTTGGGCCAAAGGCTCAGAGACCATTCTGATTATCTCTAGGGGAAACGACGGCTGTTTTTCTGAGCCAGATCTCTAGATTTGGGTTTACATGGAATCCTTTCAGGGACTACCATAAGTATAGGCCGCAAAATACCTTAAAATAGGGCACAGGAGCGTCTAAATGTGTCCTATCAGTGCGGTTCCGTGTGGTATTACGAGAACAGTTTTTGTGGTGTTCGGTGTGTTCGTCTCTAACAGAAACGCAAGGCTTTAAGCTAAAGGTAAGATGGTGGTGATTGACCTTGTTCTGCTCCTTTATTTGGGCAAAAAACAAAGAAGTTGGGAGGGTCAGAACACAGTAGCCTGACGAATCCAGTGTGTTTTATCACACTGTTCGCCATTAGCCTATGCCAGTCCTCTCTTCTCAGGGATGAAGAGCCAAAATGTCACCGTGACCACAAAATCTGTTACTTTCTCTCCTCACTGGAGAGGTGATGGTGGGGCCTCCCGGTGTGGTGTTTCTCTCGGCATGAGGGGGCGGCTCTGTGGGAGAAGTCCCGGGCGCTTAGCATGCATCTCTGGAGGTGAGCTCCCATCTTCTTCCCCCACGTCTGGCACTGTGCTCTTGTTCTAGCCTGAATTTCCTTCAGCCTTGGACTTCCTTCCCGTGCTCTTCTCCCTCCTAACCCTCCGCCTAGACGGTGGAGAATCTTGATTTTTAGATCAGTAAATTTAGGTGCCTTAGGTTTTTAGTGTGAAAAGTGCTACCTGGTCATTGTGAAAAGTAGAAATGCTTATAACGAAAAATGCAGTCTCCCAGTCTTCATTTTAACGTGGAGAAGTTGTGTTGGTCTACAGGAGTGAGGCTTGAATTGTCTGAACACGTCCATTAAGAGTCCCTCCAAAACAAACTGAAATGTGAGTACTAGATAGAGCTTAGAATTTTCCCCTGGATCAGATCGATGCTTTACACGTGTTATCTTTCAGCAACTCTCCGAGGTGAATCTCACTGTCCTCATTTTACACACGAGGAAATTAAGGCTTAGGGAGCTTATTAGGGAGCTTAAGCGTTTTGTCCAGGCTTCACCTTTCCAACTCACAGAGGTAGGAGGCATGCGGGGCAGAGAAGGTGGGACTCCCCTGGTAGGCCTGCTGATTATTTGGACGCAGCTGCAGGAGATCCGTAAGCCACTCCCAGCACCAGGTCTGTCCCCTCTGACCAAATAAGCTCATATTACCCACCTTAGCAAGTAACCATCCTCTTGGTCCCTCCTTGGGGTCTGCTGAGTTCTCAGGCCGGGTCTGGGCCTCCGCCTTCTGTCCGCTGATGCTCAGGGGAGTACCCTGCCCAAGGGGAAGGCTGCTGTGGAAGAATAGCCATCTGCACGGGCTCTGCTGCCAGCAACCCCATCTGTAGGTGGGGAGCATTCCCTAATGTCCCCACCCCCAGGGACATCTTTATTTGAGACACCAGGCTCTTTGGTCTCCGGATTGAGAATATTTGACCAGTGTTGTATGCGGCAGAGGTAGGATGGGTGTGCCAGCTCCTTCATGCGGGCTAGCATTTCTGCCTTGTACCTTGACCTTCAAGCAACTGCAAACCTCTGCCCCTCCGTCAGGCCTCTGAAGCACACAGAGGAGAGACGGTGTGATCTTGAGGGAGCACGCCTGCAGGGCTGGGCTCAGCCCGGAGCAGCCCCACTCTTGGAATGACTGAGTGCTGCCGTCACCTGTGCTCTCTGTCTCATCCCTGGGAACATGTAAGTGTCACTTACATCAGCAGCCCGTCCCTGAAGCTGTCCCTGCTCACTCCTGCACAGCCTCCCCCTGTGTGCCCTTACCTGTCCTGGGCACACTCCGCCTTCCCCCTTGATCCTTCAGTTCATTCTGCTGGAAGTGGTCAAGGGGGCCTCGCATCTGGCCCGGAACTCCTGCTCCTGCCTGCCTCCACGCCCCACCTCTCAGGTCCAGCCTCACCTCCAGGGACCAACCCGCAGGTCACTGGAGAAGACCAAGTGCAGGAACTGGACCTCAGTGTGGAGCCTGTGTAATTTGGGGTGTGCAGTGGGGATGTGGTGAATGGACTTCTCTTTAGTGTTCCTGAACATGCCGTCATGGCCTAGGGGCTGGTCAGCCCCCGAGTGCAGAGTGCCTCTAGGGGTCACTGTGGCCTCATGCCACACTGCAAGACTCAAGAGTCTGTCGTGACCGTGTCCGACAAAGAACTTACCTCTAGCTCTGTAAGCCACGAAGGGTGCAGTCAGCTTCAGACGTCAGGCTCCCGGCTCTCAGGCCAGATGAAACAGGCCGTCTTGTCCAGTAGGCCTCATGTTTGACTCATCAGAATGTGAGATTTTCCCCCCAACTTTATTTTGAATAATGTCCTTACAAGTTGAGGGGAGAGTACAGAATGCTCTCTCCCTTGATATTTTGTCCCATTTGCTTTCTCTTTTTCTCGAACCATTTAAAAGTAGTTCTTGGAGGGGGGGGGGTGGGCACCTGGGTGGCTCAGTCAGTTAAGTGTCCCAACTTCGGCTTAGGTGATGATCTCGCAGTTGGTGAGTTCGAGCCCCGGGTCAGGCTCTGTGCTGACAGCTTGGAGCCTGCTTCGGATTCTGTGTCTCCCCCTTTCTCTGCCCCCTCCCCTGCTTGCTCTCTGTCTCTTGCTCTCTCAAAAATAAAAAAAAAAAACATTAAAAAACATAAAAGTAATTGGTTAAAAAAAGAAGTTGTAGACATGACACTTTATTCTTTAATACTTTGGCCGGTATTACCTAAGAATAAAGACTTTCCCCCTATATTTCCAGAATGCTGTTATCATATCTGTAAGAAAATTATCAAGAATTCAGTATCATCTAAGGAACAGTGTCTTAACATTCACCTAGGTTTTCCCCAAAAGTCTTACACTTTTGTTTTGAATATCCATGTCTCAGTCAAGATTTGATTATTGTGTTTTGTTGTCATGTGTAGTCTTTGTTAATCTAGAACGTTCTTCCCAGTGAGCTTCAAAGAGAGAGCTTCGAGAGAGAGTGCTCCAGTGAGTCGTGACCCTTGAGCCCCAAACTTCCAACAGATGTCCACCAGCTGGTCCAGCTCAGGGCAACTGCACTCGGACATGTCCCGGCAGCTCACGTGGCTCCAGTTCATTAACCGCCAGGAGCTGGGCCGTGTTGTCAGGTGCTTCTTCACGAATCTTAAGCTGGAGCACCCGTGCAGCCTTGCTGTACACGTGCTTTGCCCGCTGGTGGAGTTTGAAGATGAGCACGTCTTGAGTGTTCGGGCTTAGAATTTGGGTTCAAGGCTCCTGCAGGCTAGTTCCCAGACACCTGTAGACCTCTTCAGGGCTATAGGGTTCGAGGTGAAGAACATCTTCTGCGATCCTCAGCATTTCTTCCAGACTCACCCTTAGTTTGGCCTACACCTCCTCTAGCTGCAGTATTTTATCCCATTTCAAGCCTTTGTACTTAGCCAGGAGTTTGGCCCAAAACTCCCAGTATACTGTAGAATGGTGCACTTGGTGGCTACTTCACAAGCTACCCTGAAGATTAAGTTCTTTTAAAAGACTGTGAATGGGAGACAGGGGTTGGGGTGGGGGGAGAGAGAGAGAAGGAGAATCTTAAGCAGGCTCCACGCTCAGCATGCATCCCACAACCCTGGGATCATGACCTGAGCTGGAATCAAGAGTCAAATGCCTAACCGACTGAGCCACCCAGGCGCCCCTGGAGTCTATATTTTTTAAAGAAGCAACAGTGGTAATTCTGATGATTCTCCCAAGATTTGGAACCAGACCATGCCCCATTTTGCTGTCACTCTCCCCCAACAAACATGTTCCCTAGATAGGAATCCTCTGAAAGGTGGTCTACGAGCTCATGAGTATCAAGGGAGAACTTTCTTCTATCGCTTTGGGTCCCCAAGTACCCAATTTCCTTTATTATTGAGCTTCATAACATTAAGCTGAAACTGTCCCTGTAACTCACTGATCAGTGACAGGCCCCAGTGGCCATCCCAGGCTACACAGAGCTGGCTGGCATCTGCTTTCAGCTGATGGTCCTTTAGAGATAGCAAACCCCTTTCAGACCCGCCACCATCATGTTACATGGCCTTACGGTGTGGCAGCCACGTCTGGGCAAAGCATCACATGCGGTGATAGCAGTGCTGAATTCAGTGCTCCCTTGTTAGGGACACTCCACTTCTCTTCCTGTACCATTGGTCCAGATGGAACTCGCTCCAGCCACCTGCTTCAGGTCTTTTTCACGTGGTCTACTGTCACGTCACTTTCCCATCATGCACTCAGTCAAGTTTTGGAATGCAAATGTGGGGTTGTGTGCATGCCCTACTGTTAAGATTTCGTTTTAGTGTAGTTTCTACCCATCTTGAGTGAGTTCACATTCCTGATGATGCTGATTTGGCCATCTGACACGTTAGCTCTGCCTCCCAGCTTTGAGATTGCAGATTGGATAAACAAGCCTTCAACGGGCCTGTTAAAAACATCGAAGGAGACAGAGCCAGGGAAGATCCCTTTGGTAAACATTTCATATGGCAACCTTCACACACCCCCCAGTAGGATTCGGATGATAATAATGTGTTCTGATGTTTTCTAAGTTCAGTTCTCTTCTATTTCTTTAAAAGGGAAAGCAACACTAAGTCGCACAATGCTGTCACTCCAGGACAGTAAGAGTGCCCACTGAATCTTCTTGCTGCACACGGCACGGCTGGGCCAGCACTCGGGACACCTGCTGTGTGTAGGGAGGCGAGGCGCACTTGGGTCCTCATCCCACCTTCCCACCTACCGACTGGGCAGCCTTCTGCAACTGCCCTCGTTTATCCTTCCAAACCAGGTTCCTGATCCGAGAACAGGTGGAGGATGACTGGCAGGATTGTTTGAGGACTGAATAAGCTAACATGTACCTTGGCAAGCCCTCAATAAATGGTAGCCAGTTACTATGAATTCCTGTTATCAGTGACCATAGACCATGTTTGTGTCCCCCCCCCAAACTCATTCTTGAAATCTTATCCCCAAGTGCAATGGTATTAGGAGGTGGAGCCTTTGGAGGGTGAATAGCTCCGCCCTCAAGAATGGGATTAATGACTCCAGAGAGCTCCTTTGCCCCTCTGTCATGTGAGAACGCTACAGATGAATGCCAAAGCAGAAAGTGGGCTCTCACCAGACACTGAATCTGCCAGCACCTTGATCTTGGACTTCCTAGCCTCCAGAACTGTGAGAAAAATGCGTTTGTAAACCACCCAGTCTTAAGGATGCCGTTATCGCAGCTGGAACCGACCAAGACCGTAACTGATGAAGGTCATCCTGTCCCGAGAAGGTGAAGGGCACAGCCTGACCTTAATATGGCGTTAAGCTCTGGACCAGGTGGACGCAATTCTGTCTGTCCCCAATCCTGAGACTGTGTAATGTGTTGCTACCAGCTCTTTGACTATGTCACTGCTTTGCAGTCTCCAAAGTGCTTTCACATCGGAACTTACTCAGTGCACCAGTCGAATAGCTACTCTTCATCCCATTTCACAAATGAGGAAACAGGCTCCAGGAGCGTATGACTTAGGAAGGTTTTCTGGCTCTCAGTCTGATAGTGTGCCCCCCACCCCACAAGGCTGTTGCAGTTCTTTTAATTTGCTTTGTAAGTCAGTCATTCATGCATTTACTCATCTTAGCCCTATGAGGCCCTGCTAACTTCCTAGAAGCAGACAAATGATGCAGTCGGCTCCTTCCTGGGGCCTCCAGAGGGTTCTGCAAATAGCACAGGCTCGAAAGATGTTTTGCAGTTGCCAAAACTGCAAAGTTGAGACAATCCTGCTTGAGTCCCGTGTGCTCATTGTCTCTGTGGGGGGACCCAGGAAAGGTAAGGACTAGGGTGCGGCGGGTCCCATTGGGGACCAGTTAGACCAGATGAGGACAGTGAGGACGGCTGTGGGGAAGGTGGCTCGGAGGAGGCAGGAAGGTACATGTACTAGTCTCCCGCCAAGGCCCTGGTTCTGTGCTTGCCCGTCCGGAGTGAGCAGAGCAGAGCAGGGGCCTGTGTCTCTGATAACATAACAGCCCGGGTGCCGAGCACTGCTTCCAGGAGGTTGGGTGTGCGGGGCACTCCCCACAGCACCCTTCTTCAGGCTCTGCAGGGCCTGGTGTCTGGTCTGAGGCAGCCCTCCCTGCTGCAAAGATGGGAGCAAGGGGGTGGCAGGCAGAGTATGAGCAGGGGCTTTTGTGTGTTTGGGCCTGGGGAAGCAGAGCTAAAATTAGGTCTTCCAGCTGTGTGCAGGTGTGGAATCCCGCCCTTTCCCCTCCCCCGAACCAGGATCTTGGAATTATTTCCATTTCCTCCCTCCCTCCCCGCTCAGCCCTGGTTCCTCCGCAGGCATGAGTTGAACTGTCCCGCCTCTCTGGTCATGGGCCTTTCCACCCAAATGATCTCTAAGGCTATGAGCGGAGCGAGGGGAAGGGGCAGGCAGTGGCTTTGACTTTGCTGAGCTTCCCCAGCTCCTCCGAGGCCAGGGCACAGCTGGGGCCCAAGGCCGCCAGGCAGAACAAATGTTTTCCTTTCCTACCACCGCCTACACCCGGCCCCTGACTTCTCCCGCCGGCCTCCCGCTTCATGTGCTTTGTGCCCCCACCTCTCTGCCGCTCTCTGCCCATCACTTCAGAAGGAGCCTTTAATCCCTTGCCATCCACTGCCGTCCATCCAGGCGGCGGGCTCCGGCGCGGTGTGCCGGAGGCAGTGTACATGAGGCGTGGCGCTCCTCTGGATGACTGTCCCTGTCACTCCCCCTTCACCGTGGCCCTGGATCCCTGCCTCACGGGGCTCCAGGCTAAGGCTCAGACCCTTCTGCGCTCTGGTCTAGGGTCAGAGCCTAACTCTGGCTCCTATGTGTGCGTGCAGTAGGGTTTTAGGTGAGCGGCATCTCCTCCCTAGGTGGTCTCCAGGGTCCCTCCCTGTTTGGTGTCTGAACGGTCCAGGGTGGAGTACTCCTTCAAGAAAGGCAGCCTGCAGCGGCGGCTCGTGGGAGGCATGCTGACGGAGGCTGGAGGCTGCGGCGGATAAGTGCACTGGGGGGCCTCTGAGGAGGTGTGAATGAGGGAGGCAGAGCAGGCCGGTGAGGACAGCCCTGTCCCAGCCCTATCTCCCGTCCCCGACACCCTCTCCACACCCCGGCCCTGATAAGCAGGTGTGAGCCACGGCCGCCTTGTGACAGGCCCTTCAGCAGGGAGGGGATGGCGGGGTCCACTCCACTTCTGAATTCAGACGTCAGCATCTCATTCCCCCCCCCCCCCCCCCCCCCACCATTTCCCTGCCGGAGCGGACAGGCCCAACTCCTGAGCCTCCTCCTGACGCTCGGCCCCGCTTGGGCTTTGTGCTCTGTCCCTGCCCGTGAGGCCTCAGCCTCCTCAGGGTGGTAGGGGACAGACCTCCTTCTATCTTGTGGCTAAGTGCCGAGGAGGATGGCCACCCCCAGCCAAGCTTGCTCCTGCGGTGACCGTGGTGCTGAGGCCTGGCAACCCCCGTTTATCGCGGGGCACGCCTCAAGGCTACTCCTCCTTGAGGAGGAGTGTCTTCTCGTCCGGTCTCCTCCAGTCCCTGTGGCCATCAGCTTTCAGTCGTGCTCCCTCCACGTTGGCTTTGGGGTCACTGCTCCGTCTGGCCCCAGCCAATGTTCAGAAGGCCAAGGCCAGAAATCCCTGATTTCTGCATTGGTGGGCATCGGGGCTGGGAGAGCAGGGAAGGCTAGGGGAAGAGACGCAGGGCTTGGGGCTCTGGGAAAGGGGACAGAAAGGCAAATAGGACTGAGCAGGGGCCACAGAAAGTCCAGGGCACTCCCTGGACCCCCGAGGAGGGTCTTTGTGCACGCCCCAAACCCAAGGCGCTAAACTGCCTTCTACTGTCTCAAAGGCTCTCTTCTGAGTTCACACCTGAAGATTATTTTGATTCTCAGGTTGTAACCATTCTGTGCCAGGCAGCCCGTGTGTGTGTGTGTGTGTGTGTGTGTGTGTGTGTGTGTGTGTAAAGGGTGCTTGTTCTCTAACACTGGCTGAGAGCACAGACTCTGGATCCAGGCGGATTGGCCTGGTGTAGGATCCCTGCTCTGCTGTCTTACCAGGTAGGGAGCTTGGGCAAACTGCAGAACGCACCTTGTAGGACTCTAAGTATCGAGTTGATCCACATAAAGTATTTGAACAGTGCCCAGGGCAGAGTAAGCGACATGTAATTGTTGGCCATTGTTATGATCTATGTAAATTTCATTTTAACATAATTTCAAATTTACAGAAGAGTTGCAGGCAATTCCCATATATCATTCGTATATTATTCATATTTTGCCCATTTATTTTATTCTCTCTGTACATTTGTGTACATATAATACACTCTACGTTAGACACATACACACATACACATTTTTTTTCTGAATCACCTGAGAGTAAGTTGAAGATACCATGTCTTTTTAGCCTGAAATAACTCAGTGTGTATTGTTTACAAAACCACGATACAGTTATCAAAAACAGAAAATTTAATATTGCTATAATTCTGTTACTAATCCACAGTCCATATTCAAATTTCATCCGTTATCTCAGTCACATCTCCTTTATGTCTGTTTTTTTTCCTGTTCCAGGGTCACCCACTGCATTTAGTTGTCCTGTTTCTGTAGCCTGCTTTAATCTGGGTAAATTCTTCAGCCTCTCTGTGTTTCGTGAACTTGAAATTTTTGAAGAGTTCACGCCGGTTATTTTGTGGAATGATGTTGCTCAAATTCTGTTTTGTTCTTTCCTCGTTGTTAGTTTTAGGTTACGCATTTTGGCAGGATCGCCATGAAGGTGACACTGTCTTTCTCAGAGTACCACATGGGGAGGCTCCCAGTGTCCAATTGCCCATTTGTGAGAGGTGTTGCCTCTGGTCATTCGGTTTACGTGGCATGCGCCGCCAAATTCTCCCTGAGTACAACTGCTGTCTTCTCTTCACAATTAAAAAGTAACCGTGAGAAATACTTTTGCCCACTAGTTTTCATCCATTGGTGATTTTAATCTCCATCATTCCTTCCAAAGTCACTAATCGGCCCATTCAAACTGGTTCCTGTGTCTTTTGGCATTTGGCCAGTCTTTGAGCCCTCTCTTACCTTTTTTTTTTCTTTTTTAATTTGTGTGTGTGTGTGTGTGAGAGAGAGAGAGAGAGAGCGCACGCAGGAGAGAGGCACAAAGGGAGAGAGAGAGAGAGAGAGAGAGAGAGAGAGAATCCCAAGCAGTCTCCACGATCAGCCCAGAGCCTGACATGGGGCTCAATCCCACAACCCTGGGATCATGACCTGAGCCAAAATCAAGAGTCAGATGCTCAACCAACGGAGCCACCCAGGCGCCCCAACTTATCTTCTGACACTAGATGCTCCGGGCCATCTTCTATTTTCTCTGGTCTAACAGTGAATCAGCCACTCCACCAAGGAGTCCCGTTTTTTAATGGAGAATAGTATTTACAAACCAAGATTTGGGTGCTGCGTGTGCTCAGTGACGCTGGTGTATTATTGCTTCTGGTTAACTGCTTTTATCATCTGTTCACTTGGATGGGTTGGTGGGGGGAGCGCTGAGGAAGCTGTAAATCAGAGATGGAAGGGGGAAAGGAGCGAGACGACCCAGAGAGGGAGAGAGTCCCCTCTCCCTCTCTAACTGTCTGAGTCTTGCCCACCTTCTTTTTCCTTCTGTCCCTCTTCATCGTGACCTCATCTCCCCTTTCTTGGTCAGAATTCCTCTGGAGATTCCAGCTGTGGGAACCTCTGAAACCATTTCCCCAGCTACGTGTGTGATATCAGAGGCAGACAACTATGTGACCTTTGTGTGTGAACAGCCAAAGGCAAAGATAATTTATGAGAAAGTTTTTGCTTAGAACAGTCCGGTGACAAGGTGATTGGGGAAGACACATTTGGAAGATTTCCACCTGGAAACTTTCCTTTTTCCTGCATGAAAAACACTTAGACCAAAGCCTGTGTTGAGGCTGGGAGGGGGTACTGTGGGAGGTCTGCTCTCTAATAAGCCTCCTCAGGGTTCTGGGGCCAGCAGGGAAGAGTAACTGCCCAGTACGGCCCACTTGCTGTGTCCATAGGTAGCAGGTACCGGTAGAATTTAAAGGAAAATGCCTGGAGTCCAGTGAAGGCCACTTGACTGGCTTTCTCCGTGACACAAATGTAGGGTGAGCGGGGTAGCCAGGGGCCCCCACTTGGGAGTTAGTTAACTGTTTTGAGACTAGATCCGAGTCTTCCCCTCCCTGAGAGCGCTGGTATGCAGCGCTGGCCCTGGAGGAAACACGTCAATTTACAGAAGCAGTCCAAGCTTCCAGAAGGGAAGAAAATACCCAGCTGCTCCTTCTTGAGATGAGAAGGGAAGGCGATCTGCTGGGCTAGAAGCAGGGTGCCCACCGTAAAGACCTGCGGCCACAGCCTTCGGAAATGAAATTATCCCGAGGACAGCGGGAGTCTGGGGTGGTGGCTGAGGTTTACAGCAAGGGCCCGCCTGTGTTTCATGGGGTAGGGCTGACTTCGGCACGGAGTGAAGCTTCTGTCGGGAATTCTAGAGGCCCCGCCTTGCTGAGATTCTGCCTGTGCTCTCAACTAGGGACTGGGGTTATTTATCCACAGGACCATCGCCTAGAGGGGAGTTAAAGTAGGGGCCCCCACCCGGCTCCCCTTGACTTTGAGGAATGGTACTATCTTCTGGTATCCTGGGCCGGGCCCTGTGAGGTGCCTGAGTGTCCTTGATAGTGATGTGGCAGTGCTGGAGACCCCAAATCCTATTGTGTTTTTTCAACAATTCAAGCTGAAGGCAAAGTTCCCTCAAGGGGCGATATGTCATGTAAATCCTTGATTGGTTAATAGAAAAAATTGAAAGCCGCCTGAGGCCACCTTTGCGCTCTGTGCTCTGGGGCAGTTCAGGCAGGGGGCTGGCGGGGCGGGGGGCAGTTCATACAGGTGCCTTCACAGTCCCCGGGGAAGCCAACATTTTTCCCGTCACTGGCGATGTGTGACTGCCTCAAGCAGGTGCCGGGAACATGCTGTCTTTTTGAGCTCATGCTGCTTATGGTGGATACAGGACAGAATTAGGGAAGATGGGGCCTAGAAGTAATTCCTAAATGGAATAAGCCCCCGATGAATTATCCATGCTACTTGCCAAGTGCTCCCTGGGGCAGATGGAGGAGGCCCGAGAGCCAGCTCAGGAGGGGACCTGAGGAAGCTCCCGTGGCACCTTCCCCAAGGAAGCCTCCTCACCCACTCTTGGGTGCTCTGTCTCACCATGTTGCCTCCTAAACAGCTCCCGAATCTCTCACTCTCCACAGTGCTCATCGCGGTTCAAGCTACCATGGTCTCTCCTGACAGAGGCCTCCCCTGACCTATTTTCGCCATTCGCTCTGGCCTCCCACAAAACTTTCCCTCAGGGCAGGAGGCGGAGTCTTATTAAAGTAAGCCTTACCGAAGTTCAACCCATTTAGCAGTCAGGCCCTTCCCCAAATAATACAAAGCACAGACCGAAAACCTCGTGGACAGCTCCACGGTGCCCCAGGGGCACGTCTGACTCCTTTCCCGGGAGGGACTCCCTCTCACTCTCTGGGTCCAGCCACAGGGGCCATCTTCCCTCCTGGAAGGGGCCACATTCCTTCTACATCCAGACCTCCACATTCGCTCCTCCCTCTGCCTGCCAAGTACCCATCTCGGGAAAACAAAAATGCCATGCCTTCACTAGGGGTCTTCGCTGACTCCACCGCCCGGACATAATTAGTACTCTCCCCCCTGCCCCCCAGCAACACCCAGTTTTGTCACTATTGAACGGCCCTCGTTTGTGGCTTTTGAGGTTAACATCTGTCTTCCCAGCTCGATTGTGAGTTACATGAGGACAGAGGCCTTGTCTGCTTCTGCTCGTTATTAGGACTCCAGAATCTGTAAGATGCTCAGTGCGTGTTTGCTAAAGGAGGACTGGACAGATGTCACAGCTTCCCCAGCTGGTCCTGTGTGTCGGCCGACATCAGTGGGAGTGAGTGAGGAAGGGGAGACCTCCTTTGGCTCTGAAGCCTACTGACACTCGCTCCTGGCGTCCGCCCTGCTGGCTGGGCCTTGGCCACTGCTCAGCTTTTGTTTATCCTGCAAACATGGTGGTCTCCACAGGAGAAAGCGGGGACGGCTCGGTCATACCCCCGTAGGGTTGGCACGGGGCTTCATGGTGAGGCTTTCTTTGGGGCTGGGTGGTCTTCAGCTGGGGCCTGGGAGCCAAGAAATTCGCTCGGGGGGCCATGTGGCTGGGGCCTGACAGCAGGCTTGTGGTGAGGGCACAGCTCTGAGGTGATGAGTCATCCTGGGGGGAGGAGGGCATGAGCAGGGTACCAGGGCGGTCTTGGCGGGGGCTGGTGGCTGGGCGGGGCTACCCACAATTGCGGTGACAATGAGCCTGAAGAGCTTGCCCGGTGGAAGTGACTGGGCGGGGCGGGGGCACGGCAGAGATTCCCCTCCTGCACCCCTGCCCCTCACTGCCTCGTATCCTCCCTGTTCTGGCCACCGGCCCCTAAGCCTTCGAAGCTTTGCCAGCCACCGGCCTGGCAGGCAGGACCTGGCCTGCTGGGCCTTCTCTCAGCCCCTCCTCCTCACTCCCCATGGCGCCCTGGCTCGGGCCCCAGACCTGGGTGGTCTGCTTTCCCGGTCACTCTTGTCCTGCTCCTGTCTGGGGAAGGGGGCCCAGCTCTCCTCCAGAGGTCACTTGGGGCGAGGGCGGGCTCATGGGGAGGCCTGGTGGCCCGGCTCTGGAACTGAGCCAAGGAGAGGGCTGGGGCAGGAGGGGGGCAGGGGGGAGAACATGCTGAGCCCCTGTGGGGCAGGCGTGGCATCCCTGCAAGGCCATACCACATTCCTCGGCCTCCCAGGGCCTGTTGTCCTGTCTGGCGTCATCTGGCGTCTGGCTATTCCTTAGACTCCTTCCCGTTTCTCGCGGTCCCTCTCACTGGTGACCAAGAAGCTGGCCCCAGGCCGTTCTGCGGTGTTGTGTGTGTGATGAGGGTCCCGGGGGTGTGTGGCCGGTGGAGGGTGCCCCTGGGTGGAGGAAGGGACCTGAGAGAGGTGTGTCAGCAGAGAACAGCTCGGAATCGCAGAAGGGCCTTAGGGATGGTCCCAACCCCTCGCAGAGAAAACCTAGGGCTCTGGGGAGGGCGATGGCATCGACAGGAGCAAGTTGTCTGGGGGTTGCTTAGGGATAATACCTGTCATCACCACGCTAGACTTTTATGAGGCGCTGACTCTGTACCTGAGATCGCTGTAAGCTCTCCGCACATCCTAATTTACCCCACCCTTCACGTTCCTGTTCCGCCCATCTCACAGATGAGGAAACGGGAGACCAGACTCTGGACCACACATTCCTGCTTCCGCCCAGGCAGAGCGACAGGATGTGGCCACGCTGCCCGGGGGCTTTGCTCCTTCAGATAATGATGTCGATAAGTAGAACGTTTGTTGAGAGCTCCTTGCCTACAGTGGCAGACATTCCACCAAAGAAGGGACAAGGACCAATAAGCCACGAAGGGATATTCCACGTCATCAGTCATCAGGGAAAGGCAAATTAAAATTACAGGCCACACCCACTCCAAGGGCCAAAATTAAAGAAAAGAATAAGAAGACTGACAATACCAGACGGTGTCGTGGATATGGAGTCGGGGCACCAGGGGCTCTCAGTTGCCGGTAGGGGTGAAAACCCGCGCACGCGCTTTGGAAAGCGTTTGCTAACGTGCGGAGTCAAACATACGCTGATCGTGGGACCCTGGGATGCGATTTCTAGGGATCTACCCAAGAGGTTAAAAAAATGTGTCCACGCAAACACCCGTCTACGAATGTTCAGAGCAACTTCATTCGTGACGACAAAACCTTGTAAACACCCCAAATGTTTACACCAGCTATTGAACGCAAACTAAGCCGTGGCACATCCATGTAACGGAGCACCGTTCGCTGGAAAGGAGCTGACGACGCGAACAGCATGGCCGAGGCTCACGTGCCCTCTGCTGGGTGGCAGCAGCCGGACACGACGGGGTACGCGCAGTATTATTCTTTTTGTACGAACTCTCCAGAGAAAGCAGATCTGTAGGAACAGAAAAGAGCTCGGCGGTTGCCAGAGACGAGGGTGGGGGGACCTCCTTGGAACGATGGAAATGTTTGATAGAGTGATTTTGGTGGTGACTCTACTGCTTATGCATTCGTCAAACTCATCAGACCGTGCATTTCAGTGGGTGAATTTTATCGTGTGTAAATCATACCTCCCCGAAGCTGATTCAAGTATAAAAACGGTGGGCCGCAGAGGGTAGAAAATAGGATGGTCTTGGCTGCTTCATTGCAAAAGAGACAGAAGAGACGTGAGGGGAGGGAGGGCCACGCTGCTCTCTGGGAGAAGAGGGTGACGGGCAGGGGACAGTCCATGCTGAAGTCCCCAGGCGAGGAGCACTCAGCCTTGCTGGAGGAACTAGCAAGGAGCCGTGTGGCTGACGCGGAGTAAGAGACACGGCTGTGGATGGCTCAGACAGGCACTGGGGGGCAGGGGTGTGTTACGGAGGGCTGCCTAGGGCTCCGGCTGTTTGTGGTCTGAGCGCAAGGGGTCCCTGGGGGCTCTGTGCTGAGCATTTGCGATCCGAATGGCTGCTGTGTCAGGAGCGGTCTGGGGCCAGGACCAGCTGGGAGGCCCTTGTACCAATCCAGGCAGAGCTCAGACCAGCATGGTGGCGGTGGCAGTGTTGAGAGGTGTTTGGATTGGGATATAGTTCAAAGGTAGGGCCAACAAGATTTCCTACTGGGTTGGATGTGGGGTGTGCGTGAGGGAGAGGCGAGGCAGGGAGGACGCCAAGCGTTTTGGCCTGAGCGGCTGGAAATCCGGCCGTCCCCCACCCCCATCCTCCACGCCGTGGGGACCGGTTTCACTGTCCCCTAGGTCCTGTGGCTGAAGTCAAGACAGAGACAGACGGGAGTGGCTCGGCCCTGCTCCTGGCTCTGGGGTTCAGAGGCTGGGCTGCACATGCTGGTTATTCTATTACTCTTTATTTATTAGCCTTATTGGCTTCTGTCATTTCCTCATCGCCTCCTGTCTGGAGACGAGACTATAAATGTGATGCATTGATGCAGGATACAGGAGGCCCAATTATCTCTGTGAAGCCGGCCTCTCTTCTTGCTCAAGCCCTCCCGGCCCTCAGCGGTTCTGCGGCTCTTCCCGCAGCCGGGCACGCAGAGCCGGCCCGGTGCCTGGCATTCCAGGAAGAGGGGGTGCAGCCTGGGAGGGTGAGTGGCCGACAGATGGTCCCCCAGGAGATACAGCTCCAGGAGCCGGTGCTGGAACAGCAAGCTCGGCCCCCTGGCTGGTTGCACCTAGGATCCCAGCTCCCGCTCTCCGAGGCTCTGCCCACAGAGGCTGGGCACGGAGCAGGGTAGGAGGACAGGACATACCGCCTGCCCGGCCAGCCCACATCCGGGCAGGGGGGCTCCGTGTCACTCGCACGCCTCTCTGGAATCTGAGCCAGTCCGTCTCTCCACAAAGGCCGGGATGATGGGGCTTTTCTCTCCGGCAGCAGGTGCCTGGCAGCCGCCCGGGGATGCCAGCCCCGTGAGCTGGCACGGGAGGAAGTGCTTGTCCGGGTGATCGTCATCCGTGCTAGGCTTGAACTGGCCCAGCCCCCACCCCTGCCGTTCAGACTGACTTGGGACACCCGCAAGAGAGGGGTGCCTCGGGCAGGGTCCCCATGGTCCCCCCTGGGGTTCCCCAGACAGAACTCGGCAGCACCAGCCTTCGAGAGTAATATCTGAACAAAGGCCCTCGGCCACCCCCTCTGGCCTGTCTGCCTGCCTCTGTCCTGGGAATGTCCCGAGGCCCCTGGTGGGAGGGGGGGAGCGGGGGGGGGGGCGGGGTGGCGACAGGAAGCCTGAGGCTCATCTGAGGGATTTCAGGCATCTCCCTGATGTCACGCTGCTGCTCCCAGAGTGGAGACCCAGATTACGGTGCCTCGAGTGTGCACGTGTGTGGATCCGCGTGTGTCCCCATGTAGGTGAGGAGTCAGATGGCCCCGTGCCTGACCTTCCAGGGGAACACAGAGTGGCGGGTGGGACTGCCTGTGAGGAAGGGGCAGGGAGCGCCGAGGACAGGATGGACTCGGGGGGGAGAAGAGGGGCCCGGTGGGTGCGGCAGACCCTCCCGCTGACCTGCTCGCAGCGGGCGTGTGCGTGCGCGCAGGGCCCTGCGCAGCGGTGTGGACGCCTTGTGCCGGCGGACCCCGTTGTGGCCTCCCCGAGCCAGCAGCGGCTGCGCCCGTTCTGTCCCCGCTCTGTCGCTGTCCCTCCTGCCCTCCCTCCCTCCGGGCACCAGGGCTCGGGTCTCGTGGCCGCCGGGGCCGCGGGCGGAGACGCCGCTGGCACGGGGCAGGGCGTCTGCCGAAGCCGTGGCCCCGGGGTGAGAGCTGACGTCTGCCCAGGAGCATCTGTCTGCCTGCCAAGGGTCGAGCTCTCTGGGCCGCATGCCTTCACCGTGACACAGAAGCCGGCGTCCGTCCCTCAGAGCCGCCCGCCGCCTGGACCCCGGCCTCACCCCAGCACGGCGCGTGACAGCCGTGGCCCCGCTCGCACCTCCCTCCGGGGGAGCCTGTCCCCTGCCACGCCAGGCGAAGGGCCGCCTCGGGCAGCCGGGGGAGGCCCCACACGGGGGGCCCCCGGGAAGCCCAGATGCCAGGCCTGGGCTTTGAGAATGAGGGGAGAGCCGCTGCGCGGGCCCAGACCACGCGGCCGTGACCCGGGGGCTGCCAGAGACGAGGCCGAGGCTTCACGGTGCAGGGTGGGTGTCCCAGCCTTTCTCCCTCCACCGGCACTGGCTGGGCTCCGGCCAGGCCGGCGGCTGCGCGAGGTCCCGGCTGCACGGGGAGCAGACCGGCCACGAGCCGTGTCCTCGGGCCATTCCCACCGTTTCCACGGGGGTTTCTGGGAGGCGCCGCCCCTCCACCCCCGCCCGCTGTCCCCGCGGGCGCCCACCCGAGGCGTCTTGCCTATCCGGAACGCCGGTCGCACACGACCACGCTCCTCCTCACCGCAGAGGAGACGCTGCTGTTCCAAAATCTGACTTTATTCTCAAAACAGCTGGTGGTGGCCCACGCCACGGGGATGTGGCCGGACCCCTGGAAAGCCTCCGTCCCGTTGGGGAAAGACGATTAAACAAGTGCCACGGGAGGTTAGGGTGGCCTGCTTCTGCCCCGGTTTTGACCAAGGGACGCACACCGAGGGTGTCAGGACGCCAAGCCCCGTCTCATACGCAGGTGGTTGTCAAGGGAAATGATGCCGGACGCTGGGACCCCACAGTCCCATCGAGGGTACAAAAAGGCCCGGTGGGGCGTGCCGACTTCTTCCCTGGGTCTGCAGGGGGCCTCTTGGAGAGTTTTAGCAGGTTGGAGACACAGAGGACGGGACCTCGCTGACAAAGCTCGGGGTCTGAGAAAGCGCAGGTGGACAGGTGACGGGGCCTGACTCTGCCTGGGACAGAGGAGAGGGGTCACGGGCCGGCTGCTCCGGTGCCGGCTGTGGAGCAGGCTGCGGCTGGCCATGGCCACACCCCAGAGTGTGTGTGGGGCAGGAAGCAGGTGCTCTGAGTGCTTCTCCAGAACCAGAGGTGACGGGAGGCAGAGAGGCCTGGGGGCGCCACCCCAGCAGGGCCGCCTGAGGGGTGGAGGGAGGGGCTTGGCAGGAGGAGGCCATGGATGGACTCACAGGTGCCCGCGGGCAAAGGTCGGGGTTACAGGGGCCCCTGGAAGAGAGCGCACCTCCTGGGCTGAGGAAACTGCAGGGAGATGGCCCAGCAAGGAGTCTCCGAAAATCCCCCAGAAGCCCCCAGGAGAGTCCCCTTCAGCTGCCTGTGTGGCATGCGGAAGAGGAGCAGCGTGGCCACCCCATATCGACTGTTCGTGGGATCGGGCGGTCTCAGGACCAGGCTGAGATCACATTCACAGCACGGCCGGAGGCTGCTGTTTTATCCCAGGCTGAGCCGAACGGCCCCAGGATCGGCCCTGTTTTCATCCGGGGCCCCGGCGATTGTCTCCACTGAATAAAACCGAGAGGGACAGGGAGAGACAAAAATAAAGGCTGGGTGTGATGACACGGGCGTCATGTTTGTTCCCACACGGGCTCTGCAGGTGTTTGCAACGAAGGGTATGGAGTACCAGAGTGGGGACAAGTGATGGTCAGGGAAGGCTCCCAGAGGAGGTGACGTTAGGACGAGGTCTAAGGGCTGAGTGGAGAGGAGGCCAGGGTTCTGGGTGGAGGGAACCAGAAGCTGGCAAGGCCGTGAGGGGGAAGAGCCGGGGTCCCTGGGGGTTGGGGAGAGAGGACATCACGGAAGTTGGCGGGGGCCGGGGGCCGGCCGCGGCTTGCCTGGGCCCTGAGGCAACAGGAAGCCAGCGAAGGGTTTTATCCTGGAGGGAATGATCTTGGATTAAAACACTCTGGTAGCTGAGCGGTTGGGAATAGACAAGGACGGAGGGGGGGAGGCCCCTGAGGAGCTGCCCTGGTTTCAACCCCGGCAGCGGCCAGTGCAGGACACGGAGAAGGCAGCGCCGACGGGGCGTGGAAGAGACTGCAGACGATGCTCCGGATGAAACAGAAGAGCCCAGGTTGGACGGTTGGGCTTGAAGGCTTTGCGGATGTCCCAGGAGGCAGCCGGATATGCCGGCCTCGGAGGCAGCCGGATATGCCAGCCTCGGGCTCAGTGGAGAAAACTGGGCTCCAGATAAAGACAGGACCCAAAGCTTGGCCGGGGTTGGGGCAGAGGGGGTTTCCTGCCCTCTTCCTGCAAGTGGGCCCAGGGCCTAACGCCCTCGGTCATTCAGGCGGATGCTGGAGGCCGTGCCCCCAAGGGAGGCGAACCCAGAGACCGGAGGAGAGCCGGGAGGGGCTGGCGCCACAGAAGGCCCGGGAAGTGCAGGGGCTGCTGTCTGCTGAGTTAGGTGCTGTGGAGGGGACCCGCAAGATGGGACAGAGACCCAGCCACAAGGAGGCCTCTGCTGGCCGCAGATCGCATTTGGTAGGGTGCAGGGGCGGTGGTGAGGAGCCAGGGGGAGGTGAGGGCGAGGAAGCCAGGGTCCGGTGTCCTGGGTCCAAGCCTGGCTTGACACAAAGACCATCTGGCTGTTCTCCATGACCTCCCTCTTCCCGACCCTTCCCATCGTGGGAGCCCCAAATCCCGGCCCTGCTTCTCTGCAGTGCCCCAGATTGGGGGTCCTGGAAGGCAGGACCGGGGTGACCCCACTTTTCCTGGACCGGCCACTCTGCCAGCTGTTTTCCCGGGAAAGCAACGGGAAGTCCCGCGTGATTCTCGGGATCTCATCCCGTCCCCCCTGTACCGCCACCGCTGTCCCGGGTTGCCATCCTCATCAAAACACAAGAACAGAGCCCAGGCCAGGTCATGTAAGCCATTTATTGGTTTGTTTTAAAAATATGTATCTTATTTATACACGGAGTTTGGTGAGAAGTGCTCGATTAGCTCAGACAACAGCTGGCACTTGACGCTCCCTCCTCTTCCTACCCTCCTCTCCCCTCCTGCTGGTCATCGTGCAGTTCTGGAAAAAAAAAAAAAAAAAAAAAAGAGAGAGAGAGCGAGCCACGCTAAAAGCTAAGGAGTCGGGCCTAGCTCACCCTGCCTCGGCCACAGCCCGGGCACCTGTCTCAGGGCTCCCGGGCCGTCCGCGGACACATGAAACCACAGCCCCTTCCGGCCAGCTGGGCGGCCAGCCGGCCTGCCTCCAAACCCGCATTCCTGCCCTGCAGTGGGCACAGAGTGCCGGGGAGGGGCACACGCCTCTCGGAGCCCGGAGCAAAGCATAGGGAGCTACGAAAATAAGGTTTCCACTCGGAGAAGTGTGCCTGGGACGGTCAAACCACGTCCCACACTGGACTCAAGGGGAACACGGGAGAAGAGAAGTCCCTCGGGTGGGTGGGGTGGGGGCTGGGGTCGCCACCAAGGGAACTCGGGGCGACGAAAAGAAACGTAATACTCGACTCGCCGGCAATGCCCCCTCAGCACTGCCACGAGCTCACGATCGTCCAGCCCTCCGACGGCTCGGCGAGGTAGGTTAGGGGCAGCGGGCTTCCGGCTTCCCGGGCTGCCCCGCGAGGCGGGCGGCGGCTCTGCTGGAGACCTGGGATATCTCCGCCAGCCAACACTGTCACTCGCGGGTGACAGGTCTCTGCGTTGAAAGATTTGCATATGCTAAATAGGATTGTCAGCAGCTGAAGAGGCCCCCCGGGGGGAATTGGACTAGAAAAAGTATTTTTCCCTGAAAAGGCCTTCTCACAAGACCCGTGGACGGCCCGGACCCTGCCCCGGACTGTCCCGCGGGCGGGTGCCACCAGGACCCCAGGCTGAGCCAGAGGGGCTGGTCCGGGGCCACGCCGCTCTCTTCCCCAAGGAAGCCCACAGTCCAGGCTCCTCCCAGGGCAGGGAACAGTTTGACCACCCCAAGGCTCCTTCCTTCCCGGCACAGGGCCCGTGATGCCCTCCCTGCTCCATCTGGAGCGTCGCTGGGCACCGCGCGGGAGATCCCCCCTCCCCACACCCGCACACAAGGTGAGAGGCGGAAAGGTCTGGAAAGAGAGCCCTGGCCACGACAACAGATTCCCTTCCTCACACGGCTGAAGCCTGTTCAGCTTCTCAGCCCTAACGGTGCCGGGCTCAGACTTCTCTTCCCGGCCTGTGGGGCAGGGCCTGCCGGGTTTGGGAGCTGGGATAAGCTGGGGGCCGGGCCGTGCGTGGGGCTGGTTCCCTTGTGCCCTTCACCTTAATGTTAATACTCTTGCAGAAGACCGGGCCCTCCTGGGAAGAAAAGGCAACATCAGTGCCCAGGACCGGCCCTGAGACCCGGGCCATTCCCTCCTGGAAGCTTTTCCGTTTCGTAGACGTGACCCCAGTATGGCCTGCATAAAAACACGGGCGGCAGACAGGACCCTGGGGACCACGGAAGGCCAGAGTGAGCGCCCACTGACAAGAACCCCTCTGCCTGACACGTGCCTGAGGGGAGCCAGGGCCACGCGTGGCCCGTGTCTGGCCTCTGTGCGTGGACTGCGTGTGCGCGCGCGCGAGGCAAGGGGGTCGGCCCTCCTGGCACCACAGCCCAAGCAGCAGGGGAGACCCCTTCTGCGTTTCACTTTTGCTTTGAGAACAGACCTCCAGCAGCTCCAAAGACCCTCCCGTTTGGAGTGAAGAAAAGGCAGAGTGAATTACTGCCGACGTCCATGGAAAAAACGTTAGTTCTTTGCCCGAGTAAAAAAATATCAAATATAATAAATTTATGAAAGCCCCTTCACGACACGTACAGTCTCAGCTTTGTACTTCGCCTCAGCAGCTGGGACAGCGCTGCCTCGCAGGGCGCCGGGGTGCTGCCCGGCCAGACCCGGCCACCGGCGTGTGCCCCGTCTGGTCGGCTCGGCCAAGGGCCTCTGGCCGGCGGCGTGGCGGCCACAGGAAGAGCTCCGCCTCGTCGATCCGTGGGGCCGAGGCCCGTCTCCCACGCCGGAGCCCAAAGCAAGGAGGGCCCAGGGGGTGCTGGCTCGTGGCTGCCTCCCGGCGCGTCCTGGCCGGCTGGGGTGCGGCTCACACGATTGACTCGCGGTCCCGGTCTGGGGAGGCGGGGAAGTCCGCGAGGTCCTCGCTGCGGCTGCAGTCGGACACCCTCACCTGGGGGTTATCGCTGGTGGCCCTGGTGACGCTGTCATAGGAGGGTGGAGAGGACGTGGAGGACGTGGAGGGCGGGCCGCGGCGCCGGGAGAAGTTCTCGTTCATCACGTGGGCGATGAGGCCCTCTCGCTCGGGGGCGTCCTCTTCGGAGAGGCCGCTGCTGCCCGCCTGCTGGCGGAAGAGGAAGGAGGCGTGCTTCATGGAGCGCTGCAGCAGGTGCCTCCGGAAGGCCCGCTGGATGATGGTGGCCGACACCTCCTCGTGCTTGCGCCGCAGCGTGGTGGTGATGGGCTCGTAGGAGATCTTGGACGGGTTGGCCGCCATGAACTTCTCCTCCATCTGGATCTTCAGGGCGTCCATCTCCCCGGACTCACCCAGAACCCTCTTGGTGAAGGCGAAGAGGATGTCCATGCAGTGGATACGGTCCCCGCTCACCATGGGCAGGTCCATGTTGATGAGGCTTATCTGGTTGGGCTTGGCGATGCGCAGCGGCTCAGACAGGGCATCGGCGAAGTCGGACAGGGCCGAGTACTCGATGAACTGGGTGGCCTCCGGGTCGAACTTCTCCCAGATCTCATAGAACATGTCGAAGTCGTCCTCGCTCAGGGGCTCAGTGCTCTCCTCCGTGGCCACACTGAAGTTCTCCAGGATGATGGCGATGTACATGTTGACCACGATGAGAAAGGAGATGATGATGTAGGTGGTGAAGAAGAGGATGCCCACGGCCGGGCTCCCACAGTTCCCCCGGGAGCCGTTGCTGTTGGGCAGATTGGGGTCGCAGTAGGGGGGCCCCGTGTTGAGGATGGGGCTGAGGAGGCCGTCCCAGCCGGCCGACGTGGTGATCTGGAAGAGGCACAGCATGCTGTTGGCGAAGGTCTGGAAGTTGAACATGTCGTCGATGCCGGCCTCCCACTTGACGTAGGCGAAGTTGGCCATGCCGAAGATGGAGTAGATGAACATGACGAGGAAGAGCAGCAGCCCTATGTTGAAGAGGGCAGGCAGGGACATCATGAGGGCAAAGAGCAGCGTGCGGATCCCCTTGGCCCCTCGGATCAGCCTGAGGATGCGGCCGATTCGGGCCAGGCGGATGACTCGGAATAGCGTTGGGGAGAAGAAGTACTTCTGGATGATGTCTGAGAGCACAGTGCCTATGGGAAACAACAGAGACCATGGCCACCCATGCACTTCTGTCCTGCCTTTAGCCCCACATCACTGGAGGGGGTCTCTGTACAGCCAGGAGCTAAGGAGAGGAGGCCATTTCAGGAGGACTGGGTTGACCGGGGCAAGCAAGGACCCTGCGTCCCCCCCACCTCTCTTGGTCTTTCATTCTCATCTCTGATGCAGGAAAGGAGGACCCAAAGAACCACATCCTTTGCAAAGTGCCTTCCCAGACCTCTCGTCCCTTAGTCTTCCGGGACTACCTGCACAGCAGAGCTGGACGGGGCCCATGTTCTAGATCTTGGGTTCTGAGGTCTGAAGGGACTTGCTCAGCATCTGGGTGGCCCAGCACGGACCAGAGCTCAGGCTTTTCAGCTTCTCATTACTCAAAGTGCGGTCCGAGGGCCAGCAGCCCTGGGATCTCCCGAGAGCTTATCACAAATGTGGGATCTCAGCTCCACCTCCAGACCCACTGCGTTTTCATAAGCCCAGACGATTCACGGGCATTTGGAGGGCAAGAAGCACCGGCCCAGAAGTCAGGGTTCTCCCCCACGCCACACCTGTCACAACTCAGCCTCTCTGAGATAGCTTCTGTCACCCTCCCAGGGCTTCCCACCCCTGGGTCTCTATTGACTAACCCTGGGTTTGCAGTTTGAAGAGGCAGGGATATAAGTTATAGGAGAAAGAGTGAAATACGCTTGCTTTGTATTGGCCCACGTGACCTTTCCAGATTCCTCACGTAATAATGTCACTGGCTGACACGTGTCCTGTTTACTGTCAAGAAGGCACTGGGCTGAGCATTTTATATCCATCCATTTAGGCCTTCCGGGCACCCTAGGGGGGAGTAAGCTGATACCATAATCCTCATTTTCCAGAAGAGGAAACTGAGAAGTGAGGTAACTTACCCATGTTGTCACCTAGTCAGTGAGACGCTGGGACTCGACTCAGACACTCTGGCTCCAAGTCGACCTGTTAACCAAGCCTCTGCAGTATGGCCAAGGACCAGGACCGGTAGTGTTCCCTGAAGCTTCTGAGAGTGTCCCTCATCGGCCCCCTTGCTGCGGCTGACATCCTGCATTCTCTAAAGCTTTTCTCTAGTCCCACCAGGCGTGCTCACCCTCACTCTTGCCTGGGACCTCCCAGAGTATTTCCTCACTCTACTTCCAGCTTCTAGCCACCCTCTGTCACTGCGGCTATGACAGCCCCTGCCTTAGCCCCCGTGTTTCCCTCTGAGTTCACCAAAGGCAAAAGCTGTACGTGGCAGAAAGAGGAAAGTCAGCCACCTCATGGCAGAATTGCACGGCGGAGGGGTCAAGAGTTTGGGCTCTGAGCCCGAGCGATGAGAGAAAAAAAAAATTGGGACTTAATCAAAATGAAAAACTTTGTGCTTCAAGAGACGATGACCAAGAAAGTGACAAGACAACCCACGGAATGGGAGGCAGTATTTGCAAATCGTGTATCGGGCGAGGGACCGGTATCCAGAATACGTAAAGAACTCTCGCAACTCAACGATAAAAACATAAATAAGCCAATTAAAAAATGAGCGAAGGATTTGCATAGATGCTTCTCCAAGACATCTCTCGTGTTACATACCAAGACAGACACACCACAGAAAATGACCAATGAGCACATGAAAAGATGTTCAGCGTCATTAGTCATTAGGGAAGTGTGAACCCAAACCTCAACGTGGTTATCACTTCGTGCCCACCGAGGTGACTATAGTAAGAAACTGAAGACGACGACAAGTGTTGGCGAGGGTGTGGAGTAACTGGAACCATTATACGTCGACGATGGGAATGTGTCTACTTTGGAAAACAGCTTGGCAGTCTCTCCAAATTTTAGATTAGTGGTTTCCAGGGGCTGGGGAGACGGAAAATGGGGAGTGGCTGCTAAAAGGGTATGGAGTTCCTTTTGGTGGTGAGGGCAGTCGTCTAAAAGTAGGCATGGCGGTGATGGTTGCACAACTCTGTGAATATACTAAAAACGACTAAATCTACTTTAAAGGGTAAATCTTATGGTATGTGAATTGTAGCTCAATGCAACTGTGCTGGTTATGAACCAGGAAAAGGACCCTCACCAGAAAACATGACCCTGCTGGTGCCTTAATCGTGGACTTTCAGCCTCCAGGACTGTGAGAAATAAATTTCTGTCGTTTCTGGGTTAGCCGGTCTGGTGTTTGGTTAGAGCAGCCCAAACAGACTAAGTGTGAATCCTCTCTCTTCCGTTCCCAGTTGCCTGATATCCTCGTCTCACCGCTGACTTTATAAGGCGGAATGCACAAGGTGAGTGATGTCTGAAGGAGCCTGGCCCACAGTGGTGGCTAGACTCTAGAATTTTCCATCTCCAGGGATAACTTCTACCCTAGAGGGCCACCTGCTCCCATCCCTGGAGACTCACCTCACCCTGAGTAAGCCCCTTCTTCCTTCAACCTAGGCTGCAGGCTTTCCCTCGGGAGGGCAGGGAAGTCTGCCCAGCCCCCGCTCTCCTTCCCAGACTCATTCTTGAAGCTCTCACAGAGAGCAGAAAGCTGTGTTCCAGGGTCCCATGGAGGGAGGGGGGGCGTGAGGGGGTGCCGGCTTCTCTGCCAGGATGGCTCCCCTGGACTGAGTAGGCCTTCCCAGACAAGTTCTCTGTGGCTGTGTGTGTATGCGTGTGTGGTAGGGAGAGGTGAGGAATGCAGAGAAAAGAACGAAGAAGACTAGTATACTTGGCATTAAGTACAGACCCGGGACTGGGGGAAAGGCCAACTTGCATACCCACCCACGATGGAGAGGATGACAACCACGAAGTCGAAGATGTTCCAGCTGTTGGTGAAATAATAGTGACGCAGGGCGGCCATCTTGATGATACACTCGCCTGTGAAGATGGCTACGAAGAGCAGGTTGATCTTGGCCAAGATGTTGACCTTCTCGGGGCTCTGGTCATCTGTCTCCACCATCATGGTCACCATGTTCAAGCAGATAAGGAACATGATGGTGACATCGAAGGCTTGCTTGGTCACAATGTCAAACAGGAAGCCCTGGTACTTGTTCTGAAGGGAGGGGAAAAGGACGGGCTCAGCAGGGGCCTCAGATGGGCTAGTAGGCCCCCTGTTGCTGCCCCTCTGCCCAGAACTTCCACCCTCCTGCTGTACCCTCCGCTGAGGCCGACACCCCAGCCAGACTGTCAGGGTGAGGGGAGGAGTCAGGAAACGGAAACAGCCGGTCTCTCCTGCTTCCAGGCCCGGCCCTCAGGCCCCCTCTTCTCTGAGGTCTTCCCGATCCACCTTCAGGAAGGGATTTCTCCTACCCTGAGCTTCCTTAGAACACGCACTGTGCTTCTCTTTTTGTTTGTACCGATGGCTCAAGGTCAGGTTTAAAGTTCAATCTGGAAATTGGATCGGCCCTCAGGTTAACAAATTTTCTCCACTCTTTATGGAATTGATTTTTTTAGCTGTTTATTTATTTATTTTGAGAGGGAGAGGGAGACGGAGAGGGAGAAGGAGAGACAGAGAAAGAGAGAGGGAGAGAATGCCCAGCCGGCTCTACACTGTCAGCACAGAGCCCAACACAGGGCTCAACCTCACAAACTGAGATCATGACCTGAGCCCAAATCAAGAGTTGATGTTTAACTGACTGAGCCTCCCAGGTGCCCCTGGAATTGATTTTATTTATTCGATTAACTATATTTGTATGTCTTTAATCGTTAGCCACCTCAGATTATTTGGGGAAAAACAGAAGATTACAAATAAGTGAACACAGGGATGCCTGCGTGGCTCAGTGGGTTAAGCATCTGAGTTCAGCTCAGGTCATGATCTAATGGTTCATGAGTTCAAGCCCCACGTCGGGCTCTGTGCTGACAGCTCAGAGCCTGGAGCCTGCTTCGAATTCTGTGTCTCCCTCTCTCTCTCGGCCTCTCCCCCACTCACGCTCTGTCTTTCTCTCTCTCAAAAATAAACATTTAAAAAAAAAATAAGTGAACACACACACACAGCTAACCTAGAATAAAGCATGGTGAAAGGGTAGGAATTAGATAAAATCGATGAGATGGATTTAAAAACTGGGCCTGTCACTTCCTAGCTAGTGATTTGGGTTGTGTCACCTAATTACTTTGAATACTGTCCTCCACCCCCTTTTCTAGAGAGTGGCTTCGTCAGTCAGCCCACGTGCCAGGGGACTCTGGGCCACGTTTGTCCCACTCAGGGGTTGCCAGGAAGAGGCTGTGAATGCGGGTGGGTGTGCAGAGGCCGTCCTGCTCTCCCTGGGAAAGGCTGCACTCCGGCGGGGGGGGGAGGGAGCACTCGGAGGCAGAGGGACTCCTGTGGGAGGGAGTGCTCCTGGTTGTAACAGTCCTCCCAGGCCTTCCTCACTTTCTCCAGCAGTCTGAGGCCTCCGTGTGGTCAGAGGCCTGACCAAGGGCCCTGGGCCAGGCTGAGAGACTGTGAAGAGGCCTTGATAGCTGGTCCTGGGGAGGGGGGCTTCCCAGGCCCCCTCAGCACATCCTCCCCACTCTTGCTGAATCGGGAACTGGCTCACCAGGGGCCGAGGGATGGGCTTCTGGGGCTTCTTGGAGCCCAGCTTCTTCATGGCATTGTAGTACTTCTTCTGCTCCTCTGTCATGAAGATGTCCTGGCCCCCTAAGTGCAGAGAGACAGGCACCAGACTCATTTTGGGGTTCCTAGAGGCTCTGGCATGGGGGGGGATAGGGATACTGCCTCCTTGATGAGGGTGCCTCGGTCGGCCTCCTCCTCACTTCCTCTCCTGCTGGAGAAAAGTATGTTGCTGGAGATTCGCCAGAGATTCCTCCCCAAATCTGCTTTTCCAGGGTCCCTGTCTCCCTTCACTTGGAGGGCTTTCTGGCTTTGTGAGATGCAAATCCACTCCCCATCTCCCCCCCTCCCCCCCACCGGCTCAGCTCAGCCACCCGGAGGTTCTCTCTGTCTACTTGGTCTGCCCACAACCCAATCATGGCCTGACCCGGGGCCACTGTCCCCCTTTCCCACCTTCCTGATCCTGGTGAATAGTCCCATCAGCCCAGCTCCTCTCAGGAGCCTCACCTGTCGGGTAGACTAGGGCAGGCCTGGGGCCCCTCCTTCCACTCCAACAGACTGGGCCTGTTACCTCATGGATGCCCCCTCTCCCACCCACTCCAGCAGCAGCGGGAAAAGGACCATCTGCAGCAGGAAGGCCACACGGGGCCGGGGCCCAGAACGGCTCCTCAGTGCCCCGGCCCCCAGCCCGGCCCTGCCAGCCCACAGTGGGCAGGCGCTCTACGTATCTTTTTCTTTTGTTGGTTGAAGTTGTCAATGATGACACCGATGAAAAGGTTCAGGGTGAAGAAAGACCCGAAGATGATAAAAATGACGAAGTAGATGTACATGTAGAGGTTGTATTCCCATTGGGGCTGCTCTTCAAACTAAGGGGGAGAAATCAGACAGGGGGATCAGACAGGCGGGAATGGGCGAGGGCCGGCTGGAGGTGTCCCCTCCACGGGTGAGAGGGTGTGTCCACAGGAAGGTCACCAGCACGGGGCTGTGTGTCTGTGCGTGCACGCGCGTGCAGAGCAGGGCCGGGGTGGGTGGGGAATGGGTTCAGGAGGGTGACGGCTCAGGGCTGACACGGTGGTGCCGTCTGGCTTCCACCCTGGGCCGTCGGGAGGTTCGAGTCTGTTCAGCACCCCCAGTGTTCACTGAACTATCAGTGTGATTGGGTGGGGTGCAAAGACACAGAAGAAACTTGATCTGCATTTCTATTCCTTCTACCCTGTCTCTCCTGGGGCAAGACTAAGATTCAAGCAAATGACAGTGAATTTCATTTGAAAGATATTTGCGGATTTGGGGCTCCTTGGGACACCATGCAACTCTGCCCCAGGGCCAGGCCTGGGCGTTCCAGACAGGCTCGACTGCAGGTTGACACGAGACATCTGGCCTGTATGGGGTGGGCTTATGGGTGTGGACACGGATTCCCTAGTGGCCAAGCATCCGGGAGACTCAGGTGCCTGACTTGGTGGGAGAGGCCAGCGTGGTTACCTACCCCCCTGGAGTCCACAGCCGCATACATAATGTCCATCCAGCCTTTAAATGTTGCCTGGAAGGAAAAGACAAGAAAATCACTTAACTTCCATCTATTGAGGTACTTAGGGCTCCTATCTGGACAGATGAGGCCAGGGACTATCCTCCTATGAGAAGCTAGCATCCCGCCCCAGCGCTGACCTGGCCCCCTTTGCCGTGTCCCTCAGAGAACCACGTGGCTTCTGCTCCAGGGCCTTTCAGGAAGGTCCTGAAACATCTCAACCTCCCCTCGTACCTATGGGGGTCCTCTTGCCACGGGTGTGTTGGTAAATGGCTAACAAATGGCTTTCCAGAAGCAAACAAAGCCCTGATTGTTGTGTTCGCCAATCTCTCGGTGTAAACACTCCCCCCCACGGCCCGTTTCAAGTTATCAACGTCTCCTTACTGAACACAGACTTGGGAAGAGACACACAGGAGCCTAGCATTACAGTATTTCCACTGTACAGCTATAGCTCATGTAAATAACCTCAAGAGCATAGAGAGTAATAGGCAGTAATGGTGAATTTTGAGTTTTTAAATTTATTTTAAGTGATCTCTACACCCAACATGGGCCTCAAACTCACAACCCTGAGACTGAGAGTTGCGTGCTCCCCCGACTGAGCCAGCCAGGCGCCCTATGATTTTGTGTTAATGTCATTTAGTGAATTATCAGTTTATAACATCTAATTTTTAATCAGGGCTTGCAAAGTATCTGAAAATGCAACAGTCAGCTCTTGTAGGCTACACAAACCTGCTCCAGCCCACCCTCCAGAGCGGCAAAGGAGGAGGTCGCACGAAACGGGGCTCCGGCGTTGGCTACACTGTCTGCCCCAGTCGGGGCTGCTAGGAAGGTTCAGGAAGGGCCTGAGAGACGTGTGGTGGCGAGGCCGACTGCCCAGGGGGATCTCACTTGTGTCCTTGGCCGAGTTCCAAACCTGCCCAAGCCTCCTTTCAGGGTACAGCTGCCCACACACACTTCCAGGCCTGAGAGTTCTTATGACACAGGTAGGGCAGATGGGGAAACTGAGGCTGCCCCAGAGGAGGCAGGCTACTTCAGCTCGCCGTGCCAGGAGGCCCTGCCCTGTGGAGAGAGGCCTGGAAATGCTCTGGAAACTGCTGGAGAGCATCCAAGGTGATGAGATGCTTGTGACTCTCTTTCCAGCCACTGTGTTGCTTTGTCTGGAACGGCTGGCAGTTCTCAGTCTACAAATTCTGTCGTCCAGAGGGAAGTCCCAGGAACAGAAGGCTCTCTGGGTTTGGCTTGAATCTTGTCCTCTAGGAGGTATTTCAGGGGAGTCTTTGGAGAGAGCTACCCCTGGGATTTAAGGGAGGCCCGCAAGAGTGAGGAGATGTACATTAAGTCCACTGAGTGTCCCTCTGCTTTGGGGACGAGAGACAGGTATCTGGTCTCAAGACCGGGGTGGCAAGAAGCTGTGGCTGTATGTGTCACGGCTATTTGTGGGTTAAGTTTATGGCATGTATCAGGCTCACTGAAGCCTCCGTCCTCCCAAATCAATGGAAACTTTGGAAAGACTGGGTAGGGTCATGTATGTTTCAACATCACACATCTTGCGCATCAGAGGTAGAAGTAAATATGTTCTCTGGAACAACACAGGAGGTATTATTACCTTTTATAACACAAGGCTGGAGTCGCAGCTTGGCTAATAGTTCCGGCTCTGCATGTCTATGGTCTTTGATTTTTAACCTGTGCCATCACATTGCCAAGCTGATGGCGTGAGGTTGTCCGCCTGACTACTGGCTGGGGGGTTGGTTCTGCGTCAGTGCTGAACCCCCAATGCCATGCCTCTGGGAGAATGTGGTATCTGTTCTAGAATGGAAAATCCAGAGACTTCCCAAGGAGCCACGAAGTCTCTGGAGAATCCTTAGCCTTCTTTGGGCACTGTGACCCTATCATGAGGAACCAGAGTGGCCCCACTGTCCCCCTCCTGCCCACACTGTGGGTGAAGGTGCCTGTTGCTGGAAAACCAGTGGGAAGAAGGACTTACCACCTGCAGAAGGGCCAGGTACCCGGCCCCTACGTTGTCAAAGTTGACTTTCACCTTGGTCCAGTATAATTCGCCAGTCACATTGAAAGACTCACAGTCACTCTTGTTGTTCACGATGGTGTAGTTCAAGGGCAGGTCTCCTTCAGTCTGGTTGATGCACCGCCCAAACTTCCCCGCAAAGAGGTTCACGCCCATGATGCTGAAGATGAGCCAGAAGATGAGGCAGACGAGGAGGACGTTCATGATGGAGGGGATGGCGCCCACCAGGGCATTGACCACAACCTCAAGGAGACAGAGAAGAGGCTCAGTTCCTGGGGGTGCCCAGAACATATGCTCTTTTCGAGACCCACCCCTGCTCCCTCCCTGAACTTGTTGCCTGCAGATCCCTGTGGGGGTGGGGGGGCGGGTGGAACACTTCCTGTCCCCAAGGAAGGGCCACCCCTGGCAGGAAGCCCTGATGGGGGGGTAAAAGGAGAGATGATGGTGAGTGGGGCGGGGGAGAGAACACACACAGACACCTTTCTTATGTTTTTGGTCCTGCCCTGAATCCATGACCTTCAAACTGAATTTTCAACAGGGTCTGTCTGGTTGAGTGTGCCGGCGATCTGATGGGAAAGGGCCTCCGGAGACACATTCTCTGAGCTAAGTTTCTGGTTCATTTTGGGGTTGCTGCTACTAGGAAGGATGGGCGTTCTCCCTAAAGCACGCCCAGGGGACCTCTGTGCGGCATCTGGCGGGTGCTCTGGCAGCTCTCCGGGGCTGCGGTGAGAGCCGAGCGGGGAGGGCAGGGCGTGTGGGCACTCCCGGTGCCCCTCTCCCTCCCGGCAGCCAGCGGCTCTCTGACCCCATGGAGCCCTGGCGTCGTTCTCTTCATCGAAACTCACAGTGCCCGGCAGAAGCTCCCTTGGCAAAAGCATATGGGGCACTCCGCTCCACTGAGGGCCCAAGCGCCCAGCCGTCTGGGAGTCGGGAAGGTGTTTGCTGTGCAGGCGGGAAGGGAGGCTGGTGCGGGGCTGTGTGGTGGGCCTGGGGCTGGACGGGCAGTGTGACACATGCAGATGAGAGAGGGCCCCTGGTCCTGGCAGGCGTGACGAACAGGGTGGGAAACCCAACTCCCAGGTTTGCCCTTGGCCGGCTCTGTGGCCAACGGCCACAACAGAGGCGTTCCTGGCAGCTCGCAGCGCCCCGTGTCCCTCTGGAAACAGATGCCCTCGCTCCCAAGAGACCTTTGGCTTAGGCAGGATGATTCACTTGCGAATGGTTTCCCACCAGGAATAAGTGACTTGTTTCTCTCTCTCTTGGGGGTGTGGGCAAAGGTCAGAACCGACAATAAGGAAGGCACCTGTTGGGACGAGCACTGGGTGTTACATGCAAGTGACGAATCACTGAATTCTGCTCCTGAAACCAATACTACACTCTATGTTAACTAACTAGAATCAAAAGAAAAGAACAAAGAACTTAAAAAATAAAACCCCAACAAAATGGGGGCTGTGTGACGGTGTCTGCAGGGTCAGCGAGACTCAGGCACACAGATGTGGCTGCTGAAGCCACAACAGAACTGTGTATGTTTTGTAAAAAAACAAGTAATGCAAAACACACGCGCACACAAGTACACGTACGTGCGTGTTTTCTTGCTGCGTACTACAGGTAAAGTTTTTTTCTTGGTGGGGCTTTTAAATTTGCCTTGCGTGGCCATATTTGGTAAAATTTGGTGACCTGAAAAATGCTTAGGGCTCTGTACTTAAAAATCCGTGTAGGGGCGCCTGGGTGGCTCAGTCGGTCAAGCGTCTGACTTCGGCTCAGGTCAGGATCTCACGGTTTGCGGGTTCGAGTCCCGAGTCGGGCTCTGTGCTGGCGGCTCCGAGCCTGGAACCTGTTTCGGATTCTGTGTCTCCCTCTCTCTCTGCCCCTCCCCCCAGTTGTACTCTGTCTCTCTCTGTCTCTCAGAAATACATAAATGTAAAAAAGAATTACAAACGAAAAAGAAATCCGTGTAAGAGTTCACTAAGCAAATGACAACTAAGAGCTGGTGCTGAGAATACAGCTGCTTCCTCTGTTTCCTCGACCTTCATGACCACGGCCCTACTGCCCATCGCAGACCAAGGAGGGCAGCCTGTGTCTGCTGGAGGGCAGGGCGCACAGACGGGCACATGGAATCAGAACACGCGGGTGGCCCCCGCCCCGGAGCAGAAGCAGAGGGGCTCCCTGGCCAGTGGGGCTGGGCGGCAGCCGAGAAACCCACACCCAGACCTCACTTCTTTTCCTTTGTCGGGTTCTCCTGGCCCTCGCGGGGCCCACGGGGCTGGAGGTGACAGGCCTCGAGGGAGGGATCTCACAGCTCTCCACCCTCTGGGTGCCCGTGAGCCCAGCTGACCCTGTCCTGGAGGTTTTGCACCATGCTCCAACTGGGGCCGGAGCGGGGCCGCTTGGTCAGCGGGTGAACGTGGGGGCCCCTCAGTGCAGTCACCTCCCACTGCCCTGGCAGGAAAGCAGCCACTCCCCTTACCCTCATGCCCTCAAATCGGGACAGGGCTCGCAGGGGTCGGAGAGCACGCAACGTCCGCAGTGACTTGATGGGGCCCATCTCTGCGAAGCCCAGGGTGTTGGCCGCCAGGCTGATCAGCGAGACCTGTGGGAGGTAAGGAGGGTGGGAGCGCCATGGGGACAGCGCTAGAGGCAGGTGGGAGGGCTCCTGGCCCACCTAAAGCGCGGCTGGTGTCACAGGGCCAGCAGGCTTTCCCCGCGTCTAATCTTTGCTATTTCCGGCTGCGTCGTCTTCACGGGCTGCCGCGCCCTGGGCTGGCCTTGCTGGGGCCCATGAGGCTGGGCGTGAGGCCAGTGTGTCCCCGCTTTCAGATCTTTACTAAGGGCCTGCTCTGTGCACTCACTAACCCAAGGACTTGGGATGCCTTATCCCTATTCTCCTGTAGAAAACCGAGTTCCAAAGCCAGCCGCTGGCATGCAGGGACAGGCACACAAAGCCTGGGCTTTTGGTCCCCGCGGGCTTGCCTTCAGGTCAAATTCCTTTTGGGAAGGGAGGACTGTCCTGGGTTGACCGTGAGCAGACAGACCATCCTGGGGCTTTCCCCCAAAGCCATCGGCCGTCTTCAAAGAGGGTAGGCACAAGCGGAGCGTCTATGGCCCAGGGACCGGGTCGGGCCAGTCTGCCCAGCAGCGCACCCTGGTCATCATCTGTGCTTTCAAAGCTTGGGCCCCTGCCCCACTCAGAGCCCTTCCATCTCAGCTGACCGCAGCTCCCTCCTTCCAGCTGCTCAGGCCGCGAGCCTTGGCGTCATCCCCGCCTCCTCTCCCTCTCTCACACCCTGCGTCCAACCCGGCAGGATTTCCTGTTGGCTCTGCCTTCGAAATACATCAGAAGCCCAAATATTTCTCACCACTTCCACTGCCACCACGCTGGCCAGGCCACGGTCATCTCTCCCCTGGACCGCCACCAGAGCCTCCTGACCCTCCTCCCTGCCTCCACGTGGGCCTCACCCCTCCCCCCCCCCCCAGCCCCTGTGCTCCTTCAGGAACATGTCACTCTTTTGCTCAGAGCCGCTGCAATGCCTTCCCACTTCGTTCCAAAGCCTGGCCTCATCTCCTGTACCTCCCTTCCCCACTCAGTCTGCTCCAGCCACTCGGGCCCCCTTGCCATTCCTCGAGTATGCCAGGCACGTTCCCACCCCAGGACCTTTGCACGGCCCCTCCAACCTCTGCTCGGAAGGTTCTGCAGATGTCTGCCCGGCTGACCCTAACTTCCTTCACGTTTGCTCCAACGTCGTCTCAGTGGACCCACCCTGGCCGGCCGATTTAAAGTTGTAACCTACACCTTCCCCTCGCCAGAGTCCCGGCCCTCCTCATCCCCTTTCCTTCTCCGCTTCCTTTTTCTCCTCTACTTCCTTCTCCTTGACCTCGGACAAGGCCCCTCTCTGCTGTGGGCCTCAGTTTCCTTCTGTGCAGGCTAATTCTCCAGTTCTGGGACTGGGCAGCTCCCCACGGTGGCAGGTGGGAGGGGCTTGGTGGGCTTCCCCAGGAGTCTTTGCAAACGCCTCCTGCCTTCCTCGAGGGGAGTCGCTCGGCAGACCCGGCTTCCCAAGAAGCTGCAGAAATAGCTGGGTGGGGGCCTCAGGGCAGAGGCGCCAGGATCCCAGGCGCGGCCACGGCCCTGGGGCAGGAGGCCTCCCAGGCCCTCTCCTCCCTCTCAGGGAGGCTCTGAGGACTCCATGCACACGCTAACCCAAAGAGCCTCTCCTGTCACGGCCACCCACGGATTGGCCCCCCAGCAAGGCTGAGTCCCTCCCTGTGGCCTCTGAGTGGGGTGTGGGGTGGGGGGACTGAACAGAGACCTGAGCCTCTTCTGCAGCCACGTGAAGGACCGCCCCTAAGGTGGGCGGAGCCTAAGGCCAAGCCCAGAAGCCACAGGTACCCTCCGGAAAGCTCTTACCCGGCTTCGGATGTGGACCCACCTTCTGTAGGACCCGCTGCAACCAGATGGCGAGCCCTCACCTGAGCCCCTGGCCGTTCCCTCTGCCCTCAGTGAGTGCAGGCCCGAGGCTGTTCCACACCCTGCTCTCGGGCTCCCCTCTGGCTCTTCTCACACGCCACTGTGCTCAGGAGCCCAGGGGGACCCTGCGCGCATCGTGCTTGGCACCCGGCAGCGTCCTGGGGCCTGGGTAGCCGTGGGGCAGGCCCCCCGCCCCCCCGCTCCATCTGCCAACCGGGCGCTCAGAAGACGTGGCGCCTCCCGCCCTCCACCCTCCCGGGACAGGCAGGGAAGCTGTGCCCGCCTCCCCAGTCGTCCAGGGCACCCACCCAGAACCCCTCAGCCAGCGTTCGTGGCTTTCTGCCTTCCTGTACCCCTTTCTCATCCTCCCCAAGTGGTACCTTCTACCTGAGCCCGGAGGATCCCCCGCTGCCTGACCAGAATCCCTTCACCGGCCCTGTCCCCTCTGGCCTTTGGCTCACTCTGTCCACACGGCCTCCTACCATGTGTGGGCGCAGAGGATCCGAACCGGCGACCTAACTAGTGGGCCTGACAGCCGCTTCACAAGACGCGTAGCGGGTGCTCTGATACAGGCTGGTCTGCCCCCTGACTTCCGGCCCTCCTGGGAGGGGGCCCCACCCCTGCCCTGGCTCGCGCTCCTGCCTGGACTGCTCCTCACTCTCCCCCTTAGGGAATCCAGTCTCCCCCAGAAGCCTCGGTCTCCCCCCCCTCCCCCGGCTCCTCTGTCTCCCAAAACCGGGGTGCTGACGGCCAGACCCACGCTCCGATTCCCCCCAGGCTGGGAACGTTATGGGCGGGGCCTGGGTCTCTCCTGCGACGGGGGCGTGGCCTCCTTCCCCTCTGCCTGCTCTGCGGCCCAGCCACGTGCCTCCGCGTCGGCCTGCGGACTCCCCCCCCCCCCCCCCCCCGCCCTGTCATTCTGCCCTTCCCTCCCTCCGCTTCAGCTCCTTCCCACCCTGGCCACCGAGCTCCCCTCCTCCCGTCCCTTCCGGTCCACACTCACGTCCACGATGAGGAAGTCCAGCCAGCACCAGGCGTTGGTGAAGTACTTCTTGAAGCCGTAGGCCACCCACTTGAGCAGCATCTCCAGCACGAAGACGTAGGTGAACATCTTGTCAGCATACTCCAGCAGAACCTTGATGGTCTTCCGCTCCTCTAGGTAGATGTCCTCGAAGGCCTGCAGACCGGGCCAAGGGCGGCACCCGTGACGTCCAGACCACGGCCGATCCCGCCCCGCGCGAGACTCCCTCCCCTCATCCCGGCCCGAGGGGGCGGGAGCAGAGGGGAGGCACGTAGCGGAGGGGCCCTTCCGGGGTGATCACGCTGGACTGGATCCGCGCGCTCTCCCGGGAGCGCGCGCTCCGCCGGTGGCTCGTGGGGCACGTGGACAGAAAGGCGCAACGCGCGGTGAGAAGGCTTCTCCCTTCCCACCGAGGAGCGAGGCTCAGTTCTGAGCCAGCGCACCGTTGAGACCTTCGTCAGACGTGCTGATCCCCCGTGTTAACCAGGAGCGTGAGGGGGCGCGGGCTCGGCCCACGGCCCTTCGGCCGAGAGCACCGTAAACCCTCTCTTTGTTGTTTTCATTCCACTGCGCCGTTCCTCTCTTTACGAGGTTACCTACTTTTCACGGGAAATGAAATTGGTTTCCAGTGGTAACGATCATTAGGTCTCTCTCTCCAATGCGTTTATGTAGAGACACAAAAGCCAGTGAGAGCTGATCCGAAGGAAAATTTCCGGTAAGCGCCGGTGAAGGCGGTTTGTCAAGAAGACGGTTGGAGGATGCGCGACTCATTATCCTGGGGATCGGGAAGCTCCCGCTTGCTAACACTCTCGAGTGTTCCTAACACTCTAGAACGTGTCTTTGTCCACCGCCTCGTTCCCGCCTCAGCCCCGCTTCCTGAGCCGACAGAGGAACCCTTGCCCCGTCCCAGCTGCCCTCTTGCACCTCCTGTCCCCATCTGTCCCCGCTTGGTGTGCTCGGGGGATCCCAGTCTAGGCAACTGAACACGTCACTGGGGGCCCCGGGGAGCCACCTCCGCCTGTTGCTCTGGGCCTCCCTGCCTGCCCGCGGGGCCCAAGTGAGTCACTGGGGCCCCCGGTGGCCAGCGCTGTCAGCCCTGGTGTGCCCTGCCCAGGCATCTATATGGCTAGCCCAGTCAGCGTAGACAGGACACAGGAGAACTCAGGTCCCAAAATGGACTCTGGGAGTTGTTCCAGATGAAAAGTAGGTGTGTGTGTGTGTGTGTGTGTGTGTGTGTGTGTGTGTGTGTGTGTGTTTTCCTGATTACAAAAATGTGTGCTTCTTACAAAAAAATTAAATAATCTAGAAATCCTAAAGAAGAGCAGGAGGCCCTTCTAGAAGATTTCATGACATTACAGTAACCACTGCTAACATTTAGGTGAACATTCTTTTCAACACTCGCTACTTGTGTGCATATGACAGCACCCAATTTGCTAAGATATGCTCTGCTTTTAAGCTTCTTTTTCCACTCAACAATCTCTTGTGTTTACCTACTCTGTAATGTGACCGGCAGTAGCTACCTAGCATTCTTTTAGACGGCCGCATCCTGTTTCATTATTTGCACATAACTCTTGTTTACTGAGCTCACATGCCCATGAACGAACATTGCAGCTGTTTCCAATCTATCCCTAGTAGAAACAACATCGCAGCGAACAACGTGAATGATTATGTGTTGAGGATCCATGTCCAGAATTGGGGTGCCGGGTCCAAGGTGTACTTTTGGTACAGATGGGGAACAGGATCTCCAGCAGGGGAAGCCGACAGACATTCCCTGCACAGTCGAGGAAGCTGGCTCTTTGTTCCCCACGCCACTGACGGTGCTGGGGTTTCTCGTCACTTTTCCTAGCCTGAGGCATGGAAACTGCAATTTGTTACATTGTCATGTATTTTATTACTGGCCATGCTGACATCATTTCCTTGGATATGGGCAGTGTTCCTTGTGCGACCTGCCTGTTCATCTTCTCTAATTTTTTTTTTTTTTTTTTACTTGAGTGTCTGGTTTATTCAGAGACGTTATTCTTTGTTATATACAACTTGTCCTAGTTGTGTGCCTTTAAATCTTGTTTAGTTTATCCATTGCCTGGTGACTAATGAAGGTGTGGTACATCTATACAATGGAATAGCACTCAGCCACAAAAAAGAATGAAATCCTGCCGTTTGCAATGACATGAATGGAACTAGAGGGTATTTTGCTAAGTGAAGTAAGTCAGTAAGAGAAAGACAGATCTCTGATTTCACTCCTGTGTGGAATTTAAGAAACAAAACAGATGAAGGAACATAGGGGAAGGGGGAAAAAAAGGCAAACCAGGAAACAGATTTTTAACGACGGGGAACGAACTGAGGGTCGCTGGAGGGGAGGTGGGTGGGGAGATGGGAGAAATAGGTGATGGGGATTAAGGAGGGCACTTGTGATGAGCACGTATATACGTGATGAATCACTAATATTACACTGAAACTAATATTACACTAATAAAACTCACTGAAATTTAACTAAAAACTTGAAAGAGCAAAAAAAAAAATTCAACCTTTAAAAAAAAATCTTGTTTATTTTTGTTTACCGTACGGAAGTTCCATACTTCATTTTCATTTATTATTATATCTAATGTAATCATATCATTCATTATGATTTTCACCTACTAAAACCTTCAGGATCACGTTAAGAAAGCCCTTACCTAGTCTAAGGCTAGGACAAAAGATGGCCCTTCTTTTCTTCTTTTTTCTTTTTAACTTTCTAGTTTCATTATTTTATATTACAACTGTAAAAATCCAATATATTTTGGTGAAGAGCAAATATCCATTTTAATATTTTTTTCAGAGTGGCTTGTCAGTGCTATGACGCTTTATTAAAGAATACACTTCCAATCCACAGATTAGAAGTCAACTTTATCATATAAACTACATTTCTGTCTTTGCTAAAATTTATTGAACCTGTCTGTGTGCTGTCCTGAATTAATATCATATGAATTTTCCTGGCCATTTTTAGTAATCTTCAAGATAAAATTTAGCAGTCTTTCATCCAATTCCCTGAAAAATGTTGCAAACTTATCGTTATTGCACTTAATGCATTAACTGCATTAGGATGTAATATGGAACCTTCCTACCCAAGACCAGAGTATATTTATAGTATATTTATTGGTCTTTTTCTGCACTGCTTAGCTAAGTTTTAGAGTTTTCTTCATGTACCTCTTATACATCTCATGCAATATTTATTCCCACTTATTTTGTGTTTACAATGTCTGGCAAATAAGGACTATTCCAGAAATATTACTTATGACTAAATGGTTTCTGTTAGAATAAAACAGCAGCAACAATTCTTTGTGTATTTATTTTATAACTGGCCATGTAATAGGTTTTAAAATTTTTCTAGCAATCATTATCTACAAGTAATGCTTCAGTTATATTTATTTCTATTATTTTAACTTATTTTATACTTGACTACCTTAACTCCAATTCTTCTATTTTCTTTCTCTTTCCCTTCCACCCTTTCTTTCCTTCTTTCTTCCCTTTCTTTCTTTCTTTCCTTTTCTTTCTTTCTTTCTTTCTTTCTTTCTTTCTTTCTTTCTTTCTTTCTTCTTTCTTTCTTATTTTGAGAGAGAGTGCAAGCAGGTGAGGGGTAGAGAAAAACAGGAGAAGGAGAGAATCCCAAGCAGGCTCCATGCTGTCAGCACAGAGCCTGATGTGGGGCTTAAACTCATGAACACTGAAATCATGACCTGAGCTGAAGCTGATTGCTTAATGGACTGAGCTACCCAGGTGCCCCCAATTCTCCTATTTTCTAATTTTTATCTTTTATGTTTACTTTTATTGATTAATTGGGCAGCTAGTGCTTCAAGATTATTACTAAATAATGGAACAACCACTAAAAAGTAGTTAAATCATCTTCCTAGTCCTGACTTTAATAAAAATGTTTCAAGTGCTTTACTACTAATGATGATAATAGAAGCTAATTTGAGAATGAGTTTTTCTCTAAACTAAGGAAATATATTTTATTTCTATTCTTACTAGAGTTTTAAAAGTCAGGCATTCATTGAGGTAACTACGGTTTTCATCTCTGTCCTATTCATATAAATAGATTTCCTAGTATGGCATTATTCTGCCATTTTAGAATATACTTGGCTATGATGTACTGACTTAAAAAAATATATTGTTGGATCTTATTTGCAAGTATTTCAGGATTTTTGCATCACTGTTTATAAATATGGTGTATGAAAACTGGTTTTTAAAAATCAGCATTATTTAACTTACATAAAAAGAATGTATAGACTTTCTTCATAGACTAGAACATTTTTATATTTTATTTTATTTTTAATTTAATTTAGTTTAATTTTATTATTTTATTTTACATTTTAGAGAGAAAGAGAGCACACAAGCAGGAGACGGGGCAGAGGGAGAGAGAATCTTAAGCAGGCTCTATGCTCAGTGTGGAGCCCAACACAGGGCTCAATCCCATGACCCTGGGATCATGAGCTGAGCTGAAACCAAGATTGTACACTTAACAGACTGAGCCACCCAGGTGCCCCACACTAGACTATTTTAAATAGGATTGGAATTATTTTCTTCCTTGAGAATGCAGAAGAATTAATGCTTGGAGATGTGAGGGATCAGATTAGCTAGTGGTTTATCTGTTTTATTATTTTAATTTTTCAAGGAATCAGCTTTGGAATTTCATATCAGTTTTATTATTTATTTTCTGATTAATTTGTTTTTAAAATTTTATTAATTATTTCCTCATTTTCCTTAAGATGATTTTGTTGTTATGTTTGTAATTTCTTGAGTTAAATAATTAATCAATTTACATTCTTTCTGTTTAATAATAAAAGTGTTTAAGTCTATGAATTTTCCTCTTATTACAGCTTTGGCTGCATCCCATAAGCAGTACTCTCAGTATTATTATTTTCTAGTTTTTTATTCCCCCAGCCAGCTTTTTTTCTCTCCTTCTAATTTTTTTTCTTATTTTTCTAGATCTCAAGCGGACAGAATTGGTTGAATCATAATCTCTGATTTACAACACACTGTCATCTTCGGTCCATGAGTAGCCTCTATATTTTACTTATTTACTTACTTATTAATATAATGAACACTGATGAACCTACCACCAAACTATTTTCTGTTTGACCCAAAGTTTAAGAATGACTTTTACACTTTTAAGGATTATTGTTGTTATTGTTTTTTTATTTCTATTTTTGCCATATCTAGCACTTTCATTATCTGTAAAATAGACTTAATACTAGTACTTATCTCTTAGGGTTATTGTGAGAATCAAATGAATGAATCTTTGTAAAATGCTTACAACAGGGTCTGGTACATAGTGGGTGCTATTTAAATGTTATTATTTCTATTATTAGGTTAGATAAAATTGTATATACATATATTTTAGATCTCTCATTGTTTTGTTCTTTCTATGTGATTTGTCAAGAACTAATAGAAGTGTGGTAAAATCTCCCTGTACTGTTACACTGTTGCCACTTTTTTCTTGTCTTTTTATTCTAATGGTTTTTGTTTGATATAAGTGCTATGCAATCCCAAGCAAAAATATATTTATAATAGTTTTTTTTAATTATAGCTTGGATCTGCTTGGTTTTATCTCAAGCTTCTTATGTTGAGTTAAACCTTGTTTAATGTTAACAAACAAAAACACTCTAGTTTTGTAGTCATTGTATTTACATTTGTCTGATATATCTTATTATTTTACATTTAATATTTCTGAGTGACACCATTTTGGTTTGTCATTTAAAAACACATAGTGGAAGGTTTTTTTTTTTTTATTTTGCTCTTAAATGTTTTTATTTATTTTTGAGACAGAGAGAGACAGAGCATGAGCAGGGAAGGGGCAGAGAGAGAGGGAGACATAGAATCGGAAGCAGGCTCCAGGCTGTGAGCTGTCAGCACAGAGCCCGACGCAGGGCTTGAACTCATGGACTGTGAGATCATGACCTGAGCTGGAGTCGGATGCTTAACCTACTGAACCACCCAGGTGCCCCTGTTTTTGTCTTAAATCCATTCAGGGGCACCTGGAAGGCTCAGTCAGTTAAGCATCTGACTCTTGATTTTGGCTCAGGTTGTGAATTCATTATTCGTGAGATCAAGCCCCGGGTAGGGCTCTGCATTGACAGCATGGAGCCTGCTTGGGATTCTCTCTCTGCCCCTCCCCTGCTTGTGCTCTCTCTCTCTCAAAATAGATAAATAAGTATTAAAAGAAATCCATTCAGAGTCCTTTCCTTTTAAAAGATGAATTTTATCCAGTTACTGTTATTATTAAAGCACATATTTGATTTTGCCTCTGCCATATTATTTTCTGTTTCCTGGTTTCATGTTTCCTTGTTCCTTCTTTTTTCTCCTATCTTTTGCTGTAAGAGCTCTGTTTTCTTTAAAAGAAAATTCCCTCCAACAGTTTGGAAGGGATATATAGTTTGCTTTCTGTTAAACAAGTTTATGACTTTAAATAACACACTCAGACTTCTTTTTCTCAATATATCATCGACGTGGTTTTTTTTTAAACTGTGCTTGGCTGTCTACCCTGATTAGATTCACCATTTGCTTGCCAAACCTCCTCCTCACTTATGCCAGGCTGAGTTTTTCCTCCACAGCCCAGACTACATGGCTCTGGCTGCCCTTGTTTGTGGCTGTTTAAAAACAAAACTCGTTAACATATTGTCAAATCATCCTTCTCTGAAGCCTACAGAGATTTGGCTCTAGCTGCCGATGGTAAAACACCATGCAGCCTGCAAGTCATGGCTCCAGGCCCACTCTGGGACAGGGGAGGGCAGTACAGAATGGGGTGGGCCCAGAGATTTAGGAGTGACAGCCGCAGTGCCTCCCCATGGCCTGCCCCCGCAGGAGGCAGCACAGAGTGGAGGCACATAGCCTTGGGTCAAAGTGCCCCTCTCTCTCGCTCTACAGTTCAAAGCATTCCCTGTTTGCTACTCATCCATGGGGTTCTCACCTCCCCAGCAATATCAAGCGCTTCCTCCCTGTGGCCAGGAAAGTTACTATCTCTTCTGCCTGCTTGACCACCTGTCTCCCTGCTCACCAGCATCTTCTAGAACTCTCTCCGGGGCTGTCCCATCTCCTCCTAGAAGGACTGAGAGGTCAGAATCGGGTGCTTGGTCAAACCTCCTTGTCCTCCACAGTCCAGCTGCACTTGCTGTCTCCAGGGAATCTTCCTGACCGCTCCAGTCCCCCTGACCTCCCAGCCATTTACTCCATTCTTGTTCCGTTGTCTCTCTGGAGCTGATCTCTACCCCAAACCTACTGAATCTGGTTTCCCCAACTAGACTCTGAGCCACTGAGGCTGGGGTTGGGGTCTCCTCCTCTTGCTGCCCCCCATGGCTCATAGGCCTAGATACAAGGAGAGCTTAGAAAAGGCCTCTTGAACGAACAGAAGCTCAAGACAAAGGACTCTGGAATCTGACCGCCTGGGTTCAAATACCACGTCTGCTGCTGAGTGAGGTGGGACCTTAGGCAAGTCATTTAACGTTTTTACAAAGGGCTATTGTCAGGATCCAAGGTGATACTGTGTAGCCTGCAGAGCATGGCCTCTCGCCCTAGAAGACGGGGAATAAGTAAAACTACCAGTGTCACATCAGCCAGCATTGTTAACTGCACTGAAACGGCCTGACGGGGCTGTTTGCAGCTGGGTGTGTCACCGGAGCTTGGGGGGTAGGAGGCTGGTGACCTGCGACCTATGCCAGCTGGGTGCTGTGAACTGGGGGCAAATCACCCCCCTTTTGTGGAACACGGGGGTCTGGAAAGATGACCTCTGTGAGCCCTTCCTGCTCTGACCTCCGTACGTGCCGTGGTGTTGGGAGTTTGTGGGCTGACTCCCGCTCCCGGGGGGGGGGGGGGGGGGGGTGGGGCGGGGGAAGCACATCTTCAGCAGAGGCTCTGCCCCAGTTTCCGGTCTCCTCCCCAGCCTCTCCAGCGGGAGACTTCCCTTCCCCGCCCTCCTCCCCTCCTCCATCCCTCTCTGCCCAACCCTGCATCCCCAGGAGGGTACCAGTGCTCCGCTGCTGAGCAGGATCATGAAGATGATGAATGTCTCGAACCAGCTGTGCTCCACGATGCGATAGCAGGTCTTGCGCAGCCGCCACCAGACCTTCCCCGGGGCCTGCGTGGTGTCCACGGCGCAGCAAGGACAGCGCCGGACGCAGCCTGCGGGGGTGGGGAGGGGGAGGGGTCAGGCCCAGGCCGGGGCCTGCCAATGCCCACGCCCGATGGCGGAAGGTCGGATGGTGGAAGGAGTGACTGAGAGAAAGAGGGGATGATGTGGAGTAAAGAACGGGGCGGGCGGGGGTGGTGGACGGCAGGAAGCACCGTGGTGCCGTCCTCGGGGCCCACGCTCAGCAGGAACTCCAGGGAAAGGCCGCGTGGACTGGGCACCCAGTGAGTGGCTAAAGGGCCTGGCAGGTCTGGGGTGGGGGGAAGGCTGGGGCTGGGATGGGCTCCTGCTTCTCCTCTGCTCATCTGGGAAACTCTCCCCCTGGGGAAATATTCCCGAACCCCTGGGGTGCTCTGGGGCGCTCTGTCCCCGGGCCTTGTCCATGTTTGCAGTTTTTGAACCTTGGGAAGGGCAGACCGCTCACTGAAAGCCCCAGATGACAGGCCACACGTGGAGGGCGAGCTCTCATTTTAGCCCCAGCCGCCTTGCGAATACACCACCCATCCGTAGAGTTACAGACGCCGGCGACCAGCACGGCCACAGGTCACACCCACAGGTATTTACAGAAGGCCCACGGCGTGCCGGGCACCGTGCCCACCTGGGGGCACAGGTGAAGACGATGGCGCCCCTGCCGTGCTACCAACACAGTGTCACTACGACTACCAACGCAACGTCGCCGGTCCTCGGTGCCGCTGACCCACACTGCCCAGCCCAGCACTCCGCGGGCAGACTTGCCGTGATTCAAGTCCTGGGCACGAGGAGGGGCCCTGGGGTCACGAGGAATGGGGTAGAGAGGGCAAGCATCAGGGACAGGGTGCGGTGCCACATGGCCCCTGGCCCCAAATTGCTACTGGTCGTCCTGCCCCTCTGGGCGGGGCAGAGGCCGGGGCGAAGGGCCACGCCGGGCAGTACCTTCGGTGAAGCAGTCCTCTGGGTCCTTGACATCCTCACCCAGGTCAGGGATCTGCTCCAGGAGGTCAGCAGTGTTGGTCATGTCTGCTGTGCTCCCTTCCGAGTAACTGTCCTCCTGAGTCTGTGGGCAGGGGTGTGGGGTGGGGTGGGTGAGGGCCATGAGGAAGCCTCCAGCCTGGAGCCCAGAGTCTGGGGCAGCCGGGGGCTCCCTAAGGGAAGGTGCCCAGACTACTTTCCATTACACACCCTGGAAATCTGAGCCCAGGGTGGACGGGTGGGTGGGGACCTGCCCCGGGCTGGACTGAGGCCCCTCGGGGGTCCTGAGTCTGCGCTGGAGTCTAGTGTGGGGTGCAGGGGGTGTGTGGGGAGGGAAGGCACTGGGGACGGGAAATGCATCCAGCCAGGAACAAACGGACACGGGCAGCAACACTGACACATCCGGCCAAGGATACACGGTAGTGGCTTGGCACACAGAGCCAACAGACGTGCCACAAGGGGAACAGAGTCAGGACCAGGAGCACAGGCACATACAGGTGTGAGGTCAGACACGCAGAGAACAGGCCAGCAACTCAGCCCGCACTTCTCACCCGGTTCACAGGGAGGGTCTGGAGTAAAAGCAAGAAAAGATCGGGAACGTCCCTGCCCGGCTGGGCGGGGTTCTGCTGCCCTGACCTTGCATAACCTGATTACAGCCGGGCATGTGCGCGCAGCCTGCCCTTGTGAGTGTCTGTGTTAGTCTCGTGTGGGTTCCAGCGTGCAGGGGCGCAGTAGTGGAGCCTGCTGGTGCCCTGCCCAGTTCCCTCTTAGCCACGGCACCGTGAACGCCGGCTGCTTAGCTGGCTCCTTCTCCAGAGCCCGGTCTTCAGCCGGGGGCGGCCGTCCCTGGTAATGGCGTGGGGGCTACGGCCCAAGCCAGGGGCGGCTGACAGTGTTGCACCGCTATGGGAACACAAAAGGCCAGCCCCTTGCCTTGGGGTGGGACAAGGCCATGTGCAGCTCATGCTCCAGGGCTCCCAGCGGACCAGGCTGAGGCCTGAATCCAGCACTGGCCTTTCGCAGCTTCTTCCTTGGCCTCACCCTGCTTCTCCCATTTCTTTCCCTATCGGCTTCTCTGAGGGCGCTCCCTCGGTAAATCATTTGCACAGGAAGCCTGTCTCAGACTCTGCTTCTAGGAGCCCGCTCTACAGACAGCCATGGCACGGCCGAGGCAGGGGCTTCTGAGAAGGAAGGGAAGCCTTCAGTGGCTTCGGATCCCAGCTACGGGGGCAAGCCCGCATCTCCAGCTCCGCCTGGAGGTGAGCTGGTTTGAGTTCCTGGGCCTGCCTCTGCTCCTGAAGCTGCCTTCTCTTCCCTTCCTCCCATGACTCACTCCTCTGGTTTCTCAAAGTCCTCTTAAGTTTTGGTGTTTGTGATGGGGAAGGGCTGGACGCTGGTGGGAAAGTCGAGAGGGCCCGGGTATAGGGTGGAGCCGTGGCCCTTTTGGGGTCCCCGTGCCTTGGAGGGCTTCCTCCTTCTGCCCCCAGCTTCACTACGCAGCGGAGCTGGGAAAGGCACGAGCCCGAGGAGGTCTCTGTGCTACTTCTTCAGACACCGGAGCTGCGTAAAGTCCGCGGGGCATCCGGAGGGAGCCAAGCCTTCAGGATCCCGCCGCAGGTGAGATGAGGGGTCCTTCTCCCAGGAAAACCCAGCCCACTTCTCTCTCCCTTTGATGGGTCCCACCACGAACTGATTTGAGGAAAGGAAGACGTTTCAACATTCCAGTACGAGAGCCCCCCCCTTCTCTGCGACTTTTGTGCCCCTCCTGTTTCCAGGTGCCTTTCTGCGTCAGACCCTCCAGGGGAGAAGTGCGACCCGCACCGTCAGGGTGAAGACCGTAGCGGGTGCTCGTGCTCCAAAGATGACCATGATCGCGAGGCCTCCCACGAGCCCATCCCGTGACAGGGACCCGGCAAAATGGGCAGTGCTCTGCTGGGGCAAGTCACAACTGCCGGCCAGGGCCAGGCTGCAGGGCCAGAGCCACGGAGCGCTGTCTCTGAACGCCTGACCTCCCCCTTCCGTGGTGAGTGGGGGTGGGTGTGCAGGGTCGGGGGCGTAGTGGGCAGAGCCATGGTCCCTTAGCTCAGGGGTTGCCGACTCCAATGCTTACAGGGGCCAGGCAGGTGGTGGAATGAAGTCAGGCAAGTGGGGTCTGTGGCAAACCAGAGGGCTCCTGCCAGTGTCAAGGAGGGTGGGCAATGTGCCAAGAACTTGTTCTCAGGGCCCCCTGAAGTTCCCTGGGATGGGGTAATTCATAGGACAAACGTTTGGCAGAGAGGAGCAAAGCACAGGAACCGAGTGAGGAGGCGTGAACGCAGGGAGGTGTAGGGTTAGTCCTGCATCAGGGGTCTCGGCTGGCTGCTTCCAGAATTTCCCGGAAGCCCTGGGCCCCAAGCCATCCCTCCCCCCATCCTGCCCACGTTCCCCTCCGTCGACGGGTTTCCCACGCTGCCTATGACAGCGGCTACGGTTCCCACCAGCAAATGCAGGCGTGTGCCAGGGCCTCTCACGGCCTGGCTCCAGTCCAAGCAGCAGCACCCAGCCGGCTTCAGGGACAAAGGTGTGCGTTACCTCACTGCACCCTGGGGCCGGGGGCTCCACTCTCCGCTGCTGCCGCCAGTCTGCCTGAGCCACACTGGCCTCGGAGGAGGGGGTCTCTGACACCTGGCTCCAGGCCCTGGGCTTTGGGAGGGCCTCTGGGCTGCCGGAAACAGGCTGGGATTCCTGCTGAAGAGACCCCCAGCCCGTGAGCCACCCAGCCAGAGTGTTTTCCAGGGCCCTGCCTACGCGACTGGAACACTGCCTCCTGCCCTCTTCATGGGGCCTCCTCTCACTGAAGATCAAGGGCCTCCAGGGCCGGAAGTGGGCCGCTGGGAGGCTCCTGGTCAGCCTGGCATAAATCTCCCCCTCCTCCCATTCCCTGGAAGGGTGCAGCTGGGCTGTGATGCCCAGCTCCAAAGTGCTGGCAACTCCACTTAGGAAGGATACGCTGACTTCTCCCATGAGTTCCCACGGCACTCCTTACACACACACACACACACACACACACACACACACACACATCCCAGGGAGCCAGAGTCAACAGGCTCAAGAGAAAGAAAGGAAAAGGAAAAGGAGCATCCTGGAGATAACTGGAAGCCGTGGTCCTGGCAACACCCACATTGCCTTCTCCCAACTCATACTGTCGCTGTCCCGCAGCCTGGTCTGACTCAAGGGGCGGAAGCTGGCCTCCGGGACCACTGGGAGGCAGAAAGCTGTGGAAGCTAGCCCGAAGCCTCAGATTCACTTCTACACACGGGGAACCGTTGTTCCTCACAGCAAAGCCGCTCAGGGCAGGCCTAAATAAGGCAGCCAGGACGGGCCCAACCGGACAGAGAACCACTCACTGTCTGACCTGAAGACCTAAGGAGAAGCCATCTGAGCCTGGCTCAGGCCACGGGAAACCTGAGGGGGCGGGGGGCACCGTCTCTTTTGTCCAGACTCTGGTCCTAAGTGTTAAAAATAACAGGTTGGGAGATAAGATAGTGCTGTCTCTGACACCTGCCATCTCAGGGAGGCTTATTTTTAAATCTCAGAGTTAGCCCTGGGCCTGGGAGGAGGGGAAAGGGCAGTGGCGAGGTCAGGAGACTGCACTCCTTCCCCACTAGGACATTCTGGTCGGGGGTCCAGGATGTCTGGCTCTGTCGCAGGTGCATGAGGAACTCCTAGCAAGCCTCTCTCTTGCCGTACCTTGGTTCCCCTTTCCATGCGATCAGCTCTCATGGCTAGCATCAGATGAATGATGGACAGCAGCCCGTCCCTAGGTCCCCTCCGGGCTGGCTTGGGAAGAGAGGGTTGACAGCTGGCCTCAGCACCCCTGTGTGAGGCTGCCCTTTGGGAGTGGCCTGTCGTCTACCTCCATCCCGTTCCTGCTGGGGCAGCTGCTCTGAGCGAGGCTGGGATCCCTGGACAGCAGAGCCCTGGACCCTGTATGCGCAGGTGCTGCACAGGTGGGCGGGGGGCACTCACCTGCTTACTGGACTCTTCCTCTGTGCCCAGGCTGTTTTCCTCCTCCTCCTCCTCTTGCTCATCTGTGTCTGACTCAGCCACGGCAATGGGCACACACACAGGCTCTGTATCCCCCGGGGTGCCCTGGCCTGGCCGCTTGTCTTCCTCAAACCGTGTCTCCTTGCGGGCCGGAGGCGCCTTCTCTGGCTCTGGGGGCGGTGGGGGTGGGGAGCTGGAGGTGGCCACACAGCGGGGCGGCTGGCCGTGGGCGGCAAGGGCCGCGGGCTTCTGAGGCCCCCGCTGAAGGAGCCCACAGCAGAAGTCCCAGGTGGTCCGCTTGAGGAAGCGCAGGCCACGCTGGATGCGTGCCAGGGCCAGCTGGAGGTTGTTCATCTCCCCGTCGTCGTCGGGGGCCGTGAGGTTGTCTGCACTGAAGGAGCTGAGCAGCAAAGCCAGGAAGAGGTTCAGGACCTGTGGAGGCAACAGATCCGGCTCATCGGGGCGGGCACCACACCAGAGGCCTTCGGCCTCGGGTCCGTTATGGGGAAACTGAGGCCGAAAGACCTGAAGGACTGCCGCGGCAAACAGCTCTGGGCGCGAGCCCTGGGCCCTCATCCTAACGCTCCAGGTGTCTTGAACATAGTGAGTTTGGCTATAAATGAAAGACCAATTCCCATCCCTTTTCCCAAGGGCTCGGATACAGTCTGAGTTGAAGGCATTCGGGCCCAGGGTCAATGGGAGAACCATGGCTTCCTCCAGACGGGGCCTGCAGACAGAGCCTTGCTACCTTGGCAGTAATGGAGGACTGTGGGGTTAGGAGGGGCACAGCGTTGCTCCCTGGGAAGTGGGATCCGGTCTGGGATCACCAGGGACAAGACAGAATCCCACCCAGAAGCAGTCTAGAATTCCCGGAGACTCCCGGGAAGGGACTTCTACATCTGTTGGCGAAGGAGGGGCTGGTGATGGGCCCCTGAACTGGCTCGACACCTGAAAATCTGGGGCTTCTGCTGTGGAACACACTCTACCTGTGTCCTTAAGAGACTCCTTAAGTGAGGTGTGCAAAACCCGTCTCTCTTTGCATGGTCTGGACTATTGCTCGCTGTTAAACCACCCTGCAAGTGCAAAGCTTTAGCTTTTGTTAAAAAAAAAAAAGAGAGCACTTTTGCTGAGTGACAAGGGGGTGGCCGTGGGTCCATTTCCCAGCCTCGTGGAGGGTAAGGGAAAAGGGTGGTGGGCTTGTTCCCACACGTGTCGTCAGGCTGACAGGCCAGAGACACAACCTCCCCACCTGGGGCTTGGTGCTTTTTCCTCCCAGCTGCCCCCAGAAGGGAGTTCCCTCAACGGGGGCCCCCTCGGCAGGGAGCTGTGTGACGATGCGTGTGCAGTTCTCACTAGTAACCCACTCTGGGCCCCTCTCTGGCTTCTCACAAGCCCCTAAGACATGCCTCGTGCCAGTCCGAGAGCTAGGGATGAGAATTCTGAAGAAAGCAGCAGTCAAGTTGGAGCGCCGGGAGTCAGAAACACGCCTTTAAGGAGTGCACATTCACAAGGACAGTATGGGAAGGTTGAGGAGCAGGATCTGGCATTCTACATGGGGAGATGATCGCTTTTGACACCTGGCAGCCCTTTTCATGTCACCCCTGGGGGGTGGGGCACGTGATGTGATTCAGGGCTGCTGTCTACACTGACCTCTGGCCTGGCCCCTGGCCTCGGCCACACTGGCCTAGGCCTGGCCTGCTTCTGCTCCCAGTTGCCCAGCCCGGACCCTCTGACCTCCCCCGTGGCTCGCCTCCAGGTATCTGGGGTCTAGGCTGGGGGGCAGCGAGGGGGGGGGGGTGCCTGGGCAGCCCTGTCCACCCTTACTAGGCGCCAGGTCCTCCCTTGTTGCCTGCTTCTGAGGCTTGGTTTCTTCCAGCGCTTTCCCCGTCAATCACGCTGCCGCTCCCCAGCCCCTGCCTGATCATGACTTCCCATTTCAATGGCAATCTCGCTTCCACCCACGCCCGGCAGCGGCCCAATTCCTGAGGCGACCAGGGTGGGGGCTGTGTGGGCTGCGTTAGCTTCCCTCCTCCAGCGGCCTCTAATCTTCTCATCCCAGGCAGATCCGCTAGGAAATCGCAGGGCTGTATGCGTGAGGGCAGCGGGCCTGGCCCCGGGCTGAGAGCCTGGCATACCCGCGTCCTCCTTGGAATACACAGTGTGGTGGCCCCGGGGCTGGGCCAGGGCTCAGTGAGGCTCCATCCTGAGGGGCGGCCAGCAGAAGGAAAGGACGGGGGTGCACTGTGCACCGATGCCCTGCCCCCTCTCTGGGCTCCACCTGTGGGGCAGGGGGAAGCCCGATCCCAACCTGAACCGGGCCCACCCTTGCATGGTTAGGGCACACTGGAGGAGAAAGCGGGCAGGCTTGGGGAAGGGCTCTGGAGCCTACAGCCCACGGTACTTGAGCCAACCACAAGCCCTACACTGTGAGTCTACACGGCCCACACAGCAGGAGTCAGGCCGTGCGGGTGTGATGTCTGAGCACGTACGGACCACCTATGTGCTCAGGCGGGTAGCTTCACGTCCGCAGTGGACAGTGACTTCTTCCTGAACCACTCACTCGCCTCTTCCAAGAACTCATTCTCTGGCATTTGGATTTTTGATCTCCCTCAACTCCAGAATCCCCCACATTTAAAGATACAAGGCAAGAAGCACATGTTCTAGGACAGACAGGTGGACATGGGAACAAAGGCCTGCGTCCCTCATGACAGGGTAGCAGGGACTGCCAGCATAGCTACCCAGGATGACATACGAGCTCCCATGGGCCCTGCCTTACCTGGGCCACCACCTGCTACAGCTGTGCTTTACTCCCTCTGCTCCTTCCCACTCTAGCATCACCTGTCGGGTCTGCTCCAAATCCTCCTCTAGGAAGCCTTCCTTGATTTCCCCTGCTGGAGGGGATCAGTGCCCACGGGCTCTTCCTTAATGCTTCTGATCCTTCTAACCAGATTGACAGTTATTTCCGGCCTGTTTGAACTCTCCACTTCCCCACTCTCCCGTTGGTGAGCAATGTCAGGGCCACATTCACCTCTGCATGCCCAACGGCATCTGCCACAGTATTTTGTATGCAGCAGGGGCTCAGTAAATGGCTGTTAAGCTGAACTGAAAAACGATGTGATACATCATTGGTCGTAACTAACTAATATAATAGCGGGTAGATGAATAAATAAATAAGTTAATGGATATAAAACGAGTATACAATAAATAAGCAGGTAAAGAGGTGGGTGATTGAAGGAAAAAACAAATGAAAAGTGATGTGAAGGGATGGGTGGATCAGTGAGTGAGTAAGGAGAGAGCTGGATGGAAAATGGGTGGATGGATAGGACTGGTGAATGAGTGAATGGACGAGTGCGTTGCCAGATGGATGTGGGGGTGGATTAATGAGTGGAGGGACAGATAGGAGAGTAAGAGTGTGGGCGACGGATGGATGGACAGATGGATGGACAGGTGGATGGACGGATAGGTAGGGGTGTGCGTGTGCGTTTAGGAACGAAGAGGGGTTGATGGATGGGTTTGGATGGGCAGAGAAGTGGGGGGGGGTAAAAGAATGAGGAAGTGGGGATGGCCGGAGGAGTGAATGAATAGATAGGACTGGTAACTGGGTAGACAGAGCGACAGAGAGGTGGACAAGTGGATGGGCGAGTTGGCGGGTGGGTGACTGGTAAGTAGATGGGTGGCTGGATCGGGAGGTGTGTGGACGGGCAGAGGGATGGAAGAATGAGCGGATAAGTGAATCGATGGACTGGTGATAAGCGCGTAGGGGGATGAGTAAATGGGTACAGAGGTGGTGGATGAGGAGACAGACGAAAGGATAGGTAACGAACAGGGGGATGGATGGATGGGTAAAGGGATGATGCGAGACGGATGGGTAGACGGATAGTTTGATGGAAGGCCGAGTGAACGAGTGGATGGACGGGAGGAAGGCCAAGTGAATGGACAGACGGGTGACCGGGCGGGTGAGTGTGTGTGTGGTGTATGTGTGGCCAACTTACCACAAGGTTGCCAATGACCATAACGAGCAAGAAGACCAGCAGGCACAGTGACTGGCCGGACACCTCCATGCAGTCCCACATGGTCTCGATCCACTCCCCACAGAGGATGCGGAAGATGATGAGAAAGGCGTGGAAGAAGTCCATCATGTGCCAGCGAGGCAGCAGGCCCGAGTCGCTGATGCGGTGCCTCAGCTCTGAGTAGTTCTTGCCAAAGAGCTGCATGCCCACCACGGCGAAGATGAACACGATGATGGCCAGCACCAGCGTCAGGTTCCCCAGCGCCCCCACTGAGTTCCCGATGATCTTGATGAGGGTGTTCAGCGTGGGCCACGACTTGGCCAGCTTGAAGACACGCAGCTGGGGAGGGAGGCGTCATTGTGAGGGGCTCTGGTTCCCGCTGCCCACGGACACCCTTGCCCCACTAGCTCCCGCCTGAAAACCCAGGGAGCCTGTGGGCACGTGTCCCCAAGAGCGCACACTGCTGTTCCTCTCTACAGCCCGAGGGCAACCGCCCTGGGCGCTGCTCTGGGAGTCAGGTCACCGTGTCCAGATCACCCCCCGCCCCCCATCAGCCCTGCTCTCCGTCCCTACACCGGCTTCCGACTCAGGCTCACTTCCAGGAACTTCCCGGTAGATTCCTCCAGCTTGGAATGTCCTTCCTCTTCCAGGCTCATCCTCATCAGGTCAAACCATCTCTGATTTGCCCAACTGCCTCCAACCTTCTCTCCTCTCAGTTCTCACGGAGAAAGGGGGCAGGCGCTTAGCATTTACTGGATACCTGCTGTACCAGGCCGGGGCTTAGGATGGCTCACCTCACTCAGAGCTCCCAATAACCACATGAGGCCGGCACTCACCTCCTCTGACAGATGAAGAAGCCAGCCCTGAAGGGTGCAGCAACTTGTCTGCGTCCATTGGATCATGGCAGTGGGTCGGGGTTAGAACTCATAGCTTCCACTTTCTCGACTGCCCCTACCATCCTGCCTTCCAAGCCCCCAGTGAACCCAACATTGCCCAGACCTCTTCCAGGAAGCCTTCCCTGATCTCCTCCAGCCCCCTGCGTGGACGTCTCCGGCATTCTGCACTCAGAGTGGTCCACAGACCAGCAGTTTGGCATCACCCTAGACCTACTAAACGAGTGTCTGTGGTTTCACAAGATCCCCAGATGATTTGTATGTGCATTAGAGGTTCCCACATGGTGACTCTGAAACCAGGAGGCAGGGGAGCTGTCGGCAGACCCGGCTCCCACCTGCTCCTTGCCACGTGGCTTTGGGAAATTCGTTTCACTTAAGCCTTGCTCTCCTCATCTGTGAAATGGGTATGCAGTAATACTAGCTCCTGTCCTGGGATTCTATGAGGACTAAAGGAGGCACGGTGAGCCACAAAGAGCTTTGCAAGTCGTCAGGACGCCACCCCAATAGTCCCCCCAGAGGAACCTCTCCGATGTTGCCCCTCTCCGGACCCCCCACGTCACCAGCGCTGGGGTACCCAGCAAATAGCTGTTGGGCGAAAGCACGATGGGTCCGAGCAGGGGAAACTGAGTGGTGACCTCGGGGGAGGGGGGGTGGCCACAGTGCCCCGGGCCCTCACCCCACCCCCCTGCAGCGGGCCCAGCCGGGTACCAGGCGGAAGGAGCGCAGCACTGATAGGTTGCCCATGCGGGACAGGCCCAGCTCCATGAGGCTCAGGATGACAATGATGCTGTCGAAGATGTTCCAACCCTGCTGGAAGTAGTAGTAGGGGTCCAGAGCGATGATCTTGAAGGTCATCTCTGCCGTGAAGATCCCCGTGAAGACCTGGGGAGGCACACAGATCGGGGTGCCCAGTGTTTGGGCTGGAAAGACCCTCTGGCCAGGAGGGGCGCCCTGCTTTCTGACTCTTGCAGCCCCGGGCACCCCCCCCCCCCACTGGGCTGCCAGCTCTGGCTGCACCCCGGCTCCCAGTGGGTGCTTGCTCGGCCACGGCCCAGCCCCTCGGGGATACCTGCGGCCCTAGCTGCCTCTTCAGCTCACCACCCGCGACCCGCTGGCCTGGCCCTCAGAAACAGCTGGGCCCGCCTCAGGCTCTAGGCAGACTCACAGCTCTAGGAGGCACCTGGGGGCAGGGGAGGCCGAGGTGGGGGTGACACCACCCAGCCTGACACCTTCCAGCCCGTGTCACCGCCGGAAGCGCTCTCCCTCCGCGAGGGCCAAGTACACGCATTCCCGCCAACACTCAGGGCTCTCATGTCTCGGGGCCTTTGCCCCTGCTGTTCCTGCTCTGCCTTGTCCACGCACTGAACTCTCGTCACTGCAGTAACAGCCAGCACCCCCTTCTTGAGGCCTTGACAATGTGCCAGCCCCGGGCTGGAACGCTCCTTTTAACACAACCAACAACCCGACGAGGAAAGTATCATTATCCCCATTTTACAGGCGAGGAAACGGAAACACAGAGAGGTTAAGTAATGTGCTCGGGGACACGTAGCTGGTACCTTCGAGAAGCAGGAAATGAACTCAGTGTTGTGCTTCAAGATTTAGAGGAACCGCCTCTGCCTCCTGAAGAAAGTTTCCAAGAGGCAGAGGCTGGGTTTCCCTTGGTTCGTTGACACAGTTCGGAGCCACCCAGCCTGGGCCAGCAGAGCCCCGCGGTCCAGGAGCCCATCGCGTGGTGGGCCAGGCAGCCGTGATCATTACCAACTGCTCTGCAATGTGCCAGCTGCCTCAACGGGAACGTGGCTCCTGGAGGTGGGGATGGCCTGTGCAAGCACGGCTGGCAGGAAGTTGGGGCCTTCTTGGAGCTGAGGGGATTATTGTGAGGGCAGTGAGGAGGCACTGGGGCGTTCTGTGGGCGAGGGGCCAGACCACCCCTGGGGACAGTACCAGGGCTTGAGCAGCTGTGAGGGAGGTAGAGGCCAGGGATGGGAGCCTGAGGTAGCTTGCCGGGGTCAGTAAACAAGAGGGGATCACCTAGCCCTTGGCACCCTGAGGGGGCTCTGAGCCGAAAGGAGAGACGGAGGGGTACCTGCATCAGCCCCTTCCCCTGCTGTCTGGATAAGGGGTGGGCTGGGGGCAGGGATTGCTACTGGCCAGGGTGGGGGGTGGGGCAGCGGTGGGGTGGGTGGAGCGGGGACCAGATGACAGGTGGGCGGGCCCCATGACTTCAGCGGTCCCAGAGGGAACTGTTCCCCCACCAGCTGTGGTCTTGGGGAAGGGAGGGCCCCCCAAATCTCTCAGCCTCAGCTCCAATGCCTGGGCTGCCCTCACATGTGGGGAGACATCCTTGGGTTCTTCTGCCCCTTTCCTCCGCACCCAAGCCGGTCTCCGGGTTCTGTACGCAGAACCTTTCCATCCCCCTGACTCCATTCTCCTCCTGCTCTTCCAGCCACGCTGGTCTCCTCCCTGCTGTTCCCTCCTCGGGGCCTTTGTATGTGCGGCTCCCTTTCCCTGGGCCATCCCCCCCTCCCCCAATCACCGGGCTCATTCCCTTCAGGTTTGGGCTTAAAAGCCACCTGATGGATGAGGCTTCCTGATGCTTAAAATCATGACCCTCTCCCACCAAACTCCTCATCCCTCTTCCCTGCTCCATTTTTCTTTCCCTCACTTACCACCATCCGACATACTGTGTATGTGGCTGCGGATTTGGCTAGACAGGAATCTCCACAGGGGGGACCGTTTCTGTCTTACTGCGACAAGAACAGTGCCCGGCCAGCGGGCAGTCCACCAATATTTGTCGAATAAACACACAAATGGTTGGGCTTCCGACCTTCAGCTCCTGCAGTGCCCGGTGTCCTGCCAGCCACACTCCCTGCACTGAGTGTCCCTGAGAACCCCTAAGGGTGGGGCCTGGGAAGCCCCTTCCTCTGACCCCGGCTGGCCCTCTGGTCTCCCCCATCACCTGCCTGAGCACGCCAGGGTAGGTGGGTTCTTAAGGCCTGTTCGACAGACCCATGGATGCTAACACTCATTTCTGGGAAAGGAGTTCAGGAAAGCTCCCTGCCTCACTTTGCCCGGGGGCAAGGCTATTCTGGCCGCAAGAGAGCAGATATTAGCTGGCATTGGAAGTCAGAAGAAAAAGACAGCAGAGGCTCTTGGGGAATGCCTCTTGGGGGAGTGATCACTGGAAGCTCTTTAGACACGAAGCAGCTTGAAGAGCCCTGATCTGCTCAAGCAGAACCTGCATTTTGACTAGATTGCCAGGTGATTCGAACACTGGTTCTCAAACTTGAGTCACTTGGGGAGCTTTAAAAATACTGATGCTTGGGTCCCACTCCCAGAAATTCTCGTTAATTGGACTGGAGTGCAGCCCAGTATTGAGCTGTCTTTTGTTTGTTTTTGTTTTTAACTTCCTAGGTGACGCTAACATCCGGCTAAGCTTGTGAACCATTGCTTTACAAATGCATACATTTTGGTGCCGGAGTCTTCCTTCCAAAGGACCAGCTCGGGTTTTCTAAGGCCTTGTGATCAAAGCTTGATGGTTTAAGACACGCAGAGAATGGCAGCCAGACCCAGGTTTCAAAGCTGGATCTGCTACTTTATGATCTTGGGCCAGTTTCCTCATTTTCCTGAGCCTCAAGTGTCCTCATATGTAAAATGGGGATAATAACAACCCCATAGGAGATCTCTAAGGGTTAGAGCTAATGGATGCAAGGCAGAGGCTCCTATGAGAGGGCCATTATTGTTATCATCAGCAGCTTTTATTATGATGGATGCGAGTGGCCAAGAGTGCCAGGCCCAGGTAGGGTCTGCCTTCAATTCTTCCTGTTTTATAGCCTCACTGGGATCTGGTAGGCAGAGGCTGTGTGGGTGGGGATGTGCTTTCCTTGACTCCTGGCAGGGGGGCCACTGCGCAGTGCTGATGGAACCCTAAACTTGCTTTTACAATTTAATTATTTGTAAACATCCTTCAATACCAATGAAACATGATCTATGGCATCGTCCGTCCTTCCTTCCTTCCTTCCTTCCTTCCTTCCTTCCTTCCTTTCTTCCTTCCCTTTTCCTTCCTCCTTCCCTCCCTCCCTTTCTTCCTCCCTTCCTGAACAGTTGTGGAATATTCCACTGTACAGATATGCCATAAGTAGTTTAACCATCTCCCTGCAATGGGCATTCTTTTGTTCCTATTAAATACATTGCCATAATAAATATCCAATCACATACATGTTTTAAAACATCTTGCCCAGTTCTGTTCTTAGGATAAATTTCTGGAGATGGAAGTGCATAGTCAGTGAGATTCTGACACATATATTTCTAATTTAATTGCACAGTGGTTGGAGATTGAAGAATGCATGATACCCTGTCTTTGCTGCAACTTGCTTTGAGACATAAAATGTGGTCATTCTGTAAATGTTTCATGTGTATTTTCTTTGATTGTTGGGTGCTGTGCTCTGCACATTCAATAAATGAAACTTTTTATTCCTGTTATTCAAGTCCTCTAGATCCTTGGTGATCTTTTGTAAACTTGACCCATCAGTTATGGAGGGTGGCCTCTCACTAAGATTGTGGTCTTGTTAAATTGATCTCACTGTCTGCTTTACATATTTAGAAGCTATGTAATTTGGTGCATGAAGGTTTAGAGTTATATATTCCTGGTGAATCATTCTTCCATCTTTATGTTTTGGATCTCTTTATCTCTCAATAATACTTTCTGCTTTAAAGTATTTTTTTGTTTGATGTTAATATAACTCTATTAATTTTCTTGATAGTATTTGACTGTTCTATCTTTTTTCCATTTCTTTTTCTTCAATCCCTTTTAGGGATTTGTCTCCCAAGATATGTTTGGGCATCTTTTGTAAAAAAACATATAGCTGTGTGTAATTTCTTTACCAAACTGACGATCTGTCTCTTAACTGGTGAGTGCAGTCCCCACTTCTATTTATTGCGATTTCTGGTATATTTGGACCTACGTCTTCATTTTATTTTGTGCTTCTATTTCTTTTTCTTTTGCTTCCTTCTATCAGGTTGAATTGTAAAATCGTAAAATTCCTCTATTTTCCTCTCTACTGGCTTGGCAGTTAAGACTTTCCATTCCTATCCTCTTAGTGGTGGCCCTAAAAAGTTTTAACAATCAGTCTTGAGTTCATAACATCTAAATTAATATTTCATAGTGTACATGTACTTAGGCCATCCTACCTCCAATCCCTGTTCCATGCCTATCTTAGATGCTGCTGTTGTTCAATATTTTAGTTCCTACTTTTTATACCCTCCAATCAGCAATCCTTATTATTATTGTATTTACAGTCAATGCTTGCTTGGTTTTTCCCACATTCTTACTATTCCTTTCAGGATCTTATCAAATCCTATTTCTGCAGTCATTTTACCTCTTTCTGAAGTATAAATTTTTGTTATTGTTTAAGAGAGACAGTCTGTGTGTAGTAGGCTCTTGGTCTTTGTTTAGCATACCTTTGTCAACGGTAGGATGATGATGGGTATAGAATTCTAGGGTGTCTAGTGTTTTCTCCCTGAATTGTGAAATGATTATGTCCCTGCCTTCTGGATTTTGTTGAGGCAACTGCGGACTTTGCCGTCCTTCTAACTGTTGTTCCTTTAGTAGGCAATCTTTCTTGTTTTGGTTGCTGTATGATGTCTTTGCTTTTGATGTGCAGCATGTCTAGATATCTTATTTATCCTGTGCAGGATGTAATTCCTGAATCTAAGGGTTCATTTCTTTTATCAGTTCTCACCTATTCTTTCCCTGAATATTCCTTTGCCCCCATTCTCCTACTTTCTCCTTCTGGAATTCCTATCAGCTGTATGCCTTACCTTCTCATTCTGACTCCGTGTCTCTGAACCTTGATTTCATAATTTCTGTCTCTTTACTTCCCTGTTCTACATTCTGGGCAACTTCCTTAGATCTAAAATTATATTAATTTAATTCTCTCCCCAGCTATATGAATGTGCTATTTGATTTATATATTGAGATTTTAATCCCAATGACTGTTTTCCATTTCTAGAGATTTGATTTGGTTCTTTTCCAAAGCTGTCTTATTCTTTTATGTTTTTAATTCCTTCTTTTTTTAATGTTTTATTTATTTATTTTTGAGAGAGAGAGAGAGAGAGAGAGCGCACAAGTGGGGGAGAGGCAAAGAGGGAGAGGAAGACACAGAATCCAAAGCAGGCTCCAGGTTCTGAGCTGTCAGCATATAGCCCGACACAGGGTTTGAACCCATGAACCGTGAGATCATGACCTGAGCCAAAGTCAGTCACTTAACCGACTGAGCTACCCAGGTGCTCCTTTAATTCTTTCTTTTATGTCCTTAGTTTTTACAAACATTCTTACTTTATAATCTCTATTCGACAGTTATATCATGGGACATTCTTAAGGGGATAAGCCTCCGTGTGTGTGTGTGTGTGTGTGTGTGTGTGTGTGTGTGTGTGTATCTGCTGACTCTTCTTCATAGTGGGGTATTTCCTTGTGTATTTTGTAATTTCGAGAATACACTTGGCCTGGGTTAAAAGTGTGTCTTTTCAGAAAAGTTTTGTGCTTGCTTCTTGCAGCAACATATCAACATATCATAGGATCACTTTATCTGTTAAACTTTAGGCATAGGTTCCAGAAACACTCAGCTATAAACCTGAACTCCACATCTACAGAAGGCCAAATTCATTGTCACAAGCTTCCAGGGGTTACTTTTTCCTCCTCTTCAGTCCTGGCTGAGACTGACAAGCTTCCTTCTATATCATTTCCCAGTTTCAGTGCCAGGAGTTTTTTCTGGTTCACTGTTCTGCCAAATGTAGGGCTATATTCTCATGGGGCTACTCAGTTCCAACCCCTATTCACAATGTCTAAAGACTTGTCTTGTCTCTACATGTTCACTGAAATCCAAATCCCCAGATTACCCAAATCGGCAATATCACCTGCTCCCGACCCCCACCCGGAGAACTACAGAAACACCTCACCTGTAAACTGCTATGGTTTTTAAGTTCCTTTCTGTTTTTGTTACTTGGGGATTTTTGTTATTTTCTCATGAGCTTTGATATGCATTTCAAAGAATACGTCCTATATTTTTAGTTGTTTCCTAGTAGGAGACTCATCAGGGTTTTTGGTTCACTGTGTTAGGAACAAAAGTTGCATTTGCTCTCCAAGTGATGGGCTAAAAGTCATATCTCGCGATCTTCTCTTTTACGGAATTGGTCTTTAACGACATGCTTGGAAAGGTTTTTCCCATACCGAGGTTATTTTCCCATGCTTATCTTTATGGTTTGTTTCTTTACATATAACATTTAAACCACTGAGGATATATTAGCTTCAAGACAATCAAAACCTTACGTAGCAGCAATAAAGCTATCCAAATGAAACACAATGCAGCTATAATCCAATTACGTGACTTATTACTAATAACAGAGCCCCAAGTTTAACACACCTTCGCTTCAGTCACAACTCAGTGATCCAGGGAAGCCACCAGTGTTCTTTATCACCTTGATTTGCTGCTCGCCCCAACTCAGCTGGTCAACATTCCAATAAAACTGCCTTCAACTGCAACCCACCTGAAGACCACCCAACACGAGCCAGGCGCAATTGTTCCGTGAGACACCTACAGACTATAATATAGCTTTCTATTTGCATATGGAAGAAGGAACGAAGTACAATTATAGCAAAATGGATTCACGTTTGCGAAAAAAATTTGAGTAGACCCCAAGGTAACTATCTAGAGTTCTAGATATGGGAAGTTATAAACGAAGAGAATCCTTACAGTCCTTGGTGTAGGAGACCTGCCTGCCTGGGGTGGGGGGGGGGGGCACCACCTGTGAAACCAAGATAGGGCGGTCTCTGTAGTAAGAGAACGCTTGGGCTGAATGACCCTCTCCTTCACCCAACCTCAGTGATGATCCCAGGAGCTCCTTTCAGAGGCCACTGGACACTTTGCCAGAGTTCACCTGGAACCCCCTGGGAATGGCTGACTGTGCTTAGCTGGGCAGAGCCCGTAGGGCCCTGCCTGTCAGAGTCAGGAGACAGTAGTTACATGCCCAGCTCTGCCACTACTATGTCACCTCTTGAGCCTCAGTTTCCCATCTTTAGAATCAAGAGGTAGGAACTGATTTGATCTCCAGGGGAAAAAAAAAACCATCAGAATTAGAACCCAGACATTCTGACTTCCAGGGGCAGTCTCTTTAATAACATCAACAGTGACAATAACCACAGACCACAGCTATCATTTATTTCGAGTGCTTACTGTTTATCAAACTCTGAGCCAAGCACATTACACACATTATCTTATTCAATTCTCATTAGCTTCCTATGAGCTTGGTATTGTCATACTAATTTTACATTTATTAAATTAAACAAATCCTTATTTTGCCAATGACTGAGACTAAGTAATTTGCTTGAGGTCACATAGTAAGAGCTGAGTCAGAATGCAAATCTGGCTCTGCCTGATTGATTCACTACACCCAACTATCCATCAGTCCATCAGTCCATCATCCATCCATCCATCCATCCATCCATCCATTCATCTTTCTATCCTTCCTCCCACCTCTCCATCCATTCATCCTTTCCCTAAGAGAACTGCCTTTTATTGCATAGGCTCCTCCTCCAATCCTAACGGCCGTACGTCCCTGCATATTTCAAGTTCTCCCCCAACTCACTTTTGTTTTCTAGCCTCTGGGCATCTTTATCCCCAACTTCTCACTCTCATCTACATCTCTCAGCTCCTTAAAACCTGATCCTGACACTTCCTGCTCCAAGATGTTTTCCATGATGACTCCCACCTTCAGAAGATCCTGCTGTGCTCTGAATCCCCCCCCGCTATCCACGAAGGCTGAGCCAGCTGGCCAAGAGCCCTTCACACTAGGATGCCCATTTGAGAGTCGGCTGCCAGTGGCCCTTACCAGGTTTCCAACCTGCAGCATCTCCTCGAATTCAGTTGTCATGTTGTAGTGCTCCAGTGCCATGAAGAGCGTGTTAAGCACGATGCACATAGTGATGGTGAGGTCAGCGAATGGATCCATGACCATGAACTTCACTCTCTGCTTGATGGACATCCACAGCGGGCAGCATTCCCAGATCAGGTAGCGTTGGGCGAAGCGGGTCCAGCATGGTGGACATTTGCGGTGAGACTCTTCCAACTCTGGGGGCAGCCAGTGAGCAGGTTTGTTTTTGTGGACTGGCTCACATATAATTTGGTATTCCAGAAAAGACCTATGACTTAGCTGGGGAGATGGCAGGGCTGCTACGTGACAGGGGGACCGTGAGAGGGGCACGGAAGGCCAAGGAAAGGTGTGGCTTGTGTCCTGGCCCCTTACTCTGGAAATATGAGAGTGGAGGGCCACAGGGACAGGAGGTCAGGATGGATGTGGGGACAACTGGGACGAGACAGATTAGGACAGATTTGGGCTCCCTCGAGACAACAGTCTCACATAGACATGGGGACGCTCAGAGGAGGACAAGCTGAAGAGGATGAGACAACATCTGAGATAGGCAAGTTCAGATCTAAGGACACGCAAAACAGAAGAACAGACGTGGGCATCTGGGACATGTTAGGACAGATGGCAGGTGCCTGGAACGGGCCAGAAGAGAGATGAACACATATGGGACAGGAGGGAACAAGACTGGGGAGTGATGCCAAGTTCAGACTGGAATGGCTGGGGGTTGCCTAGGGTGGGAGTGGCCGGGACAGATGTGGGATGCCTGGAATAGCCTGTGGTAGGCATGGAATGGCTGGGAATAGTCTAGAACAGGCATGCTGGGCCAGGGTGGTCCCAGGAAGGCATGGGGATGCTTGGGAGAGGACGGGATGAGACTGGTAAGCACCTGGGACAGGCCAGGACAGCTAGGGGGAGGTTTGGACGAGACACAGACGTGGTGAGGACAGACAGGCAACAGAGACCAGAAAGCCTGGGCCAGCTGTGGGGACGTCCAAGGCAAGCCAAGCAGCTGGGGGATGTTTGGCTCAGGTCAGGCTAAGGAGGAGCGTTTGGATGACGCCGGGGGTGCTGACCTTCCAGGGCGCTGGTGAGAACACTGACTGCGCTGAGCGCCCGCTGTCGCTCTCCTGGTCCCTCGAAGCCATCAGCACGTGGAGCGTGGGGGTTCAGCATCTGGGGCCTGCCCGGCTCCTCCGACGGGGTGGTCTGGGTGCAACCAGCAGACAGGCATCAGTCTGGGCGCCAGGGTCCTGCTGAACCTGGGGGAGCTGCTGGGCCTGGGGCATCTGTCCTGGACAGATCATCAGGTCTCGGGGGCCACAGGGAGACAGGATGGGGGTCTTTATGGGACACGGATGCTGGGTTTCTCTGCTCCCAGAGAACTCCCTCCCTGTTAATAACTCCCCCATCCCTCTCGCCACTCATTATCTCCTTCATTCTCCTTTTCGTCGTCTGCTCTCGTCAGTGGTGATTCTTGAGCGTGGACAGGAAACTACATGTAACCAGATGCTGTCATTATACATTAGGACATGCAAAACCAATCTGGGAGTCTTAATTGACCACAAGGTCCCTAGAGTCAAGAGCATAAAGAAACAGAAAAAAAATCTCCCGTGCTCTAAGGTGACATTAATAGAAGCATAAAGCACAATGCTTAGACACAGCTGGTGGGAGCTTCTGTGGAGGCAGCTTGGCTCTCTCGGCCAAGAAGATGTTAAATTGGCTCTGCAGTTCCTCATCGAGCAAATCTACCTTCATAAATAATTATACACGTGCACCAAAAACATGTACGCAACGATGTTCACCGCAGCATGCTTCCTAATACCATAAAAACAAAACTAATCAATGCAAAGAATCCTAAGATCAATTATGGATACAACCCAACTCTGGACTCGGATACGGACAATAAAGACAACGACGTAGTCCCGTGTGCGTTCCCACGGGAGCCCCTCCGAGACGAAGAGTTTGTGGAAAAGCCAAGAAAAAGGTCTGGAGGACACACACGGAGTTGTTCAAGGGAATGCTTCTGGGGGCTGGGGTTGGGAGGAGAGGGGGAGGCCAAGGAGAGGGCGGAGTTGCCCTTCACCTCTGCACTTCTGCGCTGGGGGACTTGGTCGCAGTGCACCTGCACCGTTTTGGTAAGTGAAAGAAGCAGATCTAGACATGGAGACGTGGTGTCTGAGGAGGGGAGGCGGCAGCAGGCACTCTGGGCCGGCTCAGAGCCCCGCCTCTCAGCGCCACGGGGGGAGCCCACAACACCGCCACGGCGGCATGGCCCTGCGTGACCGGGGTCCACGAGCCCGAGCCGGGGCTGCGCAAGGCACCGGGCTGTTCAGCATGCAAGGGTGAGGCTCTACGATCTCTGTGGGTCGGAAGCAAGATGGCCTGGGCTCCCCGGGGCGGCAGAGCCAGGGCCTGGGGTGGCTACCAAATCCATCCGCGCTCAGGCCAAAGTCAACCTTTGCGATCGGTGGGACTGGCCTGAAATGTTGCCTCGGGAGGGAGTGAGCTCCCCAGTCGGGGAAGTACTCAAGCAGAGGCTCCTGAGAGGGCCGCGGTGGCTGCTGTAACAGTAGTGGCTCCGGCCCAGTGGAGCCACAAACAGGGCCCCCTTAACCCACAAGCATGTCTTAAATTCTGCCAGCTTCTCTTCTCCTCCTTGACACTCTGCAATAGTCCGAGTTATCAGTTAGTGAGTATTTACTTGCTGCTCTCCCACTGTGGGGTGAAGTACCCGTCCCTGTCCCACTGATGACACACGTGCTTTGGCCAAAGGGATGTTAGTGGACGTGACGTGAGCAAGAGCACCTTAAACGCCGTCTGCCTTGCTCTTGCGCTCCGGTAACCGTCTATGAACACAGTCTCCCCAGGTAGCTGCCACCCTTTCGGCCTGAGCCTCGGCACAGAGACATATGGAGCAGCGCTGAGCCTGCCCCACAGTGTGCTGACCGAAGCAGAGCTGCTCAGCCAAGCCCCACCCAGATCTGTCAAACCATGGTCAACCTGCAGATAAGGGAGCGTGAGAATAAAGGCTTACTGTTAGCCACTGACTTTCGGGGTACTTTGTTACACAGCATTATTGTGGCAATAGCTGACCGATACACCACCCTGGTGCAATCTATCATCTCTTCCCTCTATTCTCTACCCAGCAGAAAGGGATTCCCTTAAAAAGTGAATCAAGGGGCGCCTGGGTGGCTCAGTCGGTTGGGCGGCCGACTTCGGCTCAGGTCATGATCTCACGGTCCGTGAGTTCGAGCCCCGCGTTGGGCTCTGTGCTGACAGCTCAGAGCCTGGAGCCTGTTTCGGATTCTGTGTCTCCCTCTCGCTGACCCTCCCCTGTTCATGCTCTGTCTCTCTCTGTCTCAAAAATAAATAAAAAACGTTAAAAAAAAAAAATTAAAAAAAAAAGTGAATCAAGTCATAACAGTTCTCTCCTCCTCTCACCCCACGCTTCCCATCTTAGAGTAAACCCACACTCTATTGCCTACAGGTGCTGCACAGCCCAAATCCCTTCTTGCTGTTTCCACCACACCTGACCCTGCCTGGCCCTCTCATGCCTCGAACTCGGCAAGCCTACCCTTCTTGGGGACTTGCTGCTTCCTCTGCCTACAACACTTCTCTTCCGTATCTTTGTGGCTTGCTCCCCAAATCATTTGCCTGCCAGTTTGAATGTCACCTCTTCAGGAAGGACTTCCTGAGTATTCTAAGAGCCATCCCCAACCCTCCCCCTAGCAACGTTCTATCCCATGACCCTTACCGCTATCTGGAAATATTGACCAGTTTGCCATCTGTCTTCCTGACCACAGTGTAAACTCAGAGCTCAGAGCTCTTGTCTGTTCACTGCTATATTCCTGGAGCCTGCAACTCAACGCAGCAAGGCTGGCACTGGATAAATGTTGGTTGGGTGAATAATTACTTGGGAATCAGGGGCTCGGGTTTAGTTCTAGCTCTGCCCATAACTTGCCAGATGACCAGGGGATAGGAGGATGCAGTCTAACCTGTGGAGGAAGAAGAATGGCCGTTCCCCACTCCCATCTGGCCTTCTGGGACAGACACTCTCATATAGACAGCTGACAGAATACATTTTCACCCTCCACCCCCTCAATCGGGATAAATTAAACATGAGCTGTCTGTTGGGCTGGCCCTTCCTCCCCTCTCCTGTGTTGGCTGAGCACCCACTATGTGCCCCACACTGTACCCTGTTTTCAGACTAGAAGTGAGCAGACGTGTCTCAATCAGATGCCTCGGAAGCTGCGAAGGCATTCCCAGGGGCCTATGCCTGCTAATCTCTTTAACTTTACAATGTCTCCATCCTGGTCTGCTAATTCCTTTAACTTTGCAAATAAGCCCCTTGGCCTGCTAATCCCTTTGAGGTTACAAATGGGCCCCACAGAAGTGAGAAAGGGTGAAGTCAGAGTTCCCAGTAATGAAGTGTTTGAACTTGGATTCCTCCTGACGTGTGCAGCACAATGAGATGATTTTCTCCCTAATGAGATTAGGAAATTCTATTAGTGTTCTGGGCTGCTGAATCTGATTCCACAAGGCTGAGGCTCCAGGGCTGGACCTGGAGGGGAGGCCTAGACCACCAGGATGGGGTGTTCCTGGGAGGCCAGACATCCTGCCTTCCAGGTGATGGCTAGGGCCTTCCCAGGCCCTCCCAGACGCTGTGATCTGCCCCCAGGGCACTCCCAGGACCCTGTCCTTGACCCCCTGCTCCAGAGGAGTGTGAGGGCCTCTGGCATACTGCAACGCACCCCAGGAATCCTTACTCCTTCCTCCTGGATAGTAATGGCAACAGATAATAATTACTCGAACCTGAGGCAAGTACAGGTCTAAGCACCAGACAGGTTTTCACCCTTTTCGTCCTCACCACAACCTGCTGACGTGGATATTATTTTATTTCCACTTAAGCGATGAGGAAACTGAGGCACAGAGAGATTCGTTAACCTACATCAAGTCCCGCAGCCAGAGCCAATGTCTGAGCTGGAGCAAAACTGGCCATTTGGCCGTGAGGCCTCTCTCTTCAGCCCCACCTTCACCTTCCTGATCAAGGCTCCGGTCTTGTCCTAGCTTCCTTAGAAAGTCTCCCCTCCCCCGTCTCCTGCAGGCCCTGGCGTATAAGCCACACATTTGCCCTTTTCCTGGGTGGGCTGCCCTGGGCACTGTGTTGGGGGGCAAGGGTCAGCAAGGACACTCCAGGGCTGACTGGGCAGTCATTGGTCGGTCAAGGGCTCAGATGACCGAGTGATAAGAGCTCTGGCTGGCCTTTCACACTTTGGCAGGTCCCTCCACTACCTTTTTGATGGTAACTTCAACTCCTTTCCTCTTTGCTCCCTGGGTTCCAGCTATTCTGACCTCATGGCATTTCCTTCAAAAGGGTGGGCATGCTTCTGCCTCAGGGCCTTTGCACTGGCTGTTCTCTAGGCCTGGAGCATGCTTCCCTCAGATGCTATAATGATGGTATATTATTATGACATTATCACAGCATCAGCAGGCTCATGATGTCCTGATATCCATAGCCACGTGAGCCCATTCGTCCCCACGACAAGACGAGATGGGTGTTTTAAATTCGTTTTACAGATGACAGACATACAGAGAAAGAAAGTAACTTGCCCACTGCCATTCAGCTCGTAAACTATGAGCTGGGATTGAAACCCAGTTTGTGTCCAGAATCTGGGTGCTATATCACCCCCCGCCGCCGAGAGTTTCAGAAAGCAGCCTCCGGCTCCCACTCTTGCCCCCTTTAGGTCTTTGTTTAAATGCCTCTTCATGAGTGAGGGCTCCCGCTCTTCCACACTTATTTGCCCTCCTACAACAGCACTTCTTAGTTGGGCTAATGTTGACCAGTTTGTAAGTTACTGAAATATTTCAGGCTTGGTCAATTACTGTTGCCCAGAGCCCTGTAAGTAACCCCTTGCCACTCTGGCCCCTTTCCCAGAACCCCCTGCATTAAGCAGGATCCAGCAACAACACGGGCTGAGAGCTGGCACACATGGGGCCTCCAGGACACGAGTCCTGTGTCACCATGGCATCTCGGTGCCCGAGCTTTACCAGTTGCTACATATTTAACTATTACCTCCATTTATCAACGTTATATACCACGTATACATATATACTTATTTTTCTTCTTTCGTTGATTTTTGCCTGTCTGCCCCATTATCATGGAAAATCTGTGAGGGCAGAGATTTTTTTTTTTTTGCTAGGTTTATTCACCCCCAGAGCCCAGTATACAACAGGTGCTCGGTATATACTAGGTGAGTGTTTTGGACCTGGCACTGGTGGCCAGTTTGGGAGAGCAGATCTGCCCTGGGGCTGCATCACGGGGCTGGCTCACCGTGTCTGGGGGGCGATCCAGCATCACAGGGCGGAGCAGGCAGCTCCCCGGGGAGGTGGCCTCAGGGTCGCCTGTCCCCAGCAAGGAGACCACTCCGTTGCAGTCCACGGTGCTGTTCCTTTTACCGTTGAGGGCGTGGCCGAGAGCCGAAGTCCCGGGACTGGGCTGTCCCTGGGCACTAGGCCGGCGCAGAGGCCACGGCACGAGCAGTGACGTGCGGTGGCTCTCGCTGTCCCCCGCTGTGCTGTTTTCATCATCTGCAAAATCTGTCTCCGAGCCCAGGTCTCGCCTGCGAAAGGTGAAAATGCTCCCACGGCTGGAGCGTGGCTTCACGGAGGTCCTGCTGAGGCCATGGGCGCCGCTCAGACGGTTCTGGGGGCACAGGGAGAAGCCCGCTCTTCATGTGCTCGCAGCCTATCCCTTGCCGTGTTCTCTGAGACCGAGAGAGCTTCTCAGAGCATCTGGGGCTTTCGCTGGCCACACGGGAACTGGGTGGGCTGCGGCAGGGTGCGTTCAGAGCGCAATCCTGCGCTACCTGGGATCTCTGTTCACCTAAAGCTGGTGCCACGGGGCCTTCGACATTCAAGCTTAGCTGGGGCTGAAGATGGGGCTCTGGCTGGGCCCGGGGAGAAGGAGGCAGCAAAGCTCCTCGTGGTGCAAAGAGGCCCGGCCCGAGCAGGACCTGGGGTGGTTGGCCAGGCACCTGACTCACATGGGCATGTCCTCGGGCGCCTCCGGTCCACACCACAGGGTGTGGTCTCAGCCCTAGTCTCAGCCCTAGCCCCAACGCTGGGGACTTAGCTGAGGTTGAGGACACCATGACACCCAAATCTAGCTCGGCTCTCTGCCCAGATGCCCTCCACTCCAAGAATGGGCATGGGAAACAGGAAGTGATGGGAGGGGGCTCGAGGATACTCTCCTCGGGGAGCAGCTGTGAGGGGCTGTGACTGCACCAGGGGCCCAACATGATGGGCTTTGGATGCCAGACCCACCCGGAAAGGGCTGGAGCCCCCGCCGGGGATTACCATTGCTCTGGGACCGTCCTCCGAGTCGGATTTGGGGAACCTGTCATCTCCACACTCCTCTGTCCCTGAAGACATTCGTTTGCTCCTCTTGCGTCTTCTTTCATGGGTTACTGGGGCCAAAGGGGACATCTCCAAGGAGCTGCGGGACACGGTATCCACACCCCTGATGGCGAGGGCCTGGAAAAGGTGGAAGGGGGATGTTTGGGTTATTGAGATTTTGTGCAGCCTCAGGCTAAGTAAGGCAGGCCAGGCAACTCTCAGTATCTGTTTCCCCATCAGGAAGTGGGCTTGAACGCTCACCCCAGACAAGGGCGTCACGGAGAGATGAGCCCAAACAGACCCAGGCTGTTTTCAGAGAAATCAAAGTCCCGGGAAGAGGAAAGAAGTGGCTGATGTGGGCAGCTCTCCGAAGAGGGGAGTGTGAGGGACAGCCGGGGGGAGGATGTTGATGAGCAGAGGAAGTGACAGAACTAGAGGGCAGGAGATCTTCTAGAAGGTTCAGCTGGCTAAAACAGGGGCTGGGGGGAGGTGGCATGGGGCAGGGAGAAGAAAGTGGATGTCCACATGGCTTCTAACAGGCATGCTCTGTAATCAGCCTCCAGGACCTGTGTGTGGAACTATGAGTAACCACGGCAGCACCGCCAGGGCTTATTTTCTGAGCTGGCTCAGGCCTCCAACCTTGGACCTTCCTCACTAAGCTACCAGAGGCATCCCTTAACTCAGTCCTTGGACACGTGGTTCTCTTTTATCCGGCATGCATAGGCTCCTTTACCCAGCAGGCATCATTTTTACCCGACAGGCACCATTTTTTACCCAGCAGGCACCACTTTGACCCAACAGGCACCATTTTCACCCAGCAGGCACCACTTTTACCCAACAGGCACCATTTTTACCCAACAGGCACCATTTTTTACCCAGCAGGCACCATTTTTACCCAACAGGCACCATTTTTTACCCAGCAGGCACCACTTTCACTCAGAAGACACCACGGTCATAGGGAGCGCTTCTCTCAGCACGAACCACACTCCCAGGGCCCACCTTTACCCGGGGGGCACTCCTTTTACCTCTCAGGCACCTCATGAGCAGGCACCGTCTTTACCTAGATACCAAAGCTTTACCTACCAGCCACCACATTCACATAAAATACCTTTATCAGCAGACACCAGCTTTACCCAGCAGGAACTGCTCTTTATCCAGCAGATGCCAAGCTTAAATACACCAGATTCACCCAGCAGTCACCACGCTTACAGGCACCAGCTTTATTCAGCAGGAGCCATGCCCACAGGCACGTTTTACCCAGCATGCATCACACTCACAGACAGCAGCTTCACCCAGCGTGCACTGCGCTTATAGGCCCCAGCTTTATTCAGCAGGCGCCATGCCCGTGGTCATCGGCTTTGCCCAGCAGGCACCGGGTTTACAGGCACTAGCTTCCCCCAGCAGGACCTGCCTTTTATCCCGCAGAGGCCACACTTAACAGGTTTCAGCTTTACCCAGCAGATGTCATGCCCACAGGCACCCACGGTCAGGCGAGGGGTTGGTCTGGAGGCTTCCTGGCGGCACTGCTCACCCACCTCGTGCTCCTTCTTGAGCATCTCCATGGCTTCCTGGAAACGCTTTTCCTTCTCCTCGGTCTCGGCGATGGTGGCTTGGTTTTGCTCCTCGTAGGCCATGGCAACCACAGCCAGGATCAGGTTCACCAGGTAGAAGGAGCCCAGGAAGATGACCAGCATGAAGAATATCATGTAGATCTTCCCTGCAGACCTCAGGGTCTGAGGGAGTAAGGGGAGAGAGGTTATCTTCACTGGGGCCCCTTCTGGGTCATGATCGCGGAATTTCAAGGTGTCCGGTCTGGCTGTGCCAGGGGTTCGAAAGGCCACAGCCTGGGGAGGGAATGGAGCATATTCTACCGGAGAGGCAAGTGTTCTAACCCACAGAGAAGAACGACCCACGCACAGGGGATAGTGTCCCACCCATACAGGGAGGCAGAATGTTCCAGTCAACGGAGGAAATGTTGCATCCACAGACGGGACTATTCCATCACACAGGGTGGAGAAGGGTCCCCCTCACAGAGCACAGAGTATCCCATATGAAGGAATGGGTACCTGGTCACCAGCAAAAAGAAAGTTCCTTGGCTTACTGTGTCCCCCTCCCTCAGATGCAAGCGTCCCTGTCCCCCGTTCCTTGAGCCTCCTCAACTCTTGCCAGCGGAGAAGCTGCCGGGGTCACTTCTAGCTGATCACTCGTAAGTGGGCCCCTGGCCTGTTCCCGGTGTCCCCCCGCTGTCCGCGCACCCACGTACCTGCTGGTAGAGGCGTTCCCAGCAGTCCTGCGTCATCAGGCGGAAGAGCGCGAGGAAGGCCCAGGCGAAGGAGTCGAAGCTCGTGTAGCCGTGGTCAGGGTTCTCTCCCGCCTTCAGGCAGCGGTAACCCTCTGGGCACGTCCTGCAGTCAGACACACAGACTCTGTCCCATGCTGTAAGGGGCCCCCTCCCCCTGAGATGCTCCCTGGGCCGGACTCCTCTCCCTGGGCAGCCCAGCAGAGGCCCCACTGCTTCACGAGGCCGAGTTTCACGAACTTGGTACCGCACTGCCGGGCCTGACACCGGGACTTTTCGTGCTGTGCCTCGAGCCTGGGACACCGTCTTCCCCTTCTCCCTACCCATCTGTATTCAGCTGGGCCTAAATCCAGCTCCCTTCTGCCCACACAATACACCATCCCCGCTGCTATCTGAGTTTCCTCTCCTCTCACAGAGGAAGTGCCAAGGGCTGGCTCACAAGTCTCTTCCTCTGGCTGCTTACCCCACAGGGAGATGGGCACAGAGCAGGCATGCAGTGGGGGGAGGGCAGGGAGGCTTGGCTGAGCAGCATGGAGCCCAGGGCGAATGCCAGGCCACGGGGCCGAGGGATGGCTCTGGGGCGGACGGGCTGGGGCCTGGCCACGTCCGGAGAGGATGCCCATGGGCATGACTGCACACGCAGACAGAGTGAGGCACGTTGATGATTCGCAGGGCTCGATGGGACAGCCTCTCTGCTCAGAGGGACTGCTGGGCTGGATTCACGAGCGTGAGACGTAGAGGTGGGGGGAAGGGGGACTCGGCGAGTGGGAGGCTGCTGCAAGGGGCCTCCGTGCCTTTTGCTAACGTCCTAAGACTTTCCAGACGATCTCTTTAGGGACAGGAAGGGCTGGAACTTCGTACTGAGGGATGGAGGACTGCAGCCCCACAGAGCCCCTCCCTCGCCAGGTAAGCCTGTGTGTCCCCTTCTCCTCACAACTGTGGCACAGTCACGCTGACCCAGACCCCGTATGCCCAGGGCCCTGGGAGCTGCACGTGGTCACCGGGCATCTCTGGGCACCACACTCAGCCTGCAGGTGTAGGCTCTGCTTGTCCTGGTGGAGAGTCTAGGCCGTTGAGGGGTAGCCATACTCACTCCTGACCCAGAGGACAGATGGGCAGGGAGGGAGTAAAAGACTGGAGGGGAAGAGAGCGGCCCTGGGGGGCGGGGGGCTTCTGGAAAGGAATGGAACCAGGGTCGGGCTGGTGGGAGGCACTGTAGGCTCTGTTCGCCCTCCCTGCAGATCTGAGCCCCCTGCCTTTTTTTTTTTTTTAATCCCCTGATAGCTGTCTTCCCTGTGGTGGGGGTGGGGTGGACAAGATACCAGGGCTCCGGCAGGGAACAGAGGTAGGGGAAGGCCTGGGGTCAAGGGCATACACTCAAAGCACAGTCAGTTGAGAAAGTACCGGGGGACACCTCCCCCTGCCCCCGCCTCCCTCACCTCACCTCACCCCTTCTGGGTGAGGTGGCTCCGGGGGAGGGGTGCCACATACCCGGCATCAGAGCTGTTCCCACACAGTAACACGTCGGAGGTGCCGTTCTTGAGCAAGTAATTTTCTGAAAGAGAAACATCCGACGGTGAAGGGCACGCGTGGCCCAGACTCGCAGGGTTCTCGCTTGGCACCCAGGGCTCTGGGGAGGTAGAGACACCGTTGGTGGTCTCTCCTCTGCCCCTGCCCTTGACCCCCCCCCCCGCCCCCGCCGCCTGGCTAGGCCTGAGGCAATTCCAGCTGCTTCCCTGGCCTGCTTCTTCTCCTCCTCAGACATTCAGCTGCCAGTGGTCCCCACAGTCCCAGAAGACCCAGGAAGTCCCCGCAGGGAGCTTCTTCCGTACCCTGCCCTGAGCCACTCAGGGGGACAACTGGGGCCAAAAGAGGCCCTGAACCAGAGGAGCTGAGTCACTGCATGCTCTTGGAAGGCTACTGCCCAGCTCTGTCTGGGCCCACTTTTTTTTTCAAATAGGATCCACACCCAGTGCAGAGCCTGACTCGGGGCCTGAACTCACGAACCCGAGATCAAGACCTGAGCGGAGACCAAGAGTCAGACACTCAACTGACCAAGCCACGCAGGCACCCCTGCCCGGGCCCACTTCTCTGTGCACAGGTGGTGCAAGTGATACCTGTTACGTTCACCGTGGCATGCCTCGGTCTGCTCAGACAGGGCTGGCCTGGACCGGGTGACGTACGTGCCACCAGTCCTGTCCCCTCCTCTCTGTGGCCGTCTGTCAGTCCCCGTCACCCGCCACCACCCGCCTTAGTTTTCTGCAGCAGTTCTCCAAGTGTGGTCCCCGGACCCGCGGCATCGAGCACCAGTCGGGGCCTGGTTAGCAACGTGACTTCCCGGAGTGCCCCCCCCCCCCCCCCCCGTCTACTGACTCAGGAACTCCGGGGCTGGGGCCCAGCGGCGAGTGTTTTCCGGAGCCCTCCAGGTGACTGGGACACATGGAAGTTTGAGAAGAGTCACTGCGTTTTTGTCTGTTCCTTTTTTCCAGAGTGGATGTCTGGGGTACAGAAGAGGCCCTGACTTCAGAATGCCCCTTGGGGTCCTTGAGGCCTGGGACCTGGCCTCGCACCAGTGTCTACCCTTGATCCAGGCTGACGGCACCGGGTAAGAGAGGTGCTAGTCATCAGCCTGGAGAACAGAAAACCACGTACCAGTGGAACGACAGGAGGGGCGTGCACGAAACTGTGCAATCACTGAGCCTGTTCCCACCCCCTCTCGGGGTTCTGGGGGGCGCGCGTATGGAATCAACATCCTGGCACGGAACACCGTTGTCAGCTGAAACGTCCCATGTCGGGCAGGCGGGGCCTCCCCTCGGAAGCCTCGCACGCTACCCCGGCTCAGCACCCCTCCCCTCGGCCGGCGGGCCGGTCTTCTCCCCATTCTCGATTCTCTAGGGTCAGTCCCACCTCCAGCCGTGGCAGCTGCCATCCCTTGTCTGCCTCTCCAGCTCACTCCCTCTGTCCTGCTCCTCCAGCGTCTTGCCATCGAGCCCGAGAACTCGCAAGGGCAGGCCCAAAGTCTGCTCCCCTTCCGTCCTCTCCCGGAGGGTCCGAAGGGCAGGGGCTGGGATCCTGAGCACACCTCTGGGTCTCCGGGGGACCAGGCAGGGCCTGAACGGCCCCGGGGGAGGTCTGGCCCCTGGCGAGGCCCGTGAGGCCTCACAAAGCCCTTCCCCGGGCCACAGACCAAGCCTGCACCTGGGTCGTTGAGGTAGAGGTCCAGCGACTTCCAGACCAGGCCGTCGGCCTCCACGGAGCCGTCGGTGTCGTTGAGCGCCGTGAAGTTGCGGACACACTTGTGCCTCAGGTTGCCCATGAAGAGCTGCAGGCCGACGAGGGCGAAGACACTGAGGCAGAAGACCGTGAGGACCATCACGTCGGCCAGCTTCTTCACGGACTGGATCAGGGCCCCCACGATGGTCTTCAGACCTGGGGAGGCAAGAAGGAGCGGGGGGGCGGGGGTCACCCACGGGCACCGTGCTCCCCGCTCCGTCGGGTGGGGGCCAGGCCTGAGGGGGTGCTGGGCCAGATGGGCAATCCTGAGGTGGGGGCAGGCGAGGGAAGCCTCTTTCGGGCTTTCCAGACCCAAACCCCCATTTCCTCCACGACTGAGATTCTGCCCTGATTCCCCCAGGGCAGAAGTCCAGTCTGGCCTTGTATTTTCAGAGGGCCCCCGTTCTATTCACTTTTCACTAGCCACATATATGAAACGGGTGTGGGAAATGCTGGTGTCTTGAGGAAGAAAACGCCCAAAGCCTGTCCCCACCTGGCCGGTCCCAAGGTATGCGAGGCCTTGTCCTTTAAACGTGACCCTTGGGAAGGACGCTTAAAGGTAACCCGTGGGAGGTCCAGGCCCATTCCAGGGCGATGGAAAGGCATCAGCCTTGATCCCGGAGATAGAGAGACACAAGCCATTCCTGGCAGAGGAATGCGGTGTGTGCATGGTGGATGGGGGGCTGTCAAGAGGTGTGGCAAGGTCATGGTGGGTAATGTCCTAAGGGGTCTGTCCTGGCCATGGGAAAGGTTCACAGACAAGAAAGGGGCTGACCTAATTTGCATTTTCCTCCTCTGCCCTGTCCCTCTGGGCCCCAACCCCATGCATCCCATTCCCCCAAAGCCAAGAGGCCGTGACACGTTAGTTGCACGGCCCAGCTCCCTGCAGAAGCCAGCACCACACAGCGAGGTGACAGAACAGCACGTGTAGACGCCTTTGGTCTGACACTGAGCTACTGTCCTATGACGAGTTCGAGCCGAGCATCGGGAGTGAGGGGGCTTCTCTGCCAGCAGCAGGGCCCTGCCTCCCACCCCCACTCCCCACCCCGCATCAAAGCGGCCAGATCTCAGATTAAGCTCCATCCGTCCGTCGTCCAGCCGGTTAATATGTTAGGAGCACCCGTGGTGGCCGTGCCCACAGCTGCTGTGCCCATGACCTCGAGACAGGGAGGCAGCGAGGGGCAAACGGGAGAGGGGGAGAGGAAGCCCTCCCACCGTGCCACTGGAGCTGCCGCCTGCCCACAGCTCAGAGGCTCTCAGCGTGCTCTGTGGAAATCGTCCTGGCAGATGTTGGCAACCGCCCCGGGCAGGCGCGGACCTTGCGGGGGTCCGGGCCTGGAGTGGTGGGGGTGGGTTCCCGTGCTGTCGCCCAGCACCCCTCACCTCCAGCAGAAGTTCTGGGACACCTCAGTGAGCGCGCTCTGGTCCTGCTCACCGGGCCCGGGGACCCTGCCCGTCCTGTAGGTGGCGGGGCGCACAGAGCAAGAGGTAATGGGCAGCAACCTGCACACCCAGACTGGACCCTACCTCAGCTGTTAGGCTAAAATATCTTTGGTCCAGAGCATCCAGTTCAAGGCCCAGCAAAGCACCTCCTGGTCTGTGGACATGGTGTCCGTGCGGACAATCAGTTGGTGAGGCACAGGATCCAGTCCTTTAAATAGTTGTCATTGATGACAGAGTTCACTTGCAGCAAGAATGAGTCCAATGAAGCAAAGGACTTCTTTCTGAAAAGACCCAGGAAGGGAAGAGTCCCGGGGATCAACTGGGAAACTCTCCTGCCACCGAGGTTCTAACAGGCTGGGCAAAGAGCCCCAACCGTTCTGATTTCATTCCCATTTTGTGGGAGAGGAGACCGAGGTCTGGAGAGGGCCAAGGCTCTTTAAGCCTCGGCTCAGGGGACCTCCTCCAGGGAGACTTCCATCATGCTGACCACAGCATTTTTCTAATGGCCACATTCACAGTCTGTTGCCTGCTGTCTCACTGGATTGCTGGATGCCTCGAAGAGGTCCTGGTGGGGCTGGGTTGAGGTTGGCAGGCTTCCTCCTTTTCCCCAGGACTGAGAACTATTTTCCTCTGCTAGCCTTTCTTATAAAACAGACTGGAACTTGCCTTTTCTCAACTGCCGTGGTCAGTGTGCTTCTCGAATCTTGTGGGTATGTGATGCGAGGTTGTCCCTGGGACCCCGGAGGACAGGCCCTGAGGCTTCTGAGCATGAATGTGGGCGCCGAGGCCAATGACAATGCCTGTCCCAATGGAGGTGGCTCCGTGCACGGAGCACAGACCGCCCCACCTGCTACTGGCTCTTAGCAGGAGTCTGGGCCACTTGCGGGGAGCATGGCAACAAGAGGCCCTGTGCACATCCCATGGGGTTCAGAGGCTAGGAGGAGCACTCAGAGGCTCAGTTTGAACCCAGCATAAGTGGGGGGTCCTCCTATAAGGTAATTAGCCCCACCAAAGGAGAGTCTGAACTCCTCCAGGTTGCTCAGAGCAGGGCCCCTGCCTCCCTGGGGGCCGCTACGGCTCCATGGGCCCAGATCAAGGGCCCAGGACGTACGGCTTTCCAGATCAGCAATGGATGCGACCATCTGGTTCACTTACTTCTACCCTCGGCTCTGATACCTCCCCAGATCAGCGGCATCCAACCTGTCTCTAGCTGCCTTCTTAAACCAAGTGCCTTCTCCAGTTCTGATTGTGGCTGCATCCAGAAAAGGCCCTGGAAGGAACCTCTGGGCACTGCCCTCTGGGCTGTGAAATCATCATAAGCCTCTTGAGAGCCTTCCTGGATGGATGGGGTGGCCTGGCTTTCTAGAGAGGCCATCCGGGCTTAGATTTCCCGGGTACAATTGCCAACATCTGTCGAGGAGAATTTCTTCCTGAGGCTACCATGCACGGTTTGCTAAACCTCTACCGCACCATGCAGTGAGGGCTGTTAGACGCCAAGGCCCGATGACACCTGTCCACAGAGTACACGCTGTCTCACAAAAGGAGGCTGCAGCGGCGGTGGCTGCTATGTCACCAGAGGGGGCACAATGTCGGACCGGGCACTCAGCCCTGAGTTTTCCTTTTTGGCTCTGTGTGTGTGTGTGTGTGTGTGTGTGCGGTTTCTCTCAAGTCCAGTTTTTTTGTTTCCTTATTGGAGGACGATGCTTCAGGTGGAAGCAATTCATATACAAGCGTTTAGCTATTCAAAGCACTGAGTTCACTTTGGGAAGGACATCACTATCTCGGGAAGAATTTGGGTTCAATGCAGGACCTGCCAGGGGTGCCGTGTGCCCCCCTGGCATCCGTGAAGGTGGGCTTTGCCGGGGTGGGTAGCCCCGAAGACGCTTTGTGAGGCTTTGAGGGCACAGCCGTATCCGCCGCCGACAGCCCCCCCACCCAAGCTCTGGGAAAGGTATTCTGGTGACAGGCACATTCGGAGGGGCCTTCCCAACGGTTGCCTTGGCCCCCGGGTGGCTGGGAAGGCCTGAGTGTGTCCCTCCAGCCTTGGCGTTTAACCTGATTTTCACCTGAAATGACTGATATAGTTTTCAGGGCCCGGAGGACTCGGAAGGTACGTAAAGCCGAGACATTGCCCAGGTCCACAAATTCAGTTGTGTATCTGTAACAAGGGAAAGTCACACACAAGACAGTGACAACAGGCCAATAGGAGACACACGGTTGGGAGGGAGGGAGGGGAGACAGAGAGAGAGTCACTTGTAGCTGAGATCTGAGAGGCAAACCTGGGCATCTTACCTGGGATAACTGAAATAGTTTTTAGAGCTCTCAGGACTCTGAAAGTTCGAAGAGCCGACAAATTGCCTAGTTTTATATTTTCTGATACATACCTGCAGAATCAAACCACAGTTATTGGGAATTACAAAGCAGCACCTCAGCCGGCCCTCCCCCACCAGCCCGCTCCCTTCTCCCCCTCCCACAGGGAGGGCTCCGGATGGCCCAGGGCTCCCTCAAGCTTTCCTCCTCATTTCAACCCTCCTGACGCCAGGACCTCGGTGAGGTGACTTAAGGATGTCCACACGGGAAGCCCCACACAGGAGGCGGCTCTCTCGGTGACGGTCCTGTAACCGGCCCCAGGAGGCGACTACCCTGCCTCACTGTCCATGCCACTGGGGATGCCGACACGAAGCCACACGGCGGGGTCTGAGGCTGAGGACGCAGCAGGGTGGATAGGGAAACCATTTTCCAGGGTGTCAGGCCAGGTGACAGGGGAGCCCAGTTTCTGGTCCTGGTTTTGTTCCGCATCTTCTGGGATCTGTGATCAGCTGGTGCCTGGCTGCCTTGAGCCGTGGGATCCTCGGGTCCTGGCTGAGATCATCATGGAGGCACAGCAGCATCTCTGAGGGCCGAGGCCCCCTCAAGTCTCACCCCAAGACCTCCGGAGACTCCCAAGGATGGCCCTGGGTCTTCACAGGAGGAGCGACCTCAGGAGCGAGCAGCCTTCTAGGTCTGCTTGGGCCCGAGGGACACTCGGCAGGGCCGGGTGACGGAGGCGATCCTACCTACAGCTTGGACAGACATCCGTGCGTGGTCCTCACAGGCACAGAGGGAAGGAGTCGGTCTCTGGGGGGCAGGGGACTGCCCAAGCAGAGTGTCAGGGCACGCGTGGATGGGCCACGTGACCAGGGTGTCTAAGAGCTGCGTGGACGGTGTGCGACCAGGGCCGTCGGGACCTTGGCAAGCGACTTGTGATATTTAACCAAAGAGTTCACATCCAGGGTATCTGACATTTAAGCGACGGTGTCTGATGTTTAACAAAGGACGGGGGACTCAGGATATCTGATTTTTAACCAAGTGTGTCTGACCTGGTGGCTGAGTGCCATCAGACCCAGGATGTCAGGCCAGCGAGGCCAGGTGAGTGTCAAGGGTGGGCTGATAGTGCAGCTGGAATCAGTCCGCCAGTCTGGACCTCTGGGCCCCTCCACTGGCTCAGAGCTTCTGAATCTGCTTCTGGGCTGTGGATGTCGGCAGGGAAGGACTCGGTCGGCTGTGTCAGGGCACCGTCCTGGAGCCAGCCGGGTCCCGCCTGGTCCAGCTCGGACGCTCGGTTCACACCAGCTTCCTCCATGTTCGCTCATATGGCCCTCCCATCTTCCCATGCCTGCTCCCTCCTTAACTCGCCACATCCCTTCGGAGATGGGAAGTCAGCAGACACAGTCTCAGAGCTTTCCCTCTGGCTACGCCAGATCCCTTCTGTGGTGTGGTTTCGGTGCCGCCCCCTGGAGCTACTTCAGCTTGTAAATCTTTCTCTGGTGCGGCAATCAGAGGCAGCCCCAACATCCGATGCGGAGTAGACGTCACCTCCCTTGTTCTGGCCCATCTACACCTATTCATTTGGTCCAAGCTCCCTCTTTACTTGTAACGGCTATTCCATTCTCCGTGATGACGCAGATCCCCAAACCTCTGCCCCCCATTCTCCTCTCAGGCTTGGACTCTCCATCCAGATGTGGTGCTGCCACAAGCCTGTCAGGTTTAGAACACGGCTGAGGTTGCCATCACATGCAATCCACGGGTTCAGCCTGCCGGTGGCTCTGGGCCCCATTTCCTGCTGCCGGACAAGTGAGCGTGGCCGGGGCCAAAAGCTCTTCTTGCTCAGGACACTGGTTTCGAGGCTGTCTCTTCTGGTCACAGGGAGTGAGCAAAGTGCCGTGCAGATCGGAGAGAGTCAACTGTCCCTGCGTCTCCGCTCTCGTCCCTTACGGGTCCCGCGTGTCCCCCCACGTCTCCAGGGAAGCCCTGTCTGTGCGAAGCTTGGATTTTGCCTGTCTGTGCCTGTCCCGCTGTCCCCACACCCTCAGGCTCGCCCTCCATTCATCGTCTGCCTCCTCAGCAGCTGGTACTGAGCACAGAGGAGCCAAGATCCCGAGGCGTGTGCTCCCTCCCGGCAGGCTTAAGGCCGGCCGAGTGGCTGAGAACGGGAGTGGGGCTGGTGGCCGTGTGTCTGTGAAGGCAGCACACGTGTGGGAGAGCAATCCTGAGAAGGAAGTCTCGAAGGTGAGACGTGGGGCTGGGTGAGGGCTCTGCGTGTCTCTGGCCGTGTCTATGACATGGGGGGCTGCTGTCCCTTTTATGTGCCCTGGCTCCTTCTGCCTGGCTGCGTCCCATGGCGGGGGGGGGGCTAGACCTCCAACGAGGCCTCTCTTGGGGCCCCGAGGTGTGTGGTGAGAGACCCTGTGTCTGGCAAAGGGCCAGGCTCATCAGTGGCCGGGTTGGGGCTACAGCTCTGCCCCTGTGAGGCTAGCAAAGCGTTCCTCCAAGCCACTCTATTCTTTGTGCTCTGGCCACGTTGCCGGGCAGGGGCGGCCAGCTGGGGTGGTGATCCTGGGCCCTGAAAGAGCAGAGGGTGCTGGGTGAGGGTTCCCGCTGGCACACCAGCCCGAGGGCAGGGGGATGCCCTTTTGGAAGCTGAGGAACCGAGAGCAAGGGCCCCCCTGGCCCCCCTCCCGCTCCACCCCCACCTTCCGGTGTAGCCCTCCTATCGATGCAGACCCCCCCCCCCCCCCCAGGGCTGCTGCTGGGCAGAGGTAGATCCCACCCTCTCCTCTCTGCCCTGCCTCCCTTCCCCTCCAGGTTCGGTTTCCATAACAACCCCAGGAGGTAGGAGGCTGTGCTAACTGGCAGGTAATGCCCAGCCGGGAGGGGCACCGGGAAGAACTCTGGCCCGGGGCTGGGTGGGGGGGAGGGGGCCGCCTGGCAGGCTTCCCGGCAACCCGGACCCTCCCACAGCCTCTACACTGAGTAAGGGAGGGATCAGGTGGAAACCTGGCCAGACACATCAGACCTCCGTGCCTCTCCAGTAAGGAGACCTGGTTTTAGTTCCCGCACTGCTGCTGATTCATTTCATAATTTGGGGCAAGTGGTAGGCTCCCTCGGAGCCCCAGTTCCCCATCTGCACCACGGAGGATGGGGAGTCTCATTGACTCCAACATTTCCGCCACCCAAGGCTCCTCTGATTATCCTGGGAGCCCCACGTTCCCGAACCCCTTTGGCTGCGGCAGGATGCATGCCGCTGCATCACCACGGCAGTCCCTGTTTTCATAAGGCAGAACCGCCGTCATTCAAAGCTGCCAGGCCAATCCAGCCCAGAGCAGAAACCTGACATTCCGGTGGGTCCATGCGGCCCCAGGGGAAGTGAGTGCCATTTCTGTGACATGCTCAGGAACTTGGAAATAGCCTGCTGGCCTCTGAGGCTCCCTTCTGCTTTGTCACCGCTGGCCCCGGTACAGAGGGGAGGCAGGCAGGCCTCGGTGAGGCACACCTAGCTGCTCTATGATGCCAAGCGGAAGAGGCAGTGTCCTTGGGGGGGGGGGGGGCCGGGGGTCGAGACCGAGATTCTCTCATGAGACGAGGCAGCAGGGCTTGCTAAAGGCCCGAGGTCGTGCAGAACATCTCCCAGAGACATGGGCTGAAGACAGGCCAAAGCCTGGCTCCCACTGTCAAACAAGAGACCCAGGGTCTGGGAGCAGGGCTGCTGTGACACAGTCCTGTTTGGGCTCCAGGATGGGAAGGTCGGAAAGACTCACGCAGATGCCGTGTCCTGTCCTGCCAAAGCCCCCTTCCTGTGACACCAGGCCCTCAGGGGGCCCATGGATCACTGCCCGCCTCCCACAGGGCACCCCGGGGCCTGGGCCTGGCATGGGAATCCCACCCCCTTCCCAAGTCAGTGCAACGTCTCGGCTCTGCGTGGAGAGGGCTCCCTCTCTCCTCAAACCACAGACATTCTTCCCCACTCTGGGTTCTCAGCTGATGATCCCGCTTCTCACCGTGGAGAAAATAGAAGCAATCGGAAGAGAAGTTCCTCTTCTCTCATCACCGACTCTACCAATCCGTCTGAAACTCTGCCCTCCCGGCTCTTAAGGCCAGTGCCCTACTCCACCTGGGCCCTGGACTCCCAGCCCTCAGGCCAGCTCAAGGGCTTTGCTCCTGCGACGCATCCCCCTCCAACGCCAAGCTTCCCTTCCCCCCGCTCCGGATCATGTGCACCCCCTTACAAAGACACCTCCCTTCTTTACTCGTGTTCCTCTGCCGGTCTCCCCAAGCCCAGCCAGCATCTTATGTGCAGTCCTGTTTATAGCCAACCCCACAAGGTGGATGTCTACACGTGCCCTACTCTCTCTTGAGCCCTGTTTAATCACTCCTCTGGCCCCTCACTCCTCTGGCCAAGGCCATCAATGCTGTCACGGTCATCGGCGGTGTCACGTCGTGAACTGCAACGGTCCTGCCGTGGATCTCACCTTCCTCAGCCTTCTCGGGGCTTCTTTCAAGTGGAGTCACGCTCCTCAGCTGGCTTTTCAGGACAGTCCTCTGTTCAGGCTTTCCTCCACCCCCTCTGGCAGTGCCCTCCAGGCTCCTTTGCTTACCCCTTCTTTCTTGACCTCGAGATGCTGGAGCGTCCCCTGGTGTGGTCCCCAGGCGCTGTCCCTTCCCCAGCCATGCTCACTCTAGATGATTCATCTGGTCTCCCGGCTGCAAGCATCATCTGCACCCTGATGGCTTCTAAATATATACCTCCACCTTGGACCTCTTTCCTGATCTCCAGACTGGAATATCCAGTTGCCTGCTCCATATCTCACCCTGGCTGCTTTCAAACTTAATGCATTCTGATCTGGACCCTTGATTTCCTCCCTCCCTCAGCCAGCTCCTCCCTTCACCCTCCATTTTAACAAATGGTAACCCTGTTCACCCAGCTGCCCAAACCGAAACCACCTTGGGGTCTTCTTTCAGCCCTTGAAGTACATCCAGAATCTATGTTCCTCAGCTCCTCTACTTAAACCTTCGTCCCAGCCGCTGTCTCTCTCCCAGCTACTGAAACAGCTCCCCAGCTTCCGGGTGAACTTATAAAATGTAGTTCAGGGAGCCCTTGGGTGGCTCAGTCGGTTAAGCATCTGACTTTGGCTCAGGTCATGAGCTTGCGGTTTGTGGGTTCGAGCCCCACATCGGGGCTCTGGGCTGACAGCTCAGAGCCCGGAGCCTGCTTTGCTCGCCCGGCTCGCACTCTCTCTCTCTCTCAAAAATAAAATAAACATTAAAAAAATGTTTTTAAATGTAGCTTAGCTCACGTCACTCCCTGCTCTCAACTGCCCGTGGCTCCCACCCCCCGGGGCTCGCAGGATGGCCTGCAAAGCCACACGGCTGTCCTCCGCTGTCCTGCCTCCTCCCCCACTACGCTCTCCCTTGCTCACTCAGCTCTGCCCAGGCCGAGGTCTACACTGGCTTTGGGCAAGGGGCAGCACCTCTCTGAGCCTCAGTTCCCCTACCTGTAAGCTGGTGAGCTGGAGTCGGTCTGCAAGCAATGCACCTAGAAACACAGGTCCTGATGCATTTTCTAACCACCAGACTCTCCAGCTAGCTGGAAAGTGCCCCATCAGCAGGGTCCGGCTGCCCACTCTCCCCTCCCTTCCCCATGGCATGGCTGAGCTGACAGCAGGACTGCTCACATCCGGGGCAAAGCGGACCTTGTCGCGAACGGGCGGATGTGGTGAATCTGAGAGTCTGAGAAGGTGGGCGCTGAACTGAACCTTTGATTCCAGCCGGGCCAACACTGTGCTTCCAAAAGTTGGGGAGCGGAGGCTCCGCTTCCTGCCAAGGTGTGGTGCCCAGGCCTGGGCACACGGGGTCCTGCGCGCACATCAGGTTTTCAGAAAGGGCTTGAGGACCGAGCCCGGGGCCACGACTCCTGCCCAGGAGGCCCGCCCTGATCAGCCACCCCCACCAGAACGCAGCATCCGTCGCCGGCACACCCCGAGTGGAACGCGTCAGCCCAGCCTCAGCAAGGGTCTCTTTCTAGACAGAGAAGCGAGGCCCCAGCCTGCACGGCAGCAGGGCCGCGGATATTCACACTCACTCTCTGGAAGGTTCCTTGTGTGTCCTTGGCATCTGTTTTCTCATCTGTCAAATGGGGACAAGGAATCCCCATCTGCGATACCTCTCTGGCCGGTGTGAGGAACCCTTGGATCATGTCAGTGACCGGTGCCTTAGAACATGCCACATGGGGAGTCTCTGAGTGGAGACGGCACTGGTGTGCCTGGCACGGGCTCCTGGGGATGCCCGGTCACTTCTCCAGGCTCCTTCTCTTTCCTGCTGATTCATTCTTAATCCCCGGGGAATCCAGGTCATTGTTCACAGTGGCTCAGAGATTTGGGGCTGCGACACTGGTTTCCCTTGGTGGAAAGGGCAGAGGATGCTAAGCCTGAATCTTAATGATGTCCCTGGCTGCCACGGGGCCACAGAGGCGCCCGTAAGCCTGCCCGCCACGGCCCACCAGGATGAGCTCAGGGCGTCCGTCCTGTCTTCCTCTTGCCATAGCAGTGAGATGGGCTGCTCTACAGAAATGCAAAGCTCTACACGGACTGGAGTAGGGGGCCGAGAGGGCCCGGCGGTCGGGGGCCAGGGAGGGTGCACACGACCCTCTCTGCGGCCTGGCGTGGCACGGCGCGGCCCAGAGAGCAAGGTACTTACGCCATGACAATCACACTGAAGTCTAGCCAGTTCCATGGGTCCCGAAGGAAGGTGAACGCGTGTAGGCAGAACCCTCGAGCCAGAATCTTGACCAGAGACTCAAAGGTGTAAATGGCAGTGAAGGTGTACCTGGGAGGAGAGACCGGCGGGGCTTCTCAGGGTGGCCGAAGCCCGCAGGCCAGGGCGGCCAGGTTCCTCACAGGCATGCCACGGGCCCTGGATGGCCCCTCTCTTACGGAGCCCTCGGATCGGGGCCTCTGCCACGCCCCGTGAGCCGGAGCTTTGTTCCAAACATCGGGCCAATTCTACAGCCACGTGCTCCTTTGGCGCTGCTGAGGGCCCGCCATGTGCCCACCTGAACTTTCCATTTTGCCCCTTGGCTGTCTTGGCCAAAGAAGACCCTCGACTCCTCTCCTCACCCCAGACCTGGGGGTCATGTACCTCACCGGGAAAATGGTGGCCGCTGGGTCGGCCCTGGGAGGACACTCAGATCACGTCACTCCCTCCCCCTTGCTGCGGCTCCTCTGCGGCTAGAGACAGCCCATCCTCAACTTCCTGCAGGAGGGTGTATATGACGATCCAGGGTGGGCTGGGAAAGGGGGCTGAGGCTGTAGCACCTGAGGCTGGGTGGGCTGGGCTGAAGAATCCCAATGCCCGGATGCCAGGGCTGTGGCCCACGGACTGGAATGGGAGCTGCCCCACCCTGGTGCGACCTCCCTCATCCCAGAGGCACCGAGGACACTGGGGGTCCTGTGTGAACACAGAGAGCCACAAGGCAAGCCACTCTGGTAAGAGAGGCTTCCCTAATATTCTGTCAGTTCCCCAAAAACTGGCACCGAATGCCCCAAGGGCCTATCAGGTCTCTTTAGAACTTGTGGGCAAGGTACTGTCATTTGAGAAGAAAGGACTAGAAGCGGTTTTCTGAAACTGCAAACGGTCACAGGAGGCAGTACAGACAGGGCGGAAATGGGGACCGTGCTGGGCCTTGCCCGGCTGCCACACCCCCTAGCCACGTCACGTCGGACGAGGCGCGCCTCCCATTCCCAGCCTCCTCTCCTGTCAAAGGGGGACAGTGGCCGTACCCATCCTATCGGGTTGCCCCGAGGGTCAAAGGACATGAGGCTTACCGTTCTGTGGCAGGGCCCGGCATACACTAAGTGCTCGATAAATTATTAGGATTTTATTTCTGAGCCTTCCCCAGTGTGCTCAGTCCTTGTTAGGGCGGGTCAGGGAGGAATCTCCCACTTTGCTAACCCGGAGGGCTTCCTCCCCTGACGACAGCTCAAGGGGAGAAGTCGGCAGGACCAGGAGGGGCCAGAGAAGGAAGGGGCTGGGCCAAGGACCCTCCAGGTGGGCAAGTCCCTCGGGCGACTACCGGGGTGACCTCAGGGGCCCCCGTAGGGGCTGGGAAGGAAGGGAGGGAGGGGCCGGCTAGAGAGGCCCTGAAGATACTCACTCAACATACTTGGTCCAGGGCGGGGGGTCGTGCTGGGCCATGAACACACAGTTGGTCAGGATGGTGCACATGATGAGCATACTGAAGAATGTGGCGCGGAGGTCAAGGAAAGCCACGTGCAGGGGGCCGGCCGGGCCACTCCCACCCGAGGGTCCTGCCCCTGGGGTTGTCACCGCCAGGCCGGTGCCACCAGATCGATGAGGCGGGGGCCCCGAGGGGGACACACTGGGGCTGTGCCAGTCCCTGCCGGCCTCTTCCCACCCAGGCGGGTCCTGTCCCCTCCCCTCCCTGCAGCCCCCGCCAGGGACCCGGCAGCTGACACCGCACCCTTAGTAGAGTTCCATGGAGGGTCCATCCTGGAGGGCAGGGACGAAGACACCCAGACCACGGAGGCTTTCACCCACGGCCGCGTCGGAGTGCTGTCCTTAGCGCCGTGACAGGGAAGTGGGATTTATAAACTGTTCCTCGGGGGCCACGGCTGGGGGGAGAGGAGGACCCTGGCAGTGGGGCTCCCAGGTCTCTCCCCCACTGCCCCAAAGGCTTTTCGCCTTGGGCCTAGGATTTCGCTGAAGGAACGTTTGGCTGCGAAAACTCACATACCTCATCAGGACACGCTGCCCGAGGGTGCAGGTGACGGCTTCTCGAACTGCTTCCTGCCTTTGCACACGCTCCACCTAGTGCCCTCCTCCTTTGTCAAGAAACTCCTCAGCAGGAGCACCCCCTCTGAGCAGGAGCACCCCTTCTGAGCAGCCTGCTCTGACTACTGGGTGGCTGCAGCCTCTGCACCCCGGGGAATTGGGCATCTCTTCTCGTGTGCGGTTGCTCCCAAAACAGCAATGCCCATCTGTTCCCCAGGAGAAGGGGAGCTCCTCAAATGCTGGGACTGCGTCTTGGGCATCCTTCTGGGCCCTTGGCCTTGAACTGAACTGCCGCAGGCCTTGGGTGATCCCCGACCCTCTGGCTACTTCTCTGCCGTGTCAAGCTGGAGGGAGCTGTAACCGACCTCCACGGTCTCTCTCACCTCGGCAAGGCCTATGGAGGAGCAAGGGGCAGGCCCTGGGCCGCTTACGGGCTAGGGAACCCCCAAGGGGCCTGATCCGGAGCAGGGACACTCTGGTACTCTCACAAATTCCCTCCCCAGCCAAAGAAGAGAGGCTGAGACCGCGGCTCCCTTTGGCTGCCCCCAGACTCACGACCCGGCCCCGGCCCCGCGTGCAGCAGCTGGCCGCCTGCGATCCCCAGGATCCCCACGGGCTGCCAGGGAGCTGAAGAAATTGAGCCCTCGGGGCCTGCCTCTTTCCTCTCCAGTAGAGCTCCACCCTTTTGCAAGGTCTGAGCCGGAGCCTGGTGCAGTCAGACTGGAGACTGGGCTGAGCTGGGGTGCTGACTTGTGGGGGGAGTGCGGCGCTGCCCCAGCTGGGGAGGAAGGGGAGGTGAGGGAGGCCTCTCGGAGAATCTAGGTGCGAGCCCTCGGCGCTTCTAGTCGTCTGTCTAGGGAATCTAGGGGACTAGGAAATAGCACCCCAAGCCCCACCCCCAGTTTACAATGAATTCTCCAATTTCTCACCTGAGGTAAAAGAAGATCAGGCGTTGGGAATCTCCCTTAGTTAAAGCAGAGCCTTTCAGCTCAGAGCCGTGGCTCCAGGAAGTCCTGATTCCTCCCTGGTGGGAGGACATCCCTCCGGGGATGGGGGTGGGAGTGTGTGGGGGGTGGGGGAGGGATGTCCCTCAGCCCGACAGCTGCCCGTCCCTCTGCCTGTGTTCAGGTCTCCAGGGCCGAGCCTAACTCCTTCTCCCTGACACATGCATACGTTCCCCACACCCTGGCTCTGTGCCAAGGCTCTCCTTACTGGGCAGGTAACTCGCCCCTCAGCCAGCTTTACTCACCCCCATGGATCCACTACTGGGGATCCCAGGTGACTGCCGGAATATGAAAGGAACGACCCTGAAGAGCAAATATTTATTAAGCCCTTCCTAGGGGCCAGGCTCTGCTCTCTGTAACCAACCATTAACGAATTCAATTCTCCCCACAACTCTATGAGGGGGGATTTGGTCTCCCTTTCGTACGGGGGGAGACTGAGGCACAAGGCTAGGCTGCTAGTGACTACAGCAGGTCGAACAGCAGCCCTCCACCCCCCACCACCCAGACAACCACATCTTAATCCCTGACAAGCACGAATGTTAATTTATATGGCAAAAGGGACCTTGTGGGTATGATTAAATTAGGGGTCTTGAGAAGGGAGATTACCCCGGATTGTCTGGGTGGGCCCAATGTCAACACAGGGTCCTTCTAAGTGGAAGAGGGACACAGGAGCCAGGTGGGAAAGACTCCACCAGCGGTTGCTGGCTTTGCACACGGAGGGGCCACAAGCCAAGGAGTCCGTGCAGCCTCTACAAACCGGGAATGACTAGGAAACAGATTCTCCCTGGTGCCTCCAGAGAGGAACCAGCCCCACTGATACCCTGATTGGAGCTCAGTGAGAACTTCTCGGACTTCTGACCTCCAGAACCGGAAGATGATGAATTTGTGTTGTTTTAAGCCGTCACGGTTGTGGTAATTCCTTGCGGCAGCCACAGACGACCGGTGCAAAGCTGGTCAATGCACGGCCGGGCTCGGAGCCCCGGCTGGCCCAGCACAGAGCCCCCCACGCTGAGCCCGGCTGCCCTGTCTCTGCATGACGACACCGAGGGTCCAGCCTGAAGGGCTGGGGGGAGTCCCGCTGCCTCAGGTCCCCACCCGCCAAGGGGGAATGCTACCCCGCACTTGGCTTCTGCCATTCTCAGGGCAGTAAGCCAATGAGTGACGGGCTCTGTAAAGTGTGAGCAGACTGCCACCCGGGGGGAGGATCGCAATTAGCTGCCATTTTAAAGAACAGACCTAAGGAGCACGTGTACCTGGCCCCGGGTGGGAGACAGGGAGGCGTCTGAAGAGCTCCGAGATAGGATGGTATGAGAAACGACACCCGCCTCTGGCCGGGCGGGGCAGGAAGGCTTCCTGGAGGAGTCATTTAGACGGGCACCCACGGCTGGGCAGGGGTGGTCTCTTCCTGCCTAGAGGTGCTTGGAGTCCACGTGACTCTGCCCAGAGCAACCCCAGGTTGCCCATGGAGCTCAGCGTGCAGCCGATACCAGAGGGATGAGTCAGGGGCACAGCCGGCCAGGGCACACCTGCTTGCATCGTCTGGCAGTTTCAGGCCGATGACTGAGCCGGCCCCGTGTGTGGGCAGAGGCAAAGGCCAGCTCTCGAGGTCTGAGCTCAGCTGAACATCTTCAATCCTGTCGTGTCATTGTCCCCAAACACCCACTCCCAGCCTCATGATTAAAATGCCAGCAAGGACTGCCTGCCTGGGTGATGGGGAATGCCTGAAACTTGGCCCGTCTATCTTCAGATCCCGGGGAGTCAAAAAAAAAAACCAAAACCCTCCCAAACAGAAGGGATGCCGTGGGGGGCATGTTCATATATTTGTGCTATTCAATGAACATGCACACACACACACACACACACACACACACAAACATGTGGTTTGATTGCCCATTTGAATCTGCTAGAGAAACGTGGGAGGATTTTGTGAACAGATCCTGTGCACCCAGGAAGGCAGAAAGCTTCTCGGCGTGAACGTGAGGCCTCTCTGAATGTGGCTGCGGTGCAATCGGGGGTTCAGTTGGTTTCTTTTATTTGATTCTGGCAGGAACACATCCTGCAGGATTATAACAAAAATACATTGGAAAAAAATAATTCTACATACCCATATTTACTTTGTAGGCCACTTCCCAGGGACGCGTTGCAAGGGCGGAGCACAGAGCGAAGCTGGGCGGAATTACGGGGCGCTCGCTAGCACGTCCCTGTGAGTGCCCGGACTGTTACTAGTGAGTGGGTTTTGAGAGCAGGGGCTGCCCTCCTGCCCTGTCTTAAGTTTGTCTTTGCTCCCTTGCCCTTTCCGAAGGGCCCGGCGCAGAAATGCGCACCTGTGTGGCTCGGTGGGTGTCAGCGGATGTGAAAACGGGAGCCGACCATGGGTGCAGACTTTCGGTTTTGCAAGACGCAGAAGGGTTAGGTAGAGCTTTGCTGCGTGACAATATGCATATAGTAAACACTGCTGAACTGTATACTTAAATATGGCTCGAGATGCTAAATTTTGGGGTGTGTGTATGTGTGTGTGTGTGTGTGTGTGTGTGTGTGTGTGTGTTTTACCACAATACAAAGGAATGTCAGCAGAGTGAAAACTCACTATTCAAAACACGAAATCTGTGTGCATTCGAAACGCATAGCGACTGCTAATGGGCACAGGGTTCCTTTTTGGGGTGATGAAATGTGCCGGAATTGGAGAGCGGTGATGGTTGCACAACCTTAGGAATACATTAAAATCCGCTAAATGGTACATTTTAAAATGATAAATTGTGTGGCATGTGGATTATGTTTCAATTACGAAGGAAAGGAATACACGGAAAGCTAGTGGACTCCCAGGCCTCCCACCGGGGATTCTGGTCTGGAAAGGGCCAGGAATCGGCATTTTAAATGGTGGGGCCCTCACAGACCGACACTTGTAAACGACTGCCCAGGGTGGCGTGTGCCCGAATCACGGGGCCCTGGCGAAAATGCAAGGGGTGGGGTGGGGCCCGAGATTCGGCAGGTCTTACAAGACCCTCGTGATGCGGGCGTCACTGGTCTGTGCCCCACTCTTTGAATGGCAAGGCTCAAGGGCACGGAGGCTGCTCCCAAATCCTGTGGATCTGGACCCTTCTTCTCCCCCGATGCACTGAGCCCACCAGGGGGCGCACCAGCAGAGCGCTCCCATCCCCACGCAGTGGCTTGTCAAGGCAGCCCCTGGGAGACCGTCGCGGGGCCTCAACGATGGCAAGCCACTTCCCTGGGGCAGCGACCCTGGGGGACACAGGCCGGCGCTGAGGCCTCAGGGTGGGTCCCGCCGGGTGGAACGAGCACCCCACAGGCTGGGCCTCTGCTCCATGGACACTGGCCAGGCTGGGGACTCCAGTGTCCCGACTGCCTCCCTGGCTTCATCTGCCTACCCCCGCCCCCGCCCGGCCCAGAGCCTTGCAGGAGGAATCCTGGGGCTGCTGTCGCATCCCTGGGGGCCCGCTGCGGCTGCCAAACAGTGCTGGGTTGGTTAGATACCTGCAGGAGAAGCCCCAGGTGGGAGCCGGAGAATGCTTTCAGGGAGGCCCCGCCCCTGGAGTGAGGCGGGGACCAGCTCAGAGCGAGCAAGAAGGCCGGCCTTCCCTCCCGCTGCGCTGTCCCCACCAGGCTGTGCCCACACGCTGGCAGGAACGACAACCGTTCCTGTAGCTGTCTTATCACTCTTAGGGGGACTGCAAAACTCCCAAGGGGCCAAGCACAGAGTCTTATTCAGCTCCCTACACCCCGGTGCCCAGCAGAGTGCCCGGGCATCTACGGGGCGCTTAGAAGCAGTGGGCAGAACGGCTCAAAACTCAATCTCGAGCTACTGGCGCCTCGCTTTGAAGGGCAGGCGGTCCCCGGAATATGGCCCCTCCCCCACGGCGTCTGTCCACCCTAGAGACCACCCTGCAGTTGCCACAGCCGCGGCTGGGGCTGCGGGTGAGACTCTCCCTGGACACACACAGGTCTCTGGAGCCCTGTGAGAAAGGCAGGAGCCAGCGGGAGGAGGGGAGAGCGTGACTGCGTGCAGAGAGCAAATCTGGCAAAGCGCCCCTCGGCTTAACCCCTGGGGTGAGGCTCAGGCACAAGCGGGCAGCAAGTGGAGCCAGGAAGCAGCACCCTTCATCCCCGCCTGGGCAGGAGAAGCCCCTGAGCTGTCCGCCTCTTAGCGGACACGGGGCAGGGTGTTTTCCCGAAGCCTCCTGCCCTGCCCAGAGGTGAACGGGTCTTTGCCTTGGCCTCAGAAAAGGTCCATCCAGAGTGGGGAACGGAGGGGGGCCCTCGGGGAGGGCTATTGGGCCCGCCTGCCACACCCACGACTCATCGCACCGCCGCAGAGCCCAGCGGCCCTGATTCGATTAACAGCCCAGCCAGCTGCCAGCCCAAGGAAGGCTGCCCAGGCGGGCGCACTGAGACGCAGATGCCTCCGGCTGCATCCGGACCCCCGCCTGCCCGCCTCCCCATCTGTGGGGCCCCTTTCCCGAAGTCCGCAGAACCGCCGCGATTGGGTGCCGGCGCCCTGTCCCACGTCCCACGTCCCACGCGGCGGAACGAGGCCCCCCTGGGGCCCCGAGGCCAGTCCCGTCCCTTATTACACTGCAGCAGTCCCAGAGCGCTCCTCCACAGCCGGCAGCTTTTTTAGGCTGCGGTTTATATAATTTAACGCTAACCGGAGTTCTTTGAGATAACTCTGAAACTGCAAACATTTTGTCAACACCTAATCAAAAAGCAAGTGTCGCCTCCCTCGAAGGATGCCCACGTGTGACTGCACCAGAGGCCTCTTTACCGGGAAGCGGTTTCTCCTTGGCTGAGCCCCGGTGACCTGCTTGCCGTCCCTGCAAGGGGGTGGGGAGGCAGCGGGAGGGGACTTTGGAGCCAATATCGGAGTCAGGGGACCCTGACAGGCCTGTGTCTTCTTAGTAGGATCCCTACTAAGGATCCCTTAGTAGCTTGGCTTCCAGGACGTTTCTCTCCTGAAGAAGCAGGGCTTCCCAAACTTTCCCCTGCCTGAGAATCCCCTGGGAGGTTGTTGAAACGCAGAGGCTTACTCGGCAGGTGTGGGGTGGGGCCCAAGAGCCTGCCCATCCAACCGGCCACCAGGTGATGACTGTGCTGCCTGGGCCCTCGGGACGGCCCTGCTCTCAGCCTTAAACACCCTGCCCACCTCCTCGTGGGGCCCAGAGAAGATGCACAGCACGGACCGACTGCAAAGGATATGAATGAACCAGAATCTTCACAGCCGCTCTCCGGATAGGGTGGAAGGGACTGAGGACATACAAGGCATTCGTGGCACTGAACCGGAAGATGGTCTTGCCTTTATTCAGCACGATGAAGGTCTGTGAACAGAGAGGTGTTTTAGGTTGGGGCGGTGGCCCCTCGGCCCTTGTGGAGAGAGGATTCTGGGGGGCAGGTGTTGGCTCAGAGCCCTAGAACCCTGGCTAAGGGGTAGGGTGGGAGAAAAAGAGGGACTGAGAGAGGGGGAGGGGGGAGGAAGGAAGGCAGCTGGTGTGTTTGGCAGGTCAATGGGCCCTCACGGTGTTGCCCACGGCTGCAGTGGGATCAGGTCAAGTTTAGGGGAATGCCAGGTTGGGTGGGACTTAGTTTTGTTTCAAAATTACGGCCCTAACAGGAAGAGGCCTCGCATGCTCCCAGCCGAGCTGTTATCACAGCAGAAGCCAGGATCTGGCCAGGATCAGCTCCTTCCCCTTCCCCCTGCCGACCCCTCCCTGCCCGCTGGGGCCACAGGGACTGATGAGGGAGCTGGTCCTCGAGAAGACTGTAACAGGTGAGAAGTAGGGATGGCAAAACGCAGACCCCAGCCCTGAGGCCCTGTCTCCTTGAGTCCAGGACAGGTGTCAGCCCTGCAGCCCCCACCAGAGGAGATGACCGATGACCTAGCGTCTCCCCCCACTGGGGGGGGGTGTCTTTTTTTTTTTTAAGTTTGTTTATTCATTTATTTATTTATTGTGTGTGTGCATGCACACACGAGTTGGGGAGGGGCAGAGAGTGAGGGAGACAGAGGATCCCAAGCAGGCTCCTTGCCATCAGCACAGAGGTGGATTCAGGGCTCGATCCCACACACCATGAGATCACGATTTGAGCTGAAATCAAGAGTCAGACACTCAACCAACTGAGCCACCCAGGCGCCCCTCTTTTTTTTTTTTTTTTTTTTTAGTAGGCCTCACGCCCAGCACAGAGTCCACTGTGGGGCTTGAACTCACAACCCTGACATCAAGACCTGAGCTGAGATCAAGAGTTGGACATTTAACTGACTGAGCCACCCGGGTGTCCCCCTCTCTGGGTGGGGGGGGTCTTGAGCAGCCCAAGGCGGACCCTCTCTGCAGGCTTCCAGAAGACACTGTCCACACAGCACCGTGGGATGTGGGAGTGGACAGGAGGTGCTGGAGGCTAAGCCACGTGCAGATACAGCCCTTGAGGACAGCAGCTCACCCCCCCCCCCCCCCCCCCCCCCAGCTACCCAGGCTAAGCCCAGCACAGCTGAGGTGGCTCAGGGGTTGTGCTTCTGCGAAGGTTGAGCTGGTAAGACAAAGTTCTATTTAATCTGAGCTGGAAAGATAAGCTGACTGGATGTGTCAGGACAAAAAGTTCTGCTGTGGTACCTGTGCCACCCCTCGGGACTTCAGGCAGTGTGGCCAGGGGGCAGCAAGGAGAGACAGAAGGTTAGAGGCCACAGTCAGACCCAGGCCATGGTTCAAGTATTCCTGATCACAGGGATGGAAGCCAGTGTCCCCGGCCGCCTCCAGCCTCAACTCTTACCCGCCCCCCAAAGCCCAGCCCAGTCTCCCCTCCATCCTCATTTGGGTCCTCCTGCCACGGCTCCGGCCTGTCCCAGCTGACTCCCACCTAACTGCCGCTCTCATTTGCCACTGAAACCCGGACTGGCCAGCAGCTCTGGCCTTAACCCTCACCCTAATTCTTACCTCCCGCTCTGGCCAACTGGGACCTAGGCCCACCTACCCTGACGGATCCCAGCTTCCAGCCTTACTCTGAGCCCAACTGTCGCCCCAGCCTTCGACCTCAACCTCACGTGTGTCACTTGAACCAGGGGCAAGTGCCAGCAGGTGCGAGGTGTCTTCTCTCACTGCGCATGTTGACTGGGTGGGCTCTCCCTTTACCGATGGACCCGCACACCCACTCACGTCACACATGGAGACAACTGTGCAGCACCCCCACCCTCAGGTTCCTGGTCTCTTAAATGCAGTCTCATGGCACGGTCACACACACACACACACACACACACACACACACACACAGGCACCTGGTGACACAGACACACAGGACTTACACTGCCACATGCTCATACTTGCCCTGTGAACATCGACTCTGTCTGCCCTCCAGCCACCTTCTTCCTTAGGACCTGGCCGTCTGGGGAAAGGCCTCCACCAAATGTCTGCTGGTGGTCTGAGAGGTGAGGCCAGGGCAGGGTACCCAGATGGGGGGAATTCATGTCTTGGGTGCAAATGCTTACTGGGAGGAAGCCTGAGTCACCCTTCCCGGTGGACAAAAGCCACTTCCCCGCCCCACACTCAGGGGGACAATGGCAGAGTAAGCTCCCTCCCCACCCCTCTCGGATGTCCCACCGGCCCTCACAGTCCCCGCTGCCAGCCTGCGAGGCCCAGGAGCCACTGCCTCGGCCCCCAGCCTGAGCTGCCCAGGCACGGCCAACGCCCGGCAAACCCTCCCGCCAGAGCGTGCGGGCCACAGGGTGTCCTTAGTAGGAGAGGGGACCACGTGCTGTGCTCTGGGACCCAAGACGGGGAGAAGTCTGCCAGAGGGGAAGTCTAAGCACAGATGACTTCCAGAATAGGGCACTCCACAAGGAGGCGAGACAACCGCGGCTCTGCCCGCTCCTTCCCTTCTAACACCAAACCGTATCAGGCTGCGTCATTCTGGCTTTTATTCCGGAATAAAATTCAGATGATCGGAATATAGATCACCAATGACTCACTCCCTCGAAGCCCAGGGAGCCTACCCCGCACGCAGCCCCACGTGGAGGCGAGGCCCTCTCCCTGTCTGCTGTCGACAGGGAGCCTCAGGAAGGCGTGGGCACGGGGGTGGGCGGCCGTCACCTTTTGGGTGCTGTAGAAGGGGTCCAGGTCCTCCAGGGGCTCCCCGATCAGCTCTCGGGGCGGGTTGCCGTAGAGATCCGGCAGCTTTCTGGAGGCCTGCAGGTCCAGCTGGGGCCGGGGAGCCTCCTCCTCGGGCAGCCCTTCCCGGCTCTCCTGCGAGGCGGCCGAGCCCCGGGCTTGCTTCTCCGCCATGCGCTTCTCGATGGCCGCCAGGGACTCCCGGGTGAACCTGCGGAAGCTGCCGGTGCCCCGAGGTAACAGGAAGCCTGCCATCTTCTCATCCTGCTTCTGGGGCACAGGCGGTCCTCGCGTGGCCTGTGGGGAAGCCAGAAGACACAGACGCGGCGCCTGATGCGGTGCCCGGACCCAGGGGGCAGGGGGGCCGCTCCTGCCGGGGAGGGGAGGACGAGGTTGGCGGGCAGGGCCCCGGGAGCAGTTCCCAACCTCTCCAGAGACACACCTGGGCGACCCTGGCCTGGGTAAACCCCGTGTCCTCCGGGCTGTGGGCTCCGCGTGGGGACCCGCGGGACAGTCCCTTTCCCATCCCAGTGAGCACGCTTGATGGCAAGTAGGCAAGAGTGGCTGCCTCACCGAAGCCCTTTGCTCTGCCCCACTCGACACAAAAGGGAGCCCTTGCACCTGTTGCTTCCTTACCCGAGCCTACTGAGATACTTCCCACCAAGGTGCTGACACTCTCTGGACTAGGAGGGACGCTCCCTAGGGCAGGGATGGGGCCTGTCATCTTTTTATCGCAGGTCTGTGGCAGGGCTGGTCCTGAACAAGCGAGTGATGGAGGGAATCATGAAGAACACATAGGTGAGGGAAGGGCACGAGAAGGTGCCCAGTGCCATCCCTCCTCTCAAGCTCGTCCCTTCTATAGGGACCCCTGGGGCCCTGTGGAGGGTGATCACAGGCCTCCTGGGCCGATGCCCAAACTCTGGGTCTCTTTTCCAGGCAGACGCAGCCTGGGCGCTGGGGCCAAAGGGTGGGGGCCACTCTGTCTCCCCAGAGCACCACGCGCCTGCAGGGGAAGGCTGCCCAGACTTCTCCTGGGGCACGGGGGGTGCCAGCCTCTGGTAACTGAAGGGGCATCTGTGTCTGCCAAATGAGATGCAGGCAAATCCCACGGGTTTCTGGAAACAGCAGGGTAACAGTCATGCAGGTGCTGGCCCCCTGGTGTATACGGCTGCAGCAGAGGATCCCCCCCCCCCCGCCCCCGCCCCCGAGATCCCCAGGGGGAGCATTTTTCCAAAGATGGGAAACTCAGATGCAGCATCTCAGGCTCCTCACACCTCCCCACCTGCTCCCTTCCTCCCATATCTGAACAAGTGACAGCAGAAGCAGACAACAGTGACCACCATCCACGCGGGTGTCCAACCGGCACACATGTATGACGCCAGACCGGGGGAATGTGGGCCCCAGTGGCCTCAAACGATCCAGGACCTGGTGCGAACAGGCTCTGCCTATGACATGGAGGCCAAAGAATGCGCTCCTGACCGTCCCAGCAAAACAGGATGTGGTAGGCACAGCTCCTGACTGGGACACCACCGGGAAGGGGGAGGCAGTGTCACTTAATTACCACATCAAACCCAGGAATGGCCGGGCACCAGCTCAAGAGGGCAGGGTGGACACCTGTTGGAGATCCCTGCCAGGACAGAATCCCTTTCCGCCAACCAAAGGCAGGCTTTGCCTTGATCTCACTCCCGAGAAACATGTCACCAGTGACCCCAGTGATCTGCCGCATCGGCCCTCGCACACAGCCCGCAAAGAGCCCGGGACCAGGCACCGTGATTGCTGTGAGGCAGGCACCTGGCCAGGTGACAGGTAAACAGTGAGCAAGCACTACACAGCCTTCCCCAGGGAAGCGCAGCAAGGAATGTGTGGAGGGAAAGTCAGAGCAGAGGTCCTAGGACCCAGCACCGTAAGAACCACCCCATCCTTCGGTGTCTTGTTCTTCTGTTCCATTCAAGTCAAGTTAAAGGAGCATCTCTGTTAAAAATAGCAAGTGAGGGAGTGGGCTCCCATTTTCTAAAAGCGATCTCTGTGTAGCTTCCATCTTCGAGTGAACAAAGAAAGGCGCCTGTAATACTCATCACCAAAGGTGAATGATTTTTTTCCCCTTAGCTGGTAAGAATTTGGGTAATTTTACGCTTTCCTTTTTGTACTTTCCTTTAGTGCTTGAATTAGTTAGGATGATCTTGTATTATGTTCACAAAAGCCATAAAGTCATTAGTCTTTCTTTTAAAAAAGGCGGGGGGGGGGGGGGGGAGGAGAAAGAAAGAAAAAAAAAAAAAAAAAAGCCAGCCTGGATGACAACAGCCCTTTGCAGGGCAATTCTCTCCACCATCAGCAATCACCAGTCAAGTAAATCAGGAAGCCTCCTCTTTGACTTGGAAGTATTTCCTAAAAATAGTGTTCTCTGTCTCAACTGTATGCATCTGTGTCCACATGCCTGCAAGGGTTCTGGAGACACGTGTATGCCCATGGACCTGCAGAGGCTCACCGGTATATACTGGTGTGTGTGTGTGTGTGTGTGTGTGTGTGAGAGAGAGAGAGAGAGAGAGAGAGAGAGAAAGAGACAAAGAGAGAGACAGAGAGTGTGCATGCACGCACAAGCTGACACCTGCACATACGTCTGTTCCAGTAAAGGTGTTTTTAAAACGCGTATTGAAATCGATGATTCGCGCAGATCGGGGCGCGTCTCCTAAGTGTACAGGTGGATGAACGTCTGTAAACAAAACAAACCTGGTAACAGCACCCAGGTCAAGAAAAATAATTGTCTCCGGTCCCCCAGACTCAGATTCCCCTCCGGTCACTACCTCCCTGGGCGGGGCGACCACTCTTCCGACTGCTGACGTCAGAGACACCTCTGTTCGTCTATGGAGTTCGGGAAAGAGTTCGGGGCAGGGGAAACGACGACACCTCATTCTCACTAACTTCTCACTGCAATTAAGCACCTCCCTCAATTATGAATGTAGGCAGCAAAACGATAGCGTGAGCGGTACCTGTGACCAGTAGAAGCTTGCAGATCTTTCCCGGACCCATGACAGGTGCCGCAGGCATCTCAAATATCATCAACGCTTATCGATACTTCAGAATTACAATGCTTATTAGACCCACTGCTAGATCTTATTGTTTAACACGTTCATAAAGAACGCTGACGATGGGGGCCTGGGTCTTAGGAAGGGTCTTGTCCCAGGAAGTCTGGGAAGTCTGTGGTTTCTGAAACCAGATTCCAGATGAAGTTCCCTGCCAGCGCCGCCCCCCCCCCCCCCCCCACCTCAGCCAGGCAGCCTCAGGTTCCAAAGTAAACCAGTCAAGAGTGTCCTTTGTCTCTGGCCCCCGCAGGCGGTGCGTGGTGGGTGGGCAGGATGGATCTGTTTTCTCTCTTGTTCTTCCCCTGCCTGCACCTGGCTTTGGCCTTGCCCTTCCTTCAGCAGCTCAGGGCCCACGCCCTGCCGGTGGCCGAGACCCGCTGGGCGCTGGCTGCAAGGTTTCCGGTGAAGCCAAGGTAAGGAGGGGTTGGGGGTGGGCCAAGGACGCTCCAGGCTCAGGCCCGGCTATAGCCTTCCGGCCTGGGAGGTCAGGCCCCTGGCTTTCCAGGGAGGCCCCACCTCTGGCTGGGAGGAGCAGGGGGCCTCTATCTTGCACAGCTCCAGCGTGTGGGGGAGCCCAGACCTGGTTTCATTCCAAGAGCATGCTCTCTGGAAGCAGCGCGCCCGTGACTCTCCCCTCGTCTGGGACAGCTTGTCTGTCCGCTCCCTGGAAAGGCTGGAAAGGCTGGAAAGGCTTCTCCCAGCCGATCACCCTTCCCGGCCCACTTGCCCCTGTTCTGTCAGCTTCACTCAAGCTCAAGGGGCCCCCGACTCCATCCCCTCTCAAGTTTATCAGTTTCTGGTTACTGGGGGCATCTCTCCCAAAGTTCTGCTGGCTCCCAAGATTTCACGGAAGCAGACCGTGAACCTTCCTTCTCAAATCGGTTCTTCCTGATCCTTTCCTCTGACCCGGGCTACACCCCTGCACCCTCACCAAACACCCCCGCCTCCTTTCCCACCGCCGCTGCCCAGGGACAGGCCTCCTCACCCGGCTGGCACTGTGCTGACGCCACGGCCACTGGCCTCCTCCTTCTTTCCTTCCATCCTTTACATGAAGCTCCATCACTCCCTGGCTCAGACATTCCCAAACACTGTCCCCTGCCCCGTGCGATGGCAGGGCCACCCTGAGGGCTCTCCTCACCGACCCACCTCCTCCAGGACACCCTCTGTGACTGCCCACGCACACTGACCTCCCTCCTCTGGGTACCCTGCCCTTCCCCGCTTCCTGGCCTCGGCTGTTCTCTGATGGTCCCTGGGGTGAGTCTGATTTCACCCAACAGCCTGAAAACCCCTTCTTAGGGAAGGGCTGGGCCCCCCTCCTCTGAGTCGCTGGCCTATACGTACCAGTATTCACAACAGGGTGAAGATGCTGTGGGGGAGAACAGCCAGCGTCCACACCAGAAACTGGACCCTTCTGGACTTGTCTCTTATTTTTTGTCTCTTCAGGTGGCCTCCCTGAAGAAATATTTTCCTGAATGTATGGGGCACAGAGCTAGTGCTCAATTCCTGGTGGTCACAATGCCATGACGTGGAACTCGACAGGGTGCAGCCGTGGGTACTGTCCAGGGTTGGGGACTGATGCTCTGGACCTCCCTGGTTTCAGCACTAAGGTTTCTGCATCCTGAGATGCGATACCCTTTGGTCCCGGACAAACCAGAATGGCCGGTCACCTGAGAGGTAAAGAGGGACCGGACTCTAGCCCAACCTCTCCTTGTGGTGCCTTCCTGCCTGTTCCGCTCCCGGATCCCAAGGCAGGCATGCTCCAGCATCCTGAGTCACCTCTGGCATTTTGGTCGCCTTGGAATCGGAGCCTCTGGAACACAACATGCAAAGAATATTCTTTGCCATGTAAATTTATGCAAGGTGCTCCGTGGAAGTGGTTCCCAGGCTTCCTAGAAAATCTCTACCGGCTTCCTCTGCTCTGTGCTCCTCCCTCCCACCCTGCAGGCTCGGGCAACCTGTGCCCTTGCCCCATGGCCCTGCTTTCCACTGCTCCTCAGTCCTAAAGCAAGAAGCTCAGGGAGAGCGTGTGGGTGCTCAGGAAGCCAGGGCTCACTCCCCACAGGTGGAGGGGAGGGCACCAGGAGCGAATTCATATCTTCCTGGAGGAAAACAAGTTAAAACTAATCAACACCTCAACGCATAGAATCCTTTTAGCAACTGAGTGATTCAGTGAGCATTTAAGCAGCACCCACTGTGTGCATGGTCCTACAAATGACTTCCTAGAGTACTTTTCTGCCCAAGGTGATGGATCCTAAATCAACAGGTCATGATGGGAAAATGAGTCCGAGCCATCCACAATGTGACTCGGTGGCTTCTAAGGAAATTTCCACTTAGCCTTGCTGAGATTAGCAAGGAAGCGATGCCCTGGGCCAGAGAGCCGGGCCCTGTGCCCAACTCCGCTTCCACCTTTGGCTCCCCCACTTCCCTCTCTGGAAGATTCCCTGTTTCTGTTCTGCGTCTGCCTTCGGCTGTGTCCTGAGCTCCCAAAGCACAGTCCGGCCCAGCAGAGATGCCTCGAAGGGCCTGGTGAATGAATGAATGAGTGAATGAGCGCCAGATTAACCCTCCTATTGCCCAGCCACTAGCCCACACGGTGAGCTTGGACAGCATCAGAACGCCCCCTTTTTCTGGACCTTAGTTTCCCCAATCGTGAGCTGGGTGGGCCATGCCAGCAGTATCACGTGATACTAAGTAGCACTTAGATGGCTCTAAGTGCTGCTGTGGGTCACCTTTCATCCCTGCAACAATCCCAGGAAGAGGGGAGGTTATTATCTCCGTTACACAAAGGGAAATCTGATGCTCGCAGGTCAAGTAAGCGAGCCCCAGTCTGTGTGAAGCCAGGCCTAACCAAGGTCCTACCTCGTCTCCCACCTCTGATGGCACAGAGGGTGGGGAGGAAGGGGCAAGGTCTACCGTGGGTGGGACATGTCTGTGATCCCCACTACAGAGCTAGGAGTCCCTGGCTTAGTCCCTGTTGGCCTCCTCTGGCTGGCCAACGTGTCTGTGCCCACTCGTGGGCAGATGCTCCCAGGGAGCCCTGGCCTATTTCTGCCCATGCCCAGAGAGTCAGCAGTTCCCTCGTCGGAAATGATTCCCTAGCAGGTTCTCTCTCCAGCTCCGGCCCTGTCCAACTGCCCTGTCCAACAGGGTGGCCACCCAGCCCCCATGGCACGGAGCACGTGGAATGTGGCTCGTGCCCATCGAGATGTGCTGTTGTACGCTCCACACCGACTCTGGAGGCTTAGTACGGTCAAGAATTCAACGATCCCATCATTAACTTTTAAACGTGGATTACGATTTACACAGACGATATTTTGGATATACTGGGTTAAGTAAAATATGTTCAAATTAACTTCACTTGCTACTTTTGACTTTTTAAAATGTGGCTACTAGAACATTTCACATTGCATATGTGACTTGCGGTTGTAGTTCACGTTATATCTCCACTGATGGCGTGACCACGGTGTCCCGGCCACCAGGCTCTAAACCCTTACAGAACTCCACCCGCTTTGGGCTGGGCCTCAGGCTAGCTGGGGGTGGGGGAGGGGAGGGACAGGGAGGGGGTAGGGATGGGCTGAAGGGCAGTTGTCCTCCTCCGCAGACCAGAAAGTGGCCACCCCGGTTTGGGGCAGTGGCTGTGGGTGGTTGGGAGGGAGGTGGGGGACAGGGGGGAAGTGGGAGGGGTCTACAGCATCCCTCCTGCCCAGGCAATTATCTGCACAGTCCTGGCGCTCCCAGGGTACCAGCTTGGACAAAAGCTCAGCGGGGGTGCCAGCTGGTGCTCGTGGCCCGTGCATTCAGGTCCTTGCTCCCGGATCAAAGGCACATTGGCATGTCCTTGTGCAGGGCCTCAGCTAACCGGCTCCCTGCAGGCTCCACTCCTTTGAGGCTGCACACGCATTAACTCTGTCTAGTCCGAGCCCTATCTCTGGGGAGGGGGTGAGGATCCTGAGGGGGCTTTCCTTCTCTAGTCCCTATCCCAGCCCCCAGCAATCTGGGGAAGTCCTGCAGAATCCGCCCCCCCCCATCCCTCCCGGAGGCGAACACGCCCACCCCAGAAGCTGGGGATGCCCTCATTTACATTCATTTGCATCTCATTTATTCCAACACTCAGGCTGAAGCCGAGGCTAATTCAGCTGACAGGAAAACCCCACCCGCTTGCTCTGAGAGTGTTTCCCCAGGCAGGATGAAATGGGGTCCCTGAGACCGGGGCAGGGGGTGGCTCTCTGGAGTGGACGCTGAAGGGAGAGCTGGAATGGGGGCGGGCGCACCTTTGGCTTGAGCCCTGGATTCAGCCAAAGCCTCTGTTTTTTCAAACTCCTCCTTCCCCACAGTAAGCACAGGGCCCACCGGGCTTGGAAGCGGTTCATTCATCTCGGGGTCAGTGGTGTTCCCAGTGCCAGGTCAGGAGAACTGCAAACTTCCCAGGTCATTCAGGGGCCCCTCCACAGGGCACACGACATCCTCTTCCCCCCCAAGCCCGAGTCTGCCTTGTAATCCTGTTCACTGCTCCATGCACAGGGATCTATAATGTTGTGCCAGGAGGCACTGAGCTGTTAGTCAAGGCCCAGGGCTGCCTAGACGCCCTGGGTCTCCAGGGTGGGGACCTGAATGATCCACGATGCGACCACAGAACTCAGAAGTCAGAGAGCTGGCTCGGTCAACCAGGGCACTTCTGCCCCAGGCCCTGGACCATCTATACCCATGCATCTACACACAGTTGGGCCAGAAAGGTGCCCACCTATGGCCTGGGAATCACCTTGAGGGCACACAGGTGCCCAAGAGACAGCAATCAGCATCCTAAGCCTCTTTCTAGCACCATTTCTTCCAACTCATTTTGCTCAATACCTGGGCTTAAAAAAAAAAAAAAAAAAAAAAGCCTTCGTGCACCGATGTCATGGCAACCGAAGCATTTATGGAGCACCTACTATGTGCACTGAGGGAGACAGAAGTTCCCCCAGTGAAATCTGGGGAGCGTAGGGTCCCTTACTCCTCAGAGATAAGGCAATCCACCCATAAATACACAAAATCTATGCCACAAAAGTGTCTGTTGACACAGTATGCATGTGCAATCCTTTTGCCTTAATACTCTGAAATTGAGGTATAATATACAAACAAGAAAATGCACAGATTTTTAGATGCTATAGGTGAACGACTTTTAACAAATCTATATACTTGTGTAACTACCCCCTCCGCTCCCCAGTTAAGATCCTAAACATTCCCATCACGGCAGAGAGTTCCCTCAGGTCCCTTTCCGGTCAACGTTTCTGATTTCTATCAGCACAGATTAGTTTTGCCTGTTCTAGAACTTCACATATATAGAAGCACACTGTATGGGCTGTTGGCCTTGAATGTTCTTGCTCGACATAATGCTTCTGAGATTTTTACTGTGTATTTGTTGGTGACTGCCGTCTAAGTCATCTAAGTTCCCTTTGCAATGCACAGCGACCATAAGTGACCCATCTGGGGACAAGCCCTTCAGAAACAACTCAATCATAAAAGGCAAGGGCTGGAAAGGCCCCAAAGTCCAGCTATCTCTGGGGACGGCCGCCCCCGGGGGATCCTTAGGGAGTATTTTTCTCTCCTTCCCTCAGACATTTCCTGAAACAGAAACTCAGCAATTATACATCTAACAGGCACCCAGCTCAGCAAGGGAGTGGGGGCTTTCCCTGGGTTTCCAGTTTTGTTAGCAACTAGCTGTCGCTTTATTTAACTGGCAGTCTGTGCCTCATCCAAGCCCACCACGGTGGGGGTGGTGGCTGGGTTGGCACTGCAAATGGCCAGCTGAGCTCCCGGGCCTTCTTTCGCTCAAGTCTGGCTGTGGCGGGCAGGCCTCTGTCCCTCTGCCTCCCTGCACCCCCACACCAGCTGGGTGTCCCTTAGTCGGAGGATGGGAGAATGGGCTGAAGGGCCTGGATTCTTCCCGGGGATGGGCCCCGAAGCAGGCAGCAGGGCTGGGCAGCAGAGGGCAGGCACTCTGGCTCTGAGGAGCTCTTTGGAACACTTTCCTGCTATGGGCCCAGGTCGATGAGGCTGGGGCTCTGATGGCCACACAGCAAGTATTGATAGGGCTGGGCTGGTCCCTCCCGTGGCCTGATTTCCAGCCCCCCCCACCCCCTGCCCCGTCTTAGATCTCCCAGCCTGGCCAGATGGAGGGACAGTTAATGTAGCCCGAGAACTGAAATCAGTGCTTCTAGCCAAACCTCTCCCTGCCCTGCCATCCCTTTGAACACTGCCTCTGGAGTCAGGCCCTTCCTTCACACAGGACTTCGAGGAATCAATACCCGCCAGAAAGGCATTTACCATCCTTTAATGCCAGGAAGAGCCTTTCTACCCTTCAAAATCCATTCCCAGAAAGCATGGGGACTGCCCGGGCCAGGCCTGGGTGGGGCGAGGGAGACAGGGGCCCAGGCTTAGCGCCGCCCCAATGCCTGTGTGACCTTGAGCCTACGGGCTGACCCGCACTGGCCCTCGGCCTCCAGGGCTGCAAGGAGGGGACAGGCCCCTGGAGATGACACCAGCGGGATCTCCAAGCGGGTGAGGGACCTTCCGGCACCCACACAACTGCCACGAGAGCACCTCTATCCTGTTCTTTCACTCCCTTAACACCCCCGTGTTGGGGGCGGGGGGAGGTGCGGCTTCCCACGGCCTCCCTGGAGATTTGGTCAGAAGGCGAAATGGAGGAGAAAGAACCGAACTCCAGCCCCAGAGCACACACGTTTGCTTCTCAGAACAGGCCCGCAAGCACAGCCTGCTTTCACCTCTCCAAATTCTGTGCCTCCGCCTCAGCTGGACTCTAATCCTACCTCTTCCAGGCGCCCTCCCCTGGCTGCTCTGGGCCACGCTGACCTCCACTGGGGAGGCTGAGCCCCCAGCCCCAACCACGTGTTTCCTCTGGCCTGAGCAGCCTTCTCTCTGGCCCTGGGGGGTGAACCTGCCAGGCCCCGAGGGTCTTCGGTATCCTTTTCTGCCCATCCAGAGTAGTAAAAGTGAGGAACGGACAAGAGACATTCGCAGAACTGTCCCACCAGACTCTAGCTTCAATAACCAGTAAATTTTCTGTTGGGCTTGGGGCACACCAGATACTCCTCCAGGAAATGAAGCTGGTGGTGGGGAAACCGTGGGCACCCAGCTCCCCAGCCCAGGGCTGTGATTCTGCAGGGTGGGGTGAGGGTGGCCTGGCAGGGGAGGTGACACAAGTTTCAAAGAGTCCATGAGTCACATGGCCCCAGTGCTGTGCCAGCCACGGGGCTTGCTCCTGAGGAGCCTGCTCCTGGGCTCCCTCCCCCATGTGAGGGTCCCAGGCCCCAAGAATTGACGTGGAGGCTCTATAAATAGCACCCATTCCATATTGATCATCTTAAAAAGACACGGTATGTTCTAGGCCCACAAAGAGAAGAGTTGTGTCTAAAAATAGTCTCATCCCCAGGAACCACTGCCAGTCCCAGGCAGTGGTATAACCCGTGCATATCAGAAGGGGGCAGATGATGGAAAGGGTGGGGGTCAGAAACTGAGGCATCCAGCTCCCCCTCATTATCTCTATTCTGGCCACCTACGCCACCCATGCCTCAGGAGCCTGTCACTGCCTCAGGGCCTTTGCACATGCAGTTCCCTCTTTATAAGATATTCTTTCTCCAGATGTCCTCTGGATTAGTTCTTTCTTGTTATTCGGGTCTCAGTTCAATCACCTCCTTCAAGAGGCCTTCCCTGACCAGCCAGTCTAGGGTCACTCTTGTCTCTCCATCACATCATCCTGTTTCACTTCCTTCATAGTCCTGATCATGATCTAAAATTATCTTCTGTATCTATTTGTTAAGTGGTATCCAGACTGTCTCTCCCCAGTAGCAGGTAAACTCCATGAGAGCAGTTATTGTGTCTGAATTGTACACCTTCTAGAATCTTCCATGGCACAGAGTAGGTCCTGAATGTCCTATCCAGGCTCTCCCCAACCACCTCAGGCTGAACTCTGCCTCAGACCTCCACCTCAGGCCAGCCTGGGCTGGCAGAAGACAGTGGGCATCCAGTCCCGGCTTCCTCTGCAGCCGCCCCCGCCCCCCATGCCTGCTCTGCTCCCTGCCACGGGAGTTTTACGCTAGCCCCCCTACTCCTGGGTACCTGCTCCATACAACCTCATCGTGTCCCCAGATACTGCTTTCTGGAACACCTTTCTCTCCTCACAGCAAGATTTCCTTCTCCTTCGTGCCCCCCACCCCCAGGAGGAATCACAGTGCCTGCCCGCAAAATCCCCCTCTGAGAACAACTGAGGCCCCATGGGCACAACGTCAATGCAGAGACCTCTGGCCCCTCCCTGTGAGGAAAAGGTATTTTTCCCTATAAGCACTGCCCGTGGGTGCACCGCATGAACACACATGCCTAGAGTCCACTTCAGGCTCTCCCTACAACCCCCCCCCCACCTTGACCCCACCCCCGGCCAGCTCCCCTCTATCTCTTCCCTCCCTCTTAAACCATCAAACTCTTGCAAAGAGCTGTCTACACATGCTGTCTCCACTTCCTCACCTCATGCTCATTCCTGGATCCACTCCAAACTAGCTCCTACCCTCACTGATTCATTCATTCATTCATTCATTCATTCAACAACTGTCCATCTGTGCTGGGCACCACGTTCTGTAGGTGTTAAGGAAGTTTCTGTTGCCAAGGTCACGGGCACCCTTACTGTTGCTCAATCTAACAGACACTCGTTTTAAAATTATGCATCCTTTTTGATCTATCCATGAACTTCTCAGAATGCGAAAGATTCTTCACTCTTCGGCAGAAGGAAACGGAAGACACCCCTTCCTCCAGGACGGGCTCCCTCCTTGCTTTCTGTGACACCTCCCACTCCTGGCCTGCCTCCCACCCTCGGACTGCTCCTTCTCAGGCTCCTCTGCAGGCTTCTCCGGCCTTGACTATTGGACTGCCCCCACCCTGTTGTGTTGTACCCTCTATCCCACATTAGGATCACCTAGGTGCTTTCAACATTTCTGGTGCCAGACAAATTAGAACCTCTGGGGGTGGAGCCTGGGCATATTTTTTTTTTTTTTTCAATTTAAAAACGCTTTCCGAGAGATGCTAACATCGCCAGGGTTGAGAACCTCTGGTCTGCACTCTTGCTGGACAGTCTAATTCACTGCCATGGATCCCATGGCCAGCCTCTGCAGATGCTTCCAAGTTTCCACCGCCAGCCCAGCTCTCCTGCCTGAACGCTGGACTCTCCCCTCCAAATGACTGCTGGACGTTGGCATCTCTCTCTGGAAGCACCGACGGTTCCAGTCAGAGCCCTGCAACGTCCGTCGCTTCTCCTTTGTCCTTTATCAAGCTTGCCAACCTAAACTTCGCTCACGGTGTGGGAGGGCGGTGGGGAATCTCACTTAATGAGCAGTCAAAGTTAGGGACGGGAGAAGTGGCGAGTCCCTGAACAGAGAAGAAAGTTGGAACAGGACAAGTTCCACCACCTGTGGTAACCTGACTGTTCCTCTCCTTCACTTGAAAGGCTTTTGGTGGCACCCACGGTCTGCACTAGAGGGGTAGGACAGTCTAGAGCAGATATATGGACACCTGGGTTCAAACCCAAGGCCTGCTACTTAGTAGATGTGTGACTTAGTAGATGTGTGAGCAAGTTATTTAACTTTTCTGGGTCTCCCGTCTCACCACCTGCAATACTGTCCTTAGTATGGTCCCCCGCCTCCAGGGTT